>NC_044005.1:2500000-3750000 GCF_900496995.4 Aquila chrysaetos chrysaetos | reverse complement strand
TTTAAAACAACCCGCAGCTGCCTGTTGCCAGCACAGGTTTCAGGCGTGCGTTGCAAAGTGGATGATGTTCCCCCATATCCCCAGGGAGGGTGGAGAGCCAGGAGTGCGGGTGGGCAGCTTTTTGCCCAGGGAACCAGGACTCTGGCTTCGTGCTTTGTAAATACACAGGATTACAGCAGGGAAAAGCCAGCCCGGGCCACCCGTGTCCGTCCCCCCGCCTCTGCCAGCCCCAGGGACAAAGCACCCCAGGGAACCCGAGGCAGCGAGGAGCTTGGCCGTGGCCCGATGTATCCATCACCCATTTATCAATGATTTACCGCCGCTGTGAAGTGCTGTTTGTGCTGCCGGGGCTTCCCAGCGGCCCCCGGCCAAGGTCAGCGCTCCGCTCGTCGGGGGGGACAGACGGACGCCGAGGGGGGAGAGGAGCCGGGAGCCCGCGCGGTGCCGGTGGGCACGAGGCAGGAGCAAAGCAGAGCCCCCTCGCGCCCCGCCGGCGCGACGGGCTCATCCCGAGCATCCCTCTTCCCGCCGTGCTCGAGGATCCTGGGGCAGCCGGGGACATCCACCTAACCCCGCTCTTCCACCCCGAGGGGTTACGGGGCCGGTGCAAACAGCCCTTGCCAGGGCTCCGCGTCACGGGGAGGGGGGATGGAAACCATCCAGCGGCTCCTGGAGCCGGGACTGGGAACCGCTTCCCACCGGGGTCACCGGCACAGCGGCCGTCACGGCCTAAAACCGTCCCCGCGAGCACCGGCACCCGCGAGGCGCTGGGGTGTCGGCGCTGGACCGTGCCGGGCACCTCGCACAAAGGGTTCCGAAGGTGCCGGCGGTGCAGGGCAGGATTTGTGCAATTACTCTGCTTTTTGAAGCAGCTGCGGCATCCTTTAAATGCCCGACCAAAATGCAAATCGATTTTTAAGCAATGGACTAGGCAGGCCTCCACTAGTACCCATAGCTTGGCTAATATTTAGCTACTGGGCTCCCGCGAATAGCTTCTTAATCCCTTTGTATTTCATTAATGGCGCGCGGGACGCAGCCTGCTGCAGCTGAGCTCCCCGAGCACGTCGCTGGGGTCCCCGCAGCCCCGCGTCCCTTCGCTCTGGCCACCTCCTTTTTTCTCCCCCCTCCACCCGGTGTCTCTCCTTCCCCCCCTTCCCTCGCTCCATCCCACCCCCACCTGCACCCCAAGGACACCCCCCTCTGCTCCATCATCCCCGGGGCCAAAAAAGCCATTTGCGAGGCTGCGTGGTGAACCAGCGCTGAGCACCAGCTCAGAAACAACCGCGGGCTTTGGCTGAGCTGTTTGCGCCCCGGGACATCTCACCGGAGAGATGGCATCACCAAGTGCACCAGCACCCATGGGGGAAGCTGGAGGGGGGCACCGCATCTGACCCCTCTCCCAGAAAAGGCTTGAAACCCCACAGCTTTAGGCACCGATTGCAAATATCTCACTGCTGTTGCAGCAAATGCTTTATTTATCTCCTTACTTATTTAGCTGTGAATTAATATCAGAGGCTCGAGACTGTCCTGGTAAATCTATGATAAGTGAGCAAATGCATTGGAGGGGTTGCAAAACTGCAGTGCATGATTTCAGTGTATTTGCCGCCGCAGTGTTTTGGGTCGCTCCTTTTGCAGAGGATGCATGTGCAAATGCATCTGTATATGTATATATACATATATATATAGGTATGCACACACACATGTATGTAAAGCCCAGGGAACTCAGCATTTCCCCAGTGCCTGCAGCTGGCATCTCCCCTGCCAATACCCACATCGCTCTATTTTGCAGGCAGCTCGTGCCAGCGTGCCAAGATCCCGGCCACCACCAGCCAAGCTCTACCAGCCCGCGGGCTCCCCAGGCCCCCAGTTTCGGGGTAGGACCCCCCCCCCCCTCCAGCACAAAGGGCTGCTTTGGGGTGCAAGGGGGGGGCTCGCCACCCTGGCAGAGGTGTGTGGGGTGCCTGGAGGACGGCAGCCTCGCTTTTTCAATTACCGGCTGCCGAATTTGTTGGCATGCTGCTGCTGCAAGACCATCACCCGGCGTCAAGGCGGAGGGTGCCTGAGGTCAGAGCAGCGCTTCCAGCACCCGCTGCCCTCCCTCCCTTCTCTGCAGCACCAGCAGCAAGAAACGCACCGTTTTGTTTTGGTTTTAAGGGCGATTTTCAGTGGAAACATTTCCCAGACACGCCATTTCCCCGGGAAGCGGCAGCTGTGCAGTCTCCGTCCCGCCGCGGGTTTCCCCTGCCAGCTCGCGCATGCGACTCCCAATTAATCGCACAAAGAAAAGAACATGTTTAAACGGTGAGTCAGGCGCAAGCACGGCCCCACGCCAAAATGATCAACCCCAGCTTTCCACCCGGCGTGGTTATTCTGTCCCAAAGAGCACGTACCCCTCGGGAAGCCGGCGAAGACCCCCCCAGGGAGGCGTGGGAAGGCAGGGCAGGCAGGGCTCGGGTATTCGGATGGGTCGGGGGGACACCGAGGCCGGGTCGGGCTCGAGGAATTGCCGGGGACCAGCCCGCTCGGGAAGAACCAGACGGTTTCCATCCTGGATTCCTCCAGCATCGTGGATGGGAGGCCCCGGGGTGAACGCGTTGCCCAGGCTACCCACCGTTGGGTGCTGTGGGTGCCCCAGCATCCCACGGATAGAGGAGCGGACCCAATGCTGACCCCAACCCAGGGTCCCACATCTCCAGGAGGGAGTTTGCTCGGTTTTCAGACCCCTGAGAACTCCCTGGGGCTGCCGGTGGCCCCTGGGCTGGAGGAAGCCGGGGTGCTCACTGGGAGCCCAGGCTCTGGTTTCATTAAAGCAAACTGGGAGGGAAAAAGCCGGCTCACCCTTCCCCGCGTCTGCGCCCGGGAGCCGGCACGGGATGGGAGGGAGGAACCGCGGCTTTGGGGACCCAGCTGGGCCACCCCAAAAATGTCCCAGCCCCCCCAACCCTTTTTTGGGGTCCCACCCCAAAAGCGGGTGCTGCAGCCCTCGCCTACGTGCCCGGCGGAGGGGGTATTTGCACCGCAGCACCCGTGCCCCCGGGCAGGGCGTCATCAGTGCAAGCCCCGATCAGCAACACCCTCATCTGCTCTCATGCATGCTCACATTTTCATGACACCCTAAAAATCCCCAGGAGGTTTTGGGGGTGCTGCACGCAGCCGGGTTCCCACCGCAAACACCCCAGGGCAGCGGCAGGAGCCGGCACCGTGCCGCTGGCCCGGGTGCTCTCCACTTTGCAAACCCAAGCTGTTTATGAGCTGTATGAGCACAATAAAGCAAAAGCAGCTGTGGCTACTACCTCCTTTTATGTAATTTTTTTTTTTTTCTTTCCCCCTTCTCTGAATTTTTATGATCCAGATATAAAGCCCTGGGAAATACAGGTTTAGAGTAGAGCACTGACACCCATTAATGCAGGGGCATGAAATGCAGTGCCCCGACTCTCATCCATCCCAGGAGCTGGAGGTAGGGATGGGGATGACGGCGGTTCTCACCATGCCAGCGTGCACACAGCCTCTGCACCCCAGGGCACTTATTTCCAACGAACTTTTTTTTTTTTTTTTTTTAAGAAAATACTAAAAATAAAGTGCCTGAAAGCCAGTGACAGGCAGCAGGGGAGAAATCCCAGGTGTTTCTCATTCGGCCCTGCCACGGCTCATGTTTGCACAACCCTGCCCCATGCCAACATTTCTTTGCCCAAGGCCTTACCCAAACAAAGGCAAATGGGTGAAGGATGCTGTGGGCATCGCAGGAAAGGACTGGGAAATAATACTGTCACCCTCACCGAAACCCTGCTTTGAGCATCGCTGCCGGCTCCGATTGCTTTGTCAGCACTTGCTGTATTTAGGATTAGTGTATTTTTGCTTTTTTTGGCTTTTTGGAGAAGAGCTTTCAGCTTCAGAGCTAAGAGCAGGAGAGAAAAGCAGGGCATTAATATTAGAATGCCATCACATCTCTGAGGCCAGGGACACCCTCGGGGAGCGACCGCAGGAGGGGGTTTCTGCCCACCAAGCACCCACCGAGCTGGACCAGGGGCCATGGCCTGGCAGGGGAAAGCATGCCGGAATATAGATATATTTTTTCAAAGTATAACAGAAAAACAGGGTTAAGCTGATTTCCCACCCCATCCTTCACACCCCAGGCTGTGGCAAAGCTGCTGTTTGCACCCCGGCATTGCTTGACCCTGGGGCTGGGCTGGCACCGTGGGGACCCAGGCACCCCAGCTGGGACACTGGCTCTGTCCCAGCACCTGCCCTCTTGCACCTATGAAATATTGGAGCTTTTCTAACTCAGCTGAGCAGGCTCCTAAAATCTGCTGGGAACCTGCCCGGGTTGTGGGTTCGTACCCCCACGGGCGAGCTCAGCTCTCCCGGTGTTCGCCTGCCATGTTCTCGGTGCCGTCCCCCCCAACGTGGAGCAGAGGGACCGGGGTCCCCCTGCTTTATCCCACCCGATAACCCCCATCCCGCTGACCCCCACACCCCGTCCTGCTCCAAAGCCCAGAGCGGGCGGCACAGACACCTCCTTCATCCCCAGCCACGCTCGTTTCTGGTGCAAGGCACCCACTTTGCGCCCTCCCTTGTGCAAACGCAGCCCTTAGGCCCCTCGCTCGGATGGGATTCATTCGTTTTGGTGCTTTACAAGAGAAGGGGGTGCCCCCAAGCACAGCCGTCCTGGCTAACTGAGCCCCCCCCCCAATTTACACCCCTCCTGCCATTGCATTTGGCAAGGCAGCGCATCCCCCTCCTCCTGATTTACGCAGACCCTTCAGCACACACTTGTGGCAGCTCTTTTTAGGTTGCCTGTGATTAGAGAGATGCTGCGTTGCCCCGTAGCCTAATTAATAATTGGAACTGTGTGCTGACCTGGCACTTTACATCCGCAGAGCCGAAGCGGGGCTGCCGATGCAGGGGATCTGCGAGCCCTGGATCCGGCTGTCGGCGGGTGCCTTTGCATTCCCATGGCCAGGGCATCCCGGTCCCCATCCCGGCATCGGGCAGTGGCCGGAGCTGGGGGGCTCGCCGCCGGGAAGGGCTGGAGGTGGGCTGGGAGCCTGCATGCACCCGAGCATCCTGCAGCCCAGACGGCAGCTTGCGGCCACGTTACGTGAAACAGCATCTCCTTTGGTCTCTGGTTTAGGCTGGTCCTTTGCTAGCTTAATTAGATGGTCACTGATTCCTCCCAGCTCCCCTGCACATCGTTGCTGGGACCCTCATCCCTTGGCTCGGCCCCCGGGGCTGTAGGGTAGGATGGCTGTCCCACGCACAGCCCCTCTCTCAGCTTTGCCTTCCCCACCATTTTCCATGATTAACCTTGAAGAAGGGAAGGATTTGGCCTGTGAGAACAGGGCGCGATAGCTTTAACCAGCACCGCGGTGCTCCGGCGAGCCTGGGGGTCCCCAGGGCTACCCTGACACCAGCTGCTCCGACTCGCCGCCCACAAACCAAAAAGCCCTTGATAATAAAACTAAAAAAATCAGAAAGCCCCAAACGATACGCTCTGTATGTAAGGAAACAGCGGCAGCCGCAGCATCCTCCGGAGCAGCCGGGACCCCCTGTGCCCGGCACAGGCTGCACCCCCGGGCTGTGCCGGCGGCTGTGCCGGGACGGCTGTCCCTGGGGCGAAGGCTGTCCCTGGGGCGAAGAAGGCTGTCCCTGGGGCGAAGAAGGCTGTCCCTGGGGCGAAGGCTGTCCCTGCCTCTCCCCGCCACATCCTCGTCCGACCAGCCGGGCCGGTGGGGACTGTGGGTGCCAGGAGGCTGTGGGTGTCCCCGGGCCAGGCTCCATCAGCTCCATCAGAGCCCCCGTGCCAGCTTTCAGGTTTCAAGAAGAGCCTTTTCGTGCTGGTACCGGTGCTGGGGGCTGGGACAGGACAGTCCTTCCCGCGGTGGGACCCCCCCAGCCCGGGGGGGAGCAGCCCTCGCCCACGGTGGGGATTTTCCCCTTTTTACAGCACGGCCAAGAAGCGCTATGTCCCTTGGCTGAAGCTTTCTTAGCTCTTCAGGGGTACGGGATGCTGCTGCAGATGTGCACCGGCCCCGCCAGCGATCCTAATAGGTGATCGGCTAAACAAAGCAGAGAAAAGAATGCTTACAGTGTATTTTTCCAAGGATAAATCCCTATTTTTCGGGTATAATCAGGCCAGTTTCCAAGGCAGAAAAGGCCTTTTCCATTTCTCCACCACCGAGCTCAGCAAACAACCCTACCTGCGGAGCAGGATCGGATGCTTTATCACATTCCCCTGTTTGTGTTTATGACAGGGCTGGATCTTAAGCTGTTGCATGAAAAAATACCAGGCCTGCCCTCCTTTGCATTGGGCTTCACACCCAGCCTAAGCCGATACCGCACCTCCTCCTGCCCCTGTCCATCAGACACCCCAATTACCCTCCGCAGCGATTGCTCAAAGCTCTCCTACCAGCACCCGAGCCTGCGCTGCTCCTTCCTGACCCACACCAGCTCGCTCGCCGCATGCGATGGAGAGAGATGCCTTCATCCTCGGCCATCCCGACGACACCGGGAAAGGATGACGGTCCTGCGGGACCAGCAGCATCCCATCCCGGCGCTGCCCCATCCCGCCGCTGCCCCATCCCAGTGGCGTGGGAAGCTTCCCGCAGCAGTGCCCGGGCCAGCCGGGTGGGGTGAGCGTGGAGAAGACATTTAATTACACAGCGCCGGGTGTTTTTCCAGTTGCAGAGGACCGGCTGCATTCGCTCTACCCGCACCGAGTGCCATTAGTCCTGTTTGACAACTAATTGGCAATTAATAATATCATTGCATTATGCAAACGGGTTATGAACATTCCGCAGATTGATTTTTTAATGCCTTTGCATTTGCTTCTAAGTGTTTTGGGGCTTGGATTATATATTTTTTTTTGCGATGAGCTAGAAGAGCGGGTGTTTGGGGATGCAAAAGCAGGTAATCCTTCCCGCAGCACCTAGCATGAGTCGCCAGCCCAGGGGATCGCTGGCACGGGAGTTTCCACGGCTGACCCAGCGCCGGGTGATGGCTGCGAGGCAGGGCTGAGCCTGCTGGCAGCGATGCTGCCGCTGCCCGGCTGATGAAAGGCCACCGGGAACGCGTCTGTCTGCCCATGCAGGCAGCCGAGACGTGCCGGGCTGGCCTCGTCACTACTGGTAACGCTTTAGGTTGCACGGCGGAGTAGGAAAGAGCATTAAAAATAGCCTCAGATACCAATAGGAGCAGCAGCTTAGCTCAATCGAAAAAGAGCTTGCGGACAGCATCCAGCCAGTTTAGCTTTGCTTATGCTAATCGGAGAGAAGACGACTGCAAACAGCTCGAGGTGAGAAGATTGGGCGGCGAGGAGGAGCGAGCTGGGACTTTCCGCGGGCAGGCAGCCAGCGCCGTCCCTTTTATCTGCTGTTGGGAGCGTCTGGTTCCTCGGGGCCAGGCTGCCCGGCCGCCCATCGCCCGGTTGGTGCCGTGCCCGAGGCACGGCGCTGGGGATGAGCCGCGTCCACGGCCCGCGTTCCCCAGGTTGGGGTTAGCAGCGAGGTTCGGCTTCCCCCCAGCATCTCGTACCCGCGCCCGGCTGCAAGAGGCTGGGGAGAAGTTGGACAACCAGCACACGGTCAACCTGGTGTCCTCCGGCGGCTTTGGAAATGCTGCACGTGGGGTTTTTTGGGAAGGGCTAGGAAACACAGCGTCATTTATTTTGTTTTCTATTTCCAAGGGCTTTAATGGGGAGCATTGTGCGGAGCGGTCCTTTCCCCTCCATCTTCAAAGCCCCTTCCCGGTGGGACCAGCTGTGGCATTGGGGCCCCTGGGCTTGCAGTAAGTAAAAGCCATGGCGGTAACGACCCCTGCTCAGCAATGCTTAGCCATTTAGCTGCTTTAAGTTCACTGGGACGCAAAGCTGAGGTGCTCTTTCGTAGCACAGGCTACTTTTCCTACGTTCGAAATTGAGCTCCAGCACTGCCATTCCCTTTAATTTTGGAGGAGCAGATAGTTTGCATCAGCCCTGCTAACGCTGCTGGCTGCCCAGCAAGTCTTGCTCAGGGCTTAAAGAGGCATCTTTAAGAAAGATAAGCAAGATAAAGAAATGAAACCACCACCCAAAAAAAGAGAAGAGGCATGCCGAGTGCAGTGTGAACACCTGCACTTTTGCCTCCCCGACTCTGGGACTGGTTTTGCAATCAGATCTCCCGGCATATGAACTTACACAAAGAACATGGCAAACCAGCAAAGGCCCCATTTTTTCCCAGTCTGGGCAATTCCCAGCGATAGGTTTGCAAACTCAGAGACCAGGAAAATGAAACTCACTCGTAAAGTCGGCTGCACAATGCTGTCAAGTGCTCGGGGGGAGAAGCTATTTGGGGAAAAGCAAAGGTATTTTTTTCCCTCTCTCTGCCCAAACGCTTTGCCTCACACGGCGCAGACCCTCCTCGGAGGAAACCTCGATAAACACTTTGCTTCCCAGGCTATACATGAACTTCTTAAAAAAAGAGAGAATCTGTGTTCCTTTGATAAATTGTTTGCATTCAAGGTAATGAAACTTTAATCAGCAAAGCCAAAGAAACTGAGATTTTTCTACCCAAGATGAGATAGAGACAGACCCAATTACCTATCAGATGCAGCATGCACCATTAAAACTGCCCAACTCCTGCAGGTCTCTCCTTCCCTCTTGTAGCTTGGAACAAGATGGGGAAGAATGAAAGGCAGGGGCGAAACGGCAGGAAAATGCATGCATTTTCCAAGTGAAATGACATTGCTTAGTTCATGGGGATAAAAATTACCTGCTTGTTCCCGTCTGCTTTCTTATGCCTCAGTTGCAAACCCTCGGCACTGGAAAAATCCTCCCCACCCAGGCGGGGAAGCCGAAGCGCAGCTAACCTGCTTATTAGCTGAGCTGGATGAGCCGGCGAGCAGGCAGGACTGCGGGCAGCCTGTGCACCGCAGGCAGGAGGGTGCTCCCTTTCCCTTTCCCCATCCCTTTCTTCTTCCCAATCTCCTTGCCCATCCCCATTCCTATCCCTGTTCCAGTCCCCATCCCCATTCCCATCCCTATACCCATCCCCTTCCCCATCCGCATGCCCTTCCCCGGAGGGGACAGACTCCTCCAGCAGCCGGAGCGAGATTGCAGGTTTTTTTAGCCAGCCCTGGGTTTTATCAGGTTTTTAGCTAAAGCCCAGGTTTTGGCGGAGAGGACGAGGCTGGCCAACGTGCAGGGCTCAGCCAGACTCCTGCCCAGTCTGTGGGATGCAGCACATGGGTGACAGCCCGGCTTGGTCACTTCCCCAGGGATAAAACCTCCAGAAAGCAGAGAATAGCGTGAAAACAGAGCGAAACCAGCCCTGGGGACAAGCTGTTTGCAAAGCCACTGAGCATTCCTCCTCTTCCCTGCAACCCTTAACACACGTCTGTCTCTGCTAATAACTCATCGGGATGCCAAAATAACAGCCTGCACCTTTCCTGCATCATGGGGCACACCGGCTCCTCGGCCAGCATCCTTGTGCTGGAAAATGGGTGTGCTGAGAAGGGCCAGAAAATAATGGCCAGAAAATAATAGCCAGAAAAACAAGCTAAAATCCAACATTGTTGGGGCTCTTCGAAGGGCCAAAAGTAGGTCTTATGAGGGGAAAGGCTGGCAGAGACCCCGGGATCTCTTGCTGGGAGCAGCACGGATCCCTCCTGCCACCCACCGCATGGACAGGGGACCAAGAGCCGGTGTCCCAGGGCACGTTTGTGGGAAGCCAAGCTCAAGGGTGATGTTTTTGGGAGGGGATGCTTATGGGGTGGAGGTCCCCAGAGCACGAGGGTTTGCTTTGCCTCATTGCTTTGAGAGAGGGGCAGGAGAGACGGGGGAGAGGGCTCGCTGCAAAGGGAAGGAAAGAGAGGAGGAGGAAATGAAAACTAATTAACTAATAAATGTGCTGGGTTGGCTCGGGGGCAGCAGGAGAGCAATCCAGAGGGCTGACTCACTCTGACTCAGTCTGCAAAGAGTGGGTTGAAATCTGGCGTGGGCTCATCTCCTGCCCCGGCCACGCGGCCAGGCTGCGGGCACCGAACCCAGACCTGCCGGGGCCCGAGCATCCCCGCGGGGACCTGCCTCGCACAGGCGCCGCTTTCTTTGCAGGAAAGAAATCGCTTTCTCGAGGGAAACGAGGCCAGATTCGCCGGCGGGAGCAAGCAGCTCGGATGGAGCCAGGCTTTTTAGATGCAACTCCCCGTCTCCCTATTTTCACCTTAAAACTGGCCACGTGCGGGGCGGGTGGGAAATCCCCCCTCTGCACGACCCAAGCCACCGCCGCCGTGGGGTGAAGACGACGTCGCCAACAGCGCGGGGATCCCAAACGCTAACCCCGAAGCTCGGCAAGCACATCCAGAGCCGGCGGGATGACCAAAGGGATGGCTTTGAAGGGACGGATCGAACCCTGCCCGCCTTACGGAGCAGGGAACCCGGCAGGGAGGCGGCACCGGTGCCGCCCGGCGTGTCGGCGCACGCCGGCGGGGAGGCACAGCCTTCCCCTCCGCTCCCGCGCGCCCCGGCTTCGCCTCGTTCCTACCCGATGACTGGGTGCGATTGCTTCACCCCACAGGCTCCGGCCGTGGGGTGAAGGTCCCCCTCGTCACCCATTCCCTGCTCCCCGGGGTGCTGCCCCGGGGGGGGGGCACGGCAGGGGGATGCGCTATTTGGGTGCGTGGCAAGGAGAGGGGTGCGGGTTTAGACGCGATCGAGAGCGTCGCCCAAGGCTGGCGGGGCGTCACGTCTCTGCAACCCCGTTTCCGAGGGGCTGTGCCGGAGTTTTCGGAGGAGATGGGGCTCCTAAGGGGGGGCACAGCTCCCATCTCCCCTCGCTGACCCAGCGGGGACGGGGCTTAGCTGACACTGTGCCGTTTGAGACGGCTGAGTTAGGTGAGAGGGGTCCTCCCCGCTGCACAGGCACGAAGAAAAAGAGAGAGGAAAGAAAGTTCTGCAGTCGAGTTGGGTTTTTTCCCACCCCCAGAGGCTTTGGCACAAACTTACTTTCTTTTTTTTTAATTTGTCCTCGCTCTCTTTTTTTTTTTTTTTTTTTTTTTAAATATTTTCAACCAATGCATTACTGAAGCCTTTCGCCTCCTGACAAAACCCGGGCTCCCTGCCAGCACATATTTCTGATAATTCATCCATTATTAAATGAAATCAAAGATACAAGTTTAAAAAAAAAAAGACATGGGACTGTGTGCATCCAAGAGAGGCTGTTTACAGCTGGGCTGGGAGTTTCTTTAACTGCAAAAGGATCTCCCCAAGGAAAACCCACCCAAAATTCTTGCCCTGCTCTTCAAACTGCAAACATCTCTGGGTGGCCATGCCAAAACCCAGGGATCCTATGGCGTTTTCCTGCCTGGATAAAGGCGATTCCCTCCTTGCCGTGGGCTGGGCTGATAGAAGCCCTAACTCGGGTGGGTGCTGGCTGGATATGTCCCCTCCCTGCCAGCGGGCTCCCCGGGGAGAGCCTGTAACCCATGGCCAGAGACAGCCCGACTGGATCAGCCGGTCCTCTCCAAACCAGAGAGAGAGGAAAACCTGATGGAGAGGGAGGGGCACAGCAATTATAGCCTTTTCGCTTTAATAACCCTCGCTGCTTCCCCGAGTCCGTATTTACATCCTTCTCGGCACAGAAGTAGTAATTAAAGTCTCTCCGCTCAGGTCTAAACAACAGCAGACCCTCCTGTTATTAAAAGCAGAGAGACAAAGCTGAAAATAAACCTGATTTTTAGGGCTAGGGAGCCTCAAACCCCTCTCTATAGACTGGCTAATCAAGGGGGGCAGCAGGATTTAGGGCCACACCTCCATGCTCTGCTAGGGCATCGATACGCTGCATTTATCTCCATGGGATGCCAGGGATGGAAAACCACTTGGAAAACAGCTCCGTGCCACTGGTCCCTCCTCACGCCATTTTTTGGCTGTTTCCACCACCCATAAAGAAGCAAATGGATCTCGGGGTCTGCGGGCACGGGCTAGCAGGCAGAGCTGCGGCAGTGCCGGGAGCCGCTCGGCGGCAGCTTGTGCCTTACCGGAGCAGCTCGAGCCCTCTTCTCACTTTAACGAAGCTATCAAAAAAATTTGAGAAAATTAATTATTCACTAAGCCTGCTAATTAAGCTGATTTCCTCTGCGAGGGCATGGAAGGAAATGAGCTGGAGAAGCTCTTAATTGTTTAAAAAGAGCCATCCTACAGGCGTTCCTCTCGAGCCGCTCTGCCTGCCGAGAGCACCCAGCCCCGTGTTTCACCGGGTCTGGAGGAGTTCGCCGGCATCGGTGCCGACCTCGCACCTTGCAGACGCTTTCAAAGAAGCAAAGGTCAACAGCGAGCCATAAAGTGCTCCTAAACCCCCATCCCCAAACCGGGTCACCCAACACACCCAGCATCACGCTGCTGCCTTCTCTCCGGGGAGCGAGCCGGGCTCCGCGGGAGGCTCCGTGGGGACCCTGAGTGAAACCAGTCCAGAAGAAATAGCACGTCCCTCATGCAGGCTATTTCTTGATGGCCCAAGAGCTCGAGGAAGACCTCATCCTGCCCCAGGTCCAGTGGGATGTGGCGCTGGCTCCTGGGCAGCCACAAGCAGAGAGTGGGTCAGGTCTGCACCGTGGGCATCCCTCGTTGCCACCGCTGGATCGCCGTGGGGTGCCCCATCCTTTGCCCTGGTCCCAGCACCATGTCCAGGCGAGCCCAGGGGAGCACGGTCCCCACTGGGCAGCTGGGAGGATCTCCCATTGCCACCAGGCTTTCAAAGAAGGGTTGAAACCGCAACGGCACGGTCAACAAGGCACCCAGTCTGCCGATACCCATGGCCAGAAGGAAGCCCGAGCATCTGCTCTTCGTGTCACGATGGTTTGGGCAATCCAGAGGGGATGCCTGCCAAAAACACCCAAGGCACGGTTGCCATATATATAAAAAAAACCCCAAAGCTACAGGCAGCTTAATAGTCCAGCAATCTGCAACCCCAGCTCATTTCTCAGGTTATGGCACATGCATGAGCTTTTAGCAGCAACCGGCACCAGGGACCTGCCGTTGCTCCCACCGTGACCCAAAGGCAGAGCGCTGCACCCACTCCCCAAAGCACCCTTGGGGGGGGGGAAGAATGAGCCCTCGGTGCCCAGCGCCAAGGGAACCGGCTTCCACCCGGCGGCTGGGGTGCAGCGCGTGGGAGCGGGGGTGCCCAGGGATGGCGATCCCCCGACGGCCCCCAGGGACGGTGATCCTCCGACGGCCCCCAGACCCTCTGCCCAGCCTCCCACGGCAAGGAGTGGTCCCGCTGCCCACGCCGAGCCTTGCCCTCCCACTCCCACCACCATTTCGTTTCGGTCCCCCTTCACCAGGACCTTCCCTTCTTGTCCTGTAGGGGTTGATGGAGAAAAACGCTCCGGGATCTCACATGGCGGAGAACAAAAGGAGTTATTTTAAACCAAATGGATTCGCTTCCGAGGCACCTCGCCGAGGACACCGGCTACCCTGCGCCAGCCTTGCTTCTCCCACAGAAACCAGTCCCAGCACAAATGCGGTGGGCTTGTGGCCGGGGAGCACTTCCCCTCCACCCCAGCCCTTCTCCCTCCGGCAGGTGCCAGGACAGCAGAAATTTGGGGCTTGGCGCAGGCAACCGCCGGAGATCACGCAAACAAAACCGAGGGAAAACCGAGCGGATCCAGCCGAACGGCATTGCAGCGGGAGCTTGGGGTTTTCCCGAGACAGCACTGTGCTCCACAAGCATCCCCGGGGACCTGCACTGTTCCTGGCACAGTTCTTGTGCCAAAATGGCGTAATAAAGGAAAACGCGGCCCCGAGGAGCAGGGCTGCCAGTGCTTGGCCAACCGTGTCCTCACCAGGAGAAGACAAAGCTTGAGAACGCCATGATTGCCCCGAGATCCTCTGCTGAGTTTCCAGCAGCTGGAAAGCATTTACAACTGTTCGCGAGCCACAGGTAAACACGTGGACAGGCACTTCTCAGTCAACGCCGCAGCCCGGCGTCTCGGCTGGGAGCCAGCTAAGATGGCCCCTCCAGCACCAGGTCACCATCCGCACCACCTTTCCTTTCCCTTCCGCAGCCCAACGCCATGAAAAACACGCACTCGTTTTCCTACCTGGTGCTGGGAACATCTACGAGTCGGGTTCCTCCAGCAGCTCCATGGTGAGCTCGGGGTTATCTCAGCAGAGCTGGAAGATAAAGCCACCAAGAGAAAAGCTCAGCGTCCCTGCAGAGGTGGGACACTTCAAGGCAGGTTCCTCCTGCGCGGCCGGCGGGAGCCCATCCCGCGGGAGCCGGTGGGACCGCGGGGTTCTCCACGTCCTCCTGGGCTGGTGAGGCACCAGGATCCCTGGGAATTGTGCTCCGCTTGGAGAGACCTACCCTTTTTTGACTGGTGTCCAACCCCAAAGCGCATGTTCTTACCTGCTCGGTGGAAGATGGGGGAAGGCTCGAGCACCTTTCTGAGAAACACATGGGTCTCAGCGGGGTATGGATCTCGCCCGGCTCCTCCTGCTCTTCGGCCAAACGATGGTTAGGAAAAAAGGGGGATGCAAAGTTGCAGCAAGCTGGAGAAAAGAGGCCGGTGGTGCAAACGCTCCCCGCAGCTGGTGTCTACACAGCTCTGCCGGTTGGTTAACAGTGGAGCTCTGATCAACAGGTATATTGATGTCAAGCTGGGACTTGTCTCCTCGGCGAGGAAAGGGAACAGCAGAGATTACTAAGCAATGCAGGAATGTGGTTTGTTTAATATGAGCCATCAACACAGAAGAGTAAAATAATGACAGATGTGTAATCACATTTCCTGAGTCTAAACCCATGAGATAGAGAATTTAAACACCACTTTTCCCAAGATCAAGAAGAGGAGCCGTTTGGCTAAGAACTCATTTGGTTACTAATTTCCTCGGCATTAAATCAGCTGTTTCCCGAATCTCTTAACATACTTTGCCGAAGCGCTCCAAGGACGGGGCTGCTCCCTGGCTCGCTTTGATGTGAGGGTAAGCAGAGCGAGAAGATGCTTTGGAAACACGGATGCGCCGGCTGACCGAGCTGGCCCGGATCACAGGTTTCTGAGCGTTGCTTAATTGGTTTATTTTAATGAAAGATGGCGAGATAAATTTCACGTGGCTCTTTATCGGGGGAGCAGCGAGTGGTGGGAGACAGAAATCAGGATCTGGGTTAAGGCAACCCTTCGAGGGCAGGCTGGGGGGAAAAATGCAGCCCTTTCCCCAGGAAAAGCCTGGCAATCGTGGAAAGCCAGAGTTTGCTTTGGTTTGGTCTCTCCTGCAAGGCTGGTCTGCAGAAGGCACGTGGCCGAGGGTCACCAGACGTGAAGCCCACTGAGACTGAGGGAAGAAATCGTGGCTCAGCCTCGGTCTTCGCCTCCGGCCGCGGCAGTTTCCCGAAGGTCACGGGTGCAGGACCTGGAGGGGAGCGGTTACGTGCCCTTGCCGTGCTACAGATGGCAGGGAAGGGCTGGGAGGGAACGGTGTCATTTGCTTGTCGGGTGTTTTTGTCTCTTAAGATCAAAAGTGGGAAAAGCACCAAGCAAATGGGGAAGGTGCCACCGAGCGCAGGAGCCGGGTGTAGAGGGACTCCGGTCTGCCTCTTTTTGGGATTTAGGAAGCATGTCGTTTGCCACTGGCCAAATTATTCCTCTGCTTCCCCTCCCTGGCTTTGCAGGACCTGTGGTCCCACATCGCTTCACTTCTGCGCATCCATGGAATTTCTCAGGTGGCCTCAGGTAGTCGCAGAGACGGTGCTAGAGTGGAAGAGCCCCCAAGCATAGCCCATCCTCCTACCCCAGCACTGCAGCGAAGGGCAGGAAAAGCAAAGTTCTGCAGATCCTGCAGCAGGCTCTGCTAAGAAACAGGGGCCTCCAAAGCATCCCCTGCCATGGTGGTGGCCGTGGAGGGGTTGCTACACCAGCCCGAGACGCTGGGGAGGACACCATCAACATGAGACCTAGGTCAGGTGGATTTTTCGTGCCCAGGAACAGACCTGAGTGTGGGGGTGCATGGTAAGACAGGGCAGAGCACCAAGGATCCTCCACGTTTTGGCCTTGGAGCCTCCAAATTGAGCTTCATTTTCTGGATACGCAGATCTCCCCAGGGACCCTGTCTCCAGGAGACCCAGCCTGGTACCAGTGAGGTTTGCAGCTGGCCCCCACAGCAGCTCTCCGCATCACCACAGTCTGGAAGAAGCTCCCAGACACTCATCCAGAGAACCTGGAGAACATCAAGAGAGCAGCTAAGCCTTGGTGGCCCTGTGCCCTTTGCAAACCCCTCTCTGCCCCCCTCCCCAGGAGCTTGGTAGGGTGTCCGATCCTGCCTGTTAGTCATTTCAGGGGAGGAGCACCCAGAGGGGCAGGGAATTTGCATGGCAAATCCCCAACCCAGAAAAACCGCAGCTGCCAGATGCCATCAGAGATGCCCAAAGTCAGGGGTTTAGGGAGATGGGAAAGCTGAAAAGGAGGTACCCAAGAGCGCAGGACCACTCTGCCAGGTCATGGGCGACCTTGCAAGGCTGTGGGGGCCACTGCAGCACACAGAGAAAATGCATTCCCTAACAGGGATTTCAGCCAGGACAGAGTTTATTAATTTATTTTGTATTTGCCATCATGTCCCTGTGTTGGACACCCTCGCCGGTGCTGGCAGGGCTCCTCCACACTCGCTGCCAGAGGAGCTCCGCTGACCATACAGCTGATGTCCTTGCAGACCAGTGATGCCATCAGCGCACATCTCCCTGGTGTGAGCCAGGAGATGGTCCTTTATTTCTAGTTAATTGAACAAACAATGGTTCCTCCCCCAAAGGCGCCTAACAAGCAGCGTCCCCATATCCATGACCACGTCCATGCTTTCCTCCCTGACTTTATCTGAGTGCACGAAGCTGCTGCCTCCTGCCATGGGAAAGGCAGCTCCTTCCCCTAAATGGACTTTAATTAGTCTGACTGCCTGCCAACAGCTATTCTGGTGACACCCATGCTCCAATTAAGTCTTGATTTCACCCCAAACCGTACAGAACCCAGGCACGGCTTGTCCCTGGCCGGCAGCGTAGAGAAACGCCCGAGGTGGTGCTGGCGGAGCTCAAAGGCAACGTTCAGCCTGGGGAATTGGGGGACAAACGCCCTCTTGGCCAGCGCTGGGGTGGCATCGCTGATCGTTGCAGATGATGCGAAGGGATGATTTGGGATAGAGGGAAAACGGCCCATGCGGTGAAGTTGGGAGCCCGTGGAAGCGTTCACGGAGCAGGAGCAGCCATCGGAGGCAGAGCAACCTGCCAGCCGTGCCTGCGCGGAGCAGCTCGCCCCGTGCCCGGGGCACAGACGGGTTCCCGGGTGTGTCTCGTAGCCCCGTGGCTTCCGTTCAGGGCTGCAATTTCATCGCCACTTTATTAAGAGTCACCTTGGGTGGGATGGAGACGTCGGCTGCGAGCCGAGCTGAATCACACCCTCCCAGCTGGTCCTCTCTGCACGGGGAGTCTAGACGGCTGGCTGATGTGGAGACATCTCCTCTCCGAGATACCTGCATGAGGTCTGGGGTGCTCGCCACATCAAAGGGCCCCTGAGCTACTGAAGTGAGGTTATAATTAAGCCACCCTGGGGCAAGAAGAAGAGAGTCTCTCCCAGGGCCGGCCGATCTCCCTCCGTGGCTCTGCCACTCGGGGTGGTGTCCTCTGCCACCAGCCCGGGAGGCTTTCGTGGCTGTAGCAGGGGCTCCTGTCCCACAGCTCGTGGGGATCGTACCTGCTTCACGCTGACCCCGGTCTAAAAACCCGAAAGCAAAACCTTCCTTTGCAAGCCGGTCACGCTCCGCTGCCAGTTTCTTGGCTCCCTTGCACACAAGGAGAGGAGCCCAGTGCGAGGACGGGGACGCAGATGTGTCAGGAGCTCCTTAGACCCGTTTTGCTGACAAATTGCCCCAAAAGCCAAGGGACAGCTTGGGCAGCCACAGACTCCGGGAAGGGCTGTCCTGAAGGGCAGAAGGAAGCCGAAGCCCTGGAAATCCTTGCAGACATCACCGCAGCCTGCCAGCGACTCACACTATAGGTGACCAAGCATTGCAATGCGGGAGGTTGCAATTTTCACTTCAGAGAAAGCCCAGGAAAGCAGCCATTTAATTAACCAGAGGAACCTGCTCCATGTCACTCCTTGCTGTAAAGCGCATTGGAGTCTCACCTTTAACTATGCAAAAGGCCCCAAGAAACCCAATGCCTTGCAGGTGGGAGATGCTGGATAATGTTTTCCCCTTTTTAGTGGGGTTTTATCCAGCTGGACCATTTCACAGAGCCAGCCGGTGACCACAAAAAAAGAGAAAATCGGCACAAGCAAGAAGGACATAAGCTCAGGTGGGCAGGGAAAGAGGAGCCAACCACTGATCCTACCTGCCAGCACCAGGAGGGCCAGGTGTAATGTGGCCTTAACAAAAGCAGGGACACACTCCTCAACTCGCCGTTAAAACCTAAGCTCTATAGAACGTCAATAAAGCCCACATTAAAGGATTAAAAACTGGCGAGGAGGTCCCAGGAGACAGTTGTCTACCAAAAAGCCTCCATGAAGTGGAGCGTTGCTCCTAGGGGGTTTCATCAGGCCAGGCACTGAGCCAGCTGCCAGTCAGTCTTTTCACCCGTAATCCGGAGAGCGCCGCAAAATCACCGCTGGGAAATGGTGTGCGGCATCCCTCGTGCATGTGGAAGAGCACACCCAAACCAGCGGGAGGATTTTTTTGTAGGGAGCTTAAAAATAAGGAAAATTTTAAGAAAAGAATGCATTACAAGGGGTTCACTCCTCCATCCAGCCGGCTGCTCAGATGAATAACCCCCAAAAGGGGGTCATTTGGTAGGGTGACATTCCCCCCCCCCCCCCGTACACACCATCGACTGGCTGAGCCTTAAGCGACGTGTCCAGCATCACCCCACAGCAGCCCCAAAGCTGGAAGTCAAACCCAGTGGTCCCAGCACATCACAGCGCATCCTCCCAATACAGCTCTCCTCCCTCAGGGATAAAAACCTCTCCGCCAAGACGATGCCCATCCATGCATTTGCAGGGCTGGTTGCTCAGGCTGTAATTAATCTCCATGCAGGGAAAAATCCTTGTTATTGACTGGCCCTCCCCAAGCAGACAGACCAGGCAGACTGTTTCTGCAGAGCAATCAAAGCCGTCCTGCTGTCCCTGCGCAGCCCTGATGGCTTCATGGTCATCTCTTCCCACCACGTCGTTCACTCTCTGGATTGCCTTGGAATTGACTTTCTGTTTTCCACGAGAACAGTTTTCGCTTTGTTGTTTCTTTTTTTTCTATCAGGTGTTAAATCCAAAGTCTGTTGTGAAGGCAATTTGGGTGCACGCTCACAGCTACACAACCGCCTCATTTCCCAACAGGAGCAACTGGGGAAGGCTTACCTGGGAAGCATACTGGGATAAAAAAAGAATACCCCTTTTAAATGTGGAAACCTTGCTTAAAGCTGAGTAAGGATTTAAGGTTAGTAATATGCAAGGACCAAGCCAATGCAAAACGACTTTTATGATTCACTCTGTCTCCAACCTGGTCTAGAAGTCATTGCAGACTTTGACTCAGATGATCAGCGACATTGAGATGAGAGAGACAATACAGACATAAAGATAATATAAGGCACGGTGGCATGATTTTATGGGCTAATTTATATTAGCCCCTGCCCAGCCAGAGTTCACCCATGGCTTGCTGTGTTCGTCCCACGGGGTACAGCTGGGCTGAAGGGAATGGGCTGGAGCAGAGGACAAGAGCTGGTCGTCAACATGTGCCCTTATCCAGAAGCACGAGGGGCCGAGGGGCAGCGGCACGGGGTGCCCAGGAGAACCCCTGGTATGATGCTTTGCTCACACAGCCGTTGCCCTTCCTCCCACGGCTTTTGCAGATTTGTTCCTCATATAGCAACACTGGTTTGAATTTGAGGCAAGAGAAATTACCCAACCTCACTGCCCTGAGCAGTTCCAGGGCAATGGGTAAATGCAGGAACTTGTCAGTGCTGCAGTTGATTTGCAGATTATTTATTTGCTTATTAGATCACATTTGGCTAATAATTTCTGTGATGCTCCACAGTACGAGCTAATAAATCTTCCCCGGTGACCCACCAGCACCTTGCTCGATGGCCAGCTTGAAGGCATCCCTAATTAAACCAGTTTTGCCTTCCTAATAGAGCCCTAGAAGTCAGCCAGCAGAGCAGGAGGCGTTCACCTAGCTCCCACCCTTTGATGACGGGAGTGGAGGTGAGGAGGAGGAGGAGGCTGGCCTGCCCGGTGCCGTGCCACGTGTCTCGTCACAGCCCCGACCCGCGGTGCCTGAGCTCGGGTCACGGTGGGCAGGCGTGCTGCGTGACCGTGGGCACGAGTCCTTCGACGGCTCCTCCTCTCCCTCCACCTCTCCTTGCGTGGGACGGGGCAGCTGCGGGCAGGTGGAAGGGGCTTTCAAGGCAAGCAGGGGATGGTGGGAGCCTTGCACACAGGGTCCCTGCAGTATTTTCCCGGGGGAAATGCTTCGCGTCTGCTCTGCGGGGACCCTGTAGCCTCTGCTTGCCTCTGAGCCATTGCACCAATGGAGCATCCATGGACCTGGCTGCCCAGGAAAGCCTGCCCACCTCCGATGCATCGGGCACCCTCTTCCCATCCCAGCTTCTCCCCGCTTACAGCACCGCCGATGGGCTCTTCTCCAGGGGCCCGATGTCCCTCCCAAAATCCTGCTTTTCCCATCCCACCGAGCCCTGCGCTTTGTCTCGTCTTGCCCCATCGAGGCATTCACCCCTCTGGCATGGGGATTGCCTCTTCCTGATACAGCTCAAGCATTGCAAAAATGCGTCCCAGCTGGCTGGAGCTGAGCGTGCAGCACACCACGGGCAGGCATCCCGAATCCTCCTCTTCTCCAGCCTGGGCCGACAGCCCCGTCCCACCACCCCTCACCCTTCCTCGCCTGCCTCTTCCTCACTCGTCTCCCCTGCCTGTGAAACACAAAGTCTTTGCTCCCCCCGTTCGGAGGAGCACGAACGGCTTGAACTTTCCCTGAGTGAGTTTTTCCCCGCCAGCAGGACTGTGTGCTGTGCCGATGCCAGGTATTAACTAAGAGGATGACTCAACAAACCAGTTCAGACCGAGCAAGAACAACCCTTCACTTTTCTTCCAAGACTCCGGCTCAGCCCAGCACAGGCTGTTCTGGAGCATCAGAAAAGGTTAGTTAACTTGAAATATGACTTTTTAAACAGTTTATTACATTTCCCCTCCTTTGGGTTGCAGCTGGTATGGGAGGATGATGGAAATGCAATCAAGGAGATCATTCCAAGGTAGTTTTTCCCTAAATTTTTCTGCCTGGTTTCGAGGTTTCCCTGTGAGATCTTGGCATGTATTTCCCAGAAGAGATGTACTCCATTGGCATGTGCCACGGGATGGAGTCGGAGGGCTTCAGGAAGGATGAGCTCCCCAGTGTGTGTTTGTCCGGGAGATCAGCAGAGATTCATGAGAGCCCCAGCATCCTGAGCTCCCCAGCATCCCGAGAGCCCCAGCAGCTCTGCCAGATAGCTCTGGCTTGTGATGGGGCAAAGGCACGTGGCACGGAGGGACGTATCCTGCTCACAGAGGGTCAGTGGCTCCAGCTGTGATGGGGAGCAGAGGCAGCGCTAAAGGTTTCAGCTTGGGAAAGCTGCAACACTGAAATGGCCTGATACAGGCAGTAGTTAAAAAAGAAAAAAAAAAACAAACTAGGAAAGACTACAAAATGCCTAGCAGCATCTGGTCTGGGAAATACGGCTGGGCAGGGCCGTGCTGGAGACTGGAGCTGCTCTTTGGGATCGAAGCTGCCATTTCCATGGAAAGCATCATTAACGTTGTGTTTTTCTCCGCTGCTCCAGAGCCGCTTCCAAACCCAAGAGCCCCGGTGCTGCCAGGAGCCCGCCAGCAACAACCCACACAGCTTGGGATTGCATCAGCAGCCCCGGCTGATGGGACACCGCAGGAGGTGGAGGGGCAACCTCCATTTTTCATGTTGCAGCCTCTCCTCTGCCTGGTGGTGGGGTCAGAGCTGCCGGCGTGCTCGTTCCCGTGGGCACTGCGCCGCACATCCCGGCCGAACCATCTCTGCCGCTGTCCGAGTCACCGCAGGGCGATAATGCATCCAGGAGACATCTTCTCCCTTTGCTTTCTCGTGGATGACGTGGACGAGGAGAAGGAGGCACGACAGGAGCATGGGGTGTGAAGCAGCAGGGCCCAAGCGTGGGGCGGAAAAGCTTCCCTGGGTTTGGGAGCATCAAGGGAGGACAAGGGGTTGGTTTGTGCATGCCAACGCACTGGAGGTTTGTCCTGCCCGTGGCTCACTGGCATTTGGAGAGAAGAAAGCCAGAAGGTCTTTAATGGCAACATAACATCTATACCCAGCTCCACCAGGAGAAATCCTGCGATCGACTGGGACTGTCCCAGCAGAGAAAGGAGCAAGACCAGTTCAGGAGGATTGCGCCAGACTGACCTGCAAATGCAACCCAGGGAGAACAACTTCAAAGCCACGCGGAGGTGGGAAACCAGTTCCCCCCGCATCCGCAATGGGCTCCAGAGCGAGGAGGTGCCCGGAGAGGGGCTCTGCAAACTGCGTCCCACGGCCAAGCGGAGGGCGAGGGGCACGCAGCCAAGCAGAGCCGTGCCTCCGGCATCACCGTCAGCCTGTGCTCCTCACGGCCCATCTTATCTCCATCCAGCGAACAGATGGGCTGGGAATTGTTTGCCCGGTATAATTCCACGGGGACGGACAATTTCTGTGCAGCGTTACCTGAGCTGTCGCGATTCCAGCCCGATGGCTTTGTTTTCTTCCGTAATACCTGCCAAGAGTAGCAGACACCTGTTTTCAGCTTGGAAGGAAAATCAAGGTGTCGCCTTCGTTTCCCCAAAAAATCCCATCTGGGCTTCCCGGTGAGCTGACCCATGACCGAACACACGGTATCTCCGTGATGGGAGGCACGCCGTGGCCGTGCTCATCACTAAAGCGCCGGGTGGCGGGGCTGGTGCGTGACGAAATTTCGGCGAGAGGGATGCGCAGCGGGAAGGTGCCTCGTGTCCCAAGCAGAGCAGGGGGACAGGGATGAGTTTGCGATGGGAGGGGGCCGGGGAGCAGCAGAGCTGCTCTATGCAGAGAACCAAGCGAGGCCAGGGTGGGAGGCAAGGTTTCCCAGTGTCGAAACGTTTCGTTTGGATGTTTTTCTACATGAAGCTTTCTGTTTCCAAACAACCAGCGCTTTCTGTTCAGCGGCTGACCTCAGTGGGAAGAAAAATTGCTACACAAAAGGGACAGCGAGCCTGACGCCAGAAGCATAAACTCAGCGCTGATCCCATGAGCAGTTCTGGGTGGGTCCAGACAAGGCATTTTTCAGAGCTTTTGTTAAAAAAAGTGAAATAAAAAGCCCTCAAAAATCTGATTTTCTTTTGAGAACTCTAAAGCATAGTTGGTTTGGACCCCCTACACCAGCACCCTCCCAGTTTTCTGGTTTGGCCCCAAAAGCATCCATATCTGCCCTGTTACTTCATCTTCTCCGAGATCCTTTTGCTCATTCACGTTAAGAGAAAAACATCACGCCGATTAATAAACCCTGCAAGAGCCATGGAAATCCTGAGCGCCTCATCAACCCTCAGAGCACTAATCTGTTTTTATTCCTCTTTCTGCATTATTGCCTCCTTTACTTGGCTTTGGAGATCGTTGCAGTTTATATTCATGTTTTTATTAATTGCAGAGAGCTCCTTCACCTGTTCTGCGAAAAGCGCTGCCCGTTTGGCCCCTCTGCCCACGCAGGGCTCCCGGACACGTGCCCTTCGCAAGGCCACGTGCCTGTTGGTCATGCACGGCTGAAGGACCCCAATGGATCTTAATTGCATTAAAAAGAAATGTGCTGCCCAGGGGAGCAATAGCATTTTGGTGACTGCTGATGGACCTTCCCAGTAAGACTTTCTCCAGAAGGAGGAGATGTTTCCCAGAAGATGCTTCACAATTTTGACCCGTGAGCAGTCGGCTTGGCGTGAATCGCCACGTTTTGCTCTCCAGGGAAGGCCACCATGGAGCACATCGGTGGTGGGAGAGACCCAAGACGTGGTGGCTGTGAGCAGGTTTCCCATTACGATGGCCAAAGAAACCGAGCCATGGTTTGGCACACTGCACACTCAAAATGTCTCGAAGAGAGTTTTGGACTAGCTAAAAAGTCCTATTTCTGCATGTTCTAAAGAAAAAATTGTCTGGCTTTTTTTTTTTTTTCAAGGCAGGGCAATTATTTAACTCCAACGCTTCGCTCAATTAATTTTAAAATATGCTTAAGAGGAGAAAGGAGAGAAGATGAAACCTGCACTGAAATTCTCCATAGTATTGGGCCTGTGCCAAAATACATCTGACCTAAGCCACCCCTGAGATTTGCTTTCCGATCCCAGGCTGGAAGTTTTCCGAGATGCATGGACAAGCAAACCCAGACTGGGAAGACCACTGGGATTCAGGGGTGGCTGCAGGATTAGCCCATCGGGTCATCTGGAGGCTTCTGTTTGGGGCTTTAACTGCTGGTTTGGGGGTTCAGCTGCAGCATCCATCATTTTGGATGCTCCAGTGAGCATCCTTCATTGGAGCCCAGTGCTTAGCATGGCTGGGGTCTTCAACCCCCTTCCAAGCACTTCCCTGGAGCCCCAAAATTGATATCTAATAAGGTCAGTGCTCACACTGGCAATCCATCCGAAGGTCCAGACATGGCAGACAGGGACGCACTTGTGGGATTTCCAAGAAAATGCCAATTAGGTGCTTTTCTGCCCTCTGGGTGCTTCAGGACCCCAGCCTGTGTTGTTGTGGAAGTGTGTGTTGTTGTGCCCAGGGCTGGGCATCTCTGATCTTCCCTGGCTGCCACCATGCTCTGTTAAGACCACACTTCATTACTTTAATTTGTGATGCTTTACATGACCCTGTGAAAGTATAAATCACTGCTTCCCCCACTAGGTATCGATGCTATTACTTGAAGGAGTTAAAAATGCCTGTAGAGCTCTCTAAGGCTCTTTAATGGCAAGAAATAAAGGAAAGCCTCAGCAGGTTTGGGTGCTGTTTGGCACCGATGAACCAGCGTGTCACTTCAGCAAGAAATGATCTCGTTATGGTCTCAGAGCCAAATGGTAAAATGCCGGATGTGTTGCTTAGCCATAATCCATGAGCAAAATGCTTTATTTTCATAAAATGCCAAGAGGCAGCCAGACCGAACGCGATGCAAGAGGGAGAAGGTGAAGCCCCTCGGGCTGCCCCAAGCCACTTCAGCCTCCCAGGGCTGGGAGTGGGGTGACAGGCGTACACAAGCGTAGCATCCAGGCGCTGTCTGAGCCTGGCTCTTTTCTTGGTCCCAGCAACATCCCATGGCCATGAGTTGCACGGCCCAATGGTACGGTGAGTGCAAAAATACTTCCTTTGGCATGATTGGGGTTGCAAGCTGCCATCTTTGGTTCTCCCATGTGTTCCCCGGTGGGGACATTAAAGGATGCTCCTCCTTTCAGGAAGCACAGCCGGGCTGGATCAGCCATGCCAGCTGGAAATGGCACTTGCTTGGACTTTATTTCTGACTCCAGGCACTAAATCCCAGACTCTCATCCCAGGCTGGGAAAGCAAGAACAGAAATGGGCATCTGCAGGCAGCAGCTTTGGGGCTGGCTCTCGAAGCATCGGCTCAACCGTGTGCTTGTGTAAATCCCTGCTGGGTCTTCGAATCTGCACTTCGGTCACCCACATCCACCCAGCCCCTTCAGCCACCTGCCCCACCAAAATCCAGGGTCAGGACCCCAAACAACCAAGGGCTTCCCAACCCTTCCCTTCCCCAGGGTCATTTGCAGAGCTGAGGAACCAGCACCAGCTTCTTGTCTGGAAGAAAACTCTGGGAGAGGAAAAGACACAGGGAAAAGCATTACTTGCAAGAGAGGATTTGCTTGGGTCGGCCTCTAGTAGAAACCCGTTTAATTCAGCATCATTTGCATGGATGAACCGTTGCAGGTGGAGGGGTTTTCTCCATCCCTTGGATGATCTGCTGTAGGGCGTTCGGAGCTGCTGCCTGCCAGGATTACTAGGAGTATGCTCCGTGTTTGCAAACTTCTTTCAAAAACATTTTGAAATTTCCCAGGAAACAAATTTCCAAGGAGGAACTGGACATTGGGATGGATCTGGATCTTTTATTCCAGCTCTGATTAAAATGATAACTCGTCTTGTCATGGAGAGGAAAGTTTGTCTCTAAAGGAAACATCAAAACATACCTTTGCGGGAGGGTCAGCCATGTTCCTGCAAAACACCTCGGTCTTGATGAAACTGCAGCGAGCCGACCGTCCGGTACCAGGACCTCGCTGCTCCGAAGGCGTGTTGGCAGATTACCCCAATTCCCCAAAGTTTACCTTGGCTCCAGAAGACCCTTCCAAGCAATTCATGTGTTTCTGAGCTGACATTTAAAATGTTGGGAGGTTCTGGCTGGCTACGGAGTTCTTCTCTAATTACGTTCCAGCGCGTTGCTTGTCATGAACTTGTTAATAGCCTGATCCAGTGTGGGCAGATTGCAAGAGTCATATTTTGTCCGCAAACACTTGCGTTTTGGACCTCCTCCTTGTCAGAGACATACCCCAGGAGAGCTTTGAACAAGAGGGACTTTTTCCAGTTTTTAGGAGTTGCAATGACTTCATCATGTTTTCTCAGTGCAGATCAGAAGTTTAATGGCAAAAAAGTATTAATCCAGAAATTAGGTTTGCAGGGAATGCAAAAAAAGCAGTGATCTGCAAAAAACAAGGTATAAAAAGACATGAGAACATCAGTTCAACACCACAAGCATAAAAAAAACCTAACTCACAAACAAAAAATCCTCCAGAAAATGTGAAGAATTCCCACTGCTATTCACAGGAAGTTTGTTATGCTTTTTTTTTTTTTTGGTCTTTTTAAGACTAATATCTTGATTTTAAAACCTCTGCCTTGAGAACAAGTCAGTCTACTCCATGCCCAAGAGCAACCAGCCAGGCTTTGGACATGCTCCCTTTGAATGAACCGGTGACTGGGTTTTGGGAGCTGCCAAACAAACTCCCTTGGCTCTGCTGGGCTCCCCCCACCCACAGGCACAAGGCAGGAGAGAGTTGGCAACACAGTGGGTTGTATCTGCAACAGAGTGAGATGCATCCAGGCGGTGATTTGGGCTGGAAAGTCAGGATTTGCAGAGTTTGCTCGCAATGCACAGAAACGATCACCTGTCTCAGACCAGCACATGGGGCTTTCATCCCAGCTATCAGCAAAGTGGGGTTTAACGATGCTGTTGCTTCTGCTCAGGCTGGAGACTACACAAACAGCCTCAGAAAGCTACCAGAAGTCAACAGGGGCTGTGCAATGCTAAGCTTAGCCCAAAAAGGAGTTGCTTTGCTGCTGCCTCTTAATTACGACGCTCCTGAGTGACAGCAGAGGAGGAGCAAAGACCGCTTTTCTCTCCCCAGTCATCTCTGTGCCATCTATCTCCCAACAGTTCGTTTTAATTATGCAATTATAGTGTGTACAAAGCTTTCTGTGAGCTTTAGTGGATAATTAAAACAGATGGTGAGCTTAATGGGACCAACTCCTTTTTCTTCTTTTAATTAATGTGTTAACAGTTTACGGGCCAGCCCGTGGAAATCTGTTATTCAGCAGCTCTGTGGGTCTACGAGCCCTCTTCGTGTATACAGCCCTGCCACACGCAGAGATACGTGTGCATGGAGATGCTGTCCCGAAAGTGACAGTGGTCTCAAGGAGGTCTCCACAAGCCTCGTGTCACCTCCGCGGTGTCCTGTACCTCACTGGTAAGACACAAGCACCCTCGAGGCGATGCTGGAAGGATGCAGGTCTTCCAGGCACACACCAACTTCTTGCAGGACCAGGACAGCCAAGCATCTCTGAAGATGACGGTCATCTCAAACCTCTGCTGGAAGCAATGGGGGAGGAAGAGGAGGAGGCACACAGATGAGTCCCAGGGCACAATCCCTCCAATGTGCGGGCAGAAAGGGGGATGCAAAACGCTCTTGGGGTCAAAGTGTGGGGACCAGCAGTGGTCAGGGAGCAACAAAGGGGCTCGGCAAGCCGGTAACGAGGTGCAGCCCTCCAAGGTGGAAAAGCAGGGAGGGGATGAGGCAGGATAGGTTTTGCCAGAGGCTGAAACAACGCACCAGCATCCTAATGTCGTTTCATGACATATGGCCGACAGCAGCCTCCAAAGTGATGCCAGGAGCTTTCGACACACAGCGCGAGTCTTCTGAGGCCAAGCAAAGCTGCAGATCTTATGTTTCCTGGAGGAGCTACCCCACCAGCAAGTGCCAGGTGTTGGGATGGGCATGGAGCAGGGTGGGAGCAGATGGGACCCCGAAGCTGGGGTTATACTGGGAAGAAAAGCTCAGGGACAGGGAGGGCAGGCTGCACAGTGCGGGGAAGGTGAGGAAAGCAGGGCAAGGATGGACGTTTCCGAAGGAGCCCTCTATTTGCCCGAGGTGCCTTAAGACTGCAAGATGAGGCAACAGCAAGCTGTGACATCTCAGTGACTTCGGGAAGGAGGGGCTGTGCCCGGTCTCTGCCGATGCAGGATCAGGCAGGCATCAAACGATGCCAGCGGGAACCCTGTTCACAGCACCCAAAAGAAGGTGGGTCCCCAGACAGCATGTATTTAACTTGCTGAGCTCCCCACCACAGGACGCTGAGGATGCCAATGGTTACGTGGGTTCAAGAGGATACTGGAGAAGTTCATGGGATCGAAATCCACTGGGTTGCTAAATTCACAGAAGCCCCATCAGGAAGCCCTTGAGCTGGCCATGTGTGATGAAGTATCCATTGCTGAACGGCTCTCACGAGCCTTTGGCAGTGGGACAGGATGGGCTGGGAGGATTAACTTCAGGAGGACAATGCACTGTTTCTGCAGGCAAAAGTGCAAAGCCTAAGAGGAACGAGCATTTGGAGAGCTGCTTCCAAGCCTATGGGTTGCTGGTAGGCATGTTACAGAAGTGGCTAGCCTGATGAACTGATAATTTTTTTTGTAAACTGGCCCTGGTTATGGTAACAAACAAGGCATGGGGCATAACTGGAAGGGAATCCCATCCAGCCCACTATTGGATTGGGGATAAATCACGGCCGAGGCACTGGCTGTGCCTTGGACTCAGTTGGGCCACTTCGATTAGCTTCTTGAAAGAACAGTGGTTTGAGGGGAATGATCCCTGAGCAAAAAGGGCCACTTGATGCCATTTAACAAGAAAACACCCCTACTGAGGTCTGCTTTGCCCAAGCCCTGATGCTCTTCCAGGCGGTGGGGTGCTGAGCCACCCTCCCTGCTGTGGGGAAGGGGCCATCTCTCACCCACCAGGCAGCACACAAAGCTCTTGCTGCCAAATGCACAGCTGGAGGATGAGCACGGCTGGTCCGAGTAAGCTGGCAAGCTGAAATAATAAATCCCCGGTCAAGGGGAAAAACAACGTATGTTATTTCTGAGAGCACTGGGGTTTTGTCTGGTTTTGATCTCGTGCTTTTTATCGCGGACAGGACTGCAAAGCGGCTCTGCAACCTCACGGAGCGATGCAGAGGTGCAAGGTGCTGTGCAAAATTAAGGATGAGCCTTGTTCAAACATGTGGCCTCCATGCACAGAAGGCAGACGAGGCCGGAGGGGACGAGGATGCGCATTGATGCTGCAGGCTGGTGTGGGCTTCTCCGCACATCTGCAGCCCAGCTGTTGGGGCTATGGCTTGGCATTGCTGAGCTTTTCCAGCCCTCGCTTTAAAGTGACGTTGAAAAATGTTAACAGCAGGGAGAGGGGGCACCTTGGCGAGGAAAAGCGCGGCTCAGCAGCCGCATCCCGGCACTGGGAGCAGCTCCGCATGGCACTGGAGGCGTTTGGAGGCTGGGGGAATAGACTTAGAGGAAACCATCCAACCCTTTCCAGGCCAGACCACAGGGATGTACTCACCCATGCCAAGCATGCCGTCCCCACGGAGGGTCACACAGTCGGGCCAATACTAATCACCTTGTGATGAGCCCTGTCCCCTGTCTGGGCTGCCCTGGCTCCCCCCGTGCCCCTCTCCGGCCACAGCTCGCCGGAGGACCACACGCTTCCCAGCCCTTCCATTGCATAAGGAGCTCGTTGCTACAACAGAAATTGCAAAAACCATGGAAACTGCTTGTCTCAGCCAAACCCAAACTTAACTGTATACACAGCATAAAATTTAGTTGCTTTAAACTTGCATTTTTTGGCTCAACTCTCCTGGCCACATCCTGAGCCCAAATGGATTGAATTACTGAGCACAAAATAAATTCCATCTGAGTGGGCTGCAGCCCTTGTCTCCCTGAACAAAGGCTGAGGTGTTTGCTTTGCCTTTTTTTTTTTTTTTTTTTTGTCTTCTGGAAGAAAACGAGCTAATATTGTCCATGTGGAGGAAGAGAGGCCAGAGCGCTGGGAAGAACAGTTAGCCATGATTTCCCTGACATCAGCCACCTTCCCTGCAGCTCCACGCCAGGGACCGAAGGCAAGCAGAGCCGGAGCAGAGCACGCCATGCCATCATGTCTGGATCAGCCCCGAGGGCAACGATGCTACTGCCTCCAGCATCCTCCCGAGAGATGTCATCTGATGTGACAGCGTCACCTCCCTTTGCCATGGGACTCCCTCGCCTCCTTCGGAGCAGGGACCACGCGCCAGGCGCTGCACAAAGATAGAGGGATGGAGAACTCCAAGTCTTCGGGAGGGTGGGTAGCAGGGCACAGGGCTGCCTGTGGGTGTCCTTTTGTCCTTAAAATTGGGCAGGAGAGTGAGGAAGAAGGAAGAGGGAGAAAGGAGCAGAAGGTGGTGGCAGAAGAACTGGGAGGGAGTTGCAAACACCCACCGAGCACCAGCATCCTCTGCTAGCTGGGGGGGTGTCTCTGAGCCCCCCCTACCCAGCCATGGCTTGCAAAACCCAAACACACAAGGAGGGAAATGCCCCCAGCAGCCCCAGCACCGCCCAAGTCTGGGGGTGTCATGGTGGGGCAGAGGCGGTTTGCCTGGGCTCCAGGAGACCACCACGGTGTGGGTGGGCTGGGGAGGGGGGGGGGTCCACCTGTGCAAACAAGGCATCGTGCACCCCAGACACATCCCGCTGATCTCCAGCTAAATTCCAACCGAGGGGGGGTTCAGCAGCCAGACCCCCCCCCCTCCACCGCCACCATACCCAGCTCTCACCAGTGGAGGGTGAACACAGAGGAAGAAGGCAGAGAGAAACCCCCCGTGGCCCCTCACCGCTGCCTCCAGCCTGCGGCCGCCACGGAAGGCGTCTCCGCGTGGGAAGCGGCTCAGCCGGCTCTGCCTGTCCCTGCCCTCCGCACCTCACCTCCGCCGGCAGCCGCTCCACCCCGGAGCCGACGTTCCCCAGCCCCACGGCGCTGGAGAGGGTTCAGTTCTCTGGCTCGCATACGTCTGCGGTCCCGCTCCGTGGTCACCTCCATAGAGGACATCATCTCCGCAGGGTCTCGTCCCAAGGGGCCACAAGAGCCCCTGGTCCATGCTTGAATAAGCCCACCAGGAAGGCTGACCTCAAAACCATCCTTAATGAGAGGGTCCCCCAAAACATGCTTTAGATGTTCCCCAGCTCTCGGCTCACAGCCCAGCTACACGCCGAGCAGCCCTGCAGAAGTGCTGTGGGAAAGGAGTTTCTGGGAAGTTTTCCTTGATGAACCATAATTTGCTCAGAGCAACCAAAATGCTTCGTAATTTGCCCAATTAATTCTCTGCTGGTGGCTCGTGCACCCTTAGAGAGTCTGGTCGAAGTGAAGGCTGCAGCCGGGAGGCAAAGCTGGAGCATGTGCCCCACTCCAGCCTGTACAACAGTTCCTCGAGGATATTTTGGCTTATTTATTGACTTTACTATTGCAGTTCTTTTTGGAGAAAAAACAAAAAGCAGAACGGGGTTGCCACTGACACCTTCGCTATGAGGTTTGTGCGTTGCATCGGTGCAGAACCCAGCTAAGGGCTGGGGCTGTGGTCGCCATGGTTTGCTGTCACCCTACAGCTGCCACCACTGCGGAGGGCTGTCATCGCCTCCCCGGTGAGCTGGAAATAACGGGATGGCAGTCCAGGACATGGGGATGGTCTTCTGCGATTCATCACGTTCTATTTTGCACACCGGGAGGGCAAGCATCTCCTCAACGATGGCCTTTCTTACCCAAAAGCGATGGATGCCCTGGAGCAGAAACAGTCCTTCTATTTGTGATGCCCCTCTTCACGTGGGCTGAACCATCCAAACTCTCTTGCACATCAAGGTGCAATGTCCTTGGTGCTGGGGCTGAGCCGCTTGGAGTGAATTCTTCCTCACACCTTCTCAGACTTCACATTTAATAATGATTTAATAATCATTTACTAATGATTCACATACACTCTGTGGAGCAATAATTGCCCAGTTCCCTTATCGAAAACCACATCTGGCTGGGAAAGCATGGCTCGGACACGGCTTTGATCTCAGCTCCCCAAAACTCCTGCACACCAACGCTCGCTGCATCGCATGCGCCGAGGCTGGGTCACGCTTCCCCGTCGTGCCATGGAGTACCTGTGATCAGCTCCCAGTTAGCTACCCTCTTTTCCCAAATCATTGTAGAGGAGCAACATCACCATTTCCACAAAATGATGGTGCTGTGGCGATTTCCTGCAGCCGGGCTGCCCTAGTCCCTCTCCGCGATAAGTGGGTATGGCTGAAGAGGATGTCTACAAGGGGAAAAAATAAAAAATAAATCACACATTGTTGTCTCCTCCGGAACCATTGAGTCTGCTTCTTGAGATGAGCAGTTGCTCAGAAAGTGGAAACCTGTCTCTCAAACGTCAGCAGAGCTGTTATTACAGTAAATGAGTTTTTAAACAAGGATGAGAAAAACAAACAAAACCAAGACCCAGCCCTCCAGCTTGTAATGGAAAGCAGGAAAACAGCCACTTGCCGTGGCCCATGGCCACCATCCCAGACCCCCCTCGAGCCCACACTGAACTCTGGTGGGATGCAGCATGCCACCAGTAACTCCAGCTCTCTCGGAAACCTTGCTGTCATGGGTCCCCACCCCAAAATCCACCAGCGCCGGTAGCAGGGCTCTGCTTGCCCCATGCCTGGTGTCCTGCAGGGCTGGCACGGGGTGAGTAGGTGGTTCAGGGCAAGCTCCGGTTTGGCAGTGGGATTGGTACATCATCCATGGGACCTTCTCAGCAGAGAAGGTTTCCAAAGAGATCAACCCAATCAAATGTCCACCGTTATCCCAGTCTCAGCCAAATGTAACAGCTGGCTTGGGCTAAAACGTAAAGGTTCATCCTCACCCTCCGCGAGAGCATTCCACCCATTAGGAATTCCATTCCATTAGGAAACGGGCATTTGCTTATGGGGGGAGATGGCCTGGGTTCTTCGCTGGCCCCACGACAGAGTTGCTGTCCTCAGTGCACGGCTTTTCTCCGGTCACAGCAGCTGACGCAGCGTGAGGTCGGGATGCACCACGGGTGTCCGGGAGCTGGGAAGCTACAGAGAAATCTTCTGCCAGACCCACAAGGAGGGAGCGAGGGAGAAGCACGGCTGCAGACACATTATTTGCAGACAAAAGGCATGCAGGATCCGGCCTGACCCCTCATTACACACGTCTGAGGAGTGATGTGCATATTAAAATAATCCCTTCAAAGAGACTGGTGAAGAGAGAGCACTGAAGTATTGATGAGCCAAGCTGGCACAGGGATTGATCTTGATGCATTTGTGAATTTTATTAATAACTTTAGAGAGGGCACACAGCACCACTGCACACAAACACGTCCCCCTCGCCGCTGCCCCACGCCGGGCTGTGAGATCTCCCCACCCGAGGATGAGCCAGAGTTCCCCTCATTTGACCCCAGGCTGCTACATCTCTTGCCCCACCAGTCTGGTTCTGCCTCTCTAAGACCCAGAGACTGGTCTTGCGCTCTTAGGGCCTTGCAAACAGAGGCACAAACAAGAAACAAGGGCAGAATTTGATGCTGCGATAAATACCGATTAAAATCAGTAAGAAAGAAGGGGGCATGAAGCAGAGCCTCAAACCAAATTTCAGCTCTGCCTCCTCTGGGCTTTTCCAAGCAACAGCATGGGAATCCCCCACATCCCCATCTTTACGTCTCCTCTCCTCCCAGCCCGGGTCAACCTTTGCTCCCGCAGAGCATCTCAGCACCCACAACTCTGCTCTGCTCTTCTCCGCGATTCTCACCCTGATACGGATCGGAGGATTTTCAGGACTGCTGTGAGACTTGCTGCATCTTGTTTCCAGACTGGCTTGGCTCTGCTTTCCTCCCTGGGCTTTACAGGTAAATCAGATGGCTATCAACAAGGGCTTAAAATGACCCCCAGTCCTTCCTGCAGATAAGCCAGGGTCTGGCCGGGCGAGCAGCGCCCAGCCCCGCACCTCCCGGGCAGGAGCCTGAAACATCTGAGTTGCTCCTGGAGAAGGCATGGGCTGGATGCGGGGTCTGTTTTCGCCTCCCTCCTCCTCACCCCCGGGTCTGCACAGCCTGCCTGACTGCCGGTCCATGCCAAAACCCCTCTGTCCTGCCGGGAAGCCGCTTTCCCAATCCCGTTTGCATTCCTGCCTGACTTATCTGCTAAATAGCTCAAGCCTTGGAGAGGAGATGTGGCGTGTCAGAAGAGCTGTGGGTCCCCAGGCAAGGTCTGTGGGCTCAGGAGGACACCAGCCACCCCCCAAGACCACACGCAGGACGTGATCCAGCACCAGCAGAGACGCTCCTCACCCTCTTGACTGCAGCAAGTGCCAGCTCTCTGCACTGACAAATATTACTGAAGTCAGTGAAAACTTCATTGTCTGTAAAGAATTTATCCTCGCAAAACACCAGGAAGCCCAAACCATCCTGTTATGCCTGTTTTACGGGCAGAGAGAGAACGGCTGAATGAATCCCCCGGGAGTCTGCAGTGCGATCTCCCCTCCCTGCGCTCCTGCCTTCACCATCAACTCCTCTTTCTCAAAGCAAAGGCTGCCCAGGTCCTTGGGACCTCCCCATCCCACACGTCTGGGAGTACAAGGAGGCAAAGAGAACAGGAGGAAAGAAGAAAATATCAGTTATTTTCAGGATCGCTTCAAAGACTGCATTGTCCTTTCCTCCCCCTCTTTTTTTCAAAGGCACGTCTCCATCTCGCTTGGTTCCTTTGGAGCAAAGTTCTGTCACGGCAAAGCCGTGCCCGGTCCCCGTGCAGAGGCACCTGCACCTCCACCGCAGGGCACACCATGTCCTCCCCCAGCTCCCCCCAGAGCCGCAGCCTCCCCAGTTAGCAGAGCGGTTGGTCTCCCTTCAGCTCTTTACTCAACCTCTGACCCAAGCACTTGTAAATCCCGCAAATGCCCACGGTGAGCAACCAGAGCGGTGGCATCTGGGACGGACCCGAAACAGGGGGGGACAGCCTAAAAACACGGGGCAGCAGTGATTTACAGCCTGGCTTTCCGACTGCTGCTACCCGCCAGCCCCAAGGTGACACTGCCTACGGAGGAAGAAAATTTGTAGGGCCAAAGCTTTTTCCTCCCACACCTCCGCTCTCCTGGGGGTGACACTGAGCTGCGTTCACATGGTGGCCGGCCCCCGGCCAGCCAGCGAGCTGGAGGGCATCCTGAAAAAGCATCCCCCGCACACAGTACACATCACTCTCAAACTGGGAATAGAGGGGTACTGTGTCTTGGGCTGCGTGGGAAGGGCAGCCCCTCCTCCTCTTCCTCCCCATTTATCCATCATTTCCAAGACAATTTCTCCAGGGCTGGTAGCAGTCCCTTCTAGCTAATTATCCTCAGACTTTGAAAATTGCCCAAAAAGCCTGACAATGCCAAACTTGTGGGTGAGGAGCCTGCAGCGGCTGGCCTGGCTGCAGCAAATTGCACATTGTCCCACCAGACCATACCTCCCAGCCCGGAGACACCTGCTTGGCACTGTGATTTTAAGTAAATGCTGTCTTAATCGCATCCAGCTTCGGAGGGAGATGATGATGCATCACACATCTCAAATCACAGCCATGGTCTATCAGCTAAAAGCAGGGTGTTACGTTCCCAGGCACATTCGCCGCTCTCCTCTCCCCATGCCATGACTCTCCTCCTGGCCTGTATTTGAACCCTTCGTCCCCGGGGCCATGAATTAGACAGTGATGCACAAGCCAGGAGCAGGGACTCGGAGGGGGATTTGCAATTCAGAGCAGCCCCAAGACTGAATGAGACATCTCAGACCGGCAAATGGGAAAAGGCAAAACCTGAGACGCGGCCAGTCAGCCCCAAAAATAAACACACCCTTGGGTGCTCAGCCAGTTGGATGGAAAGCAGTGAGCACCCCATCAGAGTCCCAGCCAGCCATGGGGCCCTGGTCATTCCCACCCCATTCATCCCCACGGTGGATGCGGGTGCCCCACGGGATCCTGCAGAACTGGGTGGGATGCGCGAGGGTGGGAGACCTTCTCCGAGATCAAGCTCCAGCCCCGTTGAGCAATCCCATGGGATGCTGAAGCATTTGGGTGGATTTGGGGGGTCAGAGACAGCAGCACTTGCAAGCCAGAAAACCTTTCTGATAAAACAAGGCTCCAGAAGCTCCATCTGACGGCACTTTTTTGGGTTTACTGATGAAGGTCTACAGGTACCCAGATGGCAAGGGATTCCCGTCAGGCGCTTCCTCCTCAGCCTTGAAGAAATTAATTGCATGGCAAGAGCTAGGAGAGAGCAGATGACACCGGACAAATTGACTTGGGAGATAAAGTACAAGGGGCGAGCTCTAATGAGGTGAGAAGGAGGTTAGAACTATTGACTACCACAAGTGTGAGGGAAATGACAAATAGACCCAGCAGTGAGAGATCCGAGGCAGGTTTTCATCCAAATGCTGGCAGGGATTGCCACAGCCTATGCTCCCCAGAGCCGTATGAGCTGTGAAAAGCTGGTCCTGTGCAGAAACCACAAACAGGAAAGAAGAGACAAGAAGGGAGGCACCAAAACCCAAAATCTGTGAGGGCTTTGGGTGGGGATTTTTGTAAGGCGGATGAAGAAAAAAAAAACCAACAAAACAGTATCACAGTAGAGAAGTCTACGCCCATCAACACTTTTTTGCACTACTACGGCACGTTGTAGTACCATGGGACAGTCCCGGGATGCAGAGCAGCTCTCAGACGTGCTGCTGTCACGCTCCATTTGGGCAGCTATGAAGCTCGGCAGAGCACCAGCTCTGAAATCGCACAGGTGACCTGGAAAAGCGGCTGAAGGCTGGTCCTGGGGAGCTTCAGAGGAGGCAACAGATGCTGAGCCTTCCTGTGTGATAAATATTGCAGGAGAGCCTTGATTTTCTTTTGCAGATGTCTCTCCACAACTTGGGAGCAGGGCTTAGTGTGAAATAGTCCACATGTGGTTTGGAAATGGCCAAGGCACAGAGGTGTGCAGGCAGGAGACACTGTAAAGACCAGGACTAGCACACGGCAGAGACCAGCAAGGGGACACCAGAGGTGTGGAGAAGGTGATTTGGGATTTCTCACCAGGCAAGAACTAAGAGGCAGCTGGAAGAGTTATCAGGCACCTGGTTTAAAACTGACCAAAGGACAGACTCATCACTAAATGGTGGAATTTGCTGGGCAGGATACTGTGGAGACCAAAAACGTTCATAAATTTAGAAAGGGAAAAGACAGGTTCACAAATGATAGCTCTACCAGTAGCCTTTAAGCATGAGGTTCCCGGTGCAGCTCCTCCAGCCCAATAGATCCTGATACCAGTGACCCCGTCAACGGCCAGGCTGTGAACACGGGGGTCTCATAGCTGTTTGCTGCATCCCTTATTGCCAGAGAGAAGATGCTCATCTACAGGGGCTTTTTATCAGATGCAGGACACGGTTAGCCTTGAACAAAAAGCCAGCTCTGTCGGTGATGGTGCTCCAAGGAAGACAAAAATTTGGGAACGAGGTTGGGGTGTGCTGATTTGCAGCTATCCCAAGAAGAAAGGGAGAACAGCAGTTGCCTCCATCCCAGCAGCAAAGCAGTGCCCTTTAGCTCCCACCAGCTGGCTGGACACAGACTCTTGCTTTGACCAGCCTAAGATGGCCTTGAGTAGCATCACCTGAAGGAAAATGCCCAAATGATCTTGTTACAGCAGCAGACTAGACTTTTCTCACCACCAAGGTCTGCTCTCAACTGTCCTCCCGGGCAGAGGAAAATGCTGCCGGTACCTGCTCAGAGGGGCTGGGAAACCTTTTGAGTAGCCTGGTCTCCTGCCAGTCTTCCTGAGGAACAGGATCATCGATCCAGGTCTGCACTGAAGATGGTCATCCCTGTACAAATACAAACCAGATACCCGAGAGACTTCAGCAGGAGGCACGTTTGTGCCAAATGCTTAGAAAAAGCCCTAGAAATCAGGACACATCGATGTTTTGGCTGACACCACCAACCAGGCAAGAGCTTTCCAGTGAAGGACTGACGGCAGCGGAGCCAAGCCTTGACGCAGGAGGAGGGCTGAGAGCTGCCTGGCTGCCTGCTCTGCCAACCTGCTGCCAAGGTTTTCAGGCCAGGAGGGATTTTCTCCCTGTTGGAGCCAAGCGATGGTGATCTTGCATTGATAAACAGGGTTTGATCCAACGCCCACGCACAAAGATAATGTGCTGGCAAAAGCCAGATTCAGTGACTCTGCAGCACTCATTCCAACAGAGTGCATCGACAGGTGTCGAATTTGGGGGGAAATTAAGGTCCAACACTGACAATCATTGCTCTGTGACATTTATGAGGTCTGTTAATGCTACACACTACGAGCAGGTCTCTTTTTGGAGAAGGTGATGAAACGAAGCTTCGCGAGAGAAGAGACAGAGGATGACGAGCTCAGTTGGTTCAACAGTTTCTTTCCAAAACAAGCAAATCTCCAAGTGTGATCACTTTGGTTCAATAAATAAAAATAAGCAAGTCAGCACTAGTCTGTTTTAAATGTATGTGTTAGCGCTGATGGTGTTAATAACAAATGTAATTATTTAAAAGCTCCTATGTGTATCAGGGCAGTGAAAACTGCAAATGTCGGCAAACCTATGAGTATTCTTCTTTTATGCCTGCCTTTAAATCAATTTAAAGTCCCCACCTCAATGCATCAGAGTTAATTATGTGCTTTATGCAGGGATTACTAGAAGAGGACCTTAGTTTTGTGTTGCACAGGTCTGGCTAAACAATTGTGAGGGCCACTATACGTTTCACTAAACTGCCAGGACTGCTGGGCAGAAGCCTGGTGTCTGCTCCCCTCACCACCCACGTCCAGTGCCCGTATCAGGAGGGTGATGCAGAGCACATACGGAGACCAGGTTATTGTGGGGTCAATTCTGCATCACTCTCTAGCCACTTCTGCCCTGAAAGGTCTGAAGGTGCTTCTGGGCTCTGCCCCACAAACAGGTTACTGAGCATCTCTTATCTATAGCAGAAGAATAGAATAGAATAGAATAATTTCAGTTGGAAGGGACCCACAGCAATCATCTAGTCCAACTGCCTGACCACTTCAGGGCTGACCAAAAGTTAAAGCAAATTATTGAGAACATTGTCCAAATGCCTCTTAAACACTAACAGGCTTGGGGCATTGACCACCTCTCTAGGAAGCCTGTTCTCCCTGCACACACACCACTACAGCAGAAGTGTAGTCATTCCTGCTCAGAAAAAAGTCCATTCTGGTGCACTTCAGACCCACGTCATGTGCTTTGGAGTTTTTGTTGGGGTTTTTTTTCCCCTGTTTTTTTTTTTTTTTTTTTTAAAAAAAAACCAACCAAGTTTGGAAAGTCGCAGGAAATAAAAACAAGAAATTGCTGACAAGTGTCCTACTGTAATTGAGTGAGAACACAGCTCAGCTCTATAGATTCCCAGAAATACAGTCCAGATGTGGCTCTCCACGGTGGCGCAGCCAAGCCACAACCCCCGAAATGACTATCCCTGCAACTGGGAAACTTCCCCAGCACCCCTTCCAGCCACGCACAGCAACAGATAATGCCCCGAACAACACCCGGCCAAAGACTTGAGAAAACACAGGGTTGGCAGCAGAGCCTGGAGGGGCCCTACCAGTCCCTAACATTGAAGATCTGCAGCGGAGGTATTGGAAGCAAACTAATTTGATCCACACAAAGCCCAAATTTCTTACCTGTGCACACACCCGAGCTTGAAAACATGACTTTCTACAGCTCACTTAAATCCCAACTGCCTGCAAACCATGGGGAAACTGGGAACACATTGGTTTTGCAGCAGTCCTCTGCTGCGGTCATCGTCGGGGTCTGAGCGTCTGCCAGGACAGAGCTAGGGAAGAGGGGACAACACTGCGCACGCTGCACCGGTCCGGGACAGGACGGCAGCACGCACCGACAGCAACCACGCACACAGCGAAGGAGCGGGATTGCAGGTACACCGGCATGTGTATGGGGAAAACCCAGCACAGCTGAAGGCAACAGGAGAGTCAATAACTGCTCCAGTGAGTCTGTCCTCAGCTTTTCCGTGCCAGAAGGTTTTGCCCTTACAGTACCTCTTGGTTATCCTTTTATACAAGACCTTGCTCTCCATCCATTACATTTGCAAAGGTGGCAATGAGCGCCAATGATGACGAGGGGTGCACAGGCCACAGTTGGGACACTTTGACATCATTGTATTATTTATGGTCAAATACTCAGCATACACTAATTAGAAGTGTTCAGTGGCACAGGGGCCCAGCTAACTCACCCCCTCAGTGCCTGATACCCTTTAGGACGGTTGCAATGGCACGGTGGGTCGGCAGTGATCCCTCAGCTCCTGAAAAGCCAGCATTGACAGCAGTGAGAAGTTCAGAAGCAGTCATAATCTCCCACATGGGAGCAGAGTGGCTAAGACTTAAACAAAAAAAAAATAATCCCCAAACCACTTCACTAGTTTCAGTTGGGCTGGATCTTCCAATCCAGCTATTGAGCGCAATGGCAAGATGCAGCAAGCAATTAGTCCGGCTCTCCGGAGCCCAGACACTGACACAGAGAGCAAAAGTTCATCAAGCAGAAGAGTGTACAGGGCTGTTTGATTACCTTGGGAGAAGAGCCAAGCAGAAAACACTGCCTGCAGAAGTGAGAAGTATATTCTGGTCATGACTCCCAGCACAAAGCCTGTTAGATCCGAGTTCTCTTTCCAGCTCTGTCACAGGTGCCTTGCAAAACCTTGGGCATGCCACTTCATTTTCATAGAATCACAGAATGGTTTGGGTTGGAAGGGACCTTGAAAGGCCATCTAGTCCAACCCCCCTGCCATGGGCAGGGACACCTTCAACTAGACCAGGTTGCTCAGAGCCCCGTCCAACCTGACCTTGAATGTTTCCAGGGATGGGGCATCTACCAGCCCTCTGGGCAACCTGTGCCAGTGTTTCACCACCCTCAGCGTAAAAAATTTCTTCTTTAAATCTAGCCTGAATCCACTCTCCTTTAGTTTAAAACCATTACCCCTTGCCCTATCGCAACAGCGGATGCCTCTTCCCTTTCCCGAGGTGAGGCAGGCATCTCATGCTTGCTCAGTTCTCCCCAGGCACCAACTCACCCCACTTTTGCAACAGGTTCCCCCCCAGTAAAGCAGCTGAGCTGGAAGCGGCAGCAAAGCCAACATAACCCTGTCTGTCCTCGGGCTGAGGAAATTAAAACGATGGGGACACTGAGAAACTCTGTGTCCCCTCCAGCTGAGTCTCAGCTGCCCTTAGAGGTCAGAGCAAACCTACCAGGCAGGCTGTGCTCTGCCATGGGGAGAGCCAGAAGTCCGTTTGGAGATGGGGACATGAACGCACCCTCCCCAAATCACAGCCTGCGTTTTCTTCTCCAATATCGAACATGAAGAACATAACCCCGGGGCTAGGGGGAAAAAAAAAGTCCTTCCCTCCCCTCTGGTGCAAACTCAGCCTGTGAAAACCAGATGGCTAACCAGTAAAGCTAGGCTGGTTTTCCAAACACCATCAGGTTGGTGCAAACCACATGTTTTTGACAGATGGTCCTTTCACCAAGAGTATTTGCCCAGCCTTGCCCTACCCGTGTGTTTTCTGCAGACAGATTGTTCTGCGCATCCACGAGCCCCGTGCCAGCCCACAGCGTATCTGAAGCACGGCAGCTCTGGCTGCGGAGCCCCAAGGCGCTTCTCTCATCCTTTAAGGGGTGTAATGAGACATTCCCCTCTCCTCGTTGTGCACAGTGAACCACTTTGGGAGAAAAACTTACTGAAACCAGTAGACGTGCTTGCATTATTTAAGTTGGGAGCAAAAACGTTACCTGCCAGCCAGGCTTGCACTGCAGCCCTCCTGCCTCCCTGCCCAGCTGGCAACGTACCCCCAGCATTGCAGCTCTGCTCCAGCTGCCCAGACACCACACATCTGTATTCCTTATCTCTTAAAAGGCCACTAAAACGGGCCATTGGACGCCTCTCCCATCCATCTGGGAAAAGCTGAGTTTACTTTTCCATTAAATCCCCAGCGAACCGAGCCCCAGCAGCAGAGCAGACAAAAGGGCACTTGGGTGCTGCGATGCCCCGTTACAAATCCCCGTCCGTCGGAGGCTGCACGGGGCAGGGGACAGTCTCCCCCTCCCTGCAGAGGGGCTGGGAGGCAAAACGTGGGCACGGGGACACTGCCTGGGCCACCAAACACCCCCGCTGCTCCTCATCCATCCGCTGTGGCAGAGCACTCGATGCAAGGCACCACGCAGCCGGGTCTCCGGGACGGCTGATGGTTGCTCCTGGAATCACAACACCAGGCTAACCCCGGGCCATCTGATCCACCGGCTCAGACACGGTTAGTCCAGGGATCTCTGTTGACCCATTTCTAATTTGGGCACCCACTCCTCTCCGCCTGCCCTGACAGGTAAGGGGATGCCTGTTTTATTTCCAAAGTTTAAATGACCTCTTTCTCCTGGAAGACCTGCAGCTCTTGGCTCAGTATATTGAGGTTCCCAAGCGAAGAGTGAGGTCTGTGAGTAAAAAAGTCTCTCTCGCAGCCAAATCCCTTCCCTGCAATGCTGCATGTAGTTCCCAGGGCCTCTTTCTATGCTCTTCGTTCAAGGAAAACCTCTTGCTGCCGTTATTCCCCTGGCTGGGAAGTGTTCTTCTAACCAGGAGACTTACTCCCTGTACAACAGAGAAGATTTACTCCCCATATTCCGCAAGAGGGACTATCTCCAGTTGCTATTATTCCCTTATCAATAATTCACCGTGCAGCCATACTCCAGATCACGCCTGTGCTGCCTGCATAGTTTCTAAGCTTGCTACTGACTGAAAGAGCAGCCGTGAGTAATCACATCTCCTCTGATATTGCTTACGCTCTCAGCGAAGCAGAACAAGTAACTCACACTGCAAATGAGTCATGTCCCCTGGAAGCTTCTCATTTTAGCATCCCGTCGAGGAGAGCAGCTTTGCAGAAGCACCTGCTAAGGATTGCAAGCTCTTGGCATTTAAATAAATAAATAAAGGGGAGATAATTAAACTCCATATTTCAGTCGTATAAGAGGAGTTCATATAAAGGGACTCTTTCTCCTTCCAGAAAATCCAATACAATTAAATGATTAAAACAGAAAAACAGACATAAAACCCAAGGAGGAGAGGCCAGACAAGCCGTTGTGAATACAGATCGCACAGTGAAGTCTTGATCAAGACTCACTCACTCCCCCGTTAGAAGTACAAGCTTGTTGCTGTTCCCATTTCTCTCTCACAGAATAACAACTGTGATGCATAAAGCTCAGGATTAAAACGGCATAATTTCTTAGCAAGAGCCCATTTGACTCATTTATCCTGTACACACACAATACGCATGCACAAATGCCTCATTTCCCACTGAAGAGGTGATCATTGGCATATGTGATACGATCTCAGCACACAAGCCTGCCATCTCTGATTAAAACCTTACCATTATAGAGTGATTTATGGCTCTGAAGATGCACAAGTGTCCTTCGTGACTAAATTAGGCACCGGGTGAGAGATGAAAGATGATCTACCCCTTCCCAGTTGTCACCAGGAAGCTCCACAACCACAGCTTGGATGAACCATCTCGGATGTCCGAGACATCTGTGCAGTCATTTACTAAACCTTTAATCTTACAGGCTAGCTTTTCTTCGAAACACCCTGCCAGAGAACCAAGCTAAACAGCAGTTTAGTGCTCCTCGATCCAGCCAGGTGGATCCATCTCCTGTGGATTTATTGGCATGTCTTTCCCCAGGAGATATGCCTCCTGTTTCTCTGTTTACCTGCACGTTTCGACACATTGCTTCACAAATCCTGCCACGGGAGAGTGGGAAGCATCCCTCTGTGGGACAGCAGGATGCTCTCCAGGATGTTTTGAGCAAGGCAGAGGGCAAAAGATAGGACTATGGCAGTTTGGAGAAGACTTCTTGAGGGCAATTCCCCATTGCGTGGCCGGGGCCATCAGCACACATAGGTAAAGCTGAAAACACAAACCCTGAAAGATTGGCTTTTCAGCTCTCCAGGCTTACTTATCTTCCCCCGAGCATCTCTGACAGCAGTCTGCAACCCCGTCTGCAGCAGAGATGAGACCCTGGGAAGATTGGTCTGCGGTGAGGCAGCCGGCTGTCAAGATCAACCCTGGGGACGGCGTGGCCATCATCAGAGATAAGTTGCTGTTAGAGACATCAGACCTCTGGAGCCAGGTTTTCTTCCTTTGGGGGAGAACGACCGGGTCCAGAGCCCCGTGGGGGCTCTTAGGCAACAGCAAAGCAAAGCCTCCGTGCCTCCAGGCCTGCGGATAACCCATCCTCATGCAAAGCTGTGACTCACACCTGTGCAAGCACGCGTGCAGCCGTGGGCACCAAGACTATTAGTCTATGCCTGGACCCCTTCCTATTACTTCTAGCTGGGTGAAATCAAATGGAAAAGAAATTCAATTAAGAAGGTCTTGTCTAACACTGAGGGATCCTTTGGAGTCACTCTCTGGAGCCGTTAACAGCTGATGGGATTAGCAGCCCCCGGCTCCCTCCCTCTCCAGCTGTCAGCTCTGGAAGCCCCATGGCCGCAGCAGGCTGAGCTCCAGCGAGGATTTGCTGCCGGTGCAGCCGCGACCACCCCAGCCTCCAAAATGGGACTTGCTGCCCAGCTGTTTTCTGGAGCCACCAAAACTCAGTACTTAACAGCAAAAAAGAGCTGCCTTCCCCTCCTGAAAATTTCTTCTCCCTCCTGGTGCTCTGCCGGCTCTTCACGTCCCCAGCATGCTTTCTATGCTCAACACAGCCTACAGCATGGGAAATTAAAGTGCCTACCAGACAGTTGGCTGCAGAAGCTTTGCTTCAGTCTCCATTTATCCAGCAACTCGGACACGGTAAGACAGGCTAATATAGAAGGAGACGCTGCGGTACCTAATACACTGCAGAAGATGACAGTAGTTTCAAACTAACGGACAACACTAAAGACAGTGTGACCAACGTGATGAATCAGAGCCGTGCAGCTTCAGGGGAACAGAGGAGTGGGGGGAAAAGAAAAAAAAAAATTCAAGGCTTATAGCTTTTAGCTCCAGGACTCAAAGGAAAGTCAGTCTCCTTCTCGGGAAGGGTGAGCCCCTGGGTGCTCCCTGCTCGCAGGCCCCCAGCGCAGATGGGACATCCATGGTGCAGAGGTTCCCCTGCCCATGCAGCCCTGTCCCCATGCACAAGCCACCATTCACAGAGCGTGCAAGTCCTCAGCTACTTGCACCAGCCCTGCAGCGCCGCTAACCTGCAAAGCAGCTTCCTTCAAGGGACTGGTGAGTGGATGCCTTATCTCGCCATCCAGGCTCAGACCTACAAGTGGCAGAAGGGATAATTAAAGCTGAGCTGTTAAAAAAACTCCCTGCAGACTCCCTCCCCCTGAAGGGGACGGCGAAACAGCATGGGATCCTGATCCCTTGAGACTCCAGAGTCCTTCCTGCAGACAAGTTGAGCAGGGTCATTTCTGCTATGCCCAGTGTCACTGGCAAACCCAGCACCTGTATCTGGCATCCATAGAGCAGCATCTCTCTGGCCCTCGGGTGGCAGGCAGGGCAGGAGGAGATGCGAGAAGGTCAGAGGTGGAAGCAGAAAGGCAAATAGCGTTCGCCAACCTTTGGGCTTGAGAGAGAACAAAACGGCATTCAGCATCAAGTGCTAGAGCACCCACAATGTGCTAGCTCCATCCTTTGCCAACAGCCTGCAGTAAAACCCGGCAAAGCTCCACGCGGCGAGCAGCCCTGGCAAAGCCCCAGGGTCTGCCCCCGCTCCATCTTTCTCTCAGCCACCCACCTACACAGCAGATAAATCCCAGAGTGCCTACGACAGCCTCCCTCCATCCCCGAGCGTGGCAGAGCCCCCGTCCCACCTCGCAGCCCCCCAGCTCCTCGTTTGCAGCGCAGCCGTCCAAGCAAGCTGAACGACCCCAAACGCTACAGGCGCGGCGAGATTAATGTCAGAGCGCACGGAGACGAAGCACGCATCTCGGGATACCCGCACGCCTGCTCGCCGCTCGCCCTTAGGACTGCGTTTCTGAGCTGTGATGGAAAGGAAAACGGGTACCACGAGGGGAGAGCAACAAGCCGCCGAGTGTTGCGTCCTTCCCCTGGCAGAGACGTCCGCTGACGGCTTCAGCCCTGCTGCACACCCATGGCCACGCAGGCTGGGCTTGCCCGCAGAGCCAGCCCGGGGAGGGGGGGGAGAGCTCTGCTGCCTTCGGTGCTTTTTGGATTCTGCCCAGGCAGGCTGTAAATCACCCAGGTGGAAGACAAAACACAGTGCAAGCACAGGAGCCACACCACCGTAACACAAGACCTCCACCCTAGAAGCCCAGACCACCTGGAAAAGGTAACAGAGAGGGGCAGCTCTTGGCGCAGGCGGGACAACATCTACCACGGTGCCCACCGGCTCTACCAGCCTTGCAAGCGATGTCCTGCATCGGTGAGGGATGCTGCGGGTGCAGGCGGGGTGCCGTGGATAGGGCCCCCGAGCGCAGGGGCGGTGAGGAATGCCGCCCTCCATCCCACGCAGGGACCCCGCGGGCTGCGACTCACCACGGCGGAGGCATCGGGGCGCAGGAGAGCCGGCAGCGCTGCCAGGTGGGGCGAAGAGCCTAAAGCATCTCCAGGATGTGCTGGTGCCTCCTCTTGACCCTTTAAAAAGAATTAAAAGAAAAAAAATTTTTAAAAAATCATTCCATTAAATCAACCTAAAAACCCCTGAATTGATACCATTTAAAAACAGCAACCACCTCTCCTAAGCACAGTTCTCATCCCAGGGAGGGAGAAATGCCAGAAATCAACTCGAAATTGCCATTGATTCTCTGTGGAAGGAATTCAGCTGCTTTGCTGATAAGCAGCAATATAAATCTCTAAGCTGGAGAGGTAGATCATTAAGGGGAAATGTTTAGAGAAATTAAATCCTTTTTCCTGCTTCTTATGCTAATAGGGAAAACGAAGCTGATTTGCAGGAGGACAACATTTAGCAATATCTAATTCATCAAAGTCCCCATCTGTTCTCATTCTCATGCTGAGTTTGTCAAAAATCAGCTTTCCTTCAACCAACACCCGCGTCACTTTTAACCATAAGAGGCCAATTCTGGAGAGATTTGTAAATAAACCACTTCTGCAAATCCAGCCAGAAAAAACAGACAGGGGAAGGGCCTGATTAATAGAAATACATGTCAGGATCGAAGAGAGACAGCGAAGCAAATAAGGGGACAGGGGAATGACTAAGCAAGCGCAGCTGGCAAAATAACCCAGAGCAGAGGCCAGTGTAGGGTTAATGATACCACAATAGGGAAATCTCCAAACCAGGATCCTGCATCTGTGCCTCCGCAGCAGTTGTTGCTCCTGGATGAAGCAGGATCTGGAAAGAGCTCCATGCCGGAGCCACTCTGCGTGCGGGGACCGGCAAGCTCCTCCCGCAGCCCACGGGGCTCTAGAAAAATCTCCTAAAAACTGTCTGTTCTTTATGGGAAGCGATGCTGAACTGGTTTGTTATACTGTTCTACCTATTCACGGTTATTGGAGCAAACAGATTATCAATACCTTTAAGTAAAACACACCATGGAGCAGGTCTTATCTCAAAACTTGGAAATTAGGTATTTAAGTAATAAGGCTATGTTCCCATATTCTTCTTTAGGGGCAGGATTATTCTATACGCTCCTGTATTCGATTTATTTGGCAATTTAAACTGTGCATGCGTTTTCTGCAGTATTTTCAGCAGTGGGGATCACACTTTCAAGGTGGGCAGCCCCATGGATCATGCCTGTCGTTTGGCAGAGGCCAGGCCAGGCGCGATCAGGTTAACGTGCTCCCCCAGGACCTCCGACAGCAGAACCCTGCCTCGCCGGCAGCTCCGGCAGGGATCCCGCTGGGACACGCACACCAGGTGTAGGCACAGAGCCGGTTTGGCTTACAGCATCGCAGCAAGCGGAGGGGAAAAAAACCCTGACATTTGCTGCCCTGAAGACAAAAACTGGGGTTTATCCTCATTCACGGGGCAGAAAATCTAGACAGCTGCAGCGCAGGTAGGAGCCCTGGGGCAGGACAGCGGCTCTGCTCACCACCTGCCCTTTCCAGAGCCTTTCTTCTCCTCCAAGTCCTGCGCAGTCTTGCAGCCGTAAAGCTCCGGTGAGGAGCACGCACAGATGAGCCCAGCTCTCTCTATAGCAGCCAAAACACAGCTCCTGCCCTGGGGTTCCCCCATCTCCTGCCCCGCAGAGCCAGGAGCCCGGCTGTGGCACCAGCCGCCTGCTGTCTTCCCAGGCTCCCTTCTCCACCGGCTCCGTCTTCTTGGCCAAGCACGAGACGCAGCGGAAAAAGGAGCAAGGAGCACACAAAAGCTGGGCAGGGCAAACGGCAACAGCTTTTGAGGATAGGCTTGCTTGCGTACGACCTGCCATTGAAGTTGGCGTGCTCCGGCCAGCTACAAGACATGCCGCAGCGCTGGGGATGTGTTTCCGAGGGTGCTGCGACCCACCTGCCTACGGAGGAGCAGATCCCCACAGCGAGGCACTGACCAACTGGGGATGTCGCCCAGAGGCTGGGTACATACAGCTCACGTATGTGACACCTTCTTCTGGAAAAGAAAGTCTTGCATGAAAACAGAACCAGCCAGAGAGGGTTCACACCGTCACCTATAAATACAGAGGAGAAAGAAGAGTTTATTCTCTGCCTTGTTCATTGTTTGCTCCCAGGAGTGGAAGTTCAAGAGATGATCCCAAGCACCACAAAATAAATCCATCCATCAAAAGCACAAAGCCCGAGTTAGACGTTTTCCTTTGCTATCGTTACCCCCAGCCAATCCCCGTCCTGCTGCAAAGCGACTTCCTGCTGTGCTTCCTCTAGCTCAGTCTTAATTATTCATTTCCTAACGTCCTTTCATTCAGAAAGTTCTCACTGCTCTGTAACCTGCTTTTTCCATTTGTTTGGTCCATGGCCATATAGCTACACTACAGGCATCTATACCATAAGGTGACACAGCTTACTCTCATATTGACCCCATGCCTATTGTCTCCTTTAGAACAACCAAAAATATTTACACTTCATGCTTTTACCGTCTTCTTTTAAGCTATGAAATCACTTCAGGTCTCTCTGTACAAGTAACTTTTCCTCCAGGGGTAACACAGGTCCAGGCAATCCTTACGTAGCATCTCCATGTTGCCACCATGTGGTCAGCTGGCTCTTTTCGCTTGCTCTCCTTTTGGCCACGCAACTTCTTCCACAACTCTCCAGAGTAAAGTTAGAGCAGCCCTTTGGGAGATGTGCTCCAAAGCCCTTTTAAAAAAAAAATATTAAAAAAATCTATATATACATATGTAGAATGGAGCAGATCTCAGTTTGGAGCCTTTGGGGTTCTTAGAGCAGCATGATGAGCATTAGCTCTTGGTCAACTACCTAATTATAATAAATAAAAGCAAAAAGCAATGCCCTTGAGCTCCTCCCCAGGCAGGGGAGCCCACCTGCGTGCTCCCCGTAGAGCCCTGCAGCCAGATCCAGCCCCAATCTCACCAAGAGCTGGAATCTCTGTAGCAGGCTACAGCTGGGTTCTCCATTTCCTTGGTGTGCAGAAGACAAATGAGGCATTTTCAAAAGTGACCAGAGGACATCAGGATATCATGGACAAGCTGACCGACTTCAGTCAGCGTGTCTTGCAAAAATAATAATTAAAAAAGACGGTTTTATTATGCCTCTGAGGGGGTGCTGTGCTGGCAGCGTCCTCCAGCCCAGCGAGGTCTCGCTACACCACCCCATGGTGATTTGAGTTTTAGTCATCGCTGCAGAACTTCAGCAGAGCATCAAGACAAACAACTCTTTCCCCCGGGGGCCGACAGCTCCTGGCAGGGTTTGTTCTTGCCGTCTCTCACGCTTAACAAAACATACAGAAACCTCCAAGAAAAATTCAGGTCCCACTCAGGGGGGGGCCCTCGCTGGCTTCAGCGATCGCTTCCCCCTCCCGGCTGGGCTGACAACTGGTCTTAGCCTCAACGGATCTGGAAAGGGATGGATCATCCTCGTCTAGGGCTCTGACAACTGATGCATCAAACCAGACAGTTCCTTTAGAAACCTGTCACGACAACACCTACCAAGCACATCAAACTGACTACGAACTACTATATTCAAAAATAAACCATAGCAGAGATTATACACAGATTATTCTCCCTGAACAAGAGATATTTCTGAAACATTTTGCTTTTATTCATCTTCACACAGGATTTCATTGATCAGCTCTTGTTCTATGGCATCACCACTCACAACGATCCTTCAGCAACTCAAAATCCTTGGAAGGTTTGACCACAGGCACAAGCTCTAGCCTAAGGGAGACACATCAGATGTAATTTCTCTTTCTGAACAGCTGGGCATACACAGAGCCCACACCAAAACCTGCTCAATACTGAGTATTTAATTTCAGGTTATTGTTAACCAAGTCCTGTTGACATTAAAAAAAAAAGAAAAGAAAAAAAGCTCTGTATAAGACCATACTTCATGTCCTTCCCAAATACTTGACAAGGGGATGGGGAGAAGAGGAAGAAACCATTACTTACCCTTGGAGAACCACTTCTCCAGTCATCTAAGAAATCAGCTCTGCAGTCCAGTAAACACCCAGGATTTTGGGTGATTAAACAAGGGAAATGTGTGATACTTTCCTGGGACACCCAGGGACTGAGCCTACATGAAGAAACCAGCCAGGCTCCACAGGCACAGGTAAGGAAAGGCTTTGCTCACCCATAGTTCATTATCAGGGAGTAACAATGTCAACACCCCCTTGAGAGCCAAACAGGTCCTCACACTCCTCTTACTTCTGCAGTACAGCTGCAGACCATATTCAGTTTATATCCTGCCCATTTCTTCGTGCCCAGCACCCTCCAGTGGCTCCAGGCTCTCCCCATTGACACAGAAGATCAAGGGGACTCAGGTCATCCAAAACCAGCACTTGGCCTCCTTGGGTTTTTCTTTTTTTGACAGATCGAACTGCAATTCCAAGACAAATACGGACTGTGGTCTGTCAGTAAACAAGATCTTGGCTAGTCCAAGGAGTCAGGTGGAAGAGATTTACATCAACGGTGCTGACAGCAGGTCTGAGCTTCACTGAAACAGAACAAGCCTTGTGGGTGATGCTAACGGGGTGAGCGCTCTTTCCTTGTCACTGCGGTGCCTACGCTTATGCTGGGAATACAGCAGGGAAGGGACACACCAATTGAACTTGACTTGTGGAAATGGCATCCTGTACCCCTGCGATTTCAGCCACAGGCAAGAAGAAATCTTTACTTTGAACACCCCTTTCCCTTCAGTTGACAGTCTTGATACAGCAAGCATTCAGAGGGGAGTAACCATCCCACATGCCAAGGATTTTAAAGGAAGATTCAGAGACAATCTTTCTGAGAAATTACCAGTCACGCAAGTGTTAAAAAAGACACTGAGGTCCAGGCTCAGCAAAGCATCAAGACTCTGGAAGGAAAAGTACAGCTACCAAAAACATTATCTTTAATTATGATCTTCTATTAATGGTTTCTCATCTAGCATTTTTTAAACTCCTTGATACAGGGGGCATAATTTAGCTTATAAATGAACCTCTTAAAGAGAGACACCCAGAAGATTTCACTGGTGTCTTTTCCCCCTCTGATGTTCACAAGTATTTCAGAACCTGCTGTCACTTCAGGGACATCAGTTGTACGCAAGCCCACATCCACCATTACCCCTCAGCACGTGCCTAGCACTCCTCCCCGGGGCTCGGGCAGGCATCTACCTTGGGAAGGTAGAACTGGAAACCCAGACGCTTCCCATGACTTCAGCCTCAGGAGACTGAAGTGCGTGCCAGGGCAGCTAACAGAGCCCAGCAGCCGCTCCTGGCACTTGAAGGCACGCGTGCCACGGCTACAGGATGAAATGGGCTCTCCTAAAGAAAAGCATCGGTCCCCGCTGCAGGAAAGGTTGGGTTTCTGATCTACCTTGCACTTAGCCCATGCAGGACCCTGACACCAAGCGTTGCTCTAGTTATTACAATTATCGGCACTTTCTCTCTGGCCAGAGCTATGTCACAGCACAGAACAAGCATCAGTAGGACACGAGCAGAAAGCAGATCGCAGTACGCAGGCTATAGCATTGCCAGGAATAGGGTTCTAGAGGCTTTTTGGAAGGCTGGCTTATGCATGCAAGAAGTGCTACAACAGGGATATGTATGTACTCAAGTACCTCAACAGATAAAGGAAATATATTTATTCCTTTTGCAGATTAAGGATGGCTATTAAACATCAGATGCATACCTCAGAGTCGGCTTTCTGGATCTGCCTTGGAGTTAAGAGAATTTCTATAAGCAATGCTAAATAGAAAAGAAACTTGTATCTGGACAGTTTTAAAGAGCTAAGTATGGAAAAGCGAGGAAAAAGGGCAGACTGAGGCAGAATCTCTTCTAGAAAGTTACTGAAGTCAATAAAGCCCACAGCAAGACAAGGAGTTCAGCAAGGTAAAGAAAAGCTGACTCAGGATTGGACTGCCAGGCATCAGCTGGACTGGTGGCCAGAAATAAAATTCAGGGAAGAGCCAAAGGTGATGCTGTTCAGGTCAAACCAAGAACTTGAGCTGATGCAAACAAGGAGATAAGACAGCTGCAGGAAACAGATTCCCTCTTCTTCAGACAAAGAAGCCTTAAAATTAATATTGGCATTGTACTTTGGTGTTTCTAAACACTGAAACAGTGCTATAGCATACTGAAATTTCTCCTTCCCAATCAATCTTTGTCATAACTGAAGATATTCATTTAGAAACCAGACCTACGGCCGACTTTGGCAATCTGGCACACACCAATTGCTAGCTAAGCATACAGTTGCTTTTTTGTTTCTCATCAGGCTAGACCCAACAATTGGAACTATCTAAATATACTTCAGTTTAACTTTTTCCTTGTTTTTAACTTTGGACTGGCTATTATTTTCTGTTATACATAATATATTGAGTGGAAGAGTAGGGAAGTTAGGCTTGTATGAGCATCCACTAAATTCCCCAGGCAATACATATTCCTTATTCCTGTTGGGGAGGAACTGCAAGAGTATTACTGCGCTTCCCCAGAAAACTCCATGCATTCAGACCGAGAGGTGAGACACAGAGCTACCACATTCTCCATACTCACTCATAAGAGAAGAGAAGGAGGAAAGAGCAAGGGAACAGGCAAGACAGACTCTCTGACAGCAAGGTTTGCACTGGGCTGTTACTCAGGAGCACTTTGAGCGTACCTTGTCTGGATTTGTTTCCTCCTCAAGTAACCTCTTTCGTTTCAGAACTCATACAATTCTCAGTTAAGCTTCCCACTCCAAGATAAAGTCACCAATGTTGACCCCTTCAGCTGTTAAGATTTGATATACAGTGTGTAGGTGGAAGAGGGTAGGAGTCCATCTGTAGCTGAAATGATTTCCATGCATTTTACATAAACACAAAAAAAGTTACAAAGAACTGAATTTTAAACATCATATGTCACCTCCAGCCTACACTCGTTTTGCAACACAAGAATGCATTTTATCACCATTGCTGTCTAGGCCTGGTATGCACGAAAGCTCCTTCCCAAACCATCTAACCAAAACAGTAAGTGGTCAGCTCACACTACCATGAGGTACCCAACCCAGACTCAACTAAAAAACACAAGTACCTCAGTGCAGCTTTAGTTTGAAGTATTATTTGAACTTGTCTTTTCAAAAAGACTTATCACAAATGGTTTGTTAGGTATAGTGTTATAACAATTTTTTCCTATGGAAATACCTGCAGTTTTGCTTCACTGTTTCACAGCAAGATACTGTCTTAAAAAAAAAAAAAGACACACACAGAGGAATCCAAAGCTGGTGGTTATTTTTTACTTGAAGACTCTCTGAAACATTAAAAAAAGTATTGTTACAGTTAATTAATTCCTTCTGGAATGAAACAGGACATGCTCGGTCAAGGTGATGATATGGAAAGGGCAGTATGACTTTTACAAAACTGATATTCAAGCATCATCAATACACACAAAGGACAGGCTCTTACTCACATTTGTTACATTGCAACCTTCGCTCAGCCTCAGTAAACATCTTTGGAATACAGATTTTTAAAAAAATATCAAGAAACTTAAATATTCACAGGACAAAACCATAACATTATTAAAAATATGAATGGTAAGATTTACAGAGATCAGCAAACACAGGCTGCCTATGGATAATCGAAACAGAACTTGCAGAAGTTACACTAATCACAAGCATAGGTCTGCCACACAGAGGCTGGATTCCAGCAACCGGGAACACTTACGACTAGGAGGCAGGTTTGGAATTTGGTTACTTGCCTAAGGCAGGGAGGCAGTAAGAAAAGGTAGGTGCGCAGAAGGCAAAGGCAAGGTAAATTAGTGCTAGAAGTTCTTATTAAACCAGGAGTCTAGAATTACAGCAAGAAAAAAAAAAAAAAGGTTGTTTGTTCTTTTAAAAGTTAGCCAAAAGTCAACATTATATACTTTCTATATTGCACAAACAGTTTTAAAGTAACTGAAAAATTAGAAAACCCTGCATTTATAACAGCTCCATTTAAATATATTCCAAGCGGAGTCAGCCTATACAGTTCAGCTTTTAAAACAATTCAACACAACAACAGCATACAGCATTTCTGTGTCCCGTCTCATCAAGCCCTCTCCAAACTAACGAAATACACCATTTATCAAAAGACAGTACTACTAGTTCTCCTTAGTATATCACGGATTTATTGCTTTATTTTACTAGTGACAAAGGCTAAGAGCTAAACTTTTAGAGAATTTAAGGCAATCCTACAAGACCAACACCTTAAGGGCATTTACGGTGCACAGTGGTCTTCATTCAAACTCCAGGAAAAGTCTGATATTTAAAAATGACAGGAACACTCAGATTTTAACCAAAAGGACCCTTTCAAGCATCGGTTCTATCTTCCTAACTCATAACCCAGCACTGAAGTCATAAGTCATTCCAGAGCACCAATGTTCAGAAAAAGAAAAAAGAAAGAAAAAAGTCCAAGGAGGAAGTTCCAGGAATCTTACATAGTAACTCATTCTTACTCATCCAAGAACTTGTTGGAAGACCCACTCAGATATTTGGATAGCTGAATCGCTTTTTTCCATTCATAACATGGAGGATGAATAATGACCTAACAGATACACTTAAAATGCAACTTACAAAGAAGCATTCAAGACTGACAAAAAACCATGGCATATTCTTAACAGCTTTACAAGCTGATTCACCTGCAAGAGCTCTGAATATTGTTTTTTGCAATGTTTCTTTCATATCCCACAGAGTTCATTAGGAGCACCTTGTCTGATGCTCTGTCTTCTTACTAATTACTAGGGGAGCCTGGCTTTAGAGAGCCAGGCTGCACTGAAAATATCAAGAGCATTTCCATGTTCGCAGTCTTAATTACTCACAACCAAGTTTACTATTGACACAGTTTTACCAACTGCCAGTCCTGCAAACCCACTCAGATGAACAATGTAAAAAAAACCCAAACAACTAAAAACAAAAACAAACAAAACCACCCAAAACAAAACGAAAAAAAAACCAGCAAGAACAGACTTGTCAAAAAAAAACTTAAGCATGCTCAGCATTAGGCTAACCCTTCCCTTGCAAATATTTTGGAAAGTAACTGAAAGAATATGGAAAATTCTTTTACAAGCGATGCAAGATAACAGTGGTCCAATGCGCACGTGTATTCTTTTTATTTCTACACAGAGTGAAAACAAATACCATACAGAAAACAGTAGACTACAGTTGTTTAAAGAAAGAATTAGGGTAATTGTTTCAAGATGGTTTTGTCAAAACAGAAAAGATGACTTTCTGTAAAAGAAATTAAGAAGCAGTTATTTCAACTTCAGACCAGGTACAGCCTGACTGGATTTGCAGTAAAATTTGATTAAGCAGAAATCACTGATGATGTATTAAAAATAAGCAGAGTCCTACTGCCATCCAGCAGGATGAACGGATAGGATCTACACTCAGCAGAGAACCCTGCATGTAAACTATTCCCATCTGAATCAGAGTCATTGAGACAAACAAGACTTCATGGTGCTATTTGTAATTTTTTTCTAGAGAAGAATTACTTTGCCAAGAAGCACATACAATTTTCTACAGCCTTTTCTAAAAGAAATTGATGCAAATAGCAGGCTTCTGGTCAGCCAGAGAATCCACACTACACAGTGCTTGTACTAACTTTCATCTGGGAGGATGGCAAAGACAAGCTCTCTAGCTTTTGTTCAGAGGGCAGCTTCTGTTCCTCTAAATGACGATAGCAACTTTCATCTCTTTGAAAGAAGAAAGACTGGGGGGTTTGTAGCACTCATTGTCATAGCACAAAGCAGAAGTTCTTGTCACATAAAAAGCCTGGAACGTGTCCCATAATAACTGAAGGAACTTTTCCCCTCAGCATTTCTTCAGAGCACAACTAGTTAAGATATATATTGAGAAATCTTTTTGAATGCTTTAACAGCAAACAGGTTAGTGCATTTTCCTTGCTAATGTTCCCTAATGCAACAAGTACACTGGTTTACATTCTGTTAAAAAAAAAAAAAATCCCTATAGAACAAGTGATTCAAGAAGCCACATAAATTATTTCTTGGTACTTCTCTGCACACAGACAGGAGAAGTTTCAGCCATTTGCAACAGCATGTTTTAGTTTTGAATACCTTATGCCAAAGATGCTTTCTTTTTTTTTTTTTCTGAATTCAAAAAATGCATCAATATTACCATGACAGGAGTCATTCTTCTCTTGAAGCTGAAGGATTTGACATTTATCTCCTTTTGAGTTGGTGACTCAAACACTAATCCTGCATGCAAACAAACCTAAGATTTATCCATTGTAGCAGCAGGGTTCACTGGGCGCTGCCTTACAGTGTTTGGTGACGAGTTTCTGTTGGACACCTCTTTACCCTCTGTTTCATCATCTGAGATATCTTCCTCATCTGCTTCTTGCTCTTCATCCAGTTTTTTCAGCAGCTGAGCTGACTCAGGAGCTAGCTTTCCTTAAGGAGAAAAGAAAACATGCACACACAAATAAATACCATTACCATGTGAAATACACTTTTTTCTTTAACATCACAGGCTAGCGCAGAATTTTAATTAATGTAATCCAGCTAGCACTTTCCAGTACCAGTCACTTAAACTGCTATCCTAGGTAGAACTGTTGCTAACATGAAATTACCCACAGGTCAAGTATTAACAGATTACAGATTACCTAGACAAGGTAATAGAAAACTTCATCCAGCTTTGAAAAAATGACTCTGGTTCCTACAAACCATAAACCAGCATTCAAATGTTCTTCCATGACTTAAGATTACCTTGAAAAATTCCAGAGACTAACCCCAAACTGAATCACTTACTATCCACAGAAACGCAAGTCCACTTTTAATCCTCACTTTGCCCCTAAAACTTAGGCAAACCCCCAGCTTAGCAACACTAAGAGCTCCACTCAAAACTTCTATCTCCCTGCGCATATGGAATTTCTTATCTTGCAGGTAGGAAAATGCTGTAAAAACATTTTTTCTATCTCCTAAAAAAGTTTTTTAAAAATACTTTAGCTAAATACAAAATACAAACTCACTATAAACCCTAAAGGCAAACAGCTGCAGGTAAAGCAAAGCATCAATCACAAGTGTAAACTTCTACACTAAATCTCATGTCCTGCAGACACAAGTTACATACTGATACTTATTAATTGAGATTTACCAAACAGCTTCACTGAATTAGAAGTATACAGTGGGCTTACTTGAATGAGGGTACTGTGGTGGTCTGTGCCTTTTGGATGGACAGATACAGTCTGCTAAGAACACCATTATCTGAAAACAAACAAAGACAAGTTTAAACCTCCAAACATCCTGCACATTATAATCAGAATCATTTAGGTTGGAAAAGACCCTTAAGATCATTGAGTCCAACTGTTAACCTAACACTGCCAAGTCCACCACTAAACTGTGTCCCTAAGCGCCACGTCTACACATCTTTTAAATAATTCCAGGGACTGTGACTCAACTGCTTCCCTGGGCAGCCTGTTCCAGTGCTTGACAACCCTTTCAGTGAAGAAATTCTTCCTAATATCGAATCTAAATCTCCCCTGGTGCAACTTGAGCCTGCTTCCTCTTGTCCTATCACTAGTTACTTGGGAGAAGAGACGGACACCCACCTCACTACAACCTCCTTTCAGGTAGTTCTAGAGAGCGATAAGGTCTCCCCTCAGCCTCCTTTTCTCCAGGCTGAACAACTCCAGTTCCCTCAGCCGCTCCTCATAAGACTTGTTCTCTAGACCCTTCACCAGCTTCGCTGCCCTTCTCTGGACACTCTCTGGCACCTCCATGTCTTTCTTGTCATGAGGGGCCCAAAACTGAACACAGTATTCGAGGTGCGGCCTCACCAGTGCCGAGTACAGGGGGACAATCACTGCCCTAGTCCTGCTGGCCACACTATTTCTGATACAGGCCAGGATTCCGTTGGCCTTCTTGGCCACCTGGGCACACTGCTGGCTCATACTCAGCCGGCTGTCAACCAGCACCCCCAGGTCCTTTTCCGCCGGGCAGCTTTCCAGCCACTCTTCCCCAAGCCTGTAGCGCTGCATGGGGTTGTTGTGACCCAAGTGCAGGACCTGGCACTTGGCCTTGTTGAACCTCATACAATTTGTCTCAGCCCATTGACCCAGCCTGTCCAGATTCCTCTGTAGACCCTTCCTGACCTCGAGCAGATCAACACTCCTGCCCAACTTGGTGTCATCTGCAAACTTACTGAGGGTGCACTCGATCCCCTTGTCCAGTTCACTGGTAAAGATATTAAACAGAACTGGCCCCAATACTGAGCCCTGGGGAACACCACTTGTGACTGGTCGCCAACTGGATTTAACTCCATTCACCATCACTCTCTGGGCCCAGCCATCCAGCCAGCAAAGAGTGCACCCGTCCACGCCATGAGCAGCCAGTTTCTCCAGGAGAGTGCTGCGGGAAATGGTGTCAAAAGCTTTACTAAAGTCCAGGTAGACAGCATCCACAGCTTTTCCCTCATCCGCTAGGCAGGTGACCTTGTCATAGGAGATCAGGTTAGTCAAGCAGGACCTGCCTTTCATAAACCCATGCTGCCTGGGCCTGATTGCCTGGCTGTCCTGTACATGCCACGTGATGGCACTCGAGCTGATCTGCTCCACAACCATCCTCGGCACCAAGGTCAGACTGACAGGCCTATAGCTCCCCGGATCCTCCTTCTGGCCCTTCTTGTAGATCAGCATCACATTTACCAGCCTCCAGTCAAATGGGACCTCCCTGGTTAGCCAGGACTGCTGGTAAATGACTGAATGCAGCTTGGTCAGTGCTTCCACCAGCTCCCTCCCCTCAGCACCCTTGGGTGGATCCCACCCAGCCCCATACACCTGTGCGTGTCTAAGTGGTGTAGCAGGTCGCTAACCATTTCCCCTTGGATTACGGGGGCTTCATTCTGCTTCACGTCCCTGTCTTTCAGCTCAGCAGGCTGGGCACCCTGAGAACAACTGGTCTTACTATTAAAGGCTGAGGCAAAGGCAGCATTAGTGTAATACACAGTAGTCCCAAGCCAATCTGTTTCAAGTGCTTCACTTACAAGTCCCAGTATTAGTCCTGAGAATAGAGTTGCCAATGCAAAAACAGCATACGAGCCCCAGGCTGGTATCCCGACATTTTCTGTTAAATAGCCATGGCAATGCTGGAATAAAAGACAAGAGAATCATTTCAAGAATAGCTGAATACCACATCTGTTAAGATAAAATAAAGTAGAGACCTAAGCACATACCCTGATCCACATTGACAACTGAAACAAAGCTGACATACTGCTCATCCTGAAACAAAGCAGAAAAAAAGTAACTGAAAACATCTTTAAGCCAGTCACATACCTGTACCTTCTGGTTTGCCTGACTGGTGATTATTTAGTCCCATGCTGAACAACTTTCTGCTCATGTCTAGTTTCCCTTCTAACTACTTTGATTTTTATGTTCTGTTTTGATTTCTACTTCAATAAACACTCATTTCCCATGAAGCTACTTTCAGCACCAGCATCAGCTTGTATAATGTTCCACATATGGACAACTACGAATTCACAAACTTCACTGACTTGTACCTGCTGGCACATGAATTTCAGTTACTTTTGTTTATGTTCCAAGTTATATTTGGACCAACAACCTATGAGAAGCCAGCTGAAGCTCTGTTGAAGATACTAAGAATTAAGCATCTGGACATTTTATTAAAACAAAAAATTAACCTATTAAAAAAACATCAGGTGATATAAGAACTGAGAGATCTTCAGACACTTAAGTTTAGCCATATCTTACATACAAGCAAAAAAGACCAGGCTATTTGCCATGTATATTGTGCCAATTCTGACATTTCCCTGTTATTGTGAAACTACAGCATTAAGTATTCACTATCTGTAAAGGAAAGGAGAATTTGAAACATGAAGCCAATGTAAGTTGCTAATGAGTGAGCCGTAGAAGCAGCCTGCACACCGTTTCAGTATGCACAAAAAATGGAGCTGGTACTGCACACTTCTAATAGAAAACTTATTAATCCTAAAAGTAGTACCCTGTTTCACACATTCCTTGGTGTGGGTTAATACTTTGGAGGAGATCAACCACACAGTTTGAAGATTCAAATAGCATTGCGAGCAGACAAAGTAGCAATGCTGAGCTTCCTAGAAGAGCCACAAAAAAATATAAAGTTTCATTCTAGCATAACACTTTATGAACTCAACAGTGCTACAGCACAGATGTTTCAGGCATCATTGCTCTAACAGAAGAAAAACCATGAACAATTGGGTTTATTTGCCTCAACCAATGGTGTTCCTGATGTGCTTCATCACTCACAGTTACTCAGCTACTCTGAAACCATCACACAGTACTTGCAGCAACAACTAAAAGCACTTCAAAACCACAAAACTAGAAAGTATTCCAAAGAGCATGTTTCTTCTCAGGCTACAGTCTTCCCACTTCACTTTTCCGTCAAGGAAGTAACCTTCATCCTTCCACTCTGCTTTTAACTTTGCTACAGATATGTCTTCTTAAATGGCCAGCCCATATCTTACAACTATGTTGCTACATTATTTTCCAGTTTTTATTGCTAATTTCCTAGAATTTAGCTGAGCAAAACATCTTTCTACTGTGTAAACAAAAAGAAGAACTTCAAGTGTGAGTAAGTTACCTACAAAAGTTTAGTAAAACAATACAGCCACCTCTAACTATTTGAAGCCTTAAAGTAAACCTTGCTCAGGACATCTTTGCTATGCTTGTGCACACAATCCTCCCACAGATGATGAAGGAGGCATGACTACGCACCCATCATATTCACATACTTCTTCCCAGCACAGAGCTGCTGCATGAGCTGTTAACAAGGCGGCAGCACCAGGTGCGGCACACCTAAGGACCTGTCCCAGCATGTCCTTAAAGCGTGCACGTTTGACAGCAAATTATTATAAAAATCATACCAAAACTTACAGGAAAGAGGAAGGACCAAACCATGATGAAACCGGTTCAATAGATTTCCATTCCTGGTCACTGATGAAATTTATGAAATCAGTTTTAGTTCTTGCACCCTGGTATCTCCTGAACTCTCCATCTTTACAGCTGTAAAACAAACAAAAAAAGTCCTTTATTTTAGACAGTCCAAGCATGCAGCATTTGCTTCCACTCAACACCTTCCCTCCCATCACCTTGCTTATTTTTTATTTATTTATTTAAAGTTTTACTTTGCTTTAGATGATATGAGCTCTAAAACATCTTCCAAAAATCTTGACTATACATATTTCTAGAATCTTGACTCCATGTGTATCTTGGCTAGCTTTAGGTTGTGATTCCATAAAAAGATAATGATCTTCCTAATGGACTAGCTAAACAACTGCATTAAGATCAACCTACAGAGAAAAGACTGCAAAACAGAAACACTCATGAAAAGACAGAATAAATAAGGCCTGAAGGGAAAAGAAAAAAAAATCAACTGGCAGTACTGTAAGGTCACAGCAGTTAAGACAGTGGTTGTCTCTGTGTAAAGTAACTTACATTCTTAAAAAGCATGGCAAGTCTTATTCATTTGCCCCCAAAGAAAGGAAAAAGAAGTTGTCTCTCCTCTAAAAAATCCTGCAGCATTGCATACTTACTGATAGATGGTAGGAAGAGCTGTTATGATAAATCGCCCGCTTAATCCTGTAAGAAAACAGTTATTTTCAGAATAGTAGAAGAAGAAAAGGCAAGAAACATTATTACACACCAAAATAAAAACAGCTGCTCCCCCAGGTATCAATCTCTAATTGCAACCAAACACAAACTTGTGCATATCAAAGTACTCCCACAGTCTAAAAGAAAGGTCCCTGGACAAAGAGCGAGCAAATTTCTCCATGGGGAAAAAGGGATGTCCAGGGATAACTGTTCTACGTGACTATTTTGGCTGTAGCCCTTCAGAGAGAGATGCTCTCCTTTTCCCACATGATCTGCAACCTCCAGTGCTTGTAGAATACAACAAGTGAGGCAAGTTTCAAAAATTCTTATGTGACTGTGGAGAAAAGTGTCAGCATGGTGAAGGCAATTTTTACAACTCCCACACAGACACGAAGGCAATTCAGAGAAGCGAGCTTCAGCTGACGGAGACCAGACTGCTTGCACTCCCTTTTACCAACAAAGGGAGGTACTACTACAGGGAAGGCTGAAACCACATTTTTGCTCTGTATGACGCTTCAAAAGCATGCCCCAAAATCTCCTTGAAATCCTCCAAATCACTCTATAGAGAAATCCTCTTGTTCCCTTTATCTGTTAAGAAAGACTAGAGCGTTCAGGCAACACATCGCAATCTGCCTTCGGTAAAGATCAGTAAGAGATCTTTATTATTTGCTATTAATTCTGCTTATTTCCTAAAAGCCCACACGCTTGCACCGAACATTTTCCCCAAGCCCTCCGAAGCCCAAAGCCACGGGGAGGGGGTTTAGGAGCGCACAACCGTCCCCGCCAGACTCTCACCCGGCTGCTCCGTGACATCCACTTTGGCAATATTCACTTCCAGGTCCTCGCCCCACTCGGCAAACTTCTCCCACTCCGGCTGCAGGTTCTGGCAGGCGGGGCACCAAGGGGCATAGCTGGGAGCAGCACAAGTCTGTCACTAACCGGCACCGCTCGGTCCCCCGCGGCCCCAGAGCGGGCCGCTGAGAGACCCCCCCACACACACCCCCCTCCGGGCCCCGGCAGCCCGAGCGACCCCCTCCCGACTCACAACTCCACCATCCACTCGCCCTGCAGCAGCTCCCGCCACATGCCGTCCGACAGCACCTTCACTGGGCTCCGCTTCCCCAGCGCGGCCGCGCCGGCCACCAGCGCCAGGCACAGCAGGGCGCACAGCCGCCCGGCGGCCGCCATCTTGTCCCCGCTGCCCCCGCGCACGCTTCCGCCTTCCCGCGACGGCGAGCGAGAAGGGGAGGCGCTAACGGCGTGCGTCACTACTGGCTCCGCCCCCTTCCACGCCCTGGCGCATGCGCGCCTGGCTCCTCCAGCGATCCGCAGAGGTTTCTGCGGCCGCTTGTTTGGGCGGGGCAGGGAAGACCTGGGGGCGGGCTCAGGGTGGGCGGCAGCCTATAGAGCCTCGAGTTGTGGGAGATGGTGGACACCCGGCCTGGCCAATGGGAGGCGCCGGTTCCTCCCCCGCCGCCTCACAGGGAGCCGCACCCCCCTCCCGCCATGTTCGTGACGGGCCGTGTGGGGCGGCCGGGAGAGGCAGCGCCGGTGGCTCCTTTCTGTGGCAGGCCCCGCTCCCAGCATCGCCCCGGGGCGGTGGGGGAGAGCCAGTGCTTCCCCTTGGTGCTGTGCAGGGGATGGCATCTCCACAGGGAGCCCGGCCCTTCACCCTGGCCCTCCGTGGGCTGTGCGGGCTTCTTCCGTCACCTCCTCTCACGCCCTGATGGCAAACAGCTGCACAGGATCAAAAGCAGCCACAGCAAATATTACAGCTGTGGTATTCCCCTATGCCTCGTTTCCTGCCCAAGGAATGGGAGAGAGCTCTGGGCACTCGGGGCAGCTTGCGGCCCACAGTGAGGTGAGGAAACTGCTGTATGAGGTGATGAGGAGAACAGCTTCCCCTCCCTCCAACCCCTGCTTTCCTCTCCCACATCTTTAGTTATGGCAGAAAGTAACTTAGTACTTGAGTACTTAGTTCTCGAGCAAAAGGCAGGAAAAAGGTCACTGGTAACAAGCAGACAAATCCCACATCATTTCACTGCAGTCTATCAAACACCTTAAGCTTTTCAAGGGAAGGAACCTCTTTATTTCCATATGCACATAGTTTCTCTGCCACAAAGTTTGTTCCAGCCCTTGGTCAGGAGGTATGATAATGTCACCTTTCCTTTTCTGCCTGGATCATTTCTTTCCCTGCTTTTTTTCAAAGGGACCTTTGCCATAATTTCGTACCCCACAATTTAGGGCCTTGGCAGGTGGAGAGAGCTGGTCTGCAGCACCCATTAGTGCAGGAAAGAATAAATCAGTGTTTGGGTTTGGGGTTTTTTTTTCAATTTTGGCAACTTTTCTATAGTACAACGTATACGTTCCTTTACATGGAAGAACACTAAGGCATTACTAAGGACTTGATGAAGCTTGTTACTCATCAATTCAGGGTTCAGTAATAAATCACTGCTTGCAGCACTCTTCCTGCTCACTGCCATTCCATTTTAGTCATAATTGAATTTTTGAAATTTGTTATTGATAACCCAAGAATACCTCCGTTCTGCATCAGTAATGAGATGAGATGCGGAGAGCTGTCTTCAGTTCTTCAGGGCAGCAGTACACATCCTGATAATTTAAGATGCGTTGAAGAACAAGTGCATAAACAAATGTGTTGCGTTACCATGTGGACTGGAGGTTGGGTGACTACCAAGCCATGTGGCTTTGATCTGCATCCTAGGGAAAGTGGCTAGAAGCATGATCCCACCTTTTATTCACGCTGAATAAGAGGATAATTAAATGTTCCTTTCTTCGGTGCACCCAAACAGATAACTGCTTGGAGGATGAATTTGATTTAATCCATGTGCAGGTTAACAAAAGAGAAAAAAACATGACAGCGTACATGCAACAACAGAAGCAATTGCAACACAGCCTTTAGATGACACCACAGGAGAGCTCTTCTTGGACCAAGTCCCACCTGAAAGGGCACATGTGGAACTGTGAGACAGGAAAAATGATCTTGCCATTTAATGCTCCCAGGCTGAAGGAGAAAGGAGCTGGTAGGCATTCACCGTAAATAAAGAGTAGCTTCAAAGGCACACCAAGCTCCCTATGGAAACAGCTTGAAAGACCCTGAAAAGTATGACTTCATACCTCCTTCGCTTGGTTCCAGTAACTATATTAAGGGTAATGACTGCTGTGAATTACTTTTTATCTCCATTATTATTACATTGACATTGTCTTGTTTCTTTGTAGAGTTTTGAGGCATTTCAGAACAAGAAAGCCTTGACCATATCTTTTATGGATTCTTCCTCCAGCCTATTCACCTCAGCCCTCCCAAGCTGTATGGAGAAATGTCTGCCTCATCTTTCAAGGTTCACAGTAGAATAAAGAGATTTAATAACCTAATAAACACGAGATGGCTCTGAGTGACCTTAAGAACTGAACAAGTCTCCTAATGCTACCCATTTTCCCTTCCTCTGTGCCTGCTCTGTTATTGTGACGTGAGATTTGCAAAAAAAAAAATGTTGCTTTATGTCTTACTTTCAGAAATGTGCAGAGTGTGGAGGGACAACACTGGTTTAATCCAGTAGTCACCACAGCCCAATCCCCTTCTTACCCTCATGCTTCCTTAGAGGTATGATACTCCTCCACAGGAGCAACGCCAAATACTTTTATATTCACGAGGCTGCAGAGCCCTGTGACTCTGACCTTGACCAACTTGAGGTGTCTCTGAGACCATCTTGGCACTGTCCCCCTCTGCTTAGTCCCGAATCTAAAGAAGGACCCTCAGGCTCCTAGGCATCACTCTTTCCCTACGCAGGTGGCAAGAGTTAAATTGTAGGCCAACACATATTAAATAAGTTTTACTACAGGTCCTTAACGTTCTCTCTTACTGCAGAGTTTGTCCACCCCTCCTCATGTACAGAAGTGAGAAAAATGCATGGTCGTGCCTGCCAGAGGTGCTGTGCTAGTGTTAAAATTCAAGTCTGTCTGCTGAGATCTGTGCTGAGAGCAGTGTATCCTGCCTCTACAACCAACGTCAGCCTCCAATTGCACCACCACTCAAAGGGGAAAGTGGGATCACTGGTGAAAACTCTCCTGAGCTCCAGGGACCGCTGTCAGACTGCCCACAGCCTTCCTTTTGGCAAACCCCGATAACTGTCCACGTCCTCCAAGAAAGCCCCAAGCAGTTCTGCAAAACCCCATCTCCTCTGGCGGGACGAAGTTCTGGTGGTAGAGGTCAGAAGGTGCAAATGCCTGTTTGTAAAATTGACCCCACAGTGCAGAGTGGGGGCTTTCCCAACCGGTGGGGTGAGCTCTGCACTGATGAGTTGATTTTTTTACTGGTTAGTGACTTTTTTTCATGGTTTTTTTTTCAGCGCTGCCACACAGCGGCAGAATTGAGGCTGCTTCTAAATGGGGAAGAGACTGAAGGTTCAGAAGAAAATCCTCTTCGGTTAGAAATTACCTGGCTCTCCTGCTAGGGACACCCTGTCATCTTTCAAGGTGTTAACATGGAGGGCTTTTTCCTTGTATAGTAATACCCCTACTCATGTTTTTAGGTTGTTTTTCTAAGGAGCCGAGGTAAAGGGGATTTTGTGGTCAGTCTACAGTCCTTCCTCCCAACAACCACCCACAATACTGCTCATCGTTTTGGCCAAGGTTGGGGTTACAAAAATATCAAATCTCTGTAAGTTTCATGAAAAGAGTTGTCCAGTTAGAGAGAGTGAGTACTACTGACGCACAGAAAGAGGCTGAAGCACAAGCCCAGATTATTGTTTGACAGAGGGAAAAGGAATTATGAGTATCTTAACTGCAGGGAAAGCTTCAGTCAGCAAGAACACTTGTCAGACAAGGGGACGTTCAGCTGTGAGGCACTGAGCCCAGCAAACAAGGCCAATACATTCTCCTGCCCACAGAGCTGTTTGTTTTTGATACAGGATGAAAGATGATAAAGCAAAAAATGCCTGTGTAATCAAGAAATCATCCTTTTCTTGATGACATCTGTGCCTCAGAAAATCAGATCCCACAGGTAGGAGTGGGAGTAGCAAGACTCTGCTTCCTTTAGGTTTTGTTTTCTTTTGAGCTGAAAATGGAAAAAAAAAAAAAGACAACAAAAACACTTGAATGTCTCAACATTCTCCCCAAAGCTAAAGCCACAGAGATGAACAAATTTTCCAAATTCAACCAATTCTGTAAGTAGTCAAAAACATTGTAAAAAATTCCACACAAATTCACCCACTCTTTTCCTTTTTTTGCAGAATGTTAATTCATCTATATCTGAAATGCGGACAAATGGAACCAGCTCTATTTCTGTGTATTTTCTCTTCTTTTTTTTATTTTTTTTTAAGTACCCTTACATGTCCTGACGATGAGCTGAACACTAGACCAGACGAATGAGCAGTAGGACCACTGAGGCTGCCTGCCTGGGGCTGACCTTATGAAGGACCACTTGGAGATAGCAGAGTGCTGGCCAGGTAATTATTTCAAAACACAGACCAAGCTCTGCAGTCCCTGGATGAGGTAGAGCATTAGAGCCCTGACCTCATTTACAGAGCCTGCATTTATGAAATGCCAGGAGATTATGCAGAGAGCTTTCCTGTGTGTAATCATATGAGGCAGGAGACATGAAGTCATTGTCCTAAAGCCCAAGGTGAAATGAGGCTCACCCTGAATGCCCCAGGCAGTCCTAGGGCTGTATTTTGTACTGCTGTAGGAAGAAAAAATGATCCTGCCTAATTTATTTGGCTGTTTTCTGGCTTCAGCCTTTGGGGAAAGTTGGCATTTAGAATTCCACTCAGAACAGTTTTCTGGGCTTCATCGTTAGAAGAATTAAAGTCAAGAGCTAATTACTTTTCTGTAGCTCTGGACTTCATTCCAGGAAGGCAATCCATGCGTCAGTGCTTCCTCCTACAGTAAAGTCCTCTGTATCAGGGGAAATAATTCAACCCTACCTGCCTAAACTGAAACCCACAGAGGGTGCCACTGACTTCCCAGATTGGGCTTGGTGCCTGTGAACATGGCTTTCACACTCTACGTGGTTGGGGAGGATTAGCAGACACCCCCCCTCCACAGGGGACTGCACTCGGAGAAGCCCCATGGGAAAGCACGTTCTCATCCAACAGCCTAGTCCTTCTGCTCCCCAGTACCTGAGCTGCCTCAGCAAAGGCTCACAAGGTCCAGAAGACCCTGTGGTAGGGGTTCAGGTTCTTGAGAGCTTCAGCTTCAGTGTGAGCAAAGCGTTTCACAGTCTCCGCTTCTGCCGTTACGCAATCCGTGCCTGACTGCAGTTTGCATCAGCTGGTGAAAATGCTATGCACAGCAAGGTTTGCTGCTTCTCGCTTTGGAAAACGACTTGGAAGACCTGAGAATTACAACAGCCCTTCTCACAACCACTATCCATCAGCCTTTCCTCTATGTGCTAAGAAACTCCAGCAACTGCTAATTATTCAGTAATTAAGTGTCTCTCTAGGGTCATAATTGTAAATCTGGCCTCTCCCAGTCACTGTTTGCTCATTAGGTAGCAGTTTTCTCAACACAAAAACAAATTCTCTTCTTTACATTTGATTGGATTACAAAATTGCCTTAAACTCTGTGGAGATGATTAGGAAAAGTGTGGTTTTGCGCAATAGTTACCATGGGAACTAAAGTGGAGAGATCTTTATAAACCAAAAGTCAAACAGATTGTGTTTCAGACAATTAATATTGTTTCACATGTTTATTCATTTGCTTTAATTCTTTCGTGCACTATTCTGAAATAGATTTTATCTCTTTGCCAGTATCAAATGCTGTGTCAAAGAGATTCTGCTCACTTGAGGACTGACCCCTCTCTTCTTTTGCAAGGCCACCTGGCAGGTGAGCTGAGCTGCTCTCATTGCTTCTGTGCAAAACCCTCTGCTGTCTTTTCTAACACCCTGGACTCCTCAAACCTGCTTTTCTTCTAGTTCCGTGTTTGACACTTTAGGGGAGAGCAGCTGATAAACTGACCAAGTGCCAGTAGCTGTCCCTCTGCTCTCCTCTTTTTCCAAACCTTCCCCTTTCTCCAGCAATCTGACCCCATCCCATCTCTTGATTTCCCTCTCACCTGCCCTCAGCTCTCTCCCTAGCATCTTGCCGTTCTCTGGCTCTCCCCTCGCAGCACAGTCTATCACATCTCAAAAATAGCTAGCATCATACCAGAGAATGATTTCCCACTTCAGCAGTTTCCATTTGTTTTTCTCCCTTTCACATCCAAGATGTCAAGAGGCCTTCACTAGACTCAGCTGCCACCATACTAACAGCATTGCTCTTCGCTCTCTCCACCATTGCCTTCGTCCCCTGCATTCATGGGCTTTCTGGGGCAAGGTTTTGTCCTGCTTAGCACAGCATTTCTCAGAGCAGAGTTTTGTTGTGAGCATGCCTCCAAGAAATAATAATAAAAATTAATGTCCTTATTTTCCTCCAGACCTCTGCCTGACTCTGTATACAGGAGGAATTCCCCTACCAAGGGAATTCAATATTCATGTACTTAAAAAACAGCCTCTCCTCAGCTCTCTCCCCTGTGTACTACTGACCTCCTTCTCCTGCACTGGATACAGGATTACTCATTTCCTCAGGGGCTGATCTACCATGCTGTTGTTTCAGTTCTTCACAAACAAATAGTATTTCTGTCCCCTGTCAGAGGTCCAGTGAGGAAAGCTGCATTCGGCGTAGAAGCCAGTTCATTTTCAGACTGCTGTTCAGATCACAGGGCTGTGCCATAACAGCTGCTAGATCAGATCCTGTTTCTTCCATCATACCTGTTTTCACAAGAGCATTGTGCGGCCACAGTTTGGCAAGTTTTGACAGGACTTGCAAAAGGCATATTCCTGAAGCAAGAGTGGCTGAACTACCAAATTCCCAGTTTCTGATCAAAATCAGGGAAGAGCGAGATAACCTCGGAGAAAACAGGGGTGAGAATTAGCATTGCATGAGGCAAACCTCCTGTCTTCCCTAGCTTCAGTCTCAAACTGCTGAACTGCTTTTAGCAGAAACCTTCCAGAATATTTGTTCCGAGGCAACTAGGTTGCCTGGAATGAGAAGAGACTGAAAGCAGGGGCTTTCAGTGGGAAATGTTGGGCAGCCAGAAATGTAGGTGTTGCTACTTCCTCTGCTGATAATATTTCGTTGCAAAAGATAGAGAAGCTAGAGAGTATAGAGCAGAGCATGTGTGTATAAAGGGACAGCTGGGCCAAGTACTATCTTGCATACTCAACTGCAGAGCCAGGCACAAAATGACCATCTCCTGCCCTCCAAATATTTATTTACTCCAGAATGATATGGATGTAAATCCCTACTGACCCACTGGTTTTACATCGCTTTGCACCAATCTGAAAGTTGCTCTAGGTTCCAGGAGACAGTGAATGTTGTGCTGATTGAAACCCATTTGCTGTATTTTAGTAACAAGAAACCTGTTGCCCTGAGGCCAGCACAGGAGTCTGCCTAAGGGTGTCCAAAGACATACGGGGAAGAATTATATTATAGCTGTTTTCTTGTCAAATGTCACTTTTGCAAGAGGAAGGTCTGTGCAGGTATTCTTGTACTGACTTAGGAGATCCAGCAGATGCTATGTGCACAGGGTTCATTCAGGCAAGACAGAAAACAGGCCATATTTAACTCATTATACTCAGTCAATAAAAACATTCCAGTTCGGGCCCAGTTTCTATCCTTAAAAATTCATGAGGCAGGGGAGATGTCAGTATACCTTACATTTTCCCTGTCACTGTGGGAGATGAAGCCTATGTAACGTGAGAAGCTGGAACCAGGCAACAAGAACCAAAAAGTATTTATTGTGGCCTGTGCTGCATGTGGACGTATTCCCATTCACCAACCTGCGTGGCAGAGCAGACCAGTCCCAGCCTTGTGCAGGCTGTAAAGGTCAAACCTGCATTTTCACTGCAGTCTCTGAGGTTAGAAGAGTTTTTCTGGGCAGCCAGTGAGGAAGTAATGTTGCTTTTGAAGCCAAAAATAATTCTTTCAGATAGACAACATAATCTGTAACGGGCCCATTACTTCGCTGCTATCAGATAATGCTGACGAGATGCAGTTCATGAGACTCTAGAAGATTACGTTGGATTGTTAGATCAGATTAGATTAGATTAGATTATCTTCCTGAATATTGAGGTCAGAAGGGCCGTGGGGAGAGGCGGAGGTAGTCTGATTTTCTGCGTATCCCCAGGCATCCAGATATTCTTTGGGGGGGATCACCTCACTCCTCCTTTTCTTTACATCCCTTTTTCATTTACTTCAGCCTGCCCTGTGTGGGTGTTGATGCCAACCTCTTTCTACCCATGTCCTTGCTATTGAGATCAAACCAGACTGTGCCAGGCAGTGCCACAAATAGCGTTGTAGCACCTTGAAAGCGGGACACATTTCTGCGTTCAGAAGGAGACGGGCTGGCTGGCTGTTGGCAGAAAGCCCACTGCTGGTTAACTGGAAAAACAGTTTTAAATCAAGTTGGTATTTTTTCTTTCAACAAGACATCTCAAATAGAGTGCTTAGCATCAAAGAATCAAGCAGGGCGGCACAGAAATAGCAGCAAGAGCATCTAACGAGGCAGAGAACAAGACTCCTGCCACTGGTGAGGCTAGCAAGGAAGACAGCACTTCCAAAGTCGTCGCCTTTGAGCACAGGGGAACATTTCTCCTTAAGACTTTTCTGTTTTCCAGCAAAAAGAGAAGCACAGTGGTAGTATGGCAACAGAACGAAAACTGTTCTTTCTGAAGGAAACGTCCTTATCTAGCCAAATATCTTCTCATTGACACTGGTGGGCTCTGAATCAGGCTCACAAGAGTATGAACAGCCCATCATGATTTCACATTTAACACCTCTCCTCCACTTCTCTCACCAGAAACTCCTGTGAGTAGCCCCATTGCTGGCTGGTGCTGATGGGTATTTGCTCTCCTGGGCTGGGATTAGGATGGCAGGAATTTGCATGGAGACAAAAATAAAGTTTGAGATCCAGACTCTCTGAGATTGGGAGAGTTTGGATCTCACTCTGGACTTTATTATTTACACTTTCTTTTCATGGCCACAGAAAGCCCAGATTAGCATACAGAGTCAGTCCCTAATTGCAAACCCAGCCAACAAAGACTGTCTCTGACATGTGCTCCTTTCCAGCTGACCATGGCAGTATGAATCCCTCCCTCCTCTGCTTACACCAAGAAAACCAGGGCTGGGCTACTGAGCGGTTGTAAGTAAGTGGCAGTGAGGGACGTGGTGGTAGCAATGTAATTCATGCTGTACACCTACCCTGTTGGTTGTGGAAATGTGTTACAATCATATTTTTGCTTGCGGATAGTGCCTTTGTACACTGGGTGTGCACTTGCCACACTCATTCTAACAGACATCTTGTTAAGGTTTTCTAAAAAATTCTCATACTATTTTTATAACTAACTTTTTTTTCGCTTTGGGAATTGCAATCCCAGATACAGGGCTCCCAACACAATCATCAGGTACGCACACAGCCAAGCCACAGGGAGCTGTGATGGACAGGCTATGATAAGGATGGACATGCTGGGTCACTCGCAGGATGTCTTTTTTTGTCACATTGTACTTTCCTCCACTGCTCTCTGCTGTTGCTGAGGGCCCGAGGGGTTACACTGAGCTACCTGCAGAGCAAGAGCTGGCTGATCTTTCATGCCCTCTGTAAATTCAAATGGAAACCTATTTGCACTAACAAAATATGGATTTATTCATCCTTTTGCAATAAAAAACAGAGTCATTCTAATATGCTTTCAGGGAATAATCGAGTCAATGATTCTGTAATAAGAGCTCTGCCCTCTGTTCCTCAGAGGGTGTTCTCTCTGGCACATATATCTGCTTTTCTGTTGTGAAGAGCCCTGTATGACTTGCCCACACACTACTTACCGAGGGTGCTGTAACTGCTGTGTAGGCTGATGCAAAATGTTCCTTCACCCACAGATCCCTGCCTGCCTCTGCCTTAAAATGTCATTGAGAAACAAACCAAGAAACCGTGCTTATTGGAGAAGCTTCTCTCCCAGGAGTCCACTGCAGTATGTACCCTCTCACCTGCAGGTAGCAAAGGTAACGCTGGGCCAGAAAATTTATCCTAGAGCAAAGCACACTCCTCTGATAGAGCTCAGTCTAGTAAATCAGGGATGAGGGATATCTAAGTGGGCACGAGGAAGCTTTCGCTGCAATCATCACAAATGCTTTCTTCAGCCAGAATATGCTGAATAAAACTAAATGTCACAGGGTGAATCAGAAACCCTGTGGGGAGGTGGTGATTATCACGCTTAAACATTTTCTTGAGCACTTCTGGAGAGCACTGCCCAAGTCATTTTTTGGTTATCCTGGTGTGGGACGGGCTAGGAAGCAACATGCAGATCTTTGATACCCACAGACACAAGCTGGCTTCTTGTGCAGCCCCAACACTGAGATGCGCAGCCAGAGGGGTTGAACTGGGAGCCGAGAAGGCTGCTGCACAATCACACCTCTGCTGCAGAATCAGTCTGAAAAGTGCTGGGGTACTCGTTTGCCATTCAAAGGAAAAGCATGGGGACATCTTGTTATACGCAATATACCAGCATGCTTCTGCTGCTGAGTGTAGGACCCCTGCCCCACAAGACCAGAAGATGCAAGTGATGGGGGAGAGTCTGAAGGTCAAACATCAAACACGGGAAAAGTGGGACCCAGGGGTTTCTATCAAAGCATCTAAATCAGAGGCCGAAGAGACAAGAGGGATTTTGATAAAATGGGTCTGTAAAGGAGCAGTCTTCACTATCGCTCAGTCTTGCCTCTCATTTTCATTTATTTATGCTTTTCTCCCATGTCGACAACAGCACAGTATGCTGCACACTGTTAGAATCAAAACTGAATCTTCAAATGAGCAAACAAGCAGACAATAAAATACTTCCCAACAGAAACTGTTTAATTTTCTTGGTAACTTAATGCAATGCAGTGATAGCAGGGAGGCGATCTGTCATTGCCACGAAGGTGAACTCCGCTCTTTAGCAAAATCTATCATAACTGCCTTCCCTTCCCTCGCAGTGCCTGAGCTGCAGTCCCATGAATCCGCCGCCTCCTGGAGGCACCTCCTGCACAGACGTGTCTCATGCCGCTTGCTACCACATCTTCTGCAGCAGCATCTCCTACTCGCCTTGCTTGTCTGCCGGTTGCATTATGATAATGTCAGGCTCAATCATTTCCAAGTCTTATTCATACAGCGTTTGTTGTGTTTCAGCAGAAATACGGTGCAGATCTGCAGTGTACGTACTGAACTCTTTAAAAGGGCCAATTTCACCAAGTTCAAAACAGGTGTGAGCTGGCAGCAAACTCTCAGCAGATAATGTGCATAATAAGGGGAACAGTTTAAGGATATTTTACTAGAGAACCAAACCACCACAAGGTCGCTGCGGCGAGGGCAGGCCAGGCTTGCTTCAACCAGCCAGATTTACAGGGGCTGGGAAGGAAAGGATAGGCACTGTTGGCAGAAAGTCGGCCTCCCCTCCGTCAGGGCTGCTGCAGAGGAGGGGTGAACTGCGTCCCCAGGGTGGTGAGGACACGGTTCAAAGGGTTTCTGGGCAGAGCTGCTGCGCTTCCCATGGGACCTGCTCTCATCTCCCCTGCAGGGCCCAGAGGTGGCATGGGAACAAAATCCCCCTGCAAGCCGTACAGAGGGGGCTCGAGGCAGGCAGTGCCTGCTGGATTGCAGCTGGAGATGATGGGAATGAGAAGCGGAGAGGAGACAGCTGGGATACGGCTGTGGGAATTGTGCGGGTGACAGAAGAGCAGAGAGCCCAGGGCCGTGGCTGAGGTGCAACGTCCTGCTTTGCACGCCTTGTCACCGCCACGCGTGCCCAGGCCCATGGAGCTGGTCCCCTGTGCTGGCACCAGCATCAGCGAGCCCGTTGTTCGGCAGACAAGCTCCCCGTGTGTGGCAGCCACAGAGAAAATCCACCCTAATAAAATGCTTCCCTGCGGTAATTGGATTTCCACTGTAAATGAAGTCATTATGCTGATTGTCCTTGCGCTTTTGAAGATGAGACAGTGCCAGTGAGCATCGGCTCTGGCTGATGGACCCATTTACATATCTCTGCGGCCAGGAGCCAAGCAGGGGCATTTTCCTGCTCAGGAGAGCAGGGGCTGGTGTGTGCGAGGTCGGGGTGGCCACATGGCTCCAAATGCTCATGGATCTGCTCCAAAAAATGGGCAGGGGAGAGGCTGTAAAGTGATTTGTGCAGTGGCCAGAGGACTTTCCAGGACCATGTCTCAGCTGTGGTGGCATTCCTGGGCGCGGTGTGCCCTCCCTGTCCAGGCACTTCCCAGTCTGTGGCTGGAGACCTGCTCGGTGAAGGGCTGGTCATGTCCAGCATCAGGAATGCAGAGGTCTCCAGTCTACAGCGATGAAACATGGGAGAAGAAGCAGGGGAAGGGTATGTACCAAAGATGTGTGTCAGCAACAGAGGTGGGATCAGACCCAAGCGCCTCTTTGAGGTCTCCATGGAGCTTGCTGGCTTTGGAGACATGGGCTGACCTGGTGTCTTCAAGGAAAAAGAGGTGAAAACAATTTTAGGACACTCTGAGAACACCCACAATTCAAGCTGGGGCTTGAGCAGGGCTTTGTCATCGTGGTTCGATCAACGGTGTGTCTCTGCCTGTGCCATCTCCTCCCCCTTTTGTTTTTAAGGTTCTTTAGTCACATAGGAAAATGTCACGCTATAAAAAACTCACAGAACAAAAACAAAAGCCCAAGTGAAAAGAAAAATACAGCTGCAATTCCGAGGTTACTTTCCAGTTTGGCTGTGACCGAAATCCTTTCAGCAGGTCTCAGGAGCCAGGGCTCACTTAGCAGTGCTGCTTGGCCAACGAAAGATGCACAATTGGAAACAGAAGATAAAACACCATTTGAGACCCAGGTGCCTGGTTGGATTGGGGACAGATGAAATAAAACGAGTCTAAATTATTGATTTGAATCATCATTTAAATCAACAAGTGAAAAGTATTGGTTTAAACACCTGAGAAATCTCAGTTTGCATTCATACCTCACTTCTTTTTAGTGAGAATTTATTGCGATCAGGGGTGCAGCTGATGAAAGACGCTGATCAGGAGCTGCACCAAGCCTCTGCTCCCTGGATGCTGCCCTGTGCTGACGGGGACAATGTGTTCAGCTAAAACACACTTACAGAGGCATTGCTCTGCTTTGGCAGGCATTTATTCTGTATTTATGTAGTGCGATGCTTGTGCAGTTGCACCGTCCTTGTGGCAGCACTTGTCTCTGGACTCCTGAACCCCTCATGTTGAACCAGACTGGCAAAGGGACCTCACCGACACTCACACAGCATCGTTAAATGGCTGCAGGGTGCAGCTGAGGCCAAACACACAAATGAGTTCAAGAAGGGATTAGAAAGACAGGCCCCTTGGTGGCTACTGAACATAATGGTCCACAAGCCGCTGCCAGCTCCGCGGGTCCCTGCTGCCGGGGCACAGCCAGGAAAGGATCAGGAAAGCAGAGCTGCCTTCTCGCTTGCATCCTTTGCCCACAGCCCAGACAGCTGGCCGCGGTTGGAGATGAGGCAGCGGGGAGGTTGGACTCTGCTCCGAGCCCTGCAGCCATCCTTATGTCCCCAGGCTAAGCTGGTCCCCTCTCTTCCTTGCGGAGCCCTTACGCCCGAGTCCCTTTAGCTCCCAGAGCCGATCCCAGTTCCCAGGAAGGCAGCACGGAGCTCGGCGCTGGCATAGCCGGGTTCCCATCCCAGCTCTGGGATCACGCGCCTTCTCCCCAGCCTGCCGGGGAGTCCCCTTGCGTCCCCGTGGCCGGAGGCCAGCGGGCAGAGCAGAAGCCCCACGCGCAGCCAGCTGGCAGCCGGCAGGAGCTTCACAAACCCCATGGCGCCGGAGGAGACAGACAATTTATTTCATCTCCAACCCAGTGCTGGGAAGGACCGTGTCCCTGCGGAACTGGTGCAGAGCCAGGGCTCGCTCCTATGAAAGCAGCACCAGAGCTCGTGCAGAAGGAAGCAGGGCCAGCCCTGGAAAAGTGCTGCCTGGGAGATTTTAGTGGTTTAGATGGGGTTTGGGGCTGCCCAAGCCCATTTTTAATCCTGGGCTGGAGCAACCCGGAGACAAGGGGCTGTGTCCCCATTACTGGGGCTGCAGGAGCCTGTGGATGCCCAGTACCCTGACACAGCCAGGTACAACCACAACCATAGCCCCAGACCGGCTCTCCTGTGCTGTGGCGGGTCCCTGTGCCCGTCCCCGTCCCCTCGACCTGCCCCACATGCCAATGCAGCGAGGATGGGCAGACAGGCTTGCCCAAGCTCCCTCCTGCCTCCCCACCACAAGGCAGATGGGATCAGGAACTGGGGCTGGATTCAAGCTGCCAAGAGGTGAGGCATCGCTGCCAGGAGCAGTCTTTGAAGAAATCTGGGCTCCAAGCCACTGCTGGAGCAGTGTGCCCAGGTCACAGCATGATGCGTGGAGTGCCTGCGTTAGGAGAGGCGATGGTTGAGTGCAATACCTTGCCAGTGCAATGTAGAGCAAATCTGGGGAAATATTTGTCGAAGGCCTTCGGGAAGGGCAAAAGTTGGGGAGTCAGGGTGACTTCTTGGAAGGGAGACTTCTTGAGACTTTGCAAACAGACAAACCACGTATGGGTGAGGAAACACGCAGGTGCTGGGAGAACACCCAGGGAATAAATCATACATATTGCCCTGCTGTGACAGCATGCTCTTAAGCCCATAGCTGGAGACATGAACCGCATCGACTATGGGTTGAACAGCACAGGCTGTCTCTGATCTTTTCACCTCCTTCGGCGGTATTTGGCAGTAGAGATCTTCCAAATGGGGCTCCTAGAAAAGAACTGCTGGAAAATTCAGAGGAAAACAGAAAGCTTAATACACACACCAACAGACAACGCAGAGGCAATGCAATCCCACTGCGCCGTTCCCAGGGGGAAGAGGTATGTGGGTTTTGGATCTAATAAAAACAGTGCATAATGGCTGGAAGCTCAAGTCTGAAAAATTCAAGGTGGAAATAAGATGCACATTTTTAACGGAAGGTAATGAATCACTGTAACAGATTGCCAGGGGATGGGATAAACTCTCCATCACGTGGAGCCTCGCAGTCGCGCCTGGCTTTCCGAGGGCAACATTCTTCCATCGCAGCGCTGCGCCGTGCAGAACCGCTGGCTGTTGTCGGCCCGTGCTTGGCAGATCAAAACTGCTGCACAGCATGGTGCCTCTGCCTTAAAATCTAGGATATGCATTTTCCAATGGAAAATGGTCCTATCTGAGGGAGAGAGCTACAAAGCCACTACTTTTTTCATACTCTATTTGCGTGGCTGTTTCCCTAATGCTTCTCCTGGCTCTCCACAACAGAGGGCAGACACCAGTGTATTACCCTGCACTTTGAGACCTACAGATTTGAAAATAAGGGGCTGGGTATATCTGGCTTTGGTTCAGTTGACCACTGAGACACATCTCTGTTTGCTGAGTGACCCAAGATGCAAAATCATCACATCTTAATATAGCAGAACATGGGCCGAGAGAATATACTTCTAACACTGTCATTTAATTTATTCACAACAATCAGATTAGTAAATGAATATATGCCAAGCCCCGTCACTGTTACAGTCCATGGACATTTCTCCATGCCTGCATCTGGATGTCTGACAGTTTGTTTACATGATCGCCGAGATGAAAAACTCAAATTATTTGGCTTAGCATCAAGAGCAGCCTCTATTTTAGCAGCCTGCAGTGGCAGCTCCCAATGAATTTTAATAAGCCGTTAACAATGCACGCGTGTTTTGTTGTTGTCAGCGGAAGCGTGCAAAACGACAGGGTGACATATACTTATTGCGGGATACAAAAGGATTAATAATCTGTTTCCCATGCGTCCTGTGTGGCTGAGCTGCCTACCAAGGTGGCTCACCCCCTTTTGCCGCGCAGGCGGCAGAGCTGGCTGCCGGAGCATGGACCCTTCCCCGAGCTGGCGGGGCGGCAGGAGCTGTGCTGTCACCTCTCAGCTTGTCTTCCTTGCTCTGACTCCCCGTGAGGCTCATTAAAAAGGAAAGGGGTCATGGTCACTGCCCGGTTCTCCTCCATCCTTCTGGCAGGTTCCTCTCCAGCGCTGGCTTGTGTTGCCCACAAGCAACTGGTGCAGAGTCCCCTGCTTTGTAGCTCAAGCATCCAAGCTATCAGATGGGTGTCACCGGGGCTCTGCTAGCAATTTTGTTGGGTTTCCAGCTGCTCTGGGGCTCCGCAGGGCCTTACTGCAGCCTTGGGAAGCAGCTTTGCTGCAAACCCACCTGTCTGGGAGGGTGTGCAGCCATGGGGAGCCACGTGTCCTTGCGGCTGTGCGCCCCGCTAGTTACCCGCTAGAAGAAATAGAGAGTGGGTTCACACAACGTGGCTGAGACACAGGCATGTGCCCAGGGATGGACAAGGCAGCAGACACCCAGCAGCACTGTTGGGGTGTTCAGGTGACAGCCTGCACATGCTTAGGGGGGTCTGTCTGCCTGTCAGTCAGGAAAGCTCCTCCAGATGCTCCTCCAGCCCAGAGCTGGGACCAAGTTTGTGCAGGTATTGAATGAGGGAGAGGCCCCGCGGGACCTGGAGGCATCAGGCACAACGTCCCTGTCCTCAGGATGGAGATGGAGTCCCCCTTCCCCAGCAGATGCCCACAGCCCCGTCCCCCAGCCTCATCCCCTGTGCAGGTGTCCCCTCCCGAGAGCGAAAGCGAAGACGCTGGGAGGGAACATGTAGAGCCCCCGCAGCCTGCAGAACTCGGGACACCCAGCAGCCCTTGGCTCTGGGGGGGTGAAGTGGAGCTCAGCACCAACAAAAGGCATGTTGGCAACCCCAAGCTCCCTCCTGATTCCTTCCCAGCTCTGTCTTGTGTGAAGGTGTAATCAGGAGGCAGCGCCAGCCAGGTTTCAGTGACCTCCCTGGGGGGACACTACCTTTCAGGTGCTGATAGCAATTGGCAGAAAACATGTTGCCTCAATCGCTGGCAAGGCAGGTTAATGAGAAGTGGTGCAGAGCAATTGTAGGTGGTGGGAAGATGTGTTCTTGGGGGTTTGGGTTGTTCATCCCATCTGAAGGGCTCCAGAGGAGGGCCAGAAAAATGATCAGAGGGATGGAACACCTCTCCTACAAAGACAGGCTGAGAGAGTTGGGGTTGTTCAGCCTGGAGAAGAGAAGGCTCCAGGGAGACCTTATAGCAGCCTTCCAGTATTTAAAGGGGGCCTACTAGAAAGATGGGGACAAAATTTTTAGCAGTGCCTGTAGCGATAGGACAAGGGGTAATGGTTTTAAACTAAAAGAGGGTAGATTAGGACTAGATATAAGGAAGAAATTTTTTACGCTGAGGGCGGAGAAACACTGGCACAGGTTGCCCAGAGGAGTGGTAGATGCCCCATCCCTGGAAACATTCCAGGTCAGGTTGGACGGGGCTCTGAGCAACCTGGTCTAGTTGAAGGTGTCCCTGCTCATTGCAGGGCGGTTGGACGAGATGGCCTTTAAAGGTCCCTTCCCACCCAAACCATTCCACGATTCTCTGTGCACGGATGGCAGAATTTGTCTAATGGCCAGATCAGACAGCAGCAGACCCAGAGGACTGGATTTCAAACAGAAAGGCATCAAAGGAATGGGATTTTATTTTAACATCCTACAAGGGAAGATTTTACAGGGTAAATATTGCAGCTCTGCACCAGAGCCAGGGGACTGGAACCAGCACATGGGAGCACAGTTTGCGCCAAGCCAAGGAGCTTCCAAAAAAAAAAAGCTTTTACAACTAATTCATTAACTTGAGCAAAGTGATACCTTAACCTGACTCTTTATGCCCACTCCAGTGAGTGCAATGCAACATCCCGGCAAGAAAAGCGCCCGCCCAGACGCAGGTAGCACGCAGGGACCATGTCCACAGCGAGAGGGATGCGAGCTGTGAGACATCAACCCACCGGTGATCTGCGGGTAACAGCCATGCAGGAGAAAAGGCAGGAGGCTCGGAAGGAGCAGCTAAAAAGGGATTTGCGCACTCTTCTATTTTAGCAGTGCTTTAGTCAGAGCAACACGTATTCCTTGGATATTTTTATCTGTTGCCTTTTGGGAGCGCATCTTCGGGTATCCGGCTGGCTTACGCAATGGAGCCTGCCCGTACAGACCTCGACTAAGTGACACGCTGATGTCCCCACCACCCGGCCGCCCCTCTGTGTCCCCTGGCTGCCCCATGCCCTGCGGTTCCCCAAGCCTTTGTGCCATGAGGGGGATGTGGGGAGCTTGGCAAGAGTTTGGGGGGAACCAGGAGCATTGCATGCCCTCGCTGCCATATGTTAGAGGAAGGAAGCACCTTCCTGGTGCTTGAAACCTTTGGAAGTTGAAACGTTTCCCTCTGCAATGACCATTTTGGAGGGGAGCTTGGCAGGAGCCATCCTCCATATCGATCGAAAAGGAGTCACTTCTCTCCAAGAGCCTCCCTTCACTTATAAATCCTCAGGCATATTGACCAGGCTCTGAAGGGCTACCTGGGACTTCTCCCTGGCTCTAGCTTTCCCTGCTGCCCTTTCAGAGCGTCTCTGGAGATGGCACCTTCTGCTGGATACCTTTCCTTGCCAGGAGTATATCGCCATATACTTTAAAGGCATTTTGGGGAAGCAATCAGCCGAGCTGCCCTGGAGGCTGGCTTGGGCCGGCAGCCTGGGGAAGTGCAAATGTGGATGGAAACAGCGATGTGTAGGAATTAAGACCAGCACCAGTGGGGTCTCTGCCATATTTCTTTGCCTACAGATTAAAGTTTCCTATGACTGCTTGAAATTTTCCCATGAGAAGTAATTTCTCCTGTAAATATAATGAGTCAGTGATGCTTGGGAACTGTTGTGTGGAAAAGTTTTCTTACTTCTAGAGTCATCCTGTTTCTAAAAGGCAAATGTCTTATTTATTCCTTACTTGGATAAAGATTTTTCTTTAGCATATATTATTTCCTGCTGCTGCTTTGTGAGTCAGGGCACCTTGTACAGACACTGTAAGGTTGTGTCATGCTACAGCTGGTTATTTATATAGGGGTAGATAATTACAGCCATTAATTGGGAATTAATGAATTGTATGCAATCCTCAAGCAACTTTCTTGCTCCACAAAGGCAGAATCACAGCTGCAATGAGCACCAGGAGAGAAGGTCCTCACCAGGGCTACTCAGGGCTAAGGAACCACTCTAAAAATTGAATTTTAATGGCCTATTTTGAAAGCCAGCATAAGGGTGCTTGGAGCTATTTGATGCAGAGCTTGGCTTCCCACGGAGCCTCACCAGACCCTGGAAAATATTTTGAAGATACAGACTAAAGGAGGGCAACTTGCAAAGCCTCCCTAGCCTTTTCAAAATGATAAATCCTCTACATGAAGTACCAGGTAGGGGAGACACGGAGCATCCTGCAGCCAAATGGCCCAGCCTGGCCTCCCGCTGTGGGCTTCGGTGCCCCGACAGCACCTTGTCCCCACCAAAGCGCTGGCATGGGTCCCTCCGCCGGGCAGCTATGGCACTTGCAGTTTAAGGGGCTGCCGGTGTCTTGCAGGCAAGTGGAACAGTATGATGGGCACCCCAGAAGGCAGCGTCAGCAGCCAAGGGCAGCAGGATTGCATTTGCATTGCAGAGATGCTGTATGCACTGATCCAGCTCTCAAGACCACTCTTTGGGGATGCTTTGAGTTTTAAGGCTTTTTGGATGCATCTGCAGTACCTCCTCTCTTTGCTGCCATGGGATGTAAATAACCTTTTCCGTTTTTGCTCTATTATAACTGTTTAGATAAGCAATGAGACTCCCCTTAGCTTACATGATTTTCTTCCACAGCCAGGCGGTATTTGCAGATGGGGACATCTGCCATAAATGATTCATTCCTTCCCCTCCTCTCTCCACTGATATTTTCCTCCTAGCTGTAATAATATGCATTTTCCCTGTTAATGTTCCTCATGCTTCTGTGTTTGGGTTATTTCATGCCCCAGGAGGGGGCTGACGAGGACAGAGGTGGGTTTCCCCTCGCAGGAAGGTGAGACCCAGAGCGTGGCACGGGGACATCCCTGCCACCCGCCTCCTCTCCCTGGAGGTGACACAGCCAGCGATTCAAGGGTTGCAAAGCCAGCCTGGCATTGCCTGCGGGACTGCACGGCTGGGCTGGATGTTCCCAAGCCAGCCCCGGACCGACACAGACCTCTTCCATCAGTACCACTTGGAGATATTTAAATCCCCTCGGATCAGCTTGGGAAACCACAGCCAAGACTCCCCAGCGCGCCCATCACTCCGTCGGTGCGAAGGTTCAGCGAAGCAGCTGCTAAACAGCTATAAATAGGGAGCTTGGGGAGCCTGTTTCCAACTGCAAATGGCAGAGCTGCAGAGATGGCTTTGCTCCGCTTGGATGGTGCTAATTTTCCTGAGCTCAATAGCAGAGAAGACAATGAAGATCTCAGACGCTGGGATCCTATTCTCCGACTGCCATCGCCTCGGTAATTTTGTCTGCCCACCTCCTGCTCCTCCTCCGGCAAACCTCCGCCCCCGGGCACAGATGTAGCTGCAGCATCAGCCAAAGAGGATTATGAGAGAAAGGGAGCCGGGAAGATACTTCTCCTGCCTTCGGCTGCGCATCCCTCCTGGACCTCATCTCTTGCAAAGCAGGCTGCTCTGATGGAAGCTGTTTGCGCTGAGCCTTGCAGCACGATGGGACATCGCACACCCTCCCGCGCTCCCCACCGTCTCGCGGGGTCTTTCTGCTCCATTCCATTCCTTCCCCGGCTCTCACCGCATCCCACCCAAGCTCACGGCTTCCATGGGGTCTTCAAGAAAACATCTCAGTTCAGATCCAAGTCCCTGAACCACCACAGGAGGTTGCTTGGAGAAGGGTCACTCTGTGTTCAACCCTATAATTTTCCCCTACATGTTCGCTGTTGACCACTGCTGGAGAAGCTCCCAGCCCAGGATCCAGCACGTATGGCCACTCTTGTGTTCTTAAATGTACACACCTTTCATTCAAGAGCATCCTTTCATGAAAGCTGTTCCCTTGTGCGGTCTCGGCATAAGCAGATGCTGCTCGTTTTTGATGTCCGTTGCAGATGGGATCATTTGATCTTCAGATTTCTTAGTGAAGTCAAGTCATAGCCTGCAATTTCCTTTCAGATGCGTTAAGTTCCTGCATAATTTTCAATTCACTCTTCTTTTGTGGGTGATGAATAGAGAAGGGTGTTCTCCATCAAAGACCGTTTATTAAAATGCAAATAAACTTCAGACTGAAGGTCCATTTGAGCACTGAAAATCACATACATCAACAGAGAATATTAAATTTGGTCTCAAGAAGAACTGAGGAGCGGAATTTTTTTTTCGGGGGGGAGCCAACATCATCCCCCATCACAAACACTGCCCACCTCCTCCCACTGAGAGACCTTTATCAGTGGCATTGCCCCAAACTCCGGGCAGCCAGAGCTGACATTTCCCTTGCCAGGTCTCTTATCTGTTTCTTTGGAAAAGTTCGGTCAGACCAGGCCAGCCACTTTTGAGGAAGAAATAAAAGCTAAAATGTTAGGTAAAATACCAGGTTAATGAGAATTCAGCAGTAAAAACTGTCAGTGAAAGTAAAATGTTGCAAAGATCACAAGGACCTTTTCTTGAATGTCCCGGGAGATTTGGGAGCCCCCATCCCTGCCTCTGGACTCTGTGCTGAGAACTCGAGTCCAGGCTGGGCTTCTCGTCATGCCCGACCACATCTGAAACACTGGTGGCCTGATGGGCTCAGCAGGGACCTCTCAAACCCAGCAGGGAGACTCCGAAATACCCCAGACTTCACACAGTGTTTGGCTACAGAACATTTCCAAAGGCTGCAGGTGAGGGTGGACATTTCCGTGGAGGAAGACTCTCTGGAGACTTGCTAAAATCGTAGCAATGGCACCTGCTTGTGCTGAGCATGGATGGTGTGTGGGAAGGTTTCCTGGAAGAAATGGTCTCCCTGTACACCTCGAGTCTACCTGGGGCTCCCCGCGTGCCAAGTCCCATGGAGCCTGGAGCTGCTCCTTGGCACGATGCTCTTGCTGGAGTGGGGATTTTCCCCTCTGTCCCCTGATCTCAGCAGTCCTCCACTGAAGACACCATGGGGCACCCAGCCTGGATGAATAGTGGTCAGCAAGCCTGGTCCTTGCTGCTGTAGTTCAGCTTCGTGGCAAAGGCTTCAGGGCAAGCGGGCCAACTGACGTGCCCTGGGGAGTCCCAGACCCCCCACGTGTCACCCAGTGCCACCCAAACACAATCCCTCTCCTTGGTTTTAGGCAGAGGAGACCCACCATTTCCTTGTCACACAGGCAAGGCAGCCCTCAACATCCACAGCCTTGGGGGATTCAAATATTGATGGAGCTCATGGATGCTCCGGATTCAGGAACACAGGATGGGAAGGGTGGGCATGTCTCCTTCCCATCCATGGCTAAAGCTGCCCGGCGGTTTTGGTACCCAACAGGCTGAGCAGGGAGTGGGAATGGCCATGGATTGCCTTCCAGGGGAGCTGGTGATGATGAGGAGGGAGGGAGGGAGGAAGTCACTGCAGAGTTGGGAGGGGAGCAGTCTGCAGATTCACAGCTTTCCTTCTCCGTCCAACTGCAGCAGCGCCTCTGAGCAAAGCCACATCACACTGGGGACCGCCAGCAACGCTCTCGGAGCAGCACCCATCAACCACCCCTCCAGCGGGGTGCGACGGGAAGCCGGAGGCAGGATTTCCATCTCTGCATCCTTAAAGTCTCCCTCGAAACACCGCCTGGGGCTTCCCCACGGGATGGTTTGGTTTCGGGGGGGAGCTGAGAGCGGAGTCGGGGAGAAGGAGGGACGGGAGCTGGTGCTGGGTGTGCGGGAGCCCTGGGGGGGACGGCCGTGGGTGCCGAGGCTGCCTGGGGAGGTCAGCCGAAGGGAGGGACAGCGTACAGGGCAGGATCGTACCCTTTAACCAGCTCTATTTTTAAACCCCAAACGGAGGGCTGTAAAGCAGAATCACCGCGCACAGCCCTGGCTCCTGCTGCCCCTCCGGGCACCGGCGAGACAGGAGTGAGTGCGGACGGGCCGTCCCGGGTGGCCACTGCCCAAAATAGACCCCTCAAAGCCTTCCAGCACCCGGTCCTGGAGAAATCACGGGCAGAGGGAGGAGGGAGAGCATCCTGGGTGGGCGAGCTCTGCTCTTCGCTGGGGATCCCCAGCGATGTCCCTGCCCGCAGGGGACATCCCCAGCTATGCCGGTCCCCAGGGAGGTGTGTCACTTGTTGATTGATGTTTCTGTGGCCATCTGCAGCCCGGGAGGCCAAAGCCGTGACCAGAATCTATCCAGGTTGCCATGGCAGCAGGGGAAAAAAACTAAAAAAAAAAAGGGGGAAAAAAGGCAAGTAATGGGTATGGGAGAAGGAATCTCAGAAAAAATAAAAAGCCAACAGCATCTCAGTGCCGACACAGACTTGGTGGAAGCTCCCAGGTCCCATGGGTCACACTGGATCACCTCGGGTACCCGAAAGCAGAGCAGCCGCCGGCTGCAGCCCTGGTTCTGTGCCACCTTGCAGTGTGGTTAGGTGACACCAGTAGGACCCAGTGCCATCAAGTTGCCCATCAGCACCCCAGGCATGCAGAGGAGAGGGGATGGGTCATGGATGGATGCAGAGCAGTCATGGGAGGAGGAAGCCAGGAGCAGCGTTACCAGTACATCACTCTCCTTGGAGGGAAAAAAAAGCCCCTTAGAGCCTTACAGGACGCTGGGATCAGGTAGAGGTGCTGCCATGGCCCATACACTCAGAGAAGTTCCCTTTCTTACATACGAAAATGCTTCAGTGTTTTCTTGTCCTGTCCTGATTGCTTGTGCCTCATGCTGGAGCCCTGGGGGCCAGGCAGCCAGCACTCGCCAATGGCTCTGGGATGTCCAGCGGTTGCGAGAGCCCATCGAAGCAGATTTGTTCCTCGCCTGGGCTTTTCAAGAGGTCCAGAAGGAGTAGACTGACTCATTTTAGTTCTCTCCCTTTTCTTTTGTAGGTTGATTTTTTCCAGTCCTGTTCCCCACACCCCTCTGCTCCCAACTGCTCTGCATTAAGGTACAAACACAAGTCCCCAAAGCTTTCATTTTGCTGGCATTTTAGCTGCCCTTTCAAATTGTATGGTTGTAGCAAGTGGGTGGCTGAAGTCTCCATACAAATGATACCCTTTTTGCTTTCCTGGAAAGAGCCCTCGATGTTTCTCTGCTAAATATCAAAGCTAAAAGCAGGGGGGAAGCATGAGTTATGGGCAAGAGCCTTCAGAACTAAGATGAGTGTCCAGCATGTCCTGGCCCTCTACAATTCAGCCATGCCAGGAACAGGACCATGGCTGGTCAGTGCTCTCCTTTCAGCCAGAAGACAGTCTTACCTGGCTGCTGTTGAACCCATGGGTTGTTATACAGGTATCTTCTTGGCTGTTTGTGGGCCTGAAGTCATTTACTGTGGAGCAGACATGGAGCACCGATGTCCTGGTGTCCAACCCTTCCTCTTGCTGTGGTCCAGACATCTCCTTTCCCGCAAGGTCCTTTAGGTGGTTCAGGCTGGAGAGCTGCATCTTAGCTCCAGCATGGCAAAGACAGTCTGAGCCCCACGTCTACAGCAGCTCAGGATTTCCCCCACCACATCCACGACCATCATCTCCAACCATCCAGTCTGTGACGTCTCTGCGCCTGCCCAGGCAGCCCACGCACTGGATGGATGGCAGAGCTGGGTGGAAACATGCCAAAGAAATGTCCCTGCAGCAAACCCTGCAGCTCTGCACGTGGTGGCCTTCGTTCTGCCCCTGGGGACAGGACAGGCATGTTGTAAGGACCTGTAAACCATTTCCCACCCAGCCATGCATGCTGCATCCACTCCGGTGCTAAAAAAAAAACAGGGAAAAAAGGGGAAAGAGGCTTTTGCTTGGAGAGGGATTGGTCCCTACCTCGAGGGACTGGCAGGTGACATCCCCTTGCCAGCTCTTGGCTACAATTACAAGGCTTTGAGGTACGTCTGCCTGGAGCAATGCCCCAGGCAAGGTGTTTACACATCTCTTCTTTCATAAAATCCTGCTGCATTGCCAGGACAGCAAGGACCCCTCCAGGAGAGGCGTGTCAGCCCATCAAAGAGAAGGTGCAGTGAGGACAATTCAGCTTCCAGTGAGATGGTCTATCAAATAACATGTCCCACACGATATTTTCTTTCCACATCCTCTCCTGCACAGATCAACTGTTCACCTACTCCAGGATCTACTCTTACCACGTCTGAACCAGGTGGGACACACATCTTCTTCCAGCCATGAGGCTGGGCTGGATGCCTGGGGGCTGGATCCCCTAAGTGCACAGGGAATGTATGGGTGGTTGGCAATAACACCCCCAAAGAAAGATTTCTGACTTTTTTGAAGTTAACCTTGGTAGCGGAATAGCAGAAGGTAACGATGGTGTGCAAGAACAACAACACTGGACACCCATGGACACACATTGGTGGTCTGGAAGTTGCCCCAGGTGGGCAGCAGCCCAGCATCCTCCCTGAGCCCAGCTGCCACTCGGGAGGCGATGCTGGTTTCAATCTGTGTCCTCCCACCGTGTTGCCCTTTTATCGAGATTAAAAATGTGACTTTGCCAGCCAGAGGTGAGTCTTCACGAAGAGTGAGCTGTCAGGGCTGGGAACATGCCTGGTTTGCTTCCCTCACATCTCCTCAGCGCTTCCACCACCTCCTTGATTCATCTGAGTGTGTCACTGCATGGCAACAGGCTTGTGGGAACACCCACGCCGCGTTATCCGTGGCGGAAGGCGAGGGAGACTCGCCGAGGAGCTGGAAGCAACGATTCCTCTGTGGAGGGTAAGCGTGGGATCAATGCCACCGATCCCACCCAGGGCTGGAGCTCAACCACCGCCATAGCCACCACCCCAGCCCAAAGGGGCAGCCGTGGGAGGAGTGAAGGGTCTACCTGCTGCTGTCCTTCCCACAGCCTTCAGTTTAGGACCTGTTGGCTCAGTGAGCAAGCCCATATGGCTGCTGAAAAGGCAATGGCTATGAGAGGAACGCGGATCTCCCAAGGCTATCCGAGCGTCCCCTGAAGACAGCCAGTCTTCCCAAACAAGCTCTCCTGCCTGCCCCTTTTGCATGGGAGGCACGCGGGGGGTCAGACACAGCACCAGGACAGCAGCAATGCCGGGGTAGGTACTGTCACACCACTGCGAGGTGGGGTGTTTGATCCCATCATTGCTTCTGCCGCGGTCTGGCCACCACCGTGGCTTCAGGTCAGGTCAGGTTCTGTCTGCCAGGGTTTGGCGTATGGCCGGCAGGACTAGGGATCTGAGGTCGGCTGGCCCCAGGGAGAGTGCTGTCTCTCACAGCACCTGCCCAGGACACCCTGCCTCTTCACCCTTGTCTTCCTTCTGGTGAGAACCCACCTCCCATGTCGGCTGTCCTGGAAGGGAAAACGCACAGGGGCATGAGCATCAGCAAACGCACGGTGAGGCACGGTGGCACCTTCTGCTGACCTCGGCAGAGACAACCTCAGCCTCTTGTGAAGTCTCTGAAGCAGGGTGAGTGTCCTGGAGTCATGGGCTTCATGTGAAGGCCACTTAGAGCAACAGAAAAACTCAGCACGTGGGTATCAGCCCATCTATCTCATCCCACCTAACATTAGATGTCCACCATGAAGACATCTACACCTGAGCAAGTCTCCTCAGGCTCTCTTTCCAAGCCCCTGCCTTATTTCAGATGTCTGATTTTGGAAGAGATGAATCGAGTCCTTGGACGGAGGCACCAGACAGGGGTGCCTCTTCCCCTGGGCTACAAGCTGGTGAGATATCTGCACATCTGGGAGCGAACCGCTAAAACGCACCTTGCATGCCCACAGGGTTTTCCCTGCAGGCTGGCTGTTCAAGTCCACGCGGTGTTGCCACCTGCACAGGCAGATTTTCCAACAGTCCAGATTTTGCCAAGCGCCGGATAGTGATTTATTCAGTGGTTATTTAGAGAAGATGGACAATGGCACCGACTTCATGAGTGCAATGTCTCCCTTCACATGTAACACACTATAGCAGACATTAAACAGCTACACTAAGCATCTAATTATCATGTTAACAACGTAAGTATCAAAGATTACAGGGAAGCGAAATGACTACCAAAGTTATGCAAAACGTCTAACCTGGAGAAAATTTTCCCATGTAATTACTGTAATGTTAAGCATTGTTACATAATGATTACAGATTTCAGGTCAGATACTCCGTACGTCATGGAAGCATGGTGTGTTTTGACATTTATGGGAATACTTTGTATTTTTAGTTAGTTTGGTTACCATGGCACCGAGAAGAAATCTGCACTAGACTCAGCTATACATTAGATTTTGGCCTCCCACTTGATACATCCAAAAAGTTTTCAACCGATTTCCCCAAAATTGTCAGCCATAAGCCGCGATGGGTGGAACGAGGCTTGAAAAGAAAACAGCGCGCATGCTGCTTTTTAATGGAGAAGCTATTCCTGAAGCCCCTCTCTAACACCTGGGTGAATGCAGGCGCTCATTAGCATGTCAAGTTTTACTTATTTAGATATGTCAACGAAGCAGACTGTACTGCAGAGGTTAGTAGAGGTTGAACAGGTTTAGATCATGATGAATGAGCTGCGTTCTGCTCAAAGCAAGCAGGAATTGTCTGAAAACAGGAATATCCTGCAAATACCTCTAGTGGAAAGTGTCCCTGCCCATGGCAGGGGGGTTGCAACTATGTGATCTTTAAGGTCCCTTCCAACCCAAACCATTCTGTGATTCTATGATACTTCGGGTCCCGTTTCTGAGCTGCACCCCGGGTGCTGTGGGACCCGTGGCCAGAGTTCCTGGAGTTCACCAGCGGGGATGTGACCCTGGTGCACCACAAAAGGGTGGCTTTTACAGCTCTCCTAATTAAGAAGCCAGATGCAAAATGCCTTCACTCCCCTCCTGAGCCTCTCAGCCATTAGCACTCCGAGAAATGATGGAGGGGCGGCTGTGATAAATAACTGCCCATCGGCACTGCATTGCTCCCACGCTCCATTTGATGAAATACCTCCGGGCGCTGCGAGATCGCCGTGCTGTGGCACCCGCTGAGCTGCAGCTGGAGTTGGCTTCTAGAAACTGCAGTTTAACTCCTGGAAAGCCTCCGGAGCACTGCAGAGGCAAAAGAAGGACCCTGGGTTGCATGTGCACGGGTTAGGACTAGCACGCTTAACCCCTTCCCCTTAGGGGACAGCCCGATCTATGGCGGTGGGAGGCGATGCAGAAAGAGGGGGGTGTAAAGCACCCGATCAGCCATCGCAGAGCGACAGTTTTGGGACAGACCTGGTCCTGCTTTCAGCATCCCCAGCGATGGGGGTTTCGGGTTGGGGTGTTGCTGAGGATAACCTCCCTCGGTCAGCGCAGACCGATGCACCCTGGGTTCGGTTCACACATGGCAAGCACCTGCCAGTTCCCCCCTGAGAGACCCGGGGAAGTGACTGGGAAACAAGGAATCGCCTGCAGGATCCCGGGGATGAGAGGAAAGGCTTTTGCATGCTGAGTGACTTGAGCTGATGGTCTGGAGGCACAGTCTGGTGCCCAGCCAGGACCCAGGCGAGATGCAAATTGCTGGTGGAGCGGAGCAGCCCGTGCTGGCTCCCACCCGGCCCCTTCAGCCGGCTCCTGTGTGCTTCCCCTCACCGGTGCTTGGCTATGCATGTTCAGAGAGGGGTGGTTTTATTTCATTATTTCCCAAATGCTGGTTGGGCTCGGGAACAAATGAGCTGACCTGGCTCCCAGGGCTGCTCAGCCTGTCTGGCTGCATATGTCTGCCCACATTTCAAGGGGATCCGTTCCCTCAGTGCCCTGGGCTCTGCTTTCAAAGCACCAGCACTGCTGACTCCCGGCGCTTTCGTAACCTTCCGCAGGCAGGCAATGCCAGGCAGCTCCCGGCCACGCCGTGCTGCCGTGGTTTTGGCCATTTTGCCAAGACCTTTGTGCTCTCCCCCTGCTCCTCTCCTTGCAGCTCCTGCCAGGGAGTGCGTGGCCACAGGCTCCTCCTTTCCTCAGCATCTCTTTTGTGATACCCTCAAACCCACTTCGATCCCCACCGGCTTATCTATGGTGACATCTGCGTCACCTCTCCAAGCGTACCCAAGTGCCTGGCTGCCTTCGCGTTGCAGCGAAGGACACAGAAGAGACTGGAGGAGAGGTTATATTTGTGGAACATCCCCAAAACCAGCCTCCTGGGGGCAATCCCCTGCTTATGGCTTCTCCTCCCTTTTCCCGGCGGTGGCTCGCCTGCTGTGCCGGTGTCAGACGAGGCGAGCTGAACGCCCCACCAAGCCTCTGAGTGCTGTACCAGCACACGCACCTCCATCACTCAGTTTGCTGCTGGAAAACCAAACAGATTGCTTCAGCACAGCCAAAAAACATGTGGATTGGCACGAACCCCCTGCTAGGGCTCTGCACGTGTTACGATTCCCCATGGCAGGACCCTATTATGGTTAAAGAAGCCTTGGATCAAACTGGGAAGCCAATAAATTTCAGTGGGAGAGAGTTTCCTTTTCAACACTGAAGATGCAGGGAATATCACACCTTCAGCACATCTTCTGAACCACTAAATGTTCCCCAGCTGAGCCTTTGGGCAGCAGAGAAAGAAGACAAACCCAGCCTGTGGGAGGAAGGACAGATTTTTTCTGGTGGGATGAGTTTAATATTGCTGTTCTCCAAAATGAGTCACAGGCTGGAGAAGTGGGGCATTAATCTCAGGGGAGATGAGTAAGTGGGCAGCATGTGAAGGCAGTGGTCAAAGGAGCATCACAATTTATACTCACAGCTTAGCTCTTCCCAGGTATGAGCAATGGCTTCTGCTCTCTTTTGATTAAAATCAGAAATTTTCCACTAGCTCCCCTGAGTAAAAAAAAAATTAAAAATAAATGATGTCACCTTTGAAAGTAATCAGCAAATTTAGGTTTACAGATTTTTCAGTACATCTCACTCTGAGGCATCATTTAAGCATTTAGCTTCTCTTTCGCAGTCCTCCTGCAGCAGTCAGACATCCCCAGGTCCTGGTGTATCGCCAGGCTGGGAGTTACTTGATGGAGCAATTTCACCATCTTATTTTCAGAAGCAATTTTCAGAAGATGTTTTCAGGAGGTGACAGAGAGGCACTCCCACCCCGGGGCTCAGCCACCCACCGATGCCCACGGTCACTGCTGGCATCACTGATGAAAACTCCTCAGAGAAGAAGAACAACAGTTCTTCAGCATTTGGGTTTTTATCCTTACCCTGTGCTACCGCTTAAGTGCTGGTTTTAATAAGGAAAGGGTGTGCTCAGCGATTGTAATTAAAGTCTGTTAAAGGAAAAAATCATTAAATATTTAAAACAGTTACACTGTTAATGTTCTCATTAGTGTTTCTCAGGACCCAGCCTCCCTGCCAAAGGGACTCGGCCACCTCCATAGGTTCTTCAGAGGGATTTAAGCAGTTACGAACCAGGGGTGTATTTAACACCCGCTCTGTGCGGGTGGCAATGAATAACTTTCTTGGTGTGTTCGGTACCTAAGTCTAGAGATGTTGCTCAACAGCCAAACAAGCCCTGAGTGTCCTTGTTTGGGGAGCAGGGGCGAGAGGGAAGCAGTGAGATGCTGACTCCGACTGGGATTCAAGTAGCTCCTGACTTGGAGCCCACCGAGGTCGGTGGAAAATCTCCTTGCGATGCCGGTTCAGCCCCAGGCTCAAAAATGGGCAAATCTCCTGTGACTCAATGAGTGCTGCTTGTCTGAAATAGGAGTTACAGTTCTGTGATTTGATGGCACTCATGGCATCACCTAGGTACGGAGGACTTCTCGGTTGCCACTTCCCAGCAGCTTTGCCTGTCTCCTATACAACAGGAAACATTCTGACTTGGAGTGTTTTGCCATTGGGAAGCTGTCCTCTAGCTTCCGAAATCCATCTAGTCCCAGGAAACCTCATCACTACCCCAGGAAGCTGCTGTTCGCTGCCAGAAGTGAGGCAACAGAGCTGGCAAGAGCCCTCAGACAGCAGCAGGTTCTGAGCGATGGAAAGCGACCTGTCCCAGGCAAGGGGAGATTGGTTCTTGAGAACTGAGCATCAAAACATTCAAAAACTTGAAGGTTTGGCTACAGGCACAAAGTATTTCTTGGACCCTCATGTTCAGACGAGTTGGTGACAGTGAGATAAAATGGGCAGAGATGCCACCAGGGTTCAATGAAGGTCAATCATCCACAATAATTTGGCACTTTTCCTTGAAAAGAAGAGACCTCAGAAACAAACGGGAGGTGGTTTCACCTTTCTGAGCTTCTTCGGTGCGCCTGAAATGGTGCTTGGAGCAAATGACATAACTAGTAAGAAGCTCTGAAAATTGTGCTGGGAGGCAGTTACTGCTGGAGCCCTGGGAGTTTCAGACCTGGGATCCTGCTAGACATCTCTCCAGCATTTCTGCTGATGATCTTGGCGCCAAAGATGAGAGTGACCTCAGCAAATGTGCTAACGACGCAAAGCCAGGAGGTGTCCTCAGTACGGAGAAGAAGCAGGATATGTTGAAAAGTCTGAATGGCCTGGGGGAGTGGAATGACAGCGAGGATATGGATTTCAAGGTCATGCATGCATGCAGGGACTAATAAACGAGGATTTCTGCTGTCAGCCAAGAGCTCATCCGTTCAAAATGACTGAGGAGAAGGAGGATCAGGGTGTATTGGTTGATCACAGGATGAATTATGAGCTGCCAATGTCTTAAAGTCATAAAAAGGCAATTTGAATCCTAGGCTGCATCCACGGAGATGTTTCCAGCAGACACAGGGAAACACGAATGTTCCTGTACAAAGGGCTGGAGAGGCCCCATGTAGCTTACGAGGTACCGCGCGTGGTACCTCCAGGCACGAGAGGACACATTTGCAGAGCCTGAAGCATGTTTCCCATGTTGTAGTGGAAGATCATCTGCTTGCATCGGACACCTGAGGCCTCTCCAGCAGCATGGGGGCACCTCTGGGAAGGCCCTGGGGCACCCCAGCCACGTCCTAACCCCCTCCTTTCAGGAGGGGAGCCCTGAGCCCCTGCTTGCTCCCTTATTTATCTCTTCAAGGTGTTACGGGAGTGCGATGAATAAAGGAGACTGCAGAGCTCTTTGTCTCGGCTCATTCCTCTCTTTTATTTATTAGCTTTAGCCCAGCTCAGGGCCTCATAAATCAACCCAAACTCACCCTCCCAGCTACCCATTACCTGCACACACGTGCCTGTGTGCTGGCATGCCGTCGTCTGTCCAGTCCACCTCTCCCCTTGAAATCCCACCCCGGACCCAAGGACTCTGTGTGGTACAGGGGAGCGAAGGTGGGAGCCAGAAAATCTATCACCTTTCTGTCCTGGTTTTGGCTGGGATTGAGTTAATTTTCTTTCTAGTAGCTGGTAGAGTGTTGTTTTGGATTTAGTATGAGAAGAATGTTGATAACACACTGATGTTTTCGGTTGTTGCTAAGTAGTGTTTATACTAAGTCAAGGATTTTTCAGCTTCTCCTGCCCAGCCAGCAAGGAGGCTGGAGGGGCACAAGAAGTTGGGAGGGGACACAGCCAGGGCAGCTGACCCAAGCTGGCCAAAGGGGTATTCCATACCACGTGACATCATGCCCAGTATATAAACTGGGGCGAGCTGGCTGAGGGGGGTGGATCACTGCTAGGGAACTGACTGGGCATCGGTTGGCAAGTGGTGAGCAACTGCATTGTGCATCACTTGTTTTGTATATTCCAACTCTTTTTTATTATTATTATTATTATTATTATTATTATTATTATTATTATTATTATTTTATTGTTATTATTATCATTATTATCTTCTTCCTTTCTGTGCTATTGAACTGTCTTTATCTCAACCCACGAGTTTTACTTTTTTTTCCAGTTCTCTCCCCCATCCCACTGGGTGGGAGGGAAGTGAGCGAGCAGCTGCGCGGTGCTTAGTTGCCGGCTGGGGTTAAACTATGACACTTCTCAAGACCCTGCTGGCAACCCACCTGCGGGGAGATCCAGGCGGGCTCCCTCTCTGCCCCAGTGGATGGAGATCGATCGGCATCGCAGGGATGATGCTAGCAGATTAATTAGCGACAGACAGCCTTCAGCTTTGTGTCACACTGCTCCTCGCTCCAGTCTAAGACATGAATGCTATTGATTTCCCGAGTCCTGCCTTCCTTCTGTGCTGTAATCCTTTTGCTGGTGGGGATCTCAGCAGAAAATTTTGTAGCAGACGTGTGTTTGCACATACACATGCATAAATATAAAACAGTGGAGGTCTAAGAAACCACTGTTGACCAAAGCAAGTAAAGTTTAGGTTATTTGTCATCAAGGTAATATTAACAAGAAGAAAATACTTAGTTGTTAAAATGGAAGAAACAGCCCCTGCCTCCCAAGCAGGATTCCCAGCCCTCTGTGCCTGTGGTGTCCTGCCACGCAGCACCCCCCCAGCTGCCCAGGAGCCCTGCATCCCCCACAGGTCCCACGGGGTGGGCCCGGGACCTGCTCCCAGCTGCCCACCTCCACCTTGGTGTCACCATCACCAACAGGTTCCTCCCACGGGGATTTCACAAAACGAAATACTGCAGAATTTCCATGGAGAAATGCTGAGGTTCAGATCTTTTGTCCCAGTTTGCAATGAAGATCTTCCCTTCCCCAAGATAACTCCAGAACATTGCACTTGATTCTTCCCTCCAGCTCCCAGCGCTGGGCAAGTCCTGGTCATTACCCCAACCCTTACCTCCATCCTGCCAGGGAACTGGGGGGGACTAGGGGCTCTCATGCTCTCCATCTCTTTTCCTCTCTCGACTCGTGGTCCTTTGTGGCCCTCGTGACATCTGCCCATCTTCTCTTTCCACACATTCTTGTTTCTCAAGGAACAACTCAGCGACACAATGCAGCTGATGGGTGCCATGAGCTAAAGGAGGTGGCTGGGACGGAGCTTGGAGGGGGAATTGGGAGCAGGTCCCAACACCGTGAGCCACCTCCACCCCTTGTGTCACACACCAATTACTGTGGTTTTCCAATCGGTTTAACAGAACTGCAATGGTGTTGCGATCTTTTTTGGGGGGTAACACACCACATACGACTCAAACAGCATCGCCCACCGCCCCATCTTGCTCCTGTTGATATCTCCAGGCTTGATCCTGATTTCTAATCTGCATTTCCAGCAGACAAAGCAAACACACCTGCAGGCTGGCAGGGCGCAGAGGAGAATGGCCAGGAGCAGGCAGTTGATGTTCATCATAACAGTCCTTGTTATTATGAATCACCAAGGGGATGCAACAGCACTTACACAGAGTCCCAAGGACTTTAATTTATCTCAGCCAAGTGGTGTCTTCTGCGTCCCGCAGAGCAGGGGCTGGTTGCAACAGAAATGGAGATGCACCATTCCTGCAGTGGGAGCCGGGAGCGCTTCTAAAGCTTGAGGCTCCTGGCAAGAGGCATATGAGAAAAGCAAGAGCCGGCTTAGAACATGATGACTTCTTGATCCTTTAACTTGTAATCGCTGATCACAGCGACATTAGACGAATGTTGAAGCTGGGTCAAGTAATCATTGCAGGTTCATAGCTGCGTGCTGCACAGTTCTCAGGGCAGTAACAAGTCTGACAATTGTAAATAATACGCAGCCAGAGAACAGGGATGCTTGCTTCTTGCTGAGATGAAAGTGACGGCATAAGCTGCTGCGCCAAGAAGAAAACAGCTAAATGTTTATGACCAAGGGTTGCTTCCAAACGCACTGGCTGCATTCCTCTTTGTAGGGCTTTTCCTCTTTCTGCCTATTTACATGATCAGCGTATCACTACAGCAGAAATGGCATCATATACCTGCCAGAGTGAAAAATGGCCACGGGAAACAAGAGGCAGAGCAAACAAGGAATGATGGTTTTACTTCGGCAAAAGGGCAGCTAGAGGAATGAGAGCAGGGAAAAAAATGACCAACTCTGAGCAGACACCAAAAGGGAGCAAATGAGGAGAGCTCAGCAGAGTCCAGTGGAAGGCACAGTGTCGGTGGTCAATAGGGAGCCAGCAGGAGCCTGGAGAAGCAGAAAGGAAAGTACAAAACACACCTGCACAGAGCAGAAGAGAGAAACACTCGGAAAGTCCTTTTCTGCTTATCGCTTATCCCTCCTTATCAGGCTGAGAAATGGCAGTGCTTACCTTGTGCATCTCAGCTCTTGGGCTTCTCCCCCTTCTGAATACCAATGTGGGAGCTTGAAATTGTACCTGCTCGCTGGATCCCAGGAACTGCACGAACCCATTGGGGATGGAAAGAGCCCCGCAGCGCCCTTGCGAAGGGTCGGGCCTTTCAAGGCTAAATCTGATAAAACCCACTCGAATCTCTTCAGTACCTACCCCAGCTGTTGGCTAATGTGCAGGCATGCTGGCAGCGATGTGATGCTCCAGCGGGATCCTGCTCCTCCGCTCCCCCACTATCCGTCCCTGTGCTCGCCCACGCAACAGCACAGCTCAGGCTCAGCAGTCCCGGGCTGCGGAGTCACCCGTGTCCCCACAGAGGGATGAATTCAGCAGCCGACGATAGGTCCCTGCCGCCGTGGCCGCTCACACCATATCCCTTTAATCTGCCCAAGACTCAGACGAACTGCGTGGCTCAGCAACAGCGGCCAACAAACGGCTCCTCAAGAAGGGGGTAGGTAGCCCTGGGTCGGGGGTATACAGTCCTCGAGTAGGGGACAGACAGCCCCAGGGTGCCCCCCAGTACTTCTGCCATCTCCCCACCATGGAAACGGGTGCCCCCAAGAGAGGTGACAAGTGCACTATGTGGCTTGACTATTTCAGAAAATAACCTTGATTTCTGGGGTAGCAGGATCCGTACCAGTTCCCAGCACTCTGGATATGCACACACAAGCAGCCAGAGGAGAGAGAACCGGTGACTGGTCCCATTTTCTCCAGATGCTTCCAGAACCAAGCAGATCACTGCCTCTCCTGGATGCCACGAGATCATCCCCACCAGTGGGGATGGTCACACGCTGTGTCAGGGCTCTGAGGGCACTTAGATGCCCTGAGGACCCTCACCAGGGCTTCCCCCACCCCTCTGCCCAGGGTTCCGGAGCTCCAGCTAAGCTCGGGCCCTGGTCCTTGGCCCTGGACTGGCCAAACCCTCAGTCACAGGGGCCCGTCAGCATCCAGCCCTCACCCTCTCACCGTTACTTGGGAGTTGCCACGAACCTGCCTCAGTTTCCCCACCTTTGCCACCAACACCCCTGTGTCACCCCATGGCTTAGCTGACGAGCATCGGGATCCCGAAGCCAGTCTCCCCGCACCCTTAGTAACTGCCTGTGAACGGTGGCAAGGGCTCACCCTCTCCCTCGGTCCAGGGCCCCGCGCCCCACATACGGGATCAGAAGCCAACCTTCTTCAACCCCTCACTGCCCCCACGGTAGCTTTGCAGAGACTCTGCAGCCCCTCTGAGCTCCATTTTCAAGCCCCAGGCTGGACCCTCTGCCCCCAAGCTCCCATACCGTGCTTCTCACATCACGGCTCCTCTCCCAAAAGAGATCCAAAGACACCGTTGCGGGAGGCACGGAGCAACTGTGCTAACAGGCAGCCCCAAACGTGTGCACAGAGAGAGAGAAATGAGAGGTAATAGAGACATTCCAGGTAATCTTATTTTTCCGTTGGCTGAAAAGGACCCGCTATGCCGCACCGCACATTGCCAGTATATTTTAAGGACCTTAGACGACCTTCAGAGTAAGAACGTTTGACAAGCCAGCCGCAGGAGACCCGCCAGGCCCCCTCCCCGCTCTCCAGTGGGGGGGAGCAGCACCCCACAGGGGTGTCCCAGGCTCGGGGACCGCGGCGTGCCGTCCCACGCAGTGCTTGTGCAAGCCCGCGTATCAACGCAGTCATCTTACTGGTAACGGTGAACGGAAAGCTATAGGATTATTAAGCGCGTTGCATTTATTAGATAACGGCTATTCTCATCATTATTACTACAGCCTCATGACCCAGTCCCTCAGCAGGTTTCTTGCCTCCGGCACTCCTAACTCTGAAAGTCACCTTGTGCTGTCAGAGGGGAAACCGCAGGAGCCCCCCCGTATCGCACACGTGCCCTGTCCTCTCCAAAATTTCCCCCCAAAAAACGCTCTTGTTCTGCCCCGAATGCAGGGCTCCTTCATTCACCCCACCAGGGCCCCAGGGCTCAGCCCCCCGCGGCCCCACAAAGCCCCCCTTGCCGCGGAGCCTCTCCTGCCAGGTCCTCTTAAAAACCAAAGAGGAGAGAGACTGTAAACCATCCTGCGGCCATCGAACTCGCGGGGCTTTTCTGCAAGGAGCCCAAGGCCGCCTTCCCTCCAGGCTGAGCACCCCCCCCCGAGGGCCAGGACCCGACTCTCGGCTGCCGCGACCCAACGCACGGTCCTGACACGCCAGCAGCACGCAGCGGGACACCGCTGGCCCTCCTCCTGCCGGCAGCCAGACCCCCGAAGCCCCTTCACCGGCCAAGCTGTGCGGCCGAGCGACACTGCAAAGCGAGGGACCCCGGGAGAAGCCGCCATCTTGGGGGGCACCCTCCGGGCTGGGGCAGGCTGCTGCGGGCACCGCGGGCTGCCCGCAGAGGAAAAGCGAGAAGCAGGGGGCGGCAGGGACGGTTCCCTTGGGCGCGGGGGAGAGCCCAGGCGGCTGGGAGCCGAGGCGGAGGGGGAGCCGGGGCAGCCCCGGGGGCAGCCCCCACGCCCCGGCACCCGACCCCGCAGCTCCGCACCGCAGCCCTGAGGAGAAACCCCCGCAACGCCTCCGGCGGGCGGGCGGGCGGGAGGGTGGGTGGGAGGGAGGGAGGGAGGGCGGGCGGACGGGCGGGCAGCGGAGCCAATGGCAACGCGCAGCCCGCCTCCCCGGCGGCGGCGGAGCCAATGGCGAGGGGAGGGGCGGGGAGGGGCGGGGCGCGCGGCGGGCGGGCGGCGGGCGGGCGGCAGTCGGCGCCGAGGCGCGGTGCGGTGCGGGTGGCTCCTCTCTGGCTCTGCCGCGGCCGCTGCCGGTGCCGCGCCGCCGCCCTCGCTCCCTTATGGAAGAGATGGAAGAGGAGCTGAAATGCCCGGTGTGCGGCTCCTTTTACCGGGAGCCCATCATCCTGCCCTGCTCGCACAACCTGTGCCAGGCGTGCGCCCGCAACATCCTGGTGCAGACGCCGGAGTCGGAGTCGCCGCAGAGCCGCCGCGCCTCGGGCTCGGCCGTCTCCGACTACGACTACCTGGACCTGGATAAGATGAGCCTCTACAGCGAGGCGGACAGCGGCTACGGCTCCTACGGCGGCTTCGCCAGCGCTCCCACCACCCCCTGCCAGAAGTCCCCCAACGGCGTCCGCGTCTTCCCGCCGGCCGCCCCGCCGCCCCCCGCCGCCCTGGCCCCGCCGCCGCCGCCGCGCAACGCCTGCCTCACCTGCCCGCAGTGCCACCGCAGCCTGGTGCTGGACGAGCGCGGGTTGCGGGGTTTCCCCCGCAACCGCCTGCTGGAGGGCGTCATCGACCGCTACCAGCAAGGCAGGGCGGCGGCCCTGCGCTGCCAGCTCTGCGAGAAGGCGCCCAAGGAGGCGGCCGTCATGTGCGAGCAGTGCGACGTCTTCTACTGCGATCCCTGCCGCCTGCGGTGCCACCCGCCGCGGGGACCGCTGGCCAAGCACCGCCTGGTCCCGCCGGCCCAGGGTCGCGTCAGCCGCCGCCTCAGCCCCCGCAAGATCTCCACCTGCACCGACCACGAGCTGGAGAACCACAGCATGTACTGCGTGCAGTGCAAGAGCCCCGTCTGCTACCAGTGCCTGGAGGAGGGCAAGCACTCCAGCCACGAAGTCAAGGCCCTGGGCGCCATGTGGAAGCTCCACAAGGTGAGCCCTGGCCCCGTGGCGGCCTCCGCCGGCGGCCCCGGCCGAGCCCCGCGGCTGGGAGACGGCTACGGAGGGCCGCCCGTCCAGCACGCCTTGTCCTGCGCCTTTCCCCCAGCCGGCAGGGCGGGAGCCTCGCCGCCCGCCCTCGCCCACGCCGGGGCCGCGTTTTGCACCCTTGCGTGGGAGGAGAGTCGCCCCCCCCCGGCGCGCAGAGGCCGGCATCGGGCAGATGATGCTCGCCCCTGGGTCCCCCGAATCGTGACGGCTGGCCCCTGCGAGCCCGGGCTCTGCTGAAGGAGCTGGCGAGGCCCGCGGGTGATGGCTGGGGTGGGGGGTGGATCGGGGACACCTGCGCCGCGGAGCTGGAAGAGCGACGGGGAGTGGATGCTTTCGTGAGGAGGGAGGCGTGAAATCCGCCGCGGGGGAGGACAGGGATGCGGGAGCGGGGTGCCGTGGGGTGCTGCTGAGGAAGGGCTGCTGCCTCCTCCCGCGCACCGAGTCGTTGGGAGGAGGAGGGATGGCAGTGGGCGAGCGGGCAGCGCGGTAGCGGAGCCTTTCGCTGAATACTGATCAGCTCCTCTCGAGCGCGCTCGCTCCCGCACGCGTCCTCGCTGGAGGAGAGGGTCCCAGCGCTTGAGGCAGGGACGCGGCCATCATTAGCTTCAGCTCAACTCCATCCACCCCACTGCCTGCCTCCCTCCTTGCACCAGTGTCCCCCTCGCCGAAGGAACTGGGGCAGAAGTGACTGGGACGCGGGCGGACGGGGCGCGAGGGGATGGGCATCACTCCTCGGATGAACATTGAAATAATTGTCCCCCGCTCCAACAAATCTGTGCAGGCAGGAGTAGGTGGGAGGACCTGTGACAAGGAGCTGGGGAGAGATGGGGAGATGCCTGACCCCAGCTGTCAAAAGGGGCTCGGCCGGATCGCTTTCCAGGAACGTCCCTGTCATGCTTTGGCATTTCTGCGTGGCGGCACGCGGCTCCTTGGAGGATGCAGACCGCTGGGCCGCAGCTCTGCGCCCCGTGTTGGGTCAGTGGGTGCGTGCAGGGACAGGCCATCGCTTGTCGTGACGTTCCTCGAGAGGGCTGGAGGGCAACTGCGTTACGTTGCGGTGTGGGAGGAAAGGGTACGGTGGTGCCTGTCGCTGCTGGAAAGGGCTTGTCCTGATCCCCTTTTACTGGGAGCAGGAACACCTCCTCCCCGACTTTCCAGCGCTCTTAGAAAGATGAAGCCCATGTGCCAGAGCAGTTTTGGTGCCCCATGCCCTTGTCCCTACACATGGGGTGCAGTCACTGCTCCCAACTGGTGTTGGGCTGCCGGGGTGCACCGTGGCACAGGTAACTGCTGACCTGCTCGCAGGAGTGCGCGGGCTCTTCTTCGCCGGCACGTTAGCGTGGCACGAGCCGTCGGATGCTGTGAGCACCTTGCTCCTCTTGCCTGTTATGAAACCCAGTAAGTGCTCGCTACGCGAGAGCAGCCTGTTCTCCACAGTCTGGTCCTCCTGGCCCGGCTCTTGGTGGAGGATGAATCCGTTTGGTCTGTGCTGACGCAGAGCAGGAGTGGAGCTGGGTCCAGCTGTTGGTGGTGTTCTCCAAAACAAGAGAAATCTAATGGGTACCAGGCCTTTTCATAAGCTTTTGGCTTCACCTTCGTGCTTTGATTCAGTTGCAGCCAGGCACTTACTTAGATACACACATGAGCATCTGGACAACTTTGAATGCAAGTACTCTGGTACTTCAAGTTCAGTCCTTGTGTTCTTGATTAGGATGGCTTAGTCTTACTTGAATGCTTAGCTTGTCTTTCAAAGTACCTTTTCACAGGGGACAGCTTTAGCAGTGCAGTATTTCATTGATGTAGGTAACAGATGTGGAACTGTAACATTATTTGAAATGATGATTTTCATGCAATTTCTCTAAGGTTTTTGGAAATCAGAATGTGAAGTCACACCTGCCTTGAGTGACCCTGTGATTCTGCAGGGATTTATTGCTGTTCCCTGATGTTTGCTTATTAAGGGAGGGACAAGAGTCTGTTTCAAATGTGGTAGTATGGGGTAATTGAAGGAGTGATTTCATGGCCAGAACTCAGATTGTTCCCTGGGATGCCATGTAACAAAATCAGGGGAGAGGCTATTGACATTTCAGGCTTTATCCTGGTTGGGACTGGGCATTAGAAACCAAACCACCTGTGGATTTGAGCAGTGAACCTCCTGCAAAAGTATCTGGGTGTCATTTTTTGAGGGGACAGGCCTTTGGCAGCAAGACAAACTTGCCAAAAGGGTGACTGTGCCTTTTTGCCTGATCTTTTCGCATCTATGAGTGGTTGTAATGAGTACCTACAGCTCGTAGGAAGGGACAGAGTCATCATCTCTTGAATTCTCGTCTGCGATTACAACACCTCTCAGCGCAAAATATTCTTTGGGATACATCTGTGCTCTTAATTTCTGACCTGAGAAGACTGTGATTCTCGCTGCAGTCTGCGATGACCCGAGAGTGCCTTGATGAGCTGTTGTTCTCGAAAGCAGCATTCACGCGTCAGTACATGATTGCCGGGCCCTAGGCAATTGCCGTTAAGTGCAGCGTGCTTCACTTTGGAAAGGAGACCAAAGGGCTTTTTACAGACCTCTTCTGGAATTGCCCCAATTTTTTGCTTTCCTCTGACAGAGTGCTGATTGTGTGGTTCTCGCAGATGATCATTTCAAAATAATCTGTGCAGAGGCACAATCAAACATAATTCAAGGAGCTAGGATTTCTAAGCCGGACACAGATAGTGGGAAATCCTCTCTCTTCCTTTCAGGACAGCTGTTGGGAGAGGGGTGAATATTCAGAGAAACATAGAGGAAAATGGGTTTTTAATCTGAATTGTCCCAGTTTTGTACATATGTTGCAGCTGTCTGGATTTTATCCTGACAAGCTGGAGTGCTGCTTGGCATGTCAAAAGCAGAAACACAAGATGGAGCTGAATCATTTATTCTTTGCGCATTCGAGTCCCTCTTGGTTGTGCTGGGAAGTGCGTGGTGAGTGCAGGCTCAGCAGCTTGCTAATGGTTTTTTTTATAGATAGATAGATGTATACGTACGTATACAAATGGACTGGAAGGGACCTCCAGGGTCACACAGTCCAGTCCCCAGCTATCTCTGACAGCCCTGAAATCCCATCCATCATTTCATCAAGCTCTGTCTTAAAAACATTTTACCCTTGCTGATGCATGTTGGTAAAGGTCTCCCAGAAGTTCATGGTTTCTGTTAGTAGGTTTTAAGCAGGTTTGAAAGCTTTCTGGGTTAGGCAATGGAGAGACAGTGGTGTAGAGTAGGTATTCCTGCCCATCTCTCGTAGAGTGTCAGGTTGTTGCCCAGTGCTGTTATATCTGTCTATCTTCTGCAGAGTCTCTGCTACTTCTTGCCCCGTGGCTGGACACCTTCCCTGGCGTGGGTCATGCCTGCCAGAGGCTGCTGTTGTCTTTGGGATTGGTATCCCAACTGCAACAAACATCAAACTGGATTTACTGTGCGCAGAAATAAGCTGAAGAGGTCAGTGGTCCCACGGTGAATGGTGATGCAAGCTTCTGCTCTCTTTATCTGGCAGTCAGGCAAGAAGCTTCACTCTGCTTTGGGTTGGGATCATGGGTTTCTTTTACAGGGGCTCATGGGGCTCTGCCTCCTTTCTCCACTAGCATCTCTTTCACATTCCTTTCGCCTTAAACTGAGACTCTGGGGTGGGACCGCTGTCTGCTTTGCCTTGACACTGAACGGGGAGCAGGTTAGGCAGCCTGTCTGGTTCCTATTGTAGTGAAGCAGAAACAGGTATTTACTTCAGTGGAAGGTAAATAGTGCTCTTGGTTATACTTTCATGTGGGATTTAACTGCCCAGGATGGGATTGCCCAGGCTGAAGACACAAACTGTCTTCAGATTGCAAACCCCTGCAGCATCTCTGCAGATTGCAGTAGAGACCAACCCTGTGGACTGATTTTACACACTGTGTTGAATCAGCTGTAATGATTGTTAGCAGTCAGAGGCTAATTAGCAGAGGTATTATCTAGACCTCAGCTCATCCAGACTGTCACTAGCACAGATGGGCTGAGGGATGCGGGAGGAGCTCTTCTTTTAAGAATCAAAAATCCTACGTACACTAGGCATGACTTTTTTCCAGTTGGTTTGCACATCTGGGTTAACTAGGTGGTGGAAAACACGACCAGTGCCTCTTGGTTTCCGCGTGAGGAACAGCAGGCATCAGAGCCAAGACAGGGACAAGCAGACAGCGTTATTCTGTGTTAGCTGCCAGAGAAACTTTTGTGGAGAGTCGCTTTCTTGAGGCATCGTGAACATAGTGCTGTTGGGTCCATGGGAATTCCTGTAGCCCACAGCTCTTGGGGAAGTATCCAGGGAGTTGCTGTATGACGAAGATCTGTTTGCATTTGCGAAGTAAAATATTTGCTGCTAAAACAGAAGCAGGGAGAATCCTTAATCTTCTGTTGCAAGCAATGCTCTTTCCCAAGCCTTGATTTGATGGCCTTCCCGAATCCCACCACCCTTGCTCCATCACCTGCCATCTGCAGCAGCAGGGTCTCTCCTGTCCTTCTCTAGCAATGCCAAACAGCCTTTCCAATTGCTCCATTTTTCTGTGGCCAAATCCTGAGAGTGGCAAACAGGCTGAGATGCTTTGAAGTCGGAAAAAAGCAAACAGATGTCACTGAGGTCCATGAATTTACACCAGCTTGTGCCTGCCTGGGATCCAGAGGTGATGCTGCCTTCTTGTATTAATTTATTTAGAAAACAGTTTTCTGTCAGGTGGCTCTTTCCTCTGCACTTACTGCAGTTAATGGAGTAAGGAGCAACCACGAATATCATGTTAATCAAAGATAATGCAGTACAGCAAGTCTTACAAGGTGTTCTTGGAGCCCGTGTGGCACATGATGCCGGGAGATGTCCTCTTATTTATTTGCAAATGGAAATGGGCCCAGGGCTGTCTCGGGGCAGGTGTAAATCACTGCAGCTTGATCAGTTCCAGTGGGAAGTTCAAAAATACACCGACCTGACAGGGCCATGGTGTGTTGCACCATCTGTGCTCGGGCTCTCCAAAGGCTTTTAAGCATCTCAGCGTGCAGACTGGTGTCTGGTGGGATCTATCTTCCTCCAGAAGGTTTCTGTGCTCTGTGAATAGCAAACCTTTTCTGTTCTCCCCACACACATGTATCTGATTTTTTTTCTTTTCTTGGCTGCTTTATGAATGAAGGATCCCACTGGCTTGATGTTTCTTGCTGCATTTACTGTGGTGCAAGTCAGGAGCACCGCAGCTGAGATGGGTGAAAAATCAGCCCATGGGCTAATTGTTGTCTCCCGTGGAAATTTCAACAAGTGTCAGCGTGTCACCCAGGGATTCTCCTGTCCCCACATCCCTAGCCTGAAAAACTAGGAGAATTAGCAAGCAGAGCAAACACTTTCCTGGTGTTAAGTAAATGACATGAGATTAAGAAAAAGGCATTGCTGTTTATTTACCAGGTTTTGCAAGATGCACTCGGAGAGCTGACAGCAGTGAGGGTGGATTCTCAAGAGGCTTATGGGGCTGCTCTGTGTTGCTTATTCCCACTCTTCTAAATAAACCAGCACCCAAAAGTTCAGGTTTTTAGAGGGAAAACTTTGCTTGGTGTCACTTGCCAGAACCTGTTCACATATGACCACAAAATCCTATTAAGGAGTCTTGCAGTGTACTTTCTAGAGATCCAACATATACCATTTGGAGATATATTCCTAAAGTTTGAAGGAATTTTCTGCATCCCTTGATTAACTTGCATGATTCACATACATCTTAATTTAAAGCAGATGCTTTTGAATTGCATGTGCTCTTCCCAGCTGTATGAAAGAATAATTAAAAAAACAAGCAGTTCAATCATTACAACTCCCCAACTCTCAAAACTGCTCTTTTGTCAGCCTTGTTCCCTGCTTTGTTTGTTCTCGGGGTGAGGTGTTCTGTGTGGCTGTGGTATGCATTTTACCTGTTAAATTGGCTTATAAATAAGCCAGCTCATTCCCTGTTCGTTCCGATAGTCCTACTGGGGTGAATTGGATAAATATCTATTTACAGCAAGCTCATAAGCCAAAGAGAGCTCATGGTATAAATCTCTGGTGACCCTAGCTCAGGTAGCGTCCTAGAAGGACCAGCAAAGGCTGGTGTGGCAGAAGCCCAGTTCCTGTGAAGAGTAAAGCAATGGTACCAAAGCTCTCTGGATGAAAGTTTCTTAAATTCTCATGGACCATCCAAGTTGTAACTGAAAAGACTGTGCAAGTAAGATGGTTTGGTAAACCAGTGCTCTGGGACTGCCATTGAGGGGTGGCTTACTGGATGAGGGTCCTACCAGACAGTCATAAAAAGGAAAGATATTAAACTTTCTAACAAGAAGACATATGTATATAGAAGCTGGGCCCAACTCACACCCATACCAGTGGCACCTCGCTTGACGAATGCAGAAAGGAGACACGTCCGTTTATAATGCAAAAGTGACCAGAGTGGAGAACAGTGTGTCAAAGGATTCGGCTTTCCTGTTAAAAGGAAAACTTTGTTGGCGGTCTGAACTAACTCGCATTTTGCTTTTGGAATTGGATGCAGCTTTTGGGGACAGCCTGACCTGGAGCTGTCTGGTAAAGCTCAGTGGAGGCTCAACTTTTTTGATAAGAGCAGAATTTTTAGCTAGAAAGACTAAGGCCAAGTTCATTTTGAAATTTTCTTGAGCATCTGGCTGTAGCAACAGGCGAGATCAGAGAGGTGTGAGGGGTGATACCAAACTATGACACAGCAGGTGCAGCATGGACTAGGTTTTGGGTTACGTTTTTCTGCATTTGATTAGCTGTTAAATTCCCCGCATTACAGAAATACAGGGGTGTTAATTGGTGCACGTCCAGTTCTGTAACACAGTCAGCAGAAAGTGTTCTGGAAGGGATCTAACAGTTGAGGGATTTCCCATCAGTGTTAATTACCCCTTCCCCTACACTAACCTTATATTAATTGATGGCTTTAAAAAAAAGGATGGGAGCTGCATGTTACTAAGGGACGCGTGTTTGTTGCCTGAAGTGCTGTGGGCTGGAGCCATGGTTCCCATTGCCCGACAGCAGAAGGTCAGATCCGCAGCTGGTGTAAATGAACATGGCTCCACTGAAGCAGATGCAGCAGCACTGAGCCGTTTGAGTGGAAGATCATGTTTGCAACCTCGAATGCCACATGTCAAGATCCCAGCCTGGTTGCCCACGCTGGGGCTGCTGCTTCTTCCAACTTGGAGAGGAGGTGTAATGCTTAAACACCTGGGAAAATATCAGTTAAATAGTTTGCATGAACCCTGGAACCGTGGCACATCTTTCAACCAGTGATGTCTTTTTTTTTTTCTTTTTGGGGGGGTCAGACCCTTGCATTTAGTTCCATTTTTTTTTCCCTTTCTCCTGGCTGGCCCTTCTGGATTTGCGCCGTCGGTTCCCTTCTCTTCTTGCGGTGCCCTGGGGCAGGATTGTTTTAGTGTGTGTGTGAATTAACAATGGCTTATGGTTGTGCTTTCAGCTGGAGGGTGCATAACGCATCCGTAGCATCACTTGTTTAAGCCTTTGCTGTGGAACTGCAGCTGCTTTCCACCTGCAGCTCTTGGGGTCTTCTCTGACGAAATCCCTCTGTCCTCCCAGATAACCAGTGCCCCTTGATTCAAGAGGCATTAATTCAGTAATTCTTTTAATGTCACCACTTTCCCTCTCCCTGCTCTTTACCTCTTGACCTTTGCAGGCATCAGCTGTAGATGATGAAAAGAACTGCTGCTCCTGGCCCTGCACTAGGTGCACTGGCTGCCCAGGGTCTCTGTCCCTTTGCTAGCTGCAGCTTCGCAATGCTGGTGGGCTTTCTGCTTGGGAAGGACCTTTCTGTCTGTAGAGGTAAACTCAGAGGTCTGGTTTTGACTCCAGGGTGTTGTTAGGAAAGCATCCCTTTCCAAACAAGTTCCTCTGATTTTATGCCGTGGTCTCTCCATTGGAGTATGTAAAGCTGGGAGAAGGGGGGGTTGTGTCAAGCTTTGAAATCGATCGTTTCTTACAAGGCTTATTGATTGATTTCAAGACACAGACATACTGCTTTGGGGTCAGAGCCACCCTTTCCTTGCTCCCCTTCCTGGCAGGGCTGGGCTGTGTTACCCAAAGCACCTGGTGATTCAGCCCGAAGCAGGGGAGGAGTGGGAATATGCTGGCAAGTGCTGCTCTGGCTGTTTATACTGCAGTGAGAAAGGGAACTGTGGCAGCATTTCCTTAAGGATGCTGGAAAAAAGAAGGAGTGGGCTCATGGTTGTGACTGGAGGTCAGCTCTCCCTGCTGAGGATTTGCCTTGTGCTCCTGGACAAATAATTGCTTAGCCTTCCTGTCTGTCCTTTCCCCTGCCTCAGACTGCCTTAGCTTGTTCAAAGCTGTCTCTTAGAAATGTATGTTTAGCACAGCAACCTGATCATGGTGTAATGCAAATTCATAACCAAGCACTGCCTGCTACACGTGGAGATGTACCAAGAACTTCCAACAACGCAGAGGGCATCGTAGCTGTCTGGGCTGGGAGAAATCCCATCAAGGACATAATGAGAGCATCAGCCTCCCTCCCTGGGAAAGCACTTCCATACATGCTCAGTCTTAAATTGAAGTCACAGAGATTTAAGGGCATGACTTAAATGCTTTCTTGAGTTGTGGCGTCTGAAACGGTAAACTGGCGAGAGCCCTTGATGTGCAAACAGCGTCGGATTAACTGCGTGCTGGGTGAGAGCTGGCGTTGTCCCTTGGCTCGGTGACAGATGCCACTGTTTCCTGGGAACACAGCGCTCTTTCTTTGGCAGGGTACAAGACTGAAGTGTAAAACAAGCTTCGACTTTCATGGCAAAGCCAGTGAAGTCTTAGTCTTGCTGTCTGAGGAAGCAGTCAAAATGCCTCTTGATTGTCCCGACGTATATTTTATTGGTGCTCCTTTGTAGTTCAGCTGACTGCCTCTTTCTTATGCCATTTTTAATCTACAGCCAGCTCTTTGTGAGGGTCTTTTCTAGGAGGAGCAGCAGCGGTGGTTCAAGTCGCACTGTTGCATAAAGCCCACTCAGCTCTACAGCTCGGATGTGGCCGAGTTTGTCCTGTATCCATCCCACAGCAACACTTCTTCCATCTTGACGTTGAATTCCCTGGAAATGAGGACCTGAAAGGGCGTTTGCTTAGGTCTGTGCCGCCATCAGCCCACAGCTCGGTGAATCAGAGCGAGTGCGTAGACACAGTTTCTCACCTATAAGATTATTTCTCACCTCCCCCAGAGCACAGCAGTTAAAATTTGTTGTTGGCTAAAAAAAAAAATAAAATCCTATAACCGCGAAGAGTTGTGATTTTGTGTCATTTTAAATTTTGCCCTCTGGCTGCTCAGCAGGATGGAGGGGACTCGAGCGCTGCACCTTCCCCTCTGCTCTGCTAATGACAGATGACAGCCCAGATCGAGGAGCAAGAAGGTTATTTGATCGTATCAACTGTGTGTATCGTGCTGTGCTTCTGGAGCTACGAACCAGATGACCGATCAGTCAATCCATCTGTGACTTGGGCAATGGTTAGGCTCTCTATTGATTTCCTACTGTGGCGCCGGGTTGTCTGATGATGAAGGGCATGCTGCAAGCAGCTCCGAGGAGGATCCTTCCTCCGTTTCTGGCTGGCAGGTGACTTGCCCATGTCTCTGCTGGGCAAACCCTGCCAAGCTGCTGAGCTGTGAGTTGTAGGTAGGTGCCAGAGGAAGGCCACCACGCTGCTCTGCTGCTGGGATGTCTCATCCTTGTGTGAAGCCTGGAGGAAAGCATCTGTTGCAGGGGAGAAAGGTGAGAGGAGGGAAGGGAAAGGAGGTAGGATCCCACCCCGTGCTCTCAGCTGCTTTCTCCTTCCCCACTTTGCAGCTGCAGCGCTTCAGGAGCTGGGGAGGATCCAGGGACAGTGGAGTGCTATTTATTTTGTAGAACTAAGTTTTAGTCCTTTCATAACTGCTTTCAGGAGAAATATGCCTGTTTCCCCTAGCGATGGAGGGAGTGTAAGGAACTGTACCTGATGAGACTGAAACCTCATTTGAACCCTCTTTGTGATTGAAGTGGAGCCATTTTATGATTCCAGCAAGTCAGCTGGCTTCAGGATGCTGTGAGGAACCAAAGCAGGTGGATTTTGTTTTGAAACAACCCCATTTCTGCTCAGGCAGAAGATATTTTGTTCAATTATAGCGCAGTTCTTAGTGCATAGTGAGCGACAGTATGGTGCAGTGCAGCAGGAGGAGGAACAAGCAAGCCATGTCTTCTCGGTGGTATGCTGGGACTTGAATGAGTAGGTTATCACAGGGAAAAATATCAAAGCTGGTGGAGCCGTTTGTGGAGAGCTTTAGCTGGCTTTTAGCTCATGCCTCACAGGTTTGATTTCCAGGGTTTTGTAGCTGTCTAGGTGCTGGTAGCTGCATGGTCAGTCTTCACCTGAGAGCGGGCACTGTTGGGAAGCAAAGCCTGGCTGCGCTCAGGATCTCGGAGAGCACTGGAAATGAAGTAGTGAGATCAGATTCAAAAGCAAGTGCTCTTTACCCTAGGCTCCTGCTCTATTTCTCAGCTGGAGTAAATTGACATAGATTCATTGACTTAAGTGTCTTCTTTACTGAGCATGATCCTTTCATTGTGACTCCTCTAGAAACAAGGGGAATACACCGCCCGCTTTAAACATGAGCGTGACCTGGGGGAATACCTCCTGCAGTTATGTGTTGTTTCTCCTGCTGAGTGGGAAAAGTGGGATGCTTATGGGGCTGTTTCAGTTCCTGGGGTCATTTGCAACTTGGCAGAGGCAATGTCAGGAGGATGACACTGTGCAAGGTCATTTGTGGCAATTAGCACAGATCGTCTTTCTGCAGGAGCGCATGTGCTCAGCATTTGGCATCTCGGTTCATCCTGTGATGCATCAAAAGGAAAGTTGGGAGAAGAATTTATGTCACGACTGCAACAGGCAGTGTGTGGTAGGATAAAAGCCCCTCCTGCCATATGCCACAGATTTGGCTTCAATAAAGCTGTGAATTGTTATAGTTGTCATGAGTCATGTCAGGTCCAAGAGTCCTGTGTTTTACAAAACCAGCCTGTGGCCCCAGAGAGACCTGGGAGGGAGGGACAGACTCTTTAGTAGGGCCGGTTGCAATAGGACAAGGGGTAATGGTTTTAAAATGAAAGAGGGTAGATTCAGACTAGCTATAAGGAAGACATTTTTTAGGCTGAGGGTGGTGAAACACTGGCACAGGTTGCCCAGAGGGCTGGTAGATGCCCCATCCCTGGAAACATTCCAGGTCAGGTTGGACGGGGCTCTGAGCAAGCTGGTCTAGTGGAAGGTGTCCCTGCTCATGGCAGGGAGGTTGGACGAGATGACCTCTAAAGGTCCCTTCCAACTCAAACCATTCCATGATTCTATGACAGTTGAGCAGTTTGATGCCAGATGGGTCTGGAATGGCAACATGTGCAGAACGTGACAGCCTTAAGATATGGCTAAGGCCTTGTGCAGATCTTGCCACCAACTGCCATTGACCGCAGTGATTTGTCCCATCTCCATTCTGTGCGCGTGATGAGAGTTGACAGAAACCCGATGATCGACCTATGTACTTTTGCAAAACTGGAGGTTTTTTATGGTTGCCTAGCTGCAGCGAATGGCACCTGGCTGGCACTCGGCGCGTGATCTAAACCGCCTGCAGTGGTCCTCCCGATAAAGTCTGTGCATCGGTAGCACACATCGGAGGGCTTCTTCATCCCCCAGTCCTGCAAGGGCTCCTTGGGGTTTTGTCATTGAATTGGTGGTGATTCCCCACTGCAGAGAGCAATCATATTGTCAAATGAGAGGAAAGGTGCTAGCCAGAAAATAAGCAAGTCGAGCTCATTTTTAATCAGGAGGCTGGGATTGGAAGGGTGGGATACTGGAGTTTTTCCTCCCAGCGTGTGGACTGGTGGTTTCCAGCAGAGATCACCAAGTCTGGCTGGAGCGTACCGGGCAGTGTGATTTATTCAGAGTTGTCTTCAGGTAGGCCATGGAATAGTTCCCTTCTAGAGAATGTGGTTTTCATCACCTTGTATGTTATAAACAGTAAAAGGAGCATAATTTAAAACAAAAACATACAAGGAGAGTTTGTATTTATGCAGTCACCAGGTGTTAAGCCATTCCAGAAGAGTTTACATCACAGCAGGGTTCCTGAACCCAAGAAAACATCCACTTTACTTGTACATGCCCCAAAATACATTTGATTTAAATTAAATATAATGAGGCTTACAGGACCAACGTCATCACTTGGCAAGAGCATGTGCTGCAGTGTCGAGTTAAGGGGAGCTGTGCTGATTTAGACTGCCTGAGACTCCACTATAATATATGGCCTATTAATAAATGTGCTTACCAGGGATCCGAAGCAGACTTATGTGCCTAATGACCATCTCTGTGAAAAGCTTTTAACCTCAGCAAAATGTTTACAAAATCAATATTTATTATATTGCGGTCGTTTTGTTTAAATAGACGGTTTACTTGGTTTGGGGTCTCCAAGTTGATTTGCAGTTACAGTTTGAAGGAGCCAAGAGATCTCTAAATACAAGTAATATTACAAATGTGTGTCGAGTGTGTCATTTAAGGCCAGATTCTGCCTCCTTCATTTGTGTAGAGTGGTCCTTGCCATCAGGAATAACTGTGGTAACTTGAAATGATTTACTCCTTCAGCTTGAGGTCGGTGGAATTTGACTCTGAAAATTTATATGCAACTGGTAGGTAATTTATATAACACTTTATGTAACAACTTATTGCGTTCACAATTTTGCATGTGCATAAATACATTAATCTACCTCTTCGTTACTGAGAATATTTTAAAAGCAGGTAGCCTCAGCGGCTGCACAGCTCTGCAATAAAGCCATCGGTATTTACTCCAAGACACAGTTGATATATAGTTGAGTATTTTTAATGTATGTGTTGATGGTGGCAGATAATATAGGCTATAATTAAATACCAGTAACATCCCTGGCCCTAGACAAGGGATATGGAGATGATAGGATGTGAATGTGGCAGGCAGAGGAAGGGTGGACAGCGAGCAGAAGGGTCTCTTGTTCCGCTGAGAGGCATCTTGGCCGCAGCTCTGCACAGCCCTCCCCGTGCTCCCTCCAGCACACCCACGGGTGGCTGGTTTCCCGTGGCCTCGATCAGCCGGTTGGGCCCTCCCGTGCCCGGGGGAGATGGGGTCCGTGGGGGGGGTGCCGTGGCCGTGCTGATGCAGTGTCCCCAAAGGGTGGTGGGTGGGAGGATCTGCTCGTGTGCCCCTCTGAGCAAGGCTTTACACGTGCACGCTTAAGCAAGCCCTCAAATTGCACTGATTTATTTGCCTTGCAAAACGGAGATGTTATTTCGGGGCTGTTACACCCGGCAGCATGAAATACATTCCTCCTCTTAAGGGCTCGTCCTGGGGCACGCGTGTGCCTTCTCGGCGGCTTTCCACAGTGGAAGTGCCTGTGATGGCTCACAGCCCGCTGTGCTGTTTGCTCCTGGTACCGCTGCATTTGCAGCGAGCGCATTTTGTTGCTGCTTTGCTGGGAGCCTTGCGAGCCCCTTCGATGTGCTTGGGAGAAGGAAGGGAAGGACAGGCCTGCGCAAGCTGTGCTTAATGAGCTGGTTTTCCCTTCTGTATTCAAAATTGGTTGTAAGTTTAAACAGAAACATATTTAAGTAAGTCAAAATCTTCAAGGATCAAAGCTGCAACCCAAAAGAACAGGCCCTGGCACTTCTGTAACTTACTCCCTTGCCTTGCAACGTGCCACTGAAAAAAGCCCAAACTTTACATTTTAGAGTTATATTAGAAACCCTGGTTTTCTGCGACATTTGTGTTCAGAGCCTTTGTCCTTTATTCCTTCCAAGCGGTCGTGAGAGGCAACCGCAGCCTCTTCACAGCTCCTTGAAGCTGGCGGTGCTAGAGGTGAAGGCAAGCACGCGTGCTGCCCCATACAGGTTTCTGCCTGGAGCTGGGTGGTACAGACAAGCTGAAGAGCATGGGACAGCCATGGGACAAACCCAGGCTCATCCTGTGCATATGAATTGTGAAGCTAAGGGGTCATGGCAGGGACACTCGAGCTAACTGCTGGGGAGCTAATTAAGAGTCAAGGCTAATGAGCTCAGGCAGAGCACTGGGCTAATCCCATTAGAGTAGGTCTGTTTTTCATTCAGCTCTGTGGGATGGACATCCCAGCTCAGACACCTGTGGGAGTTCCTGCACCCTTCTCTTTTGCAGCACGTTAACATACCTAATGAAACCAATACCTGCCAGAGCACCTTTGAACACTGTCAGGCTACGTGAAGCCCCTCTGTTCCATGTGCGAGCTGCTTCTAAGATCCCCCTTCTCCTGAGCAGGTACTCTGCTTTACCGATCAAGTCCTTGCTGCACCAGACCACAGTGAAGTAGCAGGAGGAGTGAAACTCACCTGAGATTCGCTTCTGCTGCTGCTCATCCATGTAGCCCAGCAGTGGGGAGAGCAAAGAGCATTTTAACAAGCTGCTTCCAGCCCCTGCCAGCACATCGTGGTGTGTTTGCTTTCCGCACCCGGGAGATCCTCTCCCGTTCTCTTTAACATTTGTTGGCATCGCAGCAGAGCTCCTGAGACCTGCTGTGGACCACTACTGCAAGCTGGCCAGCTTAGTGCTGGGTTTGAAGCTGAGCTTACAAATATTACAGAAGTACCTATCTCCCCAAGAGTTTCAAACGCACAGCAGGTGTGTTGCAAGAGACTTCTTTTCCTCCTAAGTGAAAACAAACCCTTCACCGAAGTGGAAAGAGTGGGACTTTTGCTGACTTTGCAAAAAGAGAGGGGTCTCCAACTGCCTGTTGAATACAGATTGTACAAGGTCTCTGGAGAATCTTTTTTTTAAAAAGGAAAAAAAGTTTTTCTGTAAAAGAGATCAAATTTACCACTTCCAACTGTGTTTGTACTGTTGTGGTGTAAAAGGGCTTTTGTGTGTAAAGATAAATACTGCACAGCCTTGTCTGAGAATTGAGATACCACCTGCTAATCCTGTACGTGGCTCTTTACAAGGCAGTTTACAACTTAAGATGGCCATTTGATGTGCTTTCTGTGAACTAAACCTGTCTTTCATTTCCCCCCTTCCCCACTCACGTATTTGAATTGGAGAGTTTCTCCGGTTTTTCTCCTTTACCTTGATAGTAAAAAAGTTAAAAATCACATGTTCCCATTGGGTTGTCACATTACTGTAGCCAGCTGCAGCCACAAGTCAGAGACCGAGGTGATGGGCTTCTTTTATTACGATGGTTGTTACTTACTAGGAGTGGCTGCGCATCCCGTGTCTTCTCTGCTGATTTACCTTGGGGCACAGAGAGATGCAGGTCAGCTCTCAAGGGGCAGAGGTAGCCTGCTGCCCAGTGACCCCGAGAGGCTCAGTCTGGAGATGTCACACTGTCTTCCATCCCACATCCCTCCTGCCCTGCCCTTGACTTGGATGCCAGCTTCGGATTGGCTTTTCCCCTTGGATCTCATGGCCTCCTTTGGCTGTCTCATCCCAAGGAGAGATCGCCATCGCTTCTGTGTCACCCCTGACTGTCCTTTCACTGTTACAAGCTGCTTGATCTTCTCAGGCCTTTCTGCATCTCCCACATTACTTCCCTGTCCGCCTGGAAGCTCCTTTGCCACAAAGTGGGTGGTGGAGGAGAGAGGCAGCTCTTGTGCTCGGGCCCTGCTCCTCGGCACCATTTTCTCTCTTCTCTGCTGCTTGCCATCTTCTTTTTGGCTTCTCAGCATGTTGGGTATCTCATTCCCATGTTTGTTCATAAGGGTTTAAATGATTTCTCATCCCACATGAGATGTGTTCTTGTTTTAGTAGAATGAGGGAACAGTGACTCCTGCTAGGTGGTTGCAGCCACTGCTTGAGATAAAGGAGAACTGACTTCTATTTTCTCTCCAGATCGGGCAGAGCAAGCACAGAAGCAAGTGTTAGGTATATCTGGAGTTTTAAAGGTGTCATCATCAGCTGGAGGAAACCCGGCACATGGTGAGCTCATAACCAGGGTCTTGTGCAGGACTTTGGACTGAGGTGCAATATGTTTGCTAGTCCTTTCCAAGGCTTCACCTCCCTCTCTTGCTGTCGCCTTGTTTCTCCTACCCTTTCCAGATTCCTCCACTCCTCCGTTCTGCCTCTCCCAGGCTCCCTCTCCCAGTTTTTCTGGTGGTCATTGCTCCTTCTCAGCCCACCTGAGACGGACCTGTCCTTGCGCAGGGGAGCGGGATCCATGCTGCGAAGGCACAGACATCTCTCGCACACCTCAGTTTTTTTTCTCATTTTGCTATTTCCCAAGCATCCTTTTTCATTTCACACTGGTTAGAGGCGATTGCTATGTGCATCTCCCAGCGTTCTTCCTGGCTGGAGCTCACATCTATTTCTTGTGCATATTTATGGCCAGGAAGGTATCTTAGAGCTGTTTAGACTCCTACTCTTAGTGGTGCTGGCAAACCCTCATCTGCTGGTCCAGGGATATTCCTCATTCACGTGATACGATTTTGTTGCTTTTGACTGCTGTGCCCCTTGGTGGGCTCCCTGGCTTGGCTTTCCAACCACTTGGCTGTGCTCGGATCCCAACCACACATCTGAAGTCCTTGCAGAAACCAAGTTTCTCGAGCCCCTTCAAAGCAGCAGGGGCCAGGTTGGCGAGGCTTGGGCTCCCTGTGGAGCGAGCCCTGGCCTTGCTGGTGATGCCTTTGCCGCAAGAGATTGCGAGGGTCCGACATCCAGGTGTATCCTCCCCACACTAAGACAGGATATTATTCTCTAGAGACTTTGAGAGGTATTTACTGTATTTGTGGCTCCTTTTCTCCTTAGGCTGCTTTTTCTTTAAGGTCTTGGGAGCACTTCTTTCTTTCCTCTAAAAAAAAAAACAAACAAAAACAACACACTATTACTGAAGCAAATGTGAATTTTTTCCCCCCTCCCATCCCTTGGTACTTCCTGGATTCTTCACTTCTTCATAAATAATCATGAATGATTCAGTGAGTCCATTAACTGCTTTCCTCGTGACACTAAGATGTATTGCTCAGCTCCAGTGATTTGGATATCCTTCAGTTCTGGGTATGGAGCCCCCTCGCCTCCTCTCTCTCTGTAGATACACTGACAAGTTCTTCATTACTTTCTAATTAGCCATACGTCCTTTCTTACTAAAGAATAATTTTTTTAAAGGCACTCATTGCCTCAGCTCTTCCAGAATTATTGATTTATTCTTCCTCCTTTTTTATTAATGGGCCTACAATCTTCTCATAATCCATCCAGTTCATTTGGTTAGCCTTCCCGATAACGACTCTCATCCTCCCCTGCCTACACCCTTCCTAGTCTCATACTGCCTTCGAGGGCTTTTGTCGCTCTGTGCCTCTGTGGTTTATTTTCCTTGAAAATCTTAGTGTGGGCTCTCAAGAGGCCACTTCAAACATCTTCTGAGCTCTGCGGAGTGGGGTTTCCAAAGAGCTCGTTCCTGGATTGCATTAGGAGAGCTGGAAGTTAAAATCCTCGGAGGCTTTAAATCTTTGCACTTGCTGAATTCACACCTTCCTGGCTACTAGGGAGCTTGGGGTTTGCAGGACTGCTGAGCTTGTTTGCCTGAGGCCACCTCCAGCACCCAGCCAGAGGAAGACAAGGCGCCTGCGAAATGCCTCCTGTGCACACCCAATACGGGGATAGAGCATCTAGCACACGCACAGTCTGCTTCCTGACTGAAGTAGGACTTTTGGTGATTCTTAGTCTGGGAATGAGATGCTTTCCCATCTCTGTCCTTCCCCATAAGTCCTGTTCCCTCCATGTTTTGAAGTCTCTGTAATCCAGACTGGCTTTTGGGGTATCTGCAGCACCAAATGCAATCTGGTTGCTATTACGTTTGGGGAGTAATCCCAAATCCAACCCTTTCCAGCTTGGGAAGCTTGGATCCAGATGTAGGGGCTCAGATTCCAGTGCCTGGAGGAAGGAGTTAACAGAGGAGAAAGGCTGGTTTTACTGTTTTTCTTGCACTTGAGGTGAGATCTGAGCTTCCTCACTCTGCTCTAAGTGCTTTCTTGGCAGCAGCCACCCGAGCATCTCTGCCGCTGCTGTGGTGAGTGTTGTGTTCCCAGTGCTCCAGTATCCATGGTGATGGGAAGTATTTCTAAAGTGGTGCTCCAAAGGAAATATGAAATCCTGGTCCTTGGACCTGCCCTTTGATCTCTCTTGCACCTGCCCTTGGTTTTCTCCTTGGAGAGCAGAAAGAGTCCTCCCCTATGCACAGCAGTGGTAACAATCTTTGGTTTAAATGAGCGTGCCTGCAGAGCCTCCCCTCTGCTCGAGGGGAAAGAGCAACTGCTCTTGGAGAAATTGAATACATAGAGGCAGGACTACGTGAAGTCCAAGGGGTTTGGCAATAGCCTTGCTCTGCTGAAGCGCCCAGAGCTGCTTTGCCCCCAAGCTGAAACCCCAGTGGGTGACTAGGTGGGAGCATCTCTGCTCAGGCAGAGATGTTCACGGCAGGCAAAGGCTCTTTTTTTAGTAATACAGCTTTAGTCATAGAAAACTTCATCTTAGAAGGGACCTCAAGAGAGCTCAAGTCCAGCCTTCTGCCCAGAAGCAGCAGCAATAACTGAAGGAGACATTTTCTCTAGTAAGCTCAACCTGGGGCAAGTTCCTCTGGCCTCTGCTTCTTTAAAGAGACACGAGACGAAGTAATGCCAAACCTACAATCCCTGCAACTTCCCAGGCATGAGAAATGCTTTGGTACTGCCGAGAGCTCCTTGTCTCTCCCCTGGGCTGGCTGGAGTCTGCAAGACGCTCGTGGCTGAAAGCAAACATCCAAAGTGGTGGTCTCCAGAGAGCAGTTTCCCATCCTGTTGGAGAGGGAAGGAATGAAGCAGAAAGGCCAGTTGATCCATATGAATCTTGATTTCATTTCCCCCCTCCTCCTCCTCCTGCTGCTGTGTGATACCAGCAATCTTATTAAAAGCAGAAAGCATAAAATTAGTAATAATTTGCTGATGTTCTGTTGCTAGTGAAGGCTCGTCTGCCAGTGACTGCTATCAAAGCAGAGATCTTCCAGCGTTGGTACTGTCTCCTGAGCAGGCTGGCTGGCGCAGACGGGCTGGGTAAGTCAGATGGACTGTTTGGCTGTGCCCTCTGCACATCCCCACGAGAGCTGCCCTGCTGCACAAGGGCTCAGATGTGACAGCGAAACGGCTCCTGAGCAGTCACACCTTGCAGCCGAGTGTGTTAAGGTGATGCCGGCTCTAGCTGACTTCAGTGTACTTAAATGACAGGACACGGCTGTTTCGGGTGGTATTGCCTGCAGTTCGGCCATTGCACGGGGGTTTGTGGCAGAGCCGGAGCTCGCTGCTGTTTCCTAGAGATGTGAGGGAGAGCTCAGGACAGCTGCTGGAAATGCTCAGGTCCCCGAAGCAAGTTTCACTGATGGCTCTGGGCATCCTTGTTACACAGAACATCTCGGGAGGTTTAATGTTTCGCTTTTATGCTCATCAGGCACTCACCGTTAAACATGAGCTTTAAAGCACTAGCCAAGAGCAACATTTAGAAAAAAAAACAGGAACAAAGAACTCGCGTTCTCTTAAAAACGTGTCAGAGAAGCAGAGAGAGAGGGGTTTGCTGTGTACTCCAGGGTTAGGTAGGTAGTGGTATGTTTGCCTGAAGAGATGATAATGCCCAGTGATTTGTTTGGTCAAGTCCCAAACACAGCGCAGTCAACTGAAGACCTCGGAGGAGAGCACAAGAAACAGTCCAAAAGGATGCTGTGAGCTATCCTGCATGTAGGGGAAAGTCATGCCGGCACAGCCTCAGCTGGAGGACGGTGACAGTGGGAGGCACCCAGGCATCGAGGCAGTTGCAAGCCATGGTCATAGCACACAGGGAGAGTGGCTGGAGTGAGGGGAAAGAACGAATGAGCTGGGCATGCGTGGAGGGGTGCAGAGGAGGTTGGAGAGGGGGACTGTGGTGGTCTTCAAGCCGATAGCGGGCTGTTGCAGGCTTTGTGTTTCCATGAATGCAGCAAGAAGTTTGGCACTTAAATCGCAGCAGTGGAAATGTGGTTAAATTTACCCTTCTCCCAGAGCAGGCTTTGTGATTGGGAGTTTTGGCGTATGGGCAATGGCTGGAATAAGTGCTGATGACCCCAAATACCATCTCCTGCAACAGGTATTAGCCAGTATCCCATCAGAGCGTATCAGATTGGGAAAGATGGCCTAAGGCTGAGAGCATTTAGATTTGAGGCAATGATGGAAAAGACCAACTGTGGGCTGTAGTCATAGAATCATAGAATGGTTTGGGTTGGAAGGGACCTTTAAAGGTCATCTAATCCAACCCCTTCAGTGCTGATGCTGTTTCACTTCAACACATGCCAGACTGCTTTCTGCAGGGGCAGATGGTTAAGAGCAAATAGGCAGAAGGGACATACACAGAAAAGCAACAGTCTTGTAGTTGTGTAGGACTTTGGATCTGCCCAAGGTAAGATTTGAGTGGGAGAGGAGGTACCTTTTGTTACGCTAATTCAGTTGGGAAAAGCAGACAAGCTTTTGGGTACACCAGTCCATCTTCAGAGGCTGCAGCATCAAGGATTCATTAGGAAATGCCAGCAGATGGGTTGTCTGCAAGGCCATGATGCAGCCCCGCTTTGTGGAGATGCTGGGGGGATATACGTGCTTCCTCCTGTTGAAGGGAAGGCCTGTGTGTGGATAGCCAAAGGGAATGAGATGCCATCTCCCATCTGTGCCTTTGAAAAACCTCCCTTCAGCTAAGTCCACGAGCGCTTGCTGATGTTCTGTAAAATCCCAGTTTTGGGCAGCAGCCAAAGAGGCAAAGGGCTGTGAAATGAGAAGCTGCTGATAAGGCACCGGGCTGGGATCTCTGAAAGCCTCGGTGTGTTGCCAGCGCAGTTCAGATGGCCGGTGAGATACTGCACAGGACTGACAACATGCGGAGCCGCGAGGATGCGAAGGCTGCGTGACCTGTTTGGTGTCAGCCTGCATGCTGCTGTTGTTTGAAAGTTGTGCTTTTCCCTTTGTAGGAAGCACATGAGACCTCCTTAGACCGAGTGCCCACCCACCCAACTGCCCCAGAGCTTTCTGGTGTACACTGGCAGGAGACGGTAGAAGTGGACTTGCCCAGCATCACACTGGTCACCTGTGGTAGAGCAGGGCTTGGACTCCAGGCCTCCTGGATGCCCCAACAGGACCACGTTCAGCAGGAAAACAGTTTCATTGAGCTGCCCTTTGTGGTGGGACTTCGTGGTCATCACTGGTGGTGCTGATGAGTTGCTGTTCTTCTCCCACCAGTGCCAGTGAGTACCAGTGAGTGCACTGAATGCCATCCGATCATAGCGGTGGGGTGTATTCCTTTACCTGAGTGCCTCAGTGAGTATGGCTCAGAGCTGAAGAGTGCAATACAATTTGCATTTCTAGGCAATTAAATGTCAAAGCAAAGTCAAGATGTTGGCTAGCTGTCAAGCCTGTTTATGACTGTGCCAGACTACAGCACACAGATGGTTATTAAAGGCTATAGGACAAGACAAAAGGATGGTCAATACACTCACTGCAGAAAGAGGAATTGCCCCATGGGGCTTTGAACCTGCTTTCTCCTATATTTGGGCTAGGACCAGTAAAAATCATTGTTTATGCAGTTAATCAGGTTTAAATTTAACTCCAAACAAAGTAATCAGATTTAAAGACTTAATGCAATAATGGGATGGAAGAGCTAAAGTGTGAGTAACCACGGAGGCAGGCTGAGTGGGAAGGCAGTAATTGGATTGAAGGCAGATGGAGCGTAATTTTAAGGCAGAAAGCATAAAATCTGCAGTGTGGACCTTCCTGGATATTGGGCAATGCCAGGACCACATGCGCTGCCTGGATGACTGTGAAGGGGAAGATGCTTGGTGCTCACACACAGCAGTGGCCTGGCATTTGTGTACTTCTGTGCTAACTCTACCCCAAAAAGTGGGTGCACTGATCCCCTGGCAGCTTCGCCTGCAGGCTGGTGGTCTTGGTTTTTGCACGCTTGTGCATCCATAGTACCTTTATTCTGTACAGGACACAGGTCTTGGCCCATGAGATCATAACTTGAGTCTTTGCTTACATGTTTTTCCATGCACCATGGAGAAAAATGGGGTCTAAGGAGACAGGGTTTGCCTGGTGGGACTTTCCTCACCATTTACAGGAATGTCCCCCAGATTTTTTGAATAAAAAGATGCAGCAGTAGTTTGTGCCATTCCAACCTAGCCAGACCCCAACCTTTCCTATTACTGACCTGATTGGAACTGGTTTAAAGCTGCTTGACCTTTTCTGGCAGTCCTTCCCCTAGTGCTCATTTGTTCTGCATAAGCAAGAGCATTTCATAGCAATCCCCGGGGAGCTCATTTTCTTCTGGATGGACTCAAGCCCTCTGGCACTCCTTGAGCCTGAATAAGGGAGGTCAAGTGGAGCATTGGCCTGGGGGGTGTTTGCTAGGTAGGTGGCAGCAGGTCGCTGCTGCGTTGCTTTTCCTTTATGGTGAGAGATACCAAACCTCGATCCTGATCACTCTCCCAACAAACCTGAGTCTGACCTGTGGGAAATGGGCTGTTTGGTGGGTATTTTCACAATGCACGGGTGGGTTTAAGGAATTCTGCAAGAAAAATAATGAGAGGATCTTGCCAGGAAAATGTAGACCAAAACTTGAGAGGTTTGTCTCAGTATGGATGCAGCCCTGGTGATCGACACGTCCTCAGTGCCTTGAGCCTTTTACAGCAGTGACCTGAAGCAGGGAGAAGGTTTTGCTGCTTCATGTATATAATTAATGCTGGCCATAACACCATCACTGTTTCACATCCTACTCTTCATGTCATGGGCACATGGGAGCCCTTGGGAAGAGCTGACAAGATTGACCATAGCTAGATGTTCCCTGAGCATCATGCGGAGGCCTGCTTTGATGTTTGCCATTGACCAGAGAGGCTGCTTCTCTGTCTTTAAAACTTTGGTGGGAATTCATAGCACCCCACAGCCTCTCTCTTCCCCACAACCAGCACTGCATTTGCCACGTGGTTAGAATGAGCCCGTTCCCTCCTGCACTGTTTGGGAGCTAATGGTCTTAGCACAAGGCTTGCATGAACAACTAGGTGATGGGGCCTTGCCTGGACGTGTGCCTGACATACAATTGCCAGAGGTAGCCAGATGTGCCATGCTCACAGGATGGCAACAGTGGCATCTTGGTCATACGGTGACTATACCTCTAGTCCTATGATGGATGTATAACCTTCCACCTCTCTAAGAGTCTCTGTTGCCTCTCCTGGGGTCTTCCACTAGCTCGTGGGAGGAATGGTGCAAAAGAACCTTCTCTTGGAGGGTGTTATTGGTGCAGTCCTTTACATCCCAAAGTAGTTTTCCCAGAGAACAGAGGCTGCTCTTGGTCACAGCAGTGTCGTGGGTCAGAAGGTTGGATCTTTAGGTTGGATATTAGGAAAAATTTCTTTACTGAGAGGGTTATCAGACATTGGAATAGGCTGCCCAGGGAAGTGGTTGAGTCACCATCCCTGGAGGTATTCAAAAAGCATGTAGACGAGGTACTCCATAACATGGTTTAGTGGGCATGGATGATGGTTGGACTCCATGATCCTGAAGGTCTTTTCCAACCTAAATGATTCTATGATTCTTTGATTCTAAGGTGGCCTGATTTCCAGGCTTTTACCTTGCAGCAACTTTTGCTATTGTAAGTTCATTTTTAGGCAAGTTAAAGAATGTATCTCAGGTTCTGTCTGTGCTGGACAATGGGGATTTTCTTTGGTGAGACAAACAGCAACAGCCAGAGGATTTGTTCGATCTTAATGGAGAAAGTAAGTGATGTTTGGCCCAGTTCTCCTGCCGACATGAGGCCAAGCAAGAGCACTTCTCTTAAGGGTAACACCATGTGTCAGCATGCTGTTGCCTGGGGAGTTGCCATGACCCACTCTTCCCTGTGCACAGGGAGCTAGATGGATGCAACACCAGCACACTCCTTTATCGCTCACAAAAATGCTGGTTTTAAGCCCATTTCTCCAGGTTCTCCTACTTTTGCAGCATGCCTGAAAGCTCCTAAAGAGTCCCTGCTCTTACCCGTGCATTCTCGCTGAGCCATTTGTCTTTTTATCTTGTTCAACCTCCTCCGCTGCCCCTTGTTTGATTCCAGACCCCTTGTAGAGGCGGCTCCCTCTCCGATGTGCCCTGGGATGGTCCCTGGAGCTGGCTGCTTGGGGTTTCTTGCGTGTGTCGCTTCAGTGGCCCAGCATTCACCTGAGCCAGAGGTGAACACTGGGCCGTGGGAGGCTGCTGCTGCTGCTGGGAGGATGACCTAGAGACACAACCACCGCATCTCAGAGGACAGCGCTTGGGGTAACAGACCAGCGTCAAGGGGAGACTACACTTGGAGCTAGCCCAAGAGCTCAGGACACAAGTTGAGCGCCTAATACCTGTTCCCTTACGTCTTCTACGCCATGGGAAGGGGAATCCAGGGCTCAGAAGCTTATTCAGAGGGAAGGGAAAATACCACGAGGAGGGAGGGATCAACTGCCATAGAGACTGGCTGCTAAGTAGCCTTCTCAGGAAATGCAGTGTCTGGTTCTATTAACTGCCTTTCTCTCTAATTAAGGCTGTACAATGAATTTATTACTTTTTAAAACAATAATAATGCTATTTCAGTGGTTGCCTGAGATGTGGAAGATCTTGTTTGATGAGCCAGTTCCTTCTGACCTGCAGATTACTCCTCCAGAAGCTGAACTCTGTGCTTGCTGAGGCTGATTATAACTAGATCAGTTGCCTTGATTATCTTGTACTGCCAGACGTTATCACTCTCAATATTTGCTGTGCACTGACTTCCTCAAGAGCTGTGCAGCAGACCAGTGGGTAACTCTATGTCAATAAGCCATCTCTCTGTTTCCCTCCTGGATGCTCATTCAGGGCTGGTTCTATGTTGGTAAGGGTAGCAAAGGAAAGCAGCATTAACAGCAGCTCTGAATAACATGCATCTCACTTTCCAGGACACCAAGAAGCCAAATTTCTGCAGTCCCCCTTCAGCACAGACTCATTTTTGGGGTATTTTTTCCTAGTAGTCTGTCCGCAATATGTTCTGCTCTTTGTCATCCCTAGGGGAGGGATATCCATCGATCAGGCCAGAAAGTGCCTGATTTCAGAAGGCAGCCCCACTGACATTAGGAGGTCGACCGCTACACTCTTTTATACTCTCCCCTGACTGATTTCTGTCCAAGGAAGACCTTTGCCAGCCGGGCTCGACCCCAGTCTGCTCATCTCAAGCAGCAGGCCACAGCGCAGCTCTGTGGTGCCATTTGAGAGCTCCTCCAGACACAGCCCAAGCAGCACAGAGCTGCACCCAGCCCAATTAGCCCAAGCGCCGGGCATGCTAACGGGGCTGTGGTGTGATGCTAAGCCGTGCTGCATGGCATCGTGCTCAGCTCTTGCCTGCTGATTTCTGACGCCACTGCTTGGCCAAAGGATCCCTAAGCAGGACCAGGCACGCTGTCCTCCTCCTCTGTGATTCTCCTCTCTTGGCACGAGGGCACGCGGAGCTCTCAGCAACCTGGACACGTTCCCATCTCCTCTCTCGTTTCCGGATCTCTCTAATTGGATTCAGTTCTGCTCGTTTCGTCTCTCTGCCCCTGTGCTAGCAGCAGCTGCGGTCGGTCGGAAGCAGGGGAGCCTGGCAGAAGCCATGCCCAGTGGGAGAGCCCTTCTGGAGATGAGGAGAGGAGGCACCCCAGGGCAGAGGGTTGTGTGCTGTCCTGCCTGAATCCTCCAGCCATGAGGGAAACGGGCTCCTGTCTCCAGAGGGTGGGAGCCCAGGAGGAGCAGGGCATGGGCCAGGCACTGTCTGCCCAGGGGTCGGAGCCCATGGAACAGACCCGCCGGCTGCAGTGACAGTGCCTGCAAGGCTGCCCTTCGCCACGTAAGGGTTTGCTCCAGTCCTCAGCCCTCTGAGGGCTGGGGAACAGCAAAGGGTGCTTAAATCTTCTTTTCCCACAAATATAGGAAGAGTGTGTGCAAGATGGTGTGTTCCCAGCTTCTCCAGAGAGGAGTGTAGGTGGAGTTGTATGCTTATTCTGCCTGTAAATTGCACCTCTAGCAAAGAACTAGGCCATCAGCTCAGGGACGTGGCTGTAAGTGCTGGTTCAGGAGAGCTGTGAGCATTTACACCCGCTCGGGACACCGCATGTTGTTGCTGGACCATGCCTTGCAGGGAAGGGGAGGGAGCCTGGAGAAGTCATTGCTCAGCCGCGAGCTGTCCTCTGCCTCTCGCCAGCCTCATTCATCTCTCGAGACATAACAACACTGACACACAGCAAATGAGCCCTGTGCTTCCAGGGTGGTTTGGAAATGCCACCGGCCGCGCGACAGCAACTATAGATCAGTGTGCTCCCAGCTGGGTCACAAGTGATGGTAATCAGCCATCATTACAATCGCACTCCTCAAGACATGGCTCAGCACAGTCATTAAAGGGAGCTACGTGCTGCTGTGGCTCTGGATGGACTGGCTTGCACCAGGATCCTCACCTTGCCTTTTCCAGACAAAGCATCTCTTTGCTTCCTCCCGTCAGCCTCATTACAACCCATACGGAGCTGCCCGTACTTTTGTTGCTGGCACGAGTCACTTTGGTGTCTGCATCCATCACCTCTGCACATCTCCTCAGCCCAAAGAGCACTCCTTTAGCATACAGCTGTGGGGCTGGAAACAAGCCCAGCCCCATGTTGCGACCTTGGTACCTGGGAGCTGTATCCAGGCTGTGGAAGGATCTTCGCAGCGCTGGTAGATCGGTGATGTTGGTCACGTCCTTCGCAGAGCTTGGGCATCACTAATGCGGGCAGGAGGGGAGCCCTCTTCCCTGAGCTCTCATCTTGGCCTCCGGCCGGGACGGGGTTCAGGCATCTGATGAAGATGGTGAACACAGGCTGCTGCTGTTAGTTGATCCCTTCTTGTTAACTGCTCTACAAATTCACCGCTATCTCACAGCAAAGATGCGTGGCTTTGTCCTCCGTGCCTGTTTTGGGCTACTTCAGGCTTGCTGGGCCTGGTGACTGTTAATTGTAGAAGCAGCAAAGCTACCCCAGAGTTGCAGAGGCACGGACGAAGGCAAAACAAGGGCCAGTGTGCAACTTCACTGCCCTTCACCATTGGCAAGACTGGGTGCGCTGATGCCAGGAGAAGGACCTTGGATCTACAGCAGACCTGGCTGAGGGAAGGAAAAGGAGGGTTGTGCACGAATGCGTGGTCCAGCCTGTGCTAATTTCCTCGCCTCCCCAGTCCGCAAGGTTGCCTGGGAGTGCTCCAGAGGGGAAGAGATGTGTCTTGAGGATTCCATTTGGATCTAGGCTAGCTATAAGCTTTAGAGCTAGGAGCTGAGTTTCTTGCTGCCTGCCGTGCCCTGAGCTGCCCCACGAGGGACGATGGGGAGGAATTTATTCTAGTCTTGCTTGCATGAACCAGCCACTAGCAAAGTTCATGGCCTTCCTGCTGGGGTTCAGATCTCAGAAGAAGCCAGACTCAATCAGTATCATCTTGGTTACAAGACTCCAAGGGAGACTGCCACCCAGACCAGGATGTGGAAATTGCTCAGTGCAGAAAAACAGCCTGCAGCGAACAGCTGCAGCATGTACCTGCAATACTCTCGACCTGCATTTCCACCGTTTACAAGACACAAGGATGTCTGTGTGCAGAGCTGCAGCAGGACCTGCACTCCTCTCAAGGACACAACCTGGAAGATGCACTCCAGGACCACACCTAATGTGGTGTACCTGAAGCAGGACCGGGCAAGGGTGAGTCCAAAGTGTCTCTCCTCCTGAAATATGGAGAGAGTGGACCTCAGCATCAACTCACTTTACAGATCTGTGCCGATCAGTTCACAATATTTGACCTTTTTTAAATAGTTTCTCACCCTTACCTTGTTTGCCCCTGTGTACCCGTGGGTAGGCAGCAGACCCTTGCTTAGCTTGTGTTTTTCTCAGCATCCCTGTAATAGAGCTGGCAGTTCTGTCTGTGATTTCAAAGGGACGTGTGTTAGGTTTTGCCAATGAAAAGCTAAGATGATTTGTTGTTGGGTGCTAATGAAGCAAAACAGGAATTAATTGGACAATATCAAAGGGGTTTTACTGATATCTTGGTGCTCACATTTCTCCTCCCTAAAAATCAAAGCAAGGACTATATCCTATATCAAAGCAAGGGCAGAGCATCTTAAACACATCCTCACAGCAAGGAACTGTCAGCAAGGAGCAGCCCAGGACGTTACATACCTCTTGTATTTTTTTTTAGTCCAAGGACTAAGGACAGCCAAGCAAGTTGCCACACATGAACTTATCCACACTGAGCATCCCTGTGTGCAAAGCTGGCCCTTATCAGGCTGCAAGGAATCGTCCTAGATCTACCCTCTTCTGGGGGTGAGTCCCACAGCAGTGCTTGGGACATAGAAGGTCACTGTGGCTCTGGTGGTATCTAATAACTTCATCTGGTGTCCCCACGTTTTTGGAAGCAAGCCACTGGCATGTTATCTCACAGGCCACTTGGCAACCGTATCTTCTGCTGGAGAGTTTTGCATGACTGGTTGTTTGCCCCTTGAAGAAGTGGGGTTAAAGCGCAAGGATGCTGGAACTTGGGGGTTCAGGTCCTCCTCTGCGGACAGGCTTCTCCCAAAGCGTGCTGAGAAATCATTGCAGGCTGCAGAGCACCAGCTGTCCTGGCCACAGAAGGCCTGTGAACAGGGAAGCAGCAGGTTCAAGTGAGTACAATGATTCACAGCAGGAGCAAAATGCTCTGCTGTTTCAGAGTGGAATAAGCAGTGTGTGACCTGTCCCCCCAGGCACCCTCAGCCCGGCGTCCCAGCTAGGCTGTCATGCATGCTGCTCCTAGCAGGGGGACTGGATGCCAGAGTTATTCTTCCACAATTTTGGCGTAACAATTACATGCATTAAAGTCCATGCAAAGAGAATAATTGATGTTTTTACCCTAAGTCTCTTGCTTCCAGCAGCGTCCCCAGTGCTGGCTAATGCGCAGTTCTAGGGCTTGGCAACCAAGTCGCAGCAGGTCATTTTCAAAACATTAGAAGTCTCCTTTCAGAGAGGAAACCTGAAGCCTGGGGCTGGTCAGGGCGTAGACCCCCGTCCCTTTCTGCCACACGTGCAGGGCGAGGGGCTCTGGGCAGTCAGGCAGCGAGCTGGGCTAGGCAAGTTGCCGTGCTAGTACGGATGGACTGACGGACATTGCCACTGCTACTGCAGGTTACAACTGAGACCGGGCTGAATAAAACGTGCGAGAAACTCAGCATGAATTCAGCATTGCCCACAGCGAGGCTGGGAGGAGGCAGAGCAACATGCCTGCCCAGGGCCAGGGAATCCCGTAGCCACATGGGAGGCAATGAAAGGGTTTTAGCAAGGTCACGCTTGAAAAGAATATATCCTTGTTTTATTTCCAGGCTGGAGCCTTTGAATCAGTTCTGCCTGCTGAGGAAATACACTGGCCCAGTGTCTGCGTGAACAAAGCCAGCGGCCAGGGCCATCTGTGCGCCCAAGTGACAGCACATCGGTCCTGGGGGCTTTGGCTCCTGGCTACTTATTGCAATCATCATCTCACAGGGAGCAGAGGGGAGATGATGTGGTAGGATGGGGATCCCAAGGAAGCAAGCAATCCCACGAACACAGGGCTTGGACCCAGAAACTGGGCAGACACAGGCTTAGCCGTGTACCGAAGGAATCGGTTAGGCCAGCACAGTGCCGCAGCACGCGGGCATCCTGGTGACATCCAGGCTCGTGTGGGGCAGGCAGCTGCCCTCGGTGCCTGACCTGAGCTCTCAGGGCTTGCCCTTCACGGGGACATCCCAAGCGCTCCTCCTGGGACCCTGCCTTGCCCTGCCCTCCCCAGACCCAAGAAACACCCATAACCCTGCGACAGCTCCTTATTGCAGGGGAGGACAGATGTGCGTCCACGTGCAAGATTTCGCCTTGATAAGCATTGACTTGGGGTGGATGGGAATAAATAAGAACAACCTGGGCTGAGCTGATAAGGCCTCCAACTCTGACACTGCCAGGATTGGCAGTGATTTGTGCTCTCCGCTGCAGCACCCAGAACAGCTTTGCTGTTCTGTTATCAATGCTATCAAAAAATAAGTGGCTTTAAAAAAAATCTTACCAGCTGGCAGGCAGCAGCCCGGCTTTGGGGCTTGGCATGGGGCAAAACCACTGCATCGCCTCCCGCAGCTCATGGGAGGGCTGCAGACAGCCTTTCTGCCTGGCAGAGGGGATGTGAGGTTTTTTCCCAGCTGAATTCTCTACTGCCTCCATCCTGGCCTGGTCCACAGTCCCTTCTGGAGCGAGGATTCCTCCCGCCAGCTTTGGGTTGCACATGTGAGTCTGATGTCTTGCTGCAGGGGGAAAGGGTGGGAGATGAGAGAAAGGAGGAGGCTGCAGGAGGAAAATTCCCTGTACACAAAACACAGTCTGTGTCCCCAAGGGTGCTGAGCACCCTCAGCACCTGCTGCTTGCTGTCTGTGGACACTGGGTGCCCTCAGCACTGCAGAGGAGTCGAGAGCTGGGTGCTCTGCTGCTCCACACAGATCGATACAGCCATGCCAGGTTGGACCCTTGGGCATCCCAAACTCACCGCATCCCTCCTTTTGCACTGAAAAGGCTGTAACTCACCCGTGCACCAGCCAGGGTTGGGGATCCTTGTGGAGCTGCACATGGGTGTTACCACTGCGGAGGCAAGACACCCCAAAGTGTCCCCATCTCAGGTGTCCAGAGACACCTGAGAACCTGTCTCCTCAGGTGCTGCCTGGGCTTTTCTGAGCATTGAAGTGGCAAAGGGCTGCGTGCTTCCTCCAGGAGGATCCGCCGGGGTCTAGGATTAATAGTCGTGGGTGTAGCGGCATCTCTGCCTCTTCCAGAGACACAGGGGCCCCTCTGGAGGCCCTGGAATTAACTCCAACGTCAATACAAATTGCCCCAGAGATAATCAGTTCTGCTGATGCCCACCCGCTCCAGAGAACCAGCCCGCCTTGCATGTGCGGAGGTTTATCTGCTTTGCAGACCCCAGCTGCCCTCCGGGCTGCTGCACAGGCAGCAGAAGCAGCCCGGCCCTGAGACTCCCTCTCCTTGTGGAGCCCCTCTCCCAGGGGCTGCTGGATCTTAATAGTTTACATTTCATCTTCCTCCTTCAGTTTCTCCAGCATAACTGCAATGAAGGAGGAGAACCAAGGCCCCCGGTACACAGCGGTAGCGATTGCTGCCTTCCCATCCCTTGCTTCCCCCATTGTCTGCAGTGGGGCAGCAGGAGCCGTTCCTAAGGGTTGATTTCTAGCCTGCAGTTTGCACCCAGGAGCTTTGCTCACAAACCTGGCTCTGTGCGTGTGTGCATGCGTCCCGCTGACAAGCGTAGGCTCTTCCGTCTGTTACTTTATTTGCAGCTTTATGTCAGGCTGAGAGCTCATCGTTCTCGTGGGAAGCCAGGAAAACCTGAGCTGGACCAATGTCAAATACACGGCAGCAGAATGGTGTGGTGTTTGGAGAGGGGAAATTCAGACCCATGCTCTGTTCCTGTTGCTAGCCTTGGCTCCAAGTTAGTTATTAGCAACTAAGACAGTCCGGCTTTGCTATCCCTGCAGACACAGAGCATCAGTTGCCTACATCTACTCTGCATCCCTGCCAGAGGCACGCCAGGGTGGGCCTGGGAGCGAGCACTGGTCTCCAGCTTTCGAGGCTGTTTGCTGCCTGATTGCTCTCTGAAGGCGCCGAGGAGTTCAGCGGGCAGAGAGCGAGCGGGCTGCGATGAAAGCGCTGCTCTCCACCGACCTTTTGGGCACACAGGCTCAGGGTGAGGTTGCCTTGGGATGAGGTTGTCTCGGGGTGTAACCCGCTGTCTGCCGCACATCTGCGTTTCCAGTGCGATTTCAGGGGACAGGGCTTGGCAGAGCAGAAGGGAAGGGAAGAGAGGAGGACCTCTGAGGATGTTCAGGTTTGACAGCAGTAGCTGCAGAGGTGCAAGGCATTTTTGGTAAGAGGTCTCCTTACACGTGCACAGGTAGTAAGTGCCTAGCCCTGTGTGGTGTCACGTCACATCACGCGCATTAGGAGCCGGCGGGCAGAGCTCTAGAAGCTGCCGTCTGTGAGCAGTGATCAGAGCTGATTCTGAGTAGGTTTCAGGCTTGTTTACTTGTCTTCATCAGAGTAAGTACACAGGGATCACTGATACAGTCTGGGGATGTGTGCAAGGGAAACGGGGAAGGGGTCTGGACTGTTCAGTGGGAGCGGAGGCAGCATGGCCGGCGGGCACGGGGGTGTTGCTGGAGAGCAGCTGGGGATTTTAGCAGTCGGCATGTAGCAGCGATGCTAAGTCAGCCGCAGAGCAGGCCCAGGAGGAGCGACTGAGCGATTGTCAGGTGAGCAAAGGAGGAACGAGGAGGTGGGTGAGGGCATGGTTTCCTTCTGGCATTTATCCTTGCTGGGAGCAGGCTCAGGAAGGAGTCTCCCCCGGGGCTCCTTCGCAGCACAGGGCACAGCCGGCTCCCCACAGTCGCCCGTGTCCCATGAGGATCAGCCCCTGCAGGACCCCAGGACATGGCACTGTCCGGTCTGGTCTTCCCTTGCCCCGTGGTGCAGGCTCGAGTCTCAAGGGGCAGGTTCAGCCCAGCCTGCAGCTCCAGGTGGAGCTCCTGGTTTCTCTTCTTAGGCAGCGTGGAATCCAAAAGTCAGGCTCTTGTGACTGGAGCCGAAAGCCAATTAGCAGCAGTTTAGCTTCATCAACTTCCTGACTGAATGCAAGGTTTAATTAAACATCCCATTTTAATTAGTCAGGCATCACATACAGTAAGCTTGCCTCAAGATTCAAAGGCTGTAGGTCCTATGCTTTAATTAAAAGAAAGAAGCACATGACTTCAACTCCAGCATCTGTGAACAGCTCCTCATCCTTTCGAGGGTACAAGCAGAACAGCTGGGAACAGCATCTTTTCTTGCCGTGGCTTATTCCTCTTCTCTTTTACCTCCGTATGGATGCTCCAACAAGAGGAACTGGCCGCGAGATGACTTGGTTGGAAGGAGAGAAGACACAGGGGCTGGTTGCAACACTTGGGATGTCAGAGCAGGTACTGGGCTGTCAGTGTAATGCCGAGAGCTCTTCTGGGGTGAGTTTTCTGTCCTGGGGTGACAGGAAGCACCTAGCCCATCTGTGGCTGGTAAGGAGGTGCAGTCACCTGAAATCTTAGGTGCAAATGGCCTTTGAAGCAGGCATAGTCTGCAGCAGCCCAGAGGAGGTGGCTTTCACAGGGCACACACTTAAGCTGTGAACTTGCTACAGGACCTCATGGGTGATAAAAGCCTGTGTTAGTCCACAAGGAGACAGGACAGTTCTGTGGAAGAGAAATCCGATGGGGGTTACACAGGCTACCTGAAAGCCATGCCAGCCTCCTGACATTCCTGAGCTGTGAACTGTTGGAGGCTGGAAGAATACCATTGTACAGAAGATGCTGCACTGGGGCATACATTCGGCCTGGCCTTGAACAGAAATGTCCTTTCTTGACCTCGTTTGAATTCGTGACCTTTCTCCATCACACACGAACTTGCTTTCCCGCGTGTGGGTGCAGCCCTTGCGGGTCAGGGGCCGGCAGCGCAGAGCTGCACAGCTCCTGGGCGTGCAGGGGCACGGCGAGCGGGGCTTCCAGCTAGCTGGCTTGGAGACCTGGGCTAGCAATTGGTTTTCGGCTTGCAGACGAGTCCCCCTCTCCATTGAGCAAAGGAGGAGACTGCTGTCTCTCCTGAATACTCCAGGCATCTTGTCTAGTGTCAGAGCCTGCGAGCAAGTTTGGGTTTGAAACGAGAGCGACTGTTCCTCGCTTTTGTTGGTGGCCAACGCTAGCTAACTTCAGGCTTTTCTCGGGATGCCAGATGGAGCTGTCACACAGAGCCGGCTCCGCAATTCCAGCATCCGATGCCGAGCGGGACCCGGCACCTCCTAAAATAACAGGCCCAGCTCCCTCCTCACCTCTAGGTAAACCTGGAGAAGCTCCATTGCTGGCAGCTGGGTTATACAGGAGGAGAACCAGACCAGCTCCATCTGAGAGATGATGCGGAGTTTAAAATGTTGCTTTTCTCTGTTTCTTGGAGCCTACTCAGCACTACTGAGCCACCAGCCTTCTGCACCAACTGTGCTCATCCGTGCTCTGGGACAAGGGAGAATCAAAGGGTGACAGAAATCCCTTTGTCAGCTGTGCCTGGGAAGGAGGGTTACAGAGCTATTAGCGAGCACAAAGAGGGAACAGATTCCCTCCTAAGTGCTCTGGGGACAGAGATTTAAATGCTTAGCTCCCATTAATGTTAATGTGAATTACAGAGGTCTCTTCTTACTGCCTTGAAACAAGAGCATTGAAAAATAGGCCAGCTTTCTGCAAAGAGCAAATTCACTTGATTTTAAGATGCCGCTAAATGGAATTTTTCTTCATTTCACACTCATTAATTCCCCTGCCTGTGCTAGCTCAGGGTGGGACTCTGCTCCGGTCCAGTGCATATGAGCTGGCTGGCCCACTGCATGCTGGAGGATGCTGGGTCTCCATCCACTGTCCAGTGCTCTGCGGGGGGATAGTGGTCCCCAGAGCGGGGTTCCCAGCCCTGAGAAGCTCCGAAGATTTTGTTTCCACATGGAGATGCAAAGTGCGATGTTCCAGCTTTTCGCAGCAAGGGGAAATCCCTCCAGCATGTGTCAGAAATACTAACAGTATTGTTTCCTGCGGTCTCCTACAGCACCTGCAGGAGACAAGGCTTGAGGTCCTTCCAACCTCCTGCTCCTGCGCGGAGGACTCCTGGGCCTCCATCTCCTGCTCCCTCCATGTAGATCATACGCTTGTGGGAAACCTGTGACTCTGCCTTCTGTGTCTGGTGATTAAATCCTTCTCCGGAGCGACAGACTGCATTAAAGCTTGGGTTTGCTCCAAGGGTCATGGAAGGTACCTGTAGAATTTACGGACCCAATCAGTCCTTTAATTTCTCTCCGCAGCCTCTGACTTATTAACATAATAACAGAAACCAGAAGGACTTTGTTTTTCTGTGGCATACGATTATGAATCACGTTGTCACTGTGCCTGCAGCGCTGCCCTTAATGAGTACATTCAGGCATGCCCGCGAGTCCCCGCGCACATTCCCATACGCGCTCTGTTGTCATATAGCATTAATTAACCTTGTTTAATGGGCTAACAGTGATGGCTTGCAGCTCTGAGTCCCCAGCGGGGTGACTCTTGCCATAAGCAACAGGGATGCAGCGGGAGAGCTGGGCAGATGTTTGTTTCAAAGGGGACGTGTCCAGGAACAGGTCTCCGCTCCGGGAGACCCTCGGTGTGGTGGGGACCCTTCTTGGAGATCGGCACAAAGCTCATGCTGATGAAAAACCAAACCTTAGAGCTCCTGTGTCCAGTGCGGAACCTGTGGCCACCGATACATAGGAACTGGCATCGCCAGCTTTGCACAGGCGATGCTAGCTCTTACTGCACATCGCTGTGAGCTGGGCACGCTGGTGTTGGCACCCCATTCTCCATGCCGGGGACGAGGCATGGGGCAGGGTGTCCACTGTGCACCTCACCAACCTTACAATTATGGAAAAAATACAGTTTCCTGGCTAGTTCATGCCCCTCACCTGCAGGCACTGGTGGCATCAAGAACATCTGAAGCAGAGGGAAAAGCTGAGCTGAGAAGGGGGATGCAGTGTAAGACCACGGGGAGGGATGCTCTGAAGGCAGTGGACCATCTTTTTCTTTTTGTGGACAGGCTCAAAGCTTGCTGCGCCGTGAAAGCCGTTGTGGTGTGAGTCGGGGGGTGTCCGGGGTGAAGGAGCTGCACATAGACAGTGCACACGGGCGTCTGTTTTAGGGTGGTTTCGAGGATTCCCAAGAAGGCAAACACACACACACTGACTATAAGGGGAAAAAGCAAGCATTTATTAACTACAGATGTGCGTTATGCTAAGGGTATCTTGTAAAGCAAGTTAACCTACCAACCCGAGGACTGTGAGGAAGATGGACCATCCGTACATTCTTGTGCCATCTTGTGCCGCGAGCTCAGCCCAGCAATCGGTAGGTGCCAGCTTTACGTGGGCGTCCCCACGGAGGCAACTGTGGCCTCGCCGTACACCAGCCCAATGCTCTTCAGAGAAATCCCAGTATTTATACATTTGCAGAGGAACGGGTTTCAGCACACATGGCCAGCGGGTGCCAAAACACTCCTCAGTTGTAACATAGGGAGCCTATGACACATGTGGTCGCTGGCCAGGCGTGCTGCACGAGCCATAGCCACCCTGTCTGTTGGTTCATGGGCTTTGTACATGCGGCATCTTGTCATCGTCCAGCAGTCACGCACCGATCATGCACACAGCTGTGCTGTGCAACAGCCCGCTGCCCGTCCTCCCCCGGTATTGCTCAGCTCTCTTATCTCCGTGGTCAGCATTCCAAGCAACCGGCAACAAACCATCCATTTTCTGTTCTGACTGCGTTTTCCTCGGCTGTCTACCTCTCCCCCAGTGTTCATCTGCGGACCAAAATCCCATCTTTTAACCCATCCATATACAGTGTCACAGAGCTCTTACGAAATTTTAAGAGCACATTTAAAATGCTTTCCCATTAGGAAAGCCTCAAAGAGTTATGTTGATATAAAGATACCCTTTCTGAAATATAAGTCAATAGAAAAAAAAGCCTTCCAAAGACTTTATTAAAGGAAAAAAACCACCATGCTGCAATTTTAATGAGGAGCTTGTAAACATAACAAACTCCTACTGATTTTCTCTATTAATTGCCTGCGTTATCGAAGACCAGGGCCCTGCAGCGCTCGGTGCTCAGCAAACCACCTTGCGGGGCTTAAGACATCTTCCTAAATCTGGGAGGGCTGGAGCCGTGCGTGGGCTGCGGAGGGCGAGCATGGAGCAGGGCGATGGAGGCTTTTGCAGGGTCACAGCAGAGAGGATGAGGCAGGGCTGGTTGTCCCTGCGGTGCGGGAGGCTGCCAGTGCGTGGGGAGCAGCTCGGGCTTCAGCCTCGGCTCTCCTCCAGCCTTTGCTCAGGGAAGGGAGGGAGGAGAGAGATGGGGAGACCTGCTGAGCTGACTTAGCAATCCCATTTTTATTAGAGATGCATTCGCTGATTAGCTCCACATCCTAATGACTCGGGCGCGATAAATTACAAAGGAAATGCAGAAATCGCTAGGGTTATATTAACATCTCCTGGGGAAGCAGCAGTAAGGTCATTTTCTGGGCCATTAAATGGTCGGCATTTGTTTGCTACCTTGTCTCTTTGATAGCAATTTTTTTTTTTCCCTTGATTTCAGCCCAGCGCCATCTCAGCAGGTGCTGCGCTCCAGTGACCTCGCATCCCTTCTGCACCATCACTCCCCCTGCTCCTCTCTCCCATCTCACCTCCTCCCTCTTCCCACACCGGCATCTGGGGGACCATGGCACAACGGGGCAGGTGCCAGATCACAGGAGGAATGGTCGCATTGGGTTTTTAGAGATCTGGGGACATCAGCCATCTTCTGGGCTCCCTTCTGCGTCTGCTGCAAAGAAGGATCACACCTCAAAACCTGCATGGTGCTTGCAGGCAATTTGCCGCCCATGAAAGAGGCAAAATCTCTCTGAGAGGTAAATTGTCATGGGTGATTTGCCCAGCTCTTGAGATAATAACCCTTACTGAAATCATTGCAAAAGGGGAAGATTCCTGAGTTAGTGTTTGGAAAGTGCCACAAAAATGAAAAAGCACAAGACATAATCATTATTATTAGCATGTTATGCCGCTCAGCTCAGTGCGGGCCGGAGCAGGCTGTGGGTGTGCGCTCCCACCCCTAGCACCGGAGGAGGAAGGAGCAGTCAGTATTTTGCGTGGCAGTGGAAGATCCTGCTTCACCTTGGCTTTCAGGAGGGACTGGGAGATTTTCAGTCTGATTCAGGTGGCCTGACCTGTGCCCTTTTGCTGATCATCCTCAGCAGACGTGGGTCAGATCCTACAGGATTTTTGGTGTCTGGCTCCCTGGAGAGCACAGATTCAGGGGAGGTAGCGACTGGCTCACTTTGCGACCCAGGATGGATGTGGCTTGTCCCTGATCACGCAGGGGAGCCTGTGGAAGAGGAGGACACTGAATATCTGCTTCCCAAACCTGGGGCATCTGTGGTGATGGCTAACACTCCTTTTCCTCTCCTTACACTCAGGGCAGCAGGGGCAGAAGGACACCTCGATGCATTGCTGAAGGCTGCACACCCCGGGAAGGCAGTGCTGGGCTGCAGTCCATCCCCAGCCCTAATCGCACACGCATCAGCTCCTCTAGCACAAGGATGAGTCCAGGACATGGAAATGACCTCGCTCTTTCTTCCCCCTGCAGAGCCAGCTTTCCCAGGCCCTGAACGGGTTGTCAGACAGAGCCAAGGAAGCAAAAGAGTTCCTGGTCCAGCTCCGCAACATGGTTCAGCAAATCCAGGTACTGTGTCCTGGCCGAGGAACAGTCCCTTCCCACCAGGATGAGCTGCTCTCTGCGATCCTCTGTCCCATCTCCCCAGCTTGGTTTGGTGGGTGCTCTCCCAAAGGGTCCCACACCTGACTTTTCGTATTACCCCCCTGCAGCCTTCCCAAAGACTGCTCCTCCCAAAGCTGCCTGTGTCACGGAGGGAGCAGCAGAGATCCCAGCCCTTCCCATCTCTGCCATAAGTAGATTCAAGGATGTGGCAGGATGGACCAAACCTGTTTCTCACCTGCCACCACCGCATTTGCCATGAGCCAAGGGCGTAAGCACCCCATGTGCTAATGCTATGTGAATTGCAGTGGTGCAGCTACACGTATAAAAATGGCCCATGTGGTACTATAAAAAAAAAAATCAGGTTTCCCGACTGAAATGGAGACATGCCCCAGGCTGTGATACTCTGCTCTGATCCACAGGAGAACAGCGTGGAGTTCGAGGCCTGCCTGGTGGCCCAGTGTGACGCTCTCATCGACGCCCTCAACAGAAGGAAAGCCCAGTTGCTGTCCCGGGTCAACAAGGAGCACGAGCACAAGCTAAAGGTGAGCCCCTACCCACCAGCTCGGGTGGTCAGAGAGCTTTCTGCAGGGTTCCACCGGACGGGGATGAGGATTGTGATGCTGTTTGTTGGGGTGAAGCGCCGCAGGAGGAGTGGGGAGGGCACTGGAAAGCCGCTCTTCTTGCTTTTCACATTAGCTAAATTCCATTTTGCTGCAGATGACCAGCCCGCTCCCAGCGTGACAGGCCCTGAGCAAAGCGCTGCTTCTTCCAGGTGGTGGTTCCCACTGAATTACTCCTTTACTGGGCCAATTACTAGTCATTAGGTCAGCAGAGCCATGTGTGCAGCATCCACAGGCTGGAAAATGTCCTTGTTCATGTCCCATGTTGCTTCCGAGCTACTAGCATAATCCTAGCTGAGTGCCTGTAACTTCTGCTGGCTTCAGCTGAAGTTCTGGGGCACTTGGTGTCATGAGATGCCACTTTCGTCATCAGGCAGGAGCAGAAATTCTCTATTTTCTATACTTGGTGAGCACCTCATGGCCTCAGGGTGGTGGCTGCACTGAGAGGTGAATTGTTGGTGTTGGGGGAGCTGAGATGCAGCTCTCACCATGAGCGTTGAGCTGTGAAAATGGGCTCCTGGCTTGTGTCATTCCTGCAGTCACTACACTGCATCTTTTCAGCTGGTTTGGGGCTGAGAAAGGAAGCAAAGGGCCAAATCTCATCTGGGAGTGATGGAGTTGGTGTAGCAGTGCCTAGTATCTGTTGGACAAGGTAGTTGCACCCTGGCCATCACTGATAGGGGCCAGCTGAGGCATTTCGCATCAATGTCACTTTGTACTTCCAGAGTCCCTCTTCCAAGGGCATTTCAGTGTTCTGGCTAGAAGCATCTGGGTGTCTTCTCTGGCTCCACTTGCATACCCCCCAGCCTTGCTTTGGGCCACCCAGGAGGCTCCCAGAGGAATTCCTGGACCTGCCTAAAATGAGGGAGGAGGCCACCAGCCTCTGGTCTGCCTGCAGACGATGGGCACTCCAACACGAGGGCTTGTGAGCGTTTCCATCAGGAGATGGACAATAGCAGCTTTGTGGGACCGAGCCCAGCATCAGTGCTCAGACAATAAAGCACAACCCCAAACAGGCATGCTATGCTGCCAACCTGTCTTCTAGGCGCAGAGAGGACCCCCACTGCCTGGTGGGCTCTCTTTCCCTCTTCCCCTTCAGGGCACGGTTAATTAAACTCTCACAAAGCTGGGCAGCACAAAGCAATTTCCCGGCTCAGCGCAACCCACAGAGGCCTTTCACTTTTTGGCCGGAGGAAAGGATCTGCATCCCACTGCTTGCTCTTACTGTATCGCCTGTCCCCCCAGCACATGTACATGTACATCCCACCTCCATCCACTCTTATTATCAGCCAGGCTCTGTCATTAGGCAGGCCTGGCCCTTAAAAGAAGAAGGTCCCTGGGTTTCAGGCTGGACTCTTAAAATCAGCCCTTGAGCCTCCTTCCCTGAAGGACTGAGCTCTTGCAGCTCCCCAGAAGCCGTGGGAAAGGAGCTGCACAGTCAGGAAGGGCTCCGTGGCATTGTGTGCTCCGGCAGATGTGGCACACGAGCCTGCATCCAGTTATCAGTAGCATCACAGCAGCTGGTGTTTAAAATCCAGAAGCTGCTCCCCTCTGCTCTGCAGCCTGTGGAGTGTTGGTCAGATTTTTAGCCTGAAATTATTTGATTTTCCCTTTTAATTCTTGCGGGGATGGAGGAGGTAAGTAATAAACGCAGTGGTGCTGCCTTGGTCTTAGGCTTGTATGGGGAGAGTTGTGCAGCCGTGACCTACCCGAGTGCCAGCTAGAGTCCTGCACGCTGAGATTTGCTTCCCGGGGTTTCAGCATGGTCAGGCTGGGACACGCAGCCTTGGCACGCAGCCCAGGTGAACGTACACCCTTCCCCTCTGGCTTGGGGATGGGGACGGAGAGGGTCTTGCCTGCTTTCACAAGCTGCAGACGGAACAGGGGGTGCAGGAGAGTTTCAGTCTTTTTGGGTACCTCCCTGCTGTCCTCACTGTGCACGCACAGGGTCCCCTGGCCACACCAGGCCACCGAGGCGAGCGTTTGCCACCAACCCTGCAGCCTGTCCCCCGCATCCCCTTCCCCAGCACTGCTGTCGTCCCCACCTGCTCTGTCACCCAGGGAAAGGGGCTGCCCGGGTCATCGCTGCGTGGGGGTTTCCCCTTTGCCCCCTCCAAGGAAATCCCTGGACAAAGGCAGCACCTGCAGCTCCAGCTGGGCACGGACTGGGCTGGCCTCGCTCAAAGGGTCAGGGGAACGCGAGGAGACATGAAAGGGAAGCAGCGTTGTGCCTGGAGCAGCTGCCTCCCGACGGGACATCCTTCTTGCTGCCTGAGGCTGGAGGGGATAACAAAGCCCCCAGCTCTCGCTCCGAGGCTCTGGAGCACTGGAAGTGTTGCAGAGGGAGCAGGAATCCTTCCACGGTGTCGGGAAGGAGGGTGTGCAGGGTGCGAGACTGTGCAGGAGAGGGGCCACCTCCACCCGCCCCGTCCGCAGCAGCATGCTGCTTGCTCAGCGCCATCTCCTCCTACACATGCCCTGGCACGCACTTTGCACTGAATTTGGACCCATGGTGGGTCCTCCTGCAGGACCGTGGGGCTTGTCCTCGTTGATGTACACATTAGGACAGGACAACACTGGCTGCTGGCTTGTGGTGATAGCTTCACCTCTTCCCACAGGAGACCAGTTCAGAGCAGCCTAGCCTGGCCTGCATGTCCACTTGCCGCTGCCCAGAGCATCTCGGCCGAGGAGGAGATGAGCAGGTAGATTGACCAGCGAGATAGCTGTGCCACCCAGGAGCCCTTTCAGATCCGAATCCTTTGCTCCAGCAGCCGGCGTGGAGCCGCAGCGTCCTGGCTGCAGCCGATCTCTCCGTGGGCTGTCCCTCCTGCCTGCTGGGAGGTCGGCCGGCACGGCACGGCACGGCACTGCGTGAGCGAGGAGGAGAGGCGCGGAGGGACAGAGCCTGCCGGCTGGCGCGGTGCCGCGGGCGCCTTTCACTGGAGAGCCCAAGTTCCCATTTCCATGCAGCACCCAGAGTTGGGGTCAGCTCGACTTTGGGACTGACCTACTTTGGCTTGACACATATTTCATGCAGGCGGGCACAAATCCAGGTTTGCCTGTGGGCCAACACTAATTACTCTAGAGCGGGGAGAGGTTTGGGAGGAAATGAACTTGGAAGGGACATTTCCCTGCCTTTCCCCAACCTCCCCCTATACTTGGATTCAGATTAAGAACCTGGGCTTTAAAAAATAACGCCTGGAGGAGCACTGGGGCCAGGTGCGTGCTCCATCTCCGGGACAGGTCTCCATGGCTGTCCTGCTCCTCATTGCTGGCCCTGGTTTTCAAAGGACCAGTATGGTCTTCCCCAAGGGAAGATGCCCTACGGCACGGGCTGGTTTGTGCAGGGGACACAGAGGCTTCCCTGCAGTGTTGCCCCAGGAAGAAATCTTCTCAGTCCACAGCACACATAGACCGAGCTCTGCTTGCAACTCCTTTAAGCTCTCAGCAGTGTGGTGGACCATTCTGGCCTTCTTCTGGCCTCCAGGTCATAGGATGTCTTTGGGCTGTGATTTCACCACAGTGCTTTGGCTGCAGAGCCCTTGCAGGCAAACAGCAGTTGTCACATTTCCCGGGGGAGCTAATTATATAGGAAACACTCACCAAGGTCTCCTGTCCATAGCGCTGGATCTCCAGAGATGGAATGCTGGTCCATGATCCTTCTTTAGGGGGTTACAGTCAGGATTTTCCAGGAAGCCCAAGGGAACTTGTTGTCCCCCGTTGGATTAGGTCACTGGTGATCAGGACTGGTGTGAAAGGATGAGAAACGGGACAGAAGCACAGGTTTGCTTTCTTGTACCATACCATTTCTGTATGGAAACACCAGACAGGACGCACAGGTCAGATAAGCTCATCGCGAGGTGCATTGTTTCCCAAAGATGCAGATACCACACTGCTGCTTTCTCTTGCAAATCCCTTCACACTGCACTATTTTCCCCTTGCCGTGGTGTCTGAGCACCTTGGGAAGGGCATGAGCAGCAGGAGCTGGGCACTGAGGACAAGGAGCTCTGCAGAGCTGTGATCGGGCTGCAGGGGATGCCTCTGGTTTTCTGATGTCCCTCAAGCTTTCCTCTTATTCTGTTGAAGAGCTGGATCAAGTCTGTCCTCCATAGCATCTGTCCATGTGCCACGTTCAGTGGCTCTGCACTGGAGACAAGGTCTCCGTATCGCACCTTCCCACACTTGTTGGTGCCATACAGAAGCCTTTGATCAGAACAGGCTTGTGCAAGCCTCCAGGACGTGCTGTCGCCAGCATCGCACGGGGTTGTTAACGCAGCAGCTCTGCTTTTCCCGGCTCCAGCCTGAGCCTCCTCTCGCAATAGCAAGAGACGAGTCACCATGGAAACATCCACCTGGAAATGCTCTGTTCAGAGGACGAGTGGTCGTGGGATTCAGCACAATCAAACCATCGGGATCTGTCCTGGGGGTTTTTCCATCTGGGATTTTTCCATCTGGGTTTGCAGCACGGCGGCGAAGCGCAGCAGCACTGCTCCCCGTAACACAACCGTGCGGGTGACCGTACCCTGGCCACGGTGGGGTGAGGAGGCTCCGTGTCTTCCGTGTGACATCCCCAGCAGGACTCATCCCAGATGCTGAGGAGACGAGGTTCAAGTAAGGTTGAGTGCCTTGAAAACAGGTTATCTAGCCAAGTACTAAAAAGAGGAGGAAGGTGAGGAAGACATTTAAGTAGAGATGAGTGGAGATGTTACTGCCTTCTAGGAGCTGTATTAAAATGTAAATTATAGTTAATGTCATCTTACGGGGAAGAAAAGCTCTTGAAATAAATTTCCTATTTTAAGGTAGTAGTGAGCTGCTGTGAGTGCACAGCAAAAGTCCTTTTTATAGGCTGTAATTAGCAGCCAGGTTCTGGCTGTTGCCTCCTTTGGTACCTAAAGGGAAAAAAAGGCATTTGATAAAAACGACCACAAACAAAATGTATGGAGCTGCCCAAATCCCCTCGCCAGCTGAGCCATTAGCCCTTTCCCACAAGATGCCACCGTTCAGTGAGGTGTGTTACCCGTGTAGTTTCAGGAGAGGTTTGTAAACTGTCTACCTCCATGCAGAATTCGTGGCAGCCTGGTTTTCCTGGTGATCTGGTGAATACTGCAATCTAAATGCTCTTCATTACTGGGCTAACAGGGAGCTGAGGTACCCCAGGGAGTGGAAATCCCTGATGCATGAGGAGAACTACAGGATGCTTAAAAAACAGCATGGAAAACTTGTGGGCTTCACTGGCCCCACTGGGTTTAGACTGTGCTTTCAAAGGTGTGGGAGATGTTTATGTCTTATTTTTAAAACCTTTCATTTCCTTAATCAAAGTGTTTCTTGGAGTCTCGCTGTTCCTGTCTGTGTCCCATTTCTCTTGTGCAGAGCGCAGAAACTGTAAAGCCATGAAGCCCCACTAGGTCCCAACCAAAGATCCCTCACCTTGCCTTGAAAACAGTTTGTTGGTGGTGAAGGGAAACATAGATTTCTACTGTTGGCTTGCCTGCTGTGTAGATGCTGCAATTAAACTGCTGTTTCATGCTCTAGTTCTCCAGATGAATAGGTGCTTGGTCCCCAAAGGGGATCACAGAGTTACAGAAGGGCAGGATCGCTGCGGCAAAAGGTGTGGGCTGGGACAGAGCCGCAGCCGCTGCTTCGGGTGCAGTTTCTGAGCACCTAGAGCAGGCTGCCTTGGGCCGCCTCCGGTTGGGTTTTGGATGTCTCCAAGGCTGGAGACTCCACAGCCTCTCTGTTCTGGTCTTTGACCACCTTTAAAAAAAAAAAAAAGCTTTTACTTAAGTTTAAATGGAATTTCTTGTATCTCAGTTTGCACCCACACGTGCATAAAGATTTATGTAGCCTCCATGGCAGCCTGCAGCAAGCACTTCCACTCCGGACCAGACCTTCATTAGCAGGGATAATCTGCTAGGAAGCTCGGTAATTAATCAGCCTGGAGCTGCCTGGCGCTGGCCTGACCTCACCCTGCTGCCAGGGAATGAGCAGGGTTGAGGGGCAAAGCCGGGGCCGGCATCTCCCCCAGCTCCCTCCTCCCAGTGCCAGGAAGCCCAGCAGGTCTCACGCTGACACCAGAGCGGCGGTGGCAGGTCCCCTTGCCTCGCCGGTAACGCCGTCTCTTGGCCAAGTGGGTGCCAGGGGAGCCAGCCACATGTCCAGGACTGTCCTGGGACACCGTGCCTGTCTTCACCAAGCAAATGCTGTTTCTTGGAGGCTCATGTCTGGCTGGTGGTAGCAGATGGCAATTCTGCTGGTAATACTTCAAAAGCATCTATTCAGGCAGGGAGAGGCTCAAATTCATTATCCTGGGCAAACCAGACAGAGATTTAAGCTGCAAAGAAGATAAGAAGATTGTTTTACCAATCCCATCTTTGCTGTCTTCCTGGTGGCATGTGCATTTCCCCAGAGAGGGGTCTCACATGAAAGAAGAAGGCTGCTTTTCTGGGTGTTCAAGGTGGGATGCCCACTTGCCCATCTGCAGCCCAGCAGGCAGGGAAGGCAAAACCTTTCTCTGGCTCGGTCGGTGCAGTCAGTTTATGCTCTAACAGCAAGGTTGGAGACTGCAGGCTGGGCTCATCTCACACTTGGTGGTAACACCATGATCTGCAGCTGAGAGACCCAACATCCACACAGTGGACAACCCTTGCAGGAGTAGAACAACTCCCCAGCACCCTCTCTTTGGGCAGAAGAGATCAGTTTAACACAAGAGGCCGCTTTGCGTTGCATGGCAGGGGCTGCAGGTTGCTGCAAGGCTTTGCACCCCCACTGTACCTTCTGGATCCCATCCTGAAGGACTGACCATCCCCATGGAGAAAAGAAGTCCAGGGGCTTGCCCATGCCTTTGGCAGAGGTCAGCGTAGGAGTCCAGATCTCCAGGACTAGTTGTTGCCTCTGCTTCATCCCAGTGCACTCAAATGTTAGAAACTGACACTGAATGAACTCTTCCCTCTAATGACAGCGTTTGAGGCCAAAACCGGTGTGTGCCGATCATGCTGCTCACTAGCCCCATCTCAGAGTGATCCAGCATCTCTGCAAGACTCCATACGCATGTCTTGGTCTAGAGGAGCAATATGGGAGCTCCCCCTGCTGCCTTGTCCACCTTGCACATGGGGTGTGCTGGCTGCAGCCCCCTCCCCAGCGCCTGGGCTTGCTCCGGCTCCCCTCTGCCACAGGCTGGAAACATCAGGCTGGGATTGCTAAAAGCAGCAAGGAGTGGCTGCTCCCTAAAAATCAGGAGCCGGCTAGGAGAGTGCTTCGTGGCATTTCACAGAAGCAGATACGTTGTCCCAAGCTGCAAGACTGGTAATTCTTTTCTTCCTGTTAGGTGATTAAGTAGAGGTGATTAAATTATAATTAAGCAACACATGATGTGATTGATTGCCCTGCAGGAGTCATCGCCCCCCCCTTGAAACGCAGGTTCATTCACAGCAGGAGGCTGACGTGCTTCGTTTCACCTCCCCGTCCCTCAGACCAGTAGGGATGCTCACAGGAGGAGATGGTCCTCAGCCCAGGGTGGTCATTCGAGCGCTGCTGTGCCTACGGAGCGGTGGGCACACGGGCTCTGGGATTCACCGACTGCGGTGCCGAGGACACAACTGTGCTTTCAGAAATGTTAATCGCTGCTTATTGCAGTCTATTCTATCGCACTGCAGCTGCAGATGCTGATGCAAAGCTCATCTTTACTGTCTGTAACATCCTGAATAGCTGTGGCCTCTAGAGCTGCGTAGCTTTGTTCAGTCCTAGTGGAGAACTTTACACAGCTTTAAAGCTCCTCCAGAAAAAAAGAAAAAAAAAATAATTGCCTGCCATGAGCACATTCCTCTAAAGCATAAAATCTCTCTTCCTGAGCTGCTCTGCCAATCTCCCATGACAGAAATCCCACTGACACCGGGTGCAGACCTGCACTGTCTCCTTCTGCAGGGATTCAACGTGAGGAACCAGCCAACCTCCAAATACACCCTCGCGGTGTCAGAGCCTGAACCCTGTCCTCCCCGCCGTGTTTCAGGGAAGGTCACCAGAGCCCGCGGGCACCGGCCAAACCACGTGCTTGTTTGTACTCTGCCGCTGGGTTGCTGAAACAGAATTCCCTGGGGGAGCCATCCATGGGTGCAAGAAGACGTGCTTTAGCATGCAGGCTGGGCAGACCCAGGCAGAGCTTGGCATGCTGTAGGGAGCCCTGTCACAAGGCGTGCAGGATTTATCTCCTCTCACTGGCACACCTCTCCTTCTGAGCTCATCCCCAGACTCCTGATGCAGCCAGGGGAGGAAATGAGGCAATTCTGCAGTGTGGTCCATCTCAGCTGATGGGAAGATGAGCATCTCAAACAGATCGGTAGTCAGAGCTGAAGCTGGGGGAGGTGGTGCATTCGTTCCTCTTGGAAATACCAAAATACCAGGCTCGCTCCTCACCCGGGGCGGTTGGGTGCAGCTGCCCCAGATCCAACCCCGCAGCCCGGCTCCATGCCAAGGATGGATAGGGCATTCCCACGGGGGCTGCAGCAGCAGCTGTGTATCTATGGAGGTAGGCATTTGCTTTGCATGGAGTTCATAAGCTGTCATTTGGAAGCTGTCTTAATTAAAGACAGAGCAAGGAACTTCCCTACTGCTTTGAATAATTATGTGGGTTAATAATTTTGAGCTAAACGAGGCTTGTTGTTGTTCCCCAGGTTTTCAAGGATCTGGAATTTGGTGTACGAGTCTTAGCCAGTTCTGCCTTTTTCTCTTCCTTTGAGTCCTTGTCTCCCTTCGTGTTGCCCTGACCCTGTCCCTGTGCCCACACGGCACCAAAGCCCGTTTGCTCCCCGTCTCCCAAACCTCTCTGAGCCACGCTGCTCTCATTGTCCCATTGCAGGTGGTGCGAGACCAGATTTCTCACTGCACGGTCAAGCTGCGCCAGACCACGGGCCTGATGGAGTACTGCCTGGAGGTCATCAAGGAGAACGACCCCAGCGGCTTCCTGCAGGTTGGTGTGGAGCTGCTCACGTCTGGGCTACGGGGGGAGCAGGAGAGGTATTGCACAGATGAGGGCCTGGGGTAATGCAGCAGAGTCAAAGGAGTTACACCCAGGATGATGTCCCCAGCTTTTCCAGCCATAAAATCAAGGGCCAACCTCTCATCACCTCCAGGTTCACAGAGAAAAGCAGAACTAGGCCAGGGACGTTTCTTACTCTGACCAGAGAAATAGAGGGTTGCAGCAGATGGTGATGTGTCTCCGGAGCAGTGATCGTGATGTGCTGTCTCTTGGCTCTCCAGCGAGAGAAGGACATACAGCACTTGAGAACTGCATCCCACCGTTCATTCCTGGGCAGGTCCCATTGGTACTAGACCCTGCCTTTAAAATAGTCCCCAAAACTCCTGGGGTCCCTCTGGCAATCTGAGGCTGCAGCGAAGGGCGATGCTAGAAACCACGTGTGATGTCCCAACCTTTGGCAGTCAGGGGCAGAAACGGCAGCCTGGGAGGCACAGGGAAGGAGGAGAGCAGGGTAGGGACGAGGCACAGCGTGCAGCCCAGGTGGCCCTCGATAGCTGAGGCTGCTCCTTGCCACCAGATCTCCGACGCTCTCATCAGGAGAGTGCACTTAACTGAGGACCAGTGGGGAAAGGGGACGCTCACACCCCGGATGACCACGGACTTTGACCTGAACCTTGACAACGCCCCTCTGCTACAGTCCATCCATCAGCTCGACTTCGTGCAGATGAAAGGTAAGAATATTTCCAGTGCCTTTCAAAAGCCCATCTGCTCATGCTGAGTGCTTCCATGCAACTCATCACAGGGAAGGGGCAGGAGAGGAGAATTTCTCATCTTGTCCCAGCAAGACTGGGCACCGCAGACCCAGAGTTATGCCCATTCCTGCGTATTTTGCACCCCTGGGCCAGCTGTCTGCCTCCCTGTCTCAGACCCCTGGGCAACTGTGTGCCATATGAAGGTGCCGGGAGCTTGGTTTTGCCTGGCAGTGCATTAGAAAGCACTCTGCAGGTTGGGACCGGGGTCTCAAGAGCAGCACAAGGCACTTCCCAAACCTCTGCTCACACATGCTCGCTTGCTCAGTGCTGAGCTGCGTCTGGCACGGGCCAGCTAGCAAGCTGCCTGCTGTGGGCAGCCACATTGTCCGTCCAAACACAAAGGCACAAAGAGCCACTCCACTTATCTCGGCGTCTTCGCTCCCTCCCCTCTCCTCCCCGTTGTCTTAGACCTTCATTTCCGTTTTAATTTCCTCCTCATTCTCCGTTCTCTCTGTGCGCACTCTCCCGAACCACAGAGAGCCACTGCAGTTGCATCGCTTTGCAGGAAGCAGAGAACCGCTGCGACCTGTGAGCAATTTGTGACTTGGCAAGCCCCGGGAAGCTGAGAGAAGATGGACATGGGCTGTGACTCAGGGAAGCTCAGGAGGACTTTGAACGTAGGCCTGTACCTTCAGGTGGTGCAAATGAGCTGCCTGGAGGAAAGGCAACCAGCTGCGGGTCTGACATGGCTCTTCATTGCCGCCACGGCTGGATTTCCTGACTCGGGAGCCATTTGCACACACCAGCATTTCTCAGCGGTCAGACACAGGAAGGCTGTTGACCACACGCTTCCTCTGTAGAGATAACGAGCATCTTCAAATAATGGCCCCGCTGGTATTTGCTGCAGTGAGAAGGGTGCATTGGGCATGGTTGCTGGGAGCGCTTGTAGTTGCTCATCATTAGCCAGACCATTAATTTGAAGTGTCAGTAACATTTTTTGATAGCGAGGGGAGCCAAACCCAGGGAGGGCTGGATTACTGTTTTGCTTACACACCCGTAGTGGAGATGTTAGCGTGTTCCTACCCTCCCTTCTTTCATTTTAGCCCAGAGGGTTATTTTTAATTAATAAGAGCAAATCTGCTGCTAGCTTAGCTGCCCGCCCTCCTCTGCGGAGGCAGGGCAGAGCTGACAGAGGCTGTGCTCTCGTCTCACCCTCGCTGTGGAAATAAGTTGTTGCATTTCGTAGACTTTGCAGAAGGTTGGGTTTGGATCCCAAACACGTGTCACAGCACTGGGGGAGGCAGGGCAACACCAGAGGTCTCGATAAAGAGCAGAGGTGAGCAATAGGTACAGGGCATGCCACATCAATTGCCAGCACATGCTGGGCACGAGCAGCATCTCGTCTGCTGTATCAGCTGTAACACAAGGGCTTTCTCCACTCGGTTTCTCCAGGCCCTCAGCCTGGTGGTTCCCGCTGAGCATCCAACCCAGGAGGTGGACGAGGTGCAGAGGGAGGTGATGAATGGTGAACCTTTGCTAGCGAGTCTGTCTTTTCTCTCCCAGGCATCCATGGCTCCTCCACATCTTGTCTGGATTCTCTATGTCTTTTTTTTGCTGGCTTTTGTCAGACTTCAGGCAGTGAGGATGAGGATGGAAGATGAGCAGCTCTGTTGAGAGGAGGTTTGGGAGGGCTGTCCCTCGCCAGGGGATGGGATGTATCAGTGGACATCCCCTTTCCCTGTCGTGCTGTCACCCCTCCATGCTTTTCAGAGCAGGAGCAGGCTGCCTTACACATGTGCGGATGCCCAAATACAGCAGTGTGAGCAGAAAAAGCCCTGACAGTCCTTTATGTCCCCTGTGTAGCTGATGGGAGGCTATAGGGTCCACAGCTTCCAGCTTCAGTTCCAGAGGGGTGCGGAGGCTGAGGACAGGGACCATCTGGTGCCTGTTTGGAGACCTCTCTGAAATGTGCTTGTGGTGCTTGGAGGTCTTCAGCAGCAAGGGCTGTTTTCTGGCTGAGCTGGCAGAGGGGGCAGCCCTGGGGGCCCCACAGGAACCCCCGGAGTGGGTGCTCTGCTTGGGACAGCGTGGAGGGACCCTGAGCCTTTTTTGGCAGGTCGATGGCTATCGTTCCCTGGCACTAAAACAGCATAGTTGAGAGACAAACTCATCTCTTCACCAAGTCTCGCAGTTTGTGCAGTTGCCTCCCCTTTTCGGACAGACTTCACCATGGCAGAAAGATCAGGTGCTCCCTGTTCTGCATGTCCCAAGGCTCGTCTCTGCTGCTCCGGCATTGCTTATTTTGTTGCAGTGAATGTGTTTTATGGAAAATCAGAGCAGTGCTTGCTGCTGGGTCGTAGATAAAGCCAGGCCCGCAGCTGCAGCCAGCTCTGCAGAGCGTGTGGGAGAGTGTCCCAGGTTTGGGAACGGCTACTGTGAAGAGTCCAGGCAGTTCTATACCAGGTATATTGTTGCACTGCCATATTTCACCAAAATTCATTAGAAAACAGGAAGAGAGCAGAAGAGCTCTGGGGAAATCTCAGCTTCACCAGGCTGCAGGGTGGAGGAATTTGGTGGAGCTTGTTTGGATAACAGTCCTTTCTGCTTGCTCCCCATCCCAAACCCACAAGATCACAGTTACATCCCTTGTGCCGTGCTGGCTTCCAAGGCAATAAAGGCATCCTTCACGCTCCAGCTGAAATGTGCGTGCCACGGCTATCCCCCTGCTCCTCTTCTGCGGTGCTAACAGCCAGGGTTACACTAATTTGTGTTTAGTTTCCTCCCCAGTGCCGGCCCCCCCGATCCTGCAGCTAGAGGAGTGTTGCACCCACAACAACAGTGCTACCTTGTCCTGGAAGCAGCCCCCCTTGTCGACGGTACAGGTGGAAGGCTACATCCTGGAGCTCGATGACGGCAATGGCGGCCAGTTCAGGGTAGGTGCTTGGACCACGAAGCCAGTCCCAGCAGCACGGTGTTGCTGCTGGCTCCAGTATTGCCCTGCCATGAAGTGACCAAAGAGTTCCCCAGACTTTTTACAAGTCCCCTCCTTCCCTGGAAACATGAGGCTCGCTGCTGGGGTGCCCAGGGAAGCCAACAGTGCAGACAAGCTCTGGTCTCTTTTGGGGGGCAAGTTTATTTGAGGGGATGGAAATACGTTTCCAGTGACCAATATGACTTGCGAACACAAAGAACACATTTGAAGCTCCGTCTTCTTAGGTTGCTAAATATTTCATGCAAGGTATGCTAATTGCCATGAAAGAATCATGGTTTGCCGGCTGCTAGCAAGCAGAGGTGTTTAAGGCCTAAGGGCTTTTAAATTGCTGTACTTACACAATTAAAATAGATTTTTCTCTGATCCAACATGCAGATAATTATCCTGGTGTGTTCACATCCACTGAGAGCAGGCTCAGGGACCGGCCCATTGCATTTTCTGAATTCATCCACAAGAAACTCAGGCAGGCAGGAACCAGAGCAGAGTTGAGGCAGAAGATAGGTGATATGGGTGGGATCTGGAGAGAGAAGGGAGCAGGCGGCTGGGTTTGGGGAGACCGAGGCTCACCACAGCCACACTGGCAAGGTGAGGGCAATTCCCCAGTGCACCAGTCTTCTCTTGTCCCACCAGCAGTGGGAAGGGTCTTGGATGTGCATGGTATTCCTGCCGCTAGGGTTATAGGGGGCTGCTCCAGCTGATGGGACACGACTGGTGCCGCAAAGGGGAACATCTCTGGCTTCTCAAGTCATTGAGCCATTCTCCTGCCCGAAAACAGTGAGTTGACCATGTCAGGCAGCGATTTGCCCAGCAAGCTGGTAGTGTAGACTGTCGTACAGGTGACAGTCCCTGCCAAGAGCAGGTCAGTGTGTAGCCCAGCCTGTTAGCTACCTTCCACACAAACAGGCAGGAGAGACTGGGACAGTGTCCTGAGGCAAGAGGACTCTGCCTTTGGGCATCAAGCCGAAAAGGGGCTCCTTGCAGTGAGCCTGGGGCGGTGAAGTGGGAGCTGTGCTCTCTCTCATGGGGTGCTGGCTGCAGGAGAGCTTTATGGGTGCTGGAGCCCAGGTAGATCAGGGCCACCTTAGCATCCCATCACGAATCTCACCCGGTTCGTTAGGACACCTACATTGTGCTCCTTGACCCCGAGCACTGACTTATCGCTGTTCCCAGGTCTGCTGTGGCTTGGGCTGCTCCCAGCCCTGCTCAGGGTGTCCGGAGGGCTGGAAGCCATCATCTCTGCTCTGCAGTGCCGGGGAGCGTGCAGGCACCCCTACAACCTCTGGGGACATGCACCCACCTGCAAGGAAAGGGGCCAGATTCAAGCATTGGCTCTGGAAGCAGCAGCACCCCATGGCCCCAGCAGCTCGGGCAGCGAAGGTTTCCCACGCAGGCAAGCTGCTTGCGCAGAGCCTCCATCTGCGCTGCAAAGGGCAGCAAACAGGGCTTTGTCACGGGATCTGCTAATTACAAGTCAACACAGGGTTTTATGAGCCGTGTCTTTCGGTAGCCCATAGGCCTGTTCACCGCTGTCTGTGCTCGCACAGCTCCGTTCCTCTGAATGGAGCTACAGCAGCAGAAGCGTGGCACACCAGTGAGTCAGCACCCGTTTGGTGTGATCACCTTATTTTCTTCCAAGGAACGCTTTGATCCTGCCACCCAAGAGCATGCAAAATTGTTTTCTGCAAGGATGTTTCTGTGTCCTGGGCTCAGTCTGTATACATTCTCTGGCAGAGCTCTTCTGGGATTCAGTGGGAGTTTGGCTGGGATTGATGCCTTGTGACTTGGTCCAATATGAATAGCATCCCCTTCCCCTACAGAAACTGTTTTTATGGCGCTGTATTCATAGAATCTTATAATGATTTGGGTGGGAAGGGACCCTTAAAGGTCATTGTCGTGGTTTAATCCCAGTCAGCAGCTAAGCACCATGCAGCCGCTCACTCACGCCCCCCCACCCAGTGGGATGGGGGAGGGAATTGAAAAAAAAAGTAAAACTCTTGGGTTGAGATAAGAACAATTTAATAGAACAGAAAAGAAGAAACTAATAATGATAATGGTAACACTAATAAAATGACAATAGTAATAATAAAAGGATTGGAATATGCAAGTGATGCACAATATGCAATTGCTCACCACCCACCAATCGATGCCCAGTTAGTCCCCAAGCGGCGATCGCCCCACCCCCACTCTGCCCAGTTTACATACTGGGCATGACATCACACGGTATGGAATACCCCTTTGGCCAGTTTGGGTCAGCTGCCCTGGCTGCGTCCCCTCCCAACTTCTTGTGCCCCTCCAGCCTCCTTGCTGGCTGGGCATGAGAAGCTGAAAAATCCCTGACTTTAGAGTAAACAGTACTTAACAACAACTGAAAACATTAGTGTGTTATCAACATTTTTCTCATACCAAACTCAAAAACACAGCACTGTACCAGCTACTAGGAAGACAATTAACTCTGTCCCAGCTGAAACCAGGACAGTCATCTCGCCCAACCTCCCCTGCAACAAGCAGGGACACCTTCAACTAGACCAGGTTGCTCAGAGCCCCGTCCAACCTGACCTGGAATGTTTCCAGGGATGGGGCATCGACCACCCCTCTGGGCAACCTGTGCCAGTGTTTCTCCACCCTCAGTGTAAAACAATTTCTTCCTTAAATCTATTCTGAATCTACCCTCTTTTAGTTTAAAACCATTACCCCTTGTCCTATCACTACAAGCCCTACTAAAAAGTCTGTCCCCATCTTTCTTAGAAGTCCCCTTTAAGTACTGGAAGGCGGCAATAAGGTCTCCCTGGAGCCTTCTCTTCTCCAGGCTGAACAACCTCTCTCAGCTCTCTCAGCCTGTCTTCCTAGCAGAGGTGTTCCATCTCTCTGATCATTTTCATGGCCCTACTCTGGACCTGCTCCAACAGGTCCAAGTTTTTCCTGTGCTGAGGACTCCAGAGTCTGGACGCAGTACTGCAGGTGGGGTCACAGCAGAGCAGAGTAGAGGGGCAGAATCACCTCCCTCGACCTGCTGGTCACGCTTGTTTTTATGCAGCCCAAAGTATTGTCAAGGAACAAATCATAGACTTTTTTTTTCCTGCTTTAGCCATATCCAGTGCTCATAAGTCTGCGCCAGGTAGCAGAGCAGGGCTGAACCCTGTGCATCACAACCACAGGGAGCTGTTCTCCCACCCCTGGGACTCGGTGGTCTGGGCACTAATTGTGCTTGCTTTGCAGGAGGTGTACGTGGGCAAGGAGACCATGTGCACGGTGGACGGGCTTCACTTCAACAGCACGTACAGCGCACGTGTCAAAGCCTTCAACAAAACAGGAGTCAGCCCCTACAGCAAGACGTTGGTCCTCCAGACATCTGAGGGTAAGGCGTTGCAACAGCTCCAGCCCGACACGCTCAGACACTGCTCACACGCACGCGTGGGGCCCGTCCAGCACAGCCAAGCTTAGCATTGCAATACAGGGAACCGCTCCGCTGGTCCTCCAGTACCTCAGCAATCACTGCAGGAAAGCCAGTGCTGACGGGAGGGGAAAGGTTATGTCAGGAGCCTTGAACGGTGCCAGAATTTCCCTCTCACCCCTTTCCTTTGCAGAAGATGTTCTTTGGGGAGGTACAGTGAGAGGCATCCTGCAGAAAGGTATTTAAATTTCGGTTGCAGCAGGGTTTGTATTGCACAAAGGGAAGCTCAGATGTTTTCATTAATTCCATTTAAAACAAAACACCATCAACATTGCTCCTGAGACACTAAGGGCTGTGCATCGCTGCACAATGCCATAACCACATGACATCTCCTTCAGCCCCTGGCAGTCTATGACAGAGAGCAGAGGGACCGTGGAGCTGCACAAGTGTCCTTACAGACCCACGGGGTGTACAGGCAACCACACCGGCATCATCTGCATCACCCCCACACTGGCAGGCGCTCAGTTAGACTATTAAATACTCCCTTGCAGGTTGCAGAAGAGTCTCCCCGCCCAACTTTAAGTACATTTATCACACCAGGCACTTAATCCGTCGTGGAAAATTGGTTTGCTTCTGACATGCAGGTGGAGAGTCGTAAGGCTAGCTGCAAGAAACAAGGTGGGAGTCAGAAGCAGCGGGCGATGGAGCCGTGAAGGAAGGAATCAGCCCCCACCAGCACGTCTGCCGCCCCGTAGCCTTGCTGCCAGGCGAGAAACCCCTCCTTGGGAGTTTTCCACGCTCAGTGGAATCCCTTTTCCTTAATCCCAGACTAAAATCTCTCTTTCCCAAGCCACGTGAAGATTTTGTTTCGCGGCAGCATTACCAGACCTGGCTGGCAGCTGGCTCAAGAGCAGCAGTGTGTTCCTGCAGCCCCAGCTGCTGCCAGCAGACACAGTCTGGGGTCAGGAGGGAACAAACACAGCTCGTGGGGCTGCTGGTGGGGCAGAAGGAAGGTGGGAGCCTTCTTGCCACAGAGCATCTCTTGTGGCTTTGAGCAAGGAGAAAAAAGGGTTTTCTGCTGAAAACTGATTTATGGATAGAAGCAGAGCAAGGTTATACAGAGTGTTTTCACTTGCTTGCCTGCACTCATCTGCAGGAGAGAACTGTTCCAGTTCGGAAAGGACACGTGCCAGGTTTGAATGTGTGGGCAGGACAGGCTGGCAAGGAATAGGACTCACGTGTGACAGGTGGAGTGGGGAGCAAACCTATGATAAACCTTTCTCATACAAGAGGCAAAAAACTCAAATCACAGGCCACAAAGGCCTTGGCACGTCTGTCTGAGAGCTATGTGCGTGTTTGCAAAGCTGGACATCATCATCAAGGAAGTTGCAGCGTTCCTCTGGAGATGCAGGGATGGGACAACCCAGATCCAGCCCCACACAGGGGTGGCCAGGACCATTCCCAAAGCCTGAAGGTCAACAGTTCTCACCCACTTCGCTACCTGGCTTCGCCAGCCTTTGCAGGAGACAGCAGAGCTTTGGCTTCTCATCACATTTGTGTCTTGTAAGACCCATTTGAGACAGTTTCCTAACCAAAACCAGCTGGGCTTTAAGTTGTCCAAGCCAGGAGTTTGCAGGGGGGACCCTATGATCTTTCCAGCTCTGCTTTCTTCTCACAGGTGTTTTCACTGTTGAGCCAAGCTGACCTATTGCGCAGCTCCAAAATATGAAGGAGCCTGGGAGAAGATAGCTGCTCATGGTCCCAGCAGGCCAGGCTTGGGGCTGGTGCCTTGGTCTGTGCCAGGAAACAGACATTTCAGTCTTCTGAGCATTGGCTGAAAGTTTGCTGCATTTAGCCTTTTCACTGAATGGGCTTTTGCATTTGTTATTCCAGCACGAAAGAAAGAAGGAGAAAAAGTCAAATGGGCCTCGAGCATTTTCTGCTCTTAGAGGCTGTCTGAGCTTTTTGGACTCAAAGTGAAATAAATTACATCTCTGTGCAGCTTCCGGATATCCGAGTGATTTGTTGAATAGAGCCGCCTTGCACATCACGGCTCTCCAGTTAGGCTTTTATTTCTGGCCTTTACAGCAGCATCAGGCCTTGTAAGTACTATTTGGTCTGAAGTAGGCTTAGCTTTTCCTTTCAGCCATGCTCTGCAGCTTGCTCCAAAGTGTTCGTGCGGGAAGAAGGGACAAAAGAAGAGCTAGGCTCGATATGAAAAGAACATCTCTCTGAACAAGGCTGTCCTGCTGTAAGTGGTTCTGAGAAGTTCTGCTTAGAGGCTGCTAGTCCTGGCACACAAGATCCTTATCCACAGCCGGTGGAAGTTAACTGGAGTCTTTCTTCTGCCTTCTGTGGGCTAGTGGGGAGTGAAATGTCTTGCAGGGTCTCAGCGTCTGAAGAGAACAAGGATGAGAAGAGGGTAAAATTGTGTCTGGGCCTCTGCAGGCATGCCTCTGTGGTCCTGCCCAGCCGAACAGCCAAGGCGAGCCAGCCAGCACCGACAGGAATGTCCCACGGGAAGTCAGCACACGTGCGAGCCCACAGCAAGCTGCAAAGCACCTTCCCAGCTTATGGTGTGGCACATCTTCTCCTGCTCATCCCAAAGGAAACTACATTTTCCAGCTGAGGAAATTGCAGTTCACCCTTCAAAGCCGGTGCTTGGTGCCACTAGCAGGGCAAGGTGGCTCTGGGCTGGGAGAAGGTCTGAAGCCCTTTCCACATGCTGGGCTCTCTGGGGCTTCCCAGGGATGAAGATCCTCATCATCAGGACAGCCAAATGGCAGCAAGGGCTGCCATGGTCCTTACCTTGAACTGTGTCCTCTCCCTAGCTGATGTCAGGCTGTTTCACAGCCTCTTGCCCTGTCATGTCTTAGCCAGTGCCTCCCAGGACCGTCACTGCAGGCTCCAGGGCACTGCGATGTGGAGCCTGCCTTAACCTCTCTGTTTCTTCAGCACCTGAACGAAGTTCAGCTGTAGGCTTGAAAATCAGTCTGGAAGAAAGTTTGCAAGGTGACCCTGTCCCAAGGCACAGGCAGCTTAAAAAGCTTGGCCGGTGGCAGGACTGCTCGGCTGTCCTCACCCCTGGCAGACCTCGGGTCTCCCCCCGGTCTCCTCCTCCCTGGGCTGGGCAGCCCCAGCTCTCTTGGTCTTTCCTCATCCAGCAGATTTTCCAGCCTCTGGCCAGTCTCCTTCTGACTTCTTTGGGACCCGGTCTGTTTTCCTCCTGGCACGTTCCCATTTTCACCCTACCCAGGGCGGGTGGTTCCTTGGTGCATTCATGGCTGTGGCAAGAGCAGCTTCTGAGAGGCTTTGCAGAAGCCCTTGGCTCTGGTCTACTGGTCATGGTGGGATGCAAATGGCTGCTCCCAGGAACAGGCACCTAATGCACGGTGGTAAGGAACAGAGGAGGAGACCTCCCCGTTGCAGTGGGATTAGAGTCTGCAGGTGAGCTGGCTGCTGGGCTGCTTTTCTCTACAAGGATTTCTGAAGTGGCTTCTGAGTCCCTCCAGTGTTGTTTCTTTCCGTGGGCTGTCCAACAAGCTGGATGGTGGGATGAAGGACCAACTGGCCCCAGGTGGAGATGGAGAAGAGATGCTCGGCAGTGCTGGAGGAGACTGTCCCTGCCTGCTCCCCAGGCCCAGATCTGCGCTCCTGGCTGGTGCAGAGGTTCGACCTCCCTCCTGCCAAAACCTGCTGCTCCGTTCTCACCCTTCCCCAGGTCTTTTTGACTGCCCACACCTTGGCCCTTCCGTTGGGCTGCTTCGTGCCTTCAGCCACGCTCTCCTGGGCACGTGCTGCCTGCAGCCACGCACTGAGAGCCAGCATGGGGGAAGAGCCGTGTCTCCGCTCCCCCTTCTCTCAGCTGCTCTGAGTCTCCAGTTTTAGGCATGGCCGCAGACTTTCAAGGCAAGCCTGCTTTTGGCTTCTTGTATCTTTGGTGAGACACGAGCGTAGGAGCAGAGGATCAGGGAGGAACACCTGGCTTGTCACACCCTGTGTCCTGCCATCCCCTCCCACGGGTTCCCAAACTTGGCCGACTCTGCCAGCACCACCAGCAGCCGCTCCCGGCCGCCTCTGCCACCCTGGGGATGTGGCAAAGGGGCTTGGGCACCACAGCCTGAGAGCCCTTCCCCAGCCTGGTCAAGCACCAGAAGCTTTTGTCTTCTTTCAAGCCCAGTTCCTCATCTGGGCCCCAGCTTTACGTTCCTTACCAGCCGTGGAGTGACCTGCAGCAACAACCAGGGCTTTTTAACCGGCAGCTTTTGGAAAGGGGTGAACAACACAAGGGGAGATGCGCTGCAAGGAGCTATAGGAACATAAGATGCTAGTTAGGGAGAGCCATCAGCCCAGGTAGTAGTTCCTCTCACTCTTGGTAGATGTTAGAGGGCACGTCTCTCCCTAACCTTGAGCTCCATTTATTGACCTGTTGTGCAATAATTTATCTAACCCGTGCCTGAACCCACTGACACTCTTTGCTTCCACAGCCTCGCGCAGCAGCAAGTTGCAGAAGTTACAATCCACTGTGCAAAGAAATGCTTCCTTTTATCTGTTTTAATGTGATTTCCAGCTCAATCCATATTTACAGCTGAGACAGGAAGGCTGGGGATACAGTGTCCAGGAGTTTATCCGATTTGAATGTGTGGAGGATGGTAGATCCTACATTTTCATGTTAACATATCCCTTGACAAGGCTAGGGGAGAAATTGCAGAAGATGACCATTTGTGGTAGCGGGGAACAGAAACCAATGACCTGAGAGGTTCCCTCTACTCTGACATTTTGCTGTGAATCACATGAGTTAAATTCTTACTGTAAGGCTCAGATGTGTTTTGACAGGTACAAAGGGATACCAAGAACACAACATCCCGAACAACCTTTGAGTAAGGTGGGTGCTTGGTGGTACTTAGGGTAATATAGCTTAGTACAGCCCTGCAAAATGCCTTTCAGTGTTACCAACCAACTAGTTTTTACACCACTAATTATTGTGCACAAAAAGGTATGAGATTTATTAAAGAACAATGGGAAGTGTGCATGGTAACTTGTGAATTTTTTTAGGTGCATTACTGTGAAGAGGTGCAGGACTCACTTTAAAGAAAAGCGTATTGAATTTGTCATGATGACATGGGAACATTCTGGAAGATGAAAATATGTTTATTGCCGATGCTGTCAGAGGCAAGGCTTTCCTGAAGGGTCTCGCTGGGTGGCCCAGCACCAGACATCTCTGCTCCACGCACTGTACGCACACTCGCTGCAGCAAAGCAGGGTCCATGCGTGCCGAAGCATCTGTGCTCTGGTCCGAGGTCTGGTCTCGGGCGATGGAGTGACACCGTCCAGCAGACCCGATTTCTGATCTCTAGTTTGCATTGATCTTACGTTTAGACACACAGTCAGAAGAACAGACCCTCCCTTTTCCAGTGCCTTTGGAAAGATCGCAGCTTCGTAGAATGAGTCCTTTCTCCTCCACCCTTAATCTACAACCCAGCTTCCCCGGGAGATCCTACTTTGAGCTAAGATCTTCGGCCCACCAGCTGAGCTTGCATTCTTCTTTACAGTCCCTGAATTCAGCCGGTGAGCTGACTGCCTCTGGCATTTCCTCTTGGTCTGTGCTTCTGGGCATCTCCAAAGTATTTGTTTGTTTTGTTCCGTTGTGTTTGTTTTTCCCATGACATGCGGATGGCAGGGGGAACTCCTTCTGTTTGTCAGTGGCCTGCTCCTGCCGCGGAGGGAGTTTCGGTGGCATAGTTCTCGTGGTGTTTTCATCTGTACGTACCAGCATGGGCAGTTTCAGGCGTGGGGTGACGAAGCAGCCCAGTAACTCCTTACGTGGGTGCTGTTCTTGGCAGGGCCGGCGTGGCTGAACCATTTTGCACAGCCAGCCGGCAGAGCAGATCCCTCATCTCTAGTTTGCATTGATCTTGTGTCTAGGGACAGTCAGAAGAACAGACCCTCCCTGGGAGAAACCCGTGGGGACATCTCGATGGTTTGCTTTCCCTATACAACCAGAAAACGCAGCCTCTGCTGTGAGATTTGTTCTGTGAAATTAGTTCGCTGAATTAAATCCAGACCCCTCTTAAGAAAGATGCAAGTCTAGATGCAAGCAAGGTCTAGCTAAGGCCAGCTCACAGACCCCTTGCAGTCTGGCTTCTTAAGACCCCGAAGATGTGGGTTCTCGTCCGCTCAGCTTTGAGCAGCGGGCTCGGCTTTTGCAAAACCAGACGTGATCGTATCAAAGTCTCGTTTTCCGCAGAGCAGAGGAAACCACTCCCGTGATACCTTGCTCGTCTGGCAGCACTCACAAGCGCTTTGCTTGCCTCCTTGCACCCTGTCCTCGCGGGCTACGCTGGGACGTAGGCAGTACAGGCAGAATGAGTGACGGTATCGGGCAGCCAGCGAAGGAGCCGCAGGCGCAGTGCATCTCCCAGAGCTGTTTTCTAACCAGTCTTTGCACATCTTCTGTTGCTAAAGATCCTGGGCCCCGATTCTTCCGCCACTCTGGATTTACACCACTCCATGGGCTCCGATGGAGTAATTCACAGCTTCCTCTGGTGTAAGCCCAGGAAGAATGGGGGCCCCCGATTGTTTGATTTCCATCCCATAACCCGGAATGAGGAATGCTGCAGCATGACCCTTGCCAGAATAACCGGGGGCCCTGCAACTTTCTTTTCTTTGTGCTTTTTATGTTTTTTTTCTCATCGTACTGCTGTCCGCTAATGGCTTGAACTCTGTTTTGTTACGGACGTTTCTTACTTTGTGTCCAGTGTACCTAGATCCACTGCGATGGCCATGAGCAACACTTGTGTGCGCAGTACGGAACTCTGCAGCCAGGGTCTGGGGTGGTGGGGCGAGGCAAAACGGGGTCCTGAACGTGCCCATGTGTCCGTGCTGTTTCACACGCGGGTGAACTTGTATCGCAGCGAGGCGCAGAGACCTTGAAAACCACTTTTTGAGTAGGGGCACGGGGCGCGATTCATTAAAACAGCCTCGGGAGGTGCTGCTTGGCACTCGCCAGCAGCATGGCACGGAGCGCAACTGCGGCCAGATGCTTTCCCACCAACATGTCAGCGAGGTGAAAAGCCTGCTTCCTTGCCAGAGGAGAGGTGAAAACCAGTCACAGAGCTAGACAGGGGTTTCCCTAAAATGCAGCACCCTTCACGAATGCCTTCCCATGCGGTGCCAACGTGGGGCTTCATGTTGCCCTCTCCTCCTGGCGAGGACGAGCTCCTGGATCAGTCCCCGGCTGCAGCCCGGCTCCCAGGAGATGTTTGCAGCCAGCGGTCAGGCACAGCCCAGTCGCAGGAGGATGAAGGGCACCCCGACGCGTCCTGCCCGGGCAGCTGCGGTCCAAGCTACAGCCCGGTGCCCTTTGGGTGCTAGCGGGGGTCTGAGGCCAGGCATCTGCCCCCAGGGACCCCCCCCTCCTGCTCCGCTCCTGCCCAGATCGCACACACGGCCCGGGGGGGGCTCGGTGGTCCCTATTCACTGGAAACACCGGTGGCTGCTCTTTCGTCAGTCCCTGTCCTCCAAGGAGTGGTTTTTTTAAGTGACTCAACCGAGAGTCAATCTAGAGAATACTTACCAAGCGGCCAAGATATTCCACCAAGGCTAAAATTTCCTGCCTCTTTTCTGGAGGGAAGTCCAATGATTTGGCGTCCCGAGCAGTTAGCCATCAGACTTGATGCTCTCAAAGGCTGGGATGGGATCTGGCAGTGAAAGAGCAGATACTCCACACTTCCCAGAGGTGAGACTCACCAAAACGGCCAACGGTCCGCACTCAAACTCGCGGATCGTATTTGCGACCCCTCTCCATGCTCTCTGGCTTTTAATGAATCAGGCCTCCCGTGGCTGGCTGGATGCTTAGTTAATGGTTAAATGCTCATGAGTGTTTTTCAGGCAGTTGTTGTTTCTTAGCTGTGATGTGTGAAATGTAGTATCTCTTTATAGGATGCAATTTTGAAACACAAGGAACGCCTTACTCTCAATTAGGCAAGTATCTTTATTACAATTAACTGGCACCTACTCCATGTTGCTAATCCTTTTTTTTTTTTTTTTTTTTTTTTTTTTTTAATCTTTGGCGACCGAGCAGCATTTCTTGCACATACCCTGCTTGCAGGGCACTGTCAGATGTCATGGCAGTAGGCAAATTTGGAGGAGGAACGGTGATTGCCACATGATGTAAAAGCATTTTAAGTTTTTCCTCCATATGATTTTAAAGAGAAACCTGAAGTCAGTGCTCTGGAAGCGGCCCTGTAATTAAGAACTGATCCTCCTGCTCAAAGCAATACATATTCCAGCTCATTAAGGGCACTCGAACGTGGGCCAAATGCCGAGGAGGTGATTAGCCCCTCTGCAGCTAATTGGAGCGAGTGCTGGTGGTAGCTGCTTGCCTGTCCCCTTCAGCCTGCCTGCAAGGTCAGGCCCGTTCATTCCCCCGGGAGAAGGAGCCCCGTTCCCAGCCCTGCGGGATTCCCTCCTCGGGAAGCTCGCACACCGCGCCGGCCGGCCTGCGCCCATCCTCGCTCCGTCTCTCCCCGCCTTTACGCAAAAACGCCGAAAGGTCCGTGCGCTCGCTGGAGAAGCAGGCAAGCAGGAATTGTTTCTCGTTCCTTTCTTTACCCAACTTTACGTGCTGTTTTCTCTCCTGCATGCCTTTCCTTGGGAATGACCACAGTTGACATTAAAAAAATGGTGGCAGGTACGGAATTGCCTCCGTCAAGTTGCGAAAGTGGGGCACCCGCGTGCATGTGAGCTGTCTTGTGAAACGATCCAATAAATCGATGAATAAATCTCACCAGAGTGTTTTATTTTTCAAGCCGTATTTACTCCTGCAGGCGTGAGAGTGTTTTGTGGATGTATCAGTTCATGTTTCAGTGACCGCTGGAGAAAACCACCTGGGGAACCGGGCTGGTGGCTTGTGAAACCCCGTGCCTCTGTCTTGTCGAGGACGTGACACTGTATCTGTCAGATTCGCAGTAACCAAGTCCTGTGCATTTAAACCAGCTGCTGTACCGAGCTGTGGAGGTTTTGGGGCATTTTCCAGCCTTCCCATGAGCTAGCTCTTGTCTTACGTGTGGCCGGTTGCTCCGCAGGGAGGTTTCTCGGTGTGACGTAGCATCTCTGTCAGTGTAGACCTTTGTATGTGCTTTTGGTTCCCAGGACTGCCAGCCCTCAAATACACACACAGAGTTTATCCGCTCATCCTCAGTCCCCTTCCCACGCTGGGCCTGACCCTGCAAACTGTTGCTTGCATGAATTACCCTTAGTCATAAGAGTAAGTTACGTTAGCCGGAGCCCGGAGACCTGGCCGGGATCGCACGTCTCCTTCTGCTAGGGCCAAACTTTAGGAGATCGCGAGGATCCTGCGGGCTCGTGAGCTGAGACAGACGGACGGTGGGAGGGGACGGAGAAAGACAGGCACCGGGGAGCAGCGAGAGCAAAACTCGTCCGAGTCCCGGCCATAAAACCTCAGGCAGGCTGCAGCCGCACGAGCTCAAAGCGTCCCTCCGCGAGGGAAGGTGCCCTCCGTGAGCCGGCAGCCCCCCCCCCACCGCCGCCGTCCGGCTGCCTGCCCGCTTCTTGCTGCCGCCTCGGCGGGCAGCAGCCCGAGCCCCCCGCCGTGCCTTCGTGCGACGCGTCGGCCCTGCATGCAGCATGCGCTGTTCTCGCGCCCGCTCCGCGTGGGTCGGTCGCCGACGGCTGCGCTCCCGCCGGACTAACCTGATGTTGTTTGTGTATTCCAGTTGCTTGGTTTTCTTTCGATCCCGCCTCTGCCCATGCTGACATCATCTTTTCTAATGACAACCTGACTGTCACCTGCAACAGCTATGATGACAGGGTTGTGCTGGGGAAAACGGGCTTTTCCAAAGGGCTCCATTACTGGGAGCTGTCAATCGATCGTTACGATAACCACCCTGACCCGGCCTTTGGTGTGGCACGCGTTGATGTCCTGAAGGATGCCATGCTGGGCAAGGACGACAAGGCCTGGGCCATGTACGTGGACAATAACCGGAGCTGGTTCATGCACAACAATTCGCACACCAACAGGTACGTGGTCTGGAGCAGGGTCTTCCTCCCAGAGACCGCAGCCCAATCGCAGTCCAAGTAAGAGCCCGTGGCTTTTCCAGCGGCACCCACAGGCGCCCACGGGAAGGGTGACATCGCTCCGAATCGCCTCTGTTAGAGGACGCGCCCTCGTCCCAAGCGAAGGACAGTCCCTGCCTCCCTGGTTCCAATACTGCTCCAATATTCCTTCCCTGCCTACTGCGACTCTTTCCGTGCCGACTCTTCCCCCGAGCACGCGCGGCACCACTCCCTTCCCGTTAACACCCAAAGCCTTGCAACTCGTGCAACAAGAAAACGGTGTTTGCCTTTATCCCCGTGCCACGGCTATCGCTCGCTTTCCCCGTGGGGCTGGGGGCTTCGAAGCTTGCAGGGGGAGAGCCTGGCGTCACCTTCCTGCAGCCTCAAAGACCGTTCCCTGATGGGTCAGCAGGTTCCCTGATGGGTCTGCAGCTTTGCTCCCCAGGTCCACTTGCTTTCCCCCCCGTGGTTGTGTTGTTGCTGCGGCTGCTCACGTAGGTAGCTTTGGCCTCGGGGACGTCACGGCAAGCGGAGGGCACCTCTGTGGGAGGCTTGAGAAGGAGGTGCCCAGGGGCTTGTGAGCGTGGCTGGGATGGGTGCAGGTCATGGCCTGGCTCCTGGGTGAGCTGCGAAGTTCGGCGTCATCCATGAGGTCCATGCCCTGAACCCTGAGCCGGGAGCACAAGGGACATTAAGCCACAGAGATGCTCTGATCTTCTTCTCGCCCCCGCAGAACCGAGGGTGGGATAACGAAAGGCGCCACGGTGGGAGTGCTGCTGGATTTGACCAGGAGGACCTTGACGTTCTCCATCAATGAGGACCAGCAAGGGCCTGTCGCCTTCGAGAACCTGGAGGGCCTCTTCTTCCCCGCGGTCAGCCTCAACAGGAACGTGCAGGTACGTGCTTTGACCGTGCTCTCTGGAGCACCGCAGCGGCATACCCTGCGGCTGAGCTTGCTGGCAGGCTCCCTCTAATGCTGCTGTCACTGCAGTGTGTCGATGCTCAGCAGCACGGGGACTTTGTGGAGTGGGGAGGACTGTCCTGCAACAGGGGTGGCTTGGAAAGAGCTAAACTTACACCCTAAACCACACGCAAGTCTCTAAAATCAGGACAGACCTTCCTGCAGATGCAGCTGCTGCATCCGTCTCCCCGCTCCAGGTTTCTCCATCAAGGCTGCTGAAGCACCAGCGTTCTCCAGCCCTCCCTGGTCGATGGGGTTTGACAACTCCGTTTCGTCATACTACCCCACAAGACCCTCACCAGCTCTTACAGCTCTCCCAGGACCCAGACAGGAGCATTACCAGGGAGAAGGGCACCTTTTAAAGCCTGTTTTCCCCTGGGGAGTTTCAAACCCTTCTTCTCTCCCTCTCTCCCAAGCTCTCAGTTCTCCTGAACATCACCAAGCGGTGACTCCCTGGGCCTAGCCGGTATTTTCATCTTTTCATTTTTCTTCTCACTAATGTCATCCCTGCTATCCTCTCCCCCAACAAGTCCCCCGTGTTCACCAAGCCTGGCTTTGGCACATCCACTCTACCACCGCTTGCACCTCCAGCACTGCACAAGTGCCCGGGCACATCCTAGGACACGTTGCACATAACAGATGACCTCAGGGTGTCCAGTATTTTGGCACGGTCTTCTGCAGTGGATCTCAAAGGCATCACCTCTGTGCAAAGGCAGAGGCACCGCGTGGCCTCTGGAAATTAGGGATCCGTGTGTTAGGGCGTGCTCTGCTATGTTGTCCGTTGGGATCCAGGGTGTGCTGTGCTCCGGTACCAACGCAGTGACAGTTTTCCAGCAACACTGGAGCTGGAAAGACTGGAAAGACTCCTAGCAGACCAGGAGCAGAGGTTGGTCGGTACCACCGCAAACCCCAGGAGCATCCCTGCCAGAGTGTCCCGGTGTTTAATTAGGAAACATTAAAGAAGCGCATCTTGTCTGCCCTGTTTTCAGAGGTTGCTGTATTAATTTGGTGTGGTAAAAAACGACCTGCTTTGTGACGGGTTTAATTCCTACCACAATCTTCTACACAGCCCTGAAAGACAAGCGCGTTTCTAGAGCCCCTCTGCTTTCTGACAGTTCTCTGGGCAAGGCAGAGCTTAAATCCCCTGACAACAGAGAAGTCCCATGGGATGCTGATAAAAGGCTGCTAATAAACCCAAGCCATTCATTATCCTTCTTCAAACGTGTATGAGTAATTAAAAATGACTCTAATTAGGAGGGAAATAATTGTACTTTAGACAAAGTTTTTTATAAATCTGTATCTGAAGGAGAAAATGCTGCTGTTCCAATAAAAGAAGGAATTGTGCTTTCCTGCCAAATTAAAGCATTTGTGGAGGGAACTGAATTGTCCCTGCACAGCTCCTCGGTGCCTCTGTGGGTATTTGCAGGACCTGGCCCCTTGCCCGCTCAGTCTGTACAGGCGGAGCCTGCCCGTATTCCTTATGGACCAGGGTTTTCCTGGACGCAGTGAGCATCAGGTCCCTGGTATTTCTTGCGCTTTCCCTTTGTCCCTATGTTGCAGCCTCTGCTGCGTCACTCCCCGTGCCCGGATGATGCCGGGCCGAGACCTAGCTCCCATTTTCATAGAATCACAGAATGGTTTGGGTTGGAAGGGACCGTTATAGGTTTCACTTGAGCATCCCCCCACGCCGTAGCATGGCCCTGCCCCACCATCCTGCTGCTGCTCGGCTTCCCCGCCGCAAAGGTCCTTACCTCCCACCGGCAATCGGCCGCGTCCCCTCCGCTGTACAGCCCGTGCTCGGCTCGGGGGCTTCTCGGGGGTCTCCTTCTGTACTGAGCAGCTTCAGTGTCCTTCAGGCCCCTCCATACCCTTTTTGTCCATCCCATCTGCAGAAAAACCCAACTGCTGCCACGTCCCCCCTCTCCGACAGCTGGCTGTTGGATTTGTCTGCAGCCGGCTGGGAATGTTTGGGGCTTGGTACCCCTGGTACTTCACGCTGGAGCTGCGTAGGGGATCCTGGCAGTGCAAACAAGTGGTGAAGCAGCAAGATGGAGCCACCACCGTGGTCCTGGCGATGGCCTTTCCCACCCACCCCCAGCCCCCGGTGCAGTGGGGCAGGAGGAGCGACGGGCAACATCTCTGGCCGCATCCTGCCTCTCCCCGGGTGCTGCTCCTGCCCTCCCTGGGGACAACACGCCGGCTGCCGTGCCGTGGGCCGTCCCGCCAGGCACGGAGGGATGCAGGTGAGCCCCGTATCTCTCATTGCAGGTGACGCTGCACACCGGTCTGCCGGTCCCCGAATTCTACGCTTCGCGCTCGGCCATGCCTTGAGGATGCTCCCGGAGCCGGCTGCCTCTTCTCGAGACGAGAGGAGCCAGCCCGTTCCCTCCTGCGGGACGAGGCCGGCTGCCGAGCCGCCGGGTCCCTGCTCGGCCGCCGGCCGGAGACGGGGAGGCAAAGCGGGAAGGAAGAACCTGGCTTTTGGCCGTCTCTGGTCTCCACCCTCCCGCACTGTCCTGTGTGTGTGCGCGCTTCGCTGTTTAGCTCTTTTTGGCTGATGAAGTACCTAGGTAGCCTGAGATGTTCCTCTGTGTCCGCTTTTAGGTTTGGTTTTATTGATTTGAGTTGGGGTTTCGGGGAGGGGACAGTTTTGTCTCGTTTGGCAGAGTGCTTTCCCCTCCCACGCTGCGCCGGGGGGGTGGCCGGAGGGACCGAGGAGGGATCCCCGCCACGGGAAAGCTGTCGCCCACGCCAGCCCCATTCCTTTGCAGGATATTTCTTTCCCCCGTGGCCTTTCTTGCAGAGTGCCCTCGGTCATGTGTAGCGGTGGGTCCTGGATTACCAGTCAGTCTCCGTGTCCTTACCAAAACACCCAGCCCTGTCCCTTGTCCCCCTGAGGCGTTTCTGTGGGGTGCAGCGGTGGGGCAGAGGGGCGGCTGCCCTGTCCCCGGGTGCTCCGGGCTCCCGGTGCTCTCCCCCGGCTCCCCACAGCCCGGCGCCGGCACGCGCGCCACAGCCATACACCGGAGAGCCCTCGCCCGGCTCTTTGGAGATTAGCGTTTATTTTTTTATAGTTGCCGTATAAAGCCTAGCCTTAAATACTAACTGATAGTGTCCTTCCGTTCACCGGAGAATTCATTCTGCAGTGAGGGTCTGACGGGGAGCCCGGGGATGGAGATGGAGATGGGGATGGAGATGGAGATGGGGATGGAGATGGAGATGGGGATGGAGATGGAGATGGGGATGGAGATGGAGATGGGGATGGGGATGGAGATGGGGATGGAGATGGAGATGATGGAGATGGAGATGGGGATGAGGGTGGGGATGGGGATGGGGATGGGGAGGAAGGAGAGCTGGCCACAGCCCTGCCACGCACTCAGGAATACGCGCCCGCTGCCCTGCCTGCACCTGCTGCCGGCAGCAGTTCCCGTCAGCCTCCGCTCCCTACCCTGACTTTCTGGTAATTCAGAGGCAGGAGAGGAGCGGGAGGTCGTGGGCGCCGTGCCCGGTGCCAGCCCCCGTTCCCGTGCCGAGGGCGCCTGCATGCGCATGTCCCCACGCTTCGCTTTTCGGTCCCTCGCCTTCTCCCGGCGTGGCTGGCGGAGCTGGGGGAGGCAGCGGTGTCGTGCCAGCATGCCCAGCCTGCCCGGAGAGCTGCAGCTCATCGACCCGGGGTCGGGTGGGATGCAACGGGAGTACCGGTCCAGCAGAAAGACCAGTGTAAATAGACCATTCCCTTCCAGCGTGCCCTCCTCTAGGACGGTCCCATTCGCTCCCTTGTTGCTCTAGTATTAAGTTTACCTAATTTATTGGATGGGTGCTATCTTGTTGACTTACACCGAGGAGTTTCTCTCAGCTGCAGGAGAGCCGTGTTGCGGGACAACGCCGAGCAGCTCTTTGGTGAATTCTTGACGAGCCCCCGTGGCCGGCTCACCCGGGGCTCCTCTCTCAGCCGTTATCCCCCGTTCTTTAGGATGTTCATGGTGCTTATTAGACTCCCAGTGATTGTAAGACGTCGTCCCCCTGTACCGCGATGATAGCTGCATACAGCCGCTGTACTGAAGAGAAGTGTCATGTTTGCTGTTCTAATAAAGGACTTTTATGAGAGAAGGGCAGAGCTTCCCAGAGCATCTCTGTGCCGCCACAGCCCCTGGCTTCGGTTCCCATCTTGTCCCCGCTGGTGCGGGTCACCGCCATGCACTTCACATCCCTTCACTGTCCCCGTCGGGGAGTTTGGGGGGGCTGAGGGATGGTCTCGGATGCCGAGGAGCCGGGACGTAAGGAAGGAGGGATGGCATCCGGCTGGAGGGAGGAATTACCTAGGCTGGATACAGAGCAGCATCTCCCCGGGGGGACAAGCCGCTGCATCCCCAACACCAGCTCCTGCCTGGAGACCCATCCAGGATGAGAGATGGTGCCAAGGACCAGGTGGGGAAGAAAGATAAAATGATAGAAATCACAAGGTGTCAAGAAGTGGAACAGCCCAGCACCGTTGTGATGCAGTGCTGGCAACATTAAAATCCTCGGGGGGGGGTCTTTTTTCCAGAAATAGGGGCAAACGCTAAGGAATGAGCAGTGCCGGGGCCATTTCCCAAGGAAAGGCAAGGACGGTTCTCCCAGGGGCCTGAGAAGGGCTCGCTGTTGGGATATCGGTGCCTGCTCTATGTTTTCTCAGAGTGCCTCAGGAGAGGTTTTCAATGTGAGGCCTCTGAGCTCATCACGGGCTCGAGTCCAGGGCTAAAGGAAAAAAACGCTAATGCACTGCATTAAGTGCATTTATGTCTCAGAACGATGCTCATCCCTTCCAGAGAGGGAATGTGCCCAGGACACCGGAGATGCGGGAAATTGCATCCTCCCTGCAGCAAATAAAACCCAGCCTGTAAGTCCTGCGCGGGGGAGAAGGGAAAAACCCCAGGGCCAGAGGACACCCACCGCCCGGGGACGGGCCCCGGAGACGATGGCAGAGCCGCTCGCCAGCTGCATCCCGGCTCCCGACTTCCAAGAGGGCAGCGCCGGAGGTCTCAGGCTGCCCGAAGCCACCCGGGGCTCCGCTCTTGGCAGCTCTCGGAGCGCTTTGCGCGGCACCATTTGCGCGGCTGCAATTTCCACCCGCGTTGGGAGGACAGGTCCTGAACACGAAATACCCGCTCTACGCGCCGAACCCCTGTCTGCTCCGTCTGGCAACTACTGGCGGGGAAACCATGCCCAGGTCTTCCGCCGGGACAACAGTCCTTCGATTTGCCCTGTGAAAAACCAGAAGATGGGTCACATTCCTGGGTTGTTTTTTTTTTAACATGTTGCACATGTGCAGTTTGGGTCTGTTCCTAAATCTTGGGTGAGCCGCCGGAGGCCTTTGCTACTCGGTCCCACCAAGGGTGACAGTCGGGGTGCCTGGGTCACGCGTGGCCCGGCCGGCCCGTGGGGTCCTCTCGCTTTTCTGCTTCGTGCGGTTTAGTTTTGCAGAACCGGGCAGGGAAAACACTCGAGGCTGGAAAGCCTGCGCAGGCATGGCTGGAGGAAGAGGAAGAGGTTGTTGCGTTGTACGCTCCCAGCAACGATTCTTGCCCTCCGGAGGAACCGGAGGCAGGACACGGCAGGCAGCCACGGAGCCCACCCGAAGCGATCCCAGGCCGTTTTCCAGAGGGATCGAGGAGAGGGGCAGAGAAAAGTGAGGAGGGCGAAGGGAGAGCGGGCAGGGGAGATGGCTGCGAGGGAGGAAAGGGGGGGAGGAATGCGAGGGGGGGGGGCGGGCGTGACACCGTGACACTTCCCATCTGAGCCAGGAAAGCGGCGTTTCCCTCCGGGAAAAGGTCTCGAACGGGCCCGGAGAACCCCCCCCCACCCCCCCACGCCGCGGGCCGGGCCGGGGGGGGGGGGGATCCCTGCGTGGGGCGGTGCTGCGGAGCTCGTTCCCCCCCCCCCCCCCCTCCTTTTGCGCATCCCCGGGTGGCGGGGCACGCCGGTCCCGCCCCGCGAGTGGGCGGCCCGTGGGGGTGGCCCGTCCCCCGGTTCCCTCCCCCGGGGGCTCCGCTCCGGTAGCCCGGCCCCGGGGCGGAGGCGGAACCCGGTGCCGGTTGCCCAGCCCCGCCGCCACGGCAGTGTGTTGTGTGTGGTACCCCCACCCCACGCACAAACATATATCCACCCCCCCCCCCCCACCACCACCAATTTCACATCCCCCGCAGCCCCGCCGGGATGTCGCGACCGTTGTCGGACCAGGAGCGGCGAAAACAAATCAGCATCCGCGGGATCGTGGGAGCCGAGAGCGTGGCCGAACTGAAGCGGAGCTTCAACCGGCACCTGCACTTCACCCTGGTCAAGGACCGCAACGTGGCCACCCCCCGCGACTACTACCAGGCCCTGGCCCACGCCGTGCGCGACCACCTGGTGGGGCGCTGGCTGCGCACCCAGCAGTACTACTACGAGAAAGACCCCAAGGTGGGAGCGAGGTTGGGGTGCTGGGGTCGGGGACGGACACGGGGACACCCCCCGGTCCTTGCGGGGCAGGGGGCGGAGGGCGGCGGTGGGAGTTCGGACGGCCGTCGTAACCCCACGGGTGCGAAGCCGCCCTCTGCGAACGCTCCGTGGGAAAAAGAGAGAACGGTGGGAGGGCTCGGATTTTTTTTTTTTTTTCCTTGGGTTGAGGGATATTCCCCTTAACTTTGCCGAGCGGAGGGGACTGGACTTTAACGAGCGAGGCCGCTGTCCTTTGCTTTGCAAAACAAACAGAGCGCGGCTTGGCCGGGAGCTGGGTGCAGGGCACGGGAACGGCGTTTATTGTCCCGCGGCGCTGGCGTGGGTGCGGTCTACCGTAAGCAAAGCCTTCTAGGGTGAATTAGTCGAAAGGCTTAAAACGAAGCCGGAGCTAGCCGCAAGCAGGCCTCCTTTAAAATAGGCGCAAGCCTAATCTGTGCCACAGCGATCCCGAGCGGGAAAGATCTGGTTTGTGCAGGAGTTGCCGTCCTCCCGCTCATCTCCGCCGGCTCGTACCGAGCGCGGGGCTCCGGCTGCCGGGGGGATTAAGCAGTAATCCCCTCCTGACACCTGGACGGCCCTGTCGGTTCCAATTTCCTCCCTGCGAGGGTGCCCATGCCGACACCTTGCTGGGACCCTGCCAGCCCCTGGTAGCTCAACTCCCCCCCTCGTGTCGCGTAGGGGTGAGAAAAAAAGACGAGCCTCTTCCAGGGCTTGAATCTGGGGACTCTCCCGCATAGCCGAGCCGTGCCGGGTGCCATCCGCCCGGCGTCGCTGCTTCCAGCTCCGCTGGGACCAAACCGGTAAGCCCAACCGATCCCGCCCGGCACATCCCTTCGCCAGCACGACCCCGCGCAGGTCCTGGGGAAACGTGTCAAGTCAGCGACTTCCTCCACCCTAAATCCTTCCTTAAAACCTGCCGGTGCTGACGCCGGGGAATTGGCTTACACAAGCCTCTGCGTTACCGGCCGCATCCTGCGCTCGTCGTGTCAGCGAGAGGGGAGGCGAGAGCACGCGGTGGTCCTGAGACCGAACCCCCCCCGGGGACGGCAGAGGAAGCCGGTGTCCCCGCGGGTGCCGCACGCGTCCGGCACCGGCGGTTCGCTCGGTTTTGCGGTTGCGTTGCAGCTCGGGGTGACGTTAGGAAACATCTCCTTTTTTAAAGTTTAACTTTGTACCGCCGCGGCCACCGGTATGCTCGGGGCGACCACCCTGGAGCTGTCCCTGCTCTCGGACAGGGTGTTTTGTCTAAACGAAACCGCCTCGGCGCTACCCTCTTCCCAGCTTGGGAAATAGCAGCGGCAGGAGATAAGGGGCTGCAGGGCACGGCCGCCTCGGGGCCCCCGAGGAGCTCCAGCCCTCAAATTCCCAGTGCAAACCACCCTGCTCTGTTGAGAGTCGGGTTTTTTTTCCTCTTGCTTCGAGATAACAGCCGATAGCAGCTTCTGGGGTCCAGAGGAGCCTCCTCCGGCCCCGGGGAAGGTGACCGGCAGGTGGTTTTCTCTTTCAGAGGATTTACTACCTCTCCCTGGAGTTTTACATGGGGCGGACGCTGCAGAACACGATGGTCAACCTGGGGCTGCAGAAACGCCTGCGACGAAGCCATCTACCAGGTGAGCATCGCAGGGGTCGGCGCGGACCCGGACCGGGAGGGCTCGGTGCTCTCCGTATCCCCGTGTTTTACCAAACCGTGCTGCAAACCGCTCCTTGAGCCGCAGGCGATACCTGAGGAAACTCACGGTTGTATATATGAGGCTGGTAATAACTATAAGCAATGGCAGAGGGGAATAAAACCTTGGCCTAACTCAACCCTGGCCTGGCGCTGGTACCGCGTGGCAATCGGGTTGTCGAAGGTTTTTGGGTGGCTCCTTTTGCCCCCACCTTGCTCTTGCACCACTTGCATGTACGCCGTCGTATGTGGCTCGGGTGGTTGCACAACAGCCAGAGCAGCTTTCGAGCAAATGCGTTCGAAGGCGAGGAACTTATTTTTAGGGGGGGGGGGGGGTTGTATTTTTTTAGTCTGTTGACCTTGCAATGAGGAGGGCAGCTTGGCTGGGGGTGAGGGTGGAGGGGAAGAGCCTGGGATGCTGCGTGGTGGTAGCCTGGGGAAGCAGAAGGTGCGAGGTTATTTGGAAATCATCCTCTTTGCAGCGATGGCAGGTAAAGCTGTGAGGGAAATCCTCCTTACTGCATACGCTGAGCTCCCCGGACATGAATGCCAAACGTTTCTAAAATAAAATGTTTGGTATAATACAAATCACTTCTTAAAATACTTCTGGGCATTCAGGGCTGCCGATGAAATTCAGAGCTGTGCAGCCTAGTGCCACAAAACACCGGCGAGGCCGCGACCGGTGCTGGTGCTCCCGGACTTGTCTGTGCCTGTCCGGTTTGGGAGAAGGTGCTGCCCGCTTACGTGGGAGCGGTGCAGGGTCCGGCCCTCCCACGTGGGTCACGACGGGACTGGGGCCATCCCCGCTTGCTGTGACCGTGGGACACTGGGGGGACATCGGACTAAGGGATTTTCCATGGGAAAAGGTGGCTCAGCCCTGACAAGGCACCGTCTTATTTCCCGCTGAGCTGCCCGAGGAGCTTTGCATAGGCAAAACCTCTTCCTCCCACAGCATCCCAGGCTGGAAACTTTAAATTTCCTTGTAAAAGTGGTGTAGCTGCTTCTCTGGGTGTCTCTGTTAAAGGGTGATGCCTGGAGGCAGGGGGACGGGCACCCGGGTGCCTGCCCCAGGAGGATGGGGGTGCTGGGGGAGCAGGAACACGGTACCTGCCCCTGCGGGGCTGCAGCCCTGGGGCTGGGACGTGGAGAGAGGGAACGAGCCCCGGGAGACTGGCCTGAAATATCTGGGACCACGGGAGCAGCGCCCTGGTTATGGGTGGGTGCCCCCCACCCCCAGGAGCTTGTCCACGGCGAGGTCGAGGGCGCGTGCGTCCCTTGTAAAGGCTGGCGGAGTGACTTGAAACACCAGAGCCGGTCCCTGCCGTGGCGTGGGGCAGCAGCGGAGGGGGAGAGGGGCTGCTTTGGGTGCAAATCGCAGTGTCCCACCTGCGGGGATGGGTCTTGCGGGGTCGGGTGCCTTTTCCACCCTTCCCGGAGCCCACCTGCAAGGGGTGCGTGCCAGCAGTGCCTCCATCTCCGCGGGGCTGGGCACTCTGAGAGTCTCCAGCCCCATCGCCTTCTCCTTCTCGGCTGTAGCTCGGGCTGGACATGGAAGAGCTGCAGGAGATCGAGGAGGATGCCGGTCTCGGCAACGGCGGTCTCGGCAGGCTTGCTGGTGAGTGAGCCCCCCCGAATGGTCTCGTCGCCTGGGTGGTGGGGTACGGCCCCAGGGGTTTTGCATCTGCTGCAAGGGGTGGGGTACCTAAACCCGGAGGGATTTATTGCTCCAGCCTTTCCAGCACAGGGCGAGAGGTGGTGGGTGGCCGGCGAGCGAGCGGCAGCGGCTGCTGGCCCCGGCTCGTGTCCCTGCGGGGCGGCTGCTCCCATGCTGCCGTCGGCTGTCCGTGGGGAGAAGGACCTGCTGTCTCCCCATGGGGAGAAGGACCCGCTGTCTCCCCGAGGGTCCTGGGTCCCCGGGGAAGCGCAGCTCCCTGCTTTCCTCTCTCCCTGGCAGCCTGCTTCCTCGACTCGATGGCCACGCTGGGTCTGGCCGCCTACGGCTACGGCATCCGCTACGAGTTCGGCATCTTCAACCAGAAGATCCGGGACGGCTGGCAGGTACGGACAGAGGCGAGCAGCTCTCGCCTTCCCCCGGCACAGCCGAAGCCCCGAGTCCGTCCTCCCCCTCAGATCAGGCCAAGATCGGGGTGTACAGACGCTCTCCCTTTGCTTGGAGACTGCTGGAGCCAGGGTTGGTGCTGTGATGTTTAAAACTTGTCAGATGTTTTCTCGAACAAGTTTAACTTCTTAAACCGGTGCAAGCACATAGCATCCCTCCCTGCGGCAGGGAAGCTCGTCTTTCATCCCGGCTGGCTCTGGCGCGCGTGGGGCTGGGGATCAGTCCGGTGTCACGGTTCCCGGTCAAGCCCGTTAGCGGCTCGGTGCAGCGGCACGGAGGGGAGCGGATCTGCCTCGCAGGACGCCCCGCTAATTAGCAAAAAGCTGCGAGTCATCAGCGTGACAACCTTTCCTCCCGAGCCGGGCTTGTGGCAGATGCCTGCCCACGTAGCGGGGACGTGAGCCGTATCCTCGCCGGGAGCGGGACCCCTTTCTGGGGCTGTTGTAGGAGCAGAGAGCTCAGTGCTTCCACCTCTCCGTGGCCACGTGGAGCAGGCGAGGATGGAGATGTCATGTCCCTGCTCCTCGCGGGGTGGGGATGGTTTCGCTGAGGTGGTACAGGGATGGTGTGGGGAGGTCTGGGGGAGGCCAGATCCAGCCCCCCAGCCCGGCTCTGCTGCTCAATGCTTGGGTTAAAGCATCAAAGGGTGGGAGAGGCTGGTTTGGAAATGCAATGGAAAACATCGTGAGTATCAGCAAAACCCCTGGTGGAAGGCAACCCCGGATAGCTGGAGGGACCTTCTGAGCATCTCCAAAAAGGTGTTTCTACAGCCGGCAAGTGGATGCCTTTCCCCCTCGGCGCTGTGAGCTAGCGATTCCCTGCCTGCTGCGTCCTAACAGGGCTCATCTCCTCTGACCCTCACACGTCGCGCCTGCCGCCCAGAGCTCTGACCCGGCCGTGCCAAAGGCGATGTCTAACCCGGGCTCTCCCCGTAACAGCCCTGCCGGGCTAGGGAACGAGCCCGCTTCGTTAGCCAGCCTGCAGGCTGAGATGGAAACTCCAATTAAGAGGGCTAATGCCGTCTCGGTCGCAGCATGATGGTGTTAGCGGTGCGCTAAGGGAAATGTTGCTTTCACCCCCACCTCCTCATCCCCATCCGTCACCCCTGCAGCAGGGAGACCCTGGGGTTCAGGGTGGTCTGTGCAGAGCCCTGCCTCCGGGCTCGCCCTCCGGCACCAAAATCTGGGCTTAGGGCGGGCAGACTCCAAAGCATCCCGTTTGCCACGAGCAGCCGGAGCCTTTCCCGGCCATCCTCCGATGTGACACAACCCGGGGAGGTCCCCGGGGCTGGGTGGCCCCGTCACCGCTCTCGCTCCCTTTGGCAGGTGGAAGAAGCCGACGACTGGCTCCGGCACGGCAATCCCTGGGAGAAAGCCCGTCCCGAGTACATGCTGCCCGTGCACTTCTACGGCCGGGTGGAACACGCTGCCGCCGGCGCCAAGTGGGTTGACACCCAGGTACGGGGCTGGGGCGCAGCTGGACGTAGGGATGGGGACAGGTTTTTGCTGCTCCACATCTGCAGCCGACCTCCGAAATACCCAAAAGCACCTCCGGCAGGCCTGCGTGCAATGCACAGCCCGGCACGACGGCTTAAATTAAGCTTCTCCTGACGCTCGCAAGCCTCTCTCCGTCCCCTGAGCGCTTCTGGCAAACACCAGCCGCCGGGCAGACGCGGAAAAGCCGGGGTATCCCCGGGGCAGGCACTGGGGATACCAGGCACGTCCCCACGCGTGCAACCCCGAGAAGGTGGATGCGACCCTGAGCTCGCTCCTCTCCGGGAGGGTCCGTGGGGTGGGAGGGCTCCGGTGGGGCAGGGGTTACGTGGGGGGACGCCAGGCGGGGACGCAGCCCGGCTCCGGCTGCCCTGCCGATGTCTTAGGTGGTGCTGGCGCTGCCCTACGACACGCCGGTGCCCGGGTACCGCAACAACACGGTCAACACGATGCGGCTCTGGTCGGCTCGGGCACCCAACGACTTCAACCTGCGGGACTGTAAGTGGGTGCCGGCGGGGTGCCACGCGGGACGGGGCGCAGGGGGGGTCCCGCGCCCTCCTTATCCCTTTTCTCTTCCCCAGTCAACGTCGGAGACTACATCCAGGCCGTGCTGGACAGAAACCTGGCGGAGAACATATCCCGTGTCCTCTACCCCAACGACAACGTAAGTCGGGATGGAGGGGTGTCTCTCTTTTAGGGACGGCTAAAGATTGCGGAGCAGCCCCTCTCGCCGGGACTCTGCAGAGGTGTTTTAGGCGTGTTTCAAGCCGCCTGTAGCGCTTGGATGGGGATTGCTGCCTCTCGCCAGCGCTGCCCGGGGCTGCAGCAGAGTCGAGTCCGTTCCCTGGGCAAATCCATGCTCAGTGCGGTAAAGGGGAGGGAGTAGGAATGAGCACGTCCTGCTGCAGAAATGTTCCTCGAGTTTCAAAATCGAACATGAAGGCAAACTGATGAACACTGCTGGCATTTTCCTGCCCGTCCCTTGCAGCCCAGGACCGGAGATTGTGCCTCAAATTGCCCTTTGCATCCCAACCTCTTGCTGCGGGTGTTCTTGCAGCGCTGCACGCTGGCTGGCGCGGAGGCGCGATGGGATGTACAGCCCTTCCCTGGCCACAAAACAAGCTGCGGGGCAGGGGAGGGCAATGAAGGGTGGCTCTCCTTGCCCTGCAGCCTGTTTTGGGCAGGCCCTGATAGGTTCTTTTCCCATTTAATCCTACCCCAGCCTGGTGAGCAGAGCTGGGAGCACCACAGCTCCAGTGGTGAGCTTGCAGATCCTCTCTCGCAGACCAGCGGGTTGGTGTTTTATGCTGCGTGAATGGTGGTTTTCATTTTTGTCTTAGACATAGCTAATACAGCCCCTGTGCCTTTCCTTCCCATCGCCCCAGTATCTTTTTTTGCGGCCAAAATTTTCAAACCAGGGCACTGGGGAGAACAGTTTTCCGCAGTGCTCGGGGCGGAGGGGGGATTTAAATCTCTGTTTGTAGCAGCACATCTCAAAACCCCTGTGCTGAAAGCTGGGAAGTGAGAAGATGTCGGGGGTTGAGCTGCTGGCGAAACCGTCACTGGGGGAGGCACTGGGGGGTCCCGCCGGGCCGTGCGGCGGCAGGGAGCCCCGGCAAGGCACAGCTCCTCTGGCACAGGCGTGCCTGGGCAGCGGGGTGCAATCCTGCAGCGCGGTGCAATCCTGCAGCGCATTGCAATCCTCCCGCTCCTCTGCTCGCAGTTCTTCGAGGGGAAGGAGCTGCGGCTGAAGCAGGAGTACTTCGTGGTGGCGGCCACGCTGCACGACATCATCCGGCGCTTCAAAGCGTCCAAATTCGGGAGCACGGAGAGTGTCCGAACCGTGTTTGATTCCTTCCCCGACCAGGTACGAGCCAGGGTTGCTCTGACATGTGCCTTGGAGCTCGTTTCGACGCCTCCCAGATGCACACCCAGGGCTGGAGGGGTTTTGGGGACCCCCCCATGGGTGCCTGGCTGGCTCGCGCAGTGGGGTGCCCACGTGTCCCCCACGTGTCCCCACGTGCCACCCCTGCCCTCCCCACAGGTTGCCATCCAGCTGAATGACACGCACCCTGCCATGGCCATCCCTGAGCTGATGAGGATTTTCGTGGACATCGAGAAGCTGCCGTGGAATAAGGTAGGGAGACCCGACCTGGCCCCATGGGTGCCCTCCGCTTGCGCCCACCCTCCCGCCCACCCACAGCGGAGGAGCTGGGGAACCAGTTTTGCTGCTGCTGGTGGCCTGGGTGGCTGCTGGTTGGGTTTAACCGGTATATGGACTTGAAGGAGCCGGTTTGGCCATGCTGCCGGCCGCTGCGGGAGGACCATGCGTGGGTGCTGGCACCCACCCGGGGCTGCCTCCACCCTCGCCGCTCAACACCGGCTCTCCCCGCGGCAGGCCTGGGACATCACCAAGCGGACTTTCGCCTACACCAACCACACGGTGCTCCCCGAAGCCCTGGAGCGCTGGCCGGTGGACCTGGTGGAGAAGCTGCTCCCCAGACACCTGCAGATCATCTACGAGATCAACCAGAGACACCTGGATGTAAGTGCCTTGGGACGGCGCAGGAGCCCTCTCCGGAGAGGGGGACGGGGGTGGCAAGCGTTGTGCTGTTGGGATTAGGGGAACGCACAAACCGAGGATGTTGGGCGTGTGGCCGGGTGGTTCTGGCTGCTATTTTGGGAGGTTGGTGTGTAAAGAAAAGCCCTTTCCACCGGTCTGTTGGCATCCCACAGTTAGTGGCTATTTTAAAGACTTCAGCCATTGCTTACCGACTTACCTGTTGGCACTTCTTTGCTCCCTAAATGCTAAATTCATCCTGGAGAAGGATGAGGTTGGGGGTACAAAGGTGATGGTGGTTTGGCCTCCTGGTCTGGCAGCACGAAGCTGGCCAAGCATGTGCCCACAAGCCCCTCTCCGTGGGGGCTTGGGGGGTCCTTCTGTCCAGAGAGATCCGTGCTGGGGAAGGGCATCCCTTGGAGGGGGTTTGCACCGTCACTCTGGAGTAAAAAGCCACCGCTCTGGCTGGTGTTGAATGCACCGGGGACATCGCTGCGGCCCCCTCTTTGGGAGCCATCGGGTGGGACATCCCTAAACGTCGGCACCATTCCCACCTCCACCGGCAGCACATCGCGTCCCTCTTCCCTAACGACGTGGACCGGCTGCGGAGGATGTCCCTGATAGAGGAGGGAGGCACCAAGAGGATCAACATGGCCCATCTCTGCATCGTCGGCTCCCATGCCGTCAACGGCGTGGCGAAGATCCACTCCGAAATAGTCAGGACTCAAGTGTAAGCGCGGGGACGGAGGGGGTGGTGGACCACCCTCGGCTTGGAAATGGTGGTGGTACCAGGTGGGTGAGCCTCAAGCTGTCCCCTCCTCGTCCTCTCAGCTTCAAAGACTTCGCGGCGCTGGAGCCGGAGAAGTTTCAGAACAAGACCAACGGCATCACCCCGCGGCGCTGGCTCCTGCTCTGCAACCCCGGGCTGGCGGAGCTCATCGCAGAGGTAACGGCGTTGGTGGGGGGAGCGCGCTGGCCCCCCCGGCCCTTCCCGACCCCAGGAACGCTGTCCCCGGGGAATGCCACTCCAACCTCAGCCGTTTTACATCTTTTAAATGGCCAAGCTCTGTTCGCGTCTCACCCCAGTCCCCCCCCGCTCCCGCTTTCCAAGCGCCGTTGGCTTTGCCGGGCGGGAGCAGCGTGCCGGCTGAAGGCGGCCGCCCGCGGTCAGCGCGCGCCTGCGTTCCTCTTCCAGAAAATCGGGGAGGACTACGTGCGGGACCTGAGCCAGCTGACGAAGCTGCACGAGTTTGCGGACGACGACCTCTTCATCCGGGAGGTGGCCAAAGTGAAGCAGGTGAGGGGTGCGGGCATGGCGGTGCGGCGGGGGGAACGCGGGCTTGGGGGGGGCTGACGTGCTCCCTGCCCTGGCCCAGGAGAACAAGGTGAAGTTCGCGCTGTACCTGGAGAAGGAGTACAAGGTGAAGATCAACCCTTCCTCCATGTTCGACGTGCACGTGAAGAGGATCCACGAGTACAAGCGGCAGCTGCTGAACTGCCTGCACATCGTCACCATGTACAACCGTAAGCCACCGCGCGCCCCGAGGGGACGGGCTTCCCCGGGGCTGCACGAGCATCCCTGTCCCCTGGGGCTGCGGCTAAAACAGAGGGTGACGCCGCACTGCTGTCTTCTCCAGGCATCAGGAGGGATCCTGCGAAGCTGTTTGTGCCGAGGACGGTGATCATTGGGGGCAAGGTAAGCCGGGTCAGGAGTTTCAGGCATTTGGGAAGAAGTCCTTGAAAATGCCCTAAGGGGATTTGGGTGCAGATGTTCTCGTGGGGTTGCATCCCCAAAGCCCTCTGGGAAGCCCTGAGGCAGGACGTGTTGGCTTCAACCCAAGCAAGGTTCTGCTGCCTAGGGACATGAAAGCCCCCGAAAACTTGGTGGCACAACACGAGTTGGGTGAGGGATGGGAGCAGGGCTGAGCGGGTGCTTCCCTGGGCACGTGGGGGCTGCGTGCTCCTCTCCTGCCTCTGGCACCAGCCCTCCGGGCTCACCCGTGGCTTTTCTCCTAGGCTGCCCCAGGATATCACATGGCTAAAATGATCATCAAGCTCATTAACACTGTGGCTCAGGTGGTGAACAACGACCCCGTTGTGGGGAGCAAGCTGAAGGTCATCTTCCTGGAGAACTACAGGGTCTCGCTGGCAGAGAAAGGTAGCCCACGGGGGGCACGCTGTGGGGAGGGGATGTCCGCTTTGTGGCCGTCCACCAGCCCATGGTGGACGGCCACCAGATCTGAGGTCTTTCGGCACGATACAAACCCAAAGCTGGTCACCACGAGCCCCCCTCGTGTCCGTGTGTTTTGTTGGCAGTGATCCCTGCTACCGACCTGTCGGAGCAGATCTCGACGGCGGGGACGGAGGCCTCGGGGACGGGGAACATGAAGTTCATGCTGAACGGAGCTCTGACCATCGGCACCATGGATGGAGCCAATGTGGAAATGGCCGAGGAAGCTGGAGAGGAAAACCTGTTCATCTTCGGCATGAGGGTGGAGGATGTCACGGAGCTGGACAGGGAAGGGTGAGGGCTGGGGATGCTGCGGGGGTGCTACCGTGGGCAGCCGGAGCAGCACCGTCTCATATCAACCCTTCCCTACCAGGTACAATGCCCAGGAGTACTACGACCGGCTCCCCGAGTTGAAGCAAGCCATTGACCAGATCAAAAGCGGCTTCTTCTCCCCGAAGGAGCCTGACCTCTTCAAAGATGTGGTCAACATGCTCTTCCATCATGACCGGTGAGGCCTGGGATGCCATCCATCCCCTGGGTTGGGTCTCTCCACCAAAATCCCCGTGCCGGGGCAGAGCAGCCCCCTGCACCAACCATCCACCCTGTGGCTGATAAGTTCCCGTTTTCTGGCCCTGATGTTGCGCACGTGGAAGAGCGACTGGCGCTCCATGGGCACAAAAGGCTTTCCACGTACGGCACTTCACGCTTGCCGCGTTAAAGCCTGGGGTACATTAAGGCCGAGACACATTTGGGTGCGCAGCCCTCGATGCTTTTAGGTATCTCGAGGGCTTTCCTGGCCGGATCATTAAGTAGCCAAGGCCCGTGGGCATTCGCATTGGGGAAATGTTTTCCCGGTGAGCTGAGGTCCAGCCCGTGCCGCAGCACCCGCAGGCTTGCGGGGCTTCGTACAAACAGGGCCTGGGGAGGATGAATTTGTCTGAAAAGTTTGTTTTGGAGGAAGCTCCAGATCCGGCAGCCCGAGCCCCGTGCGTTGCAGCCGCCGGCCGCTGCTGCGTGCTCCCACCTACGCATTTCTGCTGTCGGTGACTCCCCCTTTCTTCGCCGCTACAGGTTTAAAGTTTTCGCAGATTACGAGGCTTACGTCAAATGCCAGGAGAAGGTCAGCGAGCTGTACCTGGTGAGTGCCAGCCTGGGGACGCGGCGGGGGAGCTGTGATGGGGGCACAAAATCCCATCCCGGAGAAGGGGTCTGGTGGGGCTGTGGACGTAGACGGGTTCCTGGCTGTGCTGCTGCAGGGGGTCCCTGGTTGAAAGCCGGTCTCGGGGCCGACTCGGCACCCGTGGGCGCGAGCCTCCGGCCGCACCGTCCCACCGCTCTCCTTGCAGAACTCCAAGGCATGGACCAAGATGGTCATCAGGAACATCGCGGCGGCCGGCAAGTTCTCCAGCGACCGCACCATCAAGGAGTATGCCCGAGACATCTGGCACGTGGAGCCCTCCGACCTGAAGATCCCGCCGCCCAACGAGCCCCGGGACGCGGCCGAGGACAAGACCCTCAATGGCACGGCGGCGTAGGGGCACGGAGCTGCCGCCGGCCGGAGCCGGGGGACGTGAGCACGTGCGCTGTAAAATCGTCTCTGCTGTCTAGTCTCTATGTTGCCGTTGCTAGCTTTCCTACGGACGGGGAAGTGTGTGGGGGGGTGGATTTTTATAACCTAAGTGTTGTTCGGAAAGTGAAACCATGTCACCCTGTTGCTTGCATAGGTGCTAAAAATAAAAGTGCCATCGGAGTCCAAGGGGCCGTTTGCTGAAGCCTAAAATTAGGGACCGGGCTTGCTTGCACCAACGCTAATGCAGAAAGCGGGTGTAAGGGGCGAGCTGGTGGGGCTCGGCCAGGGATGGGGTGGGCAGCACAGCTGGCCACAGCTGTCTGAGCCCTTGCAGGTGATGCTGAAGCAGGACTTGGGGTGCAGCTCTTGCCAGTCCTAAAGGCATCAGTGCCAGGGGGGTTAAGGGGTGTTTGCGGTCAGGTCCCTGTACCTCTACCACTGCCCCGTATGATGCTCGCGTGGTCCTGTCCCAGGCGCAGCACCCAGATCACGGCACTATCTCCATCCCCTGAGTAACACCCGGCGTCCTCAAGGCAGTGGGCGAATTTTAAAGTTTCTCAGTAGTTTTTATTACGTACAGCAGTAAGTTCAGTGCAACGAGGGGTTCCTGGTGTGGGTTTGAGGGAGTGCTTGTGGTTGCTGCACGCAGCGGCTGGCATCACTTAATGTTCAAGAAGTCTCTGCAACAAGACGCAATAAACCTTACGATGTATCGCTGACCGTCCGGTGCTGCTTGAGAGCCTGATTTCTGATCCCTGGATGCGGGTCTGAGCTGGGCTTAGAGCAAAAGCTACATCTCTGCACCCAGGGCAAAAAGGAGCTGGGGGCTGTCCCCAGGGCCACCCCCCCATGACACTGGGGCTGAGGACAGGCTCAGGGCAGCGAGGAGTGACTGGAACACAAAAATTGATGCCAGCAAGCATCGTAGGGAGGGGAAGGAAAGGAGGAGGGGGAAGGCAGCTGCATGGTTGCAGCAGGGGAGGATGCACCCCTGGCAGAAGAGGCCCAGGCTCATTCTATGCGCCCCCCCAATTTCTGCAAAGCAGCACTTACTTCACCAGGGCGGGCAGCTCTGGGTTGAAGGAGATGTAGTCATGGCCCAGGCCCAGCTTTTCGGGAAAGGTAATGAACTTCACCTTGGTTTTGTCCTTGTAGGCGCTGCGTGCCATCTCGAAGAGCTGCCGTGGGGTGGGAGCGTGGTTAGCAGCATGCACGGGGGACCCCAGCCCCCCCCCCTCCCAAAAATCAGTCTAAACCAGCGCCCACCCCGGTTAAAACCCACGCAGAGGCGATGGTGGTCCCCACCTCGCGGCCCAGGTGCGGGGGCAGCACGGTATCATCTTCTGCGTGCAGGATGAGCAGCGGGCAGGCCAGCACCTTCACGCTGCGGGCGGCAAGCACAGGGCTGAGGAGTCACCCCACGGCCGACAGACCCGTGGGAGCCTCCCTGGGTGCTGCTAAAACCCCCCCAGCGACCCTGACCCCCCCCCCCCCACCACGGTGGCATTGCCTTTCAGAGCCATCCCAAGCCCATCGCTGGCTAAGGGCAGCTGAACTGCCCCAGGGTGATGCCCACGCTGCGTGCCCCCGGCACGGCAGCACCCTAATAACCTTAAAACCACAACACAGGGCGCTCAGGCTTCAAAAACACCCGTGAACCAGGTGGCTTTTAGCAAAGGCACCCACAAACACAGAGGGGGAAGGACCCCCCCCCCCCCCGCTGCCACGGCGGGTGTGGGACTCGAGCGCGTAGCGCTTAAAAAAAAAAAAGGCTGTTGGCTTGTGGACTTTGCTCGATAGCAATATTGGTATCTGAAGTTATGCAAATAAAAAGCCGCTTCTAAAACATGAGTAAGCTGGGCAAACACAAGTGAGAGTCCAGGGGACTGCGTGGTGTGACATGTCCAACCCCACCCCCCCCCCCCCCAGCCAGGTGGTCCCAGCATCAGCCCCGCGGGGACGGCTGCGCCCCGTCCCTCTGGGCACTCACTTCTCGTCGCTGCGGAAGAACATGTCGGCCCGGGCTAGCGAGTCCAGGATGAGGTACTCGAAACCCGGGAACTGGCGGTAGAGCTGCCAGGGAGAGAGTTGGGGGGGGGGGGGGGTGTGCTAAGTCATGGCTTTGATTGCTGCACGGGGGGTCGGGGGACCCCGCCGGGAAGAGTCCCCAGGCTCACCGTGGAGATGGGGACGTGGATGGCCGCCTCACGGATGTTGGTATAGGATGACTCCAGGACTACGGCATCAACCTGGACGCCTGAGGGCAGAGCGGGGAGAGAGCGGGCATGGCTACGGGGGGGGGGTCGTCCCCACCCCGGGGGCTGCTGCCACGCTCCCATCGCGGGCAGCGGCCACGAGGCCGACGTGCCCCGCATCTGCCAAGGAGGAGGGGGACAGCCACTTGTCCCCACCGTGGGGGCCGAGCCTGACGCTTGAGCAGAGAGTGACGGGGCTCCCCAGCTCCTCTGTGGCCCCCAAAATCCGGCCAGGGATGTGCAGAGCCCCCCGGGGGGGGGGGACACACCGCGCGGGGCTAACCCAGCCACGCTGACCCTTACCTCTCTCTTCCTGAAGTTTCCTTGCCGCATTCGTGGCAATCCTGCGAGAAGAGAGGTGACAGTGAGGGGGAGCAGCCACGACGCCCCGGCGGGGTGCACAGCACCCTCAGACCCCCCCCCCCCCCCCTTGCCTGCTGGGTTTTGCTTTGCAGGTGCCTCCACCAAGGAGCTGCTTCAAGCCCTTGGTCCATCCCCGCGTGGCACCGGTCTGGCAGCAGTGTCACAGCCCGGGGACCGGCTGTGGGGTCCGGCATCAGCCGGCACCCATGGGGTGCCCCCCCCCTCACCCACCCCGTCCCCAAGGAGTGTCCCCAGAAGAGGATGCTGCTGTTCCCGCTCCGCGCTTTGGCCCAGTCGTAGAGCGCCAGGACGTCCGTGGTGAAGCCGCTCTCCGTGGGGTGCCCGCTGGAGTCCCCATAGCCTGCGGGGGGGGACACGGCTCAGTGTCACGACCCTGGTGGGGGGGGGAACCGGCTCCAGGCAGGGGGTCACTCCATGAGAGGGAGGGGGTGACTTTACCTCTGTAGTCGAGAGCCAGGATGTGGAAGTCAGCAGCCCCCATCATCTGTCAGAGGAGCGGCACCGCGTTATGTCCCGGGGCAGGGGGGGGGGAATGCACCCCCAGGTCCCCCAGTGTGGCCGGGCTCGCTCTGCCCAGGGTCCCTTTTGGGTCCCCGGAGCCAGCGTGAGCCTTACTCCCAGCAGGTCCCAGTCCCCCCACAGGGGACCACTTACCTTCAAGAACTGGACGCGGTGGCTCGCAGCCCTGATGGGGAAAATGAGGTTAAAGCTTCGGGAGGGACCCTCAAGGGACCCTCCCCGGTGAGGGACCGGGGTGACTTCTTCCCAGGAGAGAGCTGGATGCTCTGGGGCAGGTGGGTTTTGACATTTCCCTTTAACTCAAATGGACTTTCTTCCACTTATGGAGTCAGAAACCGCCGCAGCAGCCCCGGCCCTGCGGCACCGCCGGCTGCTGCACCGAGTTTGCCAGTTCTCACCCCACGCAGAGACGCTGTGCGAAAGCGGCCGACGCACCCCGTCCTCCCCCCGGAGAGGCACGCGCGCGGTCCCAGCCCCGCAGCGGCGCTCAGGGGTACTCGCCTGGTCCCCCCATTGCCGTGCAGGTAGATGATCACGGGGTGAGCGTCGGCAAGCGCCTCCTCGTACCAGCGCTGGTCCTTACCCACCGCCTCGGCCCCTCTGCTGCCGGGCACCGTGTGCCTGGGGGGGGGCAGAAAGGGGTTAGCCTGGGGGGGCTTCACCCAGTTTAGTCAGGACACTGGCGTAGCCACGCGGCCGTGCCCACCCGGGATGCCGGGGCCGCCCCGCTCACCAAATGCCGACTGTGACGCCCGGCTCGGTGGTGAGGTACAGGCTGATGGTATTGTTCAGCAGCAGCTCCGGCCGCCGAAGGTCCGCAAAGAAGGGGAATGCCACTGATGGAGAAATCACAGCCATCACATGAGCAACCCAGGAACCCTCATACCCAGCTGCTTTTATCCATTTTTCCAAAGCAACATGTTATTGGTTTTAAATTATTTGTCCGGAAGCCAAGGGCCATGCTATGGCCAGCTTTCCCACCCAGGGATCCCACCCGACTTCTAGCCCCGTTGACGCTGTGCGTGCCCAGATGTGTTGCAACTTCAAGCAGTAAACAGGGTCGGCGGCACCGCGTTATTACAGCTTGCAAAACACGAGGCGCCAACGGGAAAGGTCCCTCCATGCCTCCTCTGCAAGCCCATGGCAAGGGAGGGGGGGTTAGACGGGTGCTGTCCCGGTGCCACCCAATGTTTTGGGGACCCCCTCCCAGCCTCCTGCTTGCTGAATCCCTGGGGGGGGACTCTCCCGCTTGGGACAGCCCCGGGGCACTCACGTAAGTTCAGGAAGACGAATTTGGTAAGCATGAGCGGGAAGAGGCGGACGAGGAAGGGCACGGAGATGTAGATGAGGAGCAGGTCCAGGAGGAGGGTGCGCAGCCGGGGGCACCAGGCCAGCCAGCCCCTGCAAGGCAGACACCCCGTTAGCACATCACCTCCCGCCCCAAGGGTTTTGGGGCTCATTGGAACGGGGTCCCCATTCCCAACCCCAGTTGTGATGGTTGGATACAGCGGCTTTTCTCCCGCAAGGGCCTGAAGCTGCCGTTTGTGCCCCCCCTGGGACCGGGAACTGGTTCCCCACGCCGGGGTTGTGTTTGGCTTTTGGAGATGGAGCCGAGGTGTCGGAGCAGTCCCACTGTGACACAGCGTCAGGAGAGGCCACGATCCGCTCCCCTGCAGCCTCCCACGGGATACCAGCAGGCAGGAAGGGCAGGGCATCTGCAGGCTGATGGTGCTGGGCGATGGCGAAACTAGTCTGGGTGCCGGGGGATTTAGGGAAAAGGTTTCTGACAGGCGTCCAAGCACAGCTCGTTCCCTGCCAGCAGGCACCCAGGGTCACCGTCGCTCCTGCAGAAGCGGATTTATTCCACTGCCTGCCCTGGGAAATGCTGCAAGATGCTGAGAAAGGCATGCAAAAAGGGTGCCAGGGCAAGGTGGCACGGTCCCCCCGGGCACAGGCATCCCTCCTGGGAGGGTGCAGGGTGGCATGAGCCATGCTGGAGCAACGGGGAGCTCCCCAAATCCCAGTCACCGCCTGACACTTTGGTCCGGGCCGTCCCGCTGTACGCCATGAGCAACGGGCCAGCAATGTCCTCACAGTCACTGCAGTTAATTAGTAGGTGCTGCTCTTGGTCTACACCTAATATTCAAGCGCAGGGGCGAGCGCTCACGCCCGCCCTTGCACAATACCCGCTGCAGGTGAGCACTGCTGGGTCCGGACCAGGGGGACGTGCCCACCGAAGGGCACCTTTGACAGCTGGCACGGCCAACGGGCCACCGCGTGGCTTCATGGGGACGGCAAGGTGACACGGGGACACACGGTCACGGCATGGAATCATGAGGCCATGGTATAGGATCACGGCTGCGGCAGGCTGGCACAGCCATGGCCGGGGGGGGGGGACACACATACACACACGCGAGGTCACGGCCCCAGCAAGGTGACAAGGCCACGGCGTGGGGACACGGGGGCACGGCCACGGCACGGGGACAGACCTACGGCACGGGGGGAACAGCGGTGGCGCGGCAGGGAAGGCGGCCGGAGGACACAGCACGGAAACCCGGCGGAGAAACACCGCACGGCGACCGGCGGCGACACGGTCCCGGGGAGCGCAGCGCGGCTCTGCCCGGTCCCGACTCTCAGCCGGGCTCCCGGCAGCGCCTCCCCGCGGCCGGCCCAAGCTGCCCGCACCGCGGCGGCGGGTACTCACCGCTCCTGCCGGGTCGCGCCGGTCCTGCCCTCCGCCCGGCCGTTCTCACCGTCCCCCCGCCGTCCCCCCCCTCTCCCCTCCCTCCGCCTCTCTCCCGCGCCTCATCCTCCCGCCTCCCTGCGGCCCCCCCCCCTGCCCCGCCCGGCGCCCCGCTCCTCCAGGCCCCGCCCCGCTCCTCCAGCCCACAGCCCCCTCGCTGCCAGCAGGCCACGCCCTCCGAGCCAAGCCACGCCCTCTCTCCCCGCCCCTTTGAGCCGCGGGGGCGGGGCGGGGCCGCCCACGTGATGCTGCCGCGCCATCCCCGGGGTCTCGGGGCGTGGGGGGGGGGGATCCCGGTGGGACCGCAGGTCGGTGATCCCGAGAGGGAACCGGCGGTATGGGGATAGGCCGGGAAAATCAGCCTTGCCGTGGCAAGGAGCGCACAGGGGAAGCTTCCAGCTTTAAAAAAAAAAAATTAAAAAAAAAAAAATTAGGGGGGAAAAAAAAAAAAAAAAGGTTTTAAACCAAACCTGGGGTCCCTTGGCTTCAGCTGGAAGGGCAGAAACCTGCTGCTGGTTCCCCTCCCATCTGCTCCTCCCGCCTGCAGCTCTGCCAGGCTGAGTCAGCTGGAACCTTTTCAGGCTGAAACTTTCCACCAGGAAAGATCCAGCCATGTTTCACCAATATTCCTCGTGAAACTCTGCCTGGACGGGGGCACGCACGGCTGGGCCATCGCCTCCGCCTCCGTGCCTGCCGATGGGGCCCGCAACCGAGCGGGCATCGTTAAATACACTACGGGAGGGCTTGGGAGCAAATCTTTTCTGCAGAGGAGCAGCCAGCCCACGCTGGCGTTTCAAGCTGCTTTTATTTCACCCGCCCTCCGAAGCAAGACCTGCCCGGCTTTTCCTGAGTCCACAGCACAAACCAGGCTGCTCCTGGGATTTTAGGGCCAGGCAAGGTGGGACGTGACGGTGGGACGAGCTGCTGGGACGAGGCAGGAGCTGGCCACGTGGCCCTGCACCCCTCTAGCACCCCGCGGTGGGTGTCTGGCAGGGGGGGCTCGGCGGGGTGCTCGGCCGCGTGAATCGGTGTGGTTTATGCAGACGCAGTCTGCGCCAGGCCCCGAATGCAAATTCAAAAACAAACAGGTCCGGTCAAACCGGGGCCGCCGGGGCCGTGGGCAAGCGGGTGCGTGTTCCCTGTCCGCAGATGTTGCAATGAGGTGGCACAAGCCAGCCGCAAGCTGCTCTTGCCGTGCCACCGAGGCAGGAGGACAGCGGAAGCGACCGGCAGATCTGGCTGGTTTTACACCCAAAAGCTTTTTCCTTCCACCCCCAATTTTTTTCCCCGTTCCCAGTGGGTGCTGGGGCTGCAGCCGGGGCACACGGCAGCGCGTTGCCATGAAGGTGATGGGAGAGATGGTCCCCGGTGCCTCCGCTTCGCTGCCCGCGAGAGCTTTATTCGGCAGCGAGAGCTCGAGGGGATCGGCACGGAGCTACGGCAGATGCTTCGGCAATGCGGTGCGCGCACCGGGATGGAGCAGCCGCGCCGATACTTCATGGAATAAGGAGCCGGCGCAGCAAACGTAGCAAATATGAGGGTCTCCTGGGCTGGAGGGGAAATCCTGCAACCGAAAGGGTGTGCAGGATCAGGCCCGAGCAGCAGTGGTGGAAATGCGACTTGTGCAATGGGGCCTGGACGTGCGATGGCAGCAACGAGCCGCAACCGAGGAGGCAAGACACCGCTGCGGCTTAGCACGGCTCGCCATTGTTTTATGCAAAAAAAAAATAAAAAAAAAATCAAAGTTTGGGCTTATTTCATTCCAAACTTCTCCCCGCACCAGCTGTGAGATGGGGAGGTTTCCGGCTGGCTTTTCCTACGGCGTCTTTTCCAAAATGCCCCCTTTGTTTATTTTTTGCTGATGGTTTCATAGCTTTTTTTGCTAATTTTTTTTGCTGATTTATGGCCCTTGCTTTTCCCTGGTCCGGAGGGAGGCCGGGGTGAAGGGTGTCTCGCCCGGCACAGCACAGCCGGAGGAGACCCCCAGAAGGCAGGAGCAGCTTTCGGCTCTCCCCCAACTCCCCAGGCCGCGGCCGGACATTTCCTCGCCCCAGCAGAACAAAGCACCCCATTGTGCAGGGAAAAATGGGAAGGGAAGCATGACGGGGCAGCGAGAACCATGCCGGCAGGGTGTTTTTGCAGGGAGCGGGTGCCCACGGCCTCACAGAGGGGTCACCCACTGCCTGCGCAGGCGTCCGCGGCCGCTGACCCCCTTTTCGGGTGGCTCCGTGCCGGCTCCCGAGCCCGGCCACAGCGCTGGGTCCGTCCCGGCCGTTGGAGGCAGCTCGTGTCCAGCAGTCCTGGATTTTCCCACGTGCCCCTTTTTTTTGGTTTTGTTTTTTTTTTTTTTTTTTTTTGGTGCGTGTCGTGCGTGACGGCGTGGGCGAGCGGAGGTTTCCTTCCGCCGAGCTCGCTCGGAAGGCCCTCGCAGGCCCAGCTGCTTGCTGGAAGGGGACTCCAAAAATAGGCTGTCGGGGTCCGTGTCTGGCAGGGCTCCGTGGCTGCTAGAAATAATGCTTTCCTCCTGTGGGAAAAGGGGGGAAAAAATAAAATCAGGATGCCGTTGCTAACAACCGGTCCTAAAAATGAGTCGGGAATTTGTGCTGCGGCGATACAACCCGGCGCTACCGAGCCGGGGGGTCTGCGTGTCCCCGTGGGCTGGCTGGGGACACGGGGACACCGAGCGTGCTGCCTGTCCCCATCGCCCAGCCGGCTGCACGCATGCAAACACGCGCCAAGTCGCTTTGTTGGGTGACGGCGGAGGTTTTTGGGGGCTGTCGCTTGGATTAGCGAGGCACCGGCGCTGTCGTGGCGAGGAGGAGGGTGAGGGGGATAAAGGTCCTGGCACTCGCCGGGCTCGCAAGAAAACAAAGCACCAGATGGTTTCAACTTCGACATAATACGCGGTGAAAAAGTGTTTGAACGGGGGCTGAAAAAGCAAATGCGGAAAGAGAGAGAGAAAGAAAAGAAAGAAAAACCCTCAGCAAGTGTCAGAGCAGAAGAAAGCATCAGAGAAAAATGGCAAATGTTAAAAACCAAAACAAAAAGCCCTCCCCCCCGGCACAAAGCCGCGGCTGCTAACATCTGTCCAGCAAAGCCTCTCGCCAAGGCCCCCTTCCCTTTAAAGTCACTTTTCCTCGCCTCCATCGTTGCGGGGACACGGCCCCATCCCTGGGCAGGGCTTTGCTTGATGCCGGGGGACCCGCTCGGCTCTGCCACGTCCCACGTCCTCGCCGCTGGCGCTGGGGCAGCCGGCAGTGACATGCCAAGCGGGTTCAGCAGAGCTGCCCCAGCAGCTGCAGCGGGCTAAATATTTTATTACGCTTTTTAGCTCACGTGGGGCGTCCCTGTCGCAGGCGGTGGGACCGCGTGGCAAACCAGCCCGTGTCTCTGCTGTAGGATCTCGTGGGGTTTTAAGCCTGGTTTCCTATCGAAGCAAGGCTTATGCAACCCGCTGTGCGTCCTTGCATCTGGCTGCGAGGCTTCTGTGTTTCCCTTGCTCCTCCCCCATAAATATTTTGAACCTGCAGTCCAATTTCAGGGCCGCCTTAAAAAGGGGAAGAGGACTTAAAAGTTATTAACGTCCCCAGCGCTTTCGGAAAAAAAGCAGCAAAATAAGCCCATGCGATTGTGCGAGAGCAGATTGCAGCGCGAGCTGAACCCCTTATTAGCCACCAGAGAATCCACAAGCCACGGGGACCGCGGGCTCCCTGCCACTCAGCCTGTGCCTGCTGGGCTGAGCAGGAGCGTGGGCGGCCGATGGCTCCAGCCTCTAATGAGGTTTAAGTAAGGGTTTGAGTTCTGCTGGTGCCCGTGGATGGTGCGTCAGCACCCCGGAGCCCCCCCACCACCACCACAGGATGGCTTATGGGGCAGAGGGTGATCCCCGGTTGTGCCCCCCCCCCCCCAAAACAAGCGGGGGGCACAGGCGGGTCGGTGTGTTGAGCCACCACGGGTGCTGGGGTGAGCGGAAGGGCTGGCTGCCACGAGGCGCAGCGTGGCCCCCCCGTCACGGCGACGCAAGGACACCCGGGGGGGGGGATGCCGACCCCGCAGGCTCGGGGATGGCGGGGAGCTGGGGTGCCATGTCCCCGGGTCGGGGGACAATGGGGTGACGTGGTGCCGTGACCTTCAGGCATGGGGCAGCCCAGGTGATGTGCCATGGGTTTTTTGGGACAAGGAGGAGCTGCAGGGCCGTGTCACCAGGGGTGCAGCACAGTGGTGAGCCAGGGTGATGCCACCCTGGGGTGCAGGCCAGCAGGGAACGGGGGTGATATCACCTGGGAGTGCAGAACAGCGGGGAGCCGGGGTGATACCACCCTGGGGTGCAGGATGACGAGAACCGAGGTGATGCCACCCTGGGGTGCAGGATGACGAGAACCGAGGTGACGCCACCCTGGGGTGCAGGATGACGAGAACCGAGGTGATGCCACCCTGGGGTGCAGGATGATGAGAACCAAGGTGATGCCACCCTGGGGTGCAGCACAGTGGCAAGATGGGGTGATGGCACCCTGGGGTGTGGGATGACAAGAACCAAGGTGATGTCACCCTGGGGTGCAGGATGATGAGAACCAAGGCGATGCCACCCTGGCGTGCAGGCCAGTGGGGACCACAGTGGTGCCACCCTGGGGGTGCAAGACAGTGGGGAGCTGGGGTGATGCCACCCTGAGGGCAGCACAGTGGCAAGATGGGGTGATGCCACCCTGGGGTGCAGGATGACGAGAACCGAGGTGATGCCACCCTGGGGTGCAGGAGGATGAGAACTGAGGTGATGCCACCTGGGGTGCAGGCCAGCAAGGAGCTGGGGTGATGTCATCTGGGGGTTCAGGCCAGTGGGGAGCCAGGGTGATGCCACCCCAAGGGCAGCACAGTGGCAAGACAGGGTGATGCCACCCTGGGGTGCAGGATGACGAGAACCGAGGTGATGCCACCCTGGGGTGCAGCACAGTGGCAAGATGGGGTGATGCCACCCTGGGGTGTGGGATGACGAGAACCAAGGTGATGCCACCCCGGGGTGCAGGCCAGCAAGGAGCTGGGGTGACGTCACCTGGGGGTGCAGGGTGACAAGAACCGAGGTGATGCCACCCCGGGGTGCAGGCCGGCGGGAGCTGGGGTGACGTCACCTGGGATGCAGGCCAGCGGGGAGCCGGGGTGACGTCACCTGGGGTGCAGGATGACGACAACCGAGGTGATGCCACCCCGGGGGTGCAGACCAGCGGGGACCACGGTGGTGCCGCCCTGGGGTGCGGGACAGCGGAGGGGACCCCCCGCAGCTGTCCCTCGCTGTCCCGACCGCTTCTGATACCGGGCTGGGGGGGGGGGGGGGGGGGGCGGTCCCGGTCGGTGCCAGCGGGGCCCCCGCCGCACAAAGGCCGCCGGTCGCCCCCGCCCCGGGGCCGCCCCGTACCCCCGGGGGCCGCCCCCGAGAGCCTCGGCCCAATAAACGCCGCCGTATTTGAACGCGGCACCTCCTCCGGCCCCGTTCCGCTCCGCAACGCTCGGCTCCGCCGCGCCCGGAGGTCACCGGCTTAGCCGCGCCGGGTGAGCCCGGGGATGAGGGGAACGGGGGGACCCGGGGGGTGCAGCGCCGAGCACCGCGGAGGCGCGGGGGGGGAATTACCGGACCCCCGAGGCGGGGAGGGGAAGGGGGGGGGGGACTCGTCCCCGGCCACCGCCGGTCCCTCCTCCGCGGGCGGTACCGGGGCGCAGCCCGCCCCTTCCCGGCGCGGCCAGCCGCGTGTGCGGGGCGCCGGGCCGGGGCGGCGGGGAAAGGGGAGCGGCGGGCGAGGTGGGTGTACCGGGACAAGGGGAGGGGGTGCTGGAGAGGAAGGGGATGCTGGGGACGGGGTCCCGTAGCCAGGGGGTGGGCGCGGAGGGGTGCCTGCGTGGGCGGAGGGGGTCGGGGGGTGTCACGCAAAAGCCCCCACGGTCGCCGGTAGTGGCCTTTAGGCTGATGGCACCGGTGGTGGTGGTGGGGGGGGGGGGCACAGGGAGCCGCTCGCCCTCCTGCCAAGGGCACCCCGTCCTGCGGCGCAGCCCCCTTCCCGGAGAGATGCTCCAAGCATCCTCAAACGTGGCGGGTGGGAGCGGGCTCTGGACCAGCTCTCCCCGGGCCGAGTTGAGAAAGCGGCAGGCTGCGGCTGGAGGAATTAATAACAGCAGTTGTTGTGTCGTTGGCGAAGCCTTCGCCGTCACCAGGACGGCAGACGGCATCTGCTGTCTGGTCGCAAACCGTGGGCCCCGTCACCTCTGGCGCATCCGGGTAAGGATGGGGCTGAGGCCGTGAGCCAGGAAAACCCAAATCCGTGAGCCAGGAAAACCCAAATCCGCAGCCCGGGAGGGTCACCCACTGACGAGTGGGTGTCAGTTTGGGTGAGTGCGTTTATCCTGCCCGTCGTTCTCCTTTGCTCACCGAACCGGGGGTGACGGCGTGAGGCTCCCCGCGCGGTCCCCGCATCGCGACGGATGCGCGGCGTTATCGCCGTGATTCAGCACGGCCCGGGTTTATCGGAGCCGGCGCAGGGCTGAGCTCCGCGGGAATTACCGAATCCCTTATTTGCCGGCGCGCGAGGCGTCGTTGGATAAATTGCCGGTTCGCTTTGTTTACTTCTGAAATAATCAGCTTTGTGCCTATACCTTGGGCTTTATCGCACCCAGGGCTCCCCGAGTTATTGCAGTGCAACTCCAGCCCGATTTGCAAAATCAAAACAGATGGGCGCTTTGTTTTTCCTTATTGAAGGGAAGGCTGCTTATTGAAAGGCCCCTATTACAATGCAAATACCGGGGTGGCGTGAATATTCAAAACACTGCGCTTCTTTTGAAGCTCTTTACATAAATTTATAGCGCTTTATATGCCATCGCTGCTTTGCTAATCTGGAGTGGAGCTTGGTTAACAGAATTTCTTTTCTCTGCCAACTTTGGAGGGTTTGGCCGTGTTTTGGGGAGCACGGTGCGAGGTGGCATTGAGGTGCAAAGCAGCCAGCGCCGGGCTGCAAAAATTATGACCGTGCTCAATGGGGAGGAGGAACCGCCAGCTGTAAAGCTGACTTTGGTGGTGACCCTTGAAGAACCTGGCATGCTGTCGAGTGATTTACCGATATTTGGGTGCTTCATTGTCTGTTGGGGCTTTTTTTTTTTTTTTTTTTTTTATACCCCTTTCCTTTGGTTTCTTGGTGTGACCTTCTTTGGAGCCGCTGCTCCCCAAGAGGGGACGGGGTGTTGCAGGGTGGGCTGAGCTCAGAAATCGCCCTGACGCAGGCAGTGGCGTGGGGGTTTGGGGATATATGCAGTGAATCATGGCAGCTTAGCCGCAGCTGCGATGGATGAGCTGGTTCATTAGGGGAAGGAGATAATGAGTTAGATGAGACAACCCTAGCTCTGGCTTTCCAGCAAGGGCTCGAGGGTCTGGTTTCAGTGGCTGCTGGGCATCTTGTCATAAACCCTGCCATTAAAAACTGGGGTCCTGGTGGTTTTTGCCAGCTTTGTTCGCATCGTCCCGGTTGTCCCAAGCACAGAGGGAAGGGCAAGTTGCTTTTAACCTGCCCACGCGTGGCCTTGCTCTTCAGCGTGGGGCGGACGCTACGGAACGGTTACGTCTCGGGGAGCGGGTGCTTGTGTTTTGGAGGTGGCCACGTGCTGCCGCTCCGCTGGGTGCTTACTTGCTGCTAATTGCCAGGCCTTCGTTTGAGTCGAGGCAATCGAGAGTAGTGCCAAAAGCAACATTTTCCTTGCTGTCCCTTGAAGGAGATGACTTTGTTGAGGTCACCACTGCCTTCTGCAGGGGGCTGCTTGGGATGGAGGCGATGTATCCCGTAGCTCTGGAGAGGGGCGGTTGGTGAGACAGCCCACGGGGGCATCCGGGCAGAGCATCCCTGAAACCTCCATGTTGTGCCACTGCGCAGCAGCAAGCGTGCTGTTTGCATTAACACTGTTTTGCACCAAAAAAAAAAGGCGTTGCGCTAAGTGTAGTTTTTACTCGGTGCTGTTGATTGACCAGGTAATCTGTGTCTTCCTTAGTTCCAGGCTAAAGCTTGGAGGTTGATATTGATTCCGCGCACTTGATATGCAAAGCGGTAATTACTGTTTAAGCCTATATTGTTTGAGTTAAATTTAGCTGAGAATTTAGTCGTATCGGGCCTCTACATTGTGCGCTGTGAAGGTTATCTGGCTCTCAGGAGGGGCTGGATTTAAAGGAAGGAAAGAAACGCCGGTGAAAACTTCCTCTTCTCATGATCCCCAAGTGCTTTGCTTCCCGGGACTTCTTATAGGGAGAAGAGAAATAAAGAATAATGCGGTTATGAATCCAAGTAGTTCTCCTAAACCTGCACCTTTCTGCACCGTCTGCTCAAGCCGGGCGTTTTGGGGGTCTTAACAGGACACAGAAGGCCAGCTATAAATCTGAACAAAGTGATGCCCTATGCGGGGAACGGCCCCTCTCCTCCTCGCGGGGGACCGGGGAGCCCCCGCTCAGCTGCTGCCTGCCCACCCCTATTATCCTGCCGGCTCTGGGCCGCCCTCCTGCATCTCAGCTGCTGGCCCATCTGGAGCAGAGATGAAAGACTGGAGTTTAATTCGGGCTTTGTGTGCCTCTTGTGTTCCCCCACTCCCTCCCCTCTTAGCCCTTTCTCTGCTGCCAGTCTCCCAGCCCCGATCCCGCACGGCAGCTCCGGCGTGCGGGTGCCTGCGCACGCTGCGGCTCTGATGCCGCTGACCTCATTATTTTGACTGCTGGGTGATGCCAGGCAGCCTCGCGAGCTCATCAGGTAGGAGGGTTGGGGGTTTTTTTCTTTTTTTTTTTTTTTTTTTTTCCTTCCCCCCCCCCCTCCTTTCTTGAAGCGCTGCTGAATAATTCAGCCGGGAGTAGGCATCTTGGGTCACCTTGCGCAGCCGGCTGCGTGCCGGAGCCGGCTTCCTAAGATGGAGGTTGCACAGGATGCGTGCGGGATCGCCTCGCTGCCGGCTGCTCGCCGTCGTTGACTGACCGCAGGTAGGCGAAGAGCGTTGCCCTTCTTTATTTATTTCTGATGCTTTTTTTGCTGGAAAGCGTGAAATCCCCCTCCCCGGGCTGCGCAGGGGTGGCTGGGCCACGCCAAGCTGGTGAGGAGCCCAGTGAGCTCCGACCATCCCTTGCCGCGGGGACGCGCGAGGCTGCCCTTGCCGAAAACTCACCTGGGCTGTAGGGCAGGTCTGGCCCCAGGCAGGGACCGTGGACCCGATGCTCTTCTCCTTTGGGGATCGTATTTTTCTTGCCGGTTTTATGGGCTCCCCGGTGCCTCCTCCCTCAGCCCATCCAGACTCATCCGGGGTAAGTTTTTGGGGCTGTCTGGTGGTACCGTACCGAGAGGGGGTGACCCCAATGCTCCTGGGTGCTCGGGGACACGTTGGGAGGTGGCGTTTAGCTCCCCGTGCTGTCTAACTGGGGGAACTGGTTCTGGCGGTGTGGAATTAAAGTCGGGTGCTGGAGAGGTCTCTGGGGGCAGGAGGTGGCTGACCCTGAAGATAAGAGACTCAAAAACGCCTGGAAAGCTCCAGGGCTCGGAGTCACCTTTGCTGCAGGCTCGGCTGTGAGTTTTGGGGCGGGCAGGGCTCTCCACTATCGATCCCGACGCGTGCTGAACCGCGGGTGGGGAAATGGGGTTATCAGCGTGAGAATGGAAACGAGTTTGCCGCCTGCCTTCTGCTTGCGGGCACCTGAGTTTTCGGGTGCCGACTCCTCCTCTGCGCCCTGGGTTGAATGCAAACGCGTGTGCACCCTCGCTCCTCCCCGCAGCGCTTGGGTGCTTTGTTAAAGCAGCTCAAGAAGCATCTGGGGTGGGAGTGGGGGGGGGGGGAAACCAGGAGACACCGAGGGTGTGAGGCTCAGGTACAGGGATGGGGAGGGATCGTGTCCGCTCCGGCGGTCTGGCGATGCTGCCGTCCTCGCCCACTTCGGCGCGGGAGGAAGGACAGCCAGGCTGGGCTGTTTCGGCGCCGTGGACCTTGCGTGCCGCTTGGCACCAGCCCCGCATCCCTCAGCAGGCGCGGGAGCCCGATGCCGCTCTGCGTTGGCATCTGCTCCTGCAACCAGCAAAATCAAGGACACGGCTGCTGCAGTGTCCGCCCCGGGGATTTCCCCGGTTATCCAGCCGCGTCGGTGGGACAGGCTTTTCCGATCGCCCCTCTGCCGCGGGACGCTTGCGCGAGCTCATGTGGTGGCTCACGATGCTCTCGAAGATCGGCGTGTTCCTCGAGGCTGCGGTGGCGGGCAGGGGGGTGAAATCGGGCTGCACCCTGCAGTCAGGGCAGCTCTGCTTGTTCTGGGATGTCCGTGAGCACGGCCGGTGCCGCAGGCTGCGGGAACCCTGCGATGCCGAGAGGGAAGAGGGGAGGTGACTGCTCCATAGTAGAGCTGGGCAGCGAGGGGGGTTCGGATAGGACCCCGCTTCGGGAAATCTGGCTGAGAAAACCTGCAGCGGCGTGGGCGAAACAAAATTCACCCGGAGACCTGGCTGGCGCGTGGGCGATGGTTTGAGGCTGGCCGAGCGTTCTTGGGGATGCGTCCTTGGGCCACCAGGTCCCTGCAGTGCTCGCTGCCGCTCGGTGTGCCCCGGCGATGACAGCTGTGGTGCCTGTCGTGCCCCCCCCCCAGGGGTGGTGGCATGTCCCCCGCGGTGGCCGTGCGTGCCAAGGCTGTGTCGTGGCAGTGGGTTATGCTTCTGCCCTGAGCCGGCGGGGAGCCCCGCAGCCGGGCTGGATAAATGGATGCCAGCCAAATCCTTCATTTCGGACAGGAAATTTCCCTCCCAAAACAGTTCCTGGGGCTGCAATGCTCTGGTTAGTGATGGGATGAGACAGATGAAAAATCGTTGACTTGGAGGGGAGGATGAAGCCCTTGGGTGAGCGGTGGAGAAACCACCTGGGCTTTGTTTGCTGGTGCAGGAGACCAGATACGTTTCAGCTGTCTCCATGCTGGGGTCATTTCTGCTCCGGGACTGGGTTTGCTGCCACCCTAGCAGTGTCCCCTGTCACACACTTCTCTGCCTTCAGACAAGGTTTGAGCTGAAGTACCTAAAGGAGAGCGGTCCAGTGAATGCCATGGGACGGGGCAGTGACCCAGCGGGGACGTGTCCTCCCCAGGCGCAGGGCACCGTGTGCCGGGGTTGTGGAGGAAAGCAGAGATGCTGCACGCTGGCATCAACAGGGCTGACGGCACGTCGGGGCTCCCTGCACCCGGGCCAGCATAAAAAGCAGCTTATTTGGCGCAGTGATGTGTTTTATGTTCGTGGAGGGGGGTGTACGCGGTGGCTGGCTGGCCTGAAGAGTTTGGGGTGCAGGGGGAGGCAGCGGTTGGGATCTCCTGCCCTCCCCTCTGCAGGCAGAGCCCTATGCTTTGCTCCCTGCTGCTGGTGAGCTTTTACTGCCGGGATTGTTGTTTATCTCCTCGCTAAGGCAGATAAAGCATCACCTGCAACACCTGGGAACCAGCAGAGCTCAAGGGAACAGTTTTCCCCTGCAGCACCTCAGCTGCTTCAGCTGAGCCAAATACGCAGCTCGTGGAGCCTGTGCGAGGTGGCAGGTAGGGACGTGCAACCTGGGGCTGCCCCAGCCACCCCGGGCTGTCCTCACCCGGAGGGTTTGGCTCTGCAGGCTTTTTTTTCCCCCTTGCTTTTTCTGCTGTGCGACTTCTGCCTTCACCCGGTGGGATGGAAGAGGCTGGAGGGGTGGTAGAGCACCAGGTTCACTTAATGCGGACAAAAACTGTGGCAAATGGCCTCGCGGGCTGCCCCTGAACCAGCCCTTGGTTTTTTTTTTGCCTTTGCGTGCCGTGCTGCGGTCGATGCTCACCGGCCCCGTCTCTCCCCGCAGGTGAGCGTGGCAGGCTATGGGATGGATGAAGCTGAGCAGGACCAGTATGAAGCTCGCCTCAAGGAGCTCTTCGACAGCTTCGACAGCACGGGCACGGGGTCCCTGGGGCAGGAGGAGCTCACCGACCTCTGCCACGTGCTGCACCTGGAGGAGGTGGCCCCGGCACTGCAGCAGACCCTTCTCCAAGGCAACCTCCTAGGCAGGGTAAGCCTGGGGCGATGGGGGGGTCCGGGGCTTGGGAGCAAGGCAGCACCAGGCACTGCTCCTGTGCACATGGGAAGGCGATGGGAAGAAGCTGAATGTCTGTAATTTGTGAATATCCAACACCCCCGAGGCTCTGGGGCTGCAGGACTTGCAGTGTCTGTTGTTCTGTTGAGCAGGGTGGGCGCAGGGCGGCTTCCGAGAGGGGGATTAGTGATAACTGGGAAGGAAACTCCTCGCTGGTATGTCTTCCCTGACTGGAGGCAGTCTGAAACTCTCAGAAACCGCCACTTTACGCTTAGCCTCGTGTGCTGGCATTGCACTGATGCAGGGTGTGTTTTTTTCCCCTTGTCCGAGGCTAGACCAAGTGCCGGGTCCCTGCTGTCCCTGCACCCACGCCGGCGCTCGGCCGAGCGTGTTCTGGCTCGCACAGCACACGTGCCCCCCAGCACCGGTTAAGTGCTGCTTCTGGCCTGGGTCATCTCCCCAAACCAGCTCACCGGGTGCTTGCGCAAACTCTGCGGCGCTTGGGATGCGATGGGGACCTAAAGCCAGGGCTTGAGCCTGTGATTTACACTGACTTAAGCTGTAGTTAAACCGGTGGGGTCGCATGCAGTCAGGCATGTTTCTCTGAAGCAGAGAATATTGTCCAACGCCAGCAGTCGCTGGCCGAGCCCACTTTGTCCACGTTACCTGGTGGTGGTGTCCACACGCAGCTGCGGTTATCGCAGACCCACCTGGGATATGGGTTTGGGGACAAATGGCTCCTTCCTTCTGCGGGGCTGTGGCCGGTGAGCACACCATGCTTTCCAAAGTGATTTTTCAGTTGTGGTTGTACCTTTATAGAGTTAAATGCCAGGGTGTTGAGCAGAAGCTGCTCGCCCTTGGGGGGACCTCTGTGTTCAGCATGGATGTCCTTGTGCTCCTGCACTACCTCCTTCCCAGCACGCTGTGCTCGCAGTGCATTGGATGCTTCCCTCAATATCACCCTGAAATCCCATCACTGCTTATTAAAATCAGAAAACGCAGAGCAGGGCAGCCAGGGCTCTCGATAGACATGAGCTAAGCAGCCATGCTGACTCCAATTTCCTATCAAACGGCAGCTTTCACAAAACAAAATAATTCCTTTAATGAACAAAGTCTCCTCTTCCTTGCCTGCCCCGGGGCCGTAGCTTTTCTGCTGACGGCAAGTGGTGCTGGAGCATGGACGGATCCAGACGGAGGTTTCTGACCTTTGGAGTTGCAGCGTGGCTTTTGCTTGAGCACCGGAGACTTTCCGTGCTGCTCAGCCGACTTGAGCTTCCACCGCTCGGATGCTGTTATCCGGCTTTGCCGTTTGTAGGATGGTGGGAGAGAGGGAAAGGAAGAACAGTACTAAAGATGTGGTTGTCACAGCTGGTTGGGGCTAAAGCAACAGTGTTCATCCCTGTGGGTGGAAAGCAAAGATAAATGCAGTAAACGCTCAGCCCAACAGCACCGAAAAGCCCCTGCTAAAGCGTTCCGAGCGCTGGGTGACGCTCGCCCTGTCCCAGGCAGGAGCTCCATCCCTGCAAGCCGTCCCTGGGCACGAGGCATTCCAAGGATCGTTTTTATTTTATTTCCCCTCTTTGTCTTTGGGGACGGTTCTCGCTCACAACCTGCGACTTTGAACGTCAGAATAATCTTTGTCTCCTGCGTTTCCTCCCATCTCCCCAGCATTTGCGCTTGTTAGCAGCACCAACGGCCCATGTCTAAGCGCGAGCCTGATTTAATAGCTATCGAATCCTCCGGGTTTCCTAGGGAGCTCGTCGGGAGAACAGCAGCAAACGTGTTGCTCCCCGAGCGCAGGCTTCTTGCACCTGCCCTGCCGGCTCCTTGCTGCAGATGGTCCCTCTCGGCGGTGGGAGCAGCCTTTGTTCGTCTGCGCTTCCAGAGACCGGGTTTTATGGGAGGGCACCGGCGGGGGGGGGGGGACGGGGACACACGACGGTTTTGTCTGCCGAGGGGGCGACTCGGCGGGGCCACGTGCTTGCTTTTGTGCCGGGGGCTCTGCTCTGGGGATGAATGCGCCGTGATGGTTGGACCGGGAGCCGAGCTGGCATCCCGGCGCGGGGCTGGACACGCTGCATCCCCCGCTCCGCGCGATGCTTTGGGAATTAACGGGTACGTGCTATCTGCGGGGTCCGGCGAGGGGGTGTAAATCCCGCCCCGGCTGGCGGCAGAGCCAAACCATCCCAGAACCATCCCGCACTTGACTGCGGGACCGAGAGGATGCGTGCAGGAGTGCCCTTCTCCTCCGGCCTCCGAGAGAACAGTGCCCGTTAATTAGCAGCTAATGCGGAGTGGCGTCTCGGGTACTGCGGTTGTATGATTTGCAGGGAGGGGGGTAAGTCAGGCACCTCCGGACCCTGCGCGAGGACTGTCCTTCGTGGCCGTCCTCAAGCGGGGACGGGGAGTTCAGGTTTCACCTTGCCCCTGTGCAATTGCATTAGCGAGCCCGCAGCAAGGACACTGCGGCGTGGGGTTTCACTCGTCAGCTCCCTCCGATGCTTTGGCTGGTGACCTCTTGCAAATATACTCCCTCTGAGCCCGCTGTGACGCCGCTGCCCTTAATACGCGGTGGCTTTTTGCATGCCAGGCAGGAGACTTGGTCGCAAGATTGACCTGTTCCTATGTCTTCCCCACCTGATATTTCCCTCTGCAAGCTTCTGGCTGCCGCTGCTGGTAGGTGTTTGCAAGCAGGGACAGGGCTTTGAGAAAAGGACTCTGCTTGAAGATGAAGGAGAGGGGGCTGGAAGGAGCCACCGATGCTGGTTTGCCCCCGAGAGACCGGGGCTGCGGTCTGCTGCTTTGCATTGCAGGGACAAATAGCGAGAAGCAGCAGGTAGCTTGGCACATGCACGCTCTCTTTCTAGTGCTAATAAGTCACGGCTTCATAGGAAACTTGCTTTAAAGCAGGTGTCAAGATTTCTCAAAGGTGCCGGGGTTGCTCAGCAGCCGGCAGCTTGGTTGGTTCCCTGATTACCGTGGGGAAGCCGGGCTGGGCTTGCTATGCCTGCGTTGGCATATTAGTCTTGTTTGCCTCTGATTTATGTGTTCTGGGAAAATTCTCCTCACCAGGGACTTAACATGTCCCCAGCACTGTGCAGAGCCCTGGTCTCGCTGTGGGGTTTGCAGGGACACGTGTCCTGACCCCGATCCACACCTCTGGGTGGGCACGAACACGCAGCATGCCGTTGCCTCCCAAACTCGGCTGGGTTCGGGCTGGTTTGGATCAGCCCTCGAGTTGCTGTTTGAGACCCCCGTGAGCAGATGCACAAGTTGGCGGTTCCAAAATCCCCCAAATTCAGTCGAGCATATTCAACAGAGCATTAACTTTAAATACCCCGACACTGTTTTGCTGCTGTATACTTTCTGCCTTGCATTTGTAAAGCTTTTGGGTTGGCTTGAGCATCTGAGACTGTTTTCCAGAAGTGGACGGTGCTTTGTGCAACACTGCTGCAGTTAGTGCTCTCCTCCCCAGGGCTGTCCAGGCCAGTCCTTTTGCTGGAAATGTTCTCTAAGCAAAAACCAAAGGCTATTACTGCAGACTTGTGCCTGCCCACGTGGGCTGTCGCATCCCTGGAAGTGCTCCGTGCACTCGTGGGAAGCCCACAGCCTCCCTGGCACGGGCTTTCCAGGCAGGATTGTGGCCCTCCGCGACAGCACATGGATGCTGGAGGTGTGCAGGTACCGAGCACACGGGTGTGGGGTGCTTCGCGATGTGGGCATTGCCTACACCGTATCTCCTGGGGATGCACGTCCTCCCCTGCACGCACATTGGCATTTAAATTGGGTGGGGATGTAGAGCGAGGACTTTGCTGGGGAGCAGTGGCAAAGGATTGCTGTCTCTGTAAGATATCGTAGCGTTTGTGGCTTTGCTGTCCCACAGGCTGCCTTGCCTGGCTTGTACTTGAGCACAGCTTAATTTTAACAGTCGCATTTTTCTAACTCTTTAAGTACTCTGGGTACAGACATGCAGCATCCAAGGTCAAATGTGCACCACAAACAGATACTGTTTTTCCTGGTTATAGGATGGGCCAAAGGTTTTTTTTTCCTGAAGAAAAATATCCCCCCACCAGCTTGGGCTACATGTACAGAGTTGGGTGCTGCCGCTCGGAAGGCATCGCGGGACCCCTCTGAGCCTGCGCAGGCGCCCGCTGTCGTGTCTCTCTGCTCATGATTTGCACTTTAAATTTTCCTGCTGTGCAGCCGGCGACAGTGCTGGCACGGGAGGCTGGAGGATGGCCGCCTCCTGTCCCGCACCCTAATCTTCCTTGCGCTTCTTTGGACATCGTGGTCATGGTAAAATTGCTCTGCGGCCTCGATGCCGGGGCCGTGGGTCCCGCACGCAGCTGCGGCAGCGAGGGCTCGGGTCTCTTCTTCCTTCCTCCCTTTCGTTAGCGCTTCTTGGCAAACACGAGTTACGGGGCTCGTTAGGCGGAGCAGGTTACATGTCAGTGGTGCTCTCCACACCTGCCCAAGTGGTTTTACTCTGCCTTCTTATTTGGTGTGTTTGCATGAGTGATGCCAAGTGATTTTTATTTTATTTTCTTGCTGCCATGAGGTCCCATCTGAACCCAGCCCCAGCACCCGTCCGAGGGACCGGCTCTGTCTGTCCCTCTGGCTGTTGTCACCGTTCCCTTCCCGAGAAGATCCCATGGGGAGGGGACCTGTTATTCGAACACCCTCATCTTTTATTCATCCTCATTTAGTCTAAATGTCAAGTTTTTTTAATCAGGCAAATTCTCCTATCTCTGTAAACTGTCCTTTTGAAGTACACCGGCGTTTGGAAATGAATGGCAGCAATTAGTATTCAGATGAAGGCACCCCTGACAAGTTTCTTTGCTGAACATATTTCTAACTGTTTAATTACTCAGGGAGCCTGTGTTTAAAACCGCAGGCGTGACTCGCACTGCCTGAGCTGTGGTGTGAGGTGCTGCCCTGCACGGGGGGCCCGTGGCTGAGCCCCCAGCTCCGCTGTCGTCCCCTGCCTGCTGGGGAGCACGTTGCTCTTTTTTTGGGGCTGGCTCGACCACGAGAACAAGCTGGCGAACTTCAGACCTGGACTTTGCCGCTTCTGCCTCCCCCAGCGGCGTTAAAATCCCCTCCGGCTGCAGCTCCTGCCCTTCGTGCCCGATTCGCAGCAATCGACTCTGCCAGCAAGAGCAACCGCGGTGGGTTCTTTAAATACAAAGTCTCTTGTTCAATGCTAAAAATTCTCCTAAGATTTATTTAGCCAAAAGAAATCGTAGCAGGCAGCTCTGCCTCGCCACTGACCCATGTCAAATAGCTTCCCCAGCTGTCCCTGGGTTTCCGTCCCCCACGGCTGGAATTGCTGACATTCCCCAGCGCGGCTGTGAAGGATGCTGTAGCCCCTTTGCCCTTTGTTCGTGGCGGTGAGGCAGGAGGCTTTCCAGGAAGACACAGATGGAAAAGTGGGGGGGGGGGAACCCTCCTTGTCATCCCTCCTTGTTTTTCCAATAGCCACAATCCAGACCTGGTACTTCCAGTCCAGCCCTCGCGGAGCTGCAGCAGGCAGGAGCCAGGGCAGGGCTGCCCTGGAAAGGGTGCACCTTTCTGCCATCCGCTTTGGAAAGTGTTTTCTGAAGCTTGGTTAGGGTAGTGGAGCATTTCTACAACCAGTATCTCGTCACTGGTCAGGACTGGTATCTCGCTGTAGGAGCCACTGACTCTGGCCACGTCATCTCAAGCGATGGAGATGCTCCCTGGTCCTCTGGACACGTTGTTTCGGCTTCTGGCTTGATGGAAAACCCCACCCAATGCGTTAAAGCAGTGGCTTTGAGTCATTCTGTGATAGCAATCATTTTTTCCACGTGCTCAAAGATGCTTGCTGTGTCTTCATGTTGCTTGCTGCCATTTCTCCAGGCCCCAAGACCGAACAAGCCAAGGTTCATTCGTGCCCCTTGCCGAGGTTGTCGGCGGACACGGGCGTGCTCCTGTTTCGGTGTGGTGGTCTGAGTGATTTGCATTGCTGCCCATCTTCCTGCTGGACTGTTGGCCTGATAGTTAATTATCGGCACCAGTTGATTTCCTCCTTTCTTCCTTTTTTCCACAGGTCCACTTTGATCAATTTAAAGAAGCACTTATCCTCATCTTATCCAGAACCTTGTCAAATGAAGAACACTTCCAAGAACCAGGTAAATCCTGAAATTATCTAAACCAGTACATTTTCTTTGGCAAAGCAGACGTGGGTGGCTCTCACAGAGGGATTTAAAAGAGAAAGTGCTTTTTAGGTGCTGAGATTGGGCATCCAAGCAGAAGACCCCGACCTAGGGAGAAGGGGGAGTTAAGGTCTGTTGTGGAGCCTTGTACAAAAGCGTTTTCTGAGCTATTAGATATTTATATCCCATTACCATGATCTAAATGCCCGGAGAGGCACGTGATGTCTGCGTGTAGACAGCTAACAGCACTTCAGAAGCTCAAGACATCCCATGGCTGCTAAATGGGCTGAGATCTCTCCATCCCACAACGCTTCTGGTGGCCAGGGATGCTTTAGGAGCTCTCCAGCCGCAGCAGATAGTTATGGGCAGGCAATCAAATGGCTGCTTTAATGCTGCTGCTGCTGCTTTTTCCCAGCTGGGGCTGGCACATCCCCTTGCCCTCCACTCGAGTATTTTGGCTCTGAGGTGGTGTGACCCCAGCCTGGCAGGAGGGTTTGTGAGCTCTGCCTCGGGGGACCCTCCGCTCCAGCCGGTGGTGGGATCTGTCTCGGGGGACAGCAGTGCCTTACCGAAAACCCGTGCTGGCTTTGGATGCTACTCTGTTTTTGTGAAGGGTATAACGGGAAGCTGTCTGCAAGAGCTCCTCCTGGAGATGGGCTGCTGGACATGGAAATACCCCTCCTGTCTAGCACGGATTTTAATTTTTTTATTTTTTTTTTTAAAGTCCATTCTGTTTCCTTGTGTCTGAGATGAGCGGGGTGAGCTCGGTCCTGTAGGAAGCTACTTTGGGGTGTCTGTCCTTCTCCCAGGGGACAGTCAGTCTGGCCCAAAGGTGTTCCTGAGCAAGACGAGCCCTCTGACAAACCAGGTCGGGGCTGGTCGGAGAAAGCAGCGGGTGCTGCAAAGTCCCCACCGTCCTGTTTTTTCCTTGCTTTGTTTCAGCGTGCCTTGAAAATGCGGCTTTTTAGACCCTCAGCAGGAAATAGGGTGACAGCTTTGGTGTGCCCCCCGCCCCCCGCCACCTCCCCGTGCACAAGGGGCTGGTGGTGCTGGGAGCACTGGGAGGTGTGGGGCCGGGGTGAGGGCTGAGCCCCTGCAGCTCCAGCTGGAGCCGGGGGGGCTGAGGTCTGCCTGGTGTCACACCTGTATGTAAATCCCTAATCCTGCCTTCGGAGCAGCAGGGACGCGAAATCCCCGAAGGAAAAAACAGCTTAGCAAGGAGGGGAGAGGGAAACTCCAGGTTTCCTCTCCTGGAGCATCAATCTCAGCTGGAGCATCCCGCGCTCGAAAGCGCAGTAAAATCACAAATTTCCCCCTTAAATAGGCTGCAAATACCGCAGGGCCCAAGAGATGCAATTGATGGATTATTTTTATTTTCCACCCCTCGCTTCCAAAGCTCTTAAAGCTTAGAGGGAGGTGAGCGATGACAGCTCTTGCACCCGGCATCCCTTAACGCAATTTCCCGACGCAGGTCGGTGGGTGCTCGGGAGCGAGGGGGGAGCCTCGCCGGTGCCTGGTGAGGGGTCGGATCTGCTGCGATCCCTTCCAGTCCCTCGGAAAGGAGCTGGCACAGAATGGGAGGCAGCCCCGGCACCCCAGCGAACCAAAACTAATCCGGTGCTCTGCATTTGTTGGGGAATCGTATGGCTGAGAAGCTCCGGTTTGATTTAAATATAAATAAATCTTCTAGAAAGGGCTAAATTTGGGGTTATCGCAGGGGAAATTACAAATGCAGGCGGCAAGAGGCTGCACTGGAGTCTGAGAGCCCTCCTTGGGGACACGTTTGTCAGCTGGGTTTTGCAAGGCAGGTAATCAAAGGGCATGCGGTGCAGGTAGGCAGCCTGCGCCAGGCAGGCCTGGGAGACATTTATTTTTAATGCATTTTGACAGGTTGGTTAACGCCAAAGTCTTTGCTTCTTTTAATTTAGATCAAACTTGAGATTGGGAGAACAAGCTGCTTCGCGCTGTTGGTGTCAAACTGTCAGTGACTGTGGAAATGCTGGTGTTACAGCCTGCCCCGGGCTTGGGAAAAATTGAGTTAAGAGCTCCAAATCGTATCATTTAAATGAAAATTTAATTTGGGGGGGGGGGAAGGCACAGATTTTAAGGCTGTTTGCTGCATCCACAGAGTTTGTTCTGCAAGGAAGCGGCCGTGTGCCTTGATGTTGGTTGGTTTTTTTTTTTTTTGTTTTTTTTTTTTTTGCAAAGAAGCTAGATTCCCTTTTGGAAGGGAAGACTGGCAGGGAGGATGGTCCTGGCGTGCTGCAGGCGCTTTGCCTGGGAAGCAGCCCTGAAAACGAAGGCAGGCAGGGTTCCCAGCGCTGCTGTCATCAGCTCTGTCCCCTCAAGGACATTGGTGTGGGGACACAGACCCAGCTGCAAACCAGAGCATCAGCCAGCCGGGCAAAACCCCGGCTCTGTCGAGAAGTGGCGTGGTTGGGCAGAGGAATGGGGGAGACTCTGGGAAAAGCAGAAAAAGGCCTGAATGTGTCTTAAAAGTAGCGGTTATTTTAGCTCCTGCAAGCAGGAGTGTGACTGCCGGGGAGACCCGTCACCCCCAGCAGCACCTCGGGCCTTTTGCGGAGCTGCCTGACAAAGGTGGTGCGTGCGGATAAATTGCAGCCTGAATTACCGGGGTTTGGTGCTCTGGAGAGATGCTGCTGGGAGCCCCGTGGGACCCGGGCTGGGTGCTGCTGCCGCCGGTGCTCTTTGTCCATGGGTCACTGTAGCAGTGAGGGGGGGTCTGGGGACAATAAAATAGATATAAGGGGCCGGGGGGAAGAAAAAAAAATCAGTTATGGGGGTGATTGGCAGGGGGGGAATAACCAGGCTTTTTTTCTTCCCCGTTATGGCAAATATAAAGTCAGCTCTGTGCGTTGGAAGCCTGGATAGGGAGGGATTACCGGGGTGGAGTGCAGGATTACAGGAACACCCAGGACAAATTAAAGAGCAGCTTGACGCCGTCCTCCCTGCGGTCACGAGGGGCTGTTGGGTTTTTTTTTGGGGTTTGTTTTTTTTTTTTTTTCCTTCCCAGCGCATGGAGACAACAGAGCTGCCCTCCTGAAGAGGAGCTGGTGGGGATGATGCCCTTGCAGGAATCCCACCCGCGGGGGAAAGGTTGCTCGCGCAGGTTGCGAAGGTCTGGCTCCGCAAGCAGACCTGGCTGGGGACAGGTATAAAACCGGTGCTGCTGTCCGCACAGGGGTGACTTAAGCACAGACGATGCCTCTGGGCCAAAATGTGTTGATTTTTTGGGCTGGGGTGACCCAGCCACCGCTCCTCCCCACCTCCGTTGCTGAGCCCGAAGTGCGAAATAGGGAGTAAGAGGAGTTTAGGCAGTACCTGGTGTCTCGGGGGATTAGGATTTAGCAGATTCTAGCTGTGATGGGTTTTTCCCAGCGGTAGGCTGTCTGCCGCCGCGAGGAGGATCCCTCCCTTCCAAATCTTAAGCGGCAAAGAAATTAATTTCACCTCTAAACGATGGGCTGGCGGGGCGAGGGTCTCCCTCCTCTAAAACCCCTTTTGTCTGTGCTCGCTGGCTTTGATGAAAATGCTGCTCGCCATCAAGGGGAGCCCCCCCCCCCCCGCCTCCTCCCCAAGCGTCTGAGGGCAGAGCAGGATTTTGAAATGACTTATCTAGCGCAGAAAGGCAGAAAATCAAGTGTAAATCTCTAGCCATGGAGACGTTTAACTGCCGAGATGGACGGGGAGGGGGGAGCGAGCCAGGGAATTGATGGCTTCTGTCTGCAGTGCTTAAATCAGGGGGGGTTCTTGTGAAATACAGATTTAGGGTTTTTTTTTTTTTTTTTTCAGGGGGCACTTTGGGGGCTACAAACCCACCCCAGGCAGTGGGACAGGCAGGCGAGAGGCTTGCTGTCTTGACAGCTCCTGCTCTCACCCCCAGCCCGGGGGCAGTTCAGGGGGGCAGATCAGACCCCAGTGTCTAATTAGGCACCAGCTCCGGAGTGTGTGTTTTACTAAGCCCGCGCGTTGCCGAGGGCTGTAGGAAGCAGGGAGGGTTCGACCTATTTTCTTTTTCTCTTTTTTTCCCCTTTCTTGGCAGCTTGTCAGCCGCACAATAGCGAGGGTCTATGAGGAGCAGCATCTCGCCTTGCTGCTGGTTGCAGAAGGAGGGGTACCGGAGGTCAGCCTCGAGCACGAGCAGCCTCCCCTCGGTGTTCAGTACAGGGGTATATTTTATAGTGTTTGGGATAAATAGCATACAGGGCAGTCTCCTGGGCATCTGCCTCACTGAAAGCATCGATTTTTTGACATCTCCCTCCTGTTTTCTCCCGTGCCTTTGAAAGCACGTGTGGACTGAGCGGCTATTTCCATCCCTCCTCATCAGTTTTGGCTGGAAACGAGAAACTCCGCTCAGCTCGTCAGTGAATTTTCCGCATTCGGGGAGCACGGGTTGCTGCTTTTTGCTGGCGTGTGTGCTCAGCTTTCCCTAAACACCGGGGGTGGTGGGAGCATCGAGGGCACTGGCTGCTGTGCTGGGGGTTTGGGTTGGGAAAGCCGGAGGGCAGAGGGCCTTAGAGGATGCTGCACGTGTGGGAGGTATCCGCGCACACCCCGTCCAGAGATAATGGTGCGTGGGGCTTTCTGCAAAGGAGACGGGTCTGTGCTCCCGGGGATGGGGCTGCAGGACGCGGTCCCTTACGCCGGTGCGATGCCTGTGGCCCCGTAACACGAGGGCTTTATCCTGCACCGTGCACCTGGCAGCCGACGGCACGGGGGCTTGCGGGGGAAGAGCTGTAACCTAGCGTTAACGAAAGCACGCTGGCTCTGGAAATGGGATTTCAGGGTGCCTGAGCTGGGATCCCCTCCGGAGCTGGGCTCGGGGACAGCCTATTTCAAAGTCGGAGCTTTGTGAGGCAGGAGCAAACTTTCTGCACTTCTCAAACTGTCAAGGGTCGCCTTTTCCTCCCAGGGACGTTCTCAGGCTTCGCAGTTTTTTAATTGCAAAAGCAAAACAAGCACACCCGGTTGCTCAGACCAAAGAGGAGAGAGAGATCAGCTGCCAGCCTCCAAATGCTTAAAACGCAAAAGTGGGGAGAAGCTCCCATTTCCCCGCTTGCTGTTAAAGCGCTTGCAGGGTGGCACGCCGTGAAGGCACCTTTATTTCGATATACAGCTCGATTTTGAGCTGCAGCAGTGGTTAAACACGCTGTTGGGGTGGGGGGGGTGGAAACAGGACTCTTCTGAGCATTGGGAAATCCAGACAGAAATTTAACCATAGCTTCATTATTGCTAAATGACTGCTTCTTTTCCCCCCCACATCTTTCCAAAGACAGATGGGCGCGGAGGTGCGTTTCTGTCTTAGAGGAGGAAAGATTATTTCTCAAAAAAAAAAAAAAACAAAGCCCCCCAGCCCTCTTCTGCAAGGGCGGGGAGATGGCAGGGAGAAAATAAATGGGTGAATGAGTAGCCACAAATATTAGCATTTCAGAGAGAGCTGCTCGATGGAGATTGTTCACCACCGGGCAGGCTTTAATAGGAGTGATAAGGTTTGCTTTTGTTCTCGGGCTCTTACTTAATCAGCCTGTCTCATTGCGATTTTTCTATCGGCGCACTTCATCACACAACTTTCATGTGCGAGTCCCAGCTGCAGCAAATCTTGTTAAAATGGCCTTGTTCAAACACGGGCGCTGGGTTTGTTCCCTAGAGCTGCAATATGGATGGATGGAGTGCAAGGCTGGAGGAATCAAAGGACTCCTAGTCCTGTGTATTTTATAATTCATTGCATAGCTAAGTTGCAGAATATTTTTCCTCTAACAAGCTTGAAGCCTTCTTCCATATCTAAAGGAATATTATCCAAGGAGGCATTTGGGCAGGGGGGGTTTAGAGACCATTTGTCAATGATTGAACAGCTTCCCTGCTCCTTATTAGTATTGCACTCTTGCATTTATTTTGTACCAGAGCGCTCTGCAAATAAAATTTTAAAAAGCTGCTGCTCTTGCCACTGCCTTGGTGCGCTGCAAGTGGCAGAAAATAAAGATGATCGAGTCCTGGGGGGGTTTCGACAGTGAGGTTAGCAAACACTAAAACAAAGCGTGGTGGAGAGCCTTTCCCTAATTGAATCCCTGGTTAATTTGGTCCTCTGTTTAATTTGCCCCCTGCTCCAGACGTCGGATGATTCTCACTGAAAATAGCCCAAAACGTGCTTATTTATTTTTTGTTTTGATCCCTGTCCGCGAAGGCTCCTGGATAATTCAGTCCCCGAAGGCAGGAGCTTGCTGCGGGAAGCTGGAGCCGGGGAATGCGAGCGGAGCCCCCTGTAATTAGATGATGACTCCAAAGGGTTATTTAGATCTTGCAGTTGGCATTAGTTGCACAGCACAAGCTGGGACCTGCCCCGCCGTCGCCCGGATCAGCTGCTTATGTCGGCCCCCAGGAGACGTTCGCCTCCAAACTTGCCCATTTTTTTTCCAGTCACCCGGTTGTTTTCACACTTTTATTGAAACTGTGATTTAAATCCACCAAAAGCAGTGGTGGTTGCCCAGGTGTCTGTGTAATCAGGAGACTTGAGCTGCCCGTGTGCAACGCTGTTCGTATTTAAACCTGCCCATTGCTGGTAATAAAGATTAGCGCAAGGAGGAGAGACCTAGTGGACTTTCCATCTGAGGCTATTTGCAAGGTTGAGGGTTATTTTCCCCATCCTGTTAACGGAGAAAACTTGATCTGGGACTTGGGAAGGGTGAGGAGGATAGAGCCCTGATTCCACTTTGCGACAGCGTTTGGTTTGGTTTGGTTTGGTTTGGGTTTTTTTTTTTGAGCAGGACCAATTCCAACCCATCAGGCCCGATGCCACGGTGAGGGTAGTGGTCCTGGAAAGGAGCAGCCGCTGGTCCCTTACCCAGGGGGAACGGCGGTGGCAATTCAGCGCTCGAAATGCTGCAACCAAACCAGCCCTGCGTGCTGTGACCCGGGAGCCGGATCTGTAAAAAAATCACGTTACCGATGCGCTTCGTTCTTGAATTTCACAGATTCTTCCCCAGAAGCGCAGCCCAAGTACATCAAAGGCGGCAAACGCTACGGCCGGCGGTCCCTGCCGGAGTTCCAGGAGTCGGTGGAGGACTTTGCCGAGGTGACCGTCATCGAGCCGCTGAGCGAAGAAGCGTGTCCCCCGCGCATCGCCTCCAGCGGCTGCGAGGAGGTGAGCGGGAAGGGGCTGGGCGCTGGGGTGGGCTCGTCACCCCCAGACATCCCTAAAGTCCTTCGGATGTCCTTGGGGCTTTTCCGGCAAAGGCGACGGTTGCCCTCCTCGCCGGTCCCCAGGGATCAGCCGTGCCGAGCGGCACCTCCCTCGCCCCAGCCCCAAATTCCCCGTCCCGCTGCCGTGGGAAGCCGGGGAGGAGCCGGGCTCGCGCGGCGATGGGCACCGGGTGCCGATGCCGTCGGCCTCCCCGCGCTCCTGGCTGCAGCGCGGGCCAGCAATTAAGCGAGGGCTGTAACGCTGCCTCCGTGGCTAACGAAGTGTGGGCTGGGAGCTAAGCGAGCAGAAGGAGCACGTCCTCACCTATTAGCAAAAACCCGGCCGTGGCTCCGGCGCTCTCCGGTAGAGGGGATGGGGAAGAGGGATGGCGAGCGGCAGAGCTCCGCAGCAGGCAGCTGCCTTGGGACAGTGCCCTAAATCCAGAGCCATCAGCTTCTCCTCTCAGTCTTCTACTTTTTATTTTCCCAGCAAAAAGCTTGCGTGCTCCTGCACCAAAGCAAAAGGCCGACCGCCCCGGGAGCGACACGGCTTTCGGCAGCCCCCATGCCCCACGTATGCCTGTGCATACGCTTGCTCAAAAATCCAGGGGTTCCCCCCCCCCCCCCCTTATTTTGTGATCCAAATTTGTGGCTCTTTTTGTGCTAGTGCTTTCAACCCCAGAGTCTCCTCTTGCTTCTCCAGAACAGAAAAGCAAAAGGTGAAGAGTGGTTGGGTTTGGTAGCGTGCGTTAGTGTACGGCCACAGCAGCATTTCCCTGGAGCTGGGCTCCTTCCAGCCTGCTCCAGTTTGCCAAGTATTGTTGATTCAGCGTTGCATGTTCCGGAGCGCGTGGTAGGAGTTTTCCAGTGGGAAGGAGGAACGCTGTTGCTTTCTCCCCTCCTCTGTCTCCTGGCTTCACTTGTGCTTTCCTAGAGGTGGGGGGGCTCTGCAGCCACCTGTGTAGGGGAAGCAAGGGAAAAATTTCCAGTTTCCAGTGTTACTCCTATGCAGCTGAGCTTAAAAATAAATAAAAAAAAACTCAGAGAAAAGCTTTGCCACCAGAACCAGCTTCTTTACCCTGTTCTTGGTAACCTTTGCTCACTGCCATGGGGATGCTCATCTGTCTCCTGGTGCTGGCCACATGGGCTGCCCTGACCTTGAAATCAATGTTAATCTGCCCACAACCCCCAGGGAAGCGATGCCCTTGATGGAAAAGGCCACTCTAATCTTACTCCTCTGTTTTAGCTGTCAAGGAGGTGTAAAAGGCTAGCCTGTTAACAAGGTCGGTCAGTTAACTCAACTGGTACGTAACCATGCTGTGCTCCTTGTTGGCTGAATTAGTCTCCTGGTGGGAACTCTTGTTGCACCTTTTGGGGTGGATGGGACGGTTAATTCTCTCACAACTGGAGCAAAGATCAGGATAAGTTTGTAAAATCCCCATTTTTTTCATCTTTATCAGCATTACTGTCTTGTCTCTAAAACAAGATCCTCTTGGTATGCGTAGAAATTAGTTGCTTGAAGGTATTGCAGGGGCTCCCGGGGCTGAAACGCTGGGCGGCGTTGGAGACTCCTGATGCATTGATTTCTTGGGGTGCGGCACAACTAACAGCCTTTGCCCAGTTTTTCTTCTGCTGTGCATATAAACACGCTGCTGCCTGCGCTCCGCAAGGCTGCCTCCAGCCCAGGGTGTTTTGCTGGCCTGAGAACTGGGGCAGTGTGGCTTAATTGGTGCTTTCTTTCAACCGGTGCCAATTAAAAAGGCTCAGGCTCTGTCTGAGAGGCTTCCTTCCCCTTCTCGTCTCTGTAAACACGAGAGGAGAGGCTGGAGGGCTGGTCTGTGCGTGGGATCGGCTGCCCAGAGAAGCTCCGTGACCTCCATTCCCAGTGGCTTTCCAGGTGCCGCTGGACAAAGTCATGAGCGGCTGGGTCCGAATTCAGCGTTGACCCTGCCGTGAGCTGAGGGTGGTGTAGGGATCCCGAGGTTCTCTCTGACCCACATGAGTTTGTCCCCGCGGATGCTACTAGGCTAACGGGTGATGAGAAACGAGTGGCTCTGGCAGCTTTATGGATGTGGTGCTAATGGAGCTGCAGCCACGAAAGCACCTAGAAAAGCAGCGTGAAAGCTTGCGGTGGTAAAAGCTGCGCATCTCCGGCCCCGGCTGCCGCTTGAGCTTGTTTGTCCTAAACTTTTGATGCAGATGATGGGGCTCGGTGGGCTTGGGAAGCGCTGTGACCTTGCTTTCGTTTCCTTTTCGCCTTGCGTTACACCTGAGGATGATCTGCGCAATGGTGGTGGTGCAGGGTCGGGACGGGGAGCAGGTTTGGTGGCCACGGGGTACCAAGCCCAAGGTGGTGGTAGGGCAGCAGCATCCTTCGGCTCATGGGTTCCCAGCAGCAAACCACTGGCTACGCAGCCAGATGTGGCCAGTCTTAAGGCCATGCTGACTTTCAAACCTCAGCGTAGGGCGTCTGTCATCTCCCCTTCCCCAGCTGCTGGCTCTGCTCTGGGAAAGGTCCCTCCTCTTGCAGGTTGTAGAAATCGCTGTCGTGTCCCAGCTCTGTCCCTTCAGTGCCCGCCGAAGCCACTCGCTCCCCAGACATCTCTGTGTTTGCTTCTGCGCAGAGTGGTTTCCAGCATGGCATGGGCTCTCCGAGCAAAACCTTCTGGGAGGGTCAGGTTGAAACTCTTTGTCTTCAGGTCCTCGATGTACAAATGTGAGGCTCCCAAAGTGCAACTGTCCCGTAAAGCCAGGATCTGCAAATAACAGCTCAGGATAGCACTTGCTCCCTGCAAAAGCGCATTATTGACGCGATCTCGGTGCTTTGCGGCTGAAGGCAATTTGCAAAGCGGGTTGTGGAGATTTGCCGTCATCTTTCAGGGGTCTCTGCTCCGACTGCTCAGACCAGGGAGCTGATCTCTGGGCGAGCACGCAGGGAGGGAAAAATGGGGGCCGCCAGCGTCGGTGCGAAGGCTCACCTTGCCGCGTGCAAAGCAGAACAGGCTCAGCGTGCGCTCCTGATCATCATTTTAATTAGCAATATATTCTGGCAGAGAACAAAGGTCTGTCTTGCCGAAGCAGATGGCAGGGGGGGAGAGGTTGCTGCCTTATTATGGGGAGAGGCCACCACGAGCAAACGGCACAGGCTGCAGATGCTCGCCCGAGCCCCGAGCTGGAGGGCGGCGAGCATTGAAAGCCTCGGCCATCTGCTCCTCAGCCCGGCCAAGCACGCGCTCTGCCCAAATAATAATAATGCATTCCTGGGATCTCTCCTCCGCTCCCGCACGCAGCCCGCCGATGCGTGTGACCCGCATCCAGCTGTAGCACCGCCGGGACCGGGGAAACAATGCCGTGCCCGACATCGGGATGCACCGGCCCCCCCCCCCGCTTTGTCCTCCCGTCGGCGGTGGCTGACCCCAAGCCCCCACCACACAAAGGGACCCCCTTGCCCTCCCCAGCGGGGCGCCGGCACGGGGAGGGAGGTCACACGAGCTCCCCGGGGTCGGTGGCAGGGGGTTTCCAGCCTGCAGCCCCCCCCCCCCCCCGGCTATATTCAGCTTCTTCAGGTTGTTGGTATTTATGGAGTTACTGTGTGCTGTGGTTTGGGGGTTCTTGGTTTTGAGGCAAGTCCTTGAAGTGAGAGAGTCCGGTGCTAAATGGTTTAGGTCTGATTCTACATAAAAATATAGATGTTGCTTATGCAAAAAGACTTGGACACAGCAGTGGATCCCCCCTTCCGAGCATCACTGCCCAGATTCCCCTCGGTGCCCACCCCAAAGGCCAAGGACGAGTGGCCGCAGGGTGGTAGCTCTGTCTGGCACCCAGAGATACCTTCTCTCAGCACAAAGTTGGCCGTTGCGTATGCACAGGCAGTTACGGGCTGGGATGGCGTCAGCTCATGCGGTTTTGGGAACGTGGGCTGTTTTCTGCCTTTGCAGCCGGTAATTTGACGGTACCTGTTGCCTCAGCTCCTGCTTTTTGTGTGCTCGCCCTGGTGGTTTATCAGGCAAACCAGCAATCTGCCACATTGATGCCTCAATGGTGGTACTAGCAGAACAGCACTTTTTTGGGCCAAAATCCACAGCTTTCTGTTATATAGAACATATATGTCCTTGGCTTTGTCCAGAATATCCAGCAGAGCCGCGGGTTCCAGCCCTGCCTGTGACCTCCTGCCTCTGCCAGGCTGATTTCTGCCTGAAGCCTGCCTGGGAAAAGCAAAGGTTAAGCCCCCCTCTCCATCCGAGGCTCTTCCCGATTCCCGCCCTGTGGCTGGCCCCCCAAAAAGCAGAGGGGCATGTCGAGATGCTGCGGCAGCAGCGAACGGCCCTTGCCTGGTCCAGCAGATGAAACGGGAGCAAGCAGCAGAGCTAAAAAAAGTCCAGTGACCTAATCCAGTTTCCATGGTAACGTTGTAGATTAATGGCTTTTAGCTGTAATCTGAATGAGACGTGTTGAACTTTTATATGATGATTTAGAGGCTCTTTATGTCCTGGGTGACTTTGACTTCAAATCCATCAGTCACATGCACGCAGAAGTACCCACTTGTAACGGTGGAGAAGTAACATCTGCCGATGCTGCTGCTAAACCAGAAGTTAATATCCCTGAGCATCACGTGTGAGTAAATACCCTCGGCCGGTACAAGGGTGGTAGAGACAAGACAACGTGTAGTACATGGGGAAATCATTTTTAAACAATGTACTTCTGCCCTGCTCCTAGTGCCACCTGAGCTGATGCGATATTGCCACAGAGGAAGCGGGATGGCTTAAGACCAGCAAAGAGTATGTTTTTTTTTCTCTAGCTAGCTTAGCGGAGAGCGTGTTGGCAGCACGGCTCCATCTCTTGACCTGGAGCTACAGTTAGTGGAGGTATTTTGGAGCAGGCTCGGCCGAGCGCAGGCTGCTGGCCCTCGAGCTCTGCAGGCAGATGGGTGCCCCTTGTCAAAAGGGAAAGCATAAAGCAGCAAGAGCTTCATTCCCCAGATCGCACGTGCTCTGGAAGCAGATGTCCCCATCGCGCTCGTGGGTTCATTGCGGCTTAATTACCTGTCGTGGATGCGCATTCCCTGGTGCCCGGGATGCCGGGGCTCTGCGACTGGCACGGGTGACGTGCGATCGCCCGCGGAGGGGAGCGGGGCCGTGGGATGGGGTTGTGCTATGCGAGTTTCTTCCAAGGGCTACCCGTGATGGGGATGCTCCAGACTCGGCGTGCTGTGCTCGTGTCCCGGCTTGCAGGCTGGCCGCGTACAAGATCCGCGTGGGCTGCGGGTAGCTGTTCTGCAATGGGAAAATAGGGTGCTGGAAGGAAAGGATAACCCGAACTCGGGTGGTGGCTATATGCAGCCCGTGATCTTCCCTGCATCCTCATCTTGACCATCAATACCTCTAAGACAAGCAGCACGGTCTCTTTGGAGGGCAACTCTCTCCCTCCCTCCCCATCAACCTGCCGGACTGTCATCTGCCACCTTTCGTGGGTGATTTGCAGGGTTTTAGGCGTCTTTTGCTGCAGCGGTGGTTTATCCCCACCGAAGCACCTTGCCTGCCAGAAACGGGCAGCATCAAAGACCTGTGGATTGCCAGCCCAGCCCGCGGGGAGCAGGGAGATGAAAGCCTGGCGGCATTGCTGGAGCCGTGTAGCTTGTTTGATGCTGATCGTGGAGTCTCTTTCATACGGGTGATGTCTTGCAATAGTAATAAATCGGGAACCTTTTATTTTCTCCCCAGCGCTGGAAGACGCGAGACAGCGAGGAGTACGAGGCCGAGGGTAAGAGCAAACAGCAGCACTTGTACGTGCTTATTCTCTTTTTGCCTTTGAAGATGAATCGGAGGAGCACACTGAGACGGTCTCAGGCCAGCTGGGTGTGCTGAGCAGTCCCAGCCTGGCGTGGTGCAGAGCTCGGGAAGGTGCACATGGGGCAAGCAAGCCCCGAGCTGGGAATGAAAACTAAAGTGGGGCTCCTTGGAGGGCAGAGTCTTGTGCCTTACCCTCTCTGCCCTCTTTTCTCCCTCCTGCCCAGTGCAGAGGCTGCCCTGCTACCAGTGCTCCCAGTCTCCCCGGTCTCAGCATCCCCAGAGCAGCAGCCGGGGCTGGTCCTGGTCCCTGCTCCGGCCCTGGGGGCTGCTGGCTGTAGTGGAGCACGGTAGGCACTAGATGTCAGCACGGACCAGTCATTAAATGTTTCCTAATTGCCCGGTGAGGGAGAGCGGGGTGACCCCCGGGGTGACTGTCGGGCTTTGGCACTATCCCTCAGCACGCAAAGATATGTTTATAACTAAGCCATGCAGCTTTTAATTGCTTCAGCGCCTCTTCTGTATTTCAGCTGCTCTCTAACCCCTACCCCATCCAAAGGGACTGCTTTTTTTTTTTCCTCCAAAAGCCGCTTTTCCAGCCCCAGGATGAGGTAGCGGATGCAAGGAGATGGCCTTGCAGCTGAGCAAGCTCTGACTGGTTTGTGTCTAGTGAGCGTTTCCAGCTGGCTGAGACTGCGCTCCGGGCACTTGCTGGAGGTAGAGGAAATGTGTTCAGCTGAAGGCTATTGGTCTTTTTTTCTTCCCCTGAAGGGGTGTTTGGAAGTACTTACATCAAAACGTACGCTACAGTTTACATTCAAAGGGGATGGGAGTTTAGGCAGATCCACCTGGGGTGGGTGACACTTATGGAGACAGGCAACCACCGAAGTTCTCAGCCTGGTCAAGGTATACGTGGATATGCAACTTGCTCAGGCCTCTCCCTTGATCCCATAACTGCCCAGAAGAGGAAGGGTCCCTTCTCCATTCATGCCAGCGGCCGAGGTGGGAGGGCTGTGCTTCCCCTGGCCGCCAGCCCGCGTTGGCCATCGGACTCATCCGCGTTGGCCATCGGACTCATCCGCGTTGGCCATCGGACTCATCCGCGTTGGCCATCGGACTCATGCACGTCCCCAGAGATCCTCCTGGCCACGGTCCCGGCCGCAGCTCGCCCTGCGCCTGGACGCAGGATTCCCTCGCCTGCGGTGGCACGTGTGTCTCGAATGCTGAGCAGGATCTGCTGCTTCTGGTAGAGTCCGATAGCCGTGCTGGTGCCGGTAGCTGTACCCCAAAATTACAAGTGTGCTCTGTGCAGGGTGAGGTAAGGCAAATGGTCCCGTGGGGTCTGGTGAGCAAGGAGGGCGGCTCTGCCCGCTGCAGCAGCGAGTCTCCTGTGATGTGCAGAACGCCCGGGTCTTCTGGTGGTCGCTCGTGTGCAGTGGATGGGCAGAAACCGGAGCAGTTTCCCCCCCGTTTCCAGGGCAGCTGCGCTTCTGGAACCCAGACGACTTGAACGCCTCCCCCAGCGTCTCGCTGCCCACCCCGGACTGGATAGAGGAGAAACTGCAGGAGGTCTGCGAGCACCTCGGCATCACCAGGGACGGCCACCTGAACCGCAAAAAGCTCGTCTCCATTTGCGAGCAGTATGGGCTCCAAACGGCGGCCGGGGAGGTGAGTGGCCACGTACGGACCCGCTCGCACCAGCACGTGCGCCTGGGTTTTAGCGCGGCCCCCACAAAGTCTGTCCTGCGGTTGACCGCAAGCCTGAAGCACAAGTGCTGGTTAACAGGTCGCTGCTTGGAAAGCGGTTTTCAGCTCCGGCTCGCGGCTTTCCAGCGAGTTTCTTGGTGTCGAACCATCAGACGTGGGAGGCTGCTCTAGGAGAAGGCAGCTGGCAGCCTTACTGACACCATAGCGTGCGTGTCTTCTCATGCAATCGCAGAGTAAACTGGAATTTAAAAGCATATCCTAGATTCCAAGCATGTCTCCTTAATCCCAGAAATCTTCTAGCTAGACAATGAATATGGGTTAAAATATTCAGAGATAGTTGCTTTTGAGTTTGAGAAGGCCTGCAGGCAGTTTCTGTCCTCCAGGAAGAGTCCACAAGAAAATTATTTCTTTAGCAAAAAAAGTCTCCTGTCAGTTTAGGATTTAGTTTTATAAAAAAATCAGACTGTTTTGCATCTTAAAATAACATGGCTTGTAATCATTTCCTTCATAAAATGTATTTCTGAGCAGGTATTCCTTTGCAGCATTTGCAACAAAATGTTTTCAGGATAGCAAGGCAGAAAATGGAAAAAATAGACTGTAGACAAAGAAATAGTGAGGGACTCATCTTAATATCTCTGGTCCTAATAAGGTTGGTCTTGCTTTTGAGAAAGCAGACTGCCCTGAAGCAGAAAACAGACTTATTATAACCTTGCAGTGTCTTACTATGGCTTTTTGCCTGGTCACTTCACAAGGTGCTGGGGTTTTGGCATCTGTCTCTCTACCTTGCACTGAATTCCTGAGGTCACCCTGTCTGGAGAGCAGAAGGAAACCAGGGGTTTTCACGCTGCCTCGCAAGACGGAGGCTCCAAGATGACCAGGAGCTTACATGCTTTTACAGGCAGGATTTTCGTAGCGTATGTGGCTCTAATTTTCTATATGAAGGTTGCTGTACCGGTGTTAGGCTGATGCAGGTAACTCTTTTGGGGTTTTTTTTTTTTTTTGTAGAGCCTTGGGAACAGGGTGTTTTCTGCTGTGCCGGATTGTTACTGTGGTGGTTTTGGCCGTAGCAGATGTGATTTCTATCCCTTGCCGCTTGCAGGTGCTTGAAGAGGTGCTCCATAACCTGGAGCAAGATGGCACCATGAGCGTAGAGGACTTCTTCTACGGCTTGTTTAAAAACGGAAAGTCACTGACACCCTCGGCGTCTACTCCGTACAGGCAGCTGAAACGACACCTCTCCATGCAGGTGAGAAACCGAGGTGGATCCTGGGGTTAAAAGCAGGAGGAGGGGGAGAAGTGCTGAGCAAATCCCACCTAGCCTGTCTCCTCCTCTTCCTCCCCGTTTGTCCCCGTCGGGGCAGGGGGATAAAGCAGCAAACACCCTCACGGTAAAGGGGAGATGGCTCCCCTTTAAAGTAGCGTGGCTTGGAGATGGTTCTTGTAAGCTGTGAAGTGTGGTAAGTAAATGGTGTAAACGGGACGCGGGGGGAAGCGGTGGCCTGGGCTGGAGACTGTGGGCATGCAGGTCTCGCGTCTCTTCTCTAATTATTTTTTTTATTTTGAGAGAGAGTTTGAAATCTACTACCTATCTTTGCCTGGAAGCTGAGGGCTATAGCAAAAGCACCTGTGCATATGTTCCCTGCAGCCTTTTTTGGGGAGGAGACGCTCAAAACCAGAAACGGACAGTGGAAAACGCTTTTGGAGCATTGAGGACAGCTCTGAAACTGTTCCTCCTCAGATTTATTTTAAATCCCAAGCGCCTGGTTGCGCTGCGGTGCCGCGAGGTCAGCAGCAGCGCTCCTGCCGCGTGTTTGCTTGGCAGCGAGGAAAAGCAGACCTTAATCCTTAATCTCCAGAGTACTGTTTAGCGAAATTACATTTATAAGCCTTTCTCGTCGCGAGGTGGCCAGATGCCCGGCTCTGCCCGTGCCCCGTCGAACCCTCTCCCCTCTCTCGGCAGTCCTTCGATGAAAGCGGGCGGCGCACGACCACCCCCTCGGCCATGCCCAGCACCATCGGATTCTGCCTCTTCTCCAGCCTGGATGACGGGATGGGCTACGGCTGCGTGGAGGGCATCCTCGACTGCTGGCACCAGGAGGGCATAGAGAACAGCCAGGAGATCCTGAAGGTAACCGGCAGCTCCATCTCACCCCTTTTATTTCGTTTTTTTTTTTTTTTTTTTTTTTTTTTTTTCTCCCCGGCGTGGGATGCTGGACTGTAGCTGCATCCCACTCCCCTTTAAAATTCCCAGTGCTGGTGACAGGAGTCTAACTGTTCTGCGAAACTTCCAATAATTTCCTTTTATTGAAATGGTGGTGCATCCCAGAGAGCTAGAAGTTAATGATAAAAATGTAACGTGACTTCCAGCTTAGCTCGAAGAGGTCACCTATATTTGCAGAAAGCAATTTAATTCCTTTAGCTCACTGAATAGCTGGACCTGCAAACCTTTCGGCACTGGGATGACCTGAATTATTGCTTGCACTGAGGTGGAGGACAACACTTGAAACCCTGCTGGGTAATTAGTGTTTTATTATACAGAGCAAAAGGGTAATGGGGGGTGCAAATCAGATACCTGAAGTAAACCCCGTCCCTGTCTGTCCCACTAGAAGCCGTGGATGGGAGAAGATAATTTCACGTGTCTGTTCTGAGACCATCGCTGGGTTCCCAGCAGCGATGATGGCAGAATTCTCTCGGCATTTAATGTCCGTGTGGATATTGAACGTCCAGGTTGTAGTAAACTCTGCCATTGCTCAGGCTTTAAAACCCACTTGCAGCCTGGGCTCGTGCAGGCCAGCTTGATAACCTGGTACTGTTTTCACTGGACTTGCGTGGTACACCTTTACCTTCTCTTCCACTTGTTGCTTTCCATGGGTAACTTGCTTTGTTACTGGTGTCACTGGGGTGGTTCCTCTGGTGTTTCAGCCCCACCACAATCCCTTCTGTGCTCCGCTTTGTGCTCCTGCAGAGTTAGGTTGAAGGAAACCACTGCAGTTGCTGATGATAACTTACTTTCTAAGAGGTGGGATCTTTGCTATCAAATACCTCCTACACAGCTTCTTCTGTGTTGTCTCTATTGCAAGAGCTGGGTTTGTTTAACATGAACACCTTCCACCGCTTTCTTGCAGCATTTGAATATGTAAAAAGGCCGGTGTAGTTAGGTCCTCTAGAGAATTAGTATTTTTAATCAGGCATGGGCTTAATTTCCTGTTGGTCTTGCAGCACAACCAGGACACTTTCCATCTCCACAGCTGGCAGCAGCTCTTTAAGGTAGGAAGGTGGCAGAGATGTCTGGTTTATTGCCCCAAAGGCATTTGTGACAGATTAATCAGCAAGCAAAGATCTTTTCTGAGCCTCCTCATTTTATTCTGTCACTTCATGTACAAATGTCTCCAGGCTCCTGCGGGGCAGGAAAGCTCGTTCTGCTCTGACGTTGTGGGTTTTTTTTTTGCAGGCTTTGGATTTCAGCTTGGATGGGAAGGTGAACTTGACAGAGCTGACGCTGGCGCTAGAAAACGAGCTTTTAATAACGAAGAATGGAGTCCACCAAGCAGCCCTGGCGAGTTTCAAAACAGAGATCAGACACTTGCTGTAAGTCGCCAGGATCGCCGGCTCTGCCGCTTCCTCAGTGCCCTCTCTGTTCGGCCGAGCAGGAGCTTAAGTAGCAGCTGGCTAATTAATGGTGGTTCATAGCACTTCTCCGAGGAGCATCGGCGTGGTGCTGCCATCTCGCTGGAAGGCTAGGTTCTCTGTTAGCTTCGTCAGAAACTTTCAACTCTCTCATTTTGCATGGGTAAAACACTTAAACCCAAGTATTGCAGAAAAATATACTTAAAAAAAAAAAAAAAATCAAAGCACTAGGCTGTTCCCAGCCCTGCTCTGCAGTCTGGAAATGGTCACTGCAATCTGCAGTGGTCATTGACGGCCAAGGAGTGCAAAACTTAGGACAGAGGCTGGTGCAATTTGATAAGAAGTACCTTTAATCCTAACTGATTTCTTGCACTAGTGTTACATAGGTTTTGCCATGTGATGAGGGTGTGGGTGAGGTACAAAACCACCATGAACCCGCGCTTTTTTCATTTGCAAGTCAACACAGTTTGACTTTGCACTGGACTTGCCATGCAGGCTTCTCTATTGAGAGAGTGTAGGAGATGGGAAACATTTCCCTGTACGTATATTTATTAATTTATATACACGTAGTACTGAAGCTCAAATATTTCTTCCCACACACTAATGGATCATCTTGTCCACCCCACTTTGAAGACCCCTGCTCTAAGCACTGCACCCTCAGTTTTGCATTGGTTCATCCCTGTTGTGGAACCGTTGCATCCATCTGCTGCGTGCACAAGCTCCAGTTGTTAGTGGTGTTTTGTTTGTACTGTAAATCTTTAAATAGTTTCGGTATTTATCAGCTTATGCATCCACCTCCATGTGACACCACAGGTGACTTTTGCTAGTCATTAAAACTGCACGTGTCCTGTTACCTGCTGGCTTGCAACTTGTGCTCGCAAGCTGCCTGCTTTGCTTGTATGAAACCTCACAAGATGAGGCTTCCCACTGTTTGTTTGCATCTACATGTCTAAATACCTGTTTACGTTCACTCAGTGAAGAGATTTGTTGTCAAGAAAGCTGCTCAGTGTAGCAGATCTTATAAACTTGTGATCAAAACCAGACTGCGTGTAGCGTAAGGATGAAGTAGTAAAGGTAATAAAGTGACGAGAACAAGTAAATGGGGCAGATATTGGCCTGGCAAAATGGCATAGCGCTGGAATTTGGGTGGGGGGGGCTAGACCAGAGCTGAGGCATTTAAGTGTTGAGGTCCCAGGACCTATGGGGATATCAAGACATGTCCAGAGCTATGTGTGCAAGTTCATATCTAGTGACTAAATGCAATTGATAAGACCCTTGGAGAGCTTTCCGGGCTGTTCTTCTCTGATGAGCCTCTTGCAAGTACGTTCTTTAGGGGAGCCGAGAGGTGTGACCTAATCGAGAGTGCCTTTGCTGACCCTAGGGAGCGGGTTGATCAAGTGGCCAGAGAGAAAGAGAAGCTGCGGTCGGACTTGGAAAAAGCTGAAAAGCTGAAATCCCTGATGGCCTCCGAAGTGGACGACCACCACGCCGCGATTGAACGCCGCAACGAGTACAACCTCAGGTATGGCGTCCCGCTTCACCCTTCCCGTCCTCTTTGGCATCACTGCTGCAGGATTGCAGGGACTCGATGACGGAGGTGGTGGCTTCGTGCCTGCTGATTACCACCAAGCTTCCCTCGCAGCGGTGTTCGCCGCCTGCTTCTTTTTACGAGCTCTTCTTACCTCCGATGCCTTCGTAGGAAGCTGGACGAGGAGTACAAGGAACGAATTGCAGCTCTAAAGAACGAGCTCCGGAGAGAACGGGAGCAAATCCTGCAGCAGGCTAATAAACAGCGGCTGGAGCTGGAGCAGGAGATAGAAAAGCTGAAAACCGATGAGAACTACATCCGCGACCGCCTGGCCCTTTCCCTGAAGGTAACGGGGACTAAATGCAGCCGGCCTTTTCCCCCAAAAGGCAAGGACGCCCAGAAGTGGGGAGCGAGGCTTGCGACGTAGTCGTTGTTGAGATGACCTGTTTCAGCTAGCGTGTTGAGATAGCTGAAAGTAATTTCAGCAGCAAGACAGAGGTGTATCCGTGAGAATTGTTTTTTGGGTCACCTCGATAGGTTACTGCTTGGATTCGTGAGGCTCCAGTTCAAATCTCTGCTGCCATCATGTGCAGCATGTGCGTGTGTACAGCTACTGGATGGGCTGTCGGCCTTGCTGGCACTTTGGCTGTCCGGCTGGGAGATAATATGTCTCCACAAAACTTAAAATATTGCTTACCAAAAAAAAAAAAAAAAATCTCTAAATCAGGTTTGCTGTTTTTCCTTTGGATAAACTACCTACTGCCTGATGCAGTGGTATTATTCAGCTGTGACCCCACAGATTGACATACTTTTCCAACATTTTCTTAGAAAACACTTAAGTCACAGCTCTTTTCTGAATCTAACAGCTGCATAACCATATAATCTTTTTTTTTTTTTTTTAAACCGAGCAAAAGTTAATGGTAATGGTGTTGTCTCACAAACAACATCAGAAGTGCTGGCAGTCAGGGGGAGCTGATACACCTGTACAGGTGGTCAGGAGAGCAGCTTTTGAAGGGGTTGGGCATCCTGTGAGCATCAGGAAAACTGTAAAATAGTCCTGAAGCTGCCATCTGAAAGGTGAGAGGAGCCAGGGAGTGTGGGGTTTGTGAGCCAGCTGCAAGTCTGGTGTTCATGCTTGCTGTTTTGCTGTGGCAAGAGGGTTGTCCGTGCGTGAATAACAAATTTACAGTTCCTGTCTTTGGCTGAAGCTTGTAACAGTGTCATGCTCTGACTTGACTGGGAGATTACTCATTTTTCTAATGAGTTACCACGTGTTAATGTTTTCCTTCTCCAAATGCTGAGGCTGTTGGGGGGTTTTGTTTGGTCCAGGAAAACAGCCGCCTGGAAAGCGAGCTATTGGAAACAGGAGAAAAACTGGTCGAGTATGAAAGTTTGGCAAGCAAACTGCAGAGGAACTTGGAAAACGTCCTGGCTGAGAAGGTAAATCCTCCTTTTCCCAGTACGCGTCCAGAATTAAATTGCTTTTTGGTTACTACGCTCGAGCTGCCAATTTAACTAATAGCTGGAGGCTCTTGGGTCCCTATCCAGACGTGACCAAGGCACAGCCTACCTTATTGGCATGGACTGCCTGCCTGACTTCCAGTTAAGGAAATTAAAGATGCTCCACCCTAGCTGTAGTTTTATACTAATTAATGGTAAGGAGCCTTACAGTGAAGCAATCATCCTGCAGATCTGCAGGGATTTTTTTTTATTTTTTTTTTCCCTAGCACATAGTTTTGCGTAGACCCAACATGCAGGTCCTTTCTGGGGAAGATGATGCACGAGGTGTTAGGTGTTACCTGGCATCTATGCTAAACTTAGGGGAAAATGGAGGTGAACAGCTGACCGTGGTTGTATTACAATAAACTCCGCAGAAGATCAGCTTCTCCAAAGGCATTTCTGTGCATCTACAGACAAAAGCTCATATACTGGGATTCTCACCCAGCATCTGTTTTCCAGATTTCTTTAAAGCCGGGATTATTTATCAAACTGAGATGTGCATATGCTAAGCTAGAAAGCTGCGGTCCGCAACCAAAATTAGCGAGAGCTATGGTGACACAGCAGCTAGTATTTGTTAGGGAGGTTGCTCGTTGTCCCCCACCAGCAGGGAAGCAGAGCTTCTGTATTTAAAATTAAAAAAAACAGAGGGGAGAGGGTGCAGGCTGCAGGACTGCTTGCGAATGGCATCTGGGCTGCGATGAGCAGGGCTGTTTCGTGGAAGAGTAACTGGATCCCGTTCGTGCCGTTTCAGTTTGGTGACCTGGATCCCAGCAGCGCGGAGTTTTTCCTGCAGGAGGAGAGGCTGGCGCAGATGAGAAGCGAGTACGAGCGGCAGTGCAGAGTAAGTGGAGCCCAGGGCTGGGGACCTGGCACCCGTCTGCCCGCGTTCACCGAGAACATCCTTACCGCAAACAGCAGTGCAGAGCAGCGATGTAATGCTGCTGATTCTTTTTTTTTTTTTTTTTTTTTTTTTTTTTCTCTGATGTAATGGCTTTTTTACATTAATCCAAGCTCTGGGAGGGGGGTGGAAGGCTCTTGCCATGGAGATAACTGGCTGAGCTAAGAGGATGAGGTGCCCCAAGGGTGGGCTGGGAGCGGGTCTCCGGAGCCTCCTTCGTTCCCCAGCTGTACGTCGAGCTCAATTCCTTGCGCAATTGTGCACTAGCCGTTTTTTTGATTTATGAAATAAAGTTTCCCCTAACTAGAATTCAGAGTTGCAGGAACTTACACCAGAAGTAAGATATATCTGAGTTTCGGTGGTTTCCAAAACAGTAGTGTTTTCTTAAAATAAAACTGAAAATGTAAAGCTTGTCTTCTCCTCCACAAATCTGGTATGGCTGAAACACTGCTTTAAGGTGGGCCTGCAAGTTACCTAGTTACATCTACTTTTTGATGACTACAACGGTTACTAGCGTTCAGCTCATCTGTTCTGCGTGATCCTTTTTGTTCAATAATGGACTGTCTTGGCAAAAGGCTGTCTCATCTGAAACAGCACGGTAGCTCTCTTAGTTGCAGTTACAGTTTAAATGCAAAGATCATTTAGAAATATTTGTTGAATTGATACTTCTTGATAAGACGTTGCTTGAATATGCAATTTATTTTCTTTTTTTGAGTACTGGCGGATATGAATCAGTACTCAAGGTTCACTTTCTGAACCTTTCAGATCTGCAGAATTGTGTGTTTACACATTCAGGGATTCGTTTTCCTCAATAAACACTGTTCGTTGAGCTGAGCTCATGGCATTTGGCACAAACACTCGGGATATTCCTCTGGCAAGTGGGCAGAAGTACCAGATGGTAAATGCAGTAATGAGGGTATCTCTTTCCTAATTTGATCTTTTGCTTCTGATTTGATTTTGCAAGTAGATGGTGGTTGAGGAGGTATTTCTTGACTGTTTGAAAATGTTCCTAAGCTGCTGTTTAAAAAAGGTCATAGGAAGAAGGAATAAAGTGGAAGGTCCTGGAGCACGGTCTACTTTAGAGGCAGAATATATACGGGCTGTCAGTCTGAAGAAGGTTCTGCTCTTCTAGTAAGAAACACGTCTGTTATTTGCACAGGTTGGAACCTGGCGAAGGGCGTTGTTTTGCTGATAGGAGGATGACTAACTGTGGGATGATGGCAGGATTATTGACAAGTCTTTACCTACCGTAATTCCCTCTTGAATGTGTCGTTGTGGGAGCGTGTCGATGTACAAATGCTCGGCTGCCTTGGTTGCTTTCACTCAGGCTTCTTTTTCCCCCTTCTCAGGAACTGCAAGACCAGATAGATGAGCTGCACTCGGAGCTGGAGGAGTACCGTGCCCAAGGCAAAGTGCTCAGGCCTTCGCTGAAAAACTCACTCTCGGAAGAGTTTGACATTGATATGAAAAGCCATGGCAATAGCGGTATTGAGCCTGACCAAGGTAAAGCACATCTCCTGTATGACCAACTTCTGGGCTGTAGGTATTTATCATAACATCTTAGAGGCAATTACGTAAAAACTTTCCCAAACCTTCACAGTGAGAGTCGAACACCAGGTCCGTTTTGCTGTTTAACATTAAGTGGAATACGGCTGCTGTACTGTATTCAAAGCTGAAATTAATGTTTGCAGTTTCTTGTCTGTGTCTGTGTGTGTGATGGGAATTTGAGAGCTGCAAGTAGCTGCCTAAACAAATTTAAACTGATGAAATAATTCTGTTGAGAATGTATCTCTCTGGGCTTCAAGAATATGTATATAATTACTGTTTTTAAAGGACTTGGTTCAGAAGACTGCAACCCATTAAATATGAGCATAGAGGCAGAAATGGCTATCGAACAAATGAAGGAGCAACATCACAGGGATCTACATCACCTCAAACAGGAGCTCGAAGACACAGTAAGCTATTTTAACTTAAAACAAAACTTCACAACTCTTCCAGCCTCTTCATACAGGTGGAACGGTCTTGAAGAAGGACTTTTAATTCCTGGTGAAATGAAAACCTTTCTGTGAATCTGAGCTTCTACCTTCCCTGCTCCTTCTGCACGTTGCTGTGCGATGGAGAGGGCTGTATGAATGCTGCGGTAGGTCCTCACGCTGCCCACCAGCTAGCGAGAGAGCAGAGAGCCTTTCCGAGGCAGTATTGCATTTTCTGTCTCGAAAGCCTGCTGCATCTGAATTAGCCACTTCATTCCCGCTGACATGGGATAATTGTGGGTTAGAAAGGCTGCTGGTGGGAGTCTGCATCGCTAAATGCTATGCTGGTGCAGTCTGGGGGCGTTGAAACGCGGTCTGTGCGGTGGGCATATGGAAAATGCGCTGTTACGATACCTGCACTACCAAAAACGGGCAGTCAGCTCCCCGTTTTCTGGGTGTCCATCTGCAGATTAATCTTACCACGAGTGCAGAAATTTCTCCATTGCCTCTACGTAGAGAAAGCTTGGGTTGAGACGGACTGACGAGGCTGGGGCAGCTCATCTACTGAGCGACGGTGAGCTGGCAGAGCACATTTACGGCCAGCTTACGTTAACACCCGTGTCAGGGTCACGGTGTTGCCCAGCGAGTAAGACCTACCTTGCTCTGCAGGTGAGGTGCGCTGGTGTAGAAATGGCCAGGCTTGTTCTGCAGGAGTTGGTTCAGGACCAGAAGTTGGGGGTCCCATCAGGCTTCCACTGCATCTGTCAGATCAGATGAGAGATGGCTATAGAATTATAATTGTTATACGACTATAATCTATTCGTTTCACGTGTGGCATGACACAGGTAGACTGAAACTGTATTGTGACGAAGCTGGGATGGGAGTGGGAAAAGGGGACGGATAGAATATCACCCCAAAATCATTACTTTTCCTTAAGGGTTTGTCTCATGTCACTTGTGTTTAAAAAAAAAAAAAAAAAAAAATCCACAACCAAAAAACCCAACCACCCACACAACAAACAAAACCACCCAAACAAAAAAACCCATCCCCAAAACCCAAACAAAAAAAACCCAACCTTTTTAAAAGGAAAGGCCTCGTCTGCCCCTTAATTTGGGGAAGGTTTTGAAAAAGTAATCAGTGAAATAAAAAGAGAGTCCCCTTGGAATTTGCAAAACTGACTTAGGACTTTAAAAGTTGTTTGTGGCTTCTCTTTTCACAAATTTGCTTAATGGAAAAGCATGAATTTCACTGTCTTCTGTGTAATAATCATCTTTATTCCAGTAAGAAATTAAGCTGAGCACTTTAACAGTCTTTGCAGGGGAAATCAATGTAAGATGCTGCTGTGTAAATCAAAATATTCTGTAGTATATATGGAAATATTTAATACAGAAACATTGAGAAAACATCTCTGTAGAAAATGAACCAATCCAATCTGTTTTCCTTTTTGTAGGTGAGCCATTACGAAAAGCAGCTAGATGAGACAAAAATCCACTGTGAAAAGGAGCAAGAGGGTATGAGGAAGAAGTACACCGAAGAGATGCATGTTATGGAAAAGGAAATAACTGGCCTTAAAAATCAAATTACAGAACTGCAAGGAGAGGCAGCAGCACTCAGAGAACAGCAAGGAAAGCTTGACTGTAAATATAATGATGAGAAAAACAAATTACAAATGCGTTTTGATGAGGAAAAAGCCAATCTGCAAGAGCTGTTGAGGCAGGAGCACGAAGAAGACGTTAGAGCCAGACTGGAGCAGGTAAACGAGAAGTTTAGTCAGGAACGGGAAGAGCTGATTCAAAACGGTGTCTGGGTGGAAGAAAAGATGAGAGTTTTAGTGCAGACGCTGCAGGAAGAGAAGGGGGAGCTGGAACGTGGCTTTCGTGAGCAGCTGAAAAGGATGGCGGAGGTGCACGCCCTGGAGAAGGAAGAGCTCCAGCAGGAGCTGCTGCGGAAGCACCAGCAGGACCTGGAGGAGGAGAGGTGAGTGTCCCCGCCGGCGGGGACGGTAGTGGTGTACGCTGGCCTCGGTGGCTTGGTGCGGTGACCAAGGTCAGTCTGGTGCAGAAATGATTCCTCATGCGTCATGCAAGTGTGTTAACTGTACAGGGCTGTTACCTGTTTTATTCCCCAACGCCGGGCTGCTATCCAGGGTGGTTTTTTTTCTTCTGGCCTTTCTCAAGCAGATATTTATATTGATTTTTAGCTCGCCCAGAGGCAAGAATAGTGTTAAAGCATAACCAGATGTGATTAGCTTGAGCTCTGTTCAGGATCCCTGTGCTTTTACAAATCCCTGCTTTGTCCTTTTAAAGCATTTGGCTTTTCAGAGTTGTTCTTTTCTGAAGAAGTTACTGGCTGGTAAATGCATTTAGCCAAGATTGAGTGTCAAAAGAAACTGAAACTGTCCTGGGGTGACAGGGAGAGATGGGGGTCAGAACATCTTCCCCCACAAATCTGATCAAAAGTATAGAAGGGCATACATTGTACAGGAAACCTTTTCTGAGGACTTTTCATGAGTTATGCTTTTCCAAGGCAATTAGATTTTTATTTCTGAAGTTTCAACAAATTGCCTCAAATTTAACTTTGGCTCTCGGAAACACCTGTCAAATAGTACTTCATCTAAAACTCGGTGAAAAAGTAATTTTTCGGCTTTTTTTATTCAGCCTAAAAAGCCATTTGAATCTCTTTGAGTTAGCCCAGAGTTTAGTAATATATTATGTTAACCATGTTTAGGAAAAAAATGGAAAGTGACTATAACAGAAGAGCATCCCATGCAGAAACTCAGTTTTCTGTCGACACACAAACACTTGTGAATAAATATGAAGAAAAGATCCAAAATCTGGAAGGACGTTACCAGCGAGAGTTGCATGAACTTGCTGAACAGCAAAGAGAGGAGAAATCTCAGTGGGAGTTTGAAAAGGATGAAATTGCTCAGGAGGTTGCTGAAGCTCACGAGCAACTGAAGGAAAGTCTGGCAAATGAAAAGGCTGTTTCTTCTGCCCTGACCCAGGAGAAAGATCTCCTGGAGAAAAACTTCAAGGAAGAAGTGAACAAGCTTGTGTGCGAGAGAGAGCAGCTTCAGAAGGAGCTGCGAGACCTGAGGAATGCTGCGGAGAAGCAAGAGAAAAAGCTGAACGATAAAATAACACAACTCCAAAATGACCACAAAAAAGAGCTCAAGAACAAAGATGAGCGTATATCCGTGGTGGAGGAAAATGGGGAGCTGGTTAGGCAAAAGCTGGAGAGACTTGACAGTGAATATAAGCAAGAGAAAGAAGACCTCAATTCCAAACTTCTTGCTTTGGAGAGTTTAAACAAAGACATTTGTGTAAGAGCAGAAACGGAAAAGGCCGAGATGAGTTTGGAAATCTCAAACCTTCAAGGGAAAATACAGAAATTGCAGTGGGAGACCCATAGTTTTTCCACACTGCAAAATCATTATAGGGTCCTGGAAAACGAGTACGCCAAAGCAAAGAGCAAAATTGCTTCTTTCTCTGGGATGGCGCCTCTGGGGGATGATGCGGCTGTCCTCTTAAATCTGCAGAAAGTGCACGAGCAAGCCGTGAAGGAAAATGTCAGAATGGCCGCTGAGATCGTCAGGCTGCAGCGCAGGTTGCAGGCTGCGGAGCGGGATCCCGCGCGACCTCCCAGCCCCGGCTGCTCCGACTCCGGCTCGGAACGGTCTCAGCTGCCAGATGAAATAGATCCCATTTTTGAAGGGTTGCCCTGGGATGGTACAGATGCAGACAAGGGAGCGGATTCAAATGTCCCTCCGCTTTTGGAAGCTGATAGTACAGACCTGGAAGAAATGACTGAGATTGATTCAGATTTGGAGAAAGCATGTGTGAAAGCCAGAGCAGGTGGCCATGCACTCGAGGTGCAGGTGTGTCGGACGCAAGGAAGTAAAGCGGCACTGGAATCTGATGGCAATCGGGATTGTGACAAGAATCAAGAGCTGCTTTCTCGGGTGCCTCTGCTGCAAAAAAAGAGAGGTCTCGAGAAAACTCTTGAGAGAGTTCCCAGACCAAAAATGCTACACGACGACGTTAAGCAGCAGAAGGTTCGTCTGCCAAATCACAGAATAACTCCCCAAAATAAAGGGTTTGTTTCCGATGCTTTGAAGCTGCAGGTTGAGCTTGAGAAGGCTGAAGAACTGCGTGAAGCCTCTCTCCAGCTTGATCACGCTCCTGGGTCAACAAATGGTGACCTGAAAAGTGTAATAGCTCAGCTCTGGAAAAGGGTCAAAGAGTTAGAAGACAGATCAATGGCACAGGCTGAACTTCTGTCACTACAAGAAGAAATTCAGGTAGAAAACGAGGATCTGAAATGCGAAATGATCAAGTTAGTTGAAAAAAATAAAGTGCTAGAAGACAACCTGCAGAAGCTGAGAAGCCTTCATGGCAAACTAGAAGAAAGTAAACTGGCGAGTATTAAGCTCAGAGGGGAAAACACACAGCTCCTCCAAAAAGTCAAAGAATGGGAAGATGTCCAAGAACAAGATGCACAAGGCAACGCAGAGGCACACCGTGACAAGTTAAGACTGCGATGCCAGCTCGGGAAGCTGGAAGAACGTGCTGCCGCATTTACAGGTCAGCAAGGCAAGCGTGCCCAAAGCGACGGCACGGTGAAAGAAGTGTCGGCAGAAAAGAGGGAGCTGCAAGAGCCCAACAGAAAGCCGAAGGAGAAAGCTGCTGCTCTGGTTAGCCCAAATGACGTGCATTTCCACGAAGAGAGAGAGGAGAGGAATACAGTGATGCACGGCTTACAAAGCACGTGCGCTGAGCTGCAGCAAAAAGTTGATCTTCTGAGGTAACGTACGCTTGCAAAACTTTGTGGGAAACGTGCCGGCCCCACAGTAATCAAACGTGCCGCTTAGAAACTAACCTAGCGTCCCGCTCATCGCTTCATAGCCGCCTGCCTGCCTGCTGTATGGTTGCTGCATTAACCGCTGTAGTTTAACTTTGGTTAGAGAACAGTGCCTTGGACTCTTAACTACTAGCAAGCAGGCTGTTTAATCGTGGATAACGACGGTTGAAATAAATGTGTGTGACTTACTCTTCTCTGACCGTGGCCTAACATGAATGGTAAAACAGGAGCAACCTGCCAGCTGTTCTGTCTGTGGATGTAGTCACCTTCGCAGTGTGTAGTTAATGGTACATCAGAAACCCCTGTATTTTAATGTCCGAAATACTATGGTAACACTTCCAGAATGCTTTTAGCTTTTACTAATATCCTTCTTCACTCTGTTTACTCCTTTCTAGTACTGAATGTTACTTGGAACATTAAAAGTGCTTCCATTTTTCTCAATATTTAAGTTAATACTAGAGAATTATGGTAACTTTTTTCTCAGCAGGAGCGCTTAGTGTTAGGAATCCATCAGCTGTGTGATACGGTAAATACTATTATAACACAGAGACTATAATAGGTTTTACCTACTTGTTTTTAACTGCTGTATTTCAGCAAGGATTTTTTTGGAGGCCATAAAGTGGCTCCAAGCGGCTTAATTATTGTTCAGCACCAGCTTCCTGCAGGAAATTGTTCTTTCAGGTATTACACCACGGCTAAGTTCTTTCTTTACGGTCGCCTCAGGACAGAAAAGGCACTTTCCAGCGCTGCTGTTCCCAGCATACTGGGCTCTAGAAACAGCTTGCTCTCCTCGCAGTCTGCCTTTTGTGGTGTTAAGCTGTTTAAAGTTATGTTATTTGTAACTTAAGGACTGAAAGGTGTAGTACAACATTAGTGTGAAACTTTTACTAGGTATCTTAAATTTTAATTAACTAGCTGTACAGAAACATGCACAAAAGCCCCTTTTTCAGTGATCTGGGAAGCACTCTGACTAAATGAAATGTAAAATCCATATACCGTTCATACGGAAAATGAGTCAATTGTAGCTTTGTCTTGAAATATTACAGGTAGCTTAGGCCTTTAGGAATTTTTCTCCCTGTGGGCCTAGACAGTATACAGAAACAGTTTTCACTTGTCTCATCTCTCTGCCACAGATGTGAAGCCGAGAAGCTCAGAGAAGAAAATGCTATTCTGAAAAATGAAGTGACTTTATTAAATGAGGAAGGTAGTGCTTCCAGCCTGAAACTGAGGGAGCTAAATGGATCCCGAGAAGAAATGTGGTAAGAATTCAACGGGGCATGTACCACATGTATGCCTTCAGGCTCTTGCTGCGGTGCAGACACGATGCTTACATCCCTTCTCTCGAAGCTCCTTCATCTGTTAGATATCCTGCAAAATTTGGAACGGGCTTATTTCATGGTGCCGTTGGAAATCCAGCTGCCTGACGGTCTATTCCTCATCCTTTCTGCCTGCCCCAGCTTGTCCTGCCCATTCCTAGAGCCAAAGCAGGGGCTTAACTGCAGGAGTTCAGATGACCCAGTAACACATACAAACACAGGACCTGCTGATGGGCTGACCTGATGCAATTCTTCTTGCTTCAGCAAAGCCAGAGCTTGTTGGGCTGGTGTAGCCTTAGAAAAGGCAGGAAGATGTACGGTGTGGCAGAGCGTTTCAGTGATTTGGTCTTTTGCAAGTAGATAACTATCCATGATCCCGGGAGAATTCTTCCCTTCTAGAAAAGAACTACATATGGGGTACTTTGCGGAACTGAGCACTTGCCAAGCCTATGCAAAACAGTGCTGCTAAGCAATAAATAAATATCCAGAATTACCATTCAAAACCAAGCCCATTCTTGTAGGCGTGTCTATTAAGAAGTGACCCTAATGTTAATGAGCTTTCATTTTTCCTTAGGCAAAAGATAGAGGCTGTGAGAAAGGAGAAAGTGGCTGTACAGAAGATGGTTGACAACCTGAAAAAGCAGGTATATGGACTGAACCCATAACCTTCTCTGCAGAAATCATCACTGTGTAAAAGGTGTTCCTTAGATGGTCACAAAGGCAGTAGAAAATTACCACTATATACATTTAAACTTTTTGATAACTGTTCTCATTAACTGTTTGGGACTGATATGAGGCTTGTTTGACCTGATCAGAAGACAACTGCAACGCTGCGGTAACTATCTAGCTTACAGACTTGAGAGCACTTTCCACAGTCAACTTGGACAGTGTATTTAATAGAAATATAAAGTTAAAAAAATCTTTCTTTTGTAGTCTTTGTGGGTAATGCTCTGCAGCAGCCCATGGGAAATAGAGGTTATGTGACTCAGCCTCTACTTATTTCCCAGCTAGCGGGGTCTAGGAATGCTGCCAGCCGTGACCCTTTGCTTGTATCCATGAGACTGCTACTTTTATTTTAAGGGTGGTTTGTTATGCTAGGCAAAGTAGGTTTAAGTAGCTCTTACGTTCATGTCCCTCTTAGTATTGCTTACTAAAATTCTACTTGCCCAGAATAATCTACTAGCTCACCAGCATAAACCCTCAAAATATACATCAGCATGGCAAAGGGAAGGAGGAACAGAGCGGCGTGCCAGATGACTGATATCGTAACTGCTATAATTGAGGCCAATTATGAGAAATTAACAGTTTGTGAGGCTGACCGTGCATGCAACAGGCCATCAGGAGGATTCCTACTCCTAAATATGGTTCTACCCTAAAATTAGGGCATGGAGCAAGTTCAACAGCTATAGGGAAATAAAGCAAGCAGTGCTACCGGGGTCATGACTGTGACACAGAGTACAGTTAACAGCTATGCCCCGCTGCTCAGAGTCACCATTGAATTGGAGTCACACTTGTCAGGTTTTTTAATCATCTCAATAGAAAGGAAATGTTTTAAAAAAATCTCATCCCCAGTGTAAAAGCAGTCATGACTGACACTGCTGTCCTGATTCAGGTAGCAGATCTGAAGACCAGGAACCAGCAGCTGGACTCTGAAAATACAGAACTTAGCCAGAGGAACTCCAAAAATCAAGCAGATGTGCAGGATCTTAATCAACAGCTGGCAAAGGTGCTCAAGCAAAAGGAAAGGGAAGTGGGAAAATGTACTCTGGAAGAATGGGAAAAGGAGAGACTGGTACTGAAAGAGGAACTGGAAAACTCCAAAGTGAAGGTACGGGATTATGCCGTCTCTAACGGTATGAAACAATTGAAGTTTTAGGAATGGAGAGGTGCTGTGGTGGTCTTTCAAAGCTGAACTTCCCTAAGTACTAGCTGCAAACGTACATGCACGCGGCCGTGGGGTGGAAGGTGAGCATGGCAGCGACCAAAAGCAGGGAGGTAGAACTGTGCAGGTTTGTCTTGAACGTGGAGCTTAGTGATGCTAAATATTTACCTGCATTTTCCAGCATGCCTGTTCTGTTCAGTCCAGTGTCATCCCAGCTGTAACCCATGTCACTGGCTGCAGCATCCTCTGGTTAATCTTTGTTACTTTGCGTGTCTCCTAAGTTGAAATCTGAGTCTTTTATTTTTTGCAGTCATCAAATATGGTGTCTTCCTTGGAGGTGGAGCTGTCAAAAATGAAAGTTCAAGCTCATATATTGGAGCAGGAGAACCACATCCTCAAGCAGGAACTCGAGAAGACAAAACCGGTATGGTGTCCTATTTGAGTGCCATCAGATAATGCTGGCTGTCTCTTACTGTGCCCTGCTCTCTTGCCCAAGTTGGAAATAGTTAATTTCTTTAAAGAAAGGTCACAACAGTAGGGAAATATAAATCCTCCTGAAACAGCCTCTGGGCACAATGCACAATTGTTCAAATAAGGTTGGTTTAACTTAGCTTTTGCCAAAAGGTCTTCCAGAGTAGTGGATCTACAAAGACAGGCTTTGACAGTGAAGACAAAGATTTAAAGCTCTAAACAAGGAACAGACAGGGCTTTTCTAGCTTGTGCAGACAGGATAGACAGGGGAACATTTTCCTGTGTAACTGGTAATAGCCATGTAGCTCCATTTAAGGACTGGTCTCTTCCAGCGTGTCCTCTTGGAGGATTCCTGTTGCTAAACCCATCTGGAGACGTCTCACAACTTCTGAGGATAATTTCCTCGAGGGCTTGGTTATTGCCTGTATAAGCATGGTTCAATTGGCTGTAAATATATGCTAATAAACATAGATAATGAAGGCTACAAATTAGTTTAGCTCTCCTGATTAGGGTTCCACAAAGTAATTTTCTTTACAGCGTAAAGCACTCATTTGATGCACCCAATGCTTAGGATAGATAATGGTCTTAAAAAGCAAAAGCAGATGAGGCTTATTCAGTAAAGAGTGGATTGTGACTTGAGTGTAATTAAAGACAGAAGATTGAGCAAAGACAGAACAGCACAGGAGAAGGCAGAGTGTTAAGCTAAAGCACTGTGTCAAAGGGGAAAAGGATCAGAAGTCGGCAGTACAGTAATTTTTCCCCTTTCACAGAAGAGGCAGAGAAAGCCCAGCCCTAAAGCAAATCTGAGGGATCACAGGGCCGTTAGGAATCCTTAGCGCTGCTGTGGCAGGAGGGATGCCTTGGGTCACAGGAACGATACTTGCGTGGTCCATTCGTACCAAACTGGAGTACGCTCCTCTCTTCTGCTCTATCCGGAGTGGGATGCTTGGCCGGGGTCAGAAGAGAAAGCTTTGTGTTACATTTGCATGCAGAATTCTGAAACGGCACAGAAATGCAACTGTGAGGGGTTGTTTTCCACAGCTGCCCAGATGTCCTGATCTCTCTGACCTTCAAAATGAAGTTTCGAGCTTAGTTACTAAAAACGAAAAGCTGCAGAAAGAAAAAGAAGCCCTGAGTGAGGAATTAAACAGATGTATTGATAAGGTAAGAAAGAGCAGCAAATCCACATCACTACCTACCTGCTGTAACGGGCTGTTAAGATTCTTATATTATCTGTATCACCCTTAACTGTAAAACTACATTGGTTTGTTGTTTGGGTTGGTTTTTTTTTTCCTACCTTCAAGCCAGATAAAGGCTTAATTGCCACTGCCTTTTTTCCTAGCTGGTCTTAAAGAGAAAGCTTAAATTCTGGAGCACAGCTTTACTGTAATTTGATTATGCAGAAAATTCCAAACATTGCAAGGAACAGAGGCCTGGATATAAATATAGCAGCAGGACAAGGAAGACAGTGTTCTTGCACTTTTATTGCAACTCTAATGTACTGTAACTCTGAACTCGAGCAGAGTAACTAGTATGCATGCTATAAATAATGATCCCGTTGTGTGGAGATTGGGGCTGGGAGCTGAGGGGTTTTTTGCTCTCCTGCATTTTCTTTGCGTAGCTGTAACTCCCCCTAGCTTAACTCTTAAAGTCAAATAGAGTTAAAGAAAATCCTGAACGAGTCAGGCTTACCGATGTAATCTTATTTCAGGTAGCTAAAGTAAGCTGCTTAGAGAATGCAATTGGCAGCTTGAAGCAGGAACAGAAGTCCTGGGAGCAGCAGAGTCAGACACTGAAAACACAGCTCACGGTCTCGCAAGAGAAGGTATAATGGTGGGGTTTGTTATAGCCCTGGATCAAAAGCATTTTTTTAGTCTCTTGTAGTGCTTTTTTCATAAAAAAACAGCCCTCTTCTCATGTGTGCAAAGCTGTCATGCAGCTAAGAATGGCCGCTTTGATGGGCTTTCAAAGTGACCTTCTTAAAGAACAAGAGGAAACTTGTTAAATGCAATGAGGTACTTTCTTCCCTGCGAATAATCTATGTTGTTTTGCGTCTACAGCTGAGTTCCTTTTGCCAATTCATTCTGCCCAGTTATTCCTAAAATATTGCAGAGAGACACTGCTGTTGCTCTCTGCTCTCCTGGCGGTGGCTCGCCTCTCGCCAGGCAGGGGAGGGGAACGAATGGCTGTCTGCTTGGCTGATTACACTTGGGGTTTCTTGTTGGCCACGGGCTGCCAGGAAAAATAAATAATTCAAGAGAAATCTTCTCTTCCCAGCACACTGCAATATGTATTCAGGGCTGGAAGATGTCTCTTGAATGCAGTGTTGTGGCTGTATTAGAAGTGGATGGCTACTAATTTGGAACAGATAGTCAGAAAATCATTTAGCGTTTTTAACGTCAGCATTATAACTTCTTCACTCCTTCCATCAGAGATCCTAAAATATGTGTGAGATGTGGTGCGTACACATCCTAGCAGACCAAGCTTACAAGAAATCTCGGTCCAGCAAATGCCAAGCTCTGTTCCTGCTCGTTACAGGTTCAGAGTCTCGATGAAACGCTGCAAAACACCAACCTTCAAATGTCCCGACTAAAGTCAGACTTACGGGTGACGCAACAGGAGAAGGAAACTCTTAAACAAGAAGTGATGTCTTTGCACAAGCAACTGCAGAATGCCAATGAAAAGGTAATGGACTTCACGTGCCTCAAAGTCAGTCAGCTTTGCGTGCCAGGGTTTAGGGACGCTAGCCGCTGCTCTTCCGTAGCTTGCTGCTGTAGCCAACTTATTTCTTTAGGTTGGCTTGTCCATTAAAAAGACACAAATGGTGCTGCAGGCTTGAGCAGGTAGACTGAGTTATGCAACTATTGATATTATTTTTTTTTAAACAAGTGATATAAAGCTAGTAATTTAAAAAAAAAAAAGCTGAAAGGAGGTGGGTACAAAAAAAGCCCTATTTTAACGATGTTTTCTGTATTTTGTAGTTTTCCATTTTAAAATAGCTAACTATAATTAGTCTTGTTGGATTGTATAGAATGTGCAGATTGTAAACTTACTTTTCAAAAACTTATTTTAATTTTTGAACGTGAGGACAGGCAATGGTCAGTCCATCTCCTGAGTCTCCATTCTTCCCTGAAATAAATCTTTTGTTGGGGGGGATAAAAAAAATCTGTGGAGAATGTATGAATTTACACCCATCAAATCTATAAACGTATTAACAGTCAAACTCGTAATTGACAGGGGGATCTAATTTTCAGTCCAACTTGGTTTTGAAAGGCACAGTATTATATCAGCCTCTCTCAACTGATGAGGAACTGTAACTGAAGGAGGTTGTAGACAGCAGTCTTGGGATTGGTATTATGAATTCAGTTAGTAATTTGGCTTGTTTGCCATGTAATTAAGGAATATTTAATGTCCACATGGAAAAGAGGCTGTTTCAGAATCGTACAACAGGAACTAAATTACAGCTATTACTGAATAATATATAATACTGAGTTCTATTATTTGCTTGATGAGGCTGTGAAATGGAGCACAAATTGCTTTTTTGTGTTGTTGAACTCTGTGCGCTCATATCAACCATTCTGGCGCGCAGCTATTATCTATGATTTTAGCGAAGGGAAGCACTTTGGGTTTGCACTGTGATTAGCATGTTGGGTTTCTTAGTGGAAAACAGTGTGTAGGCTGGGAGGAAGATGGGAATCCTGCGACTTTAGAGTCTGCAGTTACTGAAAGCCTACTTAAAACCCACCTGAATAGAGAAAATGTCTGCTTCTTTGTTTAAGGCCTAACCCTGCAATTCTGTCTGTCTTAAGAATCGGGTTCTAGAACGGGCTGTGCCTTCCTCAGGGCTGCAGGACCAACACAGGCAGCTACACTGGGATGAACTGGACCAGCTGACGCAACAGGAGCAGCAGCTGCTCAGGCAGGAGAATGAGAGGCTGCAGAGAGAAGTCCAGAGCACTAAGACAGACCTGGCTCACTCCAGGGAGAAGGTAACCTGAGCAAGCTGACAGACCACAGAAGCGGTCCCTGCCTGCTAGGCAAAACGTAATGGTTCCTCTTTTGCAGCGGGTAATACAGGAGAGGAATGTTGCTCGTTAGTTTTGAATAGAAACATTTGCAGAAAGACTGCAAAATGGAAAAGTTTTCCTTTATATCTGCACTAAGTGTGCAGACAGTCTTATGATGTTCCAAACAGCTCTCTTTAAAAGAAAATCCTGATAACTCTTGTCTAAGATTCTGGTCCGACTTTCAGTTAACACCCTTCAATTTTTTTCTTTCGTAAAAACTTCGTAATATTCCGAGCATTTTTCATGTCCAGTTTCTTGGCTCACAGTATTAGGCAGATTGTGGGGAAGAGGAAGGGAAAGACCTTTTGCTCGAAGCTAAAATTTCAAAAATACACCAGAATCTGCTACGAGTCTGAAATCAATTGGTAACTTGGTATTTTAGATGAAGTAGATGCAATTTGATTTTTTTGAATGGTCCAGAACATCTTTCCTCACTTGTTTATCCCTGGTCTCTCTAGATCCGACAGCTGGAATCTACTATCCTTTCCCTAAAGCACCAAAAGCATCAAAGCCAGTCAGGTATCGTCAAAGCCATAGAGCAAGAGAAATTAAGCTTGAAGAGAGAGTGTGAACAGCTTCAGAAGGAGTTGTCATCTGCAAACAGGAAGGTTAGTTTTAGATGGTAAATACGTGACTCAATGCAGTACTTTCCCCCTCTAAGAGCTAATGTGGTAAGCTGTAATTTTCTTCTTTTACTCTGAGCTTTGCGTACTTTCTCTTACGAATCCCTGTCTGAAGGAACTGTCTTCTGTGCTTCGGCAGAGCGTGCAGGGTGGAAGTCTGTGCCAATGTGCTGCAGGACTTCTAGTCTGTACGAACAGTTCAGTGGTAGAAACGGGAACCATAAACAAAACGCAGCCTGCTCGAGTGCTCTGCCATACACAGCGCTTGTATGCTAGCATTACCACTCTTCAATTAAAAATCAGTTACCCTGCCTATTCTTTGAAACTTGTGTCAGACGTCTTTGAAACTTGTGTCTTAGACATCGCTTTCAGCAAAGCTTTACGCTTGTCCAAATACTTATGTCTTTTAATCTTTCTAAGGAAACTTCTTGTCTTTAATAGATCAGTCAGATGAATTCTCTTGAACGTGAACTGGAAACCAGCTCAGAAAATGAAGGGCTAAGAAAAAAGCAAGTCAAACTGGATGATCAGTTAATGGAGGTACTTGTCAATCAGTGTTGACTGTACTGGATAGTGTGGGGCTTTATCACTATCTCACTGAATCCATGAATTTATTTAAAACCAACTTTTAGATGTGTAGGTACAGAGAAAATTGAAACGAGAAGAATTAATCTCTCTTAATGCCTAATCTCATCTTTCATGATCAAGATGTTAGTGTAACAAACACGCTTCTCTGAAGCACGTTGTGGTTTATTGTAACTCACATGAGGCTTTGGATATAAAATCAAATAGCAAAGAAATTTGTTACTGTGCTTGAGGCAAGGCTAACACTTTCCTCTTTCCGAAAACATGTAACCTCAAGTTTTCCTCACTAATATTTGCATAATGCTGCTCTTAATGTAGAAACCAGTTATTTACTGTGGGAATAATTTACTGAATTTAAGCCTTGCTATTGTATCTAGATCATGATAGAATAACTATTTACGCAACTTGCTGTTAATCTAAAGGCATGAGTGAAAACTTCAGTTGAGATTCTTCCAAAGCCTGCTGTAAATGTGGATGGTTGTTCAGTACTGCTGGAGACAGATCGTGCTGGATGTTATGAAAACTGCATAATTCTTAGGTGTCCTTGCTTACAGGAACGGGAAAGCTTAACTATATTAAGTGAGTGTATCCCTTAAGGTCAGGCTAGACCTCAGAGTTGTCTCTCAGCCGTCCTGCCTAAACCTGAGGTCCTGAACTTCAGTTTAAAACATAATATTATATAAAAAAAAAAAACAAACAAAAAAAACCCAAACCAAAACCACCACAATTTTGACTTGTTCCATAAACCAAAGCATCTGCTAGATGAGGCTTTTACAACACTGTTTATTAAAGGACTTCATGTTTTTCATCAAGAGATCAAATGGGAAACATGTTATGCTGAATATACTATGTAATTAGTTGTAAAATTGTAAAAACTTGATTAGAAAAGATGAGCTTTTGACAAATTACTGAAAAGACTGTTTATATGCCCTGCGCTTTTATTTATATAGTCTTAATTAAGCTCTGGGAAAATTCCAAACGCTGTTAAACCCTTTAGCGTAAACACCAAGCATGAAACTGCGTTTTCTCCTAAAATTTGTATTTCAAACATGCAGGACTCTTGTTACTCCTGATAACATTTTCCCAGCAGGTGTGTATAACATTCACGTAGCACTTTATGACTTCTAACTTTCTCTTTTGTGCCTGTTCTCCTTTTGTTCGTGGCTAACCTGTCTAGAACTCAGTGGTTGGAACTAGCAGAGAAGGGTGCAGTTCTCTTTCTGAAATAGTGTGCGAAGGTAGAGCAATCGTTTTCAATGTACTACCATAGCATGGAGAAAACATTTCTTTTATAGATTTTTTTTTTTTTTTATTTCATGCATCTTTTAAGTAAAGAAGCCACTATTCATTTTAATGTAAAATTTTTACTTTGACAGCTGCACTAACTTCTTTGTGGCTAGTATATCGTGCAATTTGATTCTGTACACCACGAAGTTGCATGCTTCTAAGGCATTGCCATGAAAATGGAGAGAAATAACCAATTGCATAAGAATTAAACTGATCGTAAGAAAATGAAAAGTGGCTCAACCCTTTCCTTCTAACCCATTGACTGTGAGGCTTGAAGGTGTTTGCATATTTACCTCTGATATCTGCATGCTTTTTCACCAGACTGTCAAATGTTTCCTTAATATTAACCGATATGTGATCACACTCAGTGTCATCCCTAATAGTTTAGCAAGTTCATGATTGTTCCACTTTCTTCCACAGATGAATACAGCAAGACTATATTGTTTTCATTAGCCACGCAATTGGTATTTATTTTTAAGATGCTGTTAACATTAATTGACTGTTTCTTCAGCTCTTGCATTTCATACTCATGTGCTTCACAACATTACAGGAAACACTAAACAAATTCCATCAAAAGCTCATTATTTTCACTGTTTATATTGTCAGTAAAAGAATAGCTCCTTTACAGACAAGTTGATACAAAAGAACCTTCTGATAGCTTAAAAAAATACAAATATTTTTATTTTAAAGTACTCATAAACCTATTTTCTGTTTACCTGGGCCAGCAGAGATGTACAGATGCCAACACAGCCAGAAGACATGCACCATTATGGACAATGCTTATAGTTGTTTATGTTGTAGATGAACTCAATAACTGAAGTACGATTAAGAATTGAGGCCTTAATCCTACCACTTGTGGAAGGAAAATTAAAATCACTAACATGATCCTATATGCCTCTTCCTATGGGAACAGAGTAATGGTTTTGAGATAAAGGGTGAGAATTTTATTATGTGGTCAACTGAACTTTATGGGAAGAAACTACTCATCTTATGCAAATTCAAGCTGCAGATCAGCTTGTCTGAAACACTGGGTGTTTTTACTATACAGTTCTGGTCTTTTTTTAGTATTATAAACTATTACAACTGTGATCTAGTCTTACCTGCATTTTACTTTAGTCTAGAAAAATGCTAAATTGTTTCATGTGACTATCTTAGCTGTTAATATTGTCCAAAAGTTCATCTAATGCTGGGCCAGTTTATTGAACTTGGGCTCTTGTGGTTGGAATGCTACCGTAGTAAGGCAATGCCAGAAATCCCTCTTTTCTAGCCACCTTCACCCAGTAACTGTCATAGCACTGCTTGGGAGCAGCACTTAAATGATGTGGGGAAGCTAAACCACTCGGGACAAGTCTGTTCTGAGGTGCTCTTTTTGCTGTAGCAAGGACTATTAGGAATGCAATCCTTTGTCCCACATGAGATGCCTAGATTTATCAACTAAAAGACTCCTCTGGTAGTGTAACTTCACAAAGGACAACTGTTATGCACAAGCTGTTTGTTGGTATGTACTACCTGTACTTTACATAGACTTGCTGATGCATTTGGTAACCTTTTTTTAATGAAAGTAAGACTTAAATTTGGAATTAAACTACTTCAGGTTACTACATATCTCAAGGACCCCTCTGTGTATACTTTTGCTTATGCAGCACAGACACTCAGGAGGGCTCCAGACTTGCTATCAAACTCTGCTTGTGGCACGTCTCGAAATGAAAATTATAAAATGTGTTAAAATTTCTACAGCTAGTAGTGAACATGAGGACAGATATATGGGATTCTAAATACTGAATTCTGAATGTAATATAGCAGCTGGCATCGAATTACTTAAGTCATCATACATTACATCGAAAATTTGTTTTGCTTTCGTGAATGTTATCTCTCCATCCTAGATTAAAGACTAGAAATAAGCAGCACTGATGGACAACTTCTTCAGCCTGCTTCATGCTAGTGCTTTTCTTTGTAAGCGGATACTATTTTTAGAAGAGCTGCTGAGATCAAGGTTTAAATTAAAAAGGACTGTTAAGTTAAAGCTCACCACAGGCCCATTTAACTTTGACAGGATTTCATCAGAAATTCAGTGAATTTATAATTCAGGCCTGAAATTACAAATCAAAGCTCAGGTTCCTTTAGACTTCAGAACTGCACGTAAAGATGCATCTTTTTGCATTGGAAAGAGAAAAGTTGTCTATGTAGCTTCTGTTACTGAGTTCAGGCTAGTTTCTCTTGTGTACAAGAAATTGTTCAAGAGTAACCTGGTGTCTAGCGCATCACCGAAAGGTATCTTGTATGAACGGCAGTGCTGCTTTCTCCTGATGGCTGATTTACTTTGCTCTTCAGATGCTCCACTCAAGCGCCAGTGTGATGCGTAGCCAACCACCGCACTCCCGGGAGCTCCAGCAGCAAGGCTGTGCTATGGTGCCCAAGGAACAGTTCCTGCAGCTCCAACACCAGCTACTACAAGCAGAGAGGAGGAGTCAACGTCTTCAGGAAGAACTTGAAAGCAGACCCTCTGAAACAAACATGCAACAGGTAAAGCTCTCATTACTCTGCAGGTTACAACTTTAAAAGGATATCTGGTTAGTTTTCTTGTTTTTTCAATTCTGATGAGATCCGTTCTCTGTTTATGCCAGTTCAAAACTTAAAATTAAAATTCATTCTATCAAAGATATGTACAAAACAAACTTTTGTTATTTAGCATATTTAGCTTGAGCCATAGCTTAATTCTGAAGTCCTCTTAATCTTTGTGAAATAAAAAACCACTCCCATCCACATTCAACTGGCTTTTCTCCTTCTGATCAATGTGCAGTAAGTGTTTATAGGGGGGTTTTTTGGTTTTGTTTTCTTTACCTAATGTCCATGTCTGGAACCATTGTTTTAAAAAATACACTACACTACATATTGCACAAGCACATACCCATCACACACAAAATACTAGTTTGGGCTGTTGCTGTCACATGGAGTTCTGTCAGCTGTAGTAGAGCAGAATACAAACAAATAAATCCTTTTTATAAGGTCAGCCTACCTTCATTATTTGGCCATAAGACAAGACATTGTTTGGAGAACACTGTTACAGTTATGTAGAAACTTCAGCATTGGCATTTCTGAGGAAAACCAATTTAATTCCAAGGAAGACTACATCCATTGCACACATTGGGCAGAGTCACTTTTACATACCAAAAAAACCAAAACAACACTGAAACTGAATGATAGGCAATAGGTAGAAAAGTTTGCATCTCCCATATAAAAATTAAGTCTGGGGACTAAGCTTGCCAAATGACTCTCATCGTCAAAAAGTAACCGAATCTCTAAGCCTCTAAAGCTTTGGCTGAGGCCAGAGGTCTTAAAATAATATTACAACTTTATCTTATAAGAAAAGATAAAGCTCTAAACTTAGATAAAATGCTAATGCTTTTATTAATCTGTTAGCAGAAAAAAAAACCCTTTACATTTCAAACTCAGCTTGCAGTTACAGTTTAAAAAAAACAGTAATAAGACCAAGACTTTGAAGCTCAAAAACCTCTGAACATGTTAATAGAGTATTCGGAAAAAGGTGTTATGGAGAGAGAGCATATGCAGTAACAGTTTCTAAAGTTTCCAAAACTTGGAGTAAGGATTGTTTTTTAAGAAAGGCATAAAATCAAAGAGTTCCCCCGCCAAAAGAACTTAACAGCAAATAATATAGGATAAGTAAAAATAAATCAATTGTAAGGTTCTTTCCCTTTCAGCTGAGTCCTGATAGAAGTGCATTACCATAGGCTAATGTACTTGGTCACATACAATGGAAAGTAGAGAGTGCAGTTTAATTTTGAAATCAATAAAAGCCATATTACAGCAGTAGCATCTGCAAATGAATGTGCTGTGTATTGCATTAGGAGTGATGACTTTGTAATTTTGCCTTTGAAAGCCTGAGAAACAATTTGCAAACTAGTCACATCCTGGAACTTGTAGTTCTACAGATAAATCACTTCTACATTTCCTGTAAAAGCTTTTATTCTGGAAAGCTTCATGAATTTAAAAATACTTTCAGAGAGGCTTTGCAAATATTTGCTGTCAATGCACTAATGCACATAATCATGTTAATTTCTTTTCTGTTGATTTCTTTTTTTGCCTAAAGTGAATGGATATTCTGGTTTATAACAACCCCTACAGCTTTTTTCATGGGCTTTACTAGATAACTTTCTAAAATAATTATTAAACACGTGCATTCTACAACTATAAACAAGGCCAAATTTGTTTTAGTTTGTCTCAACTTTGACATTTCTGTAAGCACGCCTTGCTTTAATTCTCACTGTTGATTTTTTCATCGTCCTGATTTCTAGGGTTAACATTTAGTTGAGCTTATGTCCATTTTAATGTCCCCTTTAGCATCTTGAAAACTTGCATCCTAATCCCTCTTCATCATCTTTTCACCAGTGAGTACAATGTCAGGTTATCTCCATGCTTTCTGTGTAAATTTAATTACCTAGTTTTGCTGCTGCTGCTTTGCACCTTGCAGCTTTCTTAGATCCCAAGTCCTTCTGTGTAATAAGGTATCCAAAGTTATCCCACTCCTTTTTGGAATTATTTTGTGTTCATCACGCTTTGCAATTTTCATTGCCTTTTGATCATGGCTATGGTGATCTGTGTTCTTATTCATTTTACAGTTGGTCTTGAGCTATTGTCTTCCAAAGGCTACTGTCATATGTTCAAATTTCACTAAATTAAAACTCCTGAGCCTTTTCTACTGTGTTAACCTGTCTGGACTCTTCTGAAGTCCAAATGACTGTTCCTGCTGTGTCTAGTGCTGTGATTCTTACCTGCTGCACAGTAGCAATTGCTGCACTTGTTCTCGTATCCTTACTTGATAACTAGATTTGGGAGCCTGTTAATGACCCCATCTTTTCCTAAGTTCTCTTAGAACCTCTGCTAACCAATATTTTTGTTCAGAGTACTTAGAGTTGCTCAGCTTCCCCTTTCTTCAGCTCTTTATTTCAAAATTCAAATCACCTCTGACCAATGGCTTTTTCACCTGTCTCAGGAGAAGACTTAACAACTAGATTTAAAATAGAAATGCAAATAAGTTTTCAAAGGAGGTCAGTTGGACTACAGTTTTCACAAATGCTATTTGGCAATCTGTGAGATTATACATGTATATATATAGTGGCAGATAATTTCCTCTAAGAAACTTAACTGCTTTGCTAATTGCAGTTAATCACTGCCACTGATCTTTTTAAATCCCTCAAAACCAGGGATGAGCCATCTGAAGAGTCCTTACATCTAGAAAATGCATCCTGAATATCTCCTCAGTTGCATATGTGTAGTGCTAATACTAGTATTTAGAGAAATACAATATGTGATACTCTGCATGTTTTCTTCTGTGTGTGTTTTTGTTTGTCTTGTGTTGCTTGCTTCGCTTGTATTGGTGGTTTGCTTTAACTAAGTATACATACGTATTTAAAAGAAAATCTGGATATCAGGGTGAAGTATCCCACTTGCCTTCTTTCTCTAGGCCTTGCTACCGGAGCAGCGAGCAGTGCATGCAGATTCCTACCGGAGGATCGGGCACCTCTGACAGCTTGGCTGCTTATGATCTCATTCCTTACCATGATAAACACACACAAACACACGAACTGGCATAAGCTGAGAAACTTGAGGATCAAATTATTTTGTGTTTTTTCAAAAAAAAAAAAAAAAAGTCTCCACAGTGTTATTTCCTATTTATTTGTCTAGAAGCTATTTTGTGAAAGTTCATAAGCTGTCTTTTTTAATTTGTTACAAATACTTTTTATTTATGTTATTTAAAATGTGGAGTTGTTCAGTGTGGAAAGAGACTATTTTTCTCAAATGGTACTAATTTTATATGAGATTTGAAGAAAATCTGGGGTATTTATACTGCATTTTTGTATAAGATGTATAAACTTTTTAACAGGGAAAGATGACTTTTTTTGATGTAAATGAAAAATAAAATTTTTTTTTAAACATAATGTCTCTTGTCTTAATAGTATCAATAGTTTCAGCTTTATGAGCAAGAATTAATAAATTTTAGACAAAATATTTGTCTTTGATACTGAGGATTGTTATATCAGGACTTCTGGGAAAGATTTGTAGTAGGGGATGTACTTAAGTACAGATACTCTGCTTCTCTTCAGCAGATGTACCTGCACATTTAAGAATTCACATAGTACGTGGGCATATTCTACTGCTGTGGCCGTAAAGTAAAAAGGCAGTGCCAGAAAAGGGAAAATTATTAACACACTTGTTTCTTGGATAACATTCCTTGGTGGTTTTTCTTTTGTCTCAAATTACTAGATTAAACTAGATTTTTAATACTTTAAGAGGTCAGAAAACACCTCTTTAAGGCCTATGATTTTTCTCGTTAGGAGCCATGAACCATGTCAGCTGTTTGCTTTCAAAGATTTTTTTTTTTTCTCCTGTCTTTCTAATGACCTTAAAGCTAATGCTTGAGCTGGCTTCTCCCATTAAACATGAAATAATATGAAGTTAGACAGAACATTCTCAAATCAGCTTTAAGCCAAAAAATGGGGATCACGGGTATTGAGACCACTGTAATTCTTAGTTTCCACTTAACTACTCACTCAAGGCTCCTGCAACCAATATGATGTGTAATAGTCAGCCATGTTTTTGAATTCCAATCAAATTACAAAAGATAGCTCAAGTTAACTTGGCTAGAAAGTCCCCTGCAAGTTCTGCTTAGTAGTACCTTTTTCAATCTGGAAAAATATCCAGTCCAGCAATACTGTAAAACTGCTTTCTATATGACTCTAATGTAACTTTTTTCAAATTTTTTTTCACAAGCTAAGTGGTCATATAAAGTTATACATAGACTAAGGAGTTTCTGGTGTTACAAATAAAATGTTGAGTGGACTTCAGTCAATTCCCTAAGAGGATCTTTGTACAGTGGTTTAGACGAGCAACTAACTACCTGAAACCCTCCTCCCTCAGTTTTTCATTTATCCTCCCCCACATTTGTGAACATACTTTGGTTTTGAAGGTATTTTGTTTTGGGGAGAAGGTTAGTGCTTTCTCAAAGTTAATCATATCAGATGACTTCCTAGAATTAGAGTAACAAGCTAGCATTAAAATAAAGAATCCCTTTCCCTGTAGTCAGTGTCTAAAGTTCCCAAATACAAACTTTCTTGTAGTTCCTCATGTTTCTAATTTATTTGGGAAAATTTCACTAAACCATCGATGTAACGGGCGCTCTCATGACACTGAGCTACTCTGCTTTTAGTTAGACTGTTTGTTACCCCACTGAAGAAAAAGAGCAAAAGCATTTTAGAGTTACCATTTGGAAACATTTAGTTAACAACTACTCTTAAAAAAAAACCAACCAACCAAACAAACAAAAAACTAAAAACCCCAAATTGCTCTTTTAGGATATTACTCAATTGCAAGGGGACTTTGGCATGGGAGAGTTTTACTGTCAAACTAACATGCCCTTATGACTTCATCTTAATTTTTTTTTTCTAAAATTGTTAAGATTTTGATTGGTATTTTGTTTGCCACATTCAACAGAAATACGGCAGCACCTAAGAACAAGAAAAAGGGACTATCCAGATCTGACCATCACAGTCAAGACAGAATTTAGAATTTTACCTCAATTTTTCTTAGATCGGGTAATCTCAAGTGTAACTTAGACTTGGAAAACTAGTTCAATGCTGTGAGTGCCCTTTAAGTGTTGCCATAATATCTTGCTTCCATGAATGGTTTATTAATTCAGTCGACTCTTTAAAATAGACTCAAATGTGGAGTGCCAGCTATTTTCTTAAGCATAAACTGAAAAAAAGGAGACTGGTGAATGTGAACTGATTTTTGTTAACTGATTCTCACATAAATGTTGCTTTCCAGGGGGGTCATGAGCAGCTTCTAAAAATGATGGAAGAACGTATGATGGATGTTGAGCAGAAACTAAGGCTTGTGAAGAGGCTTCTCCAAGATAAAGTAAATCAGCTGAAAGAACAAGTAAGCATTCTTACTCTCTTCCTCAAATTGTCCCCATTACTTCTGTAAACAACTAAGTGGGCAAAAGCTGCCAAACCATTCTTGCTTAGAATAAAGTTAAAGGTGCTTTCCTTTTAGTTTAATGCTTCTGAGCTAAAGCACAGCATATTTGCCCCCAAATTCCTGAAATTCCAAATTGGGGACTGAATCCCCTACTCATTAATTTCCTAAAAGCTATGCTTGTTTGGCATGCTGATGCATTTAAAGTCAGGAAACAAACATCAAATTCCGGCCAAGTATCCTAACTGGAAAAGTTGCTTAGAAAAGGAGGAAAAAGAATTTCCTGAAGAGTACAGACAGGATTACTGTACAGTTATTGCTTTCTTGATGCCCCCTGCCCCAACGCACCCTTTGCTTGACATGGTTTTGGGGGTTTTGTGCTTGCCCTGGTCTGCCGCCTTCAGAAGTCCTCAACAGTGTAGGAAAAGGTGGCTTTTGAACACTTAGACAGGTGTGATGTGATAACAGTATCTGTTTTCTAGTGAGGTACAGTCTCCTCTTTTGTGGTAAGGAAGTGCTATACTGACAGGGTCTCCTGCCAAAGGGCCGTTCCCAAAATCATGTAGACAAGCGCTAGGCTGCTCTCCCCAGTTTTATAGGAGGAGCTGGTGGTCCAAACCTTGTAGGAAGTATCTCTGTGGGATCACTGGGCTTGTGGATCCTCTTGTGAACTAGGCTTATCCTTAAAGGACAAATGCTATAAAGCAGTACTTATCTGACAAGATTTATTTGAAGCCCTCTATCATCTGCCTGATCTCCTTAAAAAGTCTTTCCAGTTTCAAAATAGTCGTAGTATCTATTAAGACTCTACAAGCATATAGGCTTTTAACAAAGAAAAATAAGGTGAATGGGTGGGTTGTCTTTGGTATTTGAGTTACAATAAACACATTCACCTACTTTCCCAGCACTGTTCTTACTTTTAATTATTTTTATTTTGCTTTTAATTTGCTGAGTAATTATCTGCTATTCACAATTCAGCTTTCCAAGAACACTAAAGCAGATGCAATGGTCAAGGATCTCTATGTTGAGAATGCACAACTGCTGAAGGCTTTGGAGATGACAGAACAGCGGCAGAAAACTGCTGAAAGGAAAAACTATTTACTAGAAGAAAAAATTGCCAACCTCAATAGAATAGTAAAGAACCTGGCATCCCCATCATTTAACTCAGCATCCGAGATAAGGTCGTAGCAAAGCCATTAAGCATGCCACCGTCCCGTGCACTTTACTGAAATGTTAATATTTCAGCTTTTCACTGTGTTGCCTTTTTGTATTGATGAATTTTAGTTAACAGATGCCTCCAAGGAGAGGACTGAGCTAAATCCCAAACTGGACACTGCCAAAAGAGAACTTTTGTTTAATCCCAGACTGTTTTTCTGCTAAGTTTTGCCTAAAAGTAATCTTCACTATGTAAAAAAAGACATGTTTTTCTAGGTTAACTTATTTTGATACTTTGGTTTTAATTTAAAATATAAACTCTGAATTTACTATCCTGAATCAATTAGTCTTATCTAGATTGAAGCCAAGGTCTAATGCAAACTTGCATTAGTAAATTCAAACTTTGAAGTATTTTTGGCTTTCTAGAATACTTCATGGTCCAAACCTAATAATGTTGACAGGTCAGTCTTCAACACCGTCAGTATAATTGCTATTGAAAGCAAGACTTTCCTGCTACGGTCTGTGTTCTGCAAACTGATTCTGGTTTCTGTAAAGCAACATGCTCCACCTTACGCATTAGGCTTCTGGGTTAGTCTTCATGGCTGTTTCTCTGCATAGCTCAGAAAAAAAGTTTTCTTAAAAATATGTAAATAGACTACTGCCTCCCACTAAGTGTAACAGTATTTCATCTGAAGAAATTTCCCAGCTGGCAAGTAAAGACTACTACTTTTTTTTTTTTAAGCTGTGCTTCCAGACAACTTAAAAATTGTAGAGGCCTTAATTTTTTTATATGTGGAAATAAGTTATACTAAAGAAAGGAAGGGTCACTAAACAGAAGTGAAGATGTGAGTTTTGTTTATATAATTTGTAAATTCAGTAAAGCAGTGGAGTATGTTTATTAAACAACTGGCAGAAGAATGAAGAGGGGGACTTGAATGATTTCGTCACTGAAATCCTGTTGTTAGGCCTCACAAACATGGACCTCTGCCATTAATGCAGTGTTCGTTTTGACCCAAGCGATAATTGGAAAGGCCTGTCTTTTTGTAGTAGATCCTAGTACAGAATCTAAGTTTGTAATTAATTGTGAAGAAACATATTCAATGTGAATATGAAGAACTCAGGGAATAACAGCCTAAATTAGCTTCCTTCAACTTTATAAATGTGGATATTAATGTCAATAGATGAAGATAAATATGCATTAGGAAAAGCAAGATAAACCAAATTTTACCTTAGTACTCCTAGACCAACACTCTGAAGTGCTGTAGTCATGAAGGTTGAAGAGCATCAAGGTTTGTAATGACAGGTAATACCTCCTGTTTGATGAGTCAATGAGGCTGGGGAAATGCAAGTTCTCTGGGAACACCTTCAAGACTGAGAGGGGTCTGATACAGAAGCAGCTGAATAAGAGTTTGCATGCTCAAATGCTTGTATATAACTGATTACTGCAAATAGTTAAAATGCCCTACAACTGCCTTGCCTCCATCAGATCAGTAAGACACATTTAAACAATGTAAATAAAACTGGTGAACGGGGCCATACTGGCAATACTTGAAACTGGACCTCTCTGAATATGCATCAGTTGAGAATGCAGAGGAAGAGGGTGAGATGTTTTGTCTCTGAGACCACTAGCAAAGTGACAAGTCTGACAGCATTTGTAATGAGCCAAAAGTCCCCCAGAAACTGGGATAATACTGCCTACAAGCTGTGGAGTAACCTAGGGAAAATGACTTTCACTCAGTACTGATTAGCATGTGGCTGTAGGGGATGCTATCTGTGTCTATGTGGTTACTTGACAATTTTGGAGGGTTGAGGGACTGAGCTAGACATACAGGGTATGACCCCCTCTCCTCCTCCTCCTCTGTTGCTTTATGTGGGCAATATAGTGGAAATGGAAATACGCTTATGTAAGAAGAGTATGCTGGGGTATCACAAAGTCCTTATAACTTATTTCACTGCTATGCTATTCTAAATGCCTATACTGGGCATTTCTCTAAGTCATCTCAAATTCAGGGATTTACATACCCTGTTTTTCAGAGGCTGCAAAAATTCTTTTCACAAACTTGAAATGTGTCAAATTGACAAACTGCACTGATAAATCAGAGCTTTTAAAAATTTGCAGTAGTGAGATCTGGTTTCATTTAGTATTAATCAGTAAGTGGTATCGGGTATAATAAATCTCTGTGTGTGGGTACCAGGGCTATGTGTTAGCAATATGGTAATTGAGCACACCCTAAAACCTCGCCTATGCTATGGAAATTAGCAAAGTTTCAGAATACTTCTAGGAAACAATGTAAATGAGGTTCAGATGATCAGAACTGTATTTGGAAAAATATTATTAGCTAGCACATTTTAACACTACTTCATATCTTGACCTAGGTTTACTTCTAATGCTCAGTTTGTGACCAAAGTCTGAACGCTGAACAGAGGGAACGAGTACTTCACTTAAACTATTGTGCAATTAATTTCACATTATTCAATTTTAAAGGCTAGACTACTTAACTAGTTCTTTTAATCTCCTGGTAGTTACCAGGCTTTTATAAACCAAACATACACACATTTCTAGAGCACAGTACCAAAAAGGGAGCCCAGATATTGGCACAGAAGGGAGAAACAGAGAAAAGGGACTTTGACTTCTCCCATTTTCACCCTATCCTACCTTGCTCTATTTTTCTTTCACTTAGCTTCAAAAAACTAACCTAACCACAGGAGAGAGGAGGAGGAGGAAAATGTTTGGTAAACACTTTTTAGACAAAACTCCAATTTCACTGGAATACTTGTGTGAATTCATTCTCAGAAGTGCCTTTTGTAATTACATACTCTAGAGCCTTTCTGTACTGTACTGGTTTTGTTGCTACAGGACACTTCAGGACAATCCCTTCCCAAATCGAGGGAACAGAGAGAAAGGTAGTGCTGCTTACAAACGAGTGTCATGTTGCTTATTGGTTCATTGTGTCAGCTCAGAAGATAAGCAGCTAGTTTTACAAAGTCCAGGCTACTGAAAATAAGCATATAAACATGTAAGTTATTAAGCATTAGTGGTCTTTTGTGCATGAATGTGTCTCCTATGCAGTATAGGCATTTTAAAGATACCAAAGTATTTAATGGTATTGTACCAGTCAAAAGTCACTGAATTTCTAGGCCTCATTCATACAACAGGCCTTGCCAATTAAGATATTAACTACTTGATTACCAGAAGGTGTTTTAAATCTTTTGAACTCTTGCTTTATGAATCACTGTGAAAATAAAGGCACATAGATATCATGGGTTGGGAGTTTTGGAAGAGGAGAGACCCCAAGTTAAATTTTTGTGTACTAAATTCACACAGTTGAAGTGCTACTTGTCAATTGAGAATGATTTAAAAGTATACATTGTTGCACATTCTCCAATTGCTACTTTAAATACAAGGAAACTTGCATTCTTTGAATTCTGATTGGGAAAAAAAAAAAAAAAAAGGATTGTAACATATTTGATTTTAGCCAGATTATATCTAAGGTAGAGCAGGGGACAGGCTGGATCTATCAAGAGTAAAATCCTTTCGTTTACTTTCAGCAAATGACATCACTGTCTCTCAGGTTTTCCATCATTTACCTGTTAAGTCTCCTGTTTGGTGTCAGATGCTGTCATGTCATGACAAATGACTTCTGTATAAAAGAAAACAATTGTGTATTTTTTTTTCTGTTGAGTTTGTTTTGTTTTGGTGTAATATATTGTCCTTACAACATCATGTAAAACTGAAAGATGAACCAACTTACACATTATTTATAATGAATACATTAAAAAAATTACCGTATGATCCCTACTTGTGTCTTTTTTTGAAAATATTTCTGTATCTTCCCGTGAAGTTGTAGGTACTTCAAGTATTATCTGCAAATTCGTCAAATGCATACACACAGCTACAGTACTAAAAAAGACAGTTGGGCAGCTACTAAAAGTAGCGTCTCCCATTACAAAAGTATAAAATTAAGGTGTAAAAAACTGACAGGCGCTGAACACGCCTCCGAGCTTATTTTGAAGCACACCCTGCCCTCGACTGAAGTGGCGTGCCTATTCCTCGCCTTTATATGGAAAATACCGAGTGCTTTCTGTACGCCTTTCCGGATTAACCTTCTTAAAACTTACTCCTTCGGTAACCGGCGTGGAAGGCAGGGCAGCGGATACCGCGGGAGCACCGTCCCTTAGTCACTGAGCTCCTCCGGGGCCTGCGCTTCCCCCCGGCCGGCGAGGCAGCGGTGGTCCTCCCCAGCCGGGTGAGGGGTCCCTTCTCCCACCGGGGAGGAGAATCCGTCGGCAGCCCGCCATTACCCGCCGCCGGTGCCCACGGGTCCCTGTCCTGTTGCGCGGGCAGGCCCTGAGGCGGCTCCTTTCCCGCCATCCCCCCCGGCGCATGCGCCCTCCCCTCCGCGCGGGGGCGCTGTGAGTGACAGCGCCAGCGCCCGCCCCCGTCCCCTTACCCTACCCCGCGGCCTTGCCCCGGAGGGCGGAGGCCGCTTTCCCACAAGCCCCCGCGCGCCGCCGCCGTCTCCCCTCAGCGCTGATCCTCTCACACCCCCCGCCCCGGCCCGGTGCGCGGCCATGCGAGCGCGGAGCAACCGCCGCCGCGCCTGAGGCGGAGTCGGGGCGGTCGAGCCCTGCCCTGCGGAGCGGGGAGCGGCTCCGGGTATGCGGGGGGTGGTAGCGGGCCGGGAGGTGGGATGCTGTCGCGGAAGAAGACGCGGACGGAGCTTTCCAAGCCGGGCGAGGTGCAGGGCAAGTACGTGAAGAAGGAGACCAGCCCTCTGCTTCGCAGTGAGTGTCGGGGACGGGCTCGGCGGGCTCGGGGGCGGGTTGGGAGGACAAGCCCGAGGCCGGGCGGGGGGGTGGCCGTCTCCTTTGTGTGCTACGACGGCGGTCCGGTGGGCCCGGGAGGCCCTGCGCGGCTTTGGGGGGGCGGGGGGTCCCTTCGTGAGGGGAGAGAGGGGGTGTGGGGAATTGCTGTTGAGAGGCGCGGGAGGTGAGACCTGGAAAAGGGAGGCTTGAGTTTAAAAGGGAGCTCTACGCCTAGCGTACCGCCAGGTGCTGACGATAAACTTGGGTTGGTTTTATTTTCTCAGCAGGAGTTGCTCAGCTTTCAGCAGGTAGGGGTTAAGATAGTCTCCAAACAGGTATCTTTCAGGTGAGCAGAACAGATCGTCTCTCTCTTTCCAAAGTCAGTGGTTGTTTTCCCGATCGAGGCTGTGTGCACTGCCAAAAGGTGTGTGCTTTGAAAATGAGTTAACTGTACGAGACAGTTGCATAAAATCCCTGCGGAAGCAAGTGCTCCAGTTCTTAGCCATGAATCAACTTGATGAGGTCACCGCTACGTACCTTGGATGCACTGATGTTCGCGTGGTTAACCTGACGATGATGCCACAGTCCTGGTTTCGCTAGGACTGTACAGAACGCTAGCAAATACACGTTGAAAGTGCACTTAGGTTTCTTTTTGTTAACCTTTGAAAACAACCTGAGACTGAAATGTATTATGCTACAAATGCAGGATTAGCGTGGAGATCACAACTAGCAACAACTGATTCGCTGGCAGGAGCTGGCACTCAGCTTTTCTGGAAGTATTTGCTGCATGAACAGCTGGTTCCCCAGTCAACAGGCAAAATCATCTAGTAGTCTGATTACATTGACTTGGTCTTTTAAAAAACAAAACAAAACAAACCCACAATTTTTTTTTCATATTAAGCTGTAGGCATGTCTAAGGGGTTAAACACCTCTTACACGTGCTGCTTGCCATGATGTAATGACTAGCTATTACATGACTGCTTTATATCAATTCTAGATTTACTGATGACACCTTCTGGGATGCACTGAATTTTTACCCTAAGTTATAAGAGCTTATTAATAAAAAGTAATTAATAATAGACATAACCTCCTCCTAAATGAAAGTCATAGTTTCTGTTGGCTCACCTGGAGGGAAACTAGTTATTTGGTGAAAGTAATAGTAAGGAGAGGAGCAATGTATCGCTTACTGGAGGGAGGCACTGAAATTGTATAAATAGATGTCACTGTTCATGTGCAAAACCTCTTTAGGTAAAGGAGAAAGTGAAGTATCTTCATGAGAATTTGAGAACTTAATGTGTGCAGAATAACAGCATTTTGCTGGCTGAACTTTGTGATTAGTGGAGAAAGTATGAATTCTGTTCCTGATTCTGTCATGGATTCCTGTAAGCATTAATGTCTTCAGTTATTCTGAGTTCATAAGGACAGTGGTCCCAATGAAGTGGTAGAGTGGTAGCCAGGATACTTGGATTTTCTTGACCCTTCTAGTAGAGAGGTATGAAGCCTGGCTGATGTAGCTACAGCACAGTGTGGGGTGGTTTGGGGGGTTTTTTGGCATGTGCTTTTTGATGGGGTTTGGGTTTGGGTTTTTTTTGTTTATTGTGGATGCAGTTATACTGGCAAAACTGCACTCTTTTGGCAGTAGTTTGATGCTGGTGGAGGGTATGATGGTTTCTGTTGTACCAGTACCAACTGCAGCATTACCATTATACTTGCATATGCATTAGAGGTGCCTAAAAAGGGGCTCTAGCATTTGAATTTCCTCAATTCGTGGTGTATATCAGCATTGTGGGTAGCCAAACGCTTTATGTGTAAGTACAGCCAAAGTTCTTGTCTCTCTTTTAATGCTGTATATCAGATCTGATGCCTTCATTTATCCGTCACGGTCCAACCATTCCAAGACGAACTGATATCTGTCCTCCTGACTCAACGTCTTCTGCATATGCTTCTGGTGGAGATGGAATTGTTTCCAGAAACCAGAGTTTCCTTCGAACTCCAGTGCAGAGGCCACCTCATGAAATAATGAGACGTGAAAGCAACAGACTGTCTGCGCCTTCCTATCTCGCAAGAAGTTTAGCTGACGTCCCTAGAGAATACGGCTCTTCCTCCCAGTCCTTTTTAACAGAAGCTAATTCTGTTTTGGAAAATGGAGATGCTGGTGCCCGTTGTTATTATTACGATCATTTTTATGATGCCCAGAGGAGACGTCAGTTAAATGATCGCGTACATGAGGACTACAGGTATTATGAACACAACAGCGATCTTTTCCAGAGGATGTCACAGAATCACGGGAGGCACACTTCAGGTAAGTATTGATTAATTGCTGTTTTTTTAAAAATACGGTTTTGATAAGACTTTAGGTGCAGAGGTATAGCCAGATGATCAGGATCATGTTTTTAGGAGTTATGCTGTGTGGGACAGAGCTTATTTTAATGACATTTCTGTGATCAGAGTACACTACGTGTTCACATTTCTTAGAGGTAAGAGTTTGCATATATCCGGAAAGGAAAAAATATACTTAAATCATGATTTATTTATTAAATAAATGGGGTATGGTTGAGCAAGTTTTTTTATTTAATGCCAAGCGTATATGCAGCTCCTTGTGACAAAGTTGATTCAGTTGCTAACTAGCAAGGAATTTTATTCATTAGGGCACAGGTACTATTTTCATGATGTAGAGAAGAACCAACAGCTCTAAATTATAGCATTGCCGTCTTATTGTATTTTAAATATCATTGTGTTATTATTTAATTTTATTGTGTTAATTTGACCTCAAGAATTAAAATAATTTATTATAAATAGTCAAAGGAAGGGATGCCTGCTTTGTGTAATTGGCAAATTGACATGTAGTTGGTGCTGAAATTGACTTTCTAGTCCTTGATTATTTTTTTTTTTTCTTTTAGCTTGTAATATCATTTGTAAATATGCCTGTTTCCCCCTCAAATTCACTGGAACTTGTCTTTGTTTTCTAAGGGAAGAACAGCATAAGAAAAAAAGAAGCCATTAAATACTGCTTTTTTAAATATTTTATTATATCTGTGATGACACTAAACAGTAATTCTTTGGTGCAGTGTGCTGTTGTGAGTCTATTGGTGGAATAAAAAGCCTGGGATTACAATCTTGGCCATAGAAAGGTGACCTTAAAAGTAGTAAATTTGGCTGTATTTGAGCACTGTATATACTATGGAAACTATGTTCAAGGAGGAGTTTGAAACAAACATTTCAAACCTGTAAATAACGTACCTTCAATATGAAATACGTTGTTAGTTTGTCATTACTTGTAATCTGTAAACAAAATAGTAAATAGCCGCTACTAAAATAAATCTCCTGTCTAGAAAAATAAATCTGCTAGGAAAAATGTCAACATTTAAGGCTGCTGACCTTGTGTATGGAATTATAACCTGACAATGCGTTATGGGCTTTTGACTACAGAAACATTTCAATGAAAAGTGACAGAAGAGTAATGCTAGTGGTTCTGCTGTCAGCCAGTAAATTCTAAAATACTAAGATTTAAGACTTGCTACCTTAATCCTCTTCTATTTTGCTACACGCTAATACGTCTGATCTACCCAGATTTTGCATGAAAGCCCTCCATCTCTGTCAGTTGTTGTTCAGCCAGCAGTCATTAAACATTTACCTGGTCCAGATAACGAGCAACTGTTAGTGTGTGCTGCAATATTGTAGGGAGGAGGTAGGAGGGGAGGATTTCACAAACCAATCCATCAATTTAACATTCGACATTGCTACAGTAACTGTGTATGCTGAGGAAGATGCCAAAAAATGGTACTGCTGCTGTGTAGAATTGAAACAATGTTAAGTGGAAAGGGAGCTGTAGCTATTAGTTTGAAAGTGGAGTTTAATCTAGAAGATTTTTAAAACAAGCTGGAAGTAGGACTTTATAGCTGTATTTTTCTCAATTGTAGCAACATGGATTTCTTTCTAAAAATATATTTCCCTCACCACCACCCCGTTTGTCTACCTGCCCCCTTAGCCACTGGAAATCATAAAGGAGCTGATGTTTGTTTGGTCTTTGTCATTCACTCTCATATTTTTACATTTAGTAGTTTGAACGAATTCTATGCATATTTTGTAACGGGTGAGTATTCAATCTTATGCATTTGTAGGGAGAGACAAAAAAGGTGAGCCTTTTGTCTGCCAAAGTGCTTCCTTTTTCCTCTATTTTTTTTTCCTTTCATCTCGACATGGAATATGAACTCTTAAATTCCTCTTTCAGTTTCACTGCAGTAAGACTATCGACCTATGTCCTTTACTTTTCAAGAATTGCTGTTACTTTTTCTCCATAAAAGAATTGTGTGGCCAAAAATAAGACGTTAGATTTTCTTACTTCTTTCGTCTCGCCGTTAAGCTTCTTTTTATTTGAACCATGCATTGTCTTCAAACCTTCCATGTCTTCCTCGAGCTACACTAATCTTTCTGTAACTTCTAGTTCCTTTTTTCCTGCGTTTCCAGAATACTGAGGCAGGCCTTTTGCTTTCATTGTCTAAATTACTTTTTCCTTACACATCTCCATTGTTGTTTCTAAATGTTTCACCTAACCAAAATTCTTCATTAAGATAATTGATGACAAAATTGCCTAATACCTACAGTTTCAAGGTATAAGTCTGTTTATTAGCTAGAATCTGTAAATGCTGCCTTCTACCCTTTTCCTCCTCTCCCACCCTCCCTCAGAAGGTGCCCTCAGTCAGTTTTGTTATGGTTTGGGTTGACTGCTACAGAAACGTTGCCTGATGAGCACAAGGTACTCTTGGCTATTGGTGAGTGATGTTTCATTCAGAGTTGTTTACAAATGAGATGACTTTGGAGAAGCAGCAGTGTGGAAGTGAAGAGATGCATGCAGATTTCAGCTTTCATTCAAAATAAAGATTCTCCTCTTTATAATTTGGAGATAAGTTGAAAACATGTTCTTATTGAGATCATCATACTCAAAGTATTCAGCAAAGTATTTAAGAAAGTCCCATGATGTTGACAGCATTGATATGTTCTTTCATAGGCATTTCTCCTTGAAGTCATGTTTTCTCTCTCAGTATGATTCAATTCTACCATGTCCTCCTTTTCTTATTTTCATTAGATTTGGTTTTAGTTAGCAGTCTAGTGCTGCTGGCTTTCCTGAAAAATGTCTTCAGTTGAGATATTTCCTAGTTTTGTGTGTTTAGCTACCTCTGTGGCATTTCTTGAAAATTTTTTTTAGTGTCCATTTCAAGCTTAATTCTAAGAGACTTTACCTGTCTTTCCTCGACATCTCTTTCCTCTCTTCTAGGTTAAAGGTTTGGGGAGGTCTGTGGTTGAAGTTATATCTACAGTATAGATTGGAACTAACTTGTAACCAAGACCTCAGAGTTATTTGTACCTGTTTGAGCGGTAAGCTAAAAAATTCTTATGTGTATATGAAAATTGCTGAGATTAAAATCACAGTGTAAAGGCACTTTCTGGTGGTGGATTGTACACAGTTGACTGTGATGTCAGAGGAGAAAAATGAGTAATCCTATGAACAGAGAATCCAGTGCGCTTTAGTAAAAGTAGGTTCATCTCATGTTAAATTGTACCCCTTAAAAATTGCAAACTGGTGTTCGTGTTTAATATAAGAGCAAAATAAAGAAATACTAATTATTAATTAGAGCTAAAGTGGCAGGGCTTTTCTTTTTAGGTCTGTACACCTCATTCATTTTTAAACAAATGGCAATTCCTGCCCTTTTCTTCTTTTGTGCTGATTTTGCAGTAATTTCTTTGTAGCATACTTTTTGAAGCTTTCAAAGTACTTCCTGTCATTTCCTATTTGTGAATTTATGCTTACTTGGAATGCCCCATTCCCTCTGACAAACGAGATAGTTGTGCTCAGGAAGTACCTTTAGATGCTTTGGAACAGGTTAGGAAGGCCTAGAACCTGCAGACCTATCTAAACAAGATAGTTATTGGAACTTCTTTTTGCTGTTTTATTATTACTTACTCCCTTACAATTAAACAGTTCCTTCATTTTCTCTTCCTGTTCTTCATCCTGGTTTGATGAGGGGAAGGGAGAGGATTTTGGCATCCTGAAAAAAGGCTCTCAAGACAATTGACCTAATTAAAGACAAATACGAAGGCCTTTTGTTTGGCCAGATATGTTCTTCAACACTTTGAAATTTGGTTGAAGCTAGTTGCGGGGAGTTCATAGGCTCTGAAACTTCTCTGCCTCCATCAGCACTGTATCTAATAAGCAGAGACTTTTCTCTTAGTGTTTTTGCTCTTTTCCCTTTATGCTGGACTGGTCTGGTGATACGATTTTTCTGCTGAGCTTCCTGCCAGGCAGACTGAAAAAGTGCCCTTTGCTGACCTGGAAACCTTTCCTCCTAAGAACTTGGACTTCTTTCCAGGCAAATTGCCTTTAAAATAAAAACCCCTTGATTGGGCTGTGAAAGCATTAACGCATATCACTTACAGTTTTCTTTGTTCCATACTAATGGAACAAACCAAACAGAACTCCCTTGACTAAAGAAGATACTACATATTTTTCACATTTGTAACGTTATTAGCTTAACATGTTTTTAAGAGAAGAGTATTAAATGAAGGAACTCTTAGCACTGATATCTTATAATGCACTGGAATGTGGTGCTCAAAGTTAAAGTTTGGGTTCTGGTATTAGAACACCCTATTTTTGAAGATGTTGGGAATAAGACTGAATATAGGGCATGGCCTTACTTAAAACTCTTGAGTATTTTAAATCTTGTTAATACTAGTAATAAGTGGTTACTGTTCCTTTGCACTTTCTTTTTTCAAAGTGTTGAGAACATACACAGTGATACTCCTAACCAAGCAAACTGCATTGAGCAGGATTTTCTTTCACTTTGGAACAGCATATAATGCCTCTTGGCCTGGTTGACAATTAATTCAAGACCTTAAACTGAAGATACTATATTTTAAAGAGAAGGAAAAAAAGGCACAAATAATGTTCAATATTGATGTTCCTTAAAAGCAACAGCTCAACCAAAAAAATACCCCAAACATATACCATTATGAAACAGAATTAACAAATTAGGCTGGACAAGTTCTAAAGAGGCAGCCTGAAAAGGATTTACAATTGCATAAATTTAAATTCATTGTTGAGATTTCATAGTGCCACTCAGGCAAGTTTATAAAGAACAGTGCTCCTCCTTAAGCAGAGGAAAGGAGACATATAATATTTGGAAAAGCAGATAATTTAAACAACTCTCTTCCTTGGGAAAGCAGGAAGAATGAGAATTTCTGTCTTGTCATAGATAGAACAGTATGTGAGTAAGAAAACCCTGAGTAGTTACAGTGAACTGGTTTGATGAGTCTGGTTTTGCTTATCCTGTGGTAGAGATCATATCCTCCATCAATAGGAAAATCACAGGTTTTACACTAGATGTTTTGATAGAAATGGTTCAAGTTCTAAGTTGGGGTTTTTTTGTGTGGATAGTTTGCATTGTGCTATGTAAATCTGGTACCAGCCCATGATTCAGAGAATATTCTTGGTGTGTGCAGTAAAATCCCATGTGAAGTTTTAGGCTGCTATGAAAATGCTTTAGGGCGAAGACCTTAGCTGAAATTTAAACACAGAAGAGTGTCATACTTTGGCAATATGACACAGAAAAGATAGTGTTCAGAGTAGATGGGTTTAGGCTGTCTTGTAACTTTCTTCTTTGGTTTATACTTTGGAAAAGATCATGTGCAAATTTACTCTTCGGACTGTTGTTCAGTCTTATTATTGATACTTACAGGTGTGTATATATACATGTCGTGGTTTAACCCCAGCCAGCAACTAAGCACTACGCAGCTGCTCACTCGCTCCCCCCCTCCCCCCGCAGTGGGATGGGGGAGAGAATCAGGAAAAAAAAAAGTAAAATTTGTGGGTTGAGATAAGAACAGTTTAATAGAGCAGAAAGGAAGAAACTAAAAATGATAATAATAACAATAATAAAATGACAGTAATAAGAATAAAAGGATTGGAATATACCAGCGATGCACAATGCAACTGCTCACCACTTGCCGAACAACACCCAGTTAGTTCCTGAGCAGTGATCCCTCCCAGCCCCACTCCCCCCATTTTATATACTGAACATGACGTCACATGGTATGGAATACCGCTTTGGGTCAGCTGTCCTGGCTGTGTCCCCTCCCAACTCCTTGTGCCCCTCCAGCCTTCCTGTTGGCTGGGCATGAGAAGCTGAAAAATCCCTGACTTTAGACTAAACATTACTTAGCAACAACTGAAAACATCAGTGTGTTATCAACATTCTTCTCATACTGAACCCAAAACAGAACACTGTACCAGCTACTAGGAAGAGAATTAACTCTATCCCAGCTGAAACCAGGGCAATATGAAAGTCAATTTTCATCTTCTCTTATTGTTCAAAGTCATAGCAGGACCTATTTCTCTTAATGTGTGTATCCTCTCTCCCTCGAAGGAAGCATCTGCTGAGTTTTATAAGGAAAACCAATATATAATCTCTTCTGATCTCTAGTAACTGCAATTATATAAACACACATCTAAATTGTACTAATTGCCGATTTGAATGCCATAGTGGGTGGATGATTGTAAGACACTATGAATGTTACCTGACATCCTAAAACTTCCAGCACACAGAATATTTCAGTATGATCTGTGATTTTAAGGGCAAAAATGCACGTTAAGACTATACGTGATGGTCTACAACCTGAAGTATTTGCAACTGTCAGTTTATAAATCTGGCCTTTGATTTCATAATTAGAGCCTGCTGGTTGTAGAGGCTTGGAACACTGTTCAAAACTGGTAACTGATGCAGCTTTTTAAGTTTATTGTAACAGTATGGCTCTGCTTCTTCATATATGAAGTCAAAATGGCAAAAGGAATATATAATACATTTCTGTCTGGTATTATTTTTGTTCTTTGCATCTTGGAAATGAAAGAAAATAACCTGGCATTGGGAGAAACGATGTAGCTAGAATTAAATGATTGTGCAAACAGAGCTGCCAGTGTTGCCTTTCCATCGGGTGCAGCGTTGCTTTTTAGCCTGTTTTCTAGGTGATTTCTCTATGTAATCTAGATTTTGGTTTTCCTCACTACCCAAGTCCAGCTCCCAGTCTTCTCAGGCTTTTGTGTGAAGAGATATAGACATTGTGTCAAGATAACTTGTGGTGCAGAGGATGGCTTGTGCAACTTTTAATACCAGCTTCCAAATGTTAGAAAGCATTAGCCTTTACCTGAAGGAAAAAGTATATATGTATTTGCTGCTGGAATCATGATAGAATTTAAGTAGGAGGAACTGTAACAAAAATACTGACATGTGCTGGTTTTAACAGTAAACAGAAAAATAAGTTTAAGCCTTTGTGAAAATTCTTTCCCCCAGTCAAGTTTGTGTGTTCAGATCTTCTGGTAGTGGTGATTTAATAGTCGCTGTTGATACGTACATGAAATTACAACACAGCGGTCCAGTTAATTGGAGAAAATACTGAATTTGTTTATCCAAAGTGCAGTGTGTTCAAGAAGCTTAAATGTTTGTATTTTGTCATTGGAATGAAAACAAAACCAGTGACATAACCGTAGCTAGGGTCTGAAATAGTTTTCCTGCCCCAGTACTGCTAAAGGTCAGGAAGCCTCCGGGATGTTTCTTCTCACTGGAAGTAAAGGTCTAGGTTGCTTAATCCTAATGAGAGGTGGGAGCTATCACATGAACACAGCCATCAGCTTTCCTTTATAAAGCTAACAAATAGGTAAGTACTATAACAAGAAGAAATACTTTAAGGCCAAATAGTTCAGAACATGACAAGGCTAGAAAAAGATTTGTGGATGAGCACAAATGTTCTAAAGAACAGTGCTCAGGAGGAAGTTTTTGAGGTTTTTTTTTTAATTTATTTTTTATTTATTCAGTTTCTTTGGAGCCTTTCCATTACTTTGTTGATGACTGCTATCTTGTATTAGAATGACAGCCCATCCAGTTTTCAGTCTGTCATTTTGTATGTAAACTAATGCTTAAAATAGATGACATCCCTTGGCTAGCATGATATATTGTGTACGTATTGTTGAAGAGGACTGTTGCCTTTGTCGGCAGATGAGTATGAAATTGGCTGAGAAATATTACAATTTTGCTGCTACTTTAGTATTACTGTTGTCTTTTTGAGTTGATGACCACACCTGAAACCTCTTTTTAATAGTATGCTTTAGATGAGAGAGACTCTGCCTTTCCCTTCCACTCTCTCAAAAAACAATCATACAAAAATGTTATTTCTGAAAAACAGAAGGAAAGGGGTGTATTCCTCAGTAAGTAAATGTGGTGCTTGTGATGGCGTCACTCCCTGACTTCTAAGAAAGTGCAAAAATTGGCTCCCATACCCCTTCTTCTGGCCATGGGAAATGGTAACACACAAACTCTGATGAATACAGTGATTGAATAGATGCATTTGATTGTGGGATGAAAAGGTAATTGCAGTTTCTTTAAAGCCAGAGACTGTTTTACTGTAGAACTGTGGGTAACAGAAGGTAACTACGTAAAAGGATTTAAAAAAGAGAGTTGAATTTGGGCCAGCACGTCCAGTAGGTAGTAGGCTTCCAAGGAATGGAAAGAGACCTGCAAAATTCTTGATGATGTCACTTGGTTTTTGTGGTTGGGGTTTTGGGGGTTTGGTTGTTTTGGAGGGTTTTTTGTTTTCTGTAATTATTATTACAGCTTTTATTTCAGCTAGCTTCCTAAGTATCCGTAGTATATAGAAGGAAGGAAAAGATGAAATTGGAATTTTGTTTTGTCAGTACCTCTCTCAGCACCTAGCACGCTAATTTTTAAAATGTGAAAACTGTGTGTATGTTACAACAAATCCTGTATTTTTTTAAAATGCTAGTGACCAGTCTCTTAAATCAGCCTATGTAGTGATAAATCCTAAATGTGCTGTGTTTCTAGGGCACAGGTAGGAACTTAATCAACTACTGATTCCTGTCAGCTCTCCTACCGCCCATACAACTCACCTAGGCTTTAGTTCTCTTGCTGGAGAAGCCCTTCTCCTAGTGCAGCCCACATCACCAAGAAAAGCTCGAAATTACTTTTCTTCACGTGCCTCTTCAGCATTGAGAAGAGCAGGATGTAGAGAGGCAGATGTACAGCCTACTAGACAATGAAACTTACTTCCAAGGTCTGACTGTCCAGCCCAGCAATACAACATGGCAACATCAACTTCAGTGTGCACAGGATGACTGTGTTCAGCAAAGGGCTTGTGCAGGATCCTGCACAGATCCAGCTTTTCTGTTTTCTCTTGTTACTGATGACACTTTTTGGCCGTGATTGCATGCGCTTCAGTAATAACGGTCAGCGCAGGATAGTGCTAACTTTACTTGTCCCTCCTCTCTCAGTTTACCTGGTCCTGTTACTGTTCTTGACTGGTTAATCTGAAAAGCTTTGTTGGTATTCAGTGATTTTTCTAGATAGTTGTAATTTCTGACTGTAAGTAGAAAAAGAAATAGCTGTGGGGTTTTTGTAGATAAATAGTTTTGATGCAGCTGTAATAGCATATTAACAGAAACTGTCATTTATGTAAAGCTTTAACATCTGTAATCTCCTCTCAGCTCTCTCTGCTCAGCAAGTTGAGACAATAATAACAGCTTCACCCCTGTTACGTATGCTAATATATGTCTCCAATTGAAAAAGCAAGGATATTTTAACTGTTTCTGAATGAAGCTGTGTAGTGAATCTGGAGTTGGAGGAGAGTGAAACGAGTGAGACTTAAAAGGGAATAGCTATTTTGACTTGATCATACTTTTTTAGTAACGTACAAGCGCATACACTGTAAACACCATGGTATTGTTCAAAGTTCATAAGAGTGCCTGATGTGGGGGGTGGGGAGGGAAGTTGATTTTGTATGTAATGTTGGTTTTGGGTATTATCAATTTGGCTAAACGTTGCTTTCTTTTTTTTTTTAGGCATCGGTAGAGTTGCTGCTACATCTCTAGGAAACTTAACAAATCATAGTTCTGAAGATTTACCTCTTCCTCCCGGCTGGTCAGTGGACTGGACTATTAGAGGAAGGAAATACTATATAGATCATAACACTAATACAACTCACTGGAGCCATCCACTCGAGCGTGAAGGACTGCCTCCGGGATGGGAGAGAGTTGAGTCAGCAGAATTTGGAGTGTATTACGTAGATCACATCAATAAAAGAGCTCAATATAAGCATCCTTGTGCTCCCAGGTAAGACATCCACCTCCTCTTCTGTGATTGGGGTTTTTTTTCTTAATCCGGTTAAGAAAGTGGAACTGGTTTTGTCTCATATATAACGTGCCAAAACCTACTTATTTTTAGAAGTAAGCTTTATTGGTTCTTGACTAAGATTTTTAGAAGAAGTTGTAATTGTTAGGTTTTTGTCTCATCTGTTACTGTCTTAAGTTTAGAAACAGGATCTTGTTCCTAACTCACTAAAACAAAGAAGCTATTCTCTTCAACTGTCAGTAAAACAACAAAGTTGCTGAGAACATAATTGAATTGTAGACTGAAAAGAAACTTGATCTGATATTCCAGGAGACTGTCTGAACAAATAGCATATACCATCTGAAACATAGTCTTGTCTAGAAGGAAAATCGGTATTTTAGCTACTCGTAATTTAAAGGTAAAATAAAGTTACTATACACCAAATCTAACAGTTAATTTCTGCTACTCAGTCTATTTTGCCGTTACCCAGGAAGGGAAAGTTTTTTTTAACATGTGGCACAAAAGATACACATATGAGGATGTCCTTTGTTATAAATGGAATAACTCTTGTCAGCTGCTGCCTGAATACATTTGTTCTAACATATTAGATGGTGGATTATTTGGCTGAATCAATACTTGCCTTTTTAATGTTTTAAAAACAGGTATCGTTTTTTGTTCTGCTTTAGTATCTAGGTAGCAGGCACTAGGTGGGTAGGTCTAAGGTGAATTTTACTGTGTGCTAACAGATAGCAGGAACACTTACAGTTGATTGGAGTGAAGCACAAAAATAGCAACAGAAAGCTGCTCTCGGTATAGGCCTGCTGAGGCAACACTCCACCCATGTGGTTGCATCATCGGCCTTTGCATGTATTAATCTGTGTAATAATGTTAACAATTTAATTATATCAGTATGTCTTAAGTTATTGCTTGGAGGTTACGGACTTTCTCTGTCTTCCTTTGTACAGCGTTCCCCGTTATGACCAGCCTCCCCCAGTGACTTACCAGCCACAGCAAGCTGAGAGAAGCCAGCCTCTCCTTGTCCCCGCAAACCCCTACCACACGGCAGAGATTCCAGACTGGCTGCAGGTCTATGCCAGGGCTCCTGTAAAGTGAGCTTTTTTTTTTCCTCTGCATTTCACACTATGCATGTGTAGCTTAGAAGGAAGGAAAACAAATGAATTTCGATGACTGAAAGTAGAACTCTAGCTGGTATCTATTTCTTAATTGCATAAGAACTATTGCTGACAATGCGTGAGGAAGTTGTACCAGAACTTCCATCCATTTCTATCCCTAGAAGTGTTCAAGGCCGGGTTGGATGAGTCTTTGAGCAACTTGGTCTAGTGGAAGGTGTCCCTGCCCATGGCAGGGGGGTTGGAACTAGATGATCTCTTTTAAGGTCCCTTCCAACCCAACTCATTCCATGATTCTATGTTCATTGCATTAGTTTGCTTTGTATTAGGCATTACTTAAAATCATCACAGTACTTCTTGCCGTTCACATGACTTGCAGAATGATATATTCGAGAGTTGAGGATGTGGTTTACTTTCAGTGTATTTGTGAGAACAGTACCACGTGCTTATAAAATATGTGAAATATTTTTAGGGTGTTAAGTCTTAATGTATATCTTACTCCTTTTTAAAAAAGACATACAAATTTTCCTTCACAATTAAGAATTTTGAATACAGACTGAAATCTGTGTTTCTATCCAAGAACTTTAATTAAAAACTAAGTGGTAGTAAAAAGGTTTTTTTCAAAGAAGCAGTGCTGTAGGAACAGGATCTCCTCCAAGAAAAGACTTGAGTTGACATAATGAAACAAATTACATTTTCTAATGGGTACAGCTCTGCAGAAGAGTAACACTAATAGAAAAGCAATTTAAAAATCCAGATACTTTTTAATAATTATGAAATCATGTACTTTTTCATAAGAAGAATATGGAGGAACTAAGTTTTACAGCAATGAGCAGGTCAGTCTGTAGTTGCAAATTCAGACTGTGTATGATATTCAGTGACTTCCACAAAAAAAAACCCTCTTTTTTTTTTTAGCTGCTTTTAGTAACTGTAATTTGAATGGGTTTTATTACTTCTTGTGGCTACTGGGCTTGCCAGCAGCCCATAAAGATTTAAATTGGCCTAAAATCCACCTGTACACTTAGGCACCAGGGGCATACTAAGTTCCTGTAACCTAGGGGAGCACTTGTTTCCTAGAAATACTTTTAGGTTTTGGCTGCAGCTGCATTTCTTTATTTAGGTCTTTGGCACATCCACACAATGTAGTTTGAACTATTTCAGCCTGTGTTGTATGGACTTTTGTTGGTACTTCTCTTGAAACTTGAGAAACAAATTTAAGATCATTTAAACAATTTATCAGGAATTTATTTATATCTAGTAGGCTGAGACAAATTTTAAAAAAAAACAACCCACAAACAAAACCCAAAACATTTAGTACATTCAAGATGTTTGAATAGAATTTACATTGTTCAGAGGAATCAAAAATCATGTGTTTTCCAATATCCTTTTAGCCTTCTGTTATAGCAGTGCTGGTGGTAATAAGAATATCGTTGTAATTCTCAAACACTTCTGTGAAGAAATAAATTCTGCTTTATGCTAATATTATATTGGAAAAGTGTGGGAGAGTGGTAGCAGCTGGCTTAGCGTCACCTCATCTTGAGGGCTTCTTAAGGAACAATTGATAAATAATTCTCATAGTTAAGATCAAGATCACTTACATATTTTCAGTGTAATTTTAATAATGAACCTCTTCTCTGTTGCCAAAGCAACTGGCTTAAAGCTTGAGAAAAACATCCAGTAATGCTTGTAAGTTCTTCAGTAGTATTGTCCAAAAGCTGAGTATGAGCCTCCAGTGTTGTGCTGCAAAAATGAAAGTGGGCAAAACGCTTTCATAGTAGTAGTAGAGGAATACCTTTTGCGATCTGCTATTTGAAATTTACTGTAAAAATCTGTTGATTATCACTACAGTTTTGCACTGAAATCATCGTGGTGTATTTTGTTATGATTTGTTAGTGACACCTGACACTGTAGCTTGATTTAGCTGACTGAAGGCCAGTCAGTTTTGTTGAAAGAAGTAGATAATGATAGCAAAAATAGATAATGTTAGCTTTTGTTTCAACAGCTTTCTCTGAAGAATAAGAATTGTGGCCACTGGAAAAGTCTAGTGGAGAGTTTAGTAGGTGTTAGCCGTAATGCTTCCCTATTTCAGTGAAAAATGGTCAAACTGTTAAGATAAAAAAGAAGGTATTTGGCTCACTACACAGTGAAGAGGCCTTGGTGTCTAGTTATAACTTGAGGTAACGATTTCCAATATCAAGGTATTTTTGATGTCTTGAAGCGTCCTTTTCCCCTCTCTCCTGGCATCTGTCAAGGTTTGTTTTGAGAGCAAAAGTACAGCTATCAGAATCTTAGCACAGCGGAATCAAGACTCCTGGCTTGCATTTAACCCTATGCTAGACTCTAAAATTGAATGTTTCTCCACCTTCCAAGTTAGGTAGACCAGTCTGGTGGGTGTTCCCACAGTATGCCAGACTGCATGTATGGGACTGTGAGGGTGAGGAGACCAGAAATGCCTTCCTCATATGAGAGATCATGGTTCAGGTTCTTTCCGCACCTCTTCTGGAACAAAGATCTGAACCCAGGACTTTGTTCTTCCAGCCCTAATCAACAGGCTGTAAATATTCAGGGCAGGTCAGTGTCTCTTGTGTTGAAAGTGTCCTATTTTATATTAAATACTTGCTATTTACTGGGAAAAGCACTGGAGACAGAGTATTCTGGCTTTGTGTTCTGTCTAGTAAGCTCCTGCTTTCTCACCCAGGAGGGAAGGCCCTGCGCCCTACAGGCATTTTGTACTAACATGCTTTCTCCCCTCGATTCTGGCTCTGTGACTAGTTGCCCTTCTAAAAAATGCCTGGGGAGTCTAGGTCAGGTACTGTTACTCTGTGCCCTGTTCCTCTAGGCATCTCTTTCAGGAGCAAACAAAAAACCTGCAGGCCCCAGAAAACCTGCAAATGCATTATTGCATGTGATGGAGCTTTGTTTTCTTTCCTGCTTGTATTGCCACCTTTATAAGAAACAAGGCCTTCCATTGAGAATCGGCCTTGCTGTGGAACATACTTCAATAAATGCCATTGGCCCAGAAAATTCGAAAGGATTCATCAGCACAGGGTGAGGCAGGGGAAATCCTGCTGCAATTGAATTCAGCTCTTGATGAGAGGGAAAGGAGCAGAGGTGGAAAGGTGGTGTTCACGTAAACTCAATAATCAAGTGCTTACAAAGATAGTTGTACTTGGCAAACCTTCAAAAGCAGCAGCTTGCCTCTCTGTGGAGTTTGATCTCCGTGTTGATAAACAGCTGCAATTTGTTTCTTCTTGCTTTTGGGGAAAAGTGATTTTAGCAGTGCAGCCCTGTCAAGACTTGGGATGACTTTAATATAGAAGCTGGTATTTAGGAAGTTTATAGAAGCTGTGGTTATTTAAGTTCTTAAAATTCCTCTCAGAAGCATTTTTGGTAGTCATCTGCATGTCTTGGTGCTTCTCTGATGCATACAGCCTTCTGAATATATCCTTTTAATATGTAATGCAATTTATTTGCATAAATTTACTGATATTTTGGCTTCAGCCTCCACTCAAGTGAATATATATTCTCATGTAATTCAGCTGGATCAAACAACTCTGTTTATTCCATGAGTTTCTTCTATTCTTTTAATAATTATAGTAGTCAGCTGCCTATTTCCAAGTTAAGAAAATTAGATTGCAAATGAATGGTGTATGTTCAGAAGCACTGGGAAAAAGCAGGAAATGAGGGGTATTGCAGTGAAAATGTAACTACATCAAGGCTTTCTTTTATCAAAGTAAAGCAGCATTAAAATGCCTATTGTAGAGCAAGACTCGGATCAAACAAAATCAAGATTAAAACTGGGTTGGGGAATTGCTGTTTCCTCACCTTGCTTAGGAAATTCTGCAGCTTGTCCTATTCCCAGAGCTGGTCAGGCCCATGCCAGGACACTCTGTGCGGCTCAGGTCCCCTTCCCAGGGGCAGCATTAGCACCCCTGCTCATTTTGGGGTGATATTCCTGAAGTTCTCTCACATGAGTCTCTCCAGGAGACCCAGGTTAGCCCAGATATCCCCACTAATGAGAACTGTGCTTACACCTGCGTCACACGTCGTTTCTGTGTCCCTTGTTCCCTCTGAGCCATGGGAAGCGTGTCTTTTCCTGAACCAGGCTGGTCTCTTCGTGGCTGCTAGCTCATGTCACCCTGCCAGACTTCTCCAGTCATCACGCTGAGGTGGAAGGAGACCATCAAAGAGAACGGCCTGTTTATTTTAAGCCTTGGTATATATCTAGCTATCTGAAGTCATTATACTACTTTATTTAAGCGTATGCGGGTAGGTCTGCACTGTGGGCTGTTAACGCTTGACTGATGCGTTGACCGACATGAGCCAGGTCCCCGCTGGTAAACCTTTGGCCTTGTGGGCTTCAGAGCCTGAACTAACACACTCTAAGTTGCTCACCAGAACAGTTGTCTTGCTGTTGGCCCGGTGTCTTGGGTTTTTCCTGAATTATTTCTGTCCTGGTTTCAGCTGGGATAGAGTTAATTCTCTTCCTAGTAGCTGGTACAGTGTTCTGTTTTGGGTTCAGTATGAGAAGAATGTTGATAACACACTGATGTTTTCAGTTGTTGCCAAGTAGTGTTTAGACTAAGTCAAGGATTTTTCAGCTTCTCATGCCCAGCCAGCAAGAAGGCTAGAGGGAAAAAAGAAGTTGGGAGGGGACACAGCCCGGGCAGCTGACCCAGACTGGCCAAAGGAGTATTCCATACTGTGTGATGTCATGTCCAGTATATAAACTGGGGGTGGGGGATCACTGCTTGGGAGCTGACTGGGCACCGGTCAGCAAGTGTTGAGCAATCGCATTGTGCATCACTTGTTTTGTATATTCCAATCCTTTTGTTATTATTGTCACTTTATAATTGTTATTATTATCATTATTAGTTTCTTCCTTTCTGTTCTACTGAACTGTTCTTATCTCAGCCCACGAGTTTTACCTTTTTTTGTCCCGATTCTCTCCCCCATCCCACTGCGGGGGGGGGGAGTGAGTGAGCAGCTGCGTGGTGCTTAGTTACTGGCTGAGGTTAAACCACGACAATTTCAATTACCAACTCCTTGAGGAATGTCCTGAATGCCAGCATCTCCTGCTTAATACCATCCTGCAGCTATTCCCCCGGTGTGGTGGTAGTACTGGACATCTGGCCATAAGCCAGAGACCTTTAATCCTGTCTCTGTAGAATTACCATGATTTTGTTGGAAAACTTTGTTAGAAATAGTGTTTTTCTTCCAGGATCTTGGAAACCTTCCCCTACTATGCGCACAAAAAGAGGTCCATTAAAAAAGAAGTAATGAAGAAAAATGCTTGCTTTCTTGAATAGTTTGGATAGCTTGTCTATAATATTTACCTTTATATATATATTAATTTTGGGAAATGTTGAACCACGTGATTGGCGTGAAAGATTGTCAGCACTAGCTTTGAAGAATTTGTGGCATGAAAGCGAGTCAGTGACTAACGTTATGGTTGAACAGACCTCCATGGTGAAACTGGACTTCATTTGACCGGCTATCTGGTTCTCTTGGAGACCTTAGAGTGCCAATTTTGATCGTGGAAAATTACTTGCAGGAGAAATGGCATAGCCTTGATTAGTCACAAGAGTGGTTGGGCAGTTATGACATAAAATGCAGCCTTCAGGGACCTTCTTCAGCTCTGCTAGTGAGACAAGGGAGGCTTATCTCGAAGAGGCTCATCTTATGTTAAGTTTGTACCTATCCAATGGCAGCACCTTTGATAGCCCTGAAGTCTGAAGATAGGGGCATGTTTATGTGTTTCAGAAACTGAAAAAAAAAGTGTTAGGAGTATAAACAGAAATTCAGAATTGCTCCATATTAAAAAGTAAAACTAAAAAAACCCAGCACTGACAGTGCTGCAGCTTTTGTAAGAAAAGCAGCGCTGCATGTCGAGTAGGAGAGGAGAAGACCTACCGAATGAAAGGCGAGATGTACGTTGCTGGCAGCTCTCTAAGCTGGGAGTTTTTGCAGTGGTTAGTGACACCAGCAGCTTTCCTCCTACGTCGTTTCTCCCGCTTTATGAATTGATGTTGTGCTCCTACTTTTCTTTGTGGTTTGTTTTCGTGTACTCTGCTCTCCATCGTGGAGAGCGATGAGTGTGGCTTCTAACAAAGCTGGTCTGTGCGTAGCCCCCTTCTCGCACCTGTTTGTAGTTGCCTTGTGAGCTTTCACGGTCTGCACTGCTGACTAGTGTCCGTTTCCCTCGTCAAGGAAAGTGTTGACAGTGTGGATGGTGCTTTGATGACCCAAGCCGCTATGTTTTGCCTTGCTCAACCAACAACTCCTTGTAACTGGTGGAAGTGGGAAGAAATACAACAGTAATTGGTTGACTTCACAGCTGAGCTTGTTTCCATCTCAGGCGGGGAGCTAGGTCGGATATTCCGAACGGAGGAGTTCGGGGTGGCACCAGTGTGTTTCAGGCTCTTGGCATGTGTCTCCAGGGACCTCCCCAGGTCCACAGCAGCTCATTTTTTCCAGTGTGGGGAGTAAGAACATGTAGGATTTTTAGCTGTTAGCGCTTGCGTCACTCCCTTGACACCCACCCTGCTCCCCCCGTGGCAGGTAGATCGTGGCCGATAGCTGCAGGCGGTTAGGAGGTCCCTTGCTGGCATGAGTACTTGCAGCCGTTAATTATGGCCTAATCGGATTCCCCGCCCCCAGTCCTCACTGATGCTATCTGATACCCCCCTTCCGTGGTCCTGTGGGGTTCCCAACCCACTGTTTGAGACACACTGACTTAGATTATTGCTGCTAATTAACCAAGAGGGGGACAGCGTCCAAGAGTGCTTGTTAAGACTGGAACAAGAATGCTTTGGAAACAAAAGCGTGTTGTGGGGGAAGACTTGCAGTATTCTGCCTTCTGGGAGGTACCTGCTGGGGAGTGTTAGGGTAAGCTGTTGAAATAATTCTTTTTTTTTTCTGAGTTACTCTAATTTTGAAGGATGTTTTACTACTAAAATTTCAAGGCTTGTTGAATGGAATTGCTGTTTTAATGCTTCCAAAATGCATTTTCTCCATTGGTTTATTATAATCAGTTAATAGGATCTTTAGCATTTGTACAGTTTATCTTGGCATATTATGAGTGATTCTGCAGTTTAGCTGTAAGTGATGTTTCTCCAACTGGCTTTGAGACATGGCTCTATCTCTTTTGGTCTTAATGACCTCATTTCTTCACATAAAACATGCTAATGTAGCTTGCTAGAAATCTGATCGGTGGCTGTGCAACTGTGAGGCCGGTTCTTAAGAAAATGCATAAAATGCTGTGTATTTGCTCGCAGCGGCATGTAGGTAATCATCTTTTCTATCGAAACAGATACGATCACATTCTGAAGTGGGAGCTCTTCCAGCTGGCAGACCTGGACACATACCAGGGGATGCTGAAGCTGCTCTTCATGAAAGAACTGGAACGGATCGTTAAGCTGTACGAAGCGTACAGGCAGGCCCTCCTCACCGAGCTGGAGCATCGCAAGCAGAGGCAGCAGTGGTATGCCCAGCAGCACGGCAAGAATTTTTAAGCTAACAACTCTTTAATAGACTTTTCTGAGGACACCTAAGAGCTTTAAAAGGTTTTCACACTTAAAACTATGAAAAAGTGCTTTTGTTGAAAAGGCAGCTTATTTTTGTTGATGTTGCACCTTTGTTATTATCCTCTTGAATATTTTTCTACATGTATTATGTATTGTTTATAAAAATGAAAAATGTTTGTTAATCTTTTTTCCATACAAGAACTAGTTTATTATTCTGAAAACCAGCGCGGAGTTTAATCAGACACTTGATTCTGGTATCTTTTTTCTAGCAGTCGGCTGTATTATTAAGAAGCTGACTATGTATTTTTAAAGGGCAATAGTTGCAACTGTGTGAAATGTCCTGGATTCAAAACCTTGTTAAAATCCAAATGAATATTTCCATGTATTTCCCTCGGGACTTCATGTCCCTCTCTCTCGAGGTCTGCTCTTTGTTTACAGCTTTAACGTACGGAACACCGACACTGTTCCGTTTCAGTAACAACCCAGGGCTACAACCAGGCAGAAGCGGATTTCATCAGTCTCAACCCAGTGCTTCATGAAAGTGAAGTCTGATTTGCCTTATTTTTTTAACTTTAATGCATTGCTACTTTAGCTTTACTACTAGTTTTCACAGAAATTAGTCAGAGAGGAAATATTTGTACCTTCTTACAGACCAAGAGCTCTAAGCAAACTTTTCACAGGTTTTTAAATCCTAGGTAAACTGCATTTCATAAAATGTGACCCAGTCATGTGGGAAGGTAACAGCATTGTCCAACCAGCTGTACCATGCCATGGAAAAAATCAGGGATGTAACAACAATTACTTTTTTTTTAATGAGCTTTTCTCTTGTATTAAAGCTTCCTTACTGAGGGGAAACTTTTAATTGTACAGTTACCCTCCAATAGTTTCATTTGGTTCACTGATTGTCCTGAAATGTTATTTATGGATTCTTTTTAGTGCAATAAACATTGTTGCAGACAAAAAAATACATTTCTTGTAAATCCTATTAATTCAATAAAAATAATTTTGTTCAATGAATGAAGTGTTGTCCAACTAATTCTTTGCTTTTTAGAAGGTCAAATAAAATGTTCTCATAATGAATAAAAAGATCTGACTGGGGGTGGCGAAAACCAGTAGCTCGGGTTCTCTGAAGCCAGCTGCGGTTCCGACGCTCTGAGCTCAGCGGTGCCCATTTAGCGACCGAGTGAGCGCGCGCGGAGCTGAGCTGCGCGCTGGCTCTGCCGCCGGGGCCCGCAGCGCGGAGAGGGCGTTCCTGCCGCCCCGGCCTGCGCCAGGCCCGGGTGCAGTAAAGCTGCTGTTGGGGTTGGCACCGTCCTCTGTAAAAGCCGGCGAGCGCCGACTCCCCGTGACTGCCAGAAGCGGTTACAGCTCAGCCCCAGGTGCCAGCTGCCGTACCGTAAAACGTGTCTGTTCTGCAAACCAGGACAGCGAGATGAGTGGGGTGGTCGTACCCGGTGCTGTCCCTCGAGAGGGCTGTGGACCTCGGCGAAGAGCCTTCCTTCGCTTAACAAGCTTCTCCTCCGCTGTTAAAAGCTGGAGATTTTATTTTGCCTAAGGCTTGTAAAACCTGGCTTTACCTTATTAGTGACAGAAGCACCTCCCAGGGCACACCGGGGCAGAGGAGGGGTCTGAGTTATTTTCAAAATAGCAACTTACCATTAAAACACCAATTCTGAAGGCCCAAAGGAAACCAAGAATGTAAAAAAACCCAAGAGGAGAAGCTCTCACCCCATGAGTCAATAACTGCTTCCTGGATAACCAACCTCTTAGGAACCGAAAGCAAACTTTAATAGTTCTGACGATAAAAGAATAGAACTGTTGAACACACTTTCTATGCACTATAATGAATATATATACAGAAATACAGTGAAACTTTCTCCAATACATATACAAAGTGATACTTTGTGCATCGGTTACGAACAGAAAAGTACGCTTTCCGTACAAGGTCGTTAACATACCATAGCAGAAGTGCCCTTACAGTTTCTGATAAAGCAAGTTAATACATTTTTAATTGTGTTTATGTAATTAAATAGTTAATTGAAGAAAAAACTTGGTTACATGTTATAACTTGTTCAAGTATCTGAAAATAAGTTGCCTTTTGAATAATGCTAAAGTCTGGAAGATTTTTAGTTGCAGTATCGTGTAAATTATGATTCCTTCAGTGACTTCATAACTAATTAAGAAGGGGAAAATAAGGCTTCATAAATTAGCTGGGAAGTATGCTGGCTATTACAAATTAAAAGCACTTTGTAGTTGCGGCAGTACCAATATGTACATATTAACAAAACGAAAAACATGCTGACATCTTCCCGTCAAACACCGTGTTGTCGAACGAACACACCAAACCACCTTACACGCAATTTGTTCTCCGCTCTCCCTGTTCCACGGCAGGAGCTTGTGATGGGTACGAGGACGAGACGTTCATGCATCGACGGCAACGCGCCTGGCTTACACCTTCTTCCTCTCCGAGCCCTCGGCGGGTTCCGCTTTCTGTGCAGGGAAGGCGTGGTGGTACAAATGTCTGTGAGTCGCTGCTGCGCTGTACAGTTTGTACAAAGCCTGGAAAAAGAGAAGATGGTTACGTCCCCAGCCCCGCTGCGTGCGAGACGCGTACGGTCTGCGCTTTCGCGTTCGTGCTGCAGCGGCAGGTTCAAACCAGTCGTGGCGTGCGGTTTGTTTTGTGCACCAACTCTTGATTGTGTCAAGCGTCCAACAGGGAGAAGAATAAAGATCACTAGTTCGCTAATTTTTCAAATGTCTCAGCTATGGGAGGAGCCTCCTTGAGTTGTATTACATCAAGGACTACCTGGAGTATGAGTAAGGGACTTATTTTTCTACAGGTTTCACAGAATCATAGAATGGGTTAGGGTTGGAAGGGACCTTAAAGGTCATCTAGTTCCACTAGACCAGGTTGCTGAAAGCCCCATCCGACCTGGCCTTGAACACTGCCAGGGATGGAGCATCCACAAACTGTCTGGGCAACCTGTTCCAGTGCCTCACCACCCTCACAGTGAAGAATTTCTTCCTTACATCTAATCTAAATCTGCCCTCTTTCAGTTTAAAGCCATTACCCCTTGCCCTATCCCTACACGCCCTTGTAAAAAGTCCCTCCCCAGCTTTCCTTTAGGTACTGGGAGGCTGCTGTAAGGTCTCCCTGGAGCCTTCTCTTCTCCAGGCTGAACAACCCCAACTCTCTCAGCCTGTCCTCACAGGTGAGGTGCTCCAGCCCTCTCATCATGTTCGTGGCCCTCCTCTGGACCCGCTCCAACAGGTCCATGTCCTTCTTACGTTGGGGACCCCAGATCTGGACGCAGTACTGCGGGGGGGGTCTCACCAGAGCGGAGCAGAGGGGCAGAATCCCCTCCCTCGACCTGCTGGTCACGCTGCTTTTGATGCAGCCCAGGATACGGTTGGCTTTCTGGGCTGCAAACACACATTGCTGGGTCATGTTGAATTTCTCATCAACCAACACCCCCAAGTCCTTCTCTGCAGGGCTGCTCTTTCATGCATGGAGGTTGAATTCCTGCATCCTCAGCATTTTGGTTTACCCCCACCAGGCAGATACATATTGCATCATGCAGAGGGCTTTGCTATGTAATGGCTTCTTGGTTTGTCTAGATCATTTTTCTGCAGATGAATGCAGATTTTTTTTTTTTTTTTTCTTTCTAATTTTACCATTTTCTGTTTATACCCAAGTGTATTTTCCTGGCTGACAGAAAAGCCGGTCCTTCGCTAACAGCAGCACCACAGTTTAATAAAGGTGTGTACCCCTCTTTCGGCTGAGCATCAGTGTGAGCAGGCTGCCGGCCTCAGAATTGTCTTCACTGAGGTTCTGAGGGTGACAGCTAAACGTGGGGGTCAGCCCAGGCAGGAGTGGCTGCTGTACCCATACTGGTGCACGGTCAAAGTCAGTGTGGATGTGGGCTGCGTTTCCCATACAGAACTAAGGTCAGAGCAGTCACCAGGCTGAGACAAGGCTCTGATCCCGAGGGTTGGTGACAGACAAGTACCACCACCCTGTCCCCCATCCCACGACGGGCTCTATACCGCGTGCAAATTGCACAGGAGATGCTGAGATATGGGACTGGCTGCAGAGGACTCGGCGTGACCGGCTGTCACGGCTCTGACAGTTCCATTCAAATGAACTTGTCATTGGGGGGGGAAAAAAAAAAAAAAAAAAACACACAACCAAAAACCCACCAGCTCCTGCTGGGGACCTGAAGACTGTCGGTGAGCCAGGATTAGCTTAGGACGAGGTGGGAAGAGGCAGACGACCAGCAGGAACCCTCACGCTCACAGGGTGATGTGTTCCTTGTGTGCGCAGGGGTGCTGAATGAAGCAGGCGAGGTTGAAGCCGCAGCAAGGGTGAGGGTGGGAGGGTGAAGGTGAGAATGTGTTTAAGGCGACGCTGACCACATCCCAAACAGGCCATAGGAAACAAGAGGTGGGCTTTGCGTGCAAGTGGTTTGGGAATGTAGTGGACTGGTGGAAGAGACTTCATGCAGCTTCTCTGGGTTTCTTTCTTGAAAAATACGCCTTCAAATGCGACCTTGCAGCATTTTGTGCTATTTTAGGCTTTTTTTCCATGCCAAACCAGTCTCACGGAGCTAATTTTTACTTGACAGGATTTGTCCAAGAGCTCATCAATAGCAAAGACCATGTTCTTCCTCTTGCTGTTGCACAAGCCAGAGCAAAGCCCACAGACCCAGAGGTCAGAAAGCTTTTAGCTGCTCAGCATTTGTGGCACAGGGAGGTACCAAAACAGCCAGCATGGGCTGGCTGCTGGGGGAAGGAACAGGTTGATTTTTAGCTTTTTTTTTTTTAAATGGCCTTCTGGATCTGTGAGAGCTGCTCTATCTTTCTTTTAAGAGGAACTTCCCCAAACAACTCAGTGTCTGAAAAGTGTGTTGACACTGACAGACGGAGCTGTCAGGCTTTGGTGACACGATAAAAGATAGAGCTGTCTTCTGTCACACACCTCGGCCAGACCGGGGTGGCACCCGGCTGCAACACTGTATTAACATACGTGCGCAGTAATACAAACTAGTAAGGATGCCTTTTTTTGTTTTAATCCGATGCTGACAAGGTTTTGCCTAAACAACGTTCCAACCGCCCTCGGCGCACGCCTGGCAAGCAGCTCAGCGTTGTGCCACTGTGGTACTGGGCAAGCGGAGCCAGAACGAGCCCGGCATACGAGGACTGCTGATGGTTGTCGACCCACGTTTCCCTGCGGGGCTGCACCCCGAGTGCCGGGCAGGGACCGGCTCCCCTTGGAGCAGCTCCCCTGCCAAGCAGGGTGAGAGGGGCTGTACTCGGTGTGCTGCCCCAGGAAGAGGCTGGGGAGATAAACGATGCCTCCCAGGCTCTGCATTTGGCTTACTCGATCCGGTATGGGGGTTTTTTTGGCCCAAAACACAATATGCGGCACTTCCAGCAGCACAGAGGGGCCTCGCCAAGTATGGGGGCTCCTCAGCTGCTGGGGCAGGAGCCCTGCCTGCATGACGCCTGCACGGTTTGTGCTACAAAACAAACTGGTGTTTTGGTTTGACCTCTCAGCACAACAGGAAAATCCCCAAACAGAACTGATGGGAGAAAGATGAAAGTCCCCATCATAACAAACGCACTCCCCACCCAAATCTCTCCCCCACTTGGCTTCCAGCACCGCCTGGAGCACAGCACCCACGTTTAACCCCCTTCCCCAGGCATCTGGATCACAGCGAACAACCAGAGCCCAGCCGCCGGCGAGTGCCCTGGTGCAGGGCCAGGATGCCACCGCTGCCCAGAGCCCTCGCAGCCCCCCCGTCCTCCACAAGCCCAAAGGCAGTGACGTGGCTTGAAACGGCCATCTGGGTCCGAGACGCTTTTCCCCGCGAGCCCATGGCCCGTGGGAGCCGAGCGGTGTCGCATGCGGAGAACAAGAGCCACTTACCTCATTCGTGCTTCCCTGGGGAGAGGCATTGGGAAGAAAAAGGGGGGGAGAAAGAAAGAAAAAAAAAAAAAAAAGCATCTCTGTGTATCACGCACGTCCATGGGAGCACACGGTGCTCACGCCTCTGGCCACAGCCACTTGCTGGTGCCACCACGGCCGTGTATTCCCAGGGGGGCTCGCCCTGCACAGGCTGCCCTTCTTGCAGGACCCCTCACGGCTCTTGGCCACCCCTCCTGCAGCCGGTCCCGCTGCCACGGGACACCGAGGGCTCGCGTGGGACAGAGCCACGAGGGCTTTGAACCCACCTGGGGCACTTGGGCACCAGCCCGGCGTATCGTGGCGGGCAGAGTCGTGCTGCCCAAGCCCCGGTGCCTGCAGCAGAGCTGCTGAGGCACTGCCAGCCACGCTGGGCCAGCACGACCCTTCTGCACAGCTCTTTTTCGGGAGAACTTTCCCTCCAGTTGGAAAGCCATGCCGCACAGCCCGCGGAGGCCAGCCAGGCACCAGGGAGCAGCTGCAGGCACTTTAACCTCTTTATTTTTCCCCAGCTGGGCAAGTTGCAAATGGGCAGCGTCTCTGGCTTCCTGCTGGCTGTGTCCTGTTCTTGCTTAAAAACCCCACTGACTCCTGCACAGGGATGGGCAAATGTTGGGCTTAAACACGCCAGCATATCCCAAAGGCACCCGCGAAGTGTCCCCGAGCAAAGAGCCATTGCACGGGCACTGACCGCACCGCAGGGGGGTTTACTGTGGATGCTCAGGCTGCTGAGGACAGGACAGCCAGGATGAACCCACCTGGGACACGGGCGATGGCCTGCCTCTCCAATTCGCCTTATTTTAAAGGCAGCTCAGCTAAGCAACACTACTACCCAGCTCTGCAGTGAAGGAACTGAATAATAAATGCTTCAATTTTTTCTCCCAAAGCTGCATGTTTAGCTCCAGCTCTGCACAGCAACGGGAAGCAGGCAAACGTGCTCACTCTCGATCAAAACCTCACTGGTGGATAAAAAGCAGGGAAGGAGCAGGTACAGTTGTCGAGAACGGCCCTTTCTGCCTTGGAGCACTACAGAAATAAAACCCACGACTGCAGCTGGTGGCTTCTGGGGGCCGAGCAAACAATGACCTCACCACAGCTCTGCCACGGGAAGAGCAGGAGGCCACTGCAGCCCTTTAAATGTTATTTCGGCACATGGGCCCGCAGCCACAGCTGCATTCCGGTGGGCTGCTCCCCTGGCTGGGGCGAAGGGGGTCAGCAGGAGCCTGCAGGGTCTGGGCTTTCCCTGGCAGCTCTGCAATGGGGAGAGGAAAGGGCTGCTGCAGAAGGGGAAACAGGAAAGACCAAGTATTAAAAACACTGTGGCCGTGGGCTGTGAGATAACTCTGTCGGGGCCAGGCGCTGAAACGGCACCATTTGGAAAGCGGGCAGAGCAACGCAAGAGGGCACGGGGGAGTGATTTCTCACTACGACCATTTTTAAGGTTTTAGAGGTGTTCTCTTTGACATCGGGGCCCAACCAAGACTTTCCCATGTTGTTTGGAAAAAAGAAGAAATCGAAAAAGAGCGGGTGAGACCAACTGACCCAGCACAGCTGCGGCTGTAACGGGAAAGCGGGGCCCAGTGCCAAAACAGGCAGAGCCGAGACCTGGCCTCGGTCTCCAGCAGACCTGGGGAGAGCCAAAATCCCTGCTCTGAACCAGGGGAGAGATATGGGTCTGTCTTTTTGACATACACAGACATGCACGCAAAAAGCACATGCACCAGCTCTGAGAACACCTCCCCAGTGGGACCCTAGGCAAAGCTGCTCCATTCCCACAAGGTCTGAGGCTCCATAAACTAGCATTTGGTGATGGGTAAGACAAGAAGGAAAAAAAAAAGGCAGAATTAAATAGCTTGCTGTGAGTTTTCTCATGCCCAGCCTGGATCTACATGGCTTGTCTTTCACACTGGGCAGGATTCAGAGGCTCAGGCTCGAGCAGGGGAAGGGGTGGGTTGGTATGCAGCTCCAGCCTTGCTGTTCACTCCTGCTCTCTGACCCATCTTGCACCGTCTACCTGGGCTACAACCACAGGGCAGTGCTACCCAGGCCCATCTCTAGCCCCTAAGATGTCTCCCCCTTACAATCAACTCCACAAACTGATCTGAAACCATTTCCTCTGTCCCTGCTTTCCCCATCTAGAAGGTCTAAGCCATGGATTAAAACTCATTGTCCTGCTGTCTGAAGAAGACAGGGCACAGGTCTTCCCCCACTGATCACAGCACAACCAGCTCGAGCAGCTGGATCTGCCCAGGCAGGCCCAGCCGGAGCATCTAACAACCCTAAATGCAAAAGCCATTTCAAAGGGAAAGAAAAGCCCCAGGAAACTAAACACTTAAGAACTCGGTGGGGTTTGTTTGTTTGTTTGTTTGTTTGTTTTAAATCAAAAGCTCTTTATCCTACCTGGTCCCATAACGCTGCGGCCACTTGGTCTATTACTGCGCCCAGTTCTCTGTACTCCCCAGAGTATCTGATATATGCCCAGGTACACAGTGTGATAAGTGTCAAGCCCATGATCATGTTGCACAGACTGGCTATGATGTCCAAGCCAATGAAGCCGGTCACTCCAGCTATCACATAAGTGATGAAGATGACCACAAAGAGCGTGGCGGGGGTGCGGGCGGCGTGGAAGATATTCTTGCTGTCGTTGTGCTTGATGTACTGGATGTAGAGCTCATCTATCTCGTTCTCCAGCTGCTGGAGGTAGCGACGGCTGAACTCCTCCCCACCCATCTTCTTCACCCCACGAAACAGCTTCACAGCCTCCTCCTTCAGCTCCATGTGCTTGGTCTGGAGGTCACTAGGTGCAAGGAAGGGCTTGTCCCCACCACAGACCTGCATGGAAAACACAGTCCAATCACTCCACAAACCTCAGCACCCACAGCTCCTGTGCTCTGGCATGCAAACCGCTGGAATTAGGGCTCTACAGGCTCCTGTTTGGCACGGACCACTAGATCCTGCAGGAAGACCTCCACGACTGTGCTGTCCATCTGGGACAGCTCTGCAAGGTGCAGGTTAAAACAGAGCAGCGGGTGTCTGCACTGGGAAGCTGCGTCCCACAGCTCCCCTACTTGATTCCCTCACAGCCCAAGCCACGATCTTGGCCAACACTGATGGCTGAGCTACACTGACCAGCAGGACCCTGAACCCCAGCATTTTTTAGCGCTGGAAACTCTGTGGCATTTTCCTTCTGCTTCTGAGTACGGACACGTGAGTTTTAAGGCTCAGGGCAGTCCACAGATGATTTGGCCACACAGCTCTGCACCCCCTTTCTGCCAATCAGCAGCGATCTCCAATACAGATGAACAGACTGGGGGCCTGGAAGTGGCTGGAAACAGTCTGGGGTCTGAGCTTCACCTTCAAACATCACAACCATCCCCTGGCCAGAGCTGAGAGATGGGCTGACAGGGCAGGGCATAGGTGAAAAGCCAGTTATAATGACTTTATCCCCTAATTAGCACCAGCCACAGAACAGGTTGCATGGTCACGCAGCACTACCACCCCTCTATATCACATTTTTGGGTTCCATCTACCCACGCTAGGGAATGCTGGGAAGAGGATGCAAATTCAGCAGAGGCCACATAGTCTGCAAAAAGCTGTCATCGGATGAAACGGTGACCATTTGTCAATCACCCTCCCCTGTCCTGCCATGATACCCTGACCGGGCATTGCTCTCCTCCAGCCTCTGAGAAAGCCCCTTTTCCACCGTGAACATAGGAGAGACCCTCTTTGGGACCCTGAACATGCAGCACTGTAACCAGTCCTGACCAAGTCCATGCAGGACGTTTTCTACCAGGAACCCAGGCAGGGAGGTTCCCCCAGAAGGACAGGAGAGCCAGGAGACATGAGCGCTGTGAAACGACATGCTCAGCACGACCTACCTCTTCCATTCTCCTGCTGTAGGTGTCTTTGGCAGTGGCAACTGCTGCTAAATTGTTGGCTTCTGCTGTGGCCTGCAAGAAGGGCAAAAGGGGTACAAAGCTTAGCTGCAGAAAGACAGGGTTAAAAAGTGTTATTGCAGAGATTAGCAGCCACTGGCTGCCTGGCTACCTAAGGTCCACACGTGTACGCGGCCAGGACATGTGCACAGTACCCTGGTGCACACGTACAGAATTAAACAGCTCCCTTGTCTTAGCCAAGTGTACTTTCCCCAGGCTCTGACCAACGCCAAATAAGATTGTCCCATATTTACACATCCAGTCTCCTCAGTCCCCCAGGCAAAAGCCTGCATGAAGAAAGGACTCCTACCCTCCGAGCCAGAGCAACAAAAACTTTGGCTTTGGCTGCGGGAAACAGCAAGAAAACAGATAAAAGGCTCAGTCATATGTAAACATCTAGAGCTCCAACATCCCGCAAAGCCGTCTGGCTCAGAGAGCAGAGCTGCAGCCCAGCAGCCGCTGCCCGTGCGCGGGGGCCACGTCACCTCCGTGTGTGGCCCCACCGCAGCCAAAGACGATGCCATTTACCTGCGGGGGAACAATTTCAGCTAAGCCGGCTGACGCCGTCTGCACAGACAGCGAGTCACCACAGTTCGGCCAAGGTGCACGAGCCGTGCTACCGCAATTGCTAAGCCGTATCAGACTCGTGACTGCCAGATACTTCCAAAAGGGCTATTTCTTGGGTTGTTACACTAAGGCATTTGAAATAAAATCACAGAAGACCCAATGTGCTGCACTAGCTGGACACCTCTGACAATTAACTGGAAATCAATGGCAATTACAGTGCATGAATGCTCACCAGCTCACAGCTCACACTCACGTACCTGCAGCATCGACTTTGGGTGTGGCAATTCTTCCCCTTGGTAAATCTTTATGTATGCCTGCAAAACAGTGCACAGAAAATGAAATCACATTGAATGCAGCATACATGAGCAACACGCAAACACCCCCACCCAGTACCAGACGCAGCTTTAACAGGATGTTAAAAGCACAGAAGAGGAGGACGTTCCTGGCACAAGGTGGCTTCGGCAGGGGATGCTCTGTCAGAAAATGCTACATAACGTGGCTCGAGATCGACTCCTTGGGTGGCCTGGGTCAGTGACTCAAGGCTCTCACTCCACCACTTACGCTAAGTATCTATACCATCAGATTTGCACCTACCTCCACCCTTCTTCACTGAAGGAGAAGGAGCCAGAGTCAGGTAGCCCTGGAGAGTAGGTGGTGAGAATTACTCACTGAAGTGTTGCATTAAAATGTCTCAGTAGTCATGACAACAAAAATCAGCTTTTTCCAAAGGCAGCAGGAATATGGTCCTCAGCCTACCTACCTCTGGACCTCAATCCTCCAGGAGAGGAAAACAGCCCTGCCCACTTCTTGGGCTTACTGCGTGGTCAAATACAAGACCATGAGGTGTTCGCTTTCTACAGCAATGGGAGTCAGGACTATTAGCTAGACCAAGAACATTTCCTCCAGCCATCAAATGCTGGCCTGCCTGCTGCTGCTTTCCCCTTTAATTACAGCAAAAGTGCAAGCGTGCCACAGATGAATAAGCCCACTTTCTCTTAAATAAGCTAATACCTTAAAATACTCCACAAGGCCTCGACAGGTGATATGGTTTCCATTGATCTCCTTAACATCCAGGCTCTCGGGACTAAGCAGCCAAGGAATCAAAATCTTCAAGTTCTTTATGAACTCATCATCTATTTCTGGAAACAAAACCCAATGTCGTCAGTACCAGCCCCACGTCAGACTTGTGCTTCAGTGTGCGCCAACATGAAACAAAAGCAGGAGAGTCAAGCCAGAGACTCAGACACCCTATAATTTAGTGATGTGAGCGCTCAGAAATTATTGTGGCCCCAGTTAAGTTGTTACTTAACCCACGGACAGAATATACAGCTGCGCATATATCCACAAACCAGCTTCATGGTCTCAAAAATACTTGCGCAAACACAAACGTGACCACATGGGAAAAAAACCTGCTTTTGCTGACGACATTGGTGATGTGCACGCAACGCTGATAGCCAGAGAGCAGCATCTTCTTGCCTAGACACATACACTCTTTGCAAATCATGATATTTAGTGTATAGGGCACGGACACATGCTGTGCCTTCTTCCCTTTGCCCTGCTCCATGGCACCTGCAGTGGAAATCTTCTGCCAGGGCTTAGGCTCTCTGGCTCTCATCCCTGCCACCTCCTGTGCCAGCAGGTTAAGATTTCCTGTGTTGAGTTCTTGGTCCTCTATGAACCCATATGTGAAATTCTCATTGCAAAGCATTTTAAAGCTTTTGCAAACCATTAGGCGCTTGGTACAGGTACATTAAGGACTCCTGCAAGTGACTGTGCATTTACATTGCACCATCACACACCCCTTGGTGTGGGTACCAGGAACGGGCACGATCTCTGCTCCTACCAGCCTGTCCCCTTTGCCAAAGCACAGAGCTGGCACAGGGAGCTGTTTAAGGGGTCCATGGGCTGCTTGTGTCACTTCAATAGAGGCAGACTATCTCCTAACAGTCATTCTTATGGCTTCATAGAGTCTGACATCCATTTATTGCCATTTAAACTAAACTGTATGAGGCTGGAGACAGAAAAAACAATGCACTATCCAGGCATTTGGAATGTAAGGAGAGAGGGGAAGTTTCTCCACAATTCTTCCATCAGAGCACAAAAAGCTGCATACAGCTCTGAGGGAACAACAAAAATGGTGTCAAGAAGCCACTGACAACCCCTGTGCAAGTTCTGCATACACTACTTGTTCAATACTACTCAGCAGCTGAAATTAAGGGGGGAACTAACAGAGATCACCTCAGTTTCCACCAGTGTGCCTCCCGCCCCACTGCCTCACTGTCCTGCTTGCTGGTTAGCACAGAGTTAGCCAGAAGAACAAGTCTGATCATTAGCCAGACAAAACCAGAGAAAAAGTAAAATAAATTAGCAGACAGAAAGAAATTAAGTGACTAATGGGCCACTTTCTCTATTGCTAAGATTGCAAGCAGCCTGCAAACAGCGATGCTGGTAAGCACTTGGTTCACAACGAACAACTAAAAAAATCCACAGCATGTGGCTCCTTTCAGGGTGGAGAATCTTACCACGGCTTTTGTTCCTTCCTCTTTTTTTTTTACCTGTTGAACTAAGTCTGCCCTGTAGGGAAACCACTGATCAGATAAGTCAGGAAGATTATATATTCCTTGGAAAGTTTTTCAAAGTGAAATAAAGTTCCCTTGAGAGCACGTGCAACCCGCCTTCCACCCTCCACAAGCACCAGCCTGCCTCGCAGCAACCAGTCTGCACCGCTCTCCATCTGTGCTGAATTGCAAGTGAGGCACAGGAGTTAACTGCAGGCTTAACACCGTGTCCATAAATTTCCTATCTCAGCCCTGCCCTTCCCTGGTTCCCTATCAACCCTCTGTCCTGACAGTGCTTATTGCCAGCGGCTCTGAGACTTTTTCAGCCTCCCACACCTTTTTGGCCTCCACCTCTGTCCTAAGTTAACAGCATCTGGCAATGAACAGGCAGCTGCTGGACTCGGAAGAATGGGCCGAGCACTTGTACATCGTTGGGAGGAGGATCCAACTTCTCTCCCAGAAGTTTTGTCATGGAAAATACTTACAGAAGTTTCAGGAACCAGCGGGACAGTCTGCCAGGGCATCTAAGCTATCCACTTACAAACCAGACCTTTGCCTTCATACCTTTCAGTTTTCCATCAAAATTAGGGTTGGTGGCAACTTTCAGGCCCGGGTGAGGTAAGAGGAAGCAGGAGATTTTGGTGAAGCAAGAATGGATGTGCTTTCTGACGTTCTGCAGCTCTTCATGCTGATTTCCCGAGACCTGCAAGAGACCAGTTTGGGGTCGGGGGGTTTCCTTCTGATGGGGACACCGGTAACGCTGGGCCAGTGGTACTGGCAGGAGCATGGGATACTCTGCACTGTGACTGCTTACAGCAGCAAAAAGCGACACAGAAGGACATCCCGTAGGGGTATGCCACATGAGGAGAAAGACAAGGCTCTCCCAGCAACCAAGGAACTAGCGTATTTCTGACCACATACCCTGGGGCATGTTATTATCGTTTGGAAAATGTGCATGTGTGTGTATGATTGGAATACAAAAACATTTGGGATTTCCCACTAAGGCCTTTCTTCTCTTGCATTTAATTAGGTCTCTCCACTACCAAATCACCCATGCATTTCCTGATTAATCCCAGTGGAGCCCTCGCCCATCAGTTTTACTGTACAACTACCTATTACTAAAACATCGTTCCTGGTCTCTAGGGAATCTGCTGACTCCCGTCGCTAACGCCTCTCCCAGCTGCTCCCAGCAAGAGAGCCCCAGTGAGCCTGGGCTTGGGCAGAAGCCTAGCATAAGCGGCCTCAGCCCTCCACTGAACGTGGCAAGGAAATTCAGCCTCCTAAAATGCCTCTTCTGTGATTTTAAGGCACTGGGTAAGTGTGACTGTAACCAGCATCTCTGTACACTGCAGCTCACACCTAACAGCCAGCGCTGTGGCCATGCAGCTGAACCCTCACTGGTGCTGGTGCTCTGTACCCCATTCCCTGCTCCCTGCCCAGGATTACACTCTCCAGAGCTGGCTGTCCCCCAGATCAAGGTCTCACCCTCCTGCTCTGTGCACTCTCCATCCATGCAGGTGATGGCAGTGTATCATCCCTGGGTCACAAACCAGATTTGCCTCTTCACTCTCCATCACCCATGAGCATACCCCCAGGCTAGCACTGCTCATTAAATAAACCCAGATCAGAAAGAACACACCTTCAGCCGCTTCTCCAGAAATCTTGCACCACCATCAGATCCATAGGAAAATTCGTAAGGGAAGCTCCAGTCACGAACAAGGAATATAAGGGACTAGAAAACGGAGACAAACACAACAGGGTCAGTGCCATACAGTGCTACTGAGTCAAAGTTACCAGCTGCTCCCGCTCGGAAAAACTCATCTTTCAAGAGCATTGCTCTGTTGTTTGCTGCTAATCGCAGGACCAGGAGTGGCTACCTGAGACGTGCAACTCTGCTGTACATTACCAAAAAGGGGTTCACAAGGGAGTTCAGGGCCTCCTTCCCCACTGCCACCACTCGCAGTGGCTGATCATGCTCAGCCATTGGAGCCCACAGCGGTGGCAGGACCCCCCCCCAGCACCGTCACCCCCACCCTCGTGCCACAACAAGACCTGGCCCCAAGTCTCTGCCCAGCTCCAGCAGCATCTCACGCCTTTGCTGGTGGAAACACCCCTCTGTGCAGGGCCACCCCAGCATGGCGCTGAGATCGTGCAGACTTGCTGCACATATGGCTGTGTCCTACAAGGGGAAGGAGGGGGCAAACCCAGGACTGCTGTACGGGTTTTCTGGGTGGCAGTTTGATTCCCCAGCTTGAAGAATAGCGTCAATCATTTAAACTGCAAAACAAGAAAGAGGTTTTTGCTAACGAGGACAAAAGGCAACGAGCTCCCTAATTCCAGCCACATTTAGTTCCATCCTATGGGAATTTTACAGGCTCATTTTTTCAGCATTTTTCACCGGGCAGCCTTCCAGACAGACTTTTAATGAGAAGCAGATGCAGGATAACGAGGGTGAATAAGAAATCACTGGCTTTTGTAATCTTTATTGAGGCATTCAAAGCTCCTATGCAATAAATAAATAAATACCAGTATGGTCAACCTTTAATCTTAAAAAAAAAAGTTTTCAGAAAAAAATCCTGTCTCCAGTGTCTCATCTGTGCAAGGGACCTACATCCCATGTACAAATACATGGTTTGTATGTATGGGCCCTGAATGCTGAAGCCCAGGAGGGCCTGGCAAGGGTGCTAGGGTTCCTCTCATGCACATGAATAAGCAGGTCAGCAAGTGGAATCCATTTAATTGGAATTTCCCTAGAAATTGTCTATGTTTAGAACAAAGATTTAGTGGAGGGAGGGAAAATATTTCCCCTTCTTATTTCTCTCCCATAAAACATCAGGAAAGGTTAAAAAAAGAGAGAGAAGAGTGAGTTGGCCATTCCTAACTGCATGACAAGCCACACCAACTGCACCCAGTTAGCTGTTTCAGGACACACTGTTCTTTCTAAGACCATGAGATGCTTAGGAGACGTGTCCATGTTTAGGACCTTCCCACAAACACATTATCCATGCTTTGCACTGTTTGACTCTGGAATTATTTTCTTTTTTCTTAAGCAAAACTGTTCTAGACATGCTGTCTTTACCATGCCTCATAGCCACCCTCAGCCCCTCCAGCCCAGCAAACTGCTAGGCACCACGGACAGCCTTTGCTAAGGCATCACAGCCAGGACCAGCGTCCGGCGAGGGCTCGTCGGGCAGCACAAGCGGTTACGATTCAGCACAATTCTGAGGACACACCGTGGAGAGGAGGGTGCCGAAGGGAAATGATAATTTTCCATTGCCAAGTATTACTTCCCTTCCAGCAAGATCAATGCAACTGCCTCGCTATCGACACTTTCTCTGCACTCCCTGCTTGGCAGCATTTTCCTATAGGAGTCGTTTTCCAGATCCTCCTTTACTGATTTGTGTATTTTAAGGACAAAAGAAGTTCAGCTTGTTTGACTTACAGGCTTGGAACCTGAGCCAAGAAACTCAAGCTATAGACTCTCTTCTGCAAAGACAACTGTCTTGGTTTAAAGCCTGCAGCTACCAGAGAAGCCCTTCCATCTCTCGTTAAGCCACCCTAACCATTAAATTGCCCCCTCATTAACAGTGTGTTCCTCATTGCTCGTCTGACTTTGTCCAGCCTCAGCTGCAGTCACTGAGCTACACACTGCTTCATCCTCCCCACTGGAAAAGCAGTTTATTTACCATTGCCCTTCTGCTTCCTAATCAAAACGCTTGGCTGTCTTTAAAAATGTGCTTTGCAGGAACAAGCCCATTTTGCAATGTGGAAAGAAGATCTCCATTGCTCACCTGGCCACATCGCCATCAATCCTTCCACCAAACTTTATCACATTCGCAAGGATTACGTGCAGTCATTTGGTATTTTTCCCCAGATCATTAATGAAGATGACAGTGAATCAAGAGACATCCTGGGGGGAGCCCCGAGGAAACACTTCTGAAGGATGATGATTCCCTGTTAAAATTAGTTCAGCGTGCTCTGTCATCTATCAGTTAATGAGTTTTTAATCCATTTACGATGGATTAAAACAGACAATGCTGACTTGGTATGTTGTTCATTTGCTTTTAATCAGCATCATAGGGAGATAAGGCTTACAGAAGGCAACATATCATGGTGATAGTTACCTTTATCAACTGAACTCATGGTGTTTTAAAAATTGATAATGGGATTGTTTGACAAGACTTGCTATGCACAAAACTGTGCGACTTGACAGCGATTATGGTCTTTGGTAAAATCAGAGCCTATTATCCAGTCCTAATGACTTAAGCATATTTAAAAGTTTCCCCTTACAGCCTCCTTTTTACTGATGGAGTAGGAAGTATTTCACTTTCACTGAAATATTTGGCTACATTATCCTGATAGTTTTTAAATAAGGAATAGAAATATTTATTTAACGTCTGGCTTTTTTCTGTACCATGTTACAGTTTTCTCCTAGCTCTTGCTACTACAAGTAGTGTGTTTCTACTGGTAGCTTTCTAACATTGTTCATCAGTCATCTGCCCATGCCAGCATCCGATATATCCTCAAAGCTCCCCAAAATCTCAATTTGTCCATTTGTTGTATTTTTTAACCTTTTAATTTTATTTCCACTTCCTGACCACAGACACCCTATAAACCCCTTAGGCCTTCCAGGATGGTGGTGAGGACGGCAATTCTCTTTTTATGTTGGAAGGCAAAAGTAAAATAGCTGTAACCCGTTCCCAATTGCTATTTGCATTTTTACAGCATGTTTTGCTCTCTGTTGTTTTCCACTTCGGAAAGCTCACAAACCCCCATCCAGCTACCACCTAACCTACTGTGGATGCCAGCTGGAAGTTGGACCAAGCCATCGGGACTGCCAAAGCGCGTCTGATTAAAGGAACAACTTGTACAGGATAAGGCCAGAGCCCCACAGAAGGTGTTTTCCTTCTATTTACCAGCCTGATCATGCAATGAGCCCTGCAGCTCCACTGCAGCATGAGGATGTGTGGGGACCTCACAGCATCGCTCCCTCCATCCCCTTAGGACCTGGCTCACACCTGGTCCCACAGACCCCTGAAAGCTTTGAAACCTGTTCAACCACCTTCCCAGCCTCCCAGGTGCACAGGATTCAGTGCAGCCATAATCAAAGCCATACAAAATCACAACTCGATCTGTTAAAGGACTGGAGCTTTAGTGAGCTGCCACAGCCATGTCATGGGTACCTTCTGCCCCCCTACCTTCTGCTTTGTCTCTTTTTGTTCATATTCACTTTCCTACTGGAAGGGGCTGTCATAGCCAACTATCCTGCCAGCCCTGGAGCTGCTCACAGATCTGGTGTCCAGAGCAAGCTGGCGTCAGCCCGACGCTCTCCCTTTTTTGAATGCCAGCTTTTCACAAGTTGGGATGCAGCGGGGTGAACAGATGTCACTTATTTGAAGTTAAAACCCCACTTAAACCGAGCCTTCCCACAGCCCTGCTGTCACTCACAAGAGCTCTGAGCTAATCCTCATCCTTTCATTTTGCCAGGAGCAGGGATTCCCGGAGCAGGTGGGTTCAAACCCCTCAGAGCAAAGGCTGGGCAGAGTCCCCGGGTAGGCAGCATGACAAACCTGCTGCAAAACCTGACTGCTTTCCAAGCCCGGCAGGACATCTGGCAGGACAGGGCAGAGCTCTCGGGATGGCAAGGGTTCAGAGAGGAAAGAAAGAGGGATGTTGGATGTATTTGGAAGCCTCTTTGGGGGTAAAAGAAGCACAAAGCCTCTCCTTCCGCAGCTGAGCTGGTCCCCAGGCATCTCCATCTCCTCCCGTCCTGCAAACTGCAGTGACACCTCGTGGTGAAGCCAACCGGCTCGGGGCCAAGCCACCTCCGGCGGAGGGGACGTGTGCTGGCCAGGACCCTCGGACTCACCTGGAAAGGTTTCAGGAATGTCTCCTCCATGGCCAGCCGGCCGTACTCAGTGAAAAGCTGGAAAGAGAAGCAGAGAACAACAGGACTGTTAGCTCGTCAGTCTGCACGGCCAGGCAGACGGCTGTAGGCCACACAGGCACAAGAAGCAAGGGACAGTTGTTGACTCTGGGCTAACAGGACCATTTGCAGAGCTGGAACAGAATCTGGCTGGCTGTGTGCTTTTGGTTCCCATCTGAGAGGCACACGAAGCTGTTACGGACAATCACTATGCTGAGACCTCACATGAAAGATCTCAGCCTAGAATTTTTGGCTGCTAAATCTGTGAAAAACGGCTCAAATCAGCTGCTTACTGTTGCTTTCCTACCAACCAGAAACTTTACGTGCTACAGGGGACTGCCGGAGCCCTGCTCTCTTTAAACACTCTGGGAAGAAGCGGAAATGAATTCAGAAATAAGTACTTTCCCTGCAAACCCCCACTGTGCAAAGACTGTAAGATCAGCCTACCAGCAAGATTTGAAGGCTCTCCAGTCTCTCTGGACTGTAATTTCTAACTGAAGGCACAATAATGTATTTCACAGATGCCTAGAAATGGGTCAACATGTTAAACAATAATGGCTTAAAATCCAAAGTGAAAGATCAGAGTTGCATTGGATAAGTTCAATGTTAAAAAGGCATTATTGTTAAAAATATTTACTGACTGAAATAATACAGAAGTCTTCAAATGCTGACTTTTCCAGCTGGACTTTTGCTTTTCTTTCCTTTTTCTTAAGGTCCTGCAAAAACCTACCTCATGAATCAATCAATCACCTAAACAGAAGAGAAAGCTAGAGGTAATACCAGGAAATGGGCAGGACACCTGTGCCACAAAAATCCCATTAGCTGCTTGTCTTCAACAGTCATTACCCTTAGGGGTCATTTGTATTGAGCCAGCACCAGATGTCAATACCCAGGCTTATAAACCAGTTCCCAAATTCTTTGGGCTTCTCCTAACGATGCAAAGATCCTGCCCTAGAGTGTGATCAGTGCAACCTCTGCCTTCAGCTTCAGCTTCCCCGTCACTTCAGTCAAATGAGCACTTTCACTGCCCCTACTCAGGGAACAGCGGACGGATGCTCACAGCAGCAGGAGTACAGCCAATACATGGTTAACTACCCTGGATCCCTCCCTATTACCAGTCACTTTAGCCCCTTGCTACAAGTCATAGCATGTTTCCAGCCCCATGGGTCAGTCCTGGCCTCCGATGGGTCTCTGCTCACTGAGGAATCCCAGTATAATCCCATGGAAGGACATGCAGGCCAGCATGAACTGTATCCAAACTTCCTGGCGGACCAGCGATGGGTGCGCCACACCGAGATGGTCTGTGATGGGTACTCTACACCTGCCCTATGCAGCCTGTTTGATGTTCCTCTAACCTCACCATTAGAAAGTCAACTTAATCCTCTCTGGCTGCAGCACCACCCATAACAACTGGTCCTGTGCACTGCGGACATAAAAAAAGATAATGCTCTCCACTCTGCAGCAACCTTGTACACAGCTGAAGACCATTACCACCTCCCCTCTCAGTCACTTTTGTCTCCTGACTTAACAGCCTTGGTTTTTTCAGCCTCTCCGTGCCCTCCAGCCACCCACTGCAGCACGTAGCACAGCCGTGGACCCCTTCCAGCTCCACAGGTGATCAGCCTCAAGGAAGACATGTGCCCCAGAGACAGGAACAGTCCCTCCTGGCAAATGTCCCACTGACTGCCCTGCCAAAGGACCCAGGCCCCGAGAAGCCACACTACGAGAGCGTAGGCAAGACAGGTTTCAAACCAAGTGACTGTTCCTCCCTGCCCATGAACCAAAATGAGAGCTGGGAAACTGAAAAATATTTTGTGGCTATGAATGCGAAAGTGCCTTTCCAGAGCAACGCAGCTTGCCGGTGCAGAGAGTAATACAGGCACCTCAGTGATGTGGAGCAGCAGGGACAAGGGTCTCACCTGCAAGTGCTGCAGATCATCCTCCTGCACGTTCTGCGACAAGTTGTAAACCTGCATTTAAAAACAAAAACTTCAGAGCACTCAGAATGGCCTGTCCTTCGAGCCAATGTGTGGGTCGGTGTGGTTAAAGCCTATGACATTACCATAGGGACACAGCCTAAGTCCCAGCTGGCCCATGGTGCTAGTATAAGACAGGCCCCAAGCACAGCTGTACTGCTGGACAGACTCACACTGTCAGTCAGACAGGCACTGCTGCTCCCTGTGCAGCAAAACACTCCAGCATGGGAGCAGCAACGGCTGTCATGCGCCAGCCTGGAAGCCTGTTAGGTCCAAATGATGTTCCTTCTTCCCCATTTTTGTGACGTGCTGAGCTCTGTACCAAGACACAGCTTCCATCCCATTCACACTGTCCTCCAAGAGCAAAGGCCAGACAGTAGGAAGGGAAGCCCTAGCAGGCTATGCCGTAACCACCTGGTCTGTGAACAACTCCAGCCCAGAAGCTTCTCCAGCAGCACTGAGACAAATGCACAAACAGTTCCCCAGACCAAGGTCCTTTCCTCTTTGGTAGCTGGAAGCAAAGGGGTGCATCTACTGCTGCCCCTGTTCTTGGGGTGAGATGAGGAGATGAGACTGTTCCCTGTGATGATGGAGTCATGCATGAATCCTGCACTCAGTGCAGCAAACATGCTGGCCTTTGTCTCTCCCATCAGAGGCCCTGGCTAGCTGCTGTGTGAGGCTGGTGCCAAGCCACTAGTTTTTTGCCACCACCTTTTAGGAAGTGATTCCTGGAGACATCCCCCTTCTTACCTGTATCGAGCTGATCATTGTGCTAAGGGCAAACACGGTGGCTGAATCCCGCAGGGTGGACTGGCTGTCAAAGGTCCCCTGAGTGTCCATCAGCAACACTGCAACCTGAGAGGCAGAAAGCTCTACGTCAGCTTAGATGCACCTGTTCAGCATCTGCACCCAAGCAAAGTCACTCCCAAATGCTAAAGGGGTGGTGGGGAGGTGAATGTCAGCTGCATTATTGTGCTGGGAATCTCATTGCTCCTGCCTCAGATTTATAATTGGTGGAGGACAAAGGAAAAGAGCATCCCCAGTCGCTCTTCACAGCATGATGACTCCAGCAGGCAGCAAAATGAATGCTATGCAACACAGAGGAGGAAACCACTTTCTCCTCAAACACTCACTGTCAGTGCAGATGGGTCTTTTCCCAAGTCTGCATTAGCTTTATGTCACAGAAGCCAAACATGGCAGCATATCACCCCTCCTTAACCCAAACCACATTCAGACAGTATCAGAAATCACACCATGAATAATTCAGTGTCACTTTGGTGTTGGGTTCTTCGTTAAAGAGTAGATGAATACAAATATTCCTGGCTATAAGTTGAATTTGCAGGATGCCCCAAAAGCCAGTTTGCATTGTATTTGACCACCCTTAATGAAGACACTCATTTTACAGCTACTGCTTTAGGAAAGGGGAGTAGTTTGCAACGACCTCAGATTCAAGATCCCTGGGAAGAGCAGAGAAATAAACTCTGGGATGCCCAAGGTTAGAGGGACACCTAGAGAGCATATCAGAGACACCTAGACATCATATCAACTCACTGCATTAAACCCACTCATGCTAAAATAGGGATATGGTATTGAAGACCTTCTTTAAACTTGCACAGGGATTTGAGCCACCTATGACAAGGCAGGAGAGTCTTACAAAAGCTGGAAGAGAAAAATGAGCTGACCAACAACAGACAGCTATGCAACAAAGAAGCACACACCTTTTTACCATCGGGCTTGTCCACCAGGAAAACCTCGCTCCATATCTGAATGCCAGTTGTCTCCCGCTCAGACCCTCCCCTCCAGGAGAAACCAGTCAGAGGCTCGTTGTAATCTCCAACCCAGTCTACTGCTTCCTGCAGGTAGGAACAGAAGAAGTTGCTGGAGTTCTCATCTCACTTTGGTTTTACACTTTTCCTCTGTGCTGCCTCCATCCCAGTGCTGGAGGGGGGCAGCCCCTATAAGACAGGTTTCCTACACAGCAGCAAATGTGAACATCTCTGCTCCGAAGTCAAGAGTCCATTAGAGACCCACTGGTGCACAGGGCTGTGGAAGGATCTGCTCTATTTCATTTTGTGAAGCCCACGCTAATGAGAGGCTTGAGCATTCCTAGAGCACCAAGCCAGCGTCTTGTCCAGCTCATCCCTGGGTGGTACATGGGAGCAATGAGCAGCAGCACCATACCCCTGGGAAGAGCCACCTGAGCTGGCGCCATACCTTATTGTACATGTACCGCAGCATGAAGTCCATCAGGAATGATTTTCCTTTTCTAAAAGCTCCAGCAACGGACACAGCCACGACCTCTTTATCTCTGACAGCCTCTGACAGGAGGATGCGGTTCAGTGCAGCTTCATCCAATTCAAAGGAATGGTCATCTTTGACAATGAGGACTTGCACTGGTCCTGCCTTTCTCACAGACTCCTCCTCCTCTGAGCTCCACTCGTAAGTCTTCTCTGCAAAACTACCTGTGTAAACAAGTTAAACAAGAGCTGTTAAGTTCCTTCTTCTGCAAAGTGCAGAATCACAGACGGCACGGCTGGACAGGGTGGTAACAAGCCAGCTAGCCCAAATATCCACCCCAAAACAGCATCGTTCAGAGCAGATGTCTGTTGAACCTGTCCTCAGACACCTCGATGGAGACTCCATGCCACTTTGGAGCCATCCGTCCATGTGCTCCCTGCAGGCAGACAGTTCCCTGCTGGAATCTCCCTTGACAAAACACACCCATTAGTTTTTGTCTTACAAGAGTTGATGTGGAGAACAGATCACCCTCTTCTTGCCTGCAACAACTTCTTACATACACAAAGACTGCCGTAACACCTCCCCCTTAGCTTTTTCTCTGCTAGAAAAGAGAAGTTCAAGCCCCTCGATCATCCCTTGCTACCACATTGTCTAGGCAGCTAACTGCTCCCCTCTGGACTCTCCCCACCAAGCCTTTTCTGAAGGCTGTCTCAAAAATGGATGCAGCGTTCAAGCTGAGGTGTCTAAGTACCTCATGTCTCTATCAAAGGATGCTGCCTTTATGCATCCTGTGCGACTGCTGTTTCTGTAGCAACAGCAGAGTCCTGCTCCATCTGCAGTCTGCACTAATGCTCAAAGTGTAATCTGCTGCTTCTGCCATCGGCCCCATCAACAGCCTCCCCTGAGACAGCCCCAGCAGGAACCAGGCCACGAAGACACGTGCCCATCCTGATAAAAGCCACTTCTTCACCCCCAAGTGGAAAGAATATGCAAAGCACAGGCACTGCTCACTTTCCCACTTCAAAATGGCAAGGTTCCCTGCGGAGCTGCTCGCCGGCACAGAGGCGAGTGCTGCCCAGGCTGTGTATTGTTCATACGGCCTTACAAGAGGGTGTCATCTCCCCACCAGGACAGGGGAGAAGTGACAAGCACAATGCTGCAGCAGGAGCCTTTGGAGGGGACGGGCAGGCACCCAGGATTCGGTCACTGCATCCACGCTCGGCAATGGCAGCGTGCCAGACAGATACGTATCACCCGCATGATCCTCCAGGCCAACGCGGCTGAGACGATTACAGCTGTTAATGGCCTCATGGTCCGTTTGGGCTGCTTTGTGTACCTGCCGCAATATGGGAGACAGATGCGTTTTAAGACCTGCCATCTACAGATGCTGCAGCCTTGGGGTTTGCAAAGAGCAGGCCAGCTCCAGTAATTTTCCTTTTGCTGTGTCCAAACTTCCCAGCACAGGAAAGAGATGCTGAGGGTGATTAATCATGCCAGTCAGCTCACCTAGAGCCATGTGAAATCTCGCCAGCAGGGAAGGGAGCGTGATGGAAAGTTCCCCCACATTTCTACAAAAGCTTCCCGGTTTGTTGGCTCAGGCTGCAACTTTCCAAACGTGGTAGCCTCAAGTTAAACCTCCTCGGTCTCTGTTTCAGACCCTGACCTTGAGGACCCAGTTTTCAGCCAGTCCCAGCTGTTTCAAAGCACAAGGACTATGTGTGCACATGCTAAAAGGCAAGCTATAAATACCAAGAGGAATAGGGTTTGCCCATTCTGGGCCTCTTTATAAAGAAGCCTCTAGCAGCAACTTCATATTTTAAATAACAGCAGTGCTTTTGTATGAGTTTCTGATTTCCTACGATCCTGCAATGAAATATCGGTTGCTAGGGGATTTCTGGTGGCTCTCGGACATATACTACAAGCCTTCTTTGCTCACAGTTGAAAGACAAAGATCTTTTCTTCCCAATGCTTGGAGGTTTTTTAGCAAAACAAAAGTCCCAAACGCTGTGAAAAGCTAGATTCTCCACCAGACTGCAGCAGCCGGGGACCAGCAGCACCAAACTCCCTTCAAACACCATCCCCTGCCCCGTGTCACTGCTTAGGGGCCTCCAGGAAAAAAAAAACTTCCTGTTTCAAATACATGGACCTAGGATCCAGGCACACATCGCCAAATGACTTGAAAAACGAAGGCCTCCGAGCAGTCAGTCCTCTTGCTGCACACACCAAACACCGTTTCCAGCATTAAGATCTTCCCAACACGTTAAGTATGGACAGGTGCCAAAGGGCCACAGGCTCGCGTGCTCTTTTTAAGCACTGCCATGCTGCAAGTGCCATATAAAGTCTACGATAGGAAATACCTCCTCTCCCGCGGTGTTTCCCAACACCCTGCTCAGCTAACTGAGCCCAATTCTTTTTTCTTTTTACAGCTGCACAGAAAGGACAGCGGACAGATCCTTGTATAGGATGTGACTCATGGCACAGGCAGGAAAAAATTTGTAAATCAGATTAAATCTAAGCATTTCTGAGTCTAGCCAAGCCATCAGGGGTGCAGGTGAAATAGCTGTGCCACCTCCCCAGACCAGACAAGTCCCACCTCCAGGCACACAGACAGAGGGCAAGGGGGACCAGCATTTTACTCGTCCCACACTAGCAGTAATGGGAGCTGCAGCCAGAGCCCAAGATGGGCACAAACCCTGCTGTCTGCAGGCTTCAAGCACAGGGAAAGGCAGCACGGATGCCCCCAGCTCAGAGAGCTGAATGGACTGCCAGTCCTGGTCAAGGATCCAAGCACCATGGCAGGGAACTGAGGAGAGTCCCTCCCATCCTGCTACCAGAGGGAGAGTTGGTGCCAGATTCTCCCTCCTCCTGCTGCTGGTGCCTGGATGGCATCTCCCAGGTTTTCCTCTCCCTCCAGTTCAGCTGCTGGAAAGAGCGACAACAAGTGCAGAGGAGAGGAGATTGTGTTGTCTCTTCAAAACATCAGAATCTGTAAGGAGCATATTTTTTTTTTAGCAGACATTGACAGGTTTTGGGAGGATGCCTCCAGACACAGCTAACAGTCCAAAGCGGCCGTGATCTCCTAGGGGATGTCCTTGCTTCCATCACCTGAACACTAGGAAAGCCAGGCTGTTTGCACCACACAGGGGCAAAATACAAAGTATTACGAGCAGGATATGTTGATTTCCCAGTTCATTGGAGATATCAGGAGAATAGGCGTTATATTAAGCAGGTCTCTGAACTAATTTCAGCCCTGTTATCTCTGCTTCTTTCTCGTATGCCATCTGTAGACAAAACTATCTTTCATATTTATTTCCATGTGATGAAACTTCCATGTTCTGTTTATTAGATTATCTGTTGCATTGGAGAGCCAGAGATTATTTTATAAGATGGCTGCGCATTACTGGAAATCAATTATTTTAATTGGTCTTTCCAGCATAAATTAGTTACCTGCTCCGAAGGAAGTTGTACCTGGCAATGGCAAAACATCATCTGGCCAAAAAGGAAAGGAAGGAGAGCTAAGCTTTCCTAAACACACTCTTGTTTTCACTTATTTTCTAACTTTTGACTCCTCCTTTCTGTCGGCTCTCTCCCGGCGCCTTGCAATTACGTCAATTCTCAAGCTGCTCATTCAGAAATTGCCAGGATACAGTTCCTTTTCCCCATTTCCTAACAGCTCATTTCCATGACTCTAAAGTGGAGTGGAATCCACGTCTCTTTTCCATATGGTGATTCAAAGTGGAAAGGTGAAGGAGATCAGAATTTGCATTCATACTTACTGGGCTGTCAGACAGCAGCAAGGAAATGGCCTAATTCATGCAGACAGCCCCATAATACAGGACATACTGTATAGAGTCTAAGGAAAAAATAAAGCATTCTTCAACTGCTCTAGGACTTATTTTTCCTTAAAATTAAATAAATTAAAACAGCATATTTCACGTTGCGCCTGTGTACAGACTGACAGCCGATGTCTAATGTATTTAAGCTCCTACAGAAGAATAAATTAGATAAATTACATGTCAGTAATTATGCAACATACCTTTGGTGAGTGCTTGCTTAAGCCTGTTCTTCCTTAGCTATGGAAGAACAGGTCACAGAAATGCTGACTGCTTTCCAGAGACCAATTAATAAAGTCAGCTTTTTCCTTAAATGAGTTTGCACAATAAATACATTTCATTCCAGAGAATGAAACGGAGCTGTGACCCATCATCTGTGCAAACATAGCCTGCCTAACCAGACCCCGAGAAAGCCAATCTGCCAGCCCTGCTCTTGTGCTCCCAGGTTGGATCCCAGGACCCTTACCTATCTAAGCACTGCCCATGAAAAGTAGAGGCTGCAGCCTGGGCCCCGATCACCGCGCTAAAATACACAGATGTCACGCAGTGCTGCTATTCTGAGGGTCTTGGAACCACATTACTTTACTGCATGGAAAAACAGAAACTACCAAAGAGAGAAAATAGAGGTTTGATGGGAAGCTTTAACTTGTTGTTATTTCCCTGGAATTGAGCATCCGTGTATCGATCAGGTTAGGTTGCTTATCAGCAGCCCTCTAGGGATTAATTCGATCAGCAGCAATAGCTGTGCGGATCCTTTCTGAAGCTGTGTTTACCCCAGCTGTCTACATTATAAACATATCACAGTGCCACCAACGATACCAGGAGCCAAGCACTGAACAGACCTTACAGTCAGGCTTGATCCCTCTGCACGTTCTCCAGAGAGCTTCAGCTTCCAGGAAGCTTATCTGCCCTCTGCAAATGGCACTGGCAAAGAAAGACATCTCTCTCCAAGCTGCAGTCTCGCTTGCACTTATCGCATTCAGCGCGGCTGCTGCTGTGACATGAGTTCTGCTCACTCTATTCATGCTGAACTACCCCCTCGGTACGACAACCAGCCAACGATCATCAGCAAGGCTCTGAGGAGGCTGGGAAAGGCAGCATCGCTTTGAGCATGCACCAGACATCCTCTCCTTCTCTCGGAGACAGGCTTGCGCAGAGCTCTGCATCTTATCCAGCTAATGAGGGAAAAACGAGAAATAAAGCATTGAAGCTAAGCATATGTACCGGACAGCCAGGGCAGAGGGGATTTGTAGAGCAATAACCTGTATCAATCCTGCACAAAGGATCAGACAGGATCCTGCAGAAAGGATGCACGGCAGGGCACAGCTGCATCCCGAAGCACTGAGACCGCCGTGGGAGCCTGGCCTGGACAGCTATGAGTTAGCAAATTCCCTCAGCGCAGGGCTGCCATAAGGTGTCTAGACTGAGGTGCTCCTGGGAGACACTGTCTTTGAGAGGACGAAGCAGGGAAGCCTGGCTGGGTAAAGCCCTCTCTTACACCCATCACTGATCTGCAATCCTCCCTGCACCGCACTCTCTGAGGGCTCCTAGCCCTCAGAAAGCCACCTGAGCTGGGTTTAACAACACACACACGTTCACCACCCCCTTCTACATCCTACCTGCGCCTCCTACACCCAGGGCACGGCTGACCACACAGCCACACAACCCTCCCTCCACCCTGCTCACACCTCTGCTGGGATTTGTGACACCCCCACGGAGTCAGAGGACCCCAGACCCAGGGAGGGGAAACGCTAGCACCCACTAACCAGAGCCACCGAGCCCCTCTGAAGCGGCACGTGTACACATGTACCGCCCTCGGGCCCCAGCCTGTCTCCCTATGCCTGGAGCTGGTGGTCTGGGAAATGCAGCAGTGAACGGGAAGGCAGAGCCGGACCTTCTCGTGCCCAAGCAGGAAATCACTTGCACCTCCCCAGACTGGAGGTACAGATGCAATCACAGCTTTGCTGTGAACCAAGGTGCAATGCAGGCTCTTGACACCTGCGGAAGTGATGGGTAAAGGACACAGCCCGCCATGTAGATCTCCACCCAAGGAGCTGCAGGGCATGGCTTAGAAAACAGGTGAAGAAAACTGTCATGTAAAAAATTAGCCCTGTCCTTCAACAATCAAGAATGGCAGGTAAAAGGCCACGCTCAATAGTCATTTGGGGTCTCACTTTGAGATCCCGAGCTATCCCCTCCAAAGTCAGGGTCAGCTCTTCTACCCCAGCTGCACAGCAGTGTTAACACCTCTTCCCAATGCAACCTGCACTCCCATGTGCTCCAGGAGAGCACCCCACTTCTCTGCACCCCAGGATGCTTGCAGCAGGGAGCTGAGTAGGGTGGCTAATGCTGCCAGGCTTGGTACTCATCCTTTGCTTTTTTTGGAGCTGTGGTAAGATGTAGAATGTACCTTCTTCCCGCCAGCCCTGAGTCATCCAGCTGGCAGCATAGCCGCTTCAGCTACAGCGTGGCCAACTCAGCCCCTTTTCCCTTTGGCAGACGAAACAAGGAGATGAATGATTACGCTGATAACACGAGTGGTTTGGGACCTTCCTGCATAAAAGACTGCTGACAGAAACAAGAGCTTGGATGATTAGCGGCCACCAAACCTGTCTGTTACAACAGACACATCTCAAATGCCAAAGTCCAATGTGCAACTTTTTAACGACGACACCTACTACCACTTACATGAAGCTACTGTGCCTTAGCTGGCTCTGACACAGCAGCAATGCCTACCGCTGTGAAATTCAGGCTGAGTTCATTATTAGCATGCTTTAGAGACACAGGCACACAACTACCTTGGGAAGAAAGCAGATCAGACAGAGGTTTTTCTAGAAGTTTTTCAGGAAGTTTCAGGTCACGTTAGACAGTTACATGGCTATGTCCACGCAAAGGCAAGGCAGGCGACTCTCAGAGGCAACCTTATTCCCACCTGTGTTCGTCAAGACTGTCGTAAGAGAGTGCTACCAAAAGGCCATTACCTATTTGTCAGGTACAAATCCTGGGCCTGCTCACTTACTCACATTCAAGCCTAGCCAGACTCGGGTGCGACAAGATGACTGAAATGCATCTTGCAAGAATACGTCTCCAAAACTCTCACTTCACCCTCAGCATGCATTTTCTGTATGGTCCTTCATCCGCTCTGTTTGTCAGCAACCAGCCTCCCTCCACCAACTGTATTTGATTTAGTCATTTCTGACACGAAATTATTTTTACCCTTTTTGTTGTTACAATTGCCTGAAAATAAAGTTTGGTAAACGTGCCACGAAATCCTAGGATATAGCATGAAAGGCAATTACACTCTGGAGAAAATGTTTCTGTATACAGAGCGCTTTAAATACATTGTACTGGCTTGGCAGCGTTCAGGGCCTCCTCTGGAGCCTCCACCCCATTTGGGAAATTTGTGTTCAGTTAGTTTATCGCCTTAACACTTAACCTTCCTTCAACTGATAGCAAATGTGAGCATTTCTGGCAGGAACAAAGGAGCTGGGGTCCCTCTAGACTGAAGTGACTTTCGGAGGTGATCCCTGGGACATCTTGTGCCTCCCGGAGTGCGGTGATACCTGCACCAGACCCACTCCCCGGCTGCAGAAAGTTCCAGTCAATGGTGCAGAGGAGTTAATATAAGGCCCGCTGCCTATGAACATCACCTAGGCCCTAAACAATATTTATGTGTGCTGTTTCTCACCCATGGGCTTAGGAGAGAAAATGCAGCAGGATACAACCAACTCCATACGCCGCTTCCCCCTTCCGTTAATCAGGCAGGCAGCCAACGCCGAAGCCTCTCGCTGCACGGACGCAACATGAAGCGTGACGAGGGCACCATGTCACTGCCGCGAGGAAGGCTCAGGGCATCTCGGTTCTTCCCCCAAAAGGGGAAAGGCAGGCTGATCTTGCTCCTGTTCATCTTGCAATGGATCAGACCACGCTATTCAAATTCTTCGTACAATGCCGCTGCCTCAAAACCGAAGGCACAAAGACCAAGCATCACATTTAGCAATCTGGGCCTCTAGCTCGCAGTGTTGTCTTGTCTCTTCTTTCAAGTCCCAACACTTCATTTTCTTTTCTCATTTAGAAGCTAGTAATTTGGTTGTGAATCTTCTCATATCTAGTGGCTTTTTGTGTAAAGGCCTGCCTGTCTGACACATCTCAGCTTTCACTTTTCAGGAGGTTCCCAGCATTCAGTCACAAAGAAATGGCAGTAAGTGGAATCTGAAAATCCACCATAAAAGGTCAGAAAACAAATGACAAACAGAAAGGATGTTAGCACTATTAGTTAATAAAACCAAAGGACTACCAAAATCATCCTTTTCTTTCCAGCTTAACCCATTGCTGTGCAGTCGGAAAGTGTGGCATTGATGATCTCAGCCTGGCCTGTGCTGGACAGGAGTCCCTTCTCACCAAAACAGTTGCTCGGCCCTTCCTGGCAATCAGGCCCCTTTAAGAGCTCTCACGAATTTCACGTCCAGTTTGAAAATCCTGACCAAGAAGTATATATAACCTCTGTAATCGCTTTTGTGGTTTTGAAACTGAATTCTTGATGAGTGGGTCATTCCGATTACAACATGGGCCATGATGGGAAACATGAGAGATTTCACACAGTTTGTTTCAGTATGTGCTGTTTAAATGAGTGACTGGGAGCAGAGGTCTCTAACAGCTTTACTGTATCAGGGGGAGCAGGCTGCTGAGCATCTGCCAACTACCAAGCACAAAGAATTTCAGGAAAACATTGGTGTAACCTTCATCAAGCTGGCTGGACTTCACCACGGCAAACACAGGATTTAGACTAGCAATCCTTATTTTGGGAAAAGCGGGGTCCCCTACTCTTACAAAAAAATTATACAAAAAATTACACATCTGCAGCTCCCTCAGCCATTCATCCAGCAACTAGCAGCAGTTGGGAGGTCTATGCACCACTTAGCACGTTCAGTAAGAGAGACTTAAATGATGCATAGCCTTATGCTGACCTTGTGCCCAGGGCTAAATCCTACGCTTGATGCATTACACGCCCCTACACGAGCTCCCGGGGATGTACGTATGTGACAGTAACCCAGCTTTGATAGCTGACCGGAGGCAATTTCTTCTGGGTGCCATACACTCACTCACCCTAATTTGCTCTGTGATCTTCAAAAAAGCAAATTATTTTTATGAAACGAGGGAGAAGGGTTGCCTGTTTTCAGGCCTGACTAACCAGAGAGTAACTAGGGCAAAGTTTGATCCGTTTCAAAATAGCGTAATATTTTTAATGACCCATAAGCCCATTTTTAGAACACAGCGAGGACTTTCTGACTTAGTTTGACTAAAAGCCTTGAGACTCTTCCTTCACCAGCTAGGCTGAAAAATGTAGCAGTGGAAGAGTCACCCCATGGACTGATGTCACCAGACAATGCTGCAGTCACTGGATGTAAACACATCTTTCAGGGCAATGAGCTTCTATTGTGTAAATGCACACTTCTATTAAAGGGGGCTTTTTTTTCCCCTAGTAAAAAATACAGGCATTTTGGTCTCTAATTTATTAGCTGCAATGTCAACCAGCCTGGTAAAGTGCCAGGAAATCATTCTAGGAATAGGTAAACCTCTGTGGAAGACAGGGTATGATTTTGACCTGTGGATGGGTTGCAGCAGAAGGCAGCTGATCCCACAAAGGTCCACTTCGATCCATGGATGGTTCCAGATTCTTGCAAAGCTTAGAGAATCTAAGGAAGAGTTCATCAAACCAGTGACACATCACATTTCACTCGAGTATGGCTTAGCAGCATGTTTAGACTGAGGGATGTGCCTAATTGTCTTGCTGGACCAAGGCTATACTTTCCAAGATGATGTTTTCTCCATTTATATCCATTTTGCCATCATTTGCATTTTCTTCTCATGCTATCAAGATCTGACGGGAAAGCACCAGCACGTGTACGTGTGTGCAATACTCAACACACACAGAGACGGGACTGACAGCTCTGTGAGACAAAGCTGAGAATGTCAGCACGTTCACTGGGAAGTTTTCCCTCCAGTTTACTGTAGGGTCTAACGACCTTCGTCAAGAGTCACAGTTAAAAATGGCGCTGATCAAATGAGCATTGCTCATTTTCTCCCTGCTCTCTTGCAAAAAGACCACCACCCACTCCGTTTACTCAAATCACACACTCCGTTATCTGAACGCTTCTGCAAACATGTCCCTGAACTGTTAATCATTACCATGGGAAATAGTACACTCATCTATACAAATTAGAGTGTAATTTGTGTATCTAAACATCACAGCCCAGCTCACCTGCTCTGCCTGACGAGACAGGATACCGTGAGCACCGATGAGCGAGTTCACATGTAATAAAACTCGGGGGAAATGACAAATTACGCTCCTCGGCAGCCTCAAATAACGGCAAATGGCTGTATAAAACCTGATTTTCTAGGAAACGGCGCGTCAGTGGAAGCTGGTAAAGCGATACATCGCTGAGCGCTGGACGCAGCCCTGGCTGTACACAGGGTGAAAGGCACCAGGAGCCCCTTTGCTTGCTCGGCACAGCCCACCTGCGGGACCAGCTTCGGCTCCCGTCGGGAAGCTGCAGCTGCCGGCGGATCCAGGCCGGCCGCAGGCAGGCGGCTCCAGAGGAGAAGGGAAGCCTTGAGGAAGACGCCGCACAACTTCTTCCTCGCCGTGACCCCGCTCGGCTCCCTGGCCATGCTGCTACCAGGCGGGGTTGGTAAAGGGTTGGATTTAAAATGGCCCCTCTCTGGAGGGTCTGACACACCAACAAAGCCCTACAGCCTCCAGAAATGTGAAAAAAAAAAAAAACGTCTGCGGGAGCGACCCGCGGGGGAAGGCCGGCGGCTCCGTCCGAAGGTAGAAGGTGGGGTGAGCAGGACTCCTGCTCCCCCGGCTTGAGGGGACATCCCCTGCCCACCCTGGGACTGAGGGCAGGTGCTGTGGGGACAGCAGCGATGGGGACGAGGGAGGTCAGGGCAGGCCGGAGGGCTCCCCACGGAGGGGGGGGGGGGGGGGCCGGCCCTGTGTGGGGCGCAGAGCCCCTCATACGCCGGGCCGAGGGCTGTGGCGAGCCACGGGGCGAGGCGCCACAACGGGCACCCCCAGCCCAGCTCCCCCCCCCCCCCCCCCCCCCCCCCACACACCCGGCCATGCTGCAGGCAGGCAGCAAGGGAGGGGCAGCCGGACACCCCCGCCACCGGCTCCAGACCCCCAGAAGGGATTGGGGGGAGGGGGGGGGGTAAAAGATGCCGGTGTGGACCCACGGAGGGAGTGGGGCGAGGGCGGCCCTCCGCCCCTACAGGCCCCTCAGCCCCCTTTCCCGGGGCGGCCGAGCCCCCCCCCCCCCCCCGCGTCCTCCCTCCTCGCCAGGCCCACCGCCCCGCCCGGTGGCCCAGGCCCAGGCGGGGCCGTGCGCGTCCCCCCGCCCCGGCGTGGAACGGGGAACGGGCCGCGGGCCGCCGCAGGCCCGGCATTGTTCGCGGCCGCGGGGCGGGCGCGCCCGCCCGCCTCAGCCCGGGCTCGCACCCTCCCGCATCCCCACACACACACACACACACACCGCCCCGCCAGCCGCTCCCCCCCCACCTCCACCGCCTACCCCAGCTGCTCCTCTCCCGGCGGTTCCGGGCCATGGCGGGGCGCAGGGGCTGCCCGGGCCGCGGCGGCTGCGGGAGGTTCCGTACGCGCTCCGAGCCGCGCTGCGTCTGGCGCGGCTGCCGCGGTGGCGCGGGGCGGGCGGGGGAGCCGGCGGCGGCGGCGGCGGCAGCAGCATCCCCGCCCGCCGCTACGGCGTGGCACGGCACGGCACGGCACGGCACGGCACGGCGGTCCCTGGGGCACCCGCCCACGGGCGTCTGCACTCGGGGCACCCACGCGTGGGGCGTCGGGCGTGGACACGCGTGGGCCAGGCGCGGGCAGGTCCGGGGGTACCCCGGGTAGGTAGGGAGACATCTGGCAACCCCCACACCCCCCCCCCACGGGCACCCACCCGCGGGGGGGGGGCATGGGTGGGGGACCCAGCACAGCCGGGATGCACCCACACCCAGATCATAGAATCATAGAATCATTTAGGTTGGAAAAGACCTTCAAGATCATCGAGTCCAACCATCAACCATGCCCACTAAACCATGTCCTTAAGTACCCTGTCCACTCGCTTTTTGAATATCTCCAGGGATGGTGACTCCACCGCTTCCCTGGGCAGCCTGTTCCAATACCTGGCAACCCTTTCAGTAAAGAAATTTTTCCTAATATCTAACCTAACTCTCCCTTGCATCAGCTTGAGGCCATTTCCTCTCATCCTATCTCCAGCCACCTGACAGCAGAGACCAACACCCACCTCACTGCAACCCCCTTTCAGGCAGTTGTAGAGAGCGATCAGGTCTCCCCTCAGCCTCCTCTTTTCTAGACTGAACAGCCCCAGTTCCCTCAGCTGCTCCTCATAAGACTTGTGCTCCAGGCCCCTCACCAACTTGGTTGCCCTCCTCTGAACACGCTCCAGCACCTCCATGTCCTTCCTGGAGTGAGGGGCCAGTGGTAGATCACTCCTACCAGGGCGCTGGGCTTACCGGGGGGGGGGGTACCCACATGGGGGGCATCCGCACATGGGGAGCCCTAAGCACACTCATGGGCACCCACACCCCGGAGGCATCCCCACTTGGGGCACCAGGCTCATCTGGGGCACTGGGCACCCACCCGTGGGGGGACACTGGGCACACAGCTCCCCGCTCAGCCTGCCCAGCATGGGACTGGCTTGGGGCTCACGCAGGCACGCGCCTTCCCGGGTGGGCACGCACAAACACCCACCCGGCTGGGATCACCCACGTACACAGAGCACCCAGGCGGGGGACACCCCCGCCAAAGCAAAGCCACGCGCACCGTGGCTCGTGCGCACGCACGGCTTGAACGCGCTACGTGCCCTTCCCGGAGCACGCGGCAAGCGTGCGGGGAGACGTGGGCTGAGAAATCACTGGAGGGATCCCGCCCTGGGGTGGGGGGTCAGCCAGCTCCTGCTCCCCCCATTCTGCCACGTCAGACCGTGACTTAGCCTGAGTGCACCGGAGCGCCCAGGTGCAAAACTTCGGCAGGGGAGCGGCGGTGCTGGCCCCGTGCCCTGGCTGCCCCAAGGTGCTCCTTGTACCCTCAGCCAAAACATTCCACCCGGGGGGGGACGCAGGGAGCACGTTCTGATTTCTTTTATATTGCCTTCCCGTGCTCTCTTGCCAGCTGCAGCCTCCTCGTCCTGTGTTAATTGTGCAAACCCAGGAAAAGCGTTGAAGCCCTTTGCAATGCCGGCCACAGAGAGCTCGCCCGCTCCCACCCGCGCACCGCAGACTGCCACGCAGGTGAGCGCGCTCATCCTCAGCGTGCCAAGCTAATGCTTGTCGATACTTTTGATGCCAACAAGCTGCCGGTCAACTTGTCTGAAGCCGCAGGCTTGTGCTGCTCTTTGGAAGAAGCATGGCACAGAGCTCAAGGCATGATCTCTAACCTGGGAATGTGGCAGTCACCAGAGGATTGTACAGGCCAAAATCTGGAAGGATGAGAAGGGAACTGAGCCCCAGACTGTATCTGCAAGAGGAGATATTGGGAGAGTGCTGCTCATTTCTGCACGCTGGCCTGCGGTGGTCAGGGAAAGCCAATGGCCCGTCCAGCTCGGTTAGATGCACAGGAACCGGTGGGACCTGCTCTTCACTTCTGAAAGCGGGAAAAAATTCAAAAGTGAACCAATCTTCTGTTCCAGGCAGCTCATCCGTGCCAAAGCCATGTGTTGTTGCGCTCCCATTGATATGCTGATACATAATTCGTAAGTGCGTTCTCCAATACTCGGCAACTGCCTCCCGTTGGCTTCCTCCCTGTGTTTACAGCATCAGAGCGAAACATATAATTTCAGCTCACTGAAGTGCCGGCTCACGTGGCAGGCAGCTGGATCCTCCTGCCCACAGCTGCCGGGCACTGTGACCACGAGGAGCTCAGCCGCTCATGGCCTTTGCAGAAGCTCCTTTATGATTTTTATAAATAATCCCTGAAGTCGCATGGGCCTGTTGCTTCTTCGAAGCAGCAGAGAAGCGACTGGCGTTGTGGGGGGGGATTTCTTACGCTGGAGACTGTCAGAGGGGTTCAAATGGGTTGAAAGAGGAGATTAAAAGAAAAGCAGCTGGGAAATGGAGAGAGAGGAGGATGGAAAAGGAGATCTGTTAATTTGAAACTCTAATTAAACTGAGATGGGCTCAGGTCCTGTCTTTCTCATTTCCTTTGAGAATTGCTGCTTAGGTCAAGCTTGTACCGCCCCATTTACTGGCATTTTTTCCCTTTCTCTTTCCATTATGGCACGTGGTATTAAATGAAAGAGGAGCGGAGAGGTTGGATCCTGTGCTGTGCCAGGGGGGTTGTCTGCACACACTCCCAAGGCTTTTTCCTGCATTATTTCTTATGATGCCAAGTCAGGGAGTTTTGCAGATTCTGCTTCCAGGGTGTGACTCAGCATTTGTTCATTTTTGCCCACCATCCATCCCTTCACTCCACCGATTCATCCTGCCTTTATTTTTCCAGTTGCAAACAGCCCTTCCTAGGAAGTATCTTTACGTTCTTGCTGGCCGAGTTGCCAGATCACAAAGAGCTAATTTCACAGCAGACACACTGAACAGGCACGCAATGGATGGATTCTTGAGGAAAAAAGGTGTTAAATGGGGGAAAGGCAAAAAGAGAAAATAGCCTGCAGAGAGAGACGATAGCTGGGGGTCCCCCAGCTGGTGTGCCAAGAGATATGGTGCTGAAAAGGCCCCAGAATTAGGAGAGAACCTGGATTTAAATCCATCATGTGTACCGCTCACACAGCTTGCAGGGGTAGTTTCATAATTCACCTTGATTCGACTGGCCCACTTACCCAGGCAGCATTTACGGTTGCTTTTCATATCCCCAGCCCTTTGCAAACAGAAACCAGCCGCGTTGTGCAAGACTTATGTAAGAGGTGGGAAAGGGACGCTACAAAATCTCTGCTCTTTCTCAGGTGCCACCAAGTACTCGCCAGGGCTTGCTCTTGAGAGAAACCGTGCCATCCACATGACTTTTCTTTGCCATGACACAGACAAGGCGCTGTCTTAACTCCAAGTGACAGATCTGTTCTTACGGTGGTTATACAAGGTTCTTGAATATGTTCGCTTCTTCCCCGTAGTTATTATTACCACTTCTGCCTCCTCAGTCTTCACTCTTTCACTGCTTCTGCTTAATTGCATGGGAAAGTAAAAGAATATAGATCTCAACTGTGTTTGAAGAGCGTTGCAAGGGGACTTCTCCCAAGCAGTACACTCTGTGGCGATGATTTGTCATCACTGTTTTAATTTCTGTACCCTTACTCTTGGGTTAAGAGGCCACAATTCCTAGCAAATATCAAAAAGTGATAAAACAGAATCAGCTTTTTCCCCACTCTTCTTGAAAGCTGAAGCCTTCCTAACATCTTTCTGGTTTTTTCTTACTGAAATATTTTTAAGTGAAGCAGATCTTTGTTGCTTAGGAAATCCTTCTATTCCTGCTGTTCTATTTCTCACTCCAAATAGTGTTATGACCGCCTACATTCACATGGGGTTTGCAGCCAAAGGAATTACCTTTGCTTCTTCTGTAAACATGATTGCACACTATGGCTGTAACAGAGCGATCATCTTTCACTCATAGAGGAGACAGAATTTCAGCGGTTAATTAAATTACTTGTTTAATCAGTCTGTGTGAAGGTCCTTCCATCTGGAAGATGGTCTGAAAACTGAAGGAACTACTTAAGAATACAAAAAGCCGTGTAGATAAAGAGCCATCAGCCCAAAAGTTCAACCAAACCAACCCCAGTGTGTGTTCAGAGACAGGCCTGGTTTCTACCTCGGGGCTGCCTTTGCACCATCTGCGTCTGGTCAGTGCTGAGCACCAAAGTGACGAGATATTGCAGAAGTCCAGCAATAAACAAATGCAACTTTTCTCATCTGAGTTAGACTCTCAGGCCAGCTTCCAGTAGGTTCCTCACCCCAAACGGCATCCTCGGGGCTCTTGCAAGGTTTTGCTGGATTTGAGTAAAATACCCCACTCTCAGGTGTGGGTTTGGATAATATTGCAGACCCATCTGCGCGTGCGTTGGCGCTGTATCTGGAGCCTCACTGCCTCACAGCCCCAGGTTATTCCTTTCTGTCACAGACGCTAAGACACACCAGCATTGCAGGACCAACTACAACCTTCTGAGATTTCTCCTCCTTCCTCTTATTTCTCTTCAGAGGTCAGTAAGATCTCTTCGAAGCCCAACTTCCCACTTACTTCCAATATTGTTTTTCATTTCTTCTTTCTCTCCTGCACTGACAGGCAGATGGACGCTATATTCAAAACATCCTTCCTTGCCAGTCTCTTTTTTTGCAACGTGGCTTTAGTAAGTCCAAGCCAAAATCTGTGCGTGCCAAGTTTGTTTCTAGGATTTCCCCCTGAAGATACACCTCGTCCAGGGAAAGGGTTCCAGCTCCTCTTGCATCTTGGCAGAAACAACCGAATCTACCTGCCTGCGTGATTCAGCAAGATATTCGCAATATGTTCCAGCCAGGTTTGTGCACCTGGAAACAGGGGGGAGCAGCCAGGTTTCCAGGCAGTGCTCTGAAGTCCCCTTGTTAATGCTGCTTCTAATTGAACGGTCACATTTTCCTGCATCCTCGTGCTGAGCAGTTACTGTCGGCAGAGCTGCCTGCTTCACCCCTGCCCTCCCGCGCGTGCACATGGGAAGGAAGGGCATCCAGCTGGTTTCCTTCCTTTGAATGCAAACAGCACAATCAGCTGCAAAGTCTCCTGAGATACATCTACGTAAACAGGGTGACACAAAAATAATGTATAGCCACTAGCGCTCCTGTTCCTTCCGTGAAAAACACATCCTTGCACAAGGGCCTCAGTTAAAGCTGGCATGAGGGTCTGAGCTATGTCTTATTTAATTCTCCTGCTCCTGCAAGGGATACAAGACTCCTGACAGCCCGAAAAGGCTTTGCTCACCCTTAAGTGCCTTTCCTCTCTTCCCAGAGCATCTCAGCAACAACCCCTGGAGACATCCTCAGTCTATGGGAGACTGATGCTTTCTTGAGCAAGTGAATTCCCACGCTGGATGTAAGAAGCATCTAACAGGCTTGCATGCCATCTCCTCCTTCTTCTTTTGCCCAAAGCTGCTCCCTCGGCTGTGTTCCTTGCATCCGTCTTGCCAAGACCTCTCCCTCTTTCTGGTCTTGCGACAGAAAATAGCATGCTCCTTTCAGAGCACCTTTACCCGAGCTCTTTAGTTTTTTCAAGCCATCTTTTGTACTTGTCACCATGTGCCCACAGCAACTTCCATCCCAGCCGCCCCAAAGGGCCATTCCAGCAGCGAGAGACCGTTAGGGACCCTGCGAATCCCGCCCTATCCCTCTTATTCTGGGTCCCACTAGCAGAGCTCAGCAGCCAGGTAAAGCGGCATTAACAGCACTGAGAGCTGCAGAGGCGACGCCGGGAAGCTTTAGTAGGTTCAGCACCCTGCCTGTCACAGGCAGAATTGGACTCAGTGGCGGGAAGCTGCCCACAGAAAGCCTGGAAATAGCTCCTCTGCAGGCCCTTCGCTCATGGCTGCGGGGAGACAGGGTGTAGCAACAGTGTGTGTTTTGTTGGGGAGGAAAACCAGCCTGAAAAACCCAAACCACAAACTTAGGAAAAAAAAGCTACATCTCGAATCATAGGGAAGATGCTGCAGCATTTCTTGAGCGCATACTCCGTCTCCTCAACAATGAAGTTTGATTTAAAATACAGTGTATTGCAGGAAGCAATGAGTGGGAAAAGCTGCAGGCCCTCAAGTTGGTTCAGGAGCCTTCAGCCTCGGCATTGCCGTGCAGCTGATCTATTTTATTATTCAAACACACCACAAACATGAAGCAATCCCACAGAATAGCTTTGAATACCTTCCGTGTGAGGTTGTTAAGACTATGTGAAATGAAAGACATTTTAGCAGTCTGATAAAAACTGGGGCTGAAGTATTTTTTCTTCATGCTGCTGTTTCATAGCTCAGAGTTCATTTGACAATGAACATGCATTCACACGCACACGGCACATTCCGCTGCTTTTAAAACCACCTCTATTATATTGTTCAGTTAGAAATTTCTACCGTTTTGCATCCACCGTTTCCAGATGAATCTCGATGTCTCATTAAAATAACCTTGGCTATTCTTCCTCTTAAGACTACAATGCAAACAGATCACATTCTCTAATCCTACGTAATGCCTTATGTAAAACCACTTAACATTCCTTTTAAGGCTGGGACCCATCCAGACGAAAGATGCTGCATAAAAGCACATTCCTTAACACGCTTGACCAGAAAAGCATCGTGGTCTAGGGTGGAAAATACAGAGTGGGAATCGGTGCGTGTTCAAGGGTACACGCCTGGCAGTGTACAGTGTCAGGCCATGTCTTGCACTGTACGCTTTGCACAACTCATTTACCTCCATTTTTCTAATCGTGAAATGGCAGTAGTAATACAGTCCCGGCGCTGCTATTATTTATGTACACTTTCCAGTACTGCTTCCAGCAGGGACTGAGACTCAGCTGGGGAAGGTGGACTAAAGCTTGGATCCCAAGGCAGGCTCGGAGAGCTCACTCTTCACCACTGACAATATGGGACGGGAAACTACACTTCCAGGTGGGAAGTGAAACTCGACCCAGCAAGGACAAAATAGTGGTCAATACAGGAGCCTTTGCATTAAATTGCAGTCGTCGGATGGCCCTTGGATCTGTAAGACATTCTAGGAGGCCAAGTCTTAATGCACCATCTGCTACTGGAAAATGAAATGGCCTCTTTCCTGTGCTGTCATCTGATGGCTTGTCAAGAGCAGCAAATCAGCAGAGTGAAAAGCGGTGTTCGAACCCCCAGCCAAGGAAGAGAAAAGAAAAAGGACGCAAGCAGCTCGCTATCAGGAGTGCAGGAAGCTAATTTTTTGGGGGAGAGGTAATTGTTTTGTTAAAAATCGCTTGAGGAAATACAGCTCCCTAAAGGGTAAATAGTTTCTTCTTTATTTGCTGGGTGTTCAGGAAAACTTACGTATTTATGTTGGAGAGAACATACAGGATGTAGAAGGCTTTCAGAGTACAAGGGGAAATTAAATGCGAATCTCTTTAAATTAGCAGTCCCGTGCTCCCCTGTCTGTCTGGAAGCAGGACAGTTTACATTTTGGAGCCTGCTTCTGACACACACCGTTTCAAATGAGCCCACAAATAAAACCCCAATAAAATCAAATGCCACTGTGCAATTCCTGAGAGTCTGCATATGTTGTCTTCGAGTTTAACCTAAAGCAACACGCCGATCCTAATGAGCTACGCTACAGAGCCTGTGTTTTGAAGGAAAAGCTTATGCAATCAGCACTGCTGTTTCAGGTACTTGCATGCGGGATTTCTAAATGTGCTGGAGTAAGCTTAAAACCCAGACTCCATTTTAAACTGAGCATCGGTACCCACCTACTTCGTCGATAGACTATATTGGACCTGCGTGGGCTGTCTGACTGCCAAAGAGGCAGAACCAATCCAGAGTCCTGAACACCAAGGAGACTTGTACATCTGGCATCCATTTAATTTTTTTCTACCTAGCTTTCGCAAACTTACTTCCTGCGTTGAGTATGCGGTATTTTTTGCGCCTAGAAAATCACACCTCCTTTTAGGCCTTAAAGATTTTACGTGCGGCGAATGCTACTGCTAATTCCAGCATTCCTCTACTCCATATACCCAACTTTGGGTTTCTTCAATCGTTTAGCACTCACTTGAGAGACCATAGGTGGGTTTTGCTCAGAATTTCAGCTGCCTTGCTGACAATAATTGTTCTCCAAAGAGGGAGAGGCAGATACAGAATACTTTCCATCTTGCAGATTCACAGAAGCTTTCTTGACTTTAGGAGCCCAAGGAGACATGTCCCAACAAGTGCGAGTTAATTCTTGTGTGACTATCATTGCACTGGCTGCCCACAAAGCTAAATACCGTGGTGCTTGATTAGCCCACGAACAGGATTACGTGATGCGGCTGCAAGGTTGCAATCCAGATTGCAAAGGATGAGACTCACCGACCTGGGGAGTCCTACCCAGTCCTACCCAGCCCGTGTCCGTGTTCCCCCCAGCTGGTACAGCCTCTTCGTCCTCCTCCTCCTCTCGCACCTCAGAGCCCCTCTGGGAGCAGGTCAGCCTCCGGCGCTCAGCCGGGAGGGGGGTTTTGCCACGGCAGCTGTGATAACCCCTACCAGGAGGTACACGAAGGAGCAGCTCTGGTGTCAAAGATGGGAAGCTCAACCTGGTGTTTGGCAGAAGCATACATATAGGATAGAAGTATATATATGTGGGGTAGGCAAGCTGGGGGCTTTCCTCCTGCCTCAAACCAAAGAGGCACAGGCCAAAAGCCATGCCTGCCCCCACGCTTGTCTCCCCACAGCGAAGACATGGACCTGTTGGAGCGGGTCCAGAGGAGGGCCAGAAAAATGATCCGAGGGCTGGAGCACCTCTCCTGGGAGGACAGGCTGAGAGAGTTGGGGTGGTTCGGCCTGGAGAAGAGGAGGCTCTGGGAAGACCTTATAGCAGCCTTCCAGTGCCTAAAGGAGTTTATAAGAAAGATGGGGACAAACTTTTTAGCAGGGCCTGTTGTGACAGAACAAGGGGTAGCGGTTTTAAACTGAAAGAGGGTAGATTTAGACTCGACAAAAGGAAGAAATTTTTTAGGCTGAGGGTGGTGAAACACTGGCACAGGTTGCCCAGAGAGGTGGTGGATGCCCCATCCCTGGAAACATTCCAGGCCAGGTTGGATGGGGCTCCGAGCGATCTGGTCTAGTTGAAGGTGTCCCTGCTCGTTGCAGGGGGGTCGGACGAGATGACCTCTAAAGGTCCCTTCCAACCCAAACCATTCTGTGATTCCATGAGCTCCGGAGGCGGCAGCCCCAGAGGGTCCCACTCCGCACCTCCAGGGCGGGCAGTGGGGCCTTCACCCCCCACCCGGGGGGGTCGCCTGCACCCCCGGCTCTGCCTTTACCGGGCACAGAGACACCCCCCCCCCCGCCGCAGGGCGGCCTGCGGGCCCGGGCCGGACCGCACCGCCGCCGTCAGCCATCATGAGAGAGGTTTTACTAACGCCGAGGGGCGGCCCGGGCCCGCGGCCGGCGCGGGGCGGGGGAGGAAGGCGGGCGGGCAGGCAGGAGGAAGGGAAGGGAAGGAGAAGGGAAGGGCCGCGCCGTGGCGCTGCGGCGTCGCGGAGGCCCGCTGCTCGTCCCGTCCCGACCCGACCCGACCCGGCTCGCCTCAGCTCGGCTCGGCCGGGCGGTGCGTGCGTGCGTGGGGGCCGCGGCGGGCAGCGGGGCCGCGGCTGGGGAGGAGGAGGAGGAGGAGGAGGAGGAGGCGGCGGCGGCGCTCCCTCTCCGGCGGGACAAAGGGCTGTGGGCGCGCAGGTAGGAGCCGGCCCGGCCTTGCTGCGGGCCTGGTTGCGGGCGGGCTGGCGGCTGCCCCGGCCAAGCGGCGGGCGGGCGGGCCGCGGCGCCTCCTCAGCGCCGGCGGGACGGGACCTCCCTCCCTCCCCACAGCGGCCGGGGCGGTTGCTCCCCGCCGGGCTGGGCGCTTCCCCGTTGCCCGACCCCCTCCCTCCGGGGAGCCGCGGAGGGCGCTGCCCCCGCCGCCGGGCCGCCAACGGCCGTAGCAACCGCCGGCTGCCTGCCTTTGTCTCGGCAGCCGCGGCCCAGAGCCCGCCCCGGGAGCCCCCCCCCCCCCCCCTCACCCTTCCCGCCCCTCAGCAAGCTCTTTCCGCCGCAGGAGCCATGGGCCGGCTGCCGCGTTAAGGAGCTAATCCCCGGCCGGAGGGGCGAGGAGGAAAGCGGCCGGTGCTCCCCTTCCCCGCGGCGGCGGGGGCTGCCCGCGGCTGGAGATGGAGCCGGCGGCGCGGCCGAGCGGGGATATCCTGAGGCGGAACCCGCAGCAGGACTACGAGCTGATCCAGCGGGTGGGGAGCGGCACCTACGGCGATGTCTACAAGGTGAGCGGCGCGGAGGGGCCGCGCCGGGCTCCGCTCCGGGGGTTCTCCTCACGGCGTGGCCCGGGCTCGGGGCGTCGAGGGAGCGGCCGGGACGGAGCGGCTCCTGAGGCACCTGGGGACCCGGGGCGTCTCTGGCAAAGCGTGAGGTTTTCCTCCCCGTTTAGCCCTTCGAAATAAAAGGATTGACTTCTGCTGGCGGCGTGGGAGAACGGTCCGCCTTAGCGGTCCCCTCGCTGGTTTCCGAGAGGTTTGAATCGCTGAACGTTGCGGGTGATACTTTCCACGTTACTGCTAAAGGAGGTAGAGGGTCTCTACTTGCTGTACCTGTTTCCAGAACGCAGCAGTTAAAGCACCTGATTAAAAAGGTGCAGGTTTATCCCTGAGGTTAATAATAGCACGCAAAAGGCAGAAGCAGATTAAAGCTCTTCAGAAGCTGGAACGGAGTTACAGCTCGCGGTAGAGTTAGCGCTGCAAATCCAGTAGATGCTCTTGAAACGGTGCATACTGGTGCTCACATCGCCAGAACCACAGCCACGGGAAACAGAAGGTGTAAGGCACGGCGCGTTCCTCTCTGTGTGCTTCTCTGGGAGATATGAGCCCCTTTCCCAAACGTCAGGGATGCTCAGCAGCTCTAAGGGTTGGGTTGCTTATAAAGAAAGCCTTAAAGTTTTCGGCCTGTGTTTGGCAATCTGCGTTTTCAGCTGCATGGGAAGAGTGGCTGTGATATTTTACTTTGTAATGCTGTTGAGTGTGCTTAAAATTGACCTGACACAACCAACCGTACAAGAAAAGGTGTGTTACTCTGCCACATGAAAGGCAGCGGTAATTGCTCATGCGGGGGGAGGGCTCTTCGCTAATGTTCAAATTGAAGTTTTATAGATGGATCTTGTTCCCACCACCCCTTTGAAATGGTTACTTGTGGCCTCGGGGAGTTATTTTTAAAAGTTTTCATGGTGCATATTTACCTTCCTTTTTTCTTTTATTTTTCTCCTAGAGTGCTGTGCACAGATCAGTCAACTTCTTTGCTAGGGAATCTGGCACTAAATCCTTTAAAAGGACATTTCAGGTTTCATAAATCTGGAACCCAGCATGCCTTGAGCTAGTTTGGTTGGGTATGCCTGGATAGTACAGGGCAGCATGACAAGAAATAACTAGTTGCGTTGCAGAGAAGTACTTTTGTGTCATCCCTTTGCTCTTTGTGGAAAAAGAAGTATTCTGCTTCTCATTATCCTGGTAATTAGTGGAGAGCTGTGCTGACATGTCATACAGCTTCCGGTTCCGGAGCTGGTTTGAATGCATGGCTCTGCTCTGTGCCATGTAAACATATCCCCTTTAAAAAACCCCCCACAACCCTCACCCCCCCCGCCTCCATTCTTTGGGTTATGAAAAATATGCCCTCTATTCCTGAAATGGTTTCAGATAGGAGTAAACCCAAACCTTCTCTTAGTGCAACCTGGCAAATTTAAATCAAAGTCTTTGGCAGTCTTTTCAGACATTGTTATGAGTCTAAAACAAGTATAAAGTTAATGAGTTTAGAGTAGTTTGAGAGCCTACATTTGTTTCTAGGTCATTGGTTTGCTCTTTGTTTTTATAAAGCCCTGCAAACAGGGAGGAACTATCAAGGGAGTACTGAGTCGGATGGCACTGGCTGTTATGACAAATATGCAAAGCAAACTTAGTTTTTCAAGTCATTGATGTTATGTTAATTTTAAAAGTAACTAAGGTAAACCTTTTTTCTTGAAAGACTTAACATATAAAAGTACCATGGTACTTTTATATGTTTTCTTAGTCCATGACAAGTCTCTTCCTAGCACAGATGGCACATCTTGCGCTTGCTGAGGGCTGTCAGTAGTGTTTATAAAATGCATTTCTTAGTGAGTATCCGATTGTTGTTATGTTGCGGAGCTCGGGCAAGGTTTGCTAGAGAGCGCTCTTAAATTAAAATGGAATTTTCCTCTCACCTCTTTAAGTGGTTTCTCTGCTCCATCACTACTAATGAGTCACCAGCGTCTCCAGCACAGTTGTTTTTAGGATGTCTAAATGAGACAGCCTTTCTGATTGTGGGATATCTGCCTCTTCCTCAGATGCTTTTTGGTGGTGGTGGTTCATGCCTCAAATTCTTCTTGGGGCATTTGGTAGCTTTTAGAGTAATTAGTTCTTTTTTGGATGTTGAAGGTGGAGGTTAAGCAAATATTTGTGTTCACTGTTAGGTTACAGAAGAATATTTAAGGCCTTTCTGAAAATCTCCTACCCACTTTGCTTTTCATTACTACTATGGAAGCTTAAAACTGAAATGTGTTTTCTTAGTGTTTGTGGGTTTGTTTTTTTTTCTCTTGTCTGTCACATGGCACACAATGGTTGATTGTAGGGTTGCTCATAAGTACTGGATTCTTGATGTTGTTTTAATATATTTTTTTTCCCCAAAATTCATTTCAGGGTGGGGGAGAAACCATCCATAAATAAATAATTTCCTTATCTATTCACAGCATGTGTAAGTAGACCCAAGTTTGGGTCTACCAGTCTTGGAAGTACGCTTTCCGTTACAATCCTAATGCGTTAGTTGTCTCATCTGTGTTGGGAAAGCTTTTTTTTTCTTCTTAGTAGAGGATATTACTGTTAAGCCAATTCTAATCCATTGGAATAATTTATCTCTCAAAGCATTGTATCAAGCTATCTTAAATTAATTTCTGACTTCTGAAAGAGGTGTGTAATAATGAAGATTGGGTACTGACTGGAACTCAATACGCTGACAGTATTTTTTTTGTCCCCACTCTGTCAAATGGTTAGCATCCTCAGCATCGTATCCCTTAACACTGAAAAGGTGAGGTCTACAAGAGTGAAGTTTTAATTTGGCTTTCCTGGCAAGATTTCTCTTTGCCTTCCTTGGTCATACACATGAAAGTCTCAAAGCAATATTCAAAAAGGATGTAAGTTTGTTCATGCGTCTGCACAGTTGTGCTGAAATAGACATTGTGTGTGTGTGGTTAATGCAGAACCATCCAGTTGACTAGTGTCTTAGTTTCTAGTGGCTTTTTTAATTTTCTGCTCTATAAATGGAATTTAATCTCCAGCACTAGGAAGTGGCCCGTCAGATCCTATCCCAGGTAAACTCTCATAGTGTGGTTAGATGTTTCCCAGGATGGGTTTTCATGCTAGCATGACCTGTCAGTGAACCTGCAGCTTTTCAGTAGGGCCTTGTAGTCTAATTTGTATAAGGCCAGTTTTGGTAACAAGTTCACATCATCAGCTCTATAAGCATGTGTTTCTGCAGTCCATGATATTTTCTGGAAGTACTTGGAATGGTGTAAGACTGGCCTGTTTTTGTTAGTTTGCGGGATTCGGTTGCATCAGGACATCAAGTCATTCATTATATGTACTTGTAGATGTTGGTGTCCTGAAGGGACTTAGAAAACAAGCACTGTATTAGGGCAATAATTTATTTTAGTAGTATCTTACTGGGATTTCCTGCGTGGAGTTTTTATTTGGCTATTTATTAAGGACTCGGAATAGTTTTGCTGGAAAGATTTAGGGGAAAGAATACCATGTGTCAAGGTGAGGGATGTGGGGTCACCACCCCTTGCACGTAAAAAGGAATTTAAAGTCTTCTACTACATGTGTGAGTGCCTTCACCGTCAGCCTGTTGAGTCTGCTGGGGGACAAAAGACTTCCACTCGCTACTACCTCCTCTTTCTCCTTCTCCCCCAACTACACAGGGCTTGGCTTTTTGTGGATTTTAATGCAAGTGCCCCAAACAGAGTTTTAACTAATCTTCGATTTTGGAGAAGGGGAACAAAAGGATGGTTTATGTAGACTGTCTTTTTGAATGCTCTTATTTGGCAGCTGAGCTGAAAGATCATGTATTTGCTCAGCTCAGCACCGTCTGCAGGCTGCTTTTCCGGGATGAATAGCTGGATGTCTGTCCTCACTGAGTGGCGATGATCAAATATGATCTTGTGCAGCAGTTCTAAAGCTGTCTTGTTTTGGTTTTTCCAAGCAGGATTGTGAACAGTGTTACAGTAGCTTTCTTTAAAAGTAAGCACAGGGGACAAGAAATGTACCAAATTAGTAGCAGAAACTACCCGTAAACAAGAGATACATTTTTATTGGATATCATGGGAATTTCATTCCTTCTTGAGTCACCTGCTTAGTCTCTCCTCTTCTCTTTTTTTTTTTGTTTTGTTTTGTTTTTCATCTCCTGCACCAGATAAAAGCATTAACTTAGAAGAAACCTGTACCAGTTTGCCACTGATCATGGCTGCAGGAAAATAGCGAGCAATGAAATTGGAATGTGGCACAGAGACTCTCTTGCTCAAATACGGTTTTAAAAAAAAAATCTTCCTTTTCCCCCCTCTCAAAGGTTGCCATAAAAGTGGGACTCTGCCCAGTGTGAGTCAGGTTTTGGCCCTGCTTGTGTGGTCAGTGCCTTATTTTCAGAGCTCTGGAGTATAATTCCTGGTGCAGTCAAAGGCTGTTGAGAACCTGTGTTTGATATTTTGAAAATAATTCCTAATGTCAGTCTAATTTCACAGATCATGAAAACTTACTGGTTAAAGCGTTCTACTACTTAAAGTCAACACGTTAAGAATGGAGTATTAAGGCTTTATTTTAATACCAGAGTACAGTTATGGCTATGATTAGTTTTTAATCACATACTCCCAACTTTATACAAATATGTTTTGGCAGCTGCAGACCAATTGGATTGGCCATCCCTGATTCAGCACTTCTGTCCCTGGTGAATATACATTGCTTACACATATAAATTACCATAAACCATTTGTCACATCGGGGGATTCCACTCTTCCTCTCAAGATCAAAGCCTTCTGGTTAGCAGTGTTTGCTGTAGCCATGCCTGAACTCTGTGTACTCTAGTTTTTCCATATGAAGGGTGTTTAGAATGGCATTGAACCAGCACTGTTGAGTTTCTCCTTGTTGCTGTGGAGTTTCTCTTCTCGGAAATTGCACGCTTTTCTTTTAGGATGCAGTCAGTAGGATATATATATGTTGCTGAGAACTAAGATGCTCAGTGGCTTATTGACACACTCTGTTAGGATATTCAGGAGTTAGGGGAAAGCTCCTGCTTTCCATTTGCAACCTTTGTAAGGTTTTTTTCTTATTAAGCATTTGGTCTTTGTCGTGGAACATTCAAAGCTGTTTGGCTTTAAATGTTGCCTCCTGTTGCTCATGTTTTCTGTTAATGGTAGGTTATGTGGTGGAAATAGAGTGTTTCTCCCTATGTCAGTTTCTCCCTGTCTCTTACTTTCAAAAGCAGGTAGTCTCCAAAATCTTAAAAATAAGGTCTGATTTCCAGCTCTTGTGAAGAGAGTTGTCCTCCTGGGTTAGGTCCTCAGAGGAGCCAAAGAAAGAGTGGTAGCAACTTCTCAGTGTGCTTCCATGAGCTAGTACCAAGACTGTACCCAACGGCTCTTAAGCCAAGGAGGAACTGAGAGTCTGTTCAGTTGATTTTAATGTCCTGTTGGTACCAGCCTTGTCTCTGATGTAGTCTTCAGTTGCGGTATTACTGTCTAGTATTCATCCTTCAGGAGGCATTCTGCTGGGTAGATGATTTTGTTATTCCTCATTTATTTGTGGTACAATCAGTGAGGGAGGTTGAGGCGTCCTGTGGACTTGCACAGGAAGGAGTTAACCAGAGCATGTTCTGTTGTTCCCTGCGTGTTGCATTTTTGGAGACCAGTCTCGAACATGAGAGGTGCTTTATAGGAGCTCTGCCTCCTCTGCCTTCCCCAGAGCTCTGTTGGCAACATGAAATATCCATTCAGAGGAAGTGAATAGTGCTGGTCCTGCATCCCCTTTGAAACACACACACTACCCACCCCCCCCCACCCCCCCCCAACAGCAGAGGAAATCTCTGAGAAGGAAGAACAGATCAAAGATCAGAACATTTGCATAGTGGTATCTGCTTCATCTTTGTCTCCAGAAGATGCAATGGTCATTTTCATTGCCAATGCATTTGGATAACTGTGAATGCGTCCGAGATTTATAGCATGAGGTGTATGAGTGATTCCCAGTTCCATCAACAGAGGTGCGTGGTAGAAGTACATAGATCACCCGTGTCAGAGAGAATAGCTTTTCCTGTTAGTTAGTAAGGCCGTAACGGAGTTGGCCACCGTATTTCGCTGACACCAGCAACTGTCCATCCGCTCTGCAGCTGGAAAAACAAATATGCTTGCTACCTTTATTCATGTTTGGCACCTGGCTTCTTGGTTACAGCTGTGAATGAAAAGAAGAGGCAGCATCAACCCAAGGTGATTCCATTTGAGAACAATGCAAAATGGGTAGATCTCCATATCGTAACAGTTGTTCTTCAACTCAAGGCAACCTCGATGCCTTGCATTTTAGATTGCCAAGACTTTCTCGCACTTCACCATTTTGTTAGGATTTCAGATTTTCTATTTCTTCAAGAAGTTAGAATAGTTCTTTCCCAATTTCTGAAGGATTCCTAGCAATAACAGCACTCAGCAAGGTTTGGTGGACGCAGCAGTCTTTGATTTGTGGTTTATGGCAATTTTGGTGGTCCTGAGTGCATTCTGGGATTCCAGTAAAAAGTCAATGAGAAGGGCAGGATATTTTGTTCAAGATCTTGCATTTGTAATCTATAAAACCAGATGCTACCTTGCTTTTAATGGGAGTAGGTAAATAAGGCAGACCTGACGCTGACAGTAGTTGAAAAACAGCAAAAGACAATTTATTCCACCGGGCCTTCCCGAAATCTCCTTGTGGAGTGTACCTATGGAAGAGGTATTGCAGAGATCATTTATCTGAACTTCCCATTTGGCCTCGCCAGGTAGAGTAATCTTTCTGACAGGTTAACTCAATCTAATTGTAATGAACAGGTGTCTATATTATGTACCACCATGTTTTTCTCCAGGCTGTGGTTTACTAGACTGGAGAGCGTGTTTACACGGGCGGCACCGTACAGCGTTATTTGTTGTGCATCTCCCACCCCCCTTCCCTTTTCTTGTTTAGGGAATCTGTTCAGGAGTGGCTTGTCTGAAAAATTGGAGTCCCTTCTGTTCATCAAAATAGCAGAGCGGCTCCACTGAGAGTGAAACACCTTTTAACTCTGTTAGCACCTAACCAGCTCTGCGAAATCAGTATCTTCATCTGTTGGATAATATTTAGCCTGTTGGCATCATTTTGAGACCCAGATTTGCCTGCTCATATGTTCCCCTGCAGCTGGCCCGCAGGAAATGTCTCCATCACGTGAAGGTCTGAGCTGTCAGGAGCTCCTCGCATGCAGAGGCTGGATAAACCGCTCTTTCTTCCTAGATTGTTTGGGGGAAAATTTCAGCGTTTGGTACAGAGAAGTTTCCATTCTGCTCTTCAGCTTTCTAAATTCCTTCACTGAAGCATTAGAGGAATTCATTTTATCCAGCACGGTGGATAGTGTCTGCAAGGACCTTCTCAGCTGCTCAAAGAGCCGAAGCTTACCTTCCCCCGTGGCGGATGGAAGACGCTGTGCCGAGAAGCCGCAGCTTGACTGTGTCTCTGGAGCTCTCGTGCTCTTTTGGTGAAAAGAGCGCGCAGGAGGGTGAGCAAAGGAACTGCTTCATGGCTTCTCCTTCAGTCAGGACCGGAGGTCAGGGGCAAATCTGGTTTGTGGGTCCTGTTTCCATCCTGCCCCTGTCAAATCCCAAGGAAAGGGATTCAAGAGGGGACTTGCTTACTTGGAAACATTAGGAAGGCGGGGAGGCATTAGGGAAAGGGCTAACATCTTATCTCTGAGTCAATGACCGCTAACAGAGCTGCTGGATGCAGGACGTCATGTTCCTCTTCGCTGTGTCAAGAGGTAGTTGAATTATGGGACTAGTGGATTTAGCATCACAGATCTCTCAAAGTTGCTCACTTTTGAGCCTGCGGGACGCTAAGATACGGTTTGAGCAGGTGCCCGTCAGTACATAATGAGCAGGCAGTAAAAAATCTGAAATTTTTTGCAAGAGAGGGAGAGTAAGAAGTGCCAAGGCTTTTGTTCCAAAGCCTTAGGGTCTTCCAGTACTTTTCCCTACTCTGTTAGCCTTTGTATTGCTATATGTGTTTCTACTGACTTTGCTGCTCCTGAAGACAGTAAAAAGTTCATGAAGATGCAGCCAGGGATACCCCTCAGAGCTTTGAGCTGACCCGCAGTCCTGGTGGCCAGAACTGCTGCATTTACCGAACTGATCTGTCAAAATGGCATCTTTAATGCCATATTTGATATTTTGGCGTGTTGGAATTAACTCTTCTCCCAAGTCTGTTTTTGTGTCTTCCACATGAATATAGTATATCGAAGGTTCATGTTTTCATAGAGATGAGGAAGATTTGGCTGGACTTTTCCAGAAAGCTGAATGACATATATTTTCAGGTTAGTGTGAACAGCTGGATTTGTAGCCTGTTGAAAGGTGAATTTTGAGACATTCCAGAAAGGCAGGTGCTGTTTCTCTTCACAGGATAAAGAGGTCATTGCAGGGGGACTCTGTTGGCTTATTGGTAAGAAATTGTTCTTGAGCTTTCTTTGTGCAGCTCTTCCCTGTGCAGCATTAAAGGCATCATTTCTTCTTACATTTAATGTGATGGTGCACCCCAAGAAGCTGTATTTTTGTTCTGTTCTCAGCTGTGTGTATGGCTGTTTGCTGATCATTGCTATTGAAGCAATATAGAATTGTGTTACATTTGCCTTAACTCACTGTTTAATGTACAGATGTGCAAGATAATAGTTGAATTATAAACATTAGACTCCCAAAGATGTTTGGAGATCTAGTCATTAATCTTAAGGGAAGATAAGTGGTAAAGTCTCTTGCACAGGCATGGAAATGTAAACATGGTAGGTAGAAAGAATAAAGGTGGAGCCATATCATCTTTTATAGATGTACTTTGTCTTGATAAAACTTAATTAAAATTTGACAGGAAGCAGTGCCTAATGAGTGTTCATTGGTCACCAATGATTAACAGCTTCAGGTATTTGTATTGTATTTACAAGCAGTTTGAAAGCAGCAGCAGCTGAAATTTTTCTTTTGATGTGCTTGGTCTACAGTGGGGTAAGGGAGAGTATTCGATGTATCACTTGCAGGTATTCACAGTTGTATTGTCTGTCAGAGGGGGTTTGTTAATTTAAATGTAATGATAGATTCTCTTAAACAGCTGAGATCTCTTTTCATTTAAAACTGTTTTTGTGAAAGAAGTGTTGCTGTTTTAAATGCCCCCTGCCTTAAGAGGACGATTTCTGTTGCAGGGGAAGGATAATGATACGATACATGGAGGGAGGGAACTGAGCTAGCTCAGCTGTGGGCATCGCTTTGTAGTGTTAGCAGCTGACGAGGGTTGAGGGGTTCTGAGGCTGGACGGAGTGTATCTGCATAGTCAAAATACCTTCACCAGCGTGATACTTAGGAGGAGTCTGGGTCAGTAATTGGACAGGATCAGCAGTTTGGGAGGAGTCTGGGTCAGTAATTGGACAGGATCAGCAGTTTCGCTTTGTCAGGCATGTCTGCGTTTAAATTTAAAGCACTGTTTGCATTCTGCTTCTTGGTTAATTGTGAACAGACATGACTAACTTTCTGATTAACATAGTGCCTTTAAAACTTGCCAAACAGTTCCTGTCTAGAGAGTCTGTTTTTAAATTTTGCTCACAATATCAAACTGGGGACAAAGGGACTTACTGAGGATGGGTAGGGAGATCTTGAGAATGTTTTATGATCTGCCATTGCTTCAGCAGTCACAACCGACGGCCTGTTTAGGGTACAGGAACATAAATTTTTCCTTTTTGTCATTCTGTGGGTGTTTGAGGTTTGTCAAAACCCTGCAGTGGGATGTCTTGAGTATGGACTGACTGTTCTGACTTGAGCAGCAAAGTTAGCTCCTGTAGGGGTGGAGGAGGAGGGGAACAGGCAGGCTGTGGCTTTTCTTCATGAAAGCCAGATATGATGAAATTCTGGAACAGGTGAAGCAGTTGTTGCCTCTATTTCTTGGAGCCTTGGTGCTTCAGGCAGTGTATGGATGGTGTGTGAGAGATACTGCCTGCCAAGGAGGTGAGCTGCGCTTGGTTTGCCCTAAGAGAGGTGTGGTGCCAGGCTATTTACTTACCAGCTTTATCTTTCCCCGGAATGCAGTCTCACTGGACGTTGAATTCATCTTGACGTTATGGCTTTGGCCCTCCTACTCTCTCATGGTTTCTGCTTTCATGACTTCATCCGCGTGTATCGTTTTATTTAGCTACGGGAAGCTTTCCGAAGCTTGAAGTGCAATTTGCATGTGATCCCTGTGTGGTTGCCCTTTCATTACGTGAGTTCAGTCTCTGCTGTTCGAGTGCAGAGCAGGGCAATAACGATATCTTAAGCTTCTTGCAGGTGGAATACACTTGCAGGACATATCATGTCTTGCAGAGACCTTATAGTAGGTGTAATACTGTATGTGACATCTTAGGTTTCTATTTAAGGATGTGGCTATAATCTATTTTGATTTACAGGACTGCTTTTTTGTTCTCTGCATTTTGGCTGTGGTCTTACATAATTAAAAAAACAACCCACAGGTCAGTGTTTTACTTCTTGAAGGTCCTGTGGCTTGTTCCTTTCTGCTAAGCGGGTGTGTAGATCATCAAACCTCCAATATAGCTGTTCTTAGGACAACGAGGATGCTGAGGACTGAATGCGTGGGGCAGCTGAATTAGCTCTTAGGTGTTATATACAAGATTTCCTCTTAGCATGAACTTATGTAAAGAAGTAACTTTCCCTGTGCGGTCTGTTGTGCTTTCTAGAGCAGAGGGTGCTTGTAAGCTGAGGGGTAGTTTTGGGAAGGGGGAAGCAGCCAGGCTGCGCAGAGTCCCTATCGTGATTTCCTCCGGCTTTCTCAAACACATTCCTTAGTGGTGTCTGGCTCAGGGAGGCTGGTCCATGGAAAATCCACACAGCTGCTGAAGGGAGAGGATTACATTTATTGGGGGTGGGAACTCTAGGCTTTTGCAGAGTCGGAGAGCAGATTGTCAGGCTGAGCAGCTTCCTGGGATGGAGGGGCATTGCCTAAATAGCCTCGGGGGTCCACCATGGATCAAGCAAAGGCGAGTTTCAAAAGAAACAGAGGAATAAGGCAAGATGGAAAATGTTCTCAAGTATATTAACATTTAAAAATATTTCTCTAAAATTCCAGTTAAATCATCAGGCCTAATTTACTGTAATGTTATAATTTCCATAGCATGCATATTATTTGAGCAGCGTGGTTTTGGTCCATGTTTTAAAGAAAGTTGAACCAGTAAAGTGAGGAAGTCACGGGCCAAGTGCTTGAAACCAGGCTACTGAAGTGAAACCCTGTTTGACAACTGTAGATTAAGCTGTAGGAAAAATTTGTTTCTTATTTTCAAGTTACATCATTTAAATGAGTGGATCAGTCCAAACTGAGAAAACAAATTAAAAAAAAAAAGAAAAATCAAAACAGTTTATTTTCTCTCCTCTCTTCTAGCTAAAAATAAAGTGTGAGAGGATAAGATAGCTGTAAAATCGTGGAAGATCTCATCTGTAATGAAATGGCAGCATATATCCTCTCTTCTTTACTTAATCAGCATAAGTGCAAAACATACTTTATACTTAACCTTTCTCATGTATCTAGCACATTTAAAAGTTATAATTTTCCTCATTAAAAAACTTACTAAAATGTCATTTCTGTTCATTTCAACAGAATTCCAGGCTGTGATATTTAATTGCTTACTGAATCAGAAATATTACTGAACATTATTTCATCATCGTGAGATGTAAAATGAAGATTTGTAAATAATACTAGGTTTTATTCTAGTAGAAACAGCTGAACAGTGGTATCGTCCCAGTAGTCAGAAAGAAGCAGGCACACTGTAGTATGTATACACATGTACACACATGAAATTGAGAGGAAATTGTTATGTCTTACCCATCTTCCCCCCCAAGAAGGTGACAATTGGTATAGTACAGATGCAAACCAAAGCTTAATCTTAGGACAGTAAAAGAATCTCCCTGCTCCTATTTTTAACTAATTTTCTTTTAACTTCTTTGATTTACACAGCTGCTTTTTTATTCATTCTTCCTGTTCTGGTCACTGTTTTATTTAACAATAACAACAACAAAAAAACCCAACACTGAGACCTATTTTCTTCATGAAGACAACTTTATGGTTTGTTCCTTTTAGTTTTGTAACTGTGAGTTCATCTCTGAGGAATTGAAATTTTAAGGAGGCAATTACTGAACAGCTTTGTTGGGAGTTAGATTTTTCTACTTAAATCTACATTTTTCACCTGCACCTCTCTAGATTCTATCAAATAAATTACAGTAAGGAAAATGAGTCGATATGGATTTGTACCCTGGGTTTGGAAGGCTTGGTACCGCAGAAGAGCCTGTGTGTGACATGAAAAGTTAGAGGGGTTTGCCCAAACACTCTGTAGTTCAAAACGAGCTTGTACACATGGCTCAGTTACAGCATGAAGTACTGCAATTCTAGGCAAAATAGCTTTAATAAAACAAACAAAAACCCCAGCAAAATGCATACACTTGGATATTTTGTTCTGACTAATGTGAAAGTATGTCCAGAAGTATTTCTGGTGTTTTAGGAAGTTGCATGCAGATAGTGATGGTATAAAAGTTGCAGTCTCGGAATTGCAGTTTCTTCTCCTCTTTAAAATGCCAGCAGTGGTTCCTCAGTTTTGCCTTTTTGAAGAGACACATCTTATTTTGTGCTAGTTCACGGTTACAAAGCAAAACAGTAAAAAATTTCTTTTTCTTTGGTATAAAAAAAGTAAAATGATGGTCTTAAATTCTTTAATGCAACACAAATGGCTTAATTAAAAAAAAAGGCAATTATTGCCTTTTTCTTCAGAAACTTGTTTTCTCCCTGCCTAGAAAGCCAGATTTTTTTTTTTCAGTGAAGAGACCTAGATACTTTTCTTCAAATATTTTGGTTGACACATTTCTTAGTTCTTTCATCTCTAATAAATAGATAAATTCCCCTGCAGCTGATAAAATATGTAATCTTTTAATGTTACTTGAATTTGTACTCCATAATACAGTGGTTTTTTTTTTCCCTGTGTCATGGTCTATGCATTCAATGTAGGAATAAAATAAAATTGTTTTACATTTATTCATCCTATCTTCTGGTGAATAAACCCTTTTAAAATCCATCTTGGTTTGTAGTTTAATAATATGTTTGAAGTATCTTTTTTTTTTTTAATCTGTTTTTTTTTTTTTCTTTCTCCTATTTTATACCCTGGCCAGTAAAGCTGGTAGGCATCTGCTCAATTCTAAGTATATTAGCAGCTTCATGGGCCTTCTTTGATTTGTATGATCTTGTGTTATGTTCAAAATTGTGTATTATTCCTCAGGAAAGTGAGCTATTTCTAGTAGCTTTTCAAAACAGTCTAATGCACACAGTTGTAACTTGAAAAAGTTCTTTTCTGTTTTGGTTTTTGCCAGTGGTCTGTTCCAACTGAGTCAAAATTGGGCCTTCCCCCCTCCCCCTTCTTTTTTTCCCTCTGGTATTTGTATCTTTCGTGCTGCATTAGTTGCTAAGTAGTACTTTTGTGGTCAGGGTCTGTTTCTAGCTTCAGCTTTTCAATTTTGGAAGGATCATGCCAAATATTTTGTGAAGGATGATCTGCCAAGAAAATTTCATAGGAGAATAACCAACCTCTACTTGGAAGCATATAGCTGACTACTTTTGTTTTTTTTTTCTTCTCCTAAATAATTGTTGTTAAGATGTGCACTGATCTTTGCTTTTTTTATTATTGTTATCCTTATTGCCATAGGTCTTTGTCCTTCAGTAGTTATTGCTAGGAATGAGAATTAAATGTTTTAGTGGCTGCCGAGATCTGTAAAGCCACTTTGCTTATACAAATCCTTTATCTGGTTTTCTGTGCTGGAATAAAAGGAGTTGACCTAACATCATTAATGAGCTTTTAATCCCTTATTGCTTGAGTTAATTGGCCTTGAGTAAGAAAGTGTCTGAAGTCTGTGAGTGAAAGGTAGGTTGCCCTCCTCCCAATTTTCTCTGCAAGAGATATACTATCTAAATTATCACCAACTGCCAGTAAAAATAAATACATTTAAGCCTTATTTGCATTATAGCTGTGCTTAGTAGTGCCAGTCGCAGATCTTACTGCATTGGGTTTCAGGTTTTGATGTGGAATTTTTTTAAACCCTGGTACTTTTGTGTATTCTGGGTTCTGCTCCTTCAATAAGGGAAACTGCAAGTGCTGTAAATGTGGAAATAGGGAGTGACAGCTGTGAAGTTTGCCTCCTGTTTGGTACTGATGTGTGTTCCTTGTCTGAAGGACGAGGAGTGGCAGTGTCCATCTGGAGAGCACCCACAAAATCAATATTTGTCTTTGTACAATATTCAGCCTGATAGCCAAAGTGATGGCTCTTTTAGCAGTGCCACTGGAGTATAAACTAGCTGACACAAGAAATTCAGAAATACATATAAAAAGTAAAATTAGCACATGAATCTTTATTTTTGGTTTATCCTGAAAGGTAGTAACGGTGATGGTTGTAGGAGATGGTTCTGTTTTAGTGTATTGAATCTATAAAGTCTCTGTTAGGGAAATGGTTTCTGAAAGCCTCTGTGGCTTTTGCTATAAAGGAGCCTGGTACTGCTCTCCATCTCAGAAATCCAGCTGGAAGATTGCAGGGTGAACAACTGCCTCTGGGTCTTTCTGCCTCCTAAAAGAGAAACAGCCCTGAAAGGTAGAAATTGTTGTTAGGTACCTCTTTTTCCAGCAGCAAAGACTAGCTAGACATCTGCTTCATGTGTGAGCTGCCCTGGCACACCTCGGGTGGTGAACAGAGCATTGCGAGGACTCAGAATGGGAGGAACAGTTGTTTCTGTCTGGCACAAATCTCAGCTCTTTCAGTAAGACTTGCATTAAAATTTGACAGAGTTGTCCCACTGTTTTTTAAGCTATCCTCTTTTCTTCCTTCTTTGACATTTTTAATCCATCCGTAGACCTTCCCACATGAAGGATGTGTTCAGCATCTGTTCTGGAGATGCTCTCGGCACTGAGCAAGAGGGCCTTTATTCAGTCCAGTACTCTGTTTAGGTTTTCTTAGGATGGGGCCATGGGGAATTTTGGCTTGGTTTCTCTTATTTTGTTTTATATAGAAGAAAAGAGGGGGGAGGGGGGACGGGATGGGACACACAGACCTGCAGTAATTGCACCTGTATGGGTTTGGTACATGTACCCATCTAGGAGGTAAGATACAGGGGAATGCAGGAAAAAATACATGGGTCGATACCACTTCTGTGAGTCTTCTGAGGATGCTTGAAGGGTGTGCTGCCTGGTACCGGGACAGGAACCAGCACGCTCTCGACTCAGTCTAGAACTGGAAAGCAATAGTTGGAGCTACTATTTTTAGCTGGAGCTCAGGCAGAGGAGCTCTGCAGCCGCTCCGTGGCCTCTACAGGCGATTCTCCTGCTTGTGCATTGTCCTGACACCGAGGTCTGGATCTGCTCTGAGCAAATGGCAGCCTTTGACTCTCTTACTCCGAGCAGGGTGCTGATCCGGTGAGCGTTTCAGGAGATCGTGTTCAGCAGTGAGCCGTCAGAACTGGCATCTCTGCTTGGGTTAACCTTTACCTGCAAATTTTCAAGGAATTTTTTTCTCAGAGCGCTCAGAGAGTTTGGTTTCTCTTACAAATTGCTTTCCTGATGTACGGGACCTCAGAAGGTTGCGGTATCCTTTTCTCGTGAAGGATAGCAATTCTAGGCTCACACAATGGGGATTAAATCTTCTTGCTTTTAAGCTAGGTTTTCTGAGAACCTTTCTGGCTACATATTGACTTTTTATGAATCCCTAGCTCTACAGTCTGGGTGTTAAACTCAGCTGGTAAAGAGGTGGTGTTTTAGAAGTACAAGCCTCTCCTTTCTATTCATTAAGAGTATGTCCAGCGTTGCTGTTCTTTGCTTTAGCTGCCTGATAGTTTTCCAGCTCTATTTACAAAGTGTTTTTAAAACTGACAGACTGATTTATGTATATCGTAAGAGTAAGCAAAATTGTATAGTTAATTATGTTAAACACTAGGAATGCTTATTTGAACTTCTGCATTAGGACATAATCCAAATTCTGTTACAGACCAGCAGGTCACCATCCACCAAGATCAAATTCTTCTCTAACACATCCCTTGCCTCTTACTTGAGAGATAAATGGTAAATTAGTCAGATTAGAAACCTAATACAGTCTGGCAGTTCCTGTCAGATTTTTTAATATTACCTCTTGGGTACTGATTTTTATGGATGGATGTTTGTGTGTTCACAAAAAACCCCAAGAAAATTATGAAACCCCCCAAACTTACTGTTATGTTAGAGTTGCTGAGGCCCCCTGAGGACTTGCTGTCCTTCGTGACAGCAGGTCTCTGGGGAGGCTGCCAACGTAGCAGGAGACCTCAGGACCCCAGAGTTGGTCTTGAGGGTTTCTCCTTGTGTGCTGGGAATAGCAGTGAGGAATCAGGGGCCTTATCTTGAGAAATAAGTCCTTCCTTTGCAGAAATGTCTCATCTCTTACGTGTGACCAGTTTGAGCGTCGGATAAAAAATTGAAGCAGGGTTACATATAAGAATGTGGCATGTTCATGGGAGCATTTGTATCGTATGGAAGAGGGATACTACACCTTAAGTGAAATCCAAATCGTCATGTGGAAAAGCTCATGGCTGAAGTGCTGCTGAAGGGTCTGGTGGTTGTGCCAAGCTGTGGCAGCTGCTCGATGAAGTTTTACTCCACAGATGGGCTGGTTGTGGTGGCATCTTCAAGATCCCGTCCGCTATTTCAAGGTCTCTGTGCCCCTGCCTTCTGGTACATATGTGCAGTAGTCTTGGTTTGTTCAGGTATCCTGTATTAAGTATCTTTTTTTTATTCCCCTAATGCCTGTAATATTTTGGATTCTCATTTTTAATCACAACTGAAATACCTACTGTGCTTCCTCTGAGTAAGAAAGGAATCTGTTTTCATGGATTTAGAGCAGCCCAGATGAGAGACATTTCTTTGGGTCACCTTAGTTGGTTGAGAGCTCTAGGCAGTGGTAGACGTGGATTCAGAGATGTAGGTAGGTGAATTCAAGGGTCTGATGATACCGTGAGATATGGAAAGAACAATGCAGCATAATGGGAATTTCAAAACCGCATAGAGCAGGTTAAGAATTAGAAAGTGTAAGAGGTCAGAAACTAGAAAGCAGATGAGAAACTTCTATTTCAGTCGCTGGGCAGGAGGCGACGGTACCTTTTGAAGGCGTATACGGTAACTGAGGAGAAGCAGGCAGCACTTGAGACAGCAAAATGTCGTGGTCACTGATGAGTGAAGCTTGGCAAGGAATGAATAAGATGGGGATGCAAGGGAGGGTTGCCACAGGAGCTGCAATTATGATTAGATTAAATGAAGACACGGTTGAACAAACGACTCTTCTGGTGAATTGGGTTGTTGATCCAAGGCTGGAGATTAGACATTGACGTTGAGGCAGGGAGGGGATTTCACCGTGAAAATGGAAAATACTAATTTGGAGGCTGTCAGAGTGATATTGCTGTCTGAATCTTCCCCTTGTCTTCCTCAGTGTTGAAGGAGAAAGTGGCTGGACAAGGAGACTGAGCACATAAACTTGTATTCAGATGTCCAAGTGAAAAGATTCTCCAATTTTTTACCATCTCACACTGCTCAGTACTGTGGACCCCCTGGGGTGGAATTGTTTGGCTTGCAGTTTTAAAAATAAATAAAACAAAACTGCAGAGTGCATAACTGGTTCTGAAACCAGTTTTCTGTGTTATTTCTGGTCATTAGCTACAGAAAGTGTCCTACCCAAAATGTGTTTTCTTGTGTGCGTTGTTTGGGTGTGTGGTGGGAAACATCATACACAGGGATTGCAACGGGTGTCACATTGGCTTCCACTGTCCCACAACAGCTTTTTGATGCAGTTCTGAGAAGAAAGATAAGTCTCGGTGGGAAAACACGATGATTTTTTGTGTGTAATACCATAAAACTCTCCCAACTCCCCAAAAACCCAGTCCTACCAATAGTGCACCTCTCATTTTTGAGTGTGGCATTGGGACACACCGCTGACATTGTGCCTAGGTTGGAAAAACGTGTGTTGCTCCTGGACTGACAGCCTAACGCAGGCTCTGTCTGCGGCTAGTCCTTGTTGCAGCAGGCACCATGCAGATCCCAATTTGGTTGCTGGGAGTGTGCATCAGGAAAATGTCACCATTTGCTTGCTCAGCTCTTAACCACTTTCTGAAGGAGCTGTTGTCTGAGATGGGACCATGGGTTTAAAGGAACCTTTAATCTGCTCTGGTACAGCTGTGTGTATGCTTGAGGGAACCTGGGTTGTGTTGGCTGGTGCTGACATATACTGGGGGAAAAAAAAGTGTAATGATTATTGTGCTGTCATATTAAACTAGTGACATGGAATCTAGGTCGCTATGACTATGCAATGGGATATTCAAAAAAAGAGGAGTACTTGTGTTTTGTTTTATTTTGAATACAAGCTCTATGTGATGTTGTGTAGTATTAGTATTTAGCTGCTAAAATATTCTGGAAGAGCTGTGCTCAGTGGGATGCTCTCACTCATCCTATAGCAGGCTGTAGGACAGCTGAAGAAAAGGTGACCAAAAGACTACTACTTAGCTCTTCTTTCTCAGTAAATATACTCTGTATATGACACTGAGCAAAATAAACTTGACAGCGTGGCTCACCTCATTCCGCTATACCCTTGTTCTGGTCCCATTCTTGTGTAGGTCAAGTTTTCTGTTGGAGCTTTGCAATCCTTCTGCCAAAATCCTATAGTTTTAATTTTCATTCTGTGTAATGTGGAACATAATTTTCAGGTTTGAGTCTCATTAAACAAAATGAAGATCAGTACTAATAGACAGAAGAAGCTCTGTCTTCCTCTTGGCAAAAGTCTTCCAGCAAGTCCCCTGATCTGTCAGGGAAGTCGGGCTCCACTTCTGTCACGTGGGAACTGGATCACGTTGCTGATGGGGTTGTGGGCTCCAGCGTAGGAGGGAGCTGTGCAGCTTTAGTCTTTCAGCCTTTAGTGTCAAGATGAGTTCTTAGGAGACTTCCTTACATATTGAAGGAATCAAGGCCAGCAGAATTAAAGACAATAAGAAATCTAACAAATTTTATTTTCCATTAGACTGAAATATCAGAATTCAGAAGAGATCATCAAAGTGCACGATATATATGTCATCTTTATGTGATAAATGCATATAAATGGTAACTTGCTATGTCATTAATAGCTCATGAGATACTGAACAGCAGCTATACTTGTTAATTGGCAGGTCTGGATTACTTGGTATGCAGGGGAGAGCAGCTCCCCTGGCCTCTGGTTGGTTTCAGCTAATTTTGAATTAAGACTTGAAATACTGAGGAAATTTCAGGGGACAGGAAGGAGGCAGATATTTTGCTGTTGGCTTTAAAAATGTAAATAAGATGACTAGGAGAACTATAATTTCTTAGCTTTCCTTCAATTTAGCCCCCACCAGTGAAGAAGTATATCAATAAGACAGATTGATGGATCGTTAACTAATTCTTCACATTAGGGAAATTATGGAGAACTTGTATTTTTGTCAAATATCATTTTTAGTAAAATTCCAGGTTTGATTCACGAAGCCAGCAATGTTGATGTAGTGCATTCCTGTCTATGGCTTCCTTGATACTACACAATCCTTTTTTAAGAAGTAGAATGATGCAAACTGTGGTCACCCATAGGACATGAGTTGAGAATTTCTTTAACTAACATGTCTCAAAATTATTTGAGGAGTCCTTATTTGACAGTTTTTATATCTAGGTGTGTACCATGGAGAACCAGTTTTTAGCCCTCGCCCTCTTACCTTCTTACATTTTTAATGATGTGCAAGGTAACAGTAATTCATCCTTGATCAAGTTTTCAGCTGACAGAAAGGTGTGGAAGAGAAAAGTTGGAACAAGAGTGACAGCAGAGAGATGTGTGTACCCATGTAAAGGTGGTGCAATCCAAGATGAAGGAATGAAAGCCATCAGTCGCATTTGCGGTCAGGTGATGTCTCTTGGGAAGCAGCTTGGGTAATTTGCTGCATGCTTGCAATACAACTGTCTAGACTGAAGATCCAATACAGTTCCTGTACCTGTGAGCATCCAAACAAGGATATTGAGGATCAGGAAATACTCAGCATTTTTGCCTTTGGTGCTGACACGAAAGGAGTTAAGTGATGTGTATGGTCCTGGTGTCATCAACTCAGGAATGTGTTCGGTTGGAAGATTAAACTGTAGGACGAGAAAACCAGTCTTAGGGCGAGTGGCTCAGATAACTTGATACATTTAGTTCATAAGTACCAACCTGTTCCAGCAAAGTTCAGTGGTTGAAACCCAAAATAGTCCATGTCCAGGCTATAGATCATATGCAAAAACTTAATCATAATATTGGATAGCAGCAGGACACAATTTGGTGAAGCTCTATGGCCTATCGCATATGAGAGCTGAGAGCCAGTAATTGCAGTGATCTCCTCCGGCCCGAACCTTCAAGTCCCTGCCAAGCAGTCTGCGTACCAAAGACCTTTGGCAGACTACATCCATTCCTTTAGGCTTCAGCATAACAGTAGCAGTGGCAGTTATTGCTTATATGGAAAAGGAATATCTGTAAGGAATACGATCTTTTTTGTACTTCAGAAATGAAGCTGATTTTCTGGAAACCATGCAGTCTCCTTTATCTGAACAGCTTAGCTGCTTGTGTATAGAAGCGTGGATAGTGGAGGTTCCCTGGCTTCACCAAGATAGAGTGTGTGCTTGGTCTCTTAGGGGAACATCTGTGTTTCATAATGGTATTGTTAGGTGTAACAGTACCAGAGATGTGTGCTCCTGGATGTTGAAGGGTATCAATGATTTTGCTGTGATCTAAAAACACCTCTGGTAGGAGGGCACTTTTAAGAAGTGGTAAAGGTTTCCTTTGTGGTTAGCAGATAACTATCTGTTTCTGTGTTCAGTGATTTGGTCTGTTGGCTTCAGATGTTTGGTTCTGTTGTACAGTTGTTAAGGTTCTCTTTGACTTCAGCTGAGTTGTATGTGTGTCCTTGGCATGCATTTTGACACCCATCTCCTGGCTGAGCACTACAGGACTTTGAAAGGCCAATTATTGTCAGTTGTTGTTTGGTTGGTTTTTTTTCCTGGCTGGAAAGCCTTTCCTGCTGTGGAAGCTTGTGTTGACAAAACTGAGGGGTTCATCTTTCAAGTTCTTGCTTTACCTGTTGTTAAATTAAGATGACTTCTTGTCCATACACAAGAGAAGAGTGTTTTGTTCTGTAGTGGCTTCCTTCAGTTCAGTCCGCAGGGGCAGATTTGCTTTGCATCCTCATCTTAAGTAACTGCTCAAATCGATTTCACCTAACCCAGTTTTCCCTCAATTTTCTATAATCTACCACACAACCAGATTTCATACGTTCAGAAGACTGCATGTTTGTTAGGATAAGAATGAAACAGTTGGGTTTAGACTCCTGTAGCTTTTGGATGATCAGCAAAAGGGGAATGCCGCAGTACCTAATTGGATCAGGTTGTGTGTCAAAAATAATATAGTTTAGCTCTGGTGATGATGCCCGAGTGATTTAGAGCTCATTTTACTGGAGTTAAAAGTGTTAATGAAATCCCCTCTTAAAACTTTCTGTATCTGAGGTTTCTGTAACATTTTCCTCCAGCACCGAATTCTCACCGTGAAGTTTACAGCATACTCGGAGAGAACATTTCTGTAAACACTTAATTGAAGCTCTCTACCCCTTCTTCTTCTCGAGGGTCATGGGGACCACTCGCCTCTGTCAGGGTCTGCTGGAAGGAGTTTGTTTTCAGAGTAAAGTTGTTCTCGGGGAGCTGTGACTCATCTGTGCTGCATCTGCAGTGCTTCTCCCTGCCCCTCCACCTATCAGTTCCACTTTCGGAGCACCCTGAGGTTTAGCACCATGAGATGGGTGGTTCAGCACTGCATGCTCCATGGTCCGACAGTCAGTGCTGCAGCACAGTGCTTTTGTACCACCCCAGCGAGCACGGATGGCAGAGACTTCTCAGTTTCAACAACCCTTAAAAATGGTGTTTGAGAGGTATGAACTTTTCATTTGCTGGCAGATAGCTGGGGTTTTTTGAAGTCTCGAAAGGAACTGCCAGTAATGCTTCACAACTCCAACTAGGTTGATGCTGTGCTAATACCGAAGCCAGATAATCCTCACCCAGGTTGCTCTCAGCTAATTGCATTGTGCCATACTTGTAACACATGACAGCCTAGCATATCTTTTCAGTTTGTAAGACTGTGTGAGATGCCTTTGCAGTATAATTAAATATGTCTTAACTCTCTTATTTCAGGCTAGAAATCTGCATACAGGAGAACTGGCTGCTGTAAAAATAATCAAGTTAGAGCCTGGTAAGTTTTACATTCTTTTCTGTATTTTTGAATTGCATTTTCATTTTTTCCATATGTTTATTTTCACATGGCTGTGAAGCTTCAGACAGAAGAAGTGTTTGGTTTTTTTTGTAGTTTCAGTGGTTAGATGACAGGAAGCACTGCAGGATGTACCATTACTTTTGGCTATGTCCTGCTCACTGTTTCATTGTTTGTTCTTATCTGCCTTATCGATTGTTGCATAAAAAGATGTTGCAGTTATAGTGTGTTGTTAGTACAAAGAGAAGATTAAGGACAGATGGTAAATTGTGAGCTCTGAGACAGTAGGGAGCTGGTAGGCTGTGTGAGTTGAAAGGGGGAAGGGAACAGGCAATGGTGCTAATGCCCGCCAAAGGTGCACTGGGAAAAACAGAGCTCTGTGCTTTTTAATGTGTCTTTTTTCTAACCTGTGCTGAGGGAGGAGGATGGCTCATACTATTATTTCCCCGTGCATTTTCTACCACTCCTCCTAAAAGCAGGAGATGCTTACTTGCTGCCCAAGAGATTTGCTGAGCTGAAGCCTAATTCCAGTCCTGCGTAGAGAGTTGAAATCAGAAATTGTGTCCTGAGTGGAAATGAGGAGAGGAGCTTTTTATGTCCTCAGTCATAACTCAGGCCCACCTGAGGGCTTTTTGAGTATTTATTCGAAGAAGTAATCTCTCATTACTTGGTTGCTGGCATACCTTTCAAATCCTTCCTTAGCATAGTCCTCTTCTGCATCTCTTTGCTGTATTAGTCTCTCTGTGGTTGTGGTTTGCTTGAATTGCTGTGCTGTGTCTGTTCAAGGTCCTGGCTTTCTGGGACAGGGGCTGAGGGAGGCTCCTCCTGTGAATGTGTGCTTGCCCAGTGCTCGTGGACTGACACCTGTAGCCTATGAAACAATTAAGGGACAATTAAGAAAGTAGTAGTATCTATGGAGACACAATGAGATAGCTTCCATGACTGGAGTGCTGCAGGGAATAAATACAGACTTTGTAAGGAAAAATGGAGGAAAATCTGGAAAGACACATGACGTGGGAGAGGCTGGCAGAACTGAGTGGTTTTTAGTCTGGGAATGAGAAGGCTGAAGAGGGATCTAACCACGGTCCTCCACAGCAGAATGGCAGAGGAGCTGGAGCCAGGCTCTTGTCAGGAGTGCCCAGCAAAGGGGTGAGAGCCAGCCAGCACCGTCTGCACCAAGGGACAGTCCAGCTGGATGTGGGGAAAATTCTTCACGGGGAGGGTGTTTGTGATCTGGGGCAGGGCCCAAGGAGGTGGTGGGATCTCCATCCTTGAAGATTTTCTGAAGCTGACTGGCCAAAGCCTTGAGCAACATGACCTGACTCTGCATTCAGCCCTGCTTGGAGCAGAAGGCTGGAGCAGAGACCTCTGGAGGTCCTTGCCAACCTGTCTTCTGTGATTCGAGGTTTTGACGACCAGCACTGAAATGTGTCCAGTCCCTGAACACCAGCATCTATTCATGACTGTGTGTGTTAAAAGACTGTAATTTTGATGGGGAGCTCACAGTGTCAGTACATTGCTAGCAAGTGAAGTGGATGTGCCATCTTCCTCTTTCTTGCTTAGGAAAATACGTTGTCTCATTTGCCTGTTGTTGCTTGGTTCTGTTCAGTCACTTGGGTTGAGAAGCATCATGGGTTCTTAAATACAAAGGGTTTGCTAATGTCTGTAGGTCCTTGATAAGTGGGAAGGTTGCCCTGTCTCCTCCCGGTCTCTCCAAATGTGCATTCCTGAGGAGCCGAGCCATGAGAGATGGCTCTGCCTGTCCTGCTCTTGTATTTTGTAGTTCTTCCAGCTTTCTATTAAATCTGGGCTAGCAGAACTTTTCAAATTCTATGGTGCTTACCCAAGACATCTGACCAGCTCCTCTCCCATTAAGGACTCTGTGACCAGTGGTATATATAGTGATCAGAGAGTCAGTCTTAGAAAGCAAATGTTTAAAATTTTTATTTTATCCATATGAATAAAGATTCAGGGAAGGCTGTTTTTAAATAGCAGTAAGTATGTTCATTTTTCATAAAAGTTTAGTATTGTCCAGCTGACTTCTAGGCCAGCTAAATTTTTCCAACACGTATGTTACCCTTGAATAATAATTTTCAAACCTTTGACAGGAGGATCAATGCTTAATGCCACGTGCCTCACCCCATATTTCTTGGTTGTGAAATCCCACATGAAAACTTTGAGGGAAGACTTTTACAGTTGGTTTTTTTCTATTCCAAAAAATCCTTAATGTTTGTTAAGATAACAGTCTTGCATGGAATTTCTGCAAATTTTTTTTTGCTATTTCAGCCATTTTGAAATGGTCAAGCAGCTGTGTATGAATTTGGGTTAACTCACCAAACTCGTTTTTACCAAAATAAAAATGGAGTGCAGGGGGAAAAGGGCTGGGAACATTTCTAATACGGAGTGCTTTGGTGGCTTCACCCCACCCCTTGTTTTCTTCCTCTCAAGCTAGATTATCAGGGAGACTGAGGTGCCGGTTATAAAGTGGGAGAGGAAGACAGCGGGAGTCTCTGTCTATCACATGGTTAGAGAACATAGGGGAAGACGAGTTCAGACCTATCTTTGTCTTATTTACAATGAAGACCAGCAGTTACGTCTCCCTCAGGAAATCTTGGTTTCCCTACCGACCTGTAAGGCATTCCAAGGTGGTTTTAAGGATTTCTGCTGAAACTTTTAATATACTTTCTGCTTTTAGTATAAATTAAACGTGAATTGATTTAGACGGCACATGAGAGTGACTGTTGCCTGGTGTTCAGGGTGATGGCTAGTCTCTTTTGTAAAGTGCTCACAGAAAAATTAATTTGGGGTTTCCCCCATCCCAGAAAAGTGTGTTATCCTCTGGACTGCTTGATGTAAGATTTCCCATGAGCCTAGCTGTTAATTTCCAAGTGATTTTTTTTTTATTATTATTATCTTTTTTTAACAGTTAAAAGTTCCTCAAATCTGACCATTTTTTTTCACTTGGAAAAATTTGAAAAATTCCAGTGAATAAATAAAAAGAAAGGCTCAGCCTGATTCTTTAGCTTTTCCTTTCCTCCTTTCTTGAAGCTTCCACTGAAGCCTACCAGTGCAGGTAAACAAGCAAAGAGCCGCCGGGCCGTGCTGGTGGTACCACTGCTTCTGCTGCAGCTCTCATCTTCTAGAGTCAGCAAGGCCTTCTGCAAATCCAGCTTCATGCACACAACACAGTTCAGGTGTCAGTGGCCGTGGCTCCGTCCCTATTACATAAATGTCTTGAATTTCTGAACCTGCCTACTCACACCAGAATTAATGATCCTATGACCTAGAGAGTGGTGGTCAGTGGGCAAAACCTCAGGCACGGCCTTAACTCCCACCAGCGTGACCTCTACAAGCCATTTTGACTCCTTCAGTGGTCCTTTCAGTCCTCAGCTGTTTGATCTTGTTAGGCGGTAAGCTCTTTGGAGCAGAACTGCCTATTGCCCTGTGATTATTTAATGTGGTGCACAGCGTGGGTTTTCCTCTTGTTTGGGGATTGCTTTTATGAACTGAAAAGCAGCACGCAGCAATGGGAAGGATAGTTCTCTTGGCCCTGCATGCTCCATCCCCTCCCCATGCTACAGCGTCCCTTGTACCCGGGTATATATTTAGGTGAAAGCAGATGAGGGGACTGAACTGGCAGCAGGTTTGGAGGCAGCGAGTGCAGCGAGCGGATGGCAGGCTCTGAGCAACAAGGAAATGTGGTTTTCTCTGCAAGATCTGTGAAACTCCTCATTGTATTAAGTTGTGTTTACATAGGTGCAGAAAGCAACTGTACAAATTTATGTGAGAGAAAAATACATGAAAGACTATTAAATACAAAGATCCTGTCTATGATGGAGAGGTTTTGCTGAGTCATAAATCTCGGGGGGGGGGAGGGCGTTTCAGGGAAGCATCCCTGTGTGGTCTGTTCTTAAATACTTCCTTGGCATCCTCCGTTGGAGACAGGATGCAGGACTGAAGGGCCCCATACCTGACTCGGTGCGGGAATAATTTTTAATTCTGATTGGTTCTGCAATCTGCTTCACTGTGCAGCCAAAGAGAGGTTTTTGAAGGCTGAAGGTAGAGGAAGCGTGGGGAGGCTCAGGGTAGAAGCTAAAACCACTGCCTTTGGGTGACTGTGACTACTAACCTTTCCTTAGGAAACCAGGGCTGGTTTTATGTACGTGGGTTGTAGCGATAAGACTCATTAGGCAATGTTAAATGCAGTGGAAACCACAGTGGCGATCCCACAGCCCCTGCTTGGCAGCATGTGAAATGCTGTGGCCAGTGTTCGGGGCAGCGGTGCTGGGGAGAGCAAACCACCGCTGGGTTAATCCCCAGCGGGTCTGCGATGGGGCAGAGCAATGCTTTGATGACAGAAAAAGGATGGTAATAACCTATTGCTAATATAGTGAGAGGCTTGCTCGAGCATTCGTGTCGCTGCGCCTGATCCAAATGAAGTAGGTCTGGTTTCATTGTGAATTTGAAGAACTGCTTTGAAAACTGAACAGAAGCAGAGGCCGAATCCTCTGCCGTGAGAGGTGAGGGAAGAGCAGGAACCGCTGGAGGCCGAGCAGCCCCTGCCTTTGCTTGGTGCTGCTTAAGCACTACAGTGAAAAGTGCAAGACTCCAGCCCAAAGTCACCACTACCGAGAACCCCATTTTAATTAGCACTGGTGACCATGTCTTATATGTTTCATTATGTTGTTGTTCTGACTTGCCATAGGGAAGCAATTTCTTCTAGGTTTTGGGGTTTTTTGGGGGGGGGGGGGGGACAGTGTTTAATACATCTTCTTTTAAACGTTGCCAACCTGATCTCCATCCATAGCATGTACACCCACAGTCTCTTGGCAGAGATCTTGTTGGGGGTTTGCTTTGTTTTTAAGGAGGGTTCACAGCATTTGTTTACTTATTTATTTATTTTTAGTTCTCTGGTATGTCTACTGCCTCTGCAGGGTAGCTGGACTGTGCAGCAGCTTACTGTCTTTACAGGAAGACATGACTGTTCAAAATCTTCCAGATTTTAAAAAAAAAAAAAAAAAAAAAAAAAAAAAGAGCTGCTCCCTGCTTCAATGTTCTGACTAATTTTAAGAGTTTTGAATAGCTTTGTAAGACTGTACTTGCAGAGCACCATCAATTCCTAGACCAGGCCAGTGTCAGAAGCTGTTGCAGCTAGCTGTGGTGGTCCCCAAGGGAGGGCAGCCCCTCCAAGCACCAGTGCGAGCTCCTGTCAGACCATAGGGCACAACTAGAAAAAGATCAGTAATAAATTTTGTAAGTTAGTCACCAGAGAAATAGGCCTGTGATTTATATACAGCATGTTCTGGAGAGGAGGAAGAGGTGGCTCATAGATGGGAATTAATTAGCAGATGGAAAAATAAGAGCTCCAAACTCAACACTTGATTAATACATAGACGGGGGAATTGGGAGCAGAAGACAAAAGACTGAAGCAAAGAGAGCCCCAGAGGAGGTGAGGAATGCATTGAATTAAAGCTGCAAGAAACTGCACACAATAAGATGGCAGTGTTTTGGGAGACCTAGCAAAACTGCTGACATGGCGGGCGGCGATGAATTGTGGTTTGTTCGCGTTACTCCCTCATCTACTGCAGGTAGCAAGTGACTTGGTAGGCAAAGAGACTCCAACTTACAGCTGAGACTCCAACATGTATATGTATTTTATTTCATCTGCTATTACCTTCCTTTGTCTCTTCTCCAGACAAAGGAAATAAACTCTCTACTTAGAAGGTTACTGTCATTAATTTATTTGAATTTTTGGGCAATAAGCTAGATCTGCTACCACAGTTACTTAAGCTGTGCTGCTAGAATCAAAATAGACAGTGTTTTTCACTTTTTTTTGGCATAGACTTTGGAGAGCATTAGGCAAAAGTATTATGGCACGCTAATGACATTTCCCAGCATTCACTGAGTACAAATGCTTCAAATAATTTGGGAGCCAATTCTATTTCAGAAACTAATCCAACTGTACTCAGCAGCATAGAAGCCAAAACCATCTGAAACACTAAAGCCACTTCCTTCTATGGGTTTAGCAGATGAATTGAGAGGGGAGTCAATACAAAGAGGTAACTATTTGCCAGTGTAGTTTTCTGCCACAGAACTTTCTCCCTGGGAAAGTGTAATAACCAAAATATTTTAATATATACTAATGTCCATTTTAAATACTGCTGTAATGATAAATAGTGCCCTCAGGGACCTTTGACACTCAGCGGGTTGGCGGTAATCTGTCGTGCTCTGTACTTTTTGCAGTGTTACAGGAGAATCTTATTGCTGGTTTTCATTTGGTCCAGTGCTTGTTTTCCATGTGAGATCCCTGTAAAGGCCAGAAGCAGCCAGTTACCTGTTTCAGGTTGGATCTTAAACTGGAAGTGGAACTGTTCGAGGAATTTTGTACAAGGGAAAATAGTCATCCAAAGGTGTGTAGTACTGAGCACAGTACATTCAAAGCCAGGTCTGGTTCATTATGTTTGTTTTGTATCTCATGATTCAGATGCAGAGGTTGATACTCCACATAGGAACACAGCTGTGGGGCTGAGTCAGGCTGCGATGGGGGTCTGTCCCCTCTGGATGACAGCTGCAGCACAGTGGAGCTGCACTGTCAGCCCAAGGCATTTTGGGGACTGAAGAAGGGTATTTTGGCAATGCAGCTTTGTTATCTGTATAATAAATTCCCTAGGGATGCTATGAGCTATGGAGAAGAACAAGCCTGAGGCTCATTTAAACTAAGCCTGCAGGGGATGAACCATTGTTGGCAGCACCTGGGGCTGAAGAAATATGAAAATAACTTCTCGGTACAGCTTACACTTTCACTGCCTTGTGGTGCATAACCTGGTCACACTTGGGATCATGTCCTTTGTGCATGACAGTTTAAATAGACATAGGTTTTATGCACTGAACAGTGGCTGGTCAGGCACTGGCAGAAGCCCTCACTTCTGATTCCTGTGCTGGCTGCCACCTCCTGTGGCATCAGGCTGGCATCACCATAACCCCAGGGGACACTAACGCCTTTTTGTTGGGAGAGGTGGGTGTGCAGCTCGTTACACCGCCACTGCATCTGTCTAGGAATTACCCAGGGCTGAATGCCTGAGTTTCCAAGTGTGCCGGAGCCGTTAAAGCCTGGACATCGCCTGCTTGTGCCGTGCCATGTCCTGAGTGGTACTGCCGCAGACTCGCACAGCTGCTCAGCCTGCCTGTGGAGCATACACAAAGCAAAACAGAGACAGTGTGGTCTTCTAATGTAGAGTGCCCAGCATTTTAATTATATTTAACTTCTTGAAATCTGGTCTAATTTTACTTGGCATACTTAAAATACATTTATAATCTACTATTCTTCTTTCAGAAATGTCTGTATCCAGAGCGGGTGAGCTCATGTCTCCATGTAATGTAAGCTTTCACTTAGAACACAGAGTTTCTTGGGTGAAGAAGGCCAGCAGAAGGGGTTGTGGTGGGGGAAGAAGGTATTATGAGTAGGAAAGAAGCTGAATGATCACACATTTTAGTTGGAAGGTAATACAGAGTGTGACACTTGGGGTGAAGGCAGGTTGCAAAGGGCTGAATTAGGAGGACACATCATTTGGCACATGCATGAAGAAAAATAGCGATAGTGAGATGGCAGTGGTGAGAAAGGCGAGTAAAGGTGGGATCATGAAAGGCTGAAATGTACAACAGTAAGTAGATTAGGCAACGAGAGAGGAAAAGAGATGAAAGTGTTAAGGAATATAGATTATATGTTAACATGGCTGCTCATAAGTAGGATCCAAGCAGGGCTGAAGAGAACATACACAGGGAAATTTTTTCTGATGTTAGACCACACACTTGTGTGCTACTTACTGCAGAGCTCGTGCTGCTGTGGCAGCACGTCGCCATCAGTAATATTTTGTATCAGTGGAGAGATAATCAGTACCATCAGTGGTTAGCAGTTGGCAGCTAGATGCCTGGCAGTAAAATTTGCTGGTGGAAACATCATTGTTTCCAAATAGCTGTATCCTGCCTGGAATCAAGTTTCTGAGCTTCGAGTTTAGGGAATTTAAATTCTTTCTGTCAGACTGCAGGTTTCCTTGAATCCCAAGAAAAGAGGTATGGATAAAACAGCTCAGATGGTTGAATGCAGTTTAAATTACTCTCCTTCTTAAAGATGTGAAACTTTTAAAGGATTGTTCTCAGTTTTCAAAATGGTTGGTAAAGAACAATGCAGGTCTGCAAGGCGGCAAAGAAAGCAGGAGTTTTTTATGTGTCAGAGCTACTGGATGGGATGCTACAGTAATGCCTTGCATCCTCTCCACTCTCCCAAAAATATTTTGGGGCTGTTGTCAGTCATATTGTGTGTCAAGCTATCTAAATGGGGATTCGAAAATACCTCAGGAGTTAAACTTAACGAGGGTAGAGGGGAAAGACTGGCAGCGAACTCCAATCTAAGCAAAAGCCTGTATATCGGGAAGGCCATCCCTCTCATCAGCAGAGACTGAACCCTCAGTAGGTTCAGGAAAGTGGTTTGGAGTGAGTGATTGAGAACTGGGGAGCATGTGGATGTCTGGAAGTCAACGCAGAGGAGCTGATGACTTGTGGATATTGCTTGGCTGTGGAGTTTGTATACTGGAGTGAATGGTTTCTGCAAAGCTGTCACTCCCACGGGGCTTCCTCTCCTTGTTTGGGAACTCGGGTTGTTGAAATAAAAAACGTTTGAAGAATGGTTCCAGCAGAGGCAATAGCTGCTTCCGCTAACTCAGGAGGCAGGCGTCTCTTGGTTGTACAAACACAGTGAGAGCGTTTGGGCTCACCAGCGATGCCGTGACCCTACTCTTTGTCCTTCAGCATCCTGTACAGCAGTGTCCACCTGGTCCTCTTGCTAAACGGCATCTCACTTCTAAATAACAAATGTTAATTATAGTGTTAAAAATCCCAGGTCTGCGAAGTATCTACAGTCAAGCTCCCTAGCAAGGCTTGGCGGGTAGGCTTTGGAGCGCACGTCGCACCTCCTGCCAGGCAGCCTGACGTATCTGTCTCGCATGCTGGGGCCCATGAGGACTGCATGTTGAGGGCACTAGCTATGCACAGGAGTGCTGGCAGGCTGGCTAGCACCCTGAAGATCTGGCCTCTTAATAAGTGCTTCTGTCCCACCCTTTGGTGACACCGTGCATGTCTCTAAATGCCGTCAGTTCCCTCCTCCCAGTTGCGTGCGAGCCCTGGATGCTGCCTGTCCCTCCCTCCCTGTGTTCCCACACAGCATCAGCCCTGTGATGCAGCACTGAAGTAATGTAGAATAAACCAATTTAAAACAGGAACTATGAATTTCTTCCCTGAGGAGCCTTCTGGACAATGAAGGGATTCACAGTTGACCCAAGAGGAGTTGTGAGAAGTGACCCTGCATCTTTTTGCAGGATGGGACCACTCAAAGCAGTCAGTGGAGAACATGAAAATATGACCAGGAGTAAACTTGCTTAAAAACCATCAAGGTCAGGCGTGCTCAGAAGACCTAATAGCGCTATGTGATAGGCACTAGAGCCATCAGATCCTTCCCATGCTGCAGAGTGGGGTATGTGGATCCAGCATACACATGCTCTCCATCTAGGACAACTTGGCAGGACATCGATACATGCCAGTTCCATATAGGTGAGAAGTAGTGTCTGCAAATAGAGTAATTCACTGGTGGTAATGGGCTGTCGGTTTTCTTGGTGATCACCTGTTTAAATATGGATTTGTTTTGAATTTACCAGGCCTTACTTTGCTTAGCTTCGCTTCTGAAATCTGATCCAATCGCATCACACGATGATATGGCTGCAAGTTCCAGCGGTCTCCTCCCTGCCAGCTGTGCTGGAGAACAAGCAGCTGGTTGTGCCAAGCAGAGCAGCCTCGACTGCAGGCTGTGATCGGAGGAGAATATTCCATTGTAACGCTCTGTTGTGTCCTATGTGTCTCACTGCAGAGGTAAAATTACATAATAGTAGCAAGCTGCAGTGACTCACCACGCTGCTCGTGTGATTTACAGCAGCTCCCTAAACGATGTTTTTGCTCAGCATGCCACATAACCCATAATTGCAAACATGTGAGTAGACAAAAAGTACATTTTTCCAATTCCGTGTTATTTAGCATCAAGCAATCTCTGACGACTAAAACAGATGCGAATCTCTTTGTACGGATATGTTGTCACCTTTGATCTAATTCTTTTTATCTTGCTGTCTCCCTCTCAATGAAGTATTTTCTACAAATTCTTTGTCTTACTGTCTTCTTTTTTTTCATGCTATCCAAGGATATTTAATTTTTGCCCTATTCCAGCGTCTCTCGCCAAGATTAATACTCCAGCTGCCTGGAAACTCTGAATTCCTTTGTTTTGAATTCATTCTTGTCGTCTTTGAACGACTATACATCTTCTCTCCTATCTCTGTGTCTGATCTTTCAGAATAATTTTCTGCATATTTTAGCCAAACTTTTCTCATGGATACTTCTTCTCTTCTTTCTGTCTGTTTGCTACTTTTCTATCAGCTCCCTGTCTGTATTCAGCCTGCACCCCCCTTTCCTCTTCCAAATCCTTTTTTTTTCCTTCTTCTGTAGGTATCCCCATTTCTTGCATAGATTCTTCATTTATTAATGGCAAGTCAAGAGGTCATCTTTTCTGTCTTCCTCTACTACAGGCAGGATCAGCTTAAGTGACTCACTTGTTCAGTGTTTTCTTCATTTTTTTTTCACTGGTGGGAAATTCCACAGCTTCCCATCCCTTCGAGTTCAGTGCTGTGATGTTACTCTGGTAAGAAAAGCTTTTCATCTTTACAGGGAATGTAGGTTAAGGCAATTTAAGCCCATTGCTAATTGTCCTATCATAAAACTGGAGAATGGATTATCCCTTCTCCCCCCTTCCCTGATATCTTTTATGTGCATGAAGGTTGTTATCTTTTCTACTGACAGTCTTTTTCTAGCCCAAATCACCGTATTTCCTTCAATTTATCCCCATTAGTCATGGTTCCTAGAACTGACTTTGCTGTTGCTGCACACTAGGCAGCCCAATTAATGTGCTATCGACAGGCAATTCCGGCTGCTGCCTGCAAGTTTTTGCTGTTGTGGGGATGCTTCTTGATCATGATTTTCACATGTGACAGTATCTACTTGTTCTGAAATGCTGCTTCTGACATATCAAAGATTCTTTGATTTGAAGATAGCAGTTTAAGAAAAGGGCATGGATATTTGGCATTTGATACTCTGAACTCATGGACAGCTAGTAGCATTAGAGGAAGACAGTACCTTCTTTGGTGTGGGGTAGGAGGCTTTTGCCTTGAAACTTGCTTAGATTTTACTTTCTTGAAAAACTTCTGTAGTTTTAAAATGCTGCAGTTAGTTTTCTGTAAGCATTCAACAATTTCCCTTAGGAAGTTTGTCAGAGAAATGGGAGGAATGAATCCATCTGATTCAAACTCAAAAATTCTTTGTTCATAGTAATCATTTATAGGCAAAGTGCATGAATTCAAGCAAAGTTGTAGCTGAAAGATAACCCATAAAGCAAGCACAGTGTGAAATCTGTGCTAAACTTATGGAAGTCATGTTGCCTTTACTTTTTTTCATTATTAAAAAAAATACCACTTATGTTTAAAAAAAGACTCTTGACATTTGAAACTCTTCTGCTAATGTTTTCCTGCCCCGGTGAAGTGTTTCTCCGTACAGTTCAACTTCAAGAAGACCCTGAGGATTTGCTGAAATCAGTCAGGGATGTATTCATACAAGTGTGTTCCCTTCTACCTTTGTATTTCATAGTTACTTACTTAAGTAAAAGTCTGGTAATCGTTGAGACATAAAGGTTGTGATCATTTGGAAATTGTTATACCACATTGGCACTCCTTTCGCTATATCTGTAAACATCCACTACGTACCGGTGTATGTATGGACAGCCAGGGTTTCCAAAGGGATGGTAAATGCCACGGGGCCCTACATCAGTACTGTCTGCTGTGGGTCCTGTGGGTGCCAGTGACACTGTTGCTCAGGGAAGTTGCTTCAAAGCACAGCAAATAAAACCATCTACTTTTAAAGAGGTTATTAAAAATATTAGCTACACTGTTACTTGTTAAATAAACACATGAAGAATCCAAACAGAGTTTACAGCAGTGCTTGACACCTCTTGGACTTGTCAAAATCATATAAATTAAGGGGAGCGGTACAAAGCAGTGCATGTTTTCTGGATTGCACATCCATGACACTGATAGTAGGAGATAACTTTAAACAAAAGTAAACATACAAAGCAATTTTTTCCTTGAGAGAACATGGTAGCTACCACATTGTCTGGAGCAGCATTTTATCTAAAACCTTGATCTAAATTCTACTCTTTCATGTCTTGCAAGCTGTTACGGAAGTTCTGTTCATGCCAAAGGAAGAATGAAGGTAGTAACATAAAGTGTATATATATATATCTGTGATCACAAAGCAGGCATGCGTCTAGGATGGCTTAATAGGCTGATTTTTGCTATGTTGCTCTTCAGAGGGAGGCTGTCAGGCTGTGCTGATGTTATTTGATACATCACTGCTGTTCAGGCTGATTCTCCAAAGCCGGCTGATCCTGCGATGCCAGCTGATCCGTGTCTCCATAGGAGTCCCAGCACTGGGCTGGGTGTAAGCCTGCCCTGAGCTTCAGGGAGGCAGAGCTGTGGTGTTTGAGCTCTAGATTCTGGGGAGAACATCCTCTGTTTGGAAATTCTCTCAATGGGTTTTGATAAAAATATACCAGTGTTTTTCCTAGCTCTCAAATATTTTAGTTTGCTTCATTACATCTATAATATTACTATTTTTTTTAATTTATGACAGCTTTTATCCTTTTAAATTAAAGTGGCAGAAACCTGCCAGGCTATTGCTCTGGTCGTAATATATTTTTCAGTAGAAATTTTTTTTTTTTTTTTCCCAAAGGATATTTAAGATGTGCAAATGTGCTTATGTAGCTGTCCTCATCCAAAAATGCACTCATGGCAAGGCAGTCCGTGTTGAGAGGACTTTGCGCTTCTCTTCTGAGTCAGCCGTGGCTGAGTGGGTGTGCAGGCCATATGCTCTATCAGAGTCATTTTGAAATGAAATACTTTTAATAAAGAGCCTATGGTATGTGATCTCTTCTGGTTTCAGGCAGAGGACTCTGGAATTAGTTTGCAGTGATTTTTCTTTCCGTTGTTGGGACCCTTGTACTGTGAGCACCATGTCCCTGTAAAGCCAAATCAGCTCCAGCTGGGGCTATCTGATAGCTATAGAGGGGCTGCTCCAGAGTTTTCTCATGTGCTCCCGTCCCTCTGTGGGATCTCTTTGCTTCCTTTTCAAAGCACATTTGGTGCATGCTGAACTGTCTTAACTGATGGATCATGTTCAGGCCACCAGGCCAGCCCTTCTCTGTTGGTCTTCAAGAAATATTTGTGCCTCGTGCAAAGGATGTAATAAAGAATGCAAACTGAAAGGGTGATATATGTAGATAACCATTGCTGAACAGGCTGGCATGCTAGAAAAACCTTGTGAAGGGATTAGCAATTATCCAGGCCCATGGCTTGTTTTTATGAGTTATGTGCACATTTTCAGATCTCTTTGAATGTTCAGTTTAGTGTGATATAACTGTGGCTGCTTCCTGTTTTTCAGGAGATGACTTTTCATTGATACAGCAAGAAATATATATGGTTAAAGAATGCAAACACTGCAACATAGTCGCCTATTTTGGGAGCTATCTCAGGTAAACCCCACTTTTTATACCTGCATTTCTGCTGGTTCTTTCCGAAGACAACGCTTAGTCTGGTTTAGTACTTACATCCTCTCTCAGTGTTCTTCTCTAGGCTCAATTCCCTTTGGTTCCCAACTGGTTTTAAGGAAAAAAAAAAAAAAAAAAAAGGGGGAAAAAAAAAAAAAAAAGAAAAGTGACTAATACTTTGTTTTCTCTGCTGGCCAAAAGGCTGGAATATTTTTATCACTAGGAACAGAAAGAAACTTTTCCCCTAGAGAGACTTGCAACATATCCAATTCTACTCATTTGCAGGGCAGATTTTAAACGTTTATCGCTTCTAATATAAAACAAGCTGATTATTTATCTAGAGCAGAATTGCTTTTAGATATTTTATTTAATAGTAGTCTTGTGGAAGTATAGTCAGTGAGTTGTAAGAGCAAAACACTAAATCTGAGCTGCTGGTAATAACATTTTTCATAATTCTGGTGTAACAGATGTGATGTACTGAGAGGCAGAAACAAGGTGATGCCAGCTGGCTGCATCTTCAAGTGCACACGTTAAATGTTATACAGAAAGCTGGGGAATATTTTCCATTTGTGTGGAACTCTGCCATTTATCAATTGGCTCTGTGGGAATATATATCACCACTTCGCCTGTTTGGTCTTTTTCTACGAGGCTTCATCTTTAGATTTCTTGGAGGGCTGCATTTTTTAAGTAATCTGTACAGCCCAAATGGACTTCAAGTGGGACAAAACAGCTACATTTCTAAATCCCAAGTACCCTTTGTGGAGGTTGTGAAGAGTTGTTTAGATATAAATTCGTTAATTTCAATTTAACACACTAAACTTGCAGTTTCAATCTTATCTAATGTAATCTTGCTGATAGCAGATTAACCTCAGGTGTTTCTTCTGCATGTTCTTTATTGCAGTTAGGAGGTCAGAGTTAAAGCAACACCTTTTAGGTCTGATAACATTTAAAGACTTCTCAGTGACTTTGGCATAAAATTTTCATTTTGTTAGGTAAGAATTTCTGTTGAGATTATTAACAACATCTAAAACGTGTAACTGGTAGTCATGTATCAGAATGTGTATTTTTAACAAAGAGTGATCAAGACCAATAGAAAATACTTTAAATAATCATTATTAACTTTCTTCTGTATGCAGATCAATCATCTTCTGATGCTTGTGTTTTAACTTTCTTTTGATAGCCGTGAGAAGCTGTGGATATGCATGGAATACTGCGGTGGGGGATCCCTCCAAGATATTTACCATGGTACTTTGAAACTTATTTTTACATTTGGACCTTTTGGAAGCTTTCTACAAAGAAGAAAAATAAGTAATAAGCAAACTAACAGGGAATGGTTGGTACTGGCCAGGCACTGCACGTGTTTTTTGTTAGGGCATGAACAGTGTTTTTTAGCTACAGTTAACAGATTTTGTTGGGAGCACTTTTCAAATACTGTGATTATCATTTTGGGCTAATACCCTGTCATTCTAGGGCAGAACACGCTTTATTTTTTAATCATCATGCTGTTTATTTTTCTCCACGATGCTTAGGGTACTGACCCAAAGAGCTTTTGAGTTATTCCAGTGGAGAGCTCTTCAGTAGCTGCAGTTGCTGTACACTGGGAGCTCGCCTGCATCTTGGCTTCTCTCAGCCCCTGTCTCTGAAAGCCGTATGCAGAAGCAGGTTATCTGCTTTCTGAAGGGGTGGAAAAAAGACCTCTAAAAAAGTTTGCAACCAGAAGTCCCACTAATTGGATACGGAGACTGTGCATGGTGTAAGGAAGCAGTTTTCACTGGGAAATCTCAAAATTTGATCTTTAAAGGGTAAAAATTACTCTTATTCCCACTCCTGTGCAATACTGTACCGCTCTTTTATTATTAGTTTCCTCTCTCAGTTTTCATCTAGAGTTGTTGATTCTGTAGAAGAATTTATTGGAGTTGCTGGAAAAGCAGTCTGGGGACTTGTTCTGCCTTTAAATGGTGACATGGAGTTTTTGAATACCAGAACTTTTTCTGCTTTATTTTTCAGCCAGTTAGTACAAATAGCTTTAAAACAATTCTAAGTCCCATGGGCCCTTAGTATAGAACATTGTCATTTCTAATATTAAAAAATTAGCAGCAGTCACTTCTATTGTTTTTTACCTTCCTCAGAATACAGGGTATTACATTACTATGAAATCACTTCTAAAATGATAATTAGATTTCTGTGAAAACAAGTTTTCTTCTCACTGTGGGTATTGTCTTCTGTTATTGTGGTGGTGGTGTGTTTTGGTGGTTTGTTGTTTTTTTTTTTTTTTTTACAGAAAGCCTTTCTGTAAAACAAGCAAATAAAACCCTCTTTTCAGCTCAATGTAAAATACAGTTCATGTAAAATCAGTCTTTAACTTTTGCATGGAGATACCACTTTTTGGTTGCTTCACAATGTTATTTATGTGTTGTGTATTGTAGATTTACACACCTTTTAATCTTTGTTTTCAGTAACAGGACCTCTGTCAGAGTTACAAATTGCATATGTATGCAGAGAAACTTTACAGGTACTGTACTTCTGCAGGTATACAATAAGTGTTTGTTCCATGTACAGAAAGTAGATACAGAAGATGATTTCAGAAAGCACTGCAGTACCATCATTTACGTTTTTAAGCATTGGGAAGCCAGCTGAAACCAATTAACCAGGGTTAATCTATTAGTTTCCATATTATAAATAAAAATTAGCAAGAAACTCCAGTAATGCAGTGCAAATAAATACTTGCTTAAAATCATTGTCAGAGCAGTGCTGCTTCTGTGCTGTAATTTGCAAAGGAGTTTACACAAGAGCAGCCGTCTCTATGGATCTCACTACAGGACCAAAATACTGAAACTCGGTCCTGCTCCTGTTTCTTTGGTGATGCTGTTGGTTTCAGGGAAACAGTGGAGGACAGGTCTTCGCAGGCTGTGACCACAATGATGTCTGGGCTGTTTTCATCCATTGTTCTAACACAGTGATTCAGTGCAGCTGTTGTTTAGGACAAATTTTTGAATCTTGTTGCAGAAAACAGCTAATAGCTAGGAGGTGAGAGTAGATAGCTTAGTAATGAAAAAAAAGGCACATTTTAAACTGCCAGCTTAATCGTGGCAGTAAGTTCTAATAATTTGTAGAGGAAAAATACTGCAACCAGATTACTAAAATTCTGTTTCATTTTGTGATTGCTAATAAGTTTAGAAATGCAAGGTAAGATGATGCAGGCAGCTTGTTTCTTAAAGGAGCTTTTCTTTCCCTATTCTGGGTATCCATGAATAATTATGTGAGAGAATCATGGGGATGCACGCCTTTCCCTGAAGCGGTGGCCTAACTGGTCGCTGCCAGAGGCAGGGGTGTAGACCCATGAACTCATCTGCTTGGCAGTTCTGTTCCTGATCTCTTCTTACTGCAGGAACTTGTATTGCTGGAAGGGCAGCTTAAAGGCTAAACACCTGCTTGTTGAAACCTTCAAGATTTTGGAAATATGGTTAATTTTAGTAAATGGAAAAGGTGATGTATCTTGAGGTTTGTTTTGAGAATACACATGTATCTATGTAAAATGTTACACCATGACTGGTTTAAACATGTCTTCACATGCATTGGCTGGAGCTGGGAGAGACAAGGAACAGAATGCAGCATACCTCTTATCTGCAAATCTCAAATTTCTCCACTTTGAAATAAAATACATTGAGTAATTTAAATTTATTAAATGGGACTAGCTTTGTAGTATGTTAACAAATGGCAAAATGATGTGTTGTATCTCTCATTTCCAGGGTCTTGCTTATTTGCATATGAAGGGCAAAATGCATAGAGATATAAAGGTAACTTGGAACTTTGAGAAGCTTACCTTAAACTTTCTCATGCAGAAAAATGTTCCTGTTAAAAGATTTTTAACTTTCTATTTATTATGTTTTAGGGTGCAAATATTCTACTAACAGACCACGGAGATGTCAAATTAGGTAAGTTGCCTGAATTTAATAATAAGACAGAAAGCAAATGGGAATGTTCTAATTTGATCAATCAAAAGCTACGGTACCAGCTGGGATACTTCGATTTATCAAGTTGCCTTTTACTTTTATCATTCCATTTAGACAAAAAAATAACCAGAATGTAGAGACCATGCCTCCCAAGAAGAATATTCAGCTTTTGTAAGGCTTTGGTTTGTGTTGAACAGCACATGCAGAGCAAAGATTGACCTTGCTACAAATGATAAAGCATAATACAGCAGATCTCCTGTATTGTTGCAGTCAATTTTATTAGATACTGTTCTCAGTGGCATGAACCTTTTGGTGTTGCACTGTAGGATATTCTTATTCTTATTTGGGGTAATAGTTGACAACAGAAAGTGTGTATCCGTGGGCTTGTGTATGTATGAGATGAGAAGTTTTGCATTCTCTCAAGAAGTTACAGATAATTTCTTTTTTCAACCACCGAGCCTTGAAGCCTCCCAGGTTTCCCTGGAATTTGCCAGGTTGGGGTTACCTGGATATCAATGTGTTTGTTCCTAGCCAGAATGGCATTTCTTCCTCAGAGCTTCCAAGGATCTGCTGTGTGAGACAGCATCTCCTGAGCCTGGCAGCCTGTGGAAAAGTGGGGTCTGATCCTGGCTGTGCCTCTAGCCCAGTGTATGATGTTGAGCATTTCCACACAGGTGGAGAAGAGGAAACTCTCCTCCTTTGCAAGCCCTCTGAGGTCTACAGATGAAAACGCAGAAGAGATCTGTATTACTGGCTTCCTCCAGTGATGCTTTCCATCTAGCACAGCACAAACACACTCAATCTCTTTGTTACCTGAGTGTGCTGCCTTCAAACCCCCTATCTGCTTGTCTGATGCCTCACTTCACAGTAGTCTGCGTGTAGGTAGGGCTCTACAGGTAGTAGGGAGCAGACATCATGGGAGAAGGAATGGGATGCTCATCATCTTACTGTGTTCAGTGTTGGAATTCAGGTGGTTGTGCATCAGCTGCATTGCTGCTCTTCAGAAAAGCTGTGTGTTTCAACACATTTACTACCCTGCGGTGAACCAGGAGTGGTGTGCTAGGAAAGTATGGCTTTTTAAAGAAGGGGGGGGGGGGGGGGGGGGAAGAAGAGTAAAACCTTGAAACTGATAGGAGATTCCACTAACTGCATTAAACTTGGGTCATCCACTGATACCTTCCTTTTGCCTGCTAAGCTAGTTGGATTTGCCCACAATTATCCTCCAGCTATTGTACTACAAATGCAATAAAAATAAAAAGGACTTCAATGATTTTTGGCTCTGCGAGACCACCTGATTATATGCAGCTCATAGCAAGGGATTATTGTCCCCTAGACAGAGTCTCCAGAAATGAGAACAGATGGCCCCCCGCAGTTCCTCCATAAGTAACACAGAAATAGCACCGTTTCCAAAGCATGATGCTATTTTTCCTCTTGAATATTAAATTGAATATCCACTAAATTTTGTGAGGTTGCTTGGTTGCTGTATTGTGAGATGGAAAAATAGCTAGGAGAGGAACAGGATCACGAGTGAGCTGTATGTAGAAACTAAACTTTTCGATTTGAAGTCATGTCAGTGAAGGCATTAGCTGATGTCATCATTAATCTTTAACTGTTGAAGCTTAATGAATTTTTAATTTGGATGAGAACGTGACTGTTCTTTCATAAAATGATACTTCCTAGAGTAGAATTGGGGTCTTAAAATGAGATTTCTAAGTCTATGATATTTTTATTTTCCAGCTGACTTCGGTGTAGCAGCAAAAATAACAGCCACCATTGCGAAGAGGAAATCATTTATCGGTACCCCTTACTGGTAATAAACTACTTTGATTGCTATGATTGTACGCAAAGCTAAGTCTGTATTTATGCCAAGAATTCTAAAATACACGCACTGAAGTATACACACATACTTTTAAGTATATATAGCAATTGGATAAATTCACTTTCTTCCAAGTAAAATGCCTGAAGGGTAAAAGTCTGGGAAGCACTAATTGTAGCTGATCTGTTGCTGTAACACAAGCTACCTGATAATTGAGGCAGGATTGCTGTTTCTCACAAGTTTATTAATGCAGAACATTCTCCCCTTTTTCTGGATACCTAATGGTCATTTAGTTTCTCAGTAACTTCTTACACTTTTAGTGAATGAACTTAACAATGCCTTTTCAATTTCTGTGCAGAAAGAATTGTGAAGAAAAACAGATTTTAAACTATCTTTAAATCATCTCTACTGATTAATGTCTGTACAAGACAATATTTAATATGCAAATATATCATTGTAAATCTTGAGCTGGATTATATATGCAAATTTAACTGCTGTTGGTTTCTGGGATTGCTGTGATGCAGTTGAGATGCCTAGGGTGGTATTCTTGGTATAGACTGAACACGTATGTACAGCTTAATCCAGACAATGGTTTTAATTGTTCGCTGCCCTCTTTATCCTGTTGGAGAAGGAGGACTGAGGGCAGGAAGATTATCTGGTCATTAAAGCATTTCACCAGGAATCATGAGACTGGTTCTATTCCTAGTGCTGCTGTCCAGCCCATGACCTCGGGCAAAACACGTCACCTCTGTGTGCTTCTCCACTCCCCTAATGCTGGGTGAGGGGAGGGGGACATCGGGCTTTTCCTTGACTTACGCTCTCTGGGGAGGTTTCTGCTCTAGGGTTACGTGAAGAGCTTTGTGCCTCCCATGTGCGGGCACTGATTCAGAAGCGGCTGGTGCTTTCATTGAACAATGCCTTTGCTTTTAAAGGATGGCTCCAGAAGTTGCAGCGGTGGAAAAGAACGGTGGATATAACCAGCTCTGCGATATCTGGGCGGTTGGCATAACAGCGATTGAACTTGCAGAGCTTCAGCCGCCCATGTTTGATCTGCACCCGATGAGGTCTGCTGTCTGGGGAGCTTGCTTATCTCCAAGACCCTCTTCAGTCCCAGCAGGGACTGTTATGATATAGTTTAACCTTCTTTGTAGCTCAGACCTAGAAACTCATGCTAGGATTCCTTCATCAAACATCTGGTTTCTGCGTGAGCTGTGTGTGTTTTTAAGGCATCAGTCTGAAACTACTTAAGACTTAAATTTAGAATTGAAATAATAACCAAAATTTTTAAATTAAAAAAAAAGCAACCACAACCACCAACAACTTTGTAGTGTCATCAACAATCTGATTAAGAACAGGTGCAGATTTACTATCCAGTGACAGTAAATGGCTAGAGAAGCTGTAGCCTTATGTTTAACAGGATTATGCATGGTGATAAAAAGATTTTATTTAAAGATAAGAAAATGAACAGCTTTACTGTGTCTGTCCTCTAACACAGTATAGACTATAATCCAGTTTCACCAATATGATTGTTACTGTAAAGTATTGAAGTGTTTAGATATTGGAATGAAATTAATTATTTTTTTACCATATAATAACATTATTTTTCTTTACCTTTAGGGCTTTGTTTTTAATGTCAAAAAGTAATTTTCAACCGCCAAAGCTAAAGGAAAAAGCAAAATGGTAGGTTAAACTCTTTCCTTTGTTCAGTATTTTGTAGATAATGTGAAAAAACTATTTGTCATTACTGAAGAAGGGAGGCAGTGAAAAATAGTGTGTGCTAGATTTAAACTCAGGAACCTGAGAGGTGATTTCACTTGCAGGAATTTTCACTGAGAAAAAACTAGTTGTTTTTTATAGGTGTCTGAAAGCAAACGAGAGGGTTAAAGTCCAGCAGCAGACATTTTCTGACATGACAGAAGACCATCAGTATGGGACAGGACAGCCCTACCTATGTAAATTGATCCCTGCCAGTGATCGGAGGGAAATGAAATCTCCCTTCTCCAGTCCTCTTTGTATGTTCTAGGAAGAAAAATTATTTTTATCCTTCCCCTTAATTCCTATTGTAGGGCATTTGCCACTGTCAATGGGACAGGTAATCGTTTAATCCTTTCATGATGTCTTTAACCTGTGATACCTTCCTAGTGCCTGCAGGATTTTGTACCACACTTACTAACATCTTATTTATGACACTCAAAACAATTCTGGTATGCAGGATTTTTTGCTCATGATGCTGCTGTACAATGTTTTTACCTTGAGGTGTTTGGGTGGGCAGATGTGTGCTAGAGGAAGGGAGAAAATACTTCTAAGTGCATGTTTCCTGTATTGAAACTGCTCTGTGTAACCCTAGCCAATGCACTTTACTTCTCCAGTGCCGCCTTCTCAGATGCTGTGACTAGAAGAGGAAATGTGTTTTGTAATGTGATTGGAAAGCAAGCAGACTTGGGCTAATATTGTCCCCAGAGAGGCATACTAACACAAATGCAATTGCAAGAAAAATGCTTGAAAAATTGTAGGTCCAGTCATAACATCAAGTCATAATTCAGATCTAAAAAGAGGTGATATGACACAGTCACCTAAGTTGTTCTGAAAATAGCAACAAAGCATTTTGAAGAGTAAGTTGAGTCTCTGTCTAGAACTTTGTATTTTATTTTCCCACCTGTAGCCAAGAACAGTGAAATTGGTAGGTTTGCCTAGATTTTGAAGGTTTGCTGGGTATGTAATTCACAATTTTTATTTTATTTTATTTCTGATACCTAATTCCGTAACAATGGAAACTGGGAAAAGTTGAAATAGTGTTTGGTTTATTTTCTGTACCAAAATGTTTTCTATGCAAGTTCCATGAATCAAATGGGGTTTTTTTTGCTATTTTGTTAACTTGGAAATATAATTATTGAAACCTGAGGTGAGATACCTGGACAACATTCTAATTTAGCACACCTGTTTGTAATGTGTTTAGTAACTGTGTTAAAATCAAAAATATCTTCTTGAAAAATTAAACATAAAACCTCACTTTTCTTTAAGGTCATCAACATTCCATAATTTTGTCAAAATAGCACTTACAAAAAATCCAAAGAAGAGACCAACAGCAGACAGACTCCTTTCTGTAAGTGACTTGGAACATTTGGTGACATCAGTAAGAGATCTCTTGCTTCAAAGTGAGCAATAGATCAATAGGAAACCAAGCTGGAACAATTTTCTTCCTCTGATCTTACAACATGGGTGGTGAAATCTGAAGGAAAGAGATATTGGTCAACTGTAGGAAGTAGGAAGATTTTGTTCAGTATTGAGATTTTTGGTAGGAACAATTACAGAAATTTGCTTCATGTTCTGTCTTCAGCCTTGTCCTTTCTGCAAGTGGGTGTGTCAGCCTCTTAAATATAGCTGCGTAGATGTTGACCTTTCCTGTCACCCAAATAGAAAATGGATGTATTTAGCAGTTGTTTGTGTATCTACTTCTGCCTTCCTAAACCTGACCGAAGCTGTAAAAAATTAAGTTAAGGTGTAATTGTTTGTTTGACTCAGTTTAATTTCCAATTTACAAGTGGCCAGAAGCATGGTGTTTCCATGCTTATGGAGGGGTTAGAAAGTCTAGCCATTAAGGAGTCATTAAAGAAATACTCAGGCCCCCAGAAAGAAGGCAAAATTCAGTAACATTCTATATTGGATGTTTATTAATGAAAGTTACATGTCAGTTGCATATTATAACTTGTTCTTTTCTGTGGTTCTAGCATAGCTTTGTAGGGCAGCCTGGTCTGTCAAGATCTTTAGCAGTTGAGCTGTTGGACAAAGTTAATAATCCTGACAACCATACACACTACAGTGAAGTTGATGATGATGATTTTGAGGTGAGAACATCTTTTATTTTCTGTCTTTAGGTCAAACTACGGTTTAAATACCCTGCTTTGCTTTGGGAATGTAAGATGGCAGCTTGACAGGGACTCTGCCCCAGCATTTTTAGAGCTCCGTTTTAAGAGTTACCGTGCAGGAGAAGCCAGGAAATAGTGTGCCACAGCGTGACACTTGTCACGCTTACGCTGTGGGTGCATGGAAGGATCCTGTGCATAGCCTGTGCGAGGCTAGGACGAAGGCAGCGCGTGTTACAGTGTGCGACTGCAACAGCTATTCTTCCTCCTTGTTGGTTTGCTTGTGGATTGAGATCCAACAGAAAGCCACGCAACCTTTCTTAGCTTTTTCCATTTATAACCCTTGCAGCCTCACTCCATTATCCGCCATACAATTCGTTCTACGAACAGGAACATTAGGGCAGAAAGAACAGCATCGGAGATAAACTGTAAGTTCCTAAAGTGCTTTGCCCGTTTTGTGGTGTTGATTTGCTTCTGCTGATGGAGGATGTCGGTGTCATTCTTTTGTTGGGTACTGTGGAAAGTCTCTTCCACTGTTGGCACGTTTGAGAAACAAAACCAGAAGAAACAGCACGTACACATGAATCTTCAGTAATATTTTTCCAAAACCAAAATTAAAACTTGCATATTTTTCCGCTGTTTCGTTCCATCTCATCGCTGCATTGTAATGTTTATGTGGAAACCTTGCATGACCAGCATAGCCTTTCAGCTCTGTGATTTCTGTCAGACCATGCAGCCTTACTTAAAACAGCAAAAACACTAATAACATGCAAACATCAAAAAAGGAGAGTGAATTGATAATTAGGAGGGCATCTTTTCACATGAGTACATTGGGTGTCATGGTGTGATGAGAAAATACAGAAAAAATGTAGCGTTTTGTGTTTTGTCTGCACATTGTTTCAAATTCATAAGGGAAACCTTTTCTTGACCCTGATGGTGCACTTGTGATTGCAATAGCTGTCCTGACTGGGGTGTGTGTTAACATAATGCATTTTCTTTTAATATAACCTTTTTTCTTTTTTTAGAGGGGGGGAGGGGGTGGGACGGGGGGCGGTGGGGGAGGGGGGAGTGGGTGGGGGGGGAGGGACAAGTGGGGAAGGGGGGAGGGGGGAAGGGGGGGGAGGGGGCAGGGGGGAGCGGGGGAGGGGGGAGGGGGAGGGGGGAAGGGGGGAGGGGGGAAGGGGGGGGGGGGAAGGGGGGGAAGGGGGGAGGGGGGAAGGGGGGGGAAGGGGGGGGGGGGGGGGAGAGGGGGGGGGGGAGGGGGGGGGGGGGGAGGGGGGAGGGGGGAGGGGGGGGGGAAGGGGGGAGGGGGGGGGAGGGGGGAAGGGGGGAGGGGGGGGGGGGGGGGAAGGGGGGAAGGGGGGAGGGGGGATTTCTTTTTTCTTTTTCTTTTTCCTTTTTTCTTTTTCCTTTTTTTTTTTTCCTTTTTTCTTTTCCTTTTTTTTTCTTTTTTCTTTTTCCTTTTTTCTTTTTTCCTTTTTTTTTTTTCCTTTTTTTCTTTTTTTCCTTTTTTTCTTTTTTCCTCCATATTAATACACTACTCAGTTGGATCTAAGTTCAAATTTTGAGGGTAGAAATTATCTTTCTCCAGGTTTGGACAAACGTCTTTTGTAGTGTAAATGCTATCCGCTCCTCTGCATCATGTACATCACACTTTTAGGGAGGTTGCTGTTAAAAAGCCTCTTTCTTCTCTTTCACATGCATTAAAAGTGACACGTGGTTACATAGTTACGTTTTAGTGTACTTTCATGTAATGACTTGGTATTTACTTTCGGTCCGTTTCTTGTGGGTTTCATATTTGCAAATTTAAGCATTTAGACAATAGTGCTGATATTAAAGTCATGGTCATATTTTATAGGCAAATTAAGTGTTGTGTACATAATATTTAGGTCTGTTACAACATGTGTTTCACTGTAGTAAGCATTGAAAGGGCACTAGTATAATGTTGTCTGTATTAAATTTGAAAATGTAATGTTTTGTAGTTGATAAGCTGCAGTTTGAGCCCCCTCTACGGAAAGAAACAGAAGCTCGGGATGAAATGGTAAGGACAAGTTTGTTTTTTCCTTCATTTATTAAAATCATAGTGCCTTCATTGTTTTGTGATTCAACTCTAAGTAATATGTCTCTGAAGTATAAAGTCATGAGAAGACCACTCTTGGTCCCCAGACAATTGCCACATTTTTAAGAAAATGAATTGCCCTCCATGCTTTGTGCAGAGAGTCATGCTCAGATGAAAACATCTGCCAATTTGATAATGTGAAGAGGCCATTCTGCATTTGAGTCCCTGATCTTCCCATCATCAGGGTTTATTTGCTGCTTGTTTCTTGGAAGGCCGCCAGCTCGCATGCAGCCAGTTTTGCCCCCCTGTGAGCTGCTGCTGTTTGTTCCAGCCCTCAGCAGTTTACTGCAGATCAGCTAATTAATGTTCTTTGGGCTTAGTATGTGCCTGTGTACACAAGGGCTCCATTTTTTAATAAGTGTTGTGAATAGCAACAGCTGCCGTTAATTTGGATTTGAAGACATTAGTGCTCAGCACTCCAGAAAAATCCCATTCCTGTTTTTTACAGCTGTACTCCAGTTCACCAGGTAGGTACAAGTTCATCTTTTTTTTGAATGTGACTGATTAGATCTGTACATGTTGTTACCGGTGGGGTCCCCTCAGTGCCATGTCTAGTGATGGGAATGCTCCCAGTCTCTGCTGATGGCATCTCATACAGGTTTGGAGGTGGCTGCAGTATGTCCTCTTGCTGGAAGAGTGTCTTGGAAGTGCCCCGAGTAGAAAATCTTTACTGAGTTTTCGCCATAAATTTTTGCTTTCATGTCACTTATTGCCACTTGATACTGGCGTTATACCGTTTCCAGGTGCTGCTTTTAAGTCTGAGTCTATGAGGAGGAAGGTAGCTTTTCAACAGTTGCTTTATAATTAGGTTGTAAAATATTATTTCACTTTGGAATTTTATTTTACTGCTTATGGGTTATTCTGCAGGGCCTGGGGATCTCCCAGGCCTCTTCGTGTGCTGTGGATAAGGTACTTCAGTTTGACAGGAGGGGAAAAAAATGAAAATTTCTGCGTCTTCAGGTTGTGGCAGCTGGAAGTGACTTTGCTTCGCATTGGAATCCTTTTGTTGATGGTGGAAGCAGCAAGTAAGTACAGAGTTTAAAAACATCTTTTATTTCTGTGCCTCATATGAAAATACACTCTGAAAGAAAAATTGAGCTATGGTGGAAAATAAAACCATAAGTCTTAATCCACTTTAATAATCGTAAAGTTAAAGGAGATTTTACCCAGTATGCAGTCCTCCTCCTGCAGTTGGTTGGGCATTCTCTTGGGGAATGGGTTTTAATCTCTTTGAACCATGAACAGTAGTTTGTTTTAAATTTGTTGTAGCTCCCCAGTTGTAGATGGGAAAGTGAAGTGTAAAATGTATGGTCAGCAGACTGAAATAACACAGCCAAAGTCAAATTTCTGAAGCAAAGCTGGTAACCTTGCAAGGGCTGAATTCAGGATCCTGCGCTGGCCTTGCACTTCTTTTCTGAGCCACGGCTGTGGTTGTGACATCCTGTGGCAAAGCATGTTTGCAGCCCTGAAGTCAGGTCCTTGCAAGAAAGAGAAGGAGAAACCAGTTCTGAAGATTGAGTTTTACCGAGTTCAGTACAACGGCACGACTGCTTCTGCTGTCGGTGTCTGATCAGTGTAATTTGTGATATAGTCATGTAGTGTTCTGGGGTGAAATGTTTTAGGTAAAGATATGCTATAACTGATTTCCACTGGGATAAAGCATGCCTGAAGTAAGGGAGCACAACTCTGTCCAAGTTAGGACTGAATTTATTAGGTATGTGGCTTCCTTTTGCTGCAAAATATTGGATTCTGCCTTTAAAGGCAATCTTTGAATTTGGAGTAAAGAATATGGAGGTTTAATAATACTGACTGATGCACATATGTAGGGAAAGATGGTATTTCTGTTGAAATAATTGCTCAGCTAAAAGGGCCCGTTTCCCATCTTTCTTTGGAACTGAGTAGAAAACAGTGAATTTCTTTGGCTTGTTTGCAGATAAAGTCTTGCATAAGCTGTCAGCTGACATTACAGCCCCCCAGAAAGCTGGCCATGTCACGGAGATGGCCAGTATTTGGATCTTTTTAAGTTCAACCTGTTTTTCTGTTCTCCCTCTCGTAGTAAAAGTTTGGGGTGGCTCTCTAGGCCCTGCATCTCCCTGTCCAGTAATGACAGCGACTGCTTTCCTTCCTCTCTCGGTTTGTTTGTGTGACCCTGATGAGCTGCAGAATGAAAGCCTTTCTCGTGAGTGCTGGCTTTTCTGCAGACAGCTGGAATCTGCGGAGTCGAGGAGCAGGGAGGGAGGGAAGCTCCTCCTGGCAAAGTGACTTAGTGATTTGATTCTGTTTCCGTAGTATTATTAAGTTTGTCTATACCAGGCAGTATTAAAAGCAGAATGAATGTAGCCATAGCAAATGTTGCTAGGGCTATAAATTGGTACATAGATACAGATTTAGCATTGAAAGGAGGACAGGCATAAAGTTTCCGGATGGTGAATCCATGCTGCTTACTTGGAAACCACTTCCAGTTTGAAAAGATAAACAGGAAACGCATAGCTCCTCTGTCCCAGCAATTCTGAGTAATACCAGGGATGTACAGATAGGAAGCGTGCTGGAGAGGGTCCTTGCTTTTCATGCCCTTTGGCTTTTATCAGAGTGTATGGTGATTGATATCTTTGACTTGGGAATTACTTGACTGGAAAGGGGAATACCAGAATGTGTACCTGATGATTGAACTTACTGTTTTTTTCTCACCCTTATTGTACCATTTTAAAATTGCTTTTTTATAAATTTTCTGTGTTGTGGAGGTGATTTTTGTTGATTGTTGGACTTTCTCTGTTTTACATTTTTTAATAGTTCCTGTTGGCAACTGTCTGCTTCTTTCCCTTCAGAAGTAACTTGAAGGGAAATTTTACATTAATCCAAATTTGGCTGGGTTAGTTTTTGTGTAATATGCTTTTGTTTTCCTGTTTGTTACCCCTGTGGTCATTCCTCCATGGGTGATGTGGTGTGTTGTGGAATGTGGAAGGATGTGTGAGTTGGTGGGGTACGGGGGTGCCTGCTCTGCATGCAGAGACTTGGACTGCACCGCGCTGCTGCAGCCTGAGAAGCCTGTCCCTGGTTGAACACTGAGCCAGCCGGCTTCTCTTCCACCTCACAATTCCTAAATGCAGAAGCCTAGACTTCACAATGTCACAACAGCATACTAAGGAATGCTTTTTATTGGGTTTAGATTTATGGTTTAGATTTTTTTAGATTTAATTCAATTAATTTTTTTTTTTTTGAAGCTGCAGCTTGAAAATTGCCAATTTGCAAAATTTTATCAGTTTTTGTTTGTTTCAGGATTATATTTTCAGTGCTGCTTTGATCCTGTAGTCACAATTTCTTTTTTGACCCTGGGGTAGCTTTGAAACAAAAATTCCCACTGTAATGGGAAACAGTCTGTGTCTTCAGCATATAACACTAAAGGAGGAAACTTCCCTTTGTAAAGGCTTTTCTCCATTTGTCTCCCAGTAACTTCCTCTGTTCTCATCTTTGTTTTGTTTTGTTTTGGTTTTTTTTTCCTTCTTCTTTTATATTGTACTGTTATTAGCCATTTCAACAATGTTTATCAGGTAGGGAAATGAAAGATGAGTTGATGGTATCTGGTATGGAAGACAGCTTCAATGATTGTTGGGGGGTGAGGGGAAGGAAAGGACCATACTAAATGAAAAAGGGCTTAATGCAGTGAATAAGAGAGAAATCGTTCATTTTGAAGAGGGCTGGGAGATGCTTGTTATGAAACTAAATGACATCACCGATCGGTTTAGTTGCACGTGTCGACCTTAGAGCAGAGGTCTTAATTTTATAAACATTTTACCTAGGGGACTGCTTACAAAATTTGGCGATGGGAGTGAAGATGTTGAAGAGTGAGTGGACCTCCTTCGTGTACAGTTGTGTTTATTCCATGCGGCTCTCGCTAAAGCAGGCAGCGTTCTGGCAAAACCTCTTTCCTTAAAATGCTGCAGGCAGCTTTGCCACTCATAAATAAGTGAGGGCTGGTTGCACTCAAAGGTCTAACGCACGCTTGACTGTTTATCTGATCGTCAGGAGAATGTCCGCAAAGCAATGCTTTCTACCCTTGCTCTCCTTCCTCAGGTTATCTTAGGGGGCATACGGAAGTGCCTAATACTTTAAAGCAGATTTTGTGTTGATTAATCCATCAATCATGAGCCAGACCCAGTAGTGACAGGACATGCAGATATTCCTGCAGAGCTTTGGTAGGGTATGCGCAGCTCCTCTGGTGCCCAAACATTTGTCTGATCCAGAGTGAAAGCTGCAAGCTGCACTGAACTTAGTCCCTGAACGTATGTGTATTTGCTAATTTCCAATGCTCTTCACCACAGAATGCTCTATAACATTAGCATTTATGAAAGAAAGTGAGTTTATCAGAAAACTATACTTCTAACAAGATTAACGTGCTTTTTTCCCCACTCTTGGACTTCTAGTTTAACCCTTTTTGTGCAAAGCTGTGATCCATCTTTTCTATGCATCTAGCTCATCCTATTTACAGTCTGTGTTCTCAAGTAATTCTGTTTATGTTGTTGGTTTAACTAAGACGACTACTGCACCTTTTCATTGTAGGTCAACACTAAAGCGAGCAGGGCCACCTCCGCTACCTCCTAAGGTAAGAGATGGTGGGTTTTAAGAGTTTTAGGTGACAAACCCCACATGTGCAGACTCTGCAGTGCTTCTGTCTGATGCTCTCAGTAGGTTACAAGTTCTGTTAAATACCATTTGCTAGCAGACTTTGTGCAGCTTCATATTTTATGCTGACTTGCAGTCTGTACGGTCTTGACCTCTGGGGACTCCTGGCCTTGTATGCTGCCCCAGACAAAGTGACTTGTAGGTATTTTCCCTCTAAAGAGAGGATGCTGTGTGGGATGTCCTCTTGTTCAGCATTCTGTCTGCTGCTGTGATTTTCCATCAAAGAAGGAATACCTCTTAGATTATTCTGCTGTCAAATGTCTTTTTTCAAAGGCTGATTTTTTTTTTTTTTTTTTTTTTTTTTTTTTTTTGTGTAGAAGCAGTCTGACTTGAACTAAACTTGTCTGAAGTTTACGCTTCCAGGTGCCATTTCCCAGGTAACCTTCACCTCTTTGGTTTGTTGCAGCCAAGAATAAACAGTTATCCTGAGGAAAACCTCCCAGATGATGAGAAATGTCAGACGATAAAACATTTCCCAGACTCGCAGAACAGAGCCCCACCAGCTCACAGGAGACAAAGTATCCCTGTTTGCGGACCTCAGACTGATTCTTCTCCTGTTGGTATGACCAGCAGCATCAGTAGCCCTGGATTGCTCACAGCTAGATACAGTGACTTAGGTAAATGCATTACATTTCCTAAAGGTGACTTGCTTCCTGTAAAAGGATATCAGTTGTAGAGTCAACTATTTTCAGTAGATAATTTTTTTAATACAAGCTGATCACGAGGTGCAGCTTTCCTTTTTACATGTGTGCTGGTTCTTATTAGAGCCATGACCCGTGGTGGAAATGTTCTTCCCAAAACAAGGACGCTCAGCTAGTCAATACCATTACTGTGTTGGCTGTAGGAATAGCATAAAAACAACAAATGTGCAGGGAGGACCATCTGCGAGGACCTTGCAACAGCTTTATTCTCAGTTGTGTTTGGCCCAAGGACTGTTTAGATAATGGAAAGCCTTTATTACTGTGTAGCTTAGCACACAGAAAAGTGGCCAGCTGTCCTTGGAAGGGTTCAGCTACCTGAGAATCCTGAGAATATGGAAGTTTCAGAGCTCGCTTCTCTGCTTCTGCTAGACGGAGGGGAGAAGAGAGAATAGGAAACAAAATATTTTCTATTTCACTGTGTCAAGTGAGCTACAAAATGTGTCTGGGCCTCTTTTCAGGAAATGGGGATGGCATGCTGAAACTCATTGAAGAAAATGCAGAAGGGTCTGGACAAATCCCTCAACTGCCACGTAAAAAAGAGAAAAGAGATTTTCCCGTAAGTATTGTGGCTCTCAGTCTGATTTCATTGTCATGTTAGCCAGCTAGTTTTATATCAGTGCGTGGGAGGTATTTTATGATCTTTCTTTCTTCCCACAGAAGCCAGCAATCAATGGTTTGCCACCAACACCGAAGGTGCTGGTAAGAAATCTCATTTACAGTAGGAGTTACTGCAAGCCTGCTGTCATGGCATCTCTCTAGTGTCAGAAGGTTTATGCTAGAATAAGCCACCAGCTCATCTGGGGTGATTTTCTGCATCTCATAGCCAGTTACTTTTCATATACTGAATCCACAATATTTGTTCCCTTTTCTTAAAAACTTCCTTTCGTCATTCAGTGTAGATGTGAAGGGTTGGAGACTTCACTGGCTCTGTGAGTTGTGATGTCCAGTGGCAGTCCTTGCTTAGTAAAGAGAAAGGGGGAGAGGTGGTAGTGATGCGAGAGGGTGTTACTGCTTGTAAATTTCTGCTTGTTTTCCCTTCATATGCCATTTATATAAGCACTCAATATTGTTCTTACCCAGTAGGTACTTAAAATTGTTCATGTCATTCTGATCCCTCTTTGCCTTTCTTAATGTATACTAAGTTTACTAAAAAGTTTGGGAGGCTGCATCGTAGCTTTTGGGGAAGACAAAAATGTTTTGCATCAAGGCATATTAGAGTAATTTTGTGTCTGAAAAAAGAGCAGCAGCGGTGTGTACAGGTGTGTATTAAGTGGCCAAGTGCCAGAAGATAAACACTTTATACTGTAAACTTGTTTCAGGTTTCAGTTTTGGTGTTTTTCAGATGGGAGCATGTTTTTCCAAAGTCTTTGATGGTTGTCCTTTGAAGATTAATTGTGCAACATCATGGATACATCCAGATACTAAAGGTAAAGCTATTTTAGGTTTGTATTTTAAACCTGCCTGTTGCTAAAGTGGTAATGAGCTTGTGAAATAATCAATTTCTCTTAAATTTTTAGATCAGTACATTATCTTTGGCACGGAAGAAGGTATCTATACTTTGAATTTGAATGAGCTTCACGAAGCAACAATGGAACAGGTGATTTTGTGGTGTATTGAACACACAGATTAGATTTTGGGATATTATGAAGCAAGAAAGTTTGGTATTAGAGGGGATAGATGGGATACCAGGCTTTGTGGCATAAACTGATTCACACCCAAGCCAGCAATGGAAGTCCAAAAATTAATAGTTCTCCTACCTACAAGAATTTTTTGTTGCTGCTTATGTAACACTGCTTTCAAAGGAGTTCTCTACTAAAACATCTTTCTTCTCCTTGGAGACTGATTACCTGCCCTTTCTCTCCATTTTATCTCCACTAGATGGCATATTGCTTCTCCACTGGATGCTACCAAAGCCCTCAACCGTTTAATTTAGCTGGCATTGTTATCACCAGTAAATATGTGTTTGCTTCGTTTTTCTTGGGCTCTCTAACCCTTTCCAAAGCCACTTCATGCAATCATGGTATTGTTACATTTGCTTTTATAGAGTCAGGAGTGGAGAGTATTCTTGGAAGGGAAGTGTCAGCAGATGCTGATAATGAGATTTATATCTGTAGGTTTCTAAAGTGGTTCACAAAGGCACTTCAGGCATCTAAAGAGTGTTAAATTCAGTCAAGATACAGCAAAGGTCATGCAGAAAAGCAGAGGTGGCAGGGTGGGTGTATCTATGAGTAATAGTGAGAAAAAGATGATTTCACAGAAAGGGCACTGCACAGAGATCTGTGCTTAAGAGAAGTAAGTCCTCTGTTTCTGGGAGCGTCATACTAGAGGACAAAACTTGAGAGGCAAAAGAAGAAGGGAAGCAGTTCAGCAAGGTCGTGTCGGGGAGTAGTTTGGCATGGGCAAAAGCGAGAGTAGATTATAAAGGGCTTGACGGTAAGAATTGAGAATTTGAATTCAATACAGTGAGAAGATCCTTTCAAGTTCAGAGAGCTGAGGGTGCACCTGAATACAATAAGAGAGAGTTGAATATGAAGTTGCTTATCTCTTAGTAGCCTCAGCAGACATGGGGAACAACTACTTACTTTTTAATAAGTGTCTAAAAATTGTGGTGGCAACTGTTGGAGACCCCCTGGCCTTCTTACCTCAGTTTTCTCTTTACTTCATTAGTCAAACAAGTCTCTTTCCTGACTTATTTCCTGTACCAGTCTTCTCTGGACTCTTCCACATGGTTTTTTTATATCCTATTGAAAGGTTAGATATGCCAGTGGTAGGTAGAGAGAACTTACTAGTTCTACTTATGACATTCAGTGCATCCCAAAATGGAATTTTCCTTTTCTGAGAGAGCATCCTCAGTTTGGAGAGGTCCGATGTGAACCACTGCAAACCCTTTACAACTATGCTTCTGCCATGCCGCTTGTTTCCTTATTTGTTTTTATTCATTTCATGATTTCTTCCCACCAAATGCACATTTTTAACTGTTTCTCCAACTCTAATTCTGATCGCATCTTCCAAAGTGCTTGCTGTCTCTCCAAGGTTACTATCTTCCAATTTCAGAAGTATACTTCTATTCCATTGTTAGTTTTTCAGTGAAAATACTGAATAGAACCAGACCCAGAGAAGATACTATATATCTACAGGCTGCTTTTTCTTTCTGTTACATAGCAAATTGCTGATAGATACTCTGGTTTTATGTCCAACTAGTTGTATGTTTTCTTTCTGCAGTTTCTTCTACCACATATTTTCTTACTTTGCACGTGGAAATGGCACACAGGACAAGGTCCTTCACATATGTTTCACATCTCACTGTTTCACTGCCCCCAGCAGGGCAGTTAATTCTGTTAAAGAAGGAAATTCAGATGTTCAAATACAGCCTGTTCTGCACAAATCTGCACTAGCTGCTCTTGTTATCCCTTGGTAATTAAAAATATGTGGCTTGTTCCTGTGCTACCCTGGATATCCAGTCAGTCAGACTATTTTGCAATTCCCACCGTCCTTTTTATTTGGCATAGGTACTGTGTTTGTCCTTCTTGAGGTCGTTGTTCGTCCTCCATCAGTTCTTGAAGATTATAATTACTGAGACCTTGGGGTTTGAGCCAGTTCTTAAGTACTGTAAAGTAAACTTCATTGGGACCTGCTGATACGAGTGTATATAGTTGAAATAGTGTGTAATGTGTTCTTTTTCTGCTTCTAGCACAAGTTTCTACCCCAGTGCTATTAACTGTGTTAATCATGTAGCCTTTCTTTCCTGTCATGCAGTGGGCCTAGCCTTTCATTTTCCCAGTTACCACGTTTATCAACTTCTCTTCTATTGAGAATTTGATTTGCATCTTAACCTTTTGTATGTTTCCTCCTTCAGGCTTACGTTGTGATTGCCTCTTCATCCTTAGCATTGCATCCTTGTTTCCATTTTCTGTATTATGTATTTGTGCTACTTAAGGCATGGGGTGGAAATAAGAAATATTTACCCATCTTGGGGTGGCTTGGAGATGGTTCATAGGGAACAACTATTCCCCTTCTTTTTCCAGTGGGGCCACTAAATGAAACTAGTGGAGCCGAATTAAAAATAAAGTGGGTAACTAACTGGCTTGGGACTTTTTGCTATGGGGAGCTGCAAATGCCAGGAGTTATCTGAGTTCAGAGGGAAGACTGGACAAATTTCTGAAGGATAAATCCACTGAAGCTCACTAAATGCATAAAGCCTGTATCTGATTCAGCAGGTTTCTGAGCTGAAGAACTTGGTGCCTGGCAGAGTATTAGGTGCAGTATTATATACATTTTTTCCCGGGTTTTCACCATTTTTAGGAGAAATTACATCACTTTATGGTACTGTTGGAAACAGATATTAGGTTAGAAGGACATTTGCATGAACCAGTACAATCATTCTTTTGTAGAGCCTTGACTCAAGCATCTTCTGCTGTGTTTTGCAATGACTTCCCTCAGTAGACGAGTCTGCTGTTGTCTTTTTTTAATAGTCTCCTTTAGAAACAGCTTAATCCTTTGAACTCCTTTTTTTCTTACTGGAAATTTTTTCCTGAGGGAGGACCTTACCTATGAATACTGTTCAATAAATTTAGTCTTACCTTTTTTTTTTTTTTTTTTTTTTTTTAAAAAACAGCAAAATCCCTGTCCTTATTCTGTTGTCCTTATCCCTTCCTTTGCTGAGACTCCTGAATGCTGTCATTTGCCATGACTTTTATCAGAATTCCCTTCAGGTTGTCAAGAGGTTCTTCTTAACTTTAAAATCTTCCCAAATCTAGACTAGCTGCCCTGTAAGTAACAACTTCGCTCTGAAACAAAAATAAGTCCCAATGCCTTCCCTGAACTGTCTGTTTACAAAGCAGCATGCTAACACAAATAGCCAGGCAGGTAAGTCCCACAAAATACAGGATTTTGTGGTAATTCACGTTGCTGAGAAAATACTAATGCCTTTTTTCCCCTCTCTTCTGACTTTTGTGTCGTTTAGTAGGTTTCTGTAATAATGTTATTCTTTCTTTTTCCTGAGCAAGCTATATCTTTCTATATATGGTATTGCAGTCTTGCCAATTGTCCCACTTTGGCTCTGTGCTGCTAATTAAAAAATAAAGAAAAATTGAATTTTGAACGTTTCAGGGGTAGAAGAGGGAAGGAATGAAAACTATTTCAGACAGAGAAAAGGGCTAAGCAAGGGTCCAAAAGGGTGAATTAAAGGGGAAACTGTAGTTGCAGCTGGGACTTTCTCCAGTGATGATCCCTGCAGGAATGGTGGAGAAGGTGGAGCAGGCAGAAAAAACCATTGTTGGAAATTCCTGTATGTTTCTATTAATGGAAATATTTTCTTTCTTCAGTTATTTCCCCGAAAGTGCACCTGGCTGTATGTTATCAATAACACCTTAATGTCCTTGTCAGGTATGTATAAATAAAGAGAAACATTTGAAGTCATAATTCAGTACAATGTATTGTACTGAAGTAGAAAACTGTGCATTGTTTCTTGTGTTTGCATAGGAAGCTTTGCTTTAAGAGTGTTTTAATGTGAAAAACTTTCAGAGATAAAACTGGATATTTACAAGTAGTAGAGCCAGTTGTCTGCAGTGTTCCACCATATTTATTTATTTATTTATTTATAGTTACTTTGGAAAAGTTCAGCACTTGGTATTTGTCAAACAAGAGTTGCCTCTGCCAAGGCTGCAATTTGACTGAAAGTGCCTCGAGAATCTAAAGAGTGTCCTCTTCTTTGGTCCCTGAGCTAGGGGAGTCGGAATAAGGATGGCTTTCATGTGTCAGAACAAAATTAGGAGAGGATTAACATAGGTGCATTATCAAAATATAGTTGCAGTGTTGATCACTCTCAGTGTATTGTAGCCTGGCAGCATCTTCAGTGTGAACCAGATTCAGAAAATAAATCCACCCTAAAACAAAAGCAGTTTCAATCTGAAGGAGAATGAGGTGGCTGTGAAATAACTACTAATCCAGCAAATTCATTCTTGAAAAAAAAAAAAAAATTCTTTTTTCATCAGTTGTCCTGGAATAGGACATTCTAGATAGGAAACAGAGGCACTGTGGCATGCAGACTAATTCCAGGACTGTGCCTTTAAACATGCGAGGGTTTGTGTAACACCACTTCTGTTGATTTACAGATAAAGAAAATGTCCTGATATGATTAATTGTTGTTGTATAATTACAGTCTTCTAAAAATGTTTACATAAAACTTTCAGAGCTGCGTTAGTGTTATTGAAATGAACTTTGAGTTGAATGCCATGTCTTCTCTATATGCATTATTATTGTTGTCTTGTTTTATTTTTCTTCATAACTGGACTTGAAATATCTGACACACGTGGTCCGTTTTTCTAGAAGGTAATTTTCTATACATATATTTTTCTAAAATGTGCAGTTCTCTGCTGGAGGCATGGGTGCGATGTCAATTGTGCTTTTCTCTCTTACAGGGAAAACTTTCCAGCTCTACTCCCATAATTTAATAGCTTTGTTTGAACAAGCCAAAAAAACAGGATTAGCTGCTCATATTCAAACCCATAGATTTCCTGACAAAATATTACCAAGGTACAAATCTTTCACTTATAGACAATTATTAACAAGTGAAAATTCCCATAAATACTGTTTGTGCTGTTGAATTCTAGCATGAAGTGCCTTCAACATCTCTTGTTGATTCATTTTTTCGTAATTGTTATTCCAGGAAGTTTGCCTTAACGACAAAGATCCCTGATACAAAAGGATGCCACAAATGCTGTATAGGTGAGTAGGCGTTCAGTTTTGCAATTTTTTTCCTGGCCTTTGTCGTTGGGCATGGCATGTCCTAAACTCATTTCTTTTTAATAAACTTACAGTTAGTTCATTGTTCAGAAAACAGTATGACTGCATTATTTCTTAATGCTGTGCCTAACTGGTGCATAGCTTTCCTTTTGATTAATGTGGGGGTCTTTAAGCTGTTCAGTGGAAAAGCATTTTTCATATCATCTCTTAACGTAGAAGTGTTGCTGTCTAGAGCAAGGTCCAAAGGGAAACCCTTGAGAATGCCAGTGACGTGCGGCTGATGGGTGTTGCACACATTCTTTGAGAGCTGCTGAAGCTTTCAGTGACTAAGTCAATGTTTGGGATCACTGGCTTCAGGCTGCCACCAGAGCCATCTAGTTACTGTGACCCGCAGCCTGCCTGCGACTGTAACGGTTGTTACAGAATCCCAGACTTGTTGCACGTACACAAGTACCCTTTCTGCTTTGTCAGTTTGGCTCAAGGTTTGACCTAGATCCAACTTTTAGCGAGGCTAACTTGAAAAGAGTTATTTTCCACAAAGAAAGGGCTGGACATGAATAAAAGTGCCAGCCTGGGGAGGAGTGAAGCCATCGCTCAAGTTCTAAGTGCACATAAAAGAGTTAAAGCTTGTGAAGTTACATATTTGTCTTTGGCTTTACTGACTTTCAGAAAGGCTTGGGCTTTCCACAGAACGCATGTCCCTTTGAAAACTGGCCCTAGTGCTGTGTGAAATTGTACCTTTACACTCTTAAAAATGCTTCAGCAGAGCATAAAGTACCTAGTTGCAAACTTGGATATCCTACTTAGCTCATATAAAGCGTCTACTGTAAGCATATTTACAAACGATTCCTGAAGTCAGGCTGGTCTTGTATCCAGCTGAGCTTAAAAAAAACGAACCCCAAATCCTTTATCATATTATTGCATTAGCTGTCAAAGCTCACAAGAAGTTATGGGTCAGCTTCACTGCTTGGGAATTTTTTTTTTTATTTAAATCACAACTTGACCTGGACCTTGCACTCCCCCTGCTCACACAGCCCCAGAAAGAAGGTGTTACAGCTTTTCTGGATGCTCAGCATGTGGCCTCTTTATTGGGACTCAAAGAATGCTAGTGGTTATTAATTATAGGTATAATTGAATTTATCTGGAATGTACCATAATATTAATCACTGTGGATATTTGAATGGCAAACCAGAAGGCAATTAGTGTGAAACTGATCCTTTTTCTTAAATTATTTGCAAAGATAGTTGTAGGGATTTTTTCAAGTATGCATTGAACTTCCAGGACTTAAAAAGGGTTGTTTTCTGGGTTTTTTTGTTTGTTTATTTTATGTAGTACGAAATCCATACACAGGACATAAATACCTGTGTGGTGCATTGCAGTCTGGAATTGTTCTACTACAGTGGTATGAGCCAATGCAGAAATTCATGTTAATAAAGGTAAGTATTTCATTTTAGTTTAGAACATTTAATCACTATACAGTTGTTGAAATAACCTTTCCAGAATTTGTAATGGAAAGTGCATCCAAGTCTATTCCCATTTGTGGGTTCTGAGCACTTGAAAATCTGGCTTGACGCATTTTGACTAAGAAAATCTTGTGACTGAAGTCAGTCAAGCGTTGGATCAAGCCCAGTACTAGCAATAACAGACTAGCATATACCTCTGTGCAACATGATGTTGCTCACAGCTCATGCTGTCTCAAAAAAGCACTCTTAGTAGCAGTGAAAAATGCTTCTATATCTTCTATGCTTTGTGCATGTTATTTTAGGCTTCTTATTTCCAAGGTAAAAGGAAACTCTGCAAATGCCTTATTATGTTTTTTCCAGCACTTTGATTTTCCTTTGCCAAGCCCTTTGAATGTGTTTGAAATGCTAGTGATACCGGAGCAGGAGTACCCGATGGTCTGCGTAGCTATCAGTAAGGGTACTGAACCAAATCAGGTAGTTCAGTTTGAGACAATCAACTTGAACTCTGCTTCTTCATGGTTTACAGAAATTGGTGCAGGTAAGACTGTTGGTCTGTCTTGCGGCCATTTTATTGTCTGGTAACTGTTGGATATCCCTTCCTCAGAAGTCATTTGGAAGCCCTTTAGGCTAGACAAAATGATGCAGCTTCTCTACCTAAAGCATATTGAAGCTGATCCCAGGTTCTTCTTGTGATGACCTGCCAACTTCAGTATAAACTATTTTTCTTAAAAGACTTCAGTTCTAGACACATCTTTTATTTTATAAATTTCCTTAAGTAGTAATGCAGACTGTGCTGATTGGGTTCTCGTTTGTGGTTGCATACTTTTCCTGGGATCAGTCTTATTCCTCTTTCCCCTTCTTTACTGTGTAAAGACTCACATAAATACATTCTTGTCTGTCCTCCAGCCTTTGGGGGAGACTTGTCATCTTCAGCTGCCTATTAATAAGTAGAAGATTTTGGGTTATCTTCAAAAGCTAGTTGATATCTTGCAGATGCTTTCTCTGCTGGCTTTGTTGGATATACTTCTTTACATATAAATACTGCTTTTTAGCAGCTGTACCAAGAACTTAATTAATAAAAACTAGAAAAACTATTAAATCTAGTTTAATATCAGCACAGTAATCTTTCCAGATGTGGATTTATGGGAAAAGAGCATTTTTTTAGGAGCGAAGATTCCCTTGATGGTTCCTTTTGTTCATTATTGTGCCTCTTCATGAAGGAAGCTGACTTGCTGTGCTGAACTGTAACATAAAATGTATTTTATGCCAATAAACAGTAGTGCTTTCATATTAAATACCTGCTTTGAACTGATGGGTTTGTCCTGGGGCCCTGTACTCCTCCCAGAACGTTCTGGGATCATATAGCCTTAAAAAAAAATTAAGAGTACCAAATATTGCAGGTTGCAAAAGACTGGTAGCATACTGAAAAGGCTGTAGCAATTGGTGAGGGGTTGAGGGGAGGGGAGGCTGAGATCAGTCTTATGATGTGATATAAAATAATCTGTTCTCTTTTTCACAAGGCAATCAGCAGTTAGATGCCATTCATGTAACACAGCTGGAAAGAGACACTGTCCTAGTCTGCCTGGACAGTAAGTAACATGTCTCTGTCGGGCAACTTACTACACCTCGTGCAAAACTTGTTTTGCCACAGTTGTTGATTGTAATTCTATCACAGGTTAATTTTTCTCCCTTCGTTACTAATTTGTGTTGTAGTATTTCCAAAAAGATACAGTTCAGATAAGTGGGTTTTCATTTTGACTCTTGTGATTCCACTTTCCTGCTTCATGTGTGTACCATTCTTGTTTCTTTTCAAAATGAAATGTAATGCAGCATTACAGATCAGAATTCAAATATTTGCCCATCAAATTTTCAAAATCTACTTAGAAAAAGTGACATTTGCCTGTTGCATATGCTAGCAAGACAAATAGCTAACACTCCATCATACACAGTAATTATAACCATAACTCTCATGCATCAGAGGTTAATACCTCAGTGGGAACTTTACAATGACTTAATCTGCCTAAATTTCCAACCTTTATGTTGAATTCACATTTCTGCACTGTTTGTTATTTGCAGGAAGGCTGTCAGTAGAGTCTAAAAACATACAAAGCATGTAAGAAAGTTTTCTATATTTATTTTGAGAGAAGGATGCTCTTGGATTCATTTTAGGCAAATACTGTAGATGTTAGGTTTGGGCATTTCTTTATACCCGAAAGATTAAATTAGTATTTCATACTCAAAGCTGTTAGTAATCCTTTTCAGCAGTGGTTTTTAATACTTGTTTTTCTGTTTTTCTTGAGAATTTGTGAAAATTGTGAATTTACAAGGGAAATTGAAGTCAAGCAAGAAATTGGCCTCCGAGCTGAGCTTTGATTTCTGCATTGAGTCAGTGGGTAAGTGATTTGTTTCTCTGTTGTCTCTCAAGGACTTAAGAACTTGGAGGGATGAGTGTTGAAGGCTTTTAATAATCTAGACTGGTCTAGTGCACCCAGTGGGGCCTGACACTAAAAATTGCATGTGCCAGGATATTGTGAGCTGTCTCTTTGTCTCCACTGACATGCTTAAGAAAGTAAGGCAGTTGCCAGATAGTGTGTGTCCAATCCGCGCCTGTTTCCATCTCATGTCGTTTCTGTTTTATAAGTAAGGTGTATCATGATTTAGTTGAAAAAAAGACTGACTAGTTTCTGGTCATTTCCATAGCACTGAGAAAAACCTTTGGGGGGAAAAAATGTTTTAGTAATACATAAATTTGTGTTAGTCTTCTAAAAGCTAAGATTTTATTTAAAGTGATAGCACATCCATTTTTTAAGTCAGGGTAATAGTATTTGAATCTAATTCTTAGAGGACAGGCTGTTGTCTTTAGACTACTAGAGGACAGCAGCCTTGCTTCTAAAACTTGAATTGTAATTGTCAAGCAAGTATTTCTGCTGTAATAAGCTCTCAGAAGTATCTAATTAACATAAGTTTAATAATTCTGTATCTCAGAAACTGAACTTCTTTCTGGAATCAAAATCAGTAAAGACTCAACTTGCTTTTGTTAGCAGTTCTGTACAACTTGCATTTCTGGGTTCTTCAGGCATCTTCCCTTTAGAAGATTCTTGACATAGGCATTTCATATTTTAACAGCAGTTGGTAAAACAGTGCACATTCTTTTATACAGCGTCTCTATTTAGATATGTCAGACCCATCCTGAAGGAAGGTATTTTTAATCAAGTCTGTGATTCTTCCCTAAACTCTGACATGTTCTAATTAACTGCTGTACTCGTATCATATAATATCTCCTGCTGACACATGCATAATGTGACTCAACCATTGCCTTTTCCTTGAACTCTGAAGGAGTTCATAGACAGAAGCGTTTATCCCGAAGTCTTGCACTTACCAGCTGACATTGAATAATGTGAGCAGTTCTTTACACTCCAAGTGGTCTCCTGGGAATTCAGGGTATTAAACAATTCTTCATTCTCTGATTGCAGGTAGACTGGGGAGTAGCAGGTGAAGATTAGTCTAAGGCTGTTGTGACAAACATTGCTCTTAGGATTCTGCTGAATCCCTTTGTTCTGTGTATTTAGGACATGGCTAATACTGAGCAGATACAAAATGTGACTCAAAGGAATAGTAAAGGAAAACAAGTAGGATTTAGGAAAATAAAACACAGTGTAAAATATGTTTCTGTAACACTGCTTAAAGAACACCAGGCTCTTCATCCATTATTTTCGGCAGTCTGGTAATGAAATCATTCAGAGCTGGTAGCTCTCTGTGTTCTCTCTTTGGCCCTGAATGGAAGACTCCTCCCATTATTCATACTCACATCTATTTTGAAGTAAATATAATACCTCAAATGATCTGTAATTTCCAGCAACCCACAGCGTGTTGGTTGGCAGCATGTTTATACACTTCCTGGTGTTTTCTCCAGAATCATTAGGAAAACAAAGATCTAAAGAATAGAAGTGAAAGGGAGAAAAGGAAAAAACAGAGATGCCTATCTTGTCCTGGCAAACAGGGAATGTCTGCGTGGTATGTTTTGAATTGCACTTTAAAAAGTAACGCGCATCTCAGATCCAAACAGTCATTTCAATCCAGTTTTTCTGCAGTGATTTTGGAGTTTGGTTCTTCTACCAGGAGTCCAAGTCTCAACACGTGCTTTCTCCACACGCTTCCCATTATCACTGCTGGTGAGAAACCCAGGTTGCTCTGGTTTAGATAAGGCATGCTCGGGTCTGATTTTGTGTTTCTCCTTTGCAGTGTGCCTTCAAGACAGTGTGCTGGCCTTCTGGAAACATGGCATGCAGGGCAAAAGCTTTAAGTCAGATGAAGTAAGTAATCTTCCAGTATCTCCAGGTTTAATTTCTTTCTGTTCCTTATTTACCACTTGATCCTTTGGTCCCTCTAGCTGCTTCCCTAGTGGTAATGCTTGTGCTCCGTGTTGTCATGCTTCAGCTTGCTGGTTGCTTTCTCTGACTTGCCTGCATAGGTTGCTCTTGCTAAAGCTCACACACATGCTTTAGCCAGCTCTGTTTCCAGGAATATCAGTCAGAGACTCCTGAACTGGTTCTGCACAGAGCCAGTACAGATCTGGTGTAAGCAGCACTTGGGTTTCTTGGATGAAAAGCTTGAACTGGCAGTATCCCCTTTAAAAAAAAAAAAAAAAAAAAAAAAAAAAAAAAAAAAAAAAAAAAAAGACATGGTTTTTTTTTTAAATGTCCCTTTAAAAAAAGTGCCCTCTTTTCAAAAAGAACAGTGTCCTTCTTGATGGCATCCTTTGTGAAAATGCAGGGAAAGCTAGTCAGTCTCTGCTGACAAAGATTTGATCAACGTACTCCATCTGTGCCACCAAGACTAGACTGATAACAGTCTACATACAAAAATTATTTAAAATAAGTTATATTTTAGGAAATTTAAAACTCTTTTTTGCTTAGCATCAATTTATCTCATTCAGTCCTGTAATTTGCACTAAATTGTATTTGAATTTTTGAAGAGACTGATTTTTTTTTTTTTTTTTTTTTTCCTTCCAACTCAGGCCAATAAATTTCATTTTGCCACTGAAATGGACCTAAATGTCTCCATTTTTCTACAGGTTACCCAAGAGATATCAGATGAAACCAGGGTTTTCCGCTTACTGGGATCAGACAGGTAATCACCTTCAAGAAACATAAACCTTTTATTTTATTTAAACCAGTTTTCTAGCTTCCAACTGGAACTGGCTTCCAGCCCACTACAGATCTATCTGTAGGCAGTCCTGGGGGAGGCAGTAACACTGTTTCTGCCTGCAATAGCCAAAAATTTAATTAGTGATTGCATCTGCATCCAAAATCATTACTGAGAGCCCCTGTGACATCCCCCACTTTTCACTGCAGAGATAGAAGTGTGAACACAAACACAAGTGTATCGAGGTACAGTGTGAGGAGATAAGCAACAGGGAGAGATGAGAGCTGCCTTTGGCTTGTGGTAAGCAGGGTGCCCTGTGCAATTCTGGAAAAGCCTGCTTCTGGCTTCGATTTTCCTGGTGAACTGGTGAATTATCTTGGCAGCTAGTTACTTAAAAGTAATCTTCGCTGCTCTGGACTTTGAGGCATGGAAATAGCAGAGCAAACTAGATCACATACAGGTTTTAATGCACAGTGGTGTAAATTCACCCATTACCCATAGCATCCAGATGATTCCTTTCAGCTACAGAGGCTGGGAAGAGGTGCAGCTCTCTCCAGGTTTGAAACCTTAGCAGAAGCTGCCCCAGTCTCCAGATTTGGACATGTGTACTTGTGGTTTCTCAGACAGCCAGGGTGCTAAATGTAGAAGTAGATAGTAGTGAATCAAGAAAGCGGTTCTAATCCTGGATCTTCTGCTCCGTCATTTGGCCTTTGGGAAGCCTGGCTCTGACTTGCTTTCTGCAAGTAATCTATAGTTTTGTGTACTTACGTTCTTGGATCCCCAGTCCAGAGAGTGAGAGCGCAATAGTTCTTTTGAAGAGGAGGGGTAGCCTATACAAGGAACAGCAGCTGTCTTTGCACCTGAGTCACCGAGGACCCGCTGTACTTGATCACTGCAGCTGGAATTGAGGATCCTTGCTACTGCTGACTCTGAGATCTCAAAAATAGAAACACAGTGCAACCTCTGACAATGCATACTCTGCCTTCTCTGTCTGTTATCCCTCTTGTGCAGACAGGCAGTGCAGTGGTAATTTTCTTCTCTGTTACCCCCAGCAGAGCAATGGGTATTTTATTGCAAAAATGAGCTTTTGCTAAGGTCCACTGTGGTACAGGTGCCATCTGTATTAGTCCAGGTATGTGCTGTGCCACCAACAGTGAATCTTCCTTGCATACTGGAATTGGTACCTTTAAACGGCTCTTATTTCTGTGTTGGGCTGGTGAACACAGGAGCATCCTAAACACACAGAGGGATGGGAAGCACCATCTCATCTGGTTCATCTTGCACTTTTATAGAAGACATGCATATCTGAATAACAACTTAGTACAAAGCACTTTTGGAGGTTGGAGGTAAGGTTGAAGTCCTTGCATGCAGTTTTGCAGAGAAGCCATTTTCTTCCATTCTGATTTCAGTGAACTGCCAAATCCTTTGTTTTGTATTTTTTCATCTCTGTACAAAAGGAGCAGGAGTCTTTTCTACCATTCAAGTGAATGAGATGTGGTAGCACCTTTTTGGCTTGGATCACTTTAGAACTACTGAGTTGCAGAAATGAAGATCGGGGACAGAGGCTGTTAAGAGTGAGACTTCACTTGAAAACTGTTTGAGGAATGTGACATGGGAGGGGAGTGTGTGCAATGCTAACCCTGAAACAGGCTCCCTTTGAGAAACCTAACTTAGAGTTCAAGTGGCGCATTTGGCTTGTTTGATACACAGGTAGAAAACAAAAAGCAGAGAGAAGTTTAATCTTAAAAATGACAGGATATTGTCTTAGGAACTGGTGCAGAGAAGTGCAGGAGCTAAGCAGTTGGAAGGGAGAGTGGGGGTCAAACGCCCAACCATGTCAGCTGCTGAGATGATTGTTGAGGTTCAGCATGGGACAAATGTGTAGAAGAAAGCAGTCAGCATGCCAAGACAGAGAGAGAGAGGTTTTCCAGAGGAGCCTACAGGAACATGATCCAGCAAGACAAAGGCTGGGATGGGGTTGAGTGTTTTCTATGAACCCATCAGCTGATAAATATTTAGAAGGCAGGAGAACAGTTTAGGTTAGTGGCTGATGCTTATCACAAGATGTAGGAGGTATAAACGTATTTGGGCTGCAGATGATAGGAGGGTTACATCTCCTCATAACAGTCTGCCTCTGAGGTAACTTCCCAATAGAAGCAGAGGATATAGCTTATTTCAAGGTGGAGGATGTCAGTTTGGACGAGGTTTGTAACGCATTGCATGTGCCTGTGGTTGAGAGGGGCAGGTTCTGGTTCAAGAAGCTGCTTCTAGTCCTCTGTTGCTTGTATATTTCGCTTTAGTGTTTTTATCAGAAGTGGTGCTGGAAAATGAGGTAACTGATTTAAAGAATAAAATACCCAAGATATTTAGGAGAACCTATATCCCTCCAACCTGTAGAAACCTGTGAGCGACGTTTGTTCTTCCTTGGTAGTTTTACCATGTGCTTCGTATTTTGCCACTAACCATTTTGGATTCTGTTTGTGTTTGATTGCAGAGTGGTAGTGTTAGAAAGCAGGCCAACAGAAAATCCGACTGCACACAGCAATCTCTACATCTTGGCTGGACATGAAAATAGTTACTAAGCAACAGTAACCTAACGCGAATAACAGAGTGAATTTGCCACACGAGGAACAAAGAAGCATTAGGAAATGCAGTACAAGCAGGACTTTGACTTACTGTTTCTTTTCTTGACACCTAAATGATGTTGTTTTAGGGTGGATATCAGTACATTTTTGCAGCTGGGAACAGCTGGTTCTGTCTCTTGCCACTGTGTGGTTGGTTATATCGAGTTTGCTTAATAAAAGCTATGAGATAAATAGCCCTTTACTCGTTAGTTATAGGGAAACAGAGCCTTTAAGAAAATGTTATGCAGTAAAGGTGCCATAAACTGTTAAATATTTTACTTCCCTTGGATTTTCCTTACATTCTGTAGATATAGATCTAGTGCTGGCTGTTTCCCTGTTTTATACTGAGTCTTATTCTTAATAAAAAAGATTTGTGTAGGAAGTGAAAGTATCTGCAAAGCTTTTTGGTTTTAAATCTGCCATTCGGTATGGCTTTGTATAATAGACTATTTAATCCTTATTTATTAATCTGCTGCTAGAATGGTGTAATGTATCTAACGTTTAGCAAAGGAAGGTTGCAGAGCAGCTTATGATTTTTTTTACAATTGTATAAAGATTCGATTATTCTTTTTTCTTGTAGGGATGTAGTGCATTATTGAGGGGTATGTTACAATGTTGGTTGATCTTGTAAAAATGCAGTTTTGTACAACAAAGTATTTTGTATTGATTTTCTGCCTGCAGAGTTGCCATAAAAGGGATTTTCGTATTTACTAGATGTAGGGTGTGTGTACACAAAATATAATATTGATATCAGACACGTTACTACTGGGTGGGTGTGTACAATATACGTGTGTGTGTGCATGTGCGTATGTGTGTTAAGTTGACCGGCAGTGTGTATTTTTTATATATATATATATATTTATATATATATAAAAATGTACAAAATATATATGCTTTATTTTCATAAATTAGGGATAAGCCTTGTGACGTAAAATGGAAATTGTACCTGGTCATCATCCTTAATGAATGAAAGTATCATGTATCCAACTGCCCATGACGTATAGTTTATTTATACTATTCCAGAGGGGAGCCTATAGTGATAACTGAGCTTATGAGCTTTTTTGTTTGTACAGCCATCCAGTTGCTGTCAGTCAGACAGTTGTTTGGTAATGGTTATTTCCCCAGCTGTGTAGTATAAATAAATATGATAAGAAGCAGTATTCTATATTAAAGCTTTTGATCACTTTTTCCCTTTCCCTATTTTAAGTTTGTCACCTGCATTTTTCTTTCTCTTTTTGTTTCTCTATTAAAGAGTCACATCAGTTCCTTTTGTCTTCCTCATTAATTAAAATTCTTGAGGTACCATTAAATATAAATATAGACTGACTACAGGATAGCATCTGGTTTTACTACCTCACATTAACCTGCTAGCTTTGATGTAAGTAAACACAGTCCATAGGCAGATACAGTAGCAGTTCATAAACATTTGAATTGAGGGATTTTTAAATGAAACCCTACAGCATACTGCTGCCTGTTCCATTTCTGTGATCTGCTACCCTAGGAAAGACAGGTCAGAAGCTTCACACGTCATTTTAATAAAGCAGTAAAGGTAAGTGTGTTACAGCGGCTTGGCCTGTCTGACAGCTCTGCTGACACAGTGGAGCCGGAGTGGTTTGATCTTTAACACGCAACCTGAGGAATGGGGCACTGGGTTGTCTGCTTAGGCATCAGACTACGTGATTCATAATTTAACATTGACGGAATTAACTCAGCACACGTGATGACTCAGTAATGTCTTTTTGTTACTAGGTACAGCTGGAGTTTTATATTGTTCTGAAGGTCTGGAAGGAAAAATAGACCTGCACAGAATTTAGCATTTTATCCACTTGGCATTGTCATTCAAAACTAATTCTTGTTATTGACTTGATACTTAAGTCAAGTCAACCTTTTCAGTTCTGAAACTGTGTCAGAGTTTAATAAGTAGTAAGTGTACAGATAAAAATCAGTCCATAAACAATGTATTGAAAATGTTTTAAGTGGTCAGGTGGATCAGCAGTATTAAAAGTGGGACATAGAATTTTTGTGTTTTAAAGAAATCAAGTTTCTAGTACTGAAATTACTTCTCCATAGGTTAACAGTGATTGATTGATGATTAACCCTTGAGTGGTATAACTCCTAGTCTACAAAGACTTGAAAATGAAAATGAAGACAAAGTGAAGCACCAGGTGTAGATGTAGAGCAAATGCTTTCACTTAACTTACCTCATTCACTGCAAACATAATTTTGACATCATCTTTGAAAACACTTAAAGAAGATCTCTAAAAGACTAGAGAAATCTGTAAATAAAATATGAATATTTATGGGGAGTAACTGGAGTAAATAACTGTTAGGTCATGACACTGTCATGCACAAGTAATGAACTGAAAGTATTTTTCTTTGAATGACATGAACGACTGGTGATTTGCTGAATCCTAAAAGATGAATCTAGGAAAGTCCTCATTTAATCAAACCTCCTTTTTTAGCTGTTAAAGCATTTCTAATGGCATATTCTGAAATGCTTTGTCTGGTCTGGTTTTATAGACAGTGGCATTTTTGGCATGATCTGCAAGATACTGTTTCCTAGTGTAAAACCTCACTCGTTACTCTTAGTGGAGTATAGCACAACGGATTTGCATGTTTCATAGCTGGACCGGCCAGTCTCAGTGACTCTGACTAGTATAATTTGTATTTGTTAGACTGTTTAAGTTAGTCTGGTATTGTCTGTATCTTTGTATGTTTTTGTGACATTTCAACCAGGGTTGAGAAAGCCTAGTGTGTGGTTTTGGAGTTTATAAAGCAAAACCTTGCTCACCCCCTCATTACTCTTTTGACAGCTGTCAAAGTATTAGTTATTTGATGCACAAGGTTCATGTATTCAACTTGAAAGCCTTAAAACAGGCTCCCAGTGCTCTTTGAAGTACAAACAGTATTTGAAGAGCAGACTGTAGATGAGTCTCTTTTGATTTCCTAACCAAATTCATTGTAACTGAAAAATACAACTGTAATTGTGATGACATCTCTTTAAAAGATGAAAGGTACAACGCATCAGTGAGCCACTATGTCTCTGAATGAAAAGGACAAGACTGGGAGACTTTCTGAAATGTACTTTTTACCTTGTTTAGTCATTAGATTGTAACTGAGACTCTAACTGCACTTGTTCCAGTTTGTGTAATTAGGCTTTGTTCTACGTAAATTTCTGTTGCAGTTCATTTCAGTCTATGCCAAATAAACTATGCTTTATTTGATACCTAGATGTGGTGTGGTAGACTTGCTGAGAGCAATACCTTATCGGACATATCTCAAAAGAAGCAAGCTGGTCTCCAGGTTTTATGGCAGACATATCTCAAAAGAAGCAAGCTGGTCTCCAGGTTTTATGGCAGTCAGTGGGAAGGGCCTGATCCAGGGCTGGCCACTTCTCAATCCTACAGACTGCCTGGGAGCCACACGGCATCTCCCACATACAGCAGATCGACTGGAGAAAAGGGAGCTCTGGGGATAGCGCAGAAATGAGAAATCAGAATAGCAGTGGCAAACTGTTTCCAGCTTTGTGCTACCCAGCACTCCGCTCCAGTGCAGCCCTGCTGCCAGTCGCCTGGAGTCACCACGGAACCACTCGTGAGTTGTCTGCCTTGAAAACCAGAGGCTGGCTTCCTTGTGCCTGGTTCATCGGGCAGATGGCATGGCAGGGTGCCTGGTGGGCTCTAAAGGAGGGTTGCTTAGAATAAGAAAACGCGGACATGAGCAATGACACTCCATCCTGGACACAGCTCGGTCTGAGCAGGATCTAGAGCAGTTTTTATACAAGCCTTTCCCTCGCACGCTGGCCACCTGTGTACTGCAAGTGGTTCGGTTGTTGGTCCGTCTGTACCCCAGATATTCAGGGATGGGCTGAGGTAGAGAGAAAAGGGGGTTTGTGAATGTGCCTTTGGACAACAAAGAACTGCCAGTTACTGGTAAATAAATAAATACAGATAAATACTCCTCCTCTGCAGAAGATTGTTCCCACTGTGGGTGAATTTCAGCATCAGCCTGTATGTGTTATCTGGGAAAGCAGTTTGGATTGTGGAGTGACCTGCTCTTTGACTTATCATTTGAGGAGCTTCCTCAGTGGCATAGTCCTCAGACCTCCCTGAGGCAGCTCTGCAGGGCTCGGGGACAGCTGCATCAGACGCCTTCCTCAGAAATCCTGTTGAGAGTTGAGTTGGTGTTTGTCGGGTACTTTCATTGCAAGTCTTGATAGAGCTGGCAAAATCTCAATGGCAGGATAGTTCTACCAAAGAACACATTTGTCATAAGAATACTCTTCACCATCTCCTTTCTAAAGCATGCAGAGAAAGAACCAAAAAGAGACAGCATGTGTGGCAGCTAGAACATGAGGAGACTACTCATCTCTGATGGATGTGGCTTAGGAATAAAAATAAATAATAGCTCTTTTGTCCCGAGTAGAATTCAGGAAGCACCCCAGGAAAGGATTGGGGAGGGAGGAGGCGTGAGGTGGAGTAGGGTGTCTGCACAGATCTCCAAATCTACTACTGGAAGCAACTGCCACCATAAAAGCCCATCTTTGTCAGGCTACGAGGACATGGCTAAGGAGCCAGAGCTCTAAACAGGTGCACGAGGAAAGATAATGCAAAGGTAAGAGATGGAAACGCTCACCGAAAGGGTCTAGCTCCTGGTGGAAGCTCACCAGGCGGCAGACGCTTGAGGTGCTTGAAGGGGGGTAAGACGTTCCAGGGAAATGCGACGTCTTCCAGGCCCCGCACCGCCGCCGGAGCAGCGACGTCCACGTGCCAGCGCTCGAAGCGATGCCAGTGCCCGGGCTTCCCAAATAGTCCATCCCTTTCCCTGTGCAGGGCCCAGTCCTCCATGGGGAACGGCCTCCCCTCCTCTCCCCCGCTGCTGGCTGGAGACGGTTCCCCGCGGTGGAGCCTGCCGACTTCGGTCTCTTCCTCCCAACCCTGCGGGGAAATTGAGCGAAAACCAGAGACCCCAGTGGAACAGCGGAGCGCTGGAGGGGGGTAAAGACAAAACGGTGCTGTGGGACAGGCAGGCGTGGGGTGGCTCAGCGCCCCGAGGGGTGCGTGTGGCCCCTTCAGAGGCCGCGGGGACCCCCTCCCTCACCGGGCACCGGTTCCTCCTCAGCGTCCCGGTGACAGACGCCTCGCCGGGGAGACAACGCCGCCCCCCCCCCCCCCCCCCCCCTCGCCGCTACACCCCGAGGGCCCGCCCCGGCCCCGCCGGAGCTGCGGGTGAGGCGGCGGGAGGGCGGGCGGGGGACGGGGAACGGGACCGGGGCCGGTGCTGCCGTTCTCTGAGGCGAGGGAGCTGCGCCGGGGCGGCCCGCCCCCCCCCTCACCCCGCGCCATGGAGCGGTACGAGAAGCTGAGCAAGGTCGGGGAAGGCTCCTACGGCGTCGTCTTCAAGTGCCGCAACAAGGACACCGGTCAGATCGTGGCCATTAAGAAGTTCTTGGAGTCCGAGGAGGACCCAGTGATCAGGAAGATCGCCCTGCGGGAGATTCGTATGCTGAAGGTGGGCGGTGGGCGGGCGCCCCGGGGAGGGTGGGCTTCGGCGCCAACGGCACCGCTGCCGGCTCGGCGGCTGTGGTGCCTGCGGGCTGTGCCCCGCCATTGCGAGCCCTGAGGGGATCTGGGGAGCCCTGAGGGAGCTGCCAGGGGAGGGGGCGTGAGGGAAGAAGCGAGGGGATGGGGCACTGTGAGGAGACGGGGTGTGAGGGCAGCCATGAGGGGATGGGGCATTGTGAGGAGACGGGGCATGAGGGCAGCCGTGAGGGGATGGGGCGTCGTGAGGAGACGGGGCGTGAGGGAAGAAGCGAGGGGATGGGGCATTGTGAGGAGACGGGGTGTGAGGGCAGCCATGAGGGGATGGGGCGTCGTGAGGAGACGGGGCGTGAGGGCAGCCATGAGGGGATGGGGCGTCGTGAGGAGACGGGGCGTGAGGGCAGCCATGAGGGGATGGGGCGTCATGAGGAGACAGGGCGTGAGGGAGTGGTAGGTAAGGTGGCCAAGTCAGTCAGTTTCTCTGGGAGAAAGCTGGTGCCAGTGAAAGTCTGACCCGTTTGGCCGGGGACGGACATGCCTCGGGACGGAGGTGACCCTCCACAGCCCAGGCTGTCACGCATCAAAGAGGGTTGGTGCAGGTGGGGATTCAGACCCTGCAAACGGCAGGCTGCCGATTTTTTCTGCCGTGGGTGGTGGAGGAGCATCAACAAAGTCATCACTGTGCCCTTCAGAGAGGGATTGATCCAGTCTCTGTCCCCCCGTGGAGTCAGCAGTGTCCTGGCTGGTACAGGCACTGCTCTGCCCTTGGTGCACGGTCAGCACCACCTGTAACAGGCCGGCCGGCAGCAGACCCCTCTGCCTCCAGGAGATTCCCCCCCCAGAGACAAGGACTGTTGGAGCTGGTGTAAAGCTTGCAAGCAAAAAGCGATCCTAGATAGCATGAGGTGAGGGATGGCTGCAGGTTGCAGCTTTCCTGGCTCCCCGCTTGATAAATCTGCCCCAGCTCCTCCTTAAAATGCCCTTTCTGAGCCCCTGGTTGTGGGGGATCCGCAGCATCGGACCCTGAGGTGCAGGTGGGATCCAGCCGTGTATTGAATGCCGGGGGCTGTGTAGGCTTGGAGGTATTCACACGTGGAAGCGACTGCAGAACTGGCACCTGTGAACCGTGGCAGCACCTTGTCTCTGCTGATCCTTTCTTGATTTCTGTGTGAGAGCTCATCCTCACATAGAAATGAGTCACTCATTCATTCAGCCTCTGTGTTTATTTTCCTGATGAAATAAAAGCACGGGAACATTTGCAGTGAGTCATAGGCCAGGTCCATCAAGTATGCAGAAATGAGGAGAAACCTAGGAGAAAGAGGGAGAGGATGGTGTAAGGTTTCCTTTCAAACACTCATCTTCTGAGCATTTTCTAGAGCCAGAGGTTGTGCCCATTGCTCCATGCTTAGCAAACGTTCATAGACTGTTGGGAGTTTGTCCTATCTCTTTTTGAACCAGTGTATTCATTTGGTCTCCGTGGTTTCCTGAGGCAGTGAGTGCCACGACTTTAGGAATGTGTTGGTGAAAAAACATTTCCTTTTATTTGTTATAAACTTGCTGCTGGGTGATGGCATACAGTACCCTCAGTTGTGTGTTCTGAGAAGTGGAGAGAGTTGTTCCCTTTTCACTTTCTCCAGGGTACTTGTGACTTCATACACCTCCATCATCTCCCCATCTTCAGCTTTCTCTTTTCCTTACAGAAGAGCCATAGCTTTAAAACATTGAACTGATTAAAGAACCATATTAACAGCATGTTGTTTTATTATAAATTGTAAAATAATGACTTCCAATAGGACTCCTTTTTACAAGAAACATGCCATTCAGATTAGACACAATGCATTCTTGTAGACAGGCAATGATTTAGGCTTTTGGAGTTAACAAAACCCTACAGAAATGCACAGAGAAAGATGTTCCATTTTATTTAAAACTTCTTTCCCAAAATTCATAGTTCCTTGGTCTCTGATTTCTGCATGACGTTCCCAGACTTCACTGCCTGTTGGTATTTGCATAGCAGCAGTTGATACTCATTGCAGTCAATGTTCCCTTCCATCGAGTTAGCTTAATTTGCTTGCTGGGAACCAAGTAACTTTCAGATTTGCAATTAAGTGCAAGATTTCAGCAGCTTACAGTATTTCTGATTTTTCTTTTCCCCAAATCTCTCTGTGCTATCGGCTTGTCTTTTATTGAGCATTTATATGTAAATAAGTGGTGTAAATGTTATTGTCAAAGGAATATGAAGGCCTGATTCTCTACCCGCTGCAAAAAGAGGCAAAATAAGCCTGGATATCATCCTAGAAGAGCCATCACCTAGGAAAAAAGCGTATTTATTTTTCAGTTAGATTTTGGGGAGAAGCAACCTAAGTGTTTCTCCTATCTGAAGCAAACAGGTGACATGTAGGTGTATCATTTTAGTAAACAGTGCTGGAGATGCATTAAGATTTAAATAATATTAAAGACCTGAAGATGAAGATAATCATTGCAGAAGTCACTTGTAATGCAGACGGTAAATGCATCATCCTTAAGGGTCCAAAGCCGACACCACTGTAGCTAGCCATGGCAGGATCTGTGTCAGGGCACTGTTGATTTTAACAAGTACAGACCTGCTTGACTATCTTTTCAACTTTTTCTCTGTAAATAGTAACAGTTTGTTTGTTTGTTTGTTGAGGTATTTCCTGGCTTAGGCAACAACTAAGTGTTTGTCAAAGATGTAGTGAGATTATGTTTCATCAGTAAAAGATGTAGGGCCTGATAAATTATTATTCTGCACAGCAAATACCTTGTAGACAAAGGGCTTTTTATGGCCAGGAGCCATGGGAGGTGGGGTGGGAGAGCGGGGCAGTATGCAGAGTCTTGAAACACCCTGCGTGATCCCGATTCCATAGGAAAGGCTGGAAATATGTGAAAACAGAGCGAAACTGTGTGTAAAGCCATCAGTGCCTGCTGTTTCCAGAAGGGTGTTGTCTCCCCAACCTTCGCATGGAGGCTGACGCAGTTTTTAGCTCTGACATTGCAAAGAAGATGAAAGAAAAAGACAATGCAAAGCTGTGTTCATATACGAAACAGGAAATAATCCCTATCGTCTTAGCACAGGAGCATTTATAACTTTGGGAACGAGCCCATGCAGGACATGTGGCCTGTATGCAGAAGGTGACACACAGCGTTGTCACCCAAGCACGGGGCAGGGAGGGGAAGCCCATCCCAGTGCTGCCAGCAACCAGCCACCGGCAGCACTGGTAGCCTTAGAAACTGCACTCTGAAACGCTGCAACGCCGGCCGGGGATGTTTTTAGAGTCGCTGGCAGATTTACGGTGGCTTTGTGTGCACGTCTGCCTGCACAAGAGACATTGGCGCAGTGAACCCGACTGCCTGGAGAGCCCCAACCGTGGAGGCTGGCTGTGAGCAAGGCATGGGGAGACGCCTTGACAAGACTGCTCCCGGGGGACCCTCTTCACGCTTCTCACAAGTGGGCAGGTTAACCCACTCTTGTGTGTGCGGGGGCTTGTTCACACAGCTGTGTCCCCTCGCAGCGTCCCCAGCTCAGCTAGAGCTCGTGCTTCCAAACCCAAGCTCGCTGTCTCCAGAAACCCCAGCTCCACGCACGCGTGAGGATGACCAGGACAGACTGTCCCCTGGGCACAGCCTGCTCTGTGAAGGTCACTCCTGAAGGCTGACTCATACAAGCAACCTGTAACTGCTAGAGGTTTTCTAGAAATCTCAATCTATTCTTGTTGATTTAACTTTCTTCTTGCTTTACAATCAGTTGGCAATTATTTCACCCTCACCTGTCTCTAAAAGTAGAATCTAAGCATTGCAGAGGGTGTCTCGTCTGCCTCCTTCCTGCTGGCAGGCTTGGCCGTGCCCAGCAGTTTGTCCATGCTGGCAGGCAGATCTGCTGAGAGCAACAGAGGAATCGGGCACCTGTTACCCAGCAGAGTTGCTGGAGGCCCAGCTTGCTCTCAGATATCTCTGTTATCGCTGATCTCTGGGAACATAATATGCCAACACACACCGAGAGCATGGAAAAGGAGGGATCCACTTTACACAGTCTATCAGGAGCTGCCTGGCTGGTGAGGGAAGGGGCCGTATCAGAGCCACGGCAGCTGTCTGACTTTCATGATGGAGTCTGAACTGGTAGACTGGGCTTTGTCTAATGTACACATGGCAGAGAGGTACTTTGCGGGATGTGGATATGCTTAACAGGATAGGTGGCACGTTATGTGCACAATTCCTGGGAGAATCGCTATCATTGCTGGGATTTTCAGCAGTCTTGCAGGCCATTCTCCGTGTCTGATCACCTTTTGCAAAGTGGATAAGGAAATGACAAGAATGGAGATACTGCTAGATAAATACTAAACTTGAGAGGTGTTACAAGCCTCCTGCCTTGTGGTTCAATGCTTTCACTAGCAGCCCTGCCATGGGAACTGAGGGTGTGCAAAGAAAGTCCATCCGTTATGCAAGGTCAGGAGATGTGGCCAGGGCAGAGAAGGTTATGCTGACAGCCTCTGCTGACACTGTCGGGTACCTTGTGCTAGACAGCGAAGGCACTTGGCGTACAAATACTCACCATGGAGGACTGAGGAAGTAGTCAGAAGATCTTGGTTGTAACCTAGGTTTGATCCAGATGGGTGCAAAAGTCTTTGATGCTGGCAGATGGTTTACACAGTGTGGGCAGGATTGAAGGAACAAGACATGTATGTGGTAAGAGATGCTGTTTAGAAAGATCAGCTCCTTGCTGCCAGTTTGCAGGACTGGAATAGGCACCTTCTGCATATTATCAGGGACCCTGTATGTTGGCATATGGGCTCAGTATAGTTTGGGTTCTGTATAATGCCCCCCAGAGGCAGGGAGTTCCCTGGAAAGTCTCTCTTTACAAGGAGCTTTTACAGTGACCTGCTTGAATAAAATTATATTTTGCAAAGGGTCCCACAGTGTGCCCATCGGAGCACAGAAATAGCCCCTGTCATGCCTCTCCTACTCGTGACAGGCTGGCAATGAGGTATGGTGGAGGCCTTGTACTGACCTGCTCTTCTACTCACGCTCACTGGTTAACCCCAGGATTCAAGTTGTGGATTTCAGTGACGCTTCACCTTGGGGTTAACTGGGTGCTTCCCCAAACAGCTGCATTCCTCAGTTGAGGCCCCTTACAGTTTTCTCTAGTCTTGACTCTCTGCTTCCTTCTGCTTTGCAGGCTTTTCCAGACGGCTTAGAGGCACATTAGAAGATGGGGCTAGCGTAACTCCTAGGCAATGCCCTTTCCAGCCTCCTTGCTTAGAAATGTGTTTGTTTTAAAGCCTTGGTCAGGCAAAGCCCTCATGGATACAGGTCCCTGCAAGCAGAGGGGACGGTGCCATGAGTCATCTGAAAAGAAATAACATTCCGGAGTTGGGTCTGGCTTTTCTTTGTTTCCTTTTCTGAACACTGTGTTTTGCCCCCGAGTTCAAGCCCTCTTCCAGCCCTCCCCCAAAATATGGGCAAAAGAATAGGAAATGAGAAGCTCCAGTAATGTCCAGCCTCACCTCTTGCAAGGTGTGTTTGAATAAACCTGCTGTGCTCAGGCTTTCTGTGTGGTAAGAAGCTGTCTGAGCTCCCTAGGAGAGGAAGCCCTGGTATGAGCACATGAAGTAGATTGAGAGGAAGAGGAAGAAGCAGCAATAAAAATTCTCCTAATTAATCCATTCAGATTCTGACAATAAGCTGGTGAAGCTGAGACCACGTGCTTTACTTAGGCTTATCAGAGGAGCTCTTGGTTTCTCCTAAATGTGTGTTTGCCTGCTACAGGCTCTTGCCGTGTGTGATTTCCCAAGCAATTCTCCAGGGAGAGCTGCTTTTCATTGTGGTGCGGTCAAAGGCTGGATACATACAATGAAAGGCACTGCTGGAATAGCTGTGGGCACCGTGATGAATTCTTTATCTATGAGCATCTTTTCTAAGAGGCACTCGCTGAAGCCAAGCTGACTTGTTGCCCACGGTCAGTTCCTAAAATAACGACACCACAGGCTGAGCTGTGGCTGAGCTCCTTCTTCACGTTGTGCTGTGCTTGTATAAAAGGTTTCAGCTTAAAGAATTGAGACCTTGTGGGCAAAAGCACTGTCTCCCGCACCTTTACCCCACTCCCCCGTGCAGTAACTAACCAGTCCATCTGTGTGTTACAGCAACTGAAACACCCCAACCTGGTGAACCTGCTGGAAGTGTTCAGGAGGAAGCGGAGGCTGCATCTGGTCTTCGAATACTGCGACCACACAGTTCTCCATGAGCTGGACAAGCACCCCCGGGGGTGAGTGGGCTGTCTCTCACTGGGAGCTTTGAGCAAAGGAGTCAGGGACTGTCTATGTCATTGCTGCTCTGCACAGTTTTCAGAAGAATTCCATTAATTACAGGAGAGGTTTTTCAGCCCGGTGCCCAGGACTTGCTCTGTTACTGTGGTTTAGCAATGACATCCAAAAGAATTGCATATGAGCCTGCGTGCGCTCCTGCACAGCGCTGCTCACCAAGGAGACTGGAGCACTGAGCCCGAGTGTTGGGGTGATCTTTGGCTCGGCAGCAGCAAACCTGAGTGGCTTGGGAGCATCTTTTGTCTCGCTGTGAAGAGGTTAGGGCTGCTGGGGGAGGCGGGCAGGTGGGATGGGGGCACGCAGCCCTCCTTCTGCTGCTCCCCAGGCGTGTTACACATCACTGTGGGAGGCTGTGCAGTCCCAGGCTGCGGGCACTCGGGCAATGTCATTGAGCTCCCAAAACATATACAGTCTGTAGTGATGTCACGGATGACCCATATGACAGACCAGTGACTTCTAGCGCTCTGGCATGCTGCTGTGCTAAGGAGCATGTGTTGGCTGGCCGGAGTCACCAGGAGCTGTGCCTGCAGCATTCTGCGCAGCCTCAGGTCAGGTACCCTCTTTAAACCGGCACTTGCACAAAGTGTGAGCTACACAGGCAGAAGGAACATTCTCCAGGACAGGGTTTGTTCTTTTGACACATTATAAATGACACTCCCCCTAAATACATTGTCCCTAATTATTCACAGTGACTTGGTACTGTGGAAATGCTGAGCAGAAGTTCATAAATCATTTTACAGACCTGGAGCTAAATGAATTGCCTGCAGGAGACTAATTGGGGGTTGAGTAAACAAGAGTCTGTTATTATCTTTCTCCCTGATGTGGAGCTCTAAGAAGGAGAATGGAGCATGCTAATAGCAGATCACTTCATGAGCTGGTGAGCAGCTTTCACCCCAGTTTGAACCTGTTCACCTGGAATCTGAAGAGAGGACGGATAACCCTCTTTGAAGAAAATACTTCACATTTGCTTTCTGTTCATCAGAACAACTCCAGTGTGAATGAACGTGTAACGCCTGGTTGCATGCTTTGCTTTTGATCTTTGCTACGCAGATGGTCAAGTTTGTGGTCAGGATTAAGATGGGTGGGCACACGCCTCTTTGCACCGTGTTTCCAGGTCATTTGACCAACTTCATCCCCTTGTCAGGCTGTCAGTGCAGTACTCTTATCCCTCTAGGATGTTTCTGCAAGGAAACTCTAGCATTGCAACAGCAGTGTCGGCACAAGACCTTCAGCGCTGACAGCAGAAGGTGCCTTAAAGAAAAAGCCAGGCTTGCTGCATACTGTTTTGGTTTAGTTTTGGGGTTGGTTTTTTTTTTCTTTATGATGTATCAGAAGCTTTTCAGCATGAAACACATGAAATAAAATTGGATTTGAGCTTGAAAGTGCCAAGACTGTCACCTCTGCCTTTCCTGGGGTTATTGAAGACTGTTACAGCCAAGGAAGTTTAAGTTTAAGTACAGTAACTGAAATTGAGGAGAGGAGGCTGGATTTTTAACAGAGGTTTTCTTTCTCTGAAGTGTTTGCCAGCTGTTGGAGGGAAGGAGAGGAGATGCAAACCAAAGTAGAGCTTTATACTCTTGTAGGAACATCCTTCCCCGTTCCATTTTGGTCACCTCTCCACTCTGGACAATCAATGACTTGACAGCATTGCAAGTCAGAGCATGCATCTATACCATGGGTACTCCACCACCTCCAACTCTCTGAGCAGTTGCAGAGGCTGAAATGCCTGCTGGCATTTCAGGAGGATTGCCAGGAAGCGTGGATGCTAAGCACAGCCACAAGACAGGATTTGACACGGACTTGCACGCACTGATGTGTGGTCATTACTTGGCAGGCTTCATGCTGGCTGTGACTGAGTGGTACCAGACACTCTGGCATGCTCTTAGCTGCCATAAATCCTGGGGTCTTATTGCATTGACTGGATTTGGAAGTGGTGTTGATGTTCCCTTTGATGCTCCTGCGATGCTTGGAGGATAACCTGACAGGAGAGCATTGCTTTCTGCAGAGGGGTGCAGGCAGAGCTCAGCCTCAGCTCTGAAACACGGGAAGAGGTACAAACAGCCTCCACCATCAACAGCCCAGCATGACTGGTTCCCTGCAGTGGAAGATCAACAAACTGAGGGTTATTATGTGTTTCTTGTAACTTATTTATAGCAAGAAAATGCAGCTAGTGGGTTTTTTCTGAGTTTTCTGACTTGGTCCCTGACGAGGTTTTGCTCAGAGATCCCTGTACAATGTTAGCACTCAAAGACCTCCTCTTCCTTTTTCCTGTAATAGTGAAGTTATTTTTAATGGCCAAAATAAAAATGTGCTTTTTTAAAACAGGGTGCCGGAGCATCTAGTGAAGAGCATAACCTGGCAGACTCTCCAAGCTGTGAACTTCTGCCATAAACACAATGTAAGTCCCCTAAACAGCAGTAACGATTGCCTGTAACATGGCATTGGAGGAGAAGGAGATTCTGTTGCCATTTGCCTGATTACAGAGCTTTCATGGGACGAAGTCAGATGAAATTTCCTGTTTTCAACAGGAAACATATCTGAAATATTAGTGTATACCCACAACAGCTGCATTTACTATCACACAGGTCCCTTGGGTTTGCTGTCAAGGAATGATTTACACTCATGACCTTAGACAAGCTTCCAGGCTCAACAGGAATATATCTTTGTATGTTCCCTGTGCTGTGCATTAGAACTGACGTTTAGAAGACTGGCTTAATATCTAATCAGCTGAGACCTGAGCAAACTGCTACTGATTTCACAGGAAGTCCTTCTGTTGATAGACATAGGCATTGAATCATAATACCAGTTAAAAGGTTTCAAAAATTAGATACAGTAAACCACTTTTACAACCCTTCCTCTGCTTTCTGGAGGGAGATGTGAGTTGTGTGCATGACACAAAAGCAGTGGGGACGCTTTAAGAAGCAGGGAAGGAAAGGAGCCTTTTGGAGAAGTTCTTTAGGCAAACTTAGCTGTAATTGGTTTTGTTTATCTGCCAATATTTGAGATTTAGGAGTCGGGCAAGAGATCGCTCTGGAATGGGTGTTTTGTCTTTGCTGGGAGAATTATGTCCAGTTGAGCCACAGGAACTTGGCCATAGGTCTGTCCTGCTTCCAAGATTTGTTGTTTTTCTTCTTTTTTTCTGTTCCCCCACTCAGTCTGAAAGATTTAATGGAATTTTAAAGCCAAGGGAACAATGAGATGCTGCAGTCTGACCTGCTGTAGATCACAGGTAATGAGGTTTTATGCAGCTGCCCTTTTTGGAACTCCATGACACTGGCTTAACAAGCAGCATTTCAGTCCTCAGGGAGATACTATAATTTACCACCAGCTTAGCTAGGAAAAGTCTGAGGTGTTTGTGCTGAGGTGATGGTAAGGGAGGGACAACATGAGCTAGATCCTGGTGATTTCAGTAGAGCATACCTCTCACACATAGGCAGAAGAAATTAAGGTCTCTGCTAGTTTGATCAGCAGAAACTCTTTCCCAAGCCCAAATTCAATTGTTGTGAACCTTCAGCAGGCAAGGTGACTTCTCAAGAATCACAGAATTGCTGATGTTGGAAGGAACCTCTGGAGATCATCTTGTCCAGCCCTCCTACCTAAGCTGGGTCAGCCAGAGCAGGCTGCTCAGAAACTTTCCCAGTCAGGGTTTGAATATCTCCAAGGATGGAGGCTCCACAGACTCTCTCGACAACCTGTCTGGGTGTTTGGTGAAAAAATAATTGCTTGCATTTAAATGGAATTTCCTGCGTGTTCAATTTGTGCCCATTGCCTGTCATACTTTCACTGGACACCACTGAGGGGGGCCTGGCTCGGTCGTCTTTACTTCTTCCCATCAGGTATTTATGCACATTGATAAGATCCCCCCTGAGACTTCTCCAGGTTGAATGATGGTCCCAGCTCTCTCATCCTCTTCTTGGATGTCAGATACCCCAATCCCTTAGTCATTTTAATGGCCCTTCACTGGAGTCACTCCAGTATGCCCACATCTTCCTTCTACTGAGGATCCCAAAGCTGGACACAGAACTGTGGAAGCGTCTCACCTGTGCTGAGTAGAGGGAATACCAGGCGTGCTCTGACATCTACAAGGATAGATAAAGTCCCACATCTAAACCATAGCCTTCATCTCATCTGTGAGCTTTGCCAGGAAAATAATTTGCTTGTCTACCAGATTATCAGTCAATACACTTCATGGACGTCATCCAAGAAGTGATCCTAGAGGACCTACGCACGTCTCATTAGGATCTCCCCACATATTCATAAAACCGAGTCCCTTATTAGGAGTGTGTTACGCACAGCTGTTATCAAGTGAGTTGCATTTGCAGAGAGCCAGGTTAACAACAATTCTTGCTATGCAAACCTCGCTCCTCCTGCTAACAGATTCCCGGCTGGTTCTGGGGAGCTGACGCGATACAGAGCTACGCAGCTGAAGCTGGGAGCCTGCACAGTGTCTCGTCCCAAAGGTGGGGTATAGGCAGGGTAGTTGTCCTGCACAGCAGGACGTGGCTTTAGCTGCTGTTAAGAAATCCTTTCACCTTCTCTCTCAGCAGGAATAATTGCCTGGCACAACGTGCAAGGGGTATGTGGCTGAATTAAGAGGGTCTTTATCTGAGGGCCGGGTTAAGTACTTGCTTCTAACCTTGTTTTTTTCTGTTTCCAGTGCATCCACCGCGATGTAAAGCCAGAAAACATCCTGATAACAAAGCACTCTGTCATCAAACTTTGTGACTTTGGATTTGCTCGCATACTGAGTGAGTGCCGACTTGCTACTTATATGGATTGTTAACACAAGAAGTGTAGGATCAGGCTTTCAAACAGCAGTAAAAACTCAGTTGTCGTCTGATGCATGTGTAAATCATCATATATAAAGGCTGGCATGTTTTCACAGAGAAGCTCTGCTAAAGGCTGGGTAGAGATCCCCAAACCAGCTTAAAGGGAGCTAGCCCAGACACCCCGATGCCAAGTGCCTCTGTAAACAAACTGTGTCTGAGCTCCCTGCTGCCTTGGGCATCTTGGAGCTGCCCAGCCATTGCTTATGCAATGCTCGAGACACAGCTGGAGTTCCCTGGCAGGAGGAGCCCCTCTGGCAGAAGGCGCTGTCTCTGCAAACAATGGGTTCACATTTTCCGTTGTAAAGAAACCCCCTAATCTGTTTTTTTTTTAGTTCTTGTTCAGACAAATCACGTGGGCTTTGAGAACTGACCACTGGCTGGTGCAGGGCCCTGCTGTGGAGCTCTGCATATTTTCATTTGGAGAAAAATATGGTCCTGATTTTTGCCAAACCTTAAGTGTTTCCAAAGTTGGGTTCTGCTAGTGGCCAGTGACTCATCCTGTTCCTGTAGCTATTGCCTGCCCAGGAGGTGCCCCAGCATGTGTAACAACTGATGGTGGCTCATCTGCATCGTTCTGATCCCACATTCCTGTTTGTTTCTCTCCTTCCTGACCCCAACCTAGCTGGTCCGAGTGATTATTACACAGACTATGTGGCTACCAGGTGGTACCGCTCTCCAGAGTTACTTGTGGGAGACACCCAGTACGGCCCTCCCGTGGACGTGTGGGCGATAGGCTGTGTCTTTGCAGAGCTGCTATCTGGGGTCCCCCTGTGGCCTGGCAAGTCTGATGTCGACCAGCTGTACCTCATCCGGAGAACCCTGGGTAAGTGTCCCCTCGGCAGTGGTCAGAACCCCAGTCTTCCTGGTGCCTTTGGCAAGACCAGAGCTTGCCCAGGAGGACATTCCTCTGTGGTGGGAATCAGGATTCTCCAGGAGGTGAATTTACCCAGTGGATCTGTCCCTTTAGTAGGTGCTGGCTTATTTGAGGTGTTACTGTCCTTAAAAGGGAGCTGGGTTTTCCTGGCATGACTTGCACATACACATCTTGTCAGGAGATTGTGTAGTTGGAGAAACAGATGCTGCTGCAGGTCCTGGCAGGATCTGGGGAAACAAAGTTGGCATCCATGTGGGTGGTGACTGTTCTTCAGAAGAAGATCCGTGGGGCAGAATTGGTTTCAGCTTGCATGAGCCAGCAGTGTCAGGCTGTGGCTAAAAGGCTCACAAGGGACAGGGCTGCGTAAGCAGGATCATTGCCTACAAACTGCCTGAAACCATCCTTCCACTCTTTTTAGCAGTGGTCACCTCTGGTCTGGTGCTGGGCAGTTTAAGAAAGATGTGGGGTGTGTTAGGTGACCACGGATGCCCCTCCTGGTCCTTTGGGGTGGCTCGGTGACTATCAAGGTGTGGGGAGCACAGGGCCAGCCCCACAGGAGGCACAGAAACACCTGCCTCTGCTACTGTCCTTTCCACATCTTCACCTGCCACCACACAGGTAGAAAAATTAGGTGCCTGTGCCAGAAAGGGCCAGGAGTGTTTTGCATAAAGGTCTGAAAGATACAGGTATTTTTCAGGGTTTGGTACCAAGCAAAGTGGTCCCTGCCTCTAGATAACAAATAGAATCCAAATAATTGGATTTAGTTCATCACAGCTTTGGAGGTCTGGTAAACATTGCCAGTGCCTGTTGATTGATGGCTGTGTGCTTGGGAAAGAGAGTGTGAACACGGAAGTTTGACTATTCCACCCATTTGTCTTTATTCACCAAAGAATTTTGGGAGCCATTCCGGATTTGGAACAGAGGTTAAATAAAAGAGCCATTATTCGTGTAACGTTTAAATGAATCCAGTCTCATTGATTCTATTTGATGTTGGGGTGTAATGTGATTTCTTGAGTGGAAAGGAACAAATGCCCACTTTTAACTGAAATATGTTGGAATGAACTAAGAATTGTAATTTTTACCGAGCAGTTTATAAAACTATAAAGGTGACTACTGGCTTTAAACAGATAAGCTCCTTAGCTAGAAAAATAGTTCAATGTCAATTGCCTCATCCTCCAGAATACATACATGCCAGTGTTAGGTGAGTTATAATTTATTTTTAATGATAGGGTTTCAGCCAGAAGAAATTCCCTCTTCATCCAGGTGATGGACTGAGGCAGTGTTTACAGAAAAAAGCTCCTTGGTCAAAACTGTGTAATTATGGTGGTTTGGCTATTGTACTGGCTCTTTTGTTACGGATTTGATTTTAACATTTTGCTTGCTCTGAGCTGCGCTAAGCTTCAAAAAAGGGCCGTGAACCTGCATTGGGAAAAAGCTACAGCATGTTACTGTTAGTGCTGCATTTCAGCAGTTTTCTGTACAACATCCTCAGGAGTGTATAAAAAGAATTTCACCCAATATGAGCTAAATTTTAATGAAGCTGGAACACTTGTGGTTAGCCTGTCCCCTTCCAGCAGTCAGAGAAGACACGACTGTTTATGCAGACAGGCTGTCTCTTGGGAACCCTTTTCCTTTGAAAATGCTGAAACACAGCATCAGCGTGGAGAGCAGGCCAGCAGAGCCCTGCTCCCCCTCCCTCGCACAGGGCACACCAACAAAGCGTGCCCACGCTGCCATGCGGCCACCTCCAAAACAAACAGTGGCTCCTGCCAGTTACTCATCAGAGCCCAGGGCTGGTCCATCGTGTCTGGTGTGAGCAGGGAAGTCAGCTGCTGAATCTGATCTTGCTTAACACTTTGGGAAGGATCCCTGGCTGAAGCTCGGTGCTGTGGCATGGCTGGAGTTTCAGATCCTGGTAGGTGTTTGCACAGCACCCTCTAGCTATGACGCTGAGACACGTTTCCCCGCTCAGCGACACACGGATCCTGAGTTCGGCCAGCGCACAGTGGAGGTACAGGTGCTGGCACAGAGCAGATGTGGTTGTGCAACTTAGTGCCTTGCCCACCTCATTCCCTGGTGCTCTACCGAGGGGTCTTTTTGCTAGCGCAGATCCAAATTTGTGGTTACCCAAATAATGCAGTGATAGCATCTAGGCATTTGGCATGGGAAGATACATAGAAATACGTACTTTTCAAGGCGCCCAGCTATAGTGGCCACAGTTCATAAAAGCCACTCTGCAGCACAGCACAGAAACTCAGAGCCTGGACGATGCACAGTGGCTGGGTACTCCTGCTCCAAAAACTGCTCCCACCAGCTGCATTTCTTTGAGCTGTTTACAGCATGAGGCCCTGGGCAGTTGTGACTGCGGGCCGCTGGAGCTGTGCGGCCCTGCCTTTCATTCAGCACAGTCACACGGCTGTGGGATCACTGATGTCCTAGATGGATGTTAGTTTTCACAAAAGAACGTTTGAACGTCAGCTCACTTGATGGTACTCCGTCTCTTTAGATGTTCTCTCGGATGGTGTCAGCCTTGTTAGAGGATATAAGCTTGTTCAATGCAGGCACTGTAAAAACAGCAAATTAATCCGACTTTGTTTTTTTTTTTTATTCTTGGTCAAAGGGGATCTTATTCCCAGGCACCAGCAAGTGTTCAACACCAACCAGTTCTTCAGTGGGGTAAGAATTCCAGACCCAGAGACCATGGTAAGAGCTCCCTCCAGACGCACTTCCCTTGAGGCCAGCACTAACTAGCAATCTCTCTGCCGTACTAAGGAGACATGGTGTTTGGACAGAGAAATGGTCCTGCTTCTTTTTACCCAGAGTACACATGCTGCCTGCTTTGGAAGTAGAGCTGGAAAAGCCTCATTTGCTCAGCTTGACCAGTCCTTTGCTGCGCAGCATTTTTTCCCGATCCAAAAGCTTTGCCCTCTACTTTGCTAACATACACTAGAATATTATTTGGAGGTGGCTGAACCCCTTTCATGACGTTTTAACCAATACCCTGTGTAAAAGCAGTCAAACAAATGCTTAATCTCTGCTCCTTCTTCCCACTTCTGGTGGCACAGCAGCCAACCTACCCATCCTCAGTAATGCCTGGCAGCTCCCCTCCAAGCACATGAAGTGACAGATGCATTTTGTGAGGGACAGGTCATGTTGCTATGGAAAGCTGGTTCTCTGTACCCTAATGACTGAAAAGTTTGCTAATATGAGTACACCCACTGTTGTTTTCCCTCCAGGAGCCGTTAGAAATGAAATTCCCTAATACTTCATACTCTGCTTTAGCTCTCATGAAGGTAAGAAAACTACAGCTAGTAGAAGAGCTCTGCACTGAGACTGAGCAAAAGCAGTCTGTTTTGCTTATCAGCTGGTAAATGGTTTGAGAGTTGGCTACTGAATTATCAGAGGTTCATGGAAAAATAAGAGCTGGAGGGGATTTGGAGAGGACTTTTAATCCACTCCTTCCTAATCCACTCATCTTTACCATGGAGGTGGAAAACATATTATTCCCTTATTAAGATGCAGTGAATGGAAACTGGGAGGATGGAGACATTAAAAAGAAGGTGCAGCTGTGGGTAGTAGCTATGCTAAACACTGGAACAACACAGCTAGTGCCATAGTGGATTCCCCTGTTTAAGAAAGTTGTTCTAGTTCAAATGAAAGTTACGGGCTTAACTGGTTTTTGAGGCTTGATGGTTTGCTACACCATACAATTGTAACTGTCCCTCTAGCTGCAATTTCTATTATTGCCTTGTGGCAATTGTTCAGTATTAGCTGTTCTGCAAGCTCCGAAAAAAAGCCACTCCTAGAATCCATTAAAAAAAAAAAAAAGATTAACACATGTATCCGTGCGAATACTCGTTGGCTGTGATGAGTAGCTGGAATTGTGCAGACCTGTTGAACGAGTGTTTTGTGTGATCCTTTACTTCATCCTTTCTAAGGGTTGCCTTCGTATGGACCCTGCAGAGAGGCAGACATGTGAGCAGCTGCTGCAGCACCCCTATTTTGACAGCATTAGGGAGGCAGCGGAGCTGGGGAAAGAACATGAAAAAACAGCTCGGAAACCAGCCAGGCTGACTCGGAAGCACGTGCCAGGGGTAACATTTTCATAGTAGTATTTAATGTTCTGTGCCTAAGGAGGGGGCAGGTTCTCTTTGGCTCCCAGGAGGTGGGCTCATGCTGGCAGTTAACGGTGAGAGAGAACTCCTGCGTTGGACCGATCTTAATTTTAGCCCGAGAAGAAAACGAACCTCCTGGCTAAAGAGTAACTCAGTACAAACTGAATTCTGCATTGCAGCTCCATGGAGTCACTGGGGATAAGCAGCACAGCGATGTGGAAGATTGGGTTTATCCAGGAATGTACATTCCTGACACAGAATAGCAGGATAGCTGAACAAGCTGGGCAGGCTTGCGTGCTGGTTTAATTTGGAGTTCTCTGGGATCTTTTTGGTGCTTTTGAATCCCAAATTGTGGAGATGGCAAAAATGCCCAGTTCCGTTTGTAACTGCTGATGGGATGTGATCCCTTACTCAGTTCCAGACGTTACACAATGCACTGGGTGTTTCTGCAATGGGAGTTGCCAAGCAAATGTCTCCCTGCCATTTCAGTCTTTCCAGACTCCAGCCCAAGTCTCCAAATCCAGCCTCACGATGAGAGTCATTCAGCAGTTCGTTCTTCCTGTGAGCCACATTCCCCATGACAGCTGTAACACTGAATTGGTAACATGCAGGGCAGTTGGAGGTGTAGGATGGAGAACTGCTACAGCATATCAATTCCCGGATCAAACTGATTCGCCTCTTCCATTTCTATGACAAAAAGGATGTAACAGTAATATTTTTCTTGCCCTGGATGACTGGAAGAAATACCTTTAATGAGCTGTTGTGGTTGCAGTCCAGTTGTAGAACCCCAGATCCATGACTCTTAGTTTGAAAAGTACAGGGTTACAGTATGAATAGTTTTATAGCTTATATTCCTTTTTAAAAAATGAAATGCATGCTTTGTTCTCATTTCAAACAAATACAGACTATGTAACTTTTCCTTTAGTTACAGTACCTGCCTCAGTTAACCAGTAGTAACGTTCTGCCAGCTTTGGACAGCAAGAAGTACTGCTGCAAAACAAGGAAATCAAACTACCATTTCCCTAACATCTAACCGGATGGCAGATTAAAAGCTATTTATTGTTCAAAGTTCAAGTCATTCAGAATTTATAAAAGGAGGATACGTCGTGGGGAAACTAAATTAATACGTGTTATGACATATACGAAAGTGGTCTGAAAAGTAACGTACTCTGGGTCAGTAATGGAAGGAAAGTGATGTACGGGGGGAACTCCAAGCTCACCTTAGTCAGTGTTCTGTGTACAAAGGAAAATATATTTGTTTTGCTTTAATTTGTGATTGCATACTGGTTGGTGATTGTATACTGGTTCAGGATTACTGCAACCCCTTGTTTACAGCGTGAATTTAAAAACTCCTGCCTGTCTATCACCTGTATTTCAGACTTGGCAGAAGAACTGCAACCTTGCCAAACAAATCAGAGTCCCACTGTGTCAAAACAGCAATACTGCTTTAGACTGGGGCTAGGCCACTGATCCCGCCAGGAACTGTAAACGTATTGCCGATGCGAGTAGAAGACAGATGTATGTGCTTGTGGAGCCAAGCTCGGTGAGAGGCTACCTAACTGCTCCAGTTAGTTATAAACTTGCTGAAATAGCACTGCTTTAAAGATACATCTGTCTTACGGACTGCATTTATAGATTCCAAAGTATTCAAAGTACTGGTAATGACTTAGACTTAATGGAAGGTTTAACAGGCACTGTTACCAGGAGGAAAACATTTTGATAATAAAACCTGTTGTTTCTTGAGTCTTTTCAGAGTTTCTCCTGCCTGTTTCTTCCTCGCATTATGAGGTTGGTTTTGTTTGCCGTTTCTGTCAATAGTGAAGTCGCTTGCCTGTAGCATTACAGAAATTGTTTTTATCAAAAGTAATTAACTCATGAATATAATTTATAACATTGGCCAGACACAGGCAGGAATTCTACCTAAGCATATGTATTAGAATTATTCTTGGGTTTTGAGTCATCTCAGGATGTAACATTGTGTTGATTTTGAATAAAAGAAGTGTAGCTTGTTTTTCCAATTTACTGGATGTGTTTTATTGTATAAAGTTTTACTACTGGGCAAGGAACATCCTCTTTCTACTTGAAACCTAGAGCAAAAACATTTTCTTTTCCCAGTACTGTTCTGTGTTCAACAACAGCAAAAGCAATTTCAATGGGACAGATGCCATATCCTCACAGAGTATGCCTGTCTACCTTTTATTTCATATTATAATTTAATATATTTTAATCTTGTGCATTATGTCCATAGGTAGTTTTGGTTACAGTCAGAAAGCTTCAGCATTCCAGTATTTTCTGTGTGGCTATTCAGCCACCTAATCCTGTGTACGTGCAAGGTACCGCAGCACCCACGTGCCATCTGTAAGCAGTAGAGGGCCTGGCAGTCAGCTCCTGGACACGGCCCCGGGCAGTGCAGGCTGGAGGGAGCTTCATTTCTGGACACCGTTCCTGCCCGCTCTGTGGCAGGAGATACCAGGAAGAATCAGCGCCGTGACGCAGCTATGTTACCCTTTCCGGTGCTTGGCATCGTTTCCTTCAGAGGACAAGCTGACAGTCAGGGATAAGAAAAGAGACTCTTGGTTATGCAGAGGTAGTCGTGTCCAAGATGTTACTCTGAAATCTGCTTTCTCAGAGTCGCTGCCTACCGCCTTTCTCTCCCCTACCACCAGAGCAAGGAATTTGACTAAAAATGCTATATTCTTCCTGAGGGTGAATCATTCTCTTATTTAGCAGGAGTGATATGGATGTAACTAAAGAGGTACACAGAACTAATTTGGTCTGTGTCAGCGTACAGGAAAAATGTGTGCAAGGGCGTATCTAAGAGACCTTGCTTCTCCACCAGTACAGCAATGTTCAGTTCCTCAGCTCAGTGTTTATGAGAAGGTTAGACTGCCTGTCGGCAGATCGCTCCACTTAAACAAACAAAGGCGACGTGAGTCAAAGGGTGAAGAACAGAAAAAAAGGCCCGTAAGCTCTTTTATTAAATCGGGACCCACTGACTGGGCAAGACTGTCAGAGAGTAAACAGCTCTCATTCCCACAGCATCAACAACACGCAACAAAAGCATACAGCGCTGCTGTTTCACAACACTGATGTTCTTCCCACTGTCATTTTGCACCAGAGTTTCCGTGCAATAAAATATTTGAAAACTTCTAATTGATGTATTTACAGCTTCCTGTAGAAACAGGAAAAAAATGACTATGCACCGAAGCCTACCTTCTCTGTTGTTGATTTCACCATATAGTTTAAGCTTAATAAAACTTAATTGCATAAAAGATTGCATACAGCTTTTAGGGCTGGATTGGGAGATCTGGGCGTATTTCCATACCTGGAAATACAGTAGCATCTACAACTTAATTTATGCAACATATGATAAATACTATGAAATCAAATACATCTCAATTACGTGCAATTGTGTTTATTCTAAATCCAGCTCCAGCTCTAGGTTTGGAAGTGCCTGCTGAAGGATGTGAACAGTGGTTTCTTTCTCTCTTATTCCGGGAAGGTCACTCAGATACAAATATTCAAGGTTCCTATAAATATTTAAAAAGAAAAGTCAGCAACTACTATTTAACTGTTGACACAGAAATTAGACAAAGGATTATTCTACCATAGTTGAGTATTTTAAAAGATTACTGGTTCTAAAGGAAGTTTTCTTTCTGAAGTGGGTGCTTAAAGTTTTTAGCTCACCATAAGTTCAGTCCTTCTACACAGCTGAAAAAGAGATCCTGGACCCCCCACATCATGAAGCTTCCTTTATATTAAATAGTATTTAATAATTTCAATAGCATTTAGTAGAAGTTATTTTAATGCAAATAATAGAGTAATATAGGAAGTCCTTAATCATAACTTTCTGTAGGATGAAATCCAAGTCACCATACCACCCGTTTGTAGATGTCTATTAACTCCATGTAATACTAAGCAGTTCTGAGTTACTTTAAGGCCACGGTTCAATAAAGCACCTACAGATGTGCTTCAGAGCTACAGAGGTGCACAGTATCTAATCTGCACTGCTTCCTATGCCTGAGCACTGGAAGACAGCTCTGCCCGAAGACCTTTCAGGCCACAGTGAGGACGAGATAACTGAGTGATATGCTGTGTGTCAGCAGAGAGCGCGTGTCCTGCTCTGATCTGCGCAGCAATCAACACTGCATACGTTACTTCAGGTGGAAATGGGAGATGCTGTGCTCAGCTCTGAAAGCAGAAGCGCAGCTATGGATTCACATACTGCAGCGGGAGATTCTGGCGTTCTCAGCTGCAGGCCTCAGTGCTACACAACTCCCTGACACCAGCCTCAAAAGGCTGATTAATATGTGTATGTTAATCCATGTGTCTTTTCAGAGCTACCGACAACACTGTCTTCAACCATGCTTGAAGAAACTTTTCCTGCAGTGGCAGTGCCATCCCTCCCAGACCGTCATTCAGGTCGGACCCCAAACCCAGCCATCCCACAGCCCCCCCACCGTCTGAAACAGCGCAGAAACATTCAGACTTCAGCCCTTCCAGTCAACACAATCCCAAAACTGTGGGGGGAGGTAACAGCTAGGGAGCAAGGAGAGCTCAGCAGCTCACATACGTCAGCTTGTGAAGTGCGATGATGCCTTTATCCGTGACGTTCCCACAGGAAATTATCTTCAGTTGGAGGAGACTCTTCTGTAGATTCTTCGTCTCGCTGAGCCTCTGCAGACACTCATCCTGTATGTAAATACACTTCTGCAGCTTGATTTCTGTAACATGTTCAAGACCATCTAGAAAGACAAAAATGAGTATTTGCTTCAGAATACCAGGAACAACCTGTACTGGTTGTGAAGTTCTTGCTTTAGTAACTGCCTCCAAAACCACACAGCAACATGCTCCTTAATACAGTGGGGCTGTAACACACAACGCATCTCCAAAGTCCCTTTGCGGTACTTCAAATATATGAAAAACCCCAGGGCTTGGATCCTTTTGGTAAGATTCTAAGAGCTTTGACATGGGCAAGTAACAAAAAAAAATCTACAAGTTTGGGTGATAAACAATGACTCTGACTTAAGAATGTACTAATGCAGGAAATTCAAGGTACCCTGCCAACGAAAAAATGAAATGGTCTGTTCCCCACTTTGGTTTTTGTTATTTAAAGGAGACCTGAAACACCGTTTTGATCTCTTTATTTTGTAAGAAACTCAGAGCCTGTGCTTTTTTTTTTTTTGTCTTTGAAGACATCATAGATGCCTGGAGAACAAGTACAGACACCAAAAACATCTCTTGGTTTAGAAGAAAAAGAATATTTAAAGTAGTGCTTTTTGCTACCAACTACTTAACTATGAACTCAACAAAATAGCAAAACTTTGTCACACTTCTTTAGTGCTACTGTCACTTCAGGTAAGGGCTGATGAAGTTCCCAATCTCTTTCTGCTTCACACCACACCTCCAGCAAAATCTTAGGAACTGCTGAATATTTGTAGAGCCATTTTAAGGAAAAAAATAATTCCAAAGATTTCTATGTATCTTACTAAGGAACGAGAAAATGACACTGTTATTCATATTTTGAAGCAACGGGAAGAACAAAGACCATTCAGCATAATCTTTGCACAGCTGTGTCTACATTACCCAAATAGTCAAATCCTCTGTACATGATGCAAGAGTCAGTGGCATTAATTGCTTCTATCTTGTATTTCCCCAAGGGCCCCGTTGGGAGACCATTGTAGTCCTGCTGCCATTTCTGATAGCCTTGATAGCGCACCAGAGCACCACATCGCAACAGCCATTCTGAAGCTGCCCTGTCAGGGCCAACGGCTTGTATACGTTCGTAGTCCACTCTGCCAAGACAGAAAGAGCATTCGCATGGTTTCTATAAAGTGGCAGATTTCTTGTCTTGACGATAATAATACTGCACAACAAACATTTGGTTATGTGCAGGATAAGATGTCAGAAAAGTAAGAATATAATTTACTGGAAGTGGTTTACGTGTAATTATTTCGACAGTGCTAGTTCTTAATCAGTCTGGCATAAGGGGTTTTTTAACTTGTTTTAAATGGCAGATGCTTTTGGTAAAAGAAGAAAGAATACAAATGCAACTTGACTTGACCCTTCTGATTGTTTCCTTCCATGTCTGTAAGGGGAGATAAAAAATGCCTTTCTCTACCCAGAGTAAGGCTTTACAACAATTGCAAATTTGTCTCCCAAACATATTTTGCTTATATAAAAACCTCTCATTGCCTGTCACGTGGATGTCATTGATGAAGCCTTTTTTCCTCAACAATCACAATTTTTCAAAAAGACACAATCCAGCAATTAGTTAAAATCCTTGGATCCATTCAGGGAAATGATATCTTTCTTAGTCTGGTGAGGAATGCTGAAGACAGAAGCAGAGACCTGGAAGACACTCCTGTCTGAGCCTCCCGTCTCATTACAGCAATCAGCTACACCATGCAACCCTTTCCAGAGCTAGAAAGTGTAAGGCAAAACTATTAGCTACTGGCAAAAGCTATGGGGCAGAGAAAGAGTTTCACAGAGAAAGGCTTTACCCTTCTAAAAGTAAATGTGAAACCCTTGTCTGGCCGAATCATATTGTAAACGATGGGTTGGTTAGATGCTTTTCTGAGTAAGTGAAGGGGGCATGGTTGTGCTATTGGTTTAAATGCATTTGGGGGTCAAAGGAAGACCAGCATTTAGGGAGAGAATCCACGCTGCCAGCTTGCCTCGGCCACCCCGGGGAGGAGAGCAAAGCACGCACCTTCCTCGGGAAGGCCACGGCTTTGTGACTGGACACAGGTCAGGAACGACCCCTGCCAAGCATCAACATGCAATCTGGGGGAAAAGACGAGCACCGACAGTAGAAAATGTTCTCTCCACTGCTGGGACTTAATGCCCTCTGCTTCACAAACCGCGAATGGGTACGTGGGGCCCGTTAATAGCCTTCTGCACACCGAATCACTCTTACTTGTTGAACACCGCGTTCAGCCATCCCCAGAAGAGCCTGCAGCCGCCCCGCAACGGCAGCCTCCTTAGGCTGCACACCGGCTGCGCAAGTTTTCCCAAGAGCATCGTGTTCTTGAAGAAAAGGAGAGAGGGGAAACGCAGATGTTACACGGAGCGTCAGCCCCAGCTCCCGAAGCAGCAGGACGGGCGGCCCGCACCCGGCTTTCCCCTCCAGGCCCAACCAGCTCTGTCAGCCCAGCGGGCGCGAAGCCGCGGGGATGAGCGCCCTGAGGGGAGGCCCCCACCACCGCCGCCGCCGCCGCCCTCCCGGGATCCCCTCCCGCCGGGCTGTCCCCAAACGCCGTCCAAACCGGCCAACCGTCCGCGAAAGCCGCCCCGAGCCAGCCCTCCCCCGGCCGCCCCTCACCGCCGCCGCCGCGGAGCGGGCGCGGAAGGAGGAGCCCGGCCCGCTGTGTATCGCCGCCCCCAAGATGGCGGCGGCGGCGGCGGCGCTGCTGCTGCTGCGGCGGCGGGCGGGCGGCGGTGGCGGAGGGGCCGCGGCGGTGTGGCGGGCCCAGCGCCGCCAGCGCAGGTGAGCCCTGCTTGAACCCCGCCGCCTCCTCCTCCTCCTCCTCCTCCTCCTCCTCGGCGTGTCCCTGCCCGCGCTCCCTCAGCGCTTCCCTCACGGCGGGAGGGCGGCCATGAGGGGACGGGCCGGGCCGGGCCGTCGCCTTCCCCTCGGGGTCGTGGGCGGGAGGCGGGGAGCGCTGTCGGGGTGAGCTTACGGCCCGTCTCTGTCTCCGTGCAGCACTTTCGACGTGGCGGTGGTGGGAGCGGGAATCGTGGGGCTGGCCTCCGCCCGGGAGCTCGTCCGGCGGCACCCCTCGCTCACCTTCGCCGTGCTGGAGAAGGAGAAGGAGCTAGGTATGGTGCCGGTGTGCCTTCCTCACCCGTGTGTTCGGGGTTACCTGGTGTCAGCCTGTCAGAAATCATCACTGAAGCACACGCTGGCCAAAACCTCACTATTTCGTGAGCGTACGTCTAAAGGGCAGCTCTGCTTTTGGGTGGGTGAGCAGCAGTGGAAGAGCATCTGCCCTTGTCGCTGATGGATTCCACCCCGGGAAGAGCATCTTCGTTCCCAGGCGCCGCTGGCTTTGTCCTGACGGGGGGTTTCTTCCTCCCTTCGCCAGAAGATGCGTCCGTCCTTCGAGTTGTCATCAGTCTGTGCTTTGCTGCTGGGACTTCAAGTTAGGACTTTTAAGCTAAGAAAGAGCGAACGTTGCCACTTCATGGTTTGAAAGTGGCAGGTCTTACTGGCCTGGGGCTCCAGCAGCAGGGATTTGGGGGAAAAGGGCGAGGAGGATGAACGACTCAAGTACGGAGCAGTGCAGGTTGCAGAGGGGCAAGGGCAGGTCTGGTTTAGTGCTGCACAGAGCCGGAGGCAGAGAGGATGAACTGAGGAATGGTGCCAGGATGGCTTTTTGGTGGGGCACGAGAAGAGTGAACAGCAAACAGTGATGGTTGGTGGGTAGAGAGAGAGGGTTGGGAAGTATTGCTGCTTAAAAATACCTGGGAGCTGCTGGTTTGGGCAAAGTCGACACCTGTCTGTTAATTGCCAGAACTGTAAACCACTGTCATTTGCCTTGTCTTTCTGGATATAGGCCAGGCTGGATGGGGCTCTGAGCAACCTGCTCTAGTGGAAGGTGTCCCTGCCCATGGCAGGGGGGTTGGAACTAGATGATCTTTAAGGTCCCTTCCAACCCAAACTGTTGTGTGATTCATTCTGTGATATCTCCGTATATGCTGTGCAAGGTTCTGTCCTTTGCATGGAGGGTCAAAGGTAAAGAACTAACACAGGGATAACTGGGAGGGTATCACTAGTTACAGACCCAGTGTTAGCCAGAGTAAAATGACACAGCTCCCAGTGTTGCCTGCTTACACACGAAATCTTGAGGCAGTCTGCACCTGGGCATCTGTCCTGGCTTTGAAATAAGAAAGTATGAGCCCTGTGGCTTCATTGTTTGAAAGCTTTTCTGGCTCACTCAAGTACAAGCACAGGTTCATCATAAGCAGTCTTTTCACAGCAAGTGCTTATGCAGATACACGGTCACTCAGGTAGGAGCAACCCCAAGCGATCATGTCAATGCCTAACTCAAAATAAGACGTATGAGCCCAAGCTCTCGCTTTAAATAGCTCCGTCAGCCAGGCTATACATTGCTTTTGAGAAGTTACATGTATGATATGAAGTGGCTTTTTATCCCCAAGGCAAGACATGCATGAAGTCCTTAACAGTTGTGTGAGTACAAAGCAGGAATGACCTTTGGGAGTCAATATTTTGAGGGAGAACCTGCCCAAATTACTTCAATAAAAATGTTTGTGATATTTTTCACCTCTGTTTTACTTAGTTACAAAGAGGAAATAGTAACCTAATCTAGTTCACAATTACTTGAAAAGCCTACCAGGCCTGCCAGTGCGTCCAACGAAATGGAGGATTGCACAGACATTCTGTTAGATAAGGCCGTTAAGGATGCCTTTCATTTTAAAAAACAGATTTCTTAAAATTAATTTTAACACGTAGAAAATTTGAATCAATTGGCCTGCAGTTGTAGCTCTTGGAGGAAAAACTTGTGATCCCCCCCGCCCCGGCCGTTGATTCAACACATTGCAAGCTGTGATGGTTTATTATTAACTAGGTCATGCTGTGTCAGTATTTTTCTAGCCTTTTGAGACCAAGGGAGGAATTGTGTTTGCTGTGCAGTTACCTTATTTGAGCATCTCTTGTTGTAACACTGATTTAGGGCATGACCTCAAATTGCTCGCTCTTCTGACAGCTGAAGTAATTAAGGTATGAACCAATCATGGGAACATGTATTTTAATAATGTATTTTGCTTTCTATTTAGCTCATCACCAGAGTGGACATAACAGTGGTGTGATTCACAGCGGAATTTACTACACACCTGGATCTCTGAAAGCTAAGCTGTGTGTGCAGGGTGCAGCCCTCTGCTACGAGTACTGTGACCAGAAGGGAATACCATATAAACAGTGTGGGAAGGTATAGGAACCGCTGTGTATTCTTACTTTACCTTTGGAAACTGAGACTGTATAATGTATGTTACAACGTATAGCATAGGCCTGGTTGTGGACTTTCTCCCAAGAGATGAGTTTCTGCGACACTTACTAGCTTCAGGATGAATGTGCCTTTTTGTTTTCTTCTTTCCAGCAACTCAAATCAATTTCTTTTCTGGGCCTAAATAGTAACTCTCCTTCTCTGTGGACTGAGCTGAAATATCCCAGGTAATGGTGGAAGCCAAGCCCCACGGAGGTACACCTCTGTAGCTCCAGGGAACACAAAAGACTCTCAGTATGTGCATGCCATACTTCTTGGCATGTCAGGCTCTGAAAAGGCATGGTGACTTGAAAACAGCTCCATATGTGACACAGCTACGTGTATTTATGCCATTTGACATCCACCTAACACAACCTGAAATGCTGGGGACAGAAGAGTGGCTGTACTGATTCAGCTTGGGGTCTACCCAACCCTATATCCTGTTTCTGCAAATGTCTGGAAACAGAGACCCAGGCAGGAATGTGAACAGGACAAGCAAATTATTAACTCCCCCAGCTTCCAAATATTTTCAGCTCAGGTTATTTTCTGAGCCTGCTCTGTTTTGTCTGTAGTGACTCTCAATGGATTTCTCTTCCAAGTGTTTTTCAATTAAAAGCATTTGCATCACAGCATACTTTGATGAGCAGTTCCAGAGATCAACAACCTGCTACATGAAGAGTTACATCATTTTGAAACTGGCTTCTACAAGCTTCATCTGATGGCCCCTAGCCCTTGTGTTGGAAGAGGTGGTGAACAGTTGATCCGTGCTCACACTCTCCAAGTTGCACATAATTTTATATCCCCTCCTCCCCCAAAGTTGTCCCTTCCAGCTGGTGAGTCTTAGTCTGCTCAGTCATTCCTCTTAGGGAAGCTTTTTCATGACTCTCTCCACCCTGCCTTCATTCTCTGAACCATTTCTAGTTTAATGCACCTTTGATACAAGATGAGGACCACAACTGCGGACAGCATTCAAGGTGTGGTGAAGCTCTGGATTTTTGCAGTGAAATAGTAGAGTTCTCTGTATTGTCCTGTATCCTTTTCCTAGTTGTTCCTAACATTCAATTTAGAGCTTTTCAGCTGTCCCTAGGCACTGAGCTGATGTTTCCATAGGATTGTCTATCCTAACCCCAAGATCTTGGTCCCGAGTGATAACTTTGAATTTGGATTCCATTATTTTATACATGAGGCTAAGACTGCTTTTTCTATGATCATCATTTCACATTCATCTGCGTTGAATTTCATCTGCCATTTTGTTAGTAGCTCGTTCAACTCGGAAGATCCCTCTGCAGTTCCTTACAGTCAGCTCTTGTCTAAACCACCTTGAGTCACTTTAAACCATCACCCGACTTTCTCACCGCCCTGGTTGCCCCTTTCCAGCTTGCTCATAAACATCTTGGACAGCACGAGCCCTTCTCTTAAAAGTGCAACGCAGACCCTGTCTGATATGACAAGCGCCACTTCAAGGCTCCCTTGCTCAGCACCCACTGGGAGCTGGGTGCAGATCTCTCCCAGCTCTGGGGTGCAGAGCTGAGATCCCTGGATGTGGCAGTGTTGATGAGTCCTGCACCAGTGCAGGTGGTGGTTGTCCTGCCCTGGTTGTGTTCCGTGCTGTGTTCGTGCTGTGCTCCCTCCGCTGCAGCGCTGGTCACAAGATGGCACTGTGGATTTGCCTGAAGTTTACACGCCTGCTCTGGACTCAAAGCACCAACACAACAGAATGGTTCTGTAGGAGCCGGTGTGAGCTTGGGCAGGGCTAGCACTGACCCAGCAGCATTATTGGTCCTTTGCTGACACTGAATTTGTGTACTTCCACATCACCTTCCCCAGCAGTGTTTATTCCAGGGAAGATGATGGTGAGGCTTTACAGCTAGTTTTACATAAAGCAGCCCCCGGCCTGGAGAACTTAGTGCCTTCTCGGGGCAAAGATGCCTGTGTTGCTAGACCTGAGCTGGACCTGCAAGTAGTGTGGTCTGGGCAGACTTGGCACAGATAATGCATAGTCTGGATAAATCTCTTGTGATAGTTCTGAGCTAACTACATGGTTAAATGAAGTGAAGCTGGTACAATTCAGTTTAGACACCATGTCAGAACATGTCCTTCCTCTCGTATCAGGACTGTTTGAGATTTGTACATCTTGGGTTAAGTTCAGTTTTATTTTTGGAAGCATCCCAGTGGCTCTTTAAAATCATATTCTCTTCTTTCACATTCAGATTTGTAGTCTCGTGGTACTTTTAGCAAATATTATCTGTTGATAGTAACTTGAACTACAGTTTAACATTTGTTTTTCACTCTCCTTAATATATTAGTGCTTCCTCAGTAGTAGTAGGTATTTATAGAATCTTGTGCAACTAATGGCACAAACCACATTTTCTTCCCTCCTTGAAATATAATTCACTGTTCACTCATTCACTAGTGCTTGCTTGTTAGCTTGGGCTTGATGCCAAACCTGAACTGGCTTTGTATATTTTGCTCACTGGTATGCCTTGTTATCTTTTTCTGAAGCTAATTGTAGCCATTGAACAAGATGAAATTCCAAGACTCAAAGCTCTGTATGAAAGAGGGCTGCAGAACAACGTCCGAGGTCTGAAACTGATTGGAGCAAAAGAAATACAAGCGAAAGAACCCTTCTGCAGGGTAAGGGATTTGCTTATTTTTATTTGGCATGTAAGACCTCAGTTTCTCAGGTGACATTATTTTTTAATTTAACATAAATATGTTTCCGGCCTTGAGGTAATTTGCATGGGTGACAAGTTCAAAAGAGCCTGAAAACTCAGAAGAAATATAATTGTCAACAAAAATACATGTATCCATTTATTTCTAGAACTTTTTAGCTCAGCGCAGTCCTTCATATGCATTTGTCATTACATACACATGAGACCAGATCTAACATAACATAAGGTGATTCTGCAGAATCTTTCTTGGTGACACTTAACTTTCACTTCAGGTTTCTCCCACTCACCTGTTCTCATTCTCTTGCTTGTCAGTTCATAGTTGATCAGTTCTCCGTGTGTTGAAGTCATAAAGAGCTGCTGCTGCAAATGATGTGCTGGCTGTTTCATAAGGGCCAGCATTCACAAATTAGAGAGCAGGTAATCCATTTTGCTTGCAGCCTGCAAAAGGAATCAGAATTATTTGAGTCAAAGTAGGAGACTTTATAGTCCCTTAGTCCCCGTGCAGGCCTGAATTTATAGGCAAATGGACAGAGCCTACAAGTTGTTCAAACTTCATCCTTTTCCCAGCTTTACACAGATATGTCCTCCCTGATGTATATGCTCAGAAACAAACAAAAAAAACCCAGTTCTCTCACCAATGACAACGAGTGGTTTTTATTTTTACTTTTTCTAATCTTTATTTTTTTTCCCCTTCTCCTTGCAGGTGCTTGCTTTTATGTTTTTGTGGTTGATAGGCAGATTTTCCTTTGCCCACGTTAGAGCTGCTGTATCTGAGTTTATGCTGAGATGATTCTGCTCCTTCCCACTAGAATTATTTAACTTACAGTAAGGCTTGATAGTGCAGCAATGAAAATTCCTTCCCATCTGTAAGTGTAGATTTGGATCAAGCCAATTTCAATCCAGTTGCTTCCTACACATGTGATTGTTATGTAGCACTTCTCAGCTTGTTTATTTTCAAAGCAGGAGAAATGTGAGTAGTTTATGGAATACAGATTTGTTGTTGTTTAGTATGTCTTTGAAATTAAAATCTGGATATAAATTCCCCATACTGTTTCATCTGGCAGCTTGCTATTGGTGTAGCTGCATGACTCATTGCTTATGAGTGGTTGTAGGTACAGACAAAAATTTTCTGGAGAGGAATCTTTTTAAATCTTTTTTTCTCATAAACATTTTGTATCCACTCCTTGAAACATTCTTCACATATTCAAGATCCAGCTGAGCGTTTACTTCTGCAAATGAGTAGATGCAGATGGGTCTTGCTTAATTTGCTTTTGTTTCCTGAGCTGAGTCCTTTCCTTGTAAGCAGAGGGAACTTGAATGGTGTTTTAAAACATTGCACTGTATATCAAGTGGAGAGGAAGGTTTTGTGTAAGATACAGTTTTACCAACCATTCTGGTTGTCCTGGGCATGTAAATGGCCCCTGCTATTGTAGTATCTGAGTAGCTGACAGTCTTTTGGTGTAGTTACACTTGCAACATCTCTCTGAGATAAAGTAGTCCTACTATCCTTATTTTGTAGCCGGAACTAGGAAAATATTGTGATGCCATCTAGCATAAGTATTATGTGAGAAACTGAGCCTTTTTGGTATAAAGATAGTAAAATGTCTCTGAGAAACATTAGAAATTCTAGCTACACACTGGACTTGAACCTTGCTTTCTAGTAGGACAAGTATAGGCTCTTGTCTAACTCAGAAGAGGCTTTTCTCTCTGATGTGCATGCAGTAAGTGTTGAGGTGATACCTTTTAGCCTTGCAGGAGGCATTGGCAACAGCCATGCATCAAGTAGAACTCCCAAGTGACCATTTGAAGGCGGAATTGCATAGTGCACGGTGAAAAATAAGTATATATTAGCTGAACCTGAGGTTAGGTAACCTGCTTTATCATTAAGCGCTCTGTTGAGAAGACTTGTTTATGCTGTAGTTACACGATCACTCAATCCACTCTAAGTAGTTTTCACCATATTAGTTGTCAGCAAACATGAACGCTGGAGCCGGCACATGCAGAGACTAGGAACAAGCAGCCAGGGGTGGGGAGGCAGCGGTACTCCCTTCTCAATGGCAATGCACAGTATTCCAGATGAAATATTCTCTGTATTGAAGACCAAAGTTCCCATATAGCCTTCACTGTTCTTCTGTATCCTAATACCGTTTCAGGGTCTGATGGCCCTTGATTCTCCATATACCGGCATTGTGAATTATAAACAAGTGGCCCAGTCCTATGCTGAAGACTTCCAGGAAGCAGGTGGGACGATCTTGACTGATTTTGAAGTTACAAACATGGAGATGGCTAAAGAAAGTTCTTCAGAAAGTGCAGATGGTAAGGCAGTTTTTTAACCTGCATTTACTACAGTCTTGCCAAAGATTTTGTTCAAAACACATTTGCTTTAACTGAAATGACATTTCTGAACCTTTCTGTCTCATAGGGATGAGACAGAGGGCAAAATTATGTTAGTGAGAGTATTGACCAAGCTCACTTTTTTTTTTTTTTGCAGGCAGGTCACCCTTCAGCTGAAACATTTAAAGCTGATGGACAAAAATGATAGTAAAATTGAGGAAGAAGGTTGTTCTCTCCTATAAAATCAGATTTAGCTGAATATTGCATGTGTATTCTTGTGATAGTGCTTTTTCTTTATCCTGGAAGGCAGGTTGGATCTGTGCTGGTACACATATGGAAGAATAAAAAAAACCCTATTAATTCATAAATACAATTATGTCCACCAACATCAGTTGCTCCAGAGCTTGAAAATAGTCCAGTGGAAGAATCCTTCATCGTGAAAAGCTGCTTGTTCTGTTATGTATTCTCGTAATTCCTTCTCTTGTCTAATTCTATTACAGGACTAAAATACCCAGTCATTGTTAGGAACTCAAAGGTAAGAACTAAACTGAAGATTTAATTGCTTCATAGGAAGCTGTTTCTCCTTTTCTTAAGAATTTTTGTTGAGTCCTGGTGGATTAATCAGCTCTCTAAAAAAAGTTAAAAAGCTGCTGCTGTTCAGTAACATGATCGCTGTAATCTAGGACTGCTTTTATAAAACAACTGCAATCAATTCTTAACAATGAACATGTTCAGATTTTACTGTGTACCAGGAATAGTAATGAAAGTTAACTTTCTCTTTCTTCTGCCTAACTTATGTTTAACTGTATATGTCACCTTCTTTATTTGCACATTCTTATGCTTGCTGTTTGCAAGGACTCCTTTTATGACTTATTCATTTGGTGAGAAACACCTATTTTCATGTTTGCTTTTGGTCTTTGGCATTGGCATCTATAAAAATGATAAGGAGGCATTTAGAATCATTTTATCATCAGGTGGCCACAAGCTGATTTATTAAAACAGGTGCATCTATGGGTATCACTTACATGTTAATGCTGCACAGGAAATGTAGTTATAAACTTTTCACCTTCAGGAGAGAATATCTGGAGTCTTCTTTGGAGGGGGGAAGACAAACAAACAAAAAACAACGTCACAACCCCTCCAATAGTTTTTAAAGTTACTGCTGCTACTGCTTTTTTTCTTGTATTTCTGCTCTTTCACTAAAAAGTAGCTTCCAAAATCTGTTAGATTCCTTCACCAAATACTAGTATTTTTTTAATGGAGACATTTTTAGTTGAAGAAAAAACCCACAGTATTTAAAAACAAATACTGTGAGCTAGCTAGCTAGCTAGATATAGTTTGTAATTTTATTTATTTATGTAGATGGTAAGGTGTTTAGATATTTAACAGCAATCTATAACTGTGTGCTATGAACTTGCGTAGCTTTCTGGATAAACTACTTTTCAGTAGTGTGACCACTCCTGGTGCATGGGGAGAAATCTGTTAACAGCCTTATTTACCCAAATGTATTGTGATTGCTTAGCTACCCCACCTATCCCGTACCCCCTGGCAATGCAGACCTGGCCAGGGAGCTGCAGGCCAGCCTGGCATCAGGGCTTTGTAGGATGCAGAGATGAGGGAGGGCCAGAGGGAGACATTTGGTTTGCTGGAGGAGCAGAGTCTTTGACGCGGATGTGTTGGGCCTCTGCCCTGTACAATAAGCATGCATGTGTAATGCACGAGGCTCTGTGTTCTGGGAACGGAACCTGAAAGTAGTCTGAGAGTCAATGACATGTTTCTTTTTTTATTCTTTCTTTTTATTCCCTTTCCTGCCTCTTTTCTATAAAGATTCTTCCAGTCCTACCTGCCCAATGAATTGCTGTTTTAGGATGGTTCTCCTCCAGGGAATGGATGGGTATTGGAGCCAGATTTCAAAGCCTCAAAACAGCCAACAGCTCAGATTGTTCTCAGCTCTGTGACTCCCTCCAAACTGTCAGGCACAAACAGGGTTTTTATTCTTCATACCTATTTTTTAGACGAGGAAAACACAAAAAAGATACAAGATACAGAATTCACCCTGAATACTTGAAGGGCAAAACGCATTGGTGGGTGGTGTTTTGTTTTGATTTGTTTGGGTTTTTTTTAACAACTGAAGCATCTCTTTCCGGTTCAACAACTAGCATATTATCCTACTACTTGAACTCCTCTCTTCACTAGCTAAGCGTGCACATTAATTTCTTCACTCCACCATACAGCAGAAAGGTTACCTGCTTACAGGTATGCACTAATTTATTCAGCGACTTCCCACATCCTGCAGGAGAAATTCTCCTGCCAACAAAGCATGGACAACTTTCAAGTTTAGGGCTTTTTTATCTTCCATTAAGAAGATAAAGAATTAGATGAAACAAATGTTTCTGCCTCCTTTTGAAAATATGGTTGGTTTTCTTTCTGGTCTTGACTCATTTTTTTCCAAGGCTTGTAGGTGATGGGTGTTTTTTTAGTAGATAGGGTGAATTTTTGGGTGTTTTTTGGTTTGGTTTGTTTTTTTTTTTCCACAGGGTGAGGAAATCTACTGTCGGCACATTGTGACCTGTGCAGGACTTTACTCAGACCGCCTGTCTGAGATCAGTGGCTGCAGCCCTGAACCTCGTATTGTACCCTTCCGTGGAGATTATTTGGTGCTAAAACCAGAAAAGTGCTATATGGTTAAAGGAAATATTTATCCGGTATGTACTTTCTTGTTTGTCTTTCACAGTGCACCCTAAGAACAGCTAAAACTACAGAAATAAGGGCAATATTACATGGTTATTTCTGTTACACTGCAGATAGTGATGCACAACATGTGGATGTAGATTCAGTTGCTTTCTGACAGGACAGCTTGTTTTTGTTAATTCTTGAGGAACAGGTAGAAGTACCATGTGGGAAGTTATTGCCAGTCTTGTTTGTTTGTGGTTTTGTTATTGTTTTGTTTTTGTTTTTGTTTTTTTTTTAATAGGGAAAGAATGAAACATTTAGCATGATGGCCACATGCCCACAAAAGCCTGGCTTCTTTTTTTATGTTATAAAATAAATCTGTAGGCAGGATTCAGAATTCAATGAGGGACGACAGTAAATAATTAATTACTTAGATGTAGGGTTTAATCTTGTGTGCTAATATCCAAAGCTCAGTTTTAGATATTTGCCTCTCAACCTCATCTTTGAATTAGCTTTACTTTCTATGACAAAAAATAGACACAGGAGGAAAAGGACAAACTTTCTACCATCTAATACAGACAAACAGTGTGATGAAGAGGATCAATCCCAGACAGAAAGTGAAGATAGCAAGCAAGAACAGAGAATTCCTAGGGCAGCATTTATTTTTTTAATTCATGCAGTACGTTGCCTTTCTGAATATGAACTTAGATTTGCCTGCTAAACGCTGGAGCAGGTTGCCTTAGGGAAATTGTGGAACCCTGGGCATTGGATGTTTGTCTGACCTCTTCTCACCTGAGAATGACTCAGGATCCTGTCTTGGGATGTGAGGGAGGAACTGGTTGGGGTGTGAGGGTACCTTCCAGCCTTGTTTCATGGCTGTGTGAGGATAGCTTGGACCCTTTGAAATTTTTTTTATGGCCAAATATGGTAATAAGATTAGAAAATTGCACGACTCTTAGTGATATGGCTTGGACAGGCGTACTCTTCACTGGGTAGAAAACTGGCTGGGTGGCCGGGCCCAAAGAGTGGTGGTGAATGGAGTTAAATCCAGTTGGCGGCCGGTCACAAGTTGTGTTCCCCAGGGCTCAGTATTAGGGCCAGTTCTGTTTAATATCTTTACCAGTGATCTGGACAAGGGGATTGAGTGCACCCTCAGTAAGTTTGCAGATGAGACCAAGTTGGGTGGAAGTGTTGATCTGCTTGAGGTCAGGAAGGGTCTACAGAGGGATCTGGACAGGCTGGATCGATGGGCCGAGGCCAATTGTACGGGGTTCAACAAGGCTCAGTGCCGGGTCCTGCACTTGGGTCACAACAACCCCATGCAGCGCTACAGGCTTGGGGAAGAGTGGCTGGAAAGCTGTCCGGCGGAAAAGGACCTGGGGGTGCTGGTCGACAGCCGGCTGAATATGAGCCAGCAGTGTGCCCAGGTGGCCAAGAAGGCCAACGGCATCCTGGCCTGTATCAGAAATAGTGTGGCCAGCAGGACTAGGGCAGTGATCGTCCCCCTGTACTCGGCACTGGTGAGGCTGCACCTCGAGTCCTGTGTTCAGTTTTGGGCACCTCACTACAGGAAAGACATTGAGGTGCTGGAGTGTGTCCAAAGAAGAGCAACAAAGCTGGTGAAGGGTCTAGAGCACAAGTCTTATGGGGAATGGCTGAAGGAACTGGGGTTGTTTAGCCTGGAGAAAAGGAGGCTGAGGGGAGACCTTATCGCTCTCTAGAACTACCTGAAAGGAGGTTGTAGTGAGGTGGGTGTCCATCTCTTCTCCCAAGTAACTAGTGATAGGACAAGAGGAAACAGCCTCAAGTTACGCCAGGGGAGGTTTAAAATGGATATTAGGAAAATTTTCTTCACTGAAAGGGTTGTCAAGCACTGGAACAGGCTGCCCAGGGAAGCGGTTGAGTCACTGTCCCTGGAAGTATTTAAAAGATGTGTAGACGTGGCACTTAGGGACACAGTTTAGTGGTGGACTTGGCAGTGTTAGGTTAATGCTTGGACTCAGTGATCTTAAAGGTCTTTTCCAACCTAAACGATTCTATGATTCTGTGTTACCAGAAATGTAATGTAGTTTGTGGAGTGGTTGCACTAAGCTTTGAAAGTATTAAAAGCGTATTTTTAACAAGAAAAACAGTGCACTGAATACAAAAAAGGAACATATCTTGAAGCAATTTTTAGTTAGAACAATACTGGTTTTTGAGAAATACCCAACACTTGCTTATTTTCAGACTATAACACAGTCACCTCTGTAGTCACCTTTTCTAAATAGCTAAAGATCCTGAAGTGCCAGCTCATGAAGAGGTGTGCTTATTTAATACTTGTGTCTGCATATAGACAGCTTATTTCTGTTTCAGCCTTTGCACACAATTACACTGTATTCCATTCACAAATAAAAAAGAAACTGCAGATACTTATTATTAGCATTAATCAGGCTTGCTAACTGCATGTTGTTTTGAGCAATACAGGAATGGTGAGGTTTTCCTAATATTTATAACCTATTTTATTGCGGTATAATTACTACTGGTGAATAGCATTAGTGTGTCATTGGTTTTGTTGTGGTTGATTTATATCCTGAGAAATCGTGTATTTTTTGCCCTGTTGTTTGTTTTGCTTTTGCCTAAGATGCAGTCTTACTTGGCCCTGCTGTGTTCTTCAGTGTTTTAAATTCATTATGTGCTATAACTGCACAATTAACAAGCAGAAAAACCAGTACAGGAGCCAAGTGTATGGTTATATGACTCAAATCTTGTAGTGATTGGAAATAAAATGGCAAATCTACTTCCTTTTCCACTTGTTCATTTAAAAATAGTTATTTCCATTTATTGGGAAGACAACTCCTTTATTGTGTTTCAGTTTGGTTTATTTGCTCTCTCACACAATAAGCTGTAAATGTCTGTACTTTCTTCCTCACAAATGTTTTCCATTTTTCCTGGATGAGTTTGTTGACTTGAGTGGCTGCATGGCTGTTTCTCTGATCTGGTTTGTAACAGCTGTAATAACTCTTGTATTCCGCTTTAGGTTCCCAATCCTCGGTTCCCTTTTCTGGGATTTCATTTCACGCCAAGAATGGATGGCAGTGTTTGGCTTGGTCCTAATGCAGTACTAGCCTTTAAGCGAGAGGGCTACAAATTGTTTGACTTCAGCACTGGAGACTTTTTAGATGCTGTAACGTACAGGTAATATCTTGTCTTTTTATCTGCTGAATGCAGTTATTTGTCAGCTTGTGACTCCATGGAAGCTAGTTCTTGTCAAAAAGCCTGCTTTTGCCAAGTTTTTGGTCTGTTTAAAGACAGTTGTGCTGATAAGGGTGGACTTCTCCAAGACATTTGACTTCATGTGATCCAATATTTGAATTTTTATAAACTACCAAGACATGTCTCAGCTGGTCTAAGAATGTGGCTGCTCATCAGAAGGTACTCGTGAGCCATGTTGCTACTAGTGGAACTCTTCCAGGACTGGTTTTGGTCCAATGCAGTGTGATATTTTAATCAGCCTAGACAGTGTGATTAAAATACCTGCAGAGGATGCTTGCGAGAGAGAACAGAGAGTAGTCTGAATTGCCATGTTAAACTCTGTCAGACCATCAATATACATTTAAAAAATATCCAAGTGCTAGGAAATATGTTAAGGGCCACGAATGCAGGCCAGGAAGCTGTCTTAGAAAGCATGTTAGAGGAATTAGGAGTCATTGCTAAAATTGCAAACATAAATGAACAGAGTATCTGTAGAAGTTGAGGGAAATCTTGCTTCTCTATGAGGGGCTGGACAGACCATTAGCAAGTGCTCAATTTTAGAAATTAGACTTGAAAAAGGATGTGAAAATATTGGGGAGGATCCCAGGAGAGGCTGAAAAACAGGTCAGGGAACTGGAAAGTAGCTTTCTGGCAAACAGCTCAACTTAATGCAGTTTATTAAAGAGTTGAAAGCATTTTCATCATTGTCTGTAGATTTTTATACTGGAAGACTTGAGGAAAGCAAAGCAAGCAAACAAGATTTGTGAAGACATAGCAAGATTCATTGACTGAAAGCTGAGGGGTTTAGGAGTGTGACAATCTTTATACAATGATTGTGGAAAAGTCTCAAGCGGCATGTCTGTCTTCCCTCATTCATGTGGGTTTTCAGTCTCTTGCCATTTGACTTGACCAGAGAAAAATCCTGGACATAGGAAGGACTGGAGTTCAGAGTTAATTCTCAAAGAGAGAATGTAAATACAATGCTACAGCTCTGTAAACAAGGTGTGTTGAAGCAGGGAAGGACAAACATATTTCTCAAGTAGAAAGCATTGATCGTATTACTGATGTTGGGAATGGGAACTTTTGCCATGCAGTTGCATTTGCTACCTTCTTAGTGTTAGTTTGACATGGCAGCATTTATCATGCAAGATTTGTTCTTACTGCAGTTATTTTGTCTCCTGCAGTGGGTTATGGAAGCTTGTGCTGAGAAACTTGTCTTATGGACTGAGTGAAATGTACAGAGCCTGTTTCCTTAGCGCACAGGTGAAGCAACTTCAGAAGTTCATCCCTGAGGTCACCATCAATGATGTACTGAGGTAAAGCAAACTTTTCTTGTTAGTAACACCCAGTGGCTTGTTAAATCTCTCATTTTTAACAGCAGCAAATGTAACATTAGCTTATTCCCTTCCTCCACCAAAATATGCGACCAAAGCATAGAAGCATTTAGGTACTTTCTACAGGAAGGTCTTTTATATTGTGTTTGCTTGTGTATAGGCAAGTTTGATGAATATTTGTGTGACTTTCTACGCTCCCCTTAGGCTGAAATTCACAGTTGCGACATATTCACAAAAAAGAAAAAGTCCCTTTATCCTAGTGACACATTCAGTAGCCTGAACATAATCTGAGTTCACAAAGAAAGCAAAACACTAACAAAATTCAGAGGGGAAGCCAGGTTGAGAGTTGCTACTGAGTGAATATTGACTTAGTTCAATCATCTCAATAAAATTGTATTCAGCTTCTTACTGTGCAGAGAGAGAAACTAATTCAAAGGAGTTCAGAAGTGCTAAGGAACTGAAGAGACTTGTGAGGAAAGGTGAGGCATTTAGATACGTGGAGGTGGGTTTAACTGTCCAAACATTTGCAGGGAGAAAATCCAGACTAAGAAAAGCTTGAGTATGGTAAAAGGGAGTTATCCAGCTCAGGCAGTAGACCATTGGCATGAAATTCATGTTTGACAAGGCTTGCTATTTCAGAACAAAGGGTTGCCCTTTTGAAAAGAGAGGGCATGTTTGTGTGTGTGTGGAGGAGAGTAACACAACCAGGAAAGATACAGAAGATCCTCTGCTTGGCTACCTGCCCTTGTTTTACCGTAACGAGTGCGAGACATCTCCCACTGACTCACAAGTGTTAAACTTCCCTGTGCTGCCCCAAAAGCCTGACTGGGCTTTGACTCCACAGTCTGCCTTCCTTACTGTTTCCCTGGGCACCTTCACAAGGTCAGAACAGAACTGATTTTCTGTCTTCAGAAAACGTTTGCTTTCTAATGGTGATCTCCTCCTTTATTTTGCAGGGGTCCATCTGGAGTGAGAGCTCAAGCATTGGACAGTGATGGAAATTTGGTAGATGACTTTGTATTTGATGGAGGCAGTGGAGATATTGGAAGCAGAATTCTTCACGTCAGAAATGCCCCTTCTCCTGCTGCTACCTCCTCCCTTGCCATCGCAAAAATGATTGCAGATGAAGTGAAGCAAAGATTTGAATTGTGAATGATGGACAGGCGTAGTGTGGTTTTACTCCTCTTGTATCTGTAGCAGCTTGTCTGTGTTGAGTGAACTCTGCAGCCTTTAATGACAAAGATAAAACAGGCAACATGTTGCTTGCAAGACCAGCGTTGGTATAGCTGTGCAGTGGAAAACCAGCATTTGAAACGTTTGCCTTTGCCAGCCCACAACTTCTCAGCTTCACGAATAAAGGAGTTTCAGTGCCTGGTAAGACCTGGTGCAGTACAGCCATCTGCAAGAAAGAAGCAAACAGCCTTGTTTGCAGTAAAGGTTTGTCCACCTGAGCAGGAACAGCCTGTGGAGGGGCTGGTGCCAGGCACAACGTGAGGGTCTCCCAGGACCATCGTGGGCCTTTAGGTGGAGCAGGAAGAGCCTCTGTGGTGGGGTTGCCCACACGGACTTCCCATGCCTTTGGTCTAAATGTTGCCTCCTCCTCGCACTCTGGAGAGGTGGTCGGTCCTCTGAGAAAAACACAAGCATGGGGTGGTTCTCTGTGTGCTTTCTCTCTGACTCCCTTTAAATGGGAGTCTACAGTCCCCTAGCTTACATTGAAGTAATGGAGATGGAAGGGTAAGCCCTGCTTAAGGGTTCTGCCGATACGGAATTAAGGGCTTTATCAGAGACTGAAAACAATATTCAGAGTCTTTTACATGAATGTAGAGTATTTCAGAGAAAATTAAGGCTAACAAGGGATTACCAAATCCAAGTCAATTTAGATATGCAATTCAGATACGCTGTCTATCTGATTGCTGTCTCTATTTTTTTATAGAGCTGAAGTAAAAATGTATACATAAACAATCATTTTTCATTTAACTTAAATCTGGGAAGTCAGCACTGATCAGAAACTACTCCAGTGGTTTTGGGTTTTGGTGTTTTTTTCCTTTGAATACTGGTAATGCAAATGGAGCTTATCTTTGTACAGCATGTTGAGCAATCCAGTGGAAATGGTCTTTGTAAAAGCAAATGTGAAGGGAGGGAAGCTACAGAAACCTGTCTTAATTGAGTCATGTTGCATACTGCTTCCCTTGGAGCCCAAACACCAATGAGTCAGGAAGGCTTCCCATTTCCCACATGGCTGGCAAGAGGGGAGCTTGGAAAGTGCTGGTTACTCTTCTGAACTCTTACTGATATTTGAAGTTCTATCAGAGGTGCACCTGGAAGAGAGTCTGTGTGGAGAACATGCTTTAAACTAGAGAGAGATGTTAAACAAGTTTGGTACTAAGCTAAGTGAGTATCTTGGTGTGTTCTGCATAATTGCTACAAAAAAGAATTATGTGGCCCCAGGGACAAAGTACTTGAGAATACTTTTAAAGCAGATGTTCACAGGATGTTGGGTAATACAGATAATTGTGGGTAGTTTGCTACCAGGCAATTTGCCATACTTTTTTTTTTTTTAAGGTTACTTTCTTTACTCCCCTGACATGCATGAGGGAGTGTGTTAACATAGGAGGTCAGGTGTGCTAGCTGATGTTTTTACTGTACAGAGCTGAGCCACTTTTGAGAAAGAAAGGGCTTATCCTCTCGGGGGGGTTGTTTGTTTGTTTGTTTGTTTTTCCTGGTGACATCTACTTTACCAGAAAGGTGACTCCTGTATAAGGACAACCTGGAAATTCAAACAATAAGCCCTTCAAAGAAAAACTTTGGTCATTTTTCTTAGCCACAATAACACTAGACAGTTGTTCAGATATTCCAAATGCTAAAATGCCATACAGCTCTGTAAAAGTTGTATCTTCACAATGGAACAATCGTATCTTCATTCCCCACCAGAACTGTTGCCTATCAACAGTAAATACTACAAAAAGATTGCAAAAGCAACTTCCTCCCACTCAAGGTGTGGCCCTGACATGTATTAACAGAATAAAGAACATTAAAATGTAAAGCAGTCATATACTATGGTGAATCTTAAGTCAGCACATTCAACTGTGCAGCCTGCTGTGCTTTTTACTCTCAGGAGTTGATTACTTTGGGGTAGAGTTTAAATGAAGATTTTAAATTATGAGTCCTTATGTAGGAATCTGTGAAATATTTATATTTTTAGAGATAAAGTTGTAAACATTTTTTAAAGGAATAACTTCAGAGAATTATGATAATGGGGTTTCAGACATAAATCTTGTTGCCCACAAAGTGTGAAAATGTACGAATATATTTTCCAAAGGGTCTAATTCACTTGGATGGCTTGATAACTGTGCCTTTCTCTGTTATGATTAAAATAGTGTGGTGTTTTTTTTTTAATTGCTGTGAGGTCTGTGTATTTCTCCTGACTTACAGAAAAGTTTCACTGTTATTTGCTAATTCTCATCTGAATTAGGCAGGATATAGCTCTATATAATAGGAATTACTTTATTGGGGGTGGGGGGATCACACATGACCAAACTTGTCTTCCTGAAGTACCTGTATCTTATCTGTGCTTATCACACTTCAAGCTTTTTTTTCACACCTGTATGTATGCAGTGGACAGAACTAGTCTTAAGCCTGATCTGGACCTGTACTGGCATGTGGAATGGTAATTCTTCAAATTTTGAATAAATGCATTAGGACAGCTTTGGACAAACACAGTTAATTCCCCAAAAGTGTCCCGTAAGGTCAGTCCTAAACTCTGGGAAGAGTACGGCATATTATATCTTTTTTAAAACATTGCAAAGAAATGATACGGTGCCCCATATCATGGCTTATGGGATGGCTGCTCTTGGGGAGACAAGCTCCTTTAGGGCACTTCATTGTGTCCGGTCACCACTGCCACACCTTGGAGCAGGCCAGGCTGCCTGAAGAAGATAGGATTGTCACATCCTGAAGAACACGGGCGTTTTGGGGCTGCGGAGGTGGGGATAAAGTGCTCGATGAGGGGCTCACCCAACCTGGAACGTCTGCTTCCCGACAGGGCATCCTGGCTGTCCGAACTGCAGGTTCATGGATTTCACCACGGTTACCCTGAAGTTGCACTCGGGATTACCTTCTTCTTTTTGCTCACAGTTTGGGTTTGATGAACAAGTGTCTTCCCACAGAAGTAAATATTTTGTTGGAAACCTCCCAGGCTGCTTTGATGCAGCAGGAAGGTTAAGACCACAGAGCAAAAAGCAGCTGTCACTGCCTCTGCAAGCGCCCGTCTCCTCCAGGAAATCTGTCATAACAAAGGATCACACTCTTGCTGGCAGAAAGGCACTTTTTTTTTCTGATTTAATTTATCCACTCCCTTTGTAGACAAGTCTTGATGGGGGGGGGGGGTATATAAGGCGTGCGATTTGAATACAATGCCATCGGAAGGGAAATGAGGGAAAGTTTGGCCGGAGCGGTTGTTCAGGGGGTGGAGGGAACAGTGACAGCCCGCGCGTTCTCTGGGGTAGGGAGGAAAACTGCCTCGAGGTAGGGAGAAAAAAAACCAAACAGCCTCTAGGTAGGGAGTCTGCTGTTGGCGGGTTACTGAACCGCACCGCAGCTGGTGCTGGTGCCTTCTCCCACCCAGGCCGGTGGTTCTGCTTGTTCCCCTGAGGGAAGAGGGGAGGAGTGAGGGGGCCAGAGGAGCTGCACAAGCAGAGGCCAAGAAGGAACAGGGCGACTTGCTGTGAGCCTTCGCGGCCTGGCGTGCGGGAGAGGGAGGGTGGTGTCCAGCCTCGCTGCAACAAGCGGCTACCGAAGAGTTCAGGGTCGCGGCGCGCCGCCACAGAGTCCGGATTAATTAATTCACCTCAGCCGTGCCGGCTGTGGAGAGAGGCGGCTCTCCCCCGCGGGGCGGGAAGCGGTGTGGGCTCTTCCCCGGCGCGGCCGGCAGGGGGCGCCGCGGTAGTGGGCGGGGGAGGGCGGCATGGTGGCGGCCGCGCATGCGCGCGGAGGGCGGCGGCGGTAGCGGGCCGCAGCGAGCGGGGCCGAGGGCGCTTCACCCGCCGCCCCGTCAGCTTCACGGCGAGCGGCCCGGAGCCCGGCCCCCTCCCGCGCCGGATGTGATGGCCGCCCGGGCGGGGGGGGTGAGGAGCCAGCGCAGCGGCGGCCGAGAGCCCAGCGCGGCCCGGCACGGCCCTGACGAGCGCCGGCGGCTTCTCCTTCCCCTCAGCGTCCCCTCCTTCCCGTCGTGTCGCCGTCCGTCGTCCCCCCCCCCCCCCGCCTTCCATGCCCCAGGCGCCGTAGCCGGCGGGGAGCGGCGAGGCGGGCGGCCCCGATGCGGAGGAGCCGCCGGCGGACGCCATGCAGCCGCCGCCGCAGCCGTACGAGTTCTTCGGCGAGGAGAACGGCCCGAAATGGCGGGGGCTCTTCGTGCCCGCCCTGCGCAAGGTCAGTCCGGCGGCGGTTGGGCCGGAGCGAGCGGGCGGGGGGGGGGGGGGGCGGGTGGCACCTGCGCCTCACGCCGCCCTGCGGCCCCCGGCCCCGGGGAGCGCCCCTTCCCCGCCCGCCCCGCTCCTGGTGCCCGTGCTGGGGCTGCACCGCCGGTTGGCGCAGGTGCCCGTCCCGGCTGAGGCCGCGCTCCGCTTGGGGCCGGCTCGCCCGTCCGGTGCGGATGCCCGTACCCCCGACAGCCTTCCCGGGCAGAGCAGGGGCCTCTGGCCGTTTGCTTGCACGGTGGCCCCTGCCCTGCCTGGCTCCTGCGGGACCTCCTCCGTCCTGTCCCTTCACACCCCGGTGCTCGCCCGTGCCGGCAGCCCGGTCGCGGCGGGGCAGAGGTTGGAAGGGGTCTCCGGGGGTCCTCTTGCCGACCCCCTGCCCAGGCAGGGTCACCCGCGGCAGGCTGCCCGGGCCCACGTCCAGACGGTGCCCGTGCTCCTGTCTTGCTTTCGGTGCTGCTTTGTGTGAAGACGCTGCCAGGTGACGACGAGTGCCTAGCAGACTCTCCTCCTCCTGTCAGAGGCTTGCTTCTCCTCCTTCACCCGTCAAAAGTCCCGTCCCTGCCTTCTTAATTGGGCCGCTCGGTTTGAAGCCGCTGAGGAATACTACTGATACGCTTCGGGGATGTGCTGTGGAAGGGCAGCCTTCCATCCCTTCCCCGCGGCATTTCTCCAGACAGCTCCTCCAGGCCCTTTCCCGAGCCAGACTCCCTTGCTGACCACCCAGTTGCGGTGCTTCTGACACGCTGGTTATTCTAACACCAGGTTGTCGATGAGATTTCTGCGAGAGAGTAAACAGCTGTGGCGCAGGGTAAAGTCAGCCTCTGTTTTCTTAAGAAACAACTGCCCACTGCGTAAACGAGATAAACTGTGTGGGAAACCGCTTAGCCTGTCATGGGAGAGGAATTAATCTTTTTATGATGCGTTTTGCATAGCAAGGCAGTCCCCAGCCCATCACCCTTGGGTAGGACACCCCCAATAGTGGAGGGAGTGGGTTAAATTGAGGCTGGTGGGGCATGGAGGGAGTGGTGGTGTTCTGCTGTGTGTCATTTGCTTTCTACCCTTTCGAAGGTTGAGGACCATTATATAGTTCTTAACATAATGGCCTGCTGATCTGGATCTCTGGTGCTGGGCTGTACTGTGATACAAGTAATGCAGGCACTCGTCTGAGTGGTGTTTTGTCTGTCTTTTCCAAGAACGGATTTAGTGATGGAGTGGAGTAATGATTCTCTTTTTTTTTTTTTCTTTAATTAAAAAAAAAGAGAGAATCAAAGATTTGCATTTGGTTTGCGTCCCTGCGTCACTTGTATTAAAAGCTGCTGAAGGCAGCTAAGTAGTCTTGTGGCTAGCATAAAAACCACTAATCGCCTGTCTGAAAAGTCCTGGATTTCTACTCTTTACTCTTGAATCTCCTCCTCCTCCTAGTAGTTGCTTTCCAGTGTGTCTCAGGAAGCTTAGAGAATGCCATGCTCTTTTCCTGATCACTGGAGGTTGACATAAACCAGCACCTTGACACCAACCAGCATCCACCCAAACATGAGGTATAGCTATATCAATTTGATGAAAAGGATTTCTTTAAAACTTTAAGTTTTCATCATTCTAAAAATGTAGTGCAAAAGTTGGTGGACTAATGCTGCTCTTACCAGTTCTTACTGTCTCTGTACATTTGGGTTTGGTGAAAAGAAACAGAGCAGGAACTTAGACTTTCTAAACCAGAGGAAATAAAGTCATGATACCAGTGACGGCTTGTAAAAATTTGTACTTGCTTATAGACAGTTTTTTTTCTTCCTGGGAAAGTTCCTTGTCTGCAGTACCCACCCTTCAGCATGAAGCAATCCTACTGTAATGTGCATTTCTTTTAAGAACACGCAGTATCAGTGAGTCAAAACAAAATTGTATCATTGTTCCAGTTATTGCAGTCAGGCTATTAGGGAGATGCTGTCAAGCTTAATATATTCTTTAAAAGATCAAATGCCCTAATATGAACACTGGAGATTTTTAAACCAGAACATTTTAGAAAATTTGTGGGTTGTTTTGTTTACATCTCACATTTTCACTTCGATAATGAGATGAGAGCATTTCTGTTATTTATAGGAGAGCTGAAACGTGTGGCACTGAATCCAAAGTGTGCACCAAACCATCAGATTTTGTGTTCATTTCAGCATTTATAAAATGTTACCACAGTTTTCAAAGAGTTTGCAGTTTCGTTCTGAAGAGATTTAAATGTCTGCTTGTCAGCAATTTTAGATATGATCTTTTCAGGCAAGTTGCTTTTGTGATGAAAATTTTAAAGAAAGTCTGAGCTTCAGAAACTTTTTCATTAAATGCCTGGAAGAGTTTTTTGAACTTCTAAGCTGGGTTTTCATCACAGTAGGCTATGCTGCAAGTGCAGAGATAGTATTCGGTTTCGCATTCTTGAAAGCTTTTTCTTTTAATGAACATTTCTTGAAGAAGAGAAACTGGTGGCAGAAAAAGAGGAAAGTTTTTGGTTTTCCTTGCGTATGTTAAGGTGTGAGAAATCTTAATTCTAAAATACAGAAAGATGCGGAGCTGGATAATGAGCCAGTACAGTTCACTAACAACAGATAGTATTTCCTTCTTGAATTTTAAGTCCACAACATGTTTTGAAGAGCTCTAGTCTCTTTCATTATGCATTCAGCAAGTTTAAGGTCACTTCTTTTTATCAACCCTAGCTTTTAAACCCTTGCATTTACTTTAATTCTATGCAGTTGACACTTAACAAATCATGAGTGGGGGAAAAATGGTAAAATACATCAGTTCTTCAATGCGTGAAAAAAAGATCAGAATCTCTCTTTTGAACAGTATTCTGTATGCATTTAAGCGATCATACATCTTTAAGATTAGTAGAGAGTACTAAATTGTACTTACCAGTTTGAGTTGTTTTAAGAAAAAAACAAAGCTAAATGGCAAGACATCATTAAACCAGATTTTTAAAATAGTTTTTTTATGTATTTATATCACCAGATACTTAGGACCTTGGAATCTAGTAAGTTGAAAAATTTAAAGCAGTTTCATGTATTGCCTCTTTTCCAGCTGGTAGATTTACAACCATGTACTTACTCTAAAACATTTCACTTTCTTCTGTTGCTGTGCTGGAAACCTAAGTAGGAAGTGAGTATAATGAAACTTGTTGTAAAAGTCTGGTCAAAGTGAATGAATTGGAAGAAAACAGTATTTTTATCTGGTTGCTTAGGTTATAGTTACTTGAACTGCTGTTTGTAGCAAGTAAATCACTTCTAACAGATCTACAGTCTAAGCTTTATAAAGGCTTTTAATCTAGGAGCTGACTTTAGTTATTAAAGGATCACAATGTCTCTTTGAATAATTCTCGAAGCATGCAGGCAGCTGTTCCAGCAGAAATCACATGCATTTCAAACGCCCCGCTGGCGGGGTTGGTTGGGTTTGAATCCTTGGGATGTTGATACTGGCAGCGTCACTAAAGCTGGTGCTCAACGGGGCAGTGCTATTTTGGAGGCTGCGAGTGAGGGGCTTTTCTGCTTCTCCCCCCCCCCCGCTGGCCAGATCCTTCTCTGATAAAACCGGGACCCTCCGTGGAGGGGGATTTTCTCCTGTGGTGGATGGGTGCTGGAGGGGAGGGTGGTGTTGGGGAGTTTGCTCTCTCCCTCTGTTCCATTTCTCCAGGTGTTTATTGTTTGGGTTTGTTTTGGTTTGGTTGTTTTTTAGCTGTTCCTGGCCCGATGGTCTTTGTGGGGAAAGATGTCAAATTATGAAACCTGTTTCTAAAGCTGGCATCTGAATTTTGTAACCGGGTTTCCTAGCATGGATCCCGTGCCAAAGCTTGTTCTTGCTGACTGTCAACTTTCTTCCAGATGAAACTTTCCAGAACTGAATTGATTCTACAGGTTGTTATCAATGCTTTGATGTCGTATCTATTAATCTTAGACTGGGATTAGAGGGCAGCCTAAGAAAATCATGCACGCATCTCGGTGGTAGCAGCTGAGTCTAACTGCCACCAACAGGCTGAAGGTCCCAGTTTTAATGTACTGGATATGCATTGTATAAAAGTTTTTTCAGAATTTTAATTGAAAACATCATTGACGCCAATCATTTTCCATTGCTACCTGGAACGAACCTCTATCCCAATTATTTGGAACGAGTTTTCAAAATGAAACAGGTGACTCCATAGAACTAGTGTGTATTTTTGAAAATAATGCAGAATGTGTTGTTGGGCCTATATAAATGGATTCATTTGCCCTAAAATATTCATGTGTGTTCTTAGTGTGCATTATCATTTGTGCGTGCTCTTAAAAACCCTCTGGCAAATTAAAAATATATTTCTGTATATAAGAGCTGTGTATTCAGTTGCTTTGTTCTTTGATTTTTCTAAATTACATTCACAAGCATCTCGTAGGTATTATTGTTTTGATTTTTCTCCATTATCTACAAATAGAGACTGTCAAACAGTTAATACATTTCTGCAGGCACTACACATGTTGGTGTAATCATGGCACTGTACACTATTTGCATTTTCTAAAACAATTCCACTATTGCTCTGGACTACTCATCAAATTTCTAGAGCATGACTAAAGGGTTTATTCTTAGCAAATGTTGCATACAGAAACATAAAAGGCCATTTTGAGGACATTTTTGAAGTTTACATTAATTCAGTGCTTCTCTATATTTTAAAACGTGGGAGTTAATATATAATGACACAGCTCTTGTGTAAGGTTGCATGGTTAGGGTTCTGGTCAGTAATAGGGTATGTGCAAGGGCTGCCCCATTTTCTTCACTGCTCTGTCAAGGGCAGTTTGCCTGCATGGTTTCCGTTGCAGGATCAGGCCCCCTTGGGTTAGAATTATTTAATGCATTATAGTGTCATTATAATGGATTATTATTTAATGCATCCTAATTTCATTAGCATGCATTATTATTTAATGCTTTATAATTTCAACTGTGAAGTTGCTTGCTACGATGTTTTAAAAGAATAGTTCTATTTAGGTTTGAAATCTGTTAGGTCATTTGACTTCTAATAAAGACGCTTATTTGAGCCCTGAAGCCTGGACCTTTGCAGATTTGCAGTTGCTACAAACATGAATGCCTCAGCTTGGGAGAATGGCGAATAAGGGAAGTGCTGGGGATACTTAATTACCTGTGAAATACCTAGACACCTACAAGTTTGAAGCACAGATCCCGTTGTTGCCTCAAAACACTGTGCTCAGAGTCGAGGAATGGCTGGAGGTCTGGAAAGGAACAGCAAGCCCCTGTGTAGTGGACACTACCAAGCCTTCTGTAAGCAATAAGCTAATTCCTCCAGACCTTTTTCTATTCCTGGTAGCAGTTGGGTATCATTATAGGTTGGTTTTAGTCCCTTACAAGTAAGTAGACTGGCTTTTTTTGTTCTTGCATAAATATTTACTATCATAAATAAAATCTGCAACCAAAGGGGACTGGTCCTTTTACTTAAATCCTATTTTTTTTCCATGCCTTTTTTTACACTGTTTAGCTTAAGTACTGTCACTGGAATCTGCAGTTGGCAAATGGTAAGAGGAGTGTTTTTGCAGCCACTGACGTGAAATGAAGGTAGTTTTTAGATCCGAGGTGTTTAAAAGTAGTAAGAACAGTGTAATTTAATTTGCCAGCAGTAGCAGAAGAAACACTTCCTACCTGTGTTGTTGAAACGGAACATGGAAATTAGCATTTGCGTTGGCTTAAAGACTTGCCAGGCTAACTAATCACAGGAATTAAAAACAAACTGCACTGTTCACTGCAGTGATTCACTTGGCCCTTGTGCCTTTATCCCCTTCACGTGTGGTCATCTTGCCCCTTCGTGTGCTGCCCAAGCCGGGCGATGGGAGAGCTGGGCAGTACGTCTTCTCGCCTTTTCTCATCCCATTTCACGCATGTTCTCCCACTCGAACCACCTCACCTCTTGCTGTGTTTCTTTGTCTCCTCTCCACCACCTCTCCTGCGCTCCCTGGTTTTGCACCTCTCTTTTCCTCTTTGCACAGTGCATTATCTAATCTCCTCCAGAGAAGCTGTTGAGTCTGTTATTTGCTTTTATAATTACCTCACCAATTCCCCTTCTGCCAGGCTTTTCAGATGAGTGGTGTGCTGCCATTCCTTGAGTTTGGCGGATTAGTCATGTAAAAAAAAGTGCTGAGGACATCTTTCTTTCCCATATTTATGGCCTCTTTATTCTCCCTAATTTTTTAATGTCATTTCAGTTACCATCTGGTTCACAAAGAAATGACTCTGACAGTACTCACTGTCTCCAAGTTCAAGGTTTGGCCTTTTAAGTAGTATGTATCTTCTTTGCCTTTCGCTGTTTATTCTTATTGCATCTCTGCATTTGTTCACTTAAAATATAATCTCAAAACTCACTCTGCTGGCCTGTGTTGCTCACAAATTCATTTTTATTTTTAAATCTTCTAAAGACCTAATTGAAAAGTTACTGGCCTGTTTGAATAATTCAGTCTACCTGAGTGAGCGGTGGTTCTTGGGAAGGCTGTGATGTAAAAAGTGGGGAGAGGGAGCTTGTGGGCGCTGGGTTCAGAGTCCAGAGCAGCTGTCAGCTCTGGGAGGTGATGTGTTGAAGAGTTTGGGGAGAGTTAGAAACTGTTAGCATTAAAGTAAGATGTGTGCACAGCAATCTCCACACCGACTGTGGTGTTTTCCTTTTGTGTTGTAGGGCAGAGGCTGTGCCTAGCTCATTCAGGGTTTATCTCAATTTAAACAAGGCATTTTATATGGATGGATAAAATTCAAATACTTAATTTTCCATCCGTTTTTAAGATTAAAATATACGTGTTTGTGTACGTGTAAACATACACATGTTTTAGTTTCTCCTTGACTCTGTATAAAAGGAAACAATCAACTAAAGAAAGGAGATTTTCTGTGTCTGGGTAGAAAAGCAGAGACTGTGGAGATGATGTGAGAAACAAAATATGCAATGTAGATGAGAGTAGATACAGCAGAAGTGAGGCATGGTAGGGAAGTGCCAGCAGGAGAAACTACCAGCGGGCAGCTCTTTGAGGAAACCCACCTGTGCGGTAATTAGCAGAAGCCTGATGAAATCAGTGCTGCCGTGCCTGCCACAATCCACTGGTCCTTTCCACCGAGTGTCATCGAGGTGTACTACAGCTTATTGCAGAAGAAGATGGGAGGGATAGTGGTCTGCATTAGATTTACAATTTATCAATCAGCTTAGTAGCATTTGTGCCATTATCAATGTGGTTTTTGTCTGCAGCAAGCAGACTTCCCAGTAGATCTTAGAACTGTCTTCGATGTTATTTTAGAAGGCAGATCCCTGTCTGCACTACCCATTGCAAATCTCCTTTATTTCACCCTCCTCTCAACTAGAATATACTAGTGCAGAATAGTAGTTAAATAGCTAAAGATGGAAAAAAATTATATTTACACTAAAGTAGTGGTGTATGATGACTGTTAATCACACCTGTACACAGTCACTTAACAGCAGTTGGTGTTTTTGAGGTCAGACAGCTGACGGATGATCTGCACCTGAGATGCTTTTCGTAGCTCAGTTACTGTGTTATAAAAATACTTTATTTTGCTAACCATGCATCAAATGTTTAGAATTGCAGTGAAAAAGCTAAAATGTTGTATGTAGATAAATTATTAAGTTCTGTTTTGCTTAAGAGACTACTTCATACTGTTCCTCTATCAGCATTTATTAGTTTGATTTAAGAAAGACGGGCCATCTAGAAATTGCTGTACTGGAAATAAAGTTAGAAATTAGTGCAGTTATTTTTAAAAAGTTGACAGTGCATTTTTATTTGGGATATCTCTTCAAGTATTTAAATCTTTGTGGTTCTTTCTAAAGAATTATGCTGTAATTATGCTTGAAAATTGGGAATATCAATGCTGTCATGTTTCACTGAATAAGAGCATCACAGGCCTTTAAGTTACTCCATCTGGTTCCCCTCTTCCTCTGGAGTATCATCCAGATGAGGGATTAAAAATGTCTTTGGAGCTGGCATTATCTTTAGAAGGGAAAAGATAAGAAGGAACAAAAACCCAACTTAAACCCAGACATTGTCAGGTTCATTTTTTTCTTTTTCCCAGATTTCAGCATCTTGGTACGGGGCAATCCTAGTGCTGCTTTCTTTGTCAGTGACGCATTTTCATCACCTTGAACACAGTGTATGGAAATACTGACAAGTGTTGGCAAGACTGTAACCAGCCTGTGATAGTAAATATTTAACTTTTATGTTCTAATTATTTTTATTGCTCCCAAATTTATATGCTTTGTTCCTCAAGTAAACAAACAGCCTTGCAAAGTTTTACTTGTCCACTGATCTAGTATAACTGTGTTTTTACGAGGCATGTAAAATATAAATAATTTCGAAGTTGAAATCAGTCTCTGTGGGAAAATGGGAATGAGTAGTTTCTGTTGCAAACAGTTTACAAACTTAACGTGCAATTTATTAAGCTATCCTGTTAGCATAGTAAGCTTAAAAATGTTACACTATCATGGGAACAGATTTTGTGGTGGCATTTTTTAAATGAGAAACTTCTTGTTCTGAAATCACAGGTAATACTGGAATTCTGTTTTCTGAAAATGTAGTTGTTTTGAATATAAGTAGAGAAGTGCCGTGTAACAATATGTCTAGTCTTTCAGGAATATGAATTGATACATTTGTGATGGTGTATGCTGTCTAAAGACTCAATGTGCGTGTCATGGGTTTGGGGTTTTTCTGGTGTGTGTTTTTGTTTGGTTTTTTTTTTTAATGAACAATCTCTTGTTTTGCTCATGGGCTTACTGTGGAACAACTGGAGCTTTCTGAATGTGTTTTTACTACCAAAATATATGTATTATGTAAAAATATATTTAGGCAGTATAACCAAACTGCTGGTTTTTCTCATTAGTACAGGCTAAAATGAAGTGACTTGCAGTTTTGACTCTTAATATTTTCCTCAGCTATTTTTTGTTTCAGGTACAACCCTTTGACCATTGCTTTTATGCTCAGGACTTCTAAATTTCCCCAAGTCAGATATTATAGATATTCAGACTTCATGCCAGGTCTCCTGCAGTTCAAAATTAAGCCTGCCATTACATTAGCTCTGAAAAATAAGATCAGTTTGTTTCTAGTCCTAATACTGTTTATCTTCTTGAAAAGATTTCCTCCCCATTTTTTCTTAACAGACTTCTTCCCAGGGGCCTGTAAGGACTATTAACATCTCACTGAGAAGGAATTTTGAGCTTGACTTCATCTCTGCAGCTGCCTGTTTTCTCAAAGCTTTTGTGGCATGGTGCAGGACCTGCCTCGCGGGAGGAACCAAGGGGAAGATCTCCGTTTACCTTTAAGGGGTTTTTCAGTCACCTCTTGAGCCGCTGCTTGTACAGATGCAGTCGAGCTCTCAGCAAGCCCTGCTGAAGGCTACAGCCCTAGGAAGGAGAGGCCCCTGTGAAGACGCTGCTGGATTTTCATCAAATATGCACGTGTTGGAGGGGTGGAAGAATAGGGAGATGTAAAGAAGGGCAAGGGAGAGAGAAGTTTAGGAACTCCCATCTAAAATAAAAGCACGTCCCCTAGATAGGCCTTAAGGCCATGTTTAAATGCCACGCTTATGGGACTCATATCTGTTATTTCTATTCCTTGGAACAGCTCGTGAAGGAATAATCCTATATGAATGGCAGTAAAAAATAGTCCTGGTAATCTTAATCTCCGTCTTTAATGACTTCACGCGCTTCACTTGGGTTGTTTTGGAGATAAAATAGGTAAAAAATCTGATTTCTCTGATACCTTCTGCTCAGAGTTCTTGCAGCAGAGCTCTTGCTGGTTAGTGCAACATGTTGTGGGTTTAGGTATTTTGACCCTTAAAGGAAGCAGTTACAAGCCAGATCAAAATTTAGCCCTGTGTTAGCTATGGTGTATTATTCCATGCCAGCTAGTAAAATTGTGCTCAGATGTTTCAGTCTGAACCTGAAGTCAGTGAATGTACCTTCTGTAAGAAACATGTCTTCAGGAATTCCTCCTACTTCTTTCCGTACATTCAGTGTTTTATCAGTCTCTCCTTGCTTTTCCAGCCCTTTCAGTCAGGGTTTAGGTGAATACTGTGAAGACTTAAGTGTTCTCTCCTTGATATAGTGGCATCTGATTTGATCAGCTGGTGGACGGCTTTTATAACTGTCTTTTTGTTTTGCTATGAAAAACAGTGTCTTTCTATGAAATTGTTTTTTCTCAATAACGGCACTTATGTCAAAATAACTTCTCTTAAAGCCAGGGAGTGCATGGGTACCTCTGGGACCCTTCTGCGATGCTGCAGGCGGTATCCTTTCAAATGGAAGCTGATTTCTAAATCCTCTGGGAAAAGTTGTCTCAACCAAGAAATGTTGGGCTTTGTTGTCAGTTTTGCTCCTTTCGAAGCAAAACTGACACCAGTACTTACGTTTGTGTTCATTGTATGAAGCTGAGATTCTCTGCCAGGGTTTGAAGAGGGCTACATACTCCTCTACTTGTCCTCAGCCTTGTTAGACGTCCACATGCTCTTGAGAAGGCTGAGGAAAGTCTGGCATGAACTGTTTAGACCTGTGAACTGAAGTTAGTTACAAGTGAAGGCGTTTTCTTTGCGGCAGAGATGTCTGTTTTTAAAATGAGCGACCCTCGTGAGAGGAGGATGGCTGCGATCTGATACAGTAAATGGGATTTCCCCATCTTCTCTTAAGGGGAGCACAGCTTCCCTTGCTCATCTTCTTACAGCTCCTGTTCTTGTCATTTCTGTGGAGCATCATTAAGGGTTCATTGGGGGGTGAAATACAATTTCATCTTATTTCCTAGTTAGCTAGCTAACGCTTTTGCTGTAGTAGTGCTCGTATGAGAGATACGTGGCAGGACCTTAACTTGACACTTCCTGGTTTTCCATTGTTTTGTGAATTAAACTCTCCTGTTCAGGAAGAACATGAAATGCACTGACTATTGTTGAAAACCTGCAGTCTTAAGTAAGTGTTTTCAAGGAGTGGTTTTGTTTTTCTTGAGGGGTTTTTTCTTTTGTTTCTTTCAGTAGTACTTGATCTTGTATACATGTCAGCTGTGCAACAGGTATATGAAATAGAGAGGTGCAGGAAACTACATGATATTTACAGGGCTATACAGAAACTCTGTAACAAAATTGGACAGCTGGATTAGAAGCCGAATGTGTATTCCCATCTCTCTTAGTGTACAACAGCTTTATTAATGTGTTTCTTCACTTGCACTTTCCAAGGAAGGATGCCAGTGCAGAATTAAGCACTAGAAATGTGTGTTGTTGCCTGGGCGGGTGTCTCTCCCTGGTTATCGCATAGGAGCCCCCATTATTGGCAGTCTGTCTTCACCACCACTGTGCAATCCCTTAATTATCAGCTCCAATACAATCAGCACCAGTGTATGTTTTCACATTTTCAGTGTGTGTCCCTCTTCCCTCTCCCCTGAGACATTTGGATTCCCGTCGTGGGTGTGTGTGGTCCCTGTCTGCGCTCCCTTTGAGCAGTGTGTTGGTAGACTTCTCCATCCAAGTCATCATCTCTGCTTCTCGGATGTTGAAGATGTACGGCAGCAGCCCCTTCTAGAGGTCCGCTCCATGGATCTTCACTTTTTTTCCATATGTGTTGGTCATCCTGGCTCTTCCTCTCTTCTCATGTGGTGGTGTGGGGGCAAAGCGCAGTCCTGTTCCCCCAATTCTTTCAGGCCATGGCACGGCAGGAGATGGAGCAGCGAGTGGTTCGTTGTGGTGACTCCAGCTCCTGGGCAGCTCTGCCCACCTCCCTCTGTGGCCGGCAGGGAAGGAAGCCGGCCAGACACCTTACTTCCTTGTTGGTCTTGTTTTTGCACGATTTACAAAAGCCTGCAGGGCTGCACATTGAGTGACCCCAAGGTATTGCTATGAAATTATTAGTTACTTAATTTGGAGGAAGCCCTTAGAGCCCCCCAGTGTTTGTGGACTCACCTGTTGTCTTTGGAGGGAGGAGTGCATGTATTTCAGAGGATCAGAATTGCCCCAAAGATGTTACCGTCTTCCTCTGAGAAACTACTGATCAGTTTGTCTTGTGTTTGAAACCCTGTACAGAATGCCAGTGTGAGTATGCAAGATTACTTTTTTGAGGTGATTAACATATAATTTGTTTGGGGAGAGTAGGGAATTTCCCTGGATTGTATTACTTACGAATCTTTTGGCTATAGTTTAAGATCTAGTTAGTGCTTTCCTGATTGAGAGGCTGCCAGGGAAAACTGAGTACATATACTCACTCTTGAGTGCTTTTTTTTTTTTTTTTTTTTCTTCTTAAGGTGGGGTGGTTGTTCGGGTTTGGGGGATTTTTAGTAGGAAAACAGCCATGTTGGGTGAGTTAGTTGTGGCCCTTCTGCTTGTGTGGGCACATGCTGAGGTTGCCAGTTTCAGGTTGCCTGGTCTAGCTTAGCCTTGGAAAAAAGAGCTGTGATAAATCTGCGTAAAGTGAGATAAAACGCATGATCCTGCCTTGCGTTAAAGGGAGGTGGAAGTCAGCCTTTCTCACAGCAAGTCTCCTAGTCTTGACACTCCTGAATTTTGACTCATGCTTTTCCTTAGGTTCTCCCACTCTGTTGCAGGTATTTCACATGTCTCTTTCTCATGCCTCAGACAGTGTTTTATGTTCTAGTTAGTTTTCTGGCTCTGAGGCATCTCAAAGAGTTGTTCCTGCCCTTCTCCCGTGTCATGGCCATGGGTTTTTATTGCCACAGGTTTTGACAGCGCATTAATTCAGTTCCCTGCCAGACTGGTTAGTTCTCTTATCCTGGTGTCCTTGCTTATTAAGTCTTTTCCTCTGGTGGGTCCATGCTGCTTCTCTGTTCACAGTCACCCAGTGCTCATTAGCGGGGTTAGTAACATAACTGTGTGTTACTCATTCTGTGGATGAATAACTGCAGAATTACCAAAAGTGATTGTTTTCACTGCATCATTGGCAGAAATCTGCCTTGGCTTGAAATTTCTTCCCCACCGTAAAGGCTAAACACTTAGTTTTTAATTGAATAGAGATGCCAACTTTGCAGGAATAGGAATTGTCATCTTAACTACATAGGAAAACTTGCAGGAAATTACTGGAAGTGTGCAAATTTGCAGCACTACAGTACAAAAGTACTCTTTTTTTCCAATTCTTCCTTCTGTACAGCTTTAAATGGCAAAAAACCCTAATTCTTCTAATTCTTTTGGACAGGTTCAGCAACAGGTTCACCCAAACCTTTCAGCAAAAGAAGATTCCCTCTATTACATTGAAGAGTTGATACTTCAGCTGCTAAACAAACTATGCATTGCTCAGCCACGGACTGTCCAAGATGTAGAGGTAAGACTAGATACTGGAAAACCAAGTGCTTGCTTGCAGAATCGCTAAGATGAACTAATATATTTTGAGCAGTGCGGGTTGAAGTTAAAGCAAGGTGAATCTGAAGAGCAGAGCATATTAATGCTAAAAGATTATACCGTATTCAGATTTCACAGAGCAAGCTTAATTGGAAACTCATTTTCCTATACAGGGCTTCAGAATAGAAATGGTGGGAATTTTTTCTTTCAGCATTATTTTTATAAATGCAGAATACTTTGAAGGGTTTTTGCTGCTCGAATACACCTTGGACTTAAGAATGTAAGGGCGTTGCAAGTTTTCTTGCTCTTTGACATAAATATACAGGAAAAAAAGTAAATAGTGGAATGAAAGATTACTGTTGTTAGGCCTGGATTGTGCAGCTGAGGGAATAGAGTTGTATGTTCCTGGAACTTTATTGAACTCACTGAGGCTCTTGTATTATTGCAGCTGTCTGCTTTTGTGTCATCGGTTTCAAAATGAGGGCTTTAATGGAGTGCGCTTCAGTATACAGTCTAGAGGGAGAAAGTGCTTTCATGTAGCTGTGACCCATTATAGCTTTGCAGAGTATTAATTTTACATCAATCTATATGTCTAGGATTTTCAGCCTAAACCAGAATGAAGTTCTCATCTAATATTCCATGTGTGTCATGGAAATTAAAAAAAAATATATATATTTAGAAAATAATCACCTGAGGGGTTTTAGATTCTTATTAGATGCAGCAATTGCCCTTTATTCAACGTTAATTCATTAATTATTAATTTGGGTTTATGATTAATGTATTTTGTAATACTGATGCATAAAGATTATAGTATGACTAAATAAAAGCAAAACTTGGTAGTCACTTAACAGGTCTCAGGATTGTTACCACCTTGAGTCTGGATTTGAACTTTAGACGTGGAGCTGAGAAATTGCACGTTCTTTCTCCAGTTCCCAGCTGATCAAACCCTTCAACACACAGGACAGTTTGAGATAGCACTGATTGTTCTACACACCAACTCCATAGCTTTCTGCTTCTGAGTCATGAGTTCATAAAATTACCCTGTGTACTTATGAATTAATAGTTTTCATTGGGTATGTGTATGCTCCACAAATTACTGTGTGCAAAATTGCACATAATACAGGCAGCCTTCTGAGATAACTGACAACTCTCTGAACTGTGGTTATGAGTATCACAGCAAACACTATATCCTGTGTGTTGTATTTTAAATATACCTGGCATTTTAAAGCTGTAAATGATAAAACATTGTTGCACTTGACAATACAACAGTTATTTAATTTAAAAACGCAGAGCCAGGTCTAAATAGTGGTAACAGGTTCCCCAAAACATTATTGTTCTATAGGTTAATACATTCAGATTCTTGCAGAGCAGGGAAAGTAGAATTCAGTTTTGTGTTACGGGTTGTGGGTGAGATTGTGCTGCCAGCAGGCATCCGAGATCCACAAATGAAGGCTTTTGGCTCTGTTCCTCAGCTGGTTTTAGCTGTTGAGAGAAAACATGAGAGCTGTGATCTCTAAAGTTTATCATACGGATATTTACATAACAGCCTGGAGTTAATGGAGCTATTTGTGCATAATATTATACTTAAGTATTTGCAGATCAAGGTCTAAAATCTCAAATTATAAAGGCTTTATAAATAGAAAAAGCCCTTCAAATTGTTCCCAAGAAAACACTGGTAATCAGTAAAGTCCAACCACAAAAGGTGTGTGTTACTCGTGAAGTGCACTGTTAAGTTGAAGGACAGCTGAATGCCACGTTACGTCCATTTTGCAGGCGATCTTCTGGTAGAATCTCAAGGAAAATTCATTTCGGTGAACCAGCCCAGAGCTTTCGGCTGCTGTCCAAGAGGAAAGGTCACCGTGTGTTTACCTGGCACAGACAGCTGACGCAGAAAGTTGAGCGTTAAATGGCCACGTGCAAATATTTAAAAGAAAACCTCAGGCCTCCTGTTATATTTCAGAATGTGTGCAAAAATCTTTTCATAAGAGACACACATAGATTTCACCACTTTTCTCGGCTCGTTCTTCAGCTCATCTATAAAATCTCTCCTGTAAGAGTTACCACCCACGCAGGCCTCGTCGTGGCCCAGGTCACGGTTCCAAAGCAGATGGGGGGTACGGCACAGCACCGCATACCATGCCTGCTTGGCAATGCCAGGTGGAGTAAGGGCCACGTAGTCGGCTGTGCAGCAGGAGGTGATTGCTGCTCCTCCCTGAGCTGTCTAACTTAAAAAACCCTGTTTTTCCAAAGTCACTACTCGTTCTTTCAGCATTTAATTCCTCAGCTCACCAGGGCTGCAGTGGGAAGCCCGGAGAACTTCATGGAAAGCAGGACTGGGGTCTTGCACGTGTTAAGCTGGGGACTGCTGCCCAAAGCAGTTTGTTCTGTTGTGGGGGTCATCTTGCCTGTTTCTACAGCAGCTGTTGCAATGTGAATCTATATAAAAGTAACCTGAAATTGCATACAGCTTACCATGGTAGTGAGGGCTGTAAACTGCAGCCGCTGTGAATGGTTCTGCAGTGGGGAAGATGCTCCTGTGTGGGCTTGAGGAGTCCAAAGTGTTATAGCCAGCCTTTTTCATGAATCACAGCCCTCCTCCTAGTTAGAAGATCCTGCACTTGTTTTTCATTTCTGCCATAAACTTGATCTGATGTAGGGCAAGTTACACTCTTTTATGAAATAGGAACAATACCAACTTGGTTTTTTTTCATTTATACTGTAAGCTGTTTAGTGCTTCCTGATGTTGTTTATATTTTGGGCTCCTGGTCTCAGCTGAGGTTTCTTGCTGCTCTTGTGATATAAAGATCATAAAGCAGGAGTTGTTTCAGGAGATTTGAAGGAGTTCTTCATGCTTAGGGAAGGGAGGTTGTTTGGGATTATTGAACAGAGTGAAGCTGAGTTGGGTAAGAAGGAGAGAACAGTTAGGAAAATGTGTTGCAAACACTGAGGAGGAGGATAATTGTCTATACTACAGGGGAAGTAATTTGCTGTTTTGGTTTTTTTTAAACTTCTCTTTGATTACTGCGGTTAATCTAAGTGCACTCTTTATGTTTGGACAGGAGCGCGTTCAAAAGACATTTCCTCATCCAATAGACAAGTGGGCGATTGCTGATGCGCAGTCTGCTATAGAGAAACGAAAAAGAAGAAACCCTCTCCTGTTACCTGTGGACAAAATACATCCTTTATTAAAGGTACTTAAACCAAGAACCTGATGACTACTACTTCTGCCCACCACACACCCCCAGCTGTATTATGCCCTCCAGCATAACCTTTAAAGCATTTCAATTTGTGTGAAATTAGGGAAGTTTCTCATATTGGCTGAAAGGGTAAAGAGTTACCACAGAACAGGATGAATATATTGTGTAATAAAAGTAGATCCCTAAATTCATCATGTTCTAAACATTAGTGTGTTAATGTATTACTCTACTTTGAAATATGACTAGTTTTTAACATTAAAATGCAAACAAACTCAAATACCGTACCTACTTCAGCAGCACTGTTTTGACACCTTTATTTGCTTGAAAATGCTGCAGAAGCCAAAATACGAGAAGGGAAAACAAGCAGATCCTGTTCCTTGTATACTGTCAACTAAGATGTGTATCAATGTCCTTTCAGTTACTGTTGAATGTCACTGATGCCTTGGTTTTAAAATCAATAGATCTGCAAAGGTGTAACAAAAGACCAAATACAGACTTTATTGTTGGTGGGTTTTGAGGAGGAGACTGGCCATCTCAGTTCTTAGATGTCATGTTACTTATAGTAGGTATAGAGCTCCTTGCTTACAGTCAGGATATAGTGTCACACAGTAAGCATGTATTCATGCTGTGCCCCTGTAGAGTTGGTTTTGGTTTTTTTTTTAAATGATAAAACAGTACTCTGATTTTTAGATCAGTGTTTAATCACTTTTAGATCTGTGCTGAATCAATAGATTCAGGCTGATTCAAACACTGCTCTTTTTTGGTATTTCTTTTTTCTATTTATTTTGGTTTTCATTCACAGCTTAAAAAATGCTTTTCTCCAGTGGTGGCATTGTTGCACCAGAGTTTCCAGCTGCATTGAGAAAACATTATTCAAGCATAAGCAGAAATTAAAGCACTTTTTCAGGTGTAGTCGCTGTGTTCTTATATACAATGTCTCAGTTTGTGACAGTTAATGAGAGGGGAAGAAATGTTAAGAAAGAAAACGGCATTAAATAAGATCTTCCTAGACAACACTGGCTTTTTTTGATGAAGCCTGGTTTATAAATGTGTGGCCATAGGCACAGAATCTGATTTTTAGAAGATGCATCAAAATATGGTAAGAACAAGACTACCTTATTCAAATGCATGAACTTAGCTGTACTTATTCCTGACAGTCCTGTCACAGATAAGAGGCCGTGTGGTACACGCTCTGCAGAACATGGAGCACGTGTCACAAGAAGAACGTGCAAAATTCATCCTGGTTTTTCTCTGTTCAGACTTTGATTGTTAAATTATTATTTTATGTAATACAAGATGCAGATAGCTTAGTAAAGGATGGACTAAAATGGATCACAGTACATAACAGGTTGAACGTACAGTCTGTAGTTTCATGAAGACAACTTTTTTCATCAAGAACAATTCAAAATAAAGCATACTTTTTTCTGAAGAGTCCAGATTAGGGCCAGAGTTCTGCAATAAGCATACATATAAACTAAAATTTAGGTACAAGAGTGGTTCCAGTGAAGTCCCTTCATTGAAGGAACCCTATTTTTAGGACTGTCATTTTTAGAGGAAGGATTATTGAAAGTTCTATAGCTTTTCATCTGTCAGTATATGGCAAAATAGCACAAGGAAGTATTTGCAAGCATTTCCTTTGAGGCGGCTGATCAAATCTCCATTTGATGCCCTTTGCCCTGCCTATTAACATTACTGTAAATTATCAACACAGACAAGATCAATTTCAGTAGAAAACTCAATGTGTTAGTTGTCATTCCGAATGAATTCCTGGAATAAATAGCATTTTTTTCTCTTGTTTTCAATTTGCAGGAGGTCCTAGGTTATAAGGTAGATTACCATGTCTCTCTGTATATTGTGGCTGTCTTAGAATACATCTCAGCTGATATTTTAAAGCTGGCTGGAAACTATGTTTTCAATATACGACACTTTGAGATCTCCCAGCAGGACATAAAAGTATCAATGTGTGCTGATAAGGTAAGGAGCTGGGATTAAAATAGTCTTTTGGACAGATACAGAGGTAGATAGGTAGATACTAGAGGTGTGTTTTGGTTTTGGTTTTTTTTTTTTTGAAGATATATCCAAAGTAGGATGGGAGAGGAGAGATTGGTCATATTCAAATGCAGAAGCTTCGCTCCTTATTCGTGCCAGACCTGTCACAGTAAAGACTTAAGTTTAAGTTAAGCCTGTTAAGTTTTATAACAGTAATAGCTCATACAGAGCAATGCAAGGACAGAAAATGATGTTGTCCTTTATTTCTCAGCTGTGTTACTGTCCTCCTGATGTTGCTTTCCTTCTTTATAATACAGAAAAGACATTTAGTTTTCATCCTCATAAAAATGAGAAACATTTTTGTTTAATTTTATCTTTATCAGGAGGGTTTTGTCAAAGGCTTATGCAAGATGCCTTGTTTTCAAAGTTGGTTCTGCATGAATTGTAACTTGTTTTCTAGGTCGTACTAACTTATAAAGGGGAAAATGGCTTTGGCAACTGATCCAGCCTGCTGCTGCCAAAGTTTAAATATTACTCCCTTGTGAAAGTGATCACAGAAAGTATTGTATTAAAAACTCAAAGGATTTCTCTGAACACACTGAAATAGCTGAGCTTGAGCCAAGTGTAAAAATCAGGCTTGCATGTAATTTTTTAAATTTCTTTGCTAGGTTTTGATGGATATGTTTGATCAGGATGACATTGGTTTGGTTTCTCTCTGTGAAGACGAACCCTCTTCTTCTGGGGAACTCAACTACTATGACCTAGTGAGAAACGAAATTGCAGAAGAAAGGCAGTATCTGCGGGAGTTGAATCTGATAATAAAAGTATTTCGGGAAGCTTTCCTATCAAACAGAAAATTGTTCACACCTAATGTAAGTCCTTTAATAGCTTATTGATGTGTAATGCTAGTTGCTCCATTAGCAGCCATAACATATCAATTTTACATTAACTGTGTTGGAGGTAAAATTAAATTTGATTTATTGTATGTCAGTGCATAATGAGTGTTGACTGTATATGAAATAAAATGGAGGAATTGCCATTAATAGTACGAAGAGTGCTGCTCTCAGAGTGAAGCTTAACGGACATGATTCCCTGACGGGTGCCAGCAATAGCCAGAGTCCTTTGCTCATGTAGGTAATAGTTACACTTTTACTTAACACAAAAAATTAACAGTTATCTAACAGCATGTACAGTGAGTGCAGATGAATGCTTGAATTGACATTTGAAGTCTACCCCAGGGCACCCCTATCTGCAGAAACAAGTAAAACAGCCCTTGGCTCTGGATTCTCTAGCGTGTGACTGACTGTGAAGGGAATCTCTATTTGAGAAATGATTGAAGTATTTCATTGCAATTTGTGTGGCAAATTCTGTTTTCAGGATGCTGGAGTCTAAAAAGGAAGCACAGATCTTGTAAGAGAAGAAGTAGTAATGAGAGATCAGTGCATCCTTCCTGTGGGAGGAAGGAGAAGGGAACTGGGCCAGCAGAACCTGAACTGGGATTTTTACATGATACCAGCAGGTTAAAAAGAGAGGCAGTGGGAGACAGTCCCATTACAGCTGGGTGTGGAGGTTCGTCAGTAGCTGATAGGATATTGGAGAGTTGTGCAGATGTGGGGACAGAATTCAGACAAAGATGATGGGAGGAGAAGGGAGCGATATTCTGGAGCTGAGGAATATTCTTTTGTTATATGGGAATTGGTATGAGAAATTTTGAGATTGCTTGTTCCCACGAAGAGATTGCCATGGTCTTGGCGCTGGCAGGAGGTCAAGACCCAAGGTTGGGGCAGCAAAGGCTTCGGAGAAGTGTGTTTCAGAGGGGTCAGAAGAAGAATGCAGGTCATTGGAAGGGGCTGCCTAATGGATTTGAAAAAATCTAAAAGTAGAATTTGGAAAAGGAAGCTGCCGATTCCTCCTCTGTACCCAGGTAGCATTCTGCTAAGGCAGCCAAGTAGCTGCTTAAGTTTTACCTGCGGTTTAGACGATCTGACCTTGGAGCTGCTTTAAATTGCCTCCTTCCTGTTGTGTTCTGAGAGACAAGAATCAGCAGAGGGGAAAATAACAGCTGTGAGTTGTGGCTGAAAAGGCCAGGCGTTTCTGTCCAAAGCACTGAACAGCCTGTACCGGGACTGCTGCTGCTCTGGCCTGGGAAGGATGGTGTGCTTTCTTTTGTTGGGGTGAGAATTGTGCAAGGCTGGATGTGCCCAGGCAAGCCTGCAGGGCTGGGAAGACCATGTAACTTAACTTTCTTCCTAGCTTTTTGTTGGCTCCTCTCCACTTGCCTCTTGGTTCAGACATCACAAGAAATGCTCTGATATTTACATAAGCAAAATAAATTATTCTGAACAATTCTAAGATAAGTTTTATGTTTACAGGATATTGACGTGATATTTAGCAACATTTCGGATATTCATGAGCTGACAGTGAAGCTTTTAGGGTTGATTGAGGATACTGTTGAAATGACTGATGAAAGTAGTCCTCATCCTCTGGCTGGCAGCTGCTTTGAGGATCTTGCAGAGGTATGGTGTTTTGTTGGTTTGGGGGGGGATTTTTTTCATGGGTTTTGGGGGGGTGGGGTTTTTTTATTGTTTTATTTTCTTAGTAAACTTTTGGTGATGACTCTGATATCTCCGATTAAATTTGAAGTTGTAAAATGTCCTTTCAATAAGCTCTGAACAGAGATCTTCCCTATGCATTCTTTAGTAGGTTAAGCTAAAGTGTTTTTTCTACCCGTCACAGAAACTGTATCAAGCAGGTAAGCACAAAACTAAAATCTTATTTCACAGCGGAAATTAATTGCTATGATCCTGTAGGGATATGGATTTGAAAAGTAACTACCTGGGATTGCTTACTGAAGGAAAGTGGTGCTTTGATTTTTGTAGGCACTGGTTGTCAGACCCAGGGCTACCCAAAAATCATAGCAGCTGGATGTAGATCTGCAAGACGAGTGACTTGCATAACTCTGGACAGTGAGCTAACCCAAACAAAATATGTTCTTAATTCAGGCAAATGCATTGTTGTACATCTGGAATGGGCAATGTCTCTGCAAAGCAATGACTCTGGGAAGGAATGCGGTATCAAAACAGCCGTGCAACTGAACAGAAACTTACTGTTCAGTATTGTAGCAAAAGTGCTATTGATACCCATTGGCCTATAAAATAGATACTGAAGAGTAGGAATAGGGGAAGACACTGCACGCAGATTTGCTGTGGCTCATACTGGAACATTATTAACAATTATTTTGGCAGGTTTTTTTTTTTTAACGGGCATTGAAATACTGGAAGGGCTATAGAAGAGAGTCACAAACCTGAAGTTTTTGAGAAAGTGCTTTACAGTGAGATAGAGCTCAGTTTAGTCAAAACAGGATACGTATATAGGTACCTTCATGACCTGAAAATGGAGTAGAAAATGACTCTGGAATTCAGCAGAGGGGTGCACAGCAAAAAAAGCAGTATCTGAAAGGCAAGAGGACAGTTCAGCTTAGAAATGTACCACACCTTTCTAACTGTCAGGGGACCTAACTCTTGGAACAAATTACCAAGGTAGGTGTGGAGTTTTTGCTGTCTTTGGACACGCTAAATGGAGTCTGCTTTTTCTTGAGAGGGGTATTGAGCCCAGTTTTTCTGAACCAAAATGTAAACCATATTGACTGTATGGCAGAGGAAGTCAAATGAGATGTTCTGGCCTGAGAGAGAATAGCTTGGATGAACCACATGGTGAATGTGAAGTTTATGGGTTTTATCTTAAAATTACGATGTTTATAAAGAAAATGACAGCCCATAAAACTTCCATTTCACTTTTACATATGTTCAGTTTTTAAAATCTGAGGACTGCATGAACACAGCAGTACCATTTGGAAAATGATTACATTTTTGTGGGTGTGAAGAATACGGGTCCTTCAGCCCATGTGCCACTCTTACGAATATACTATAAAGATAAAGTTTTCCTGGCATTACTTCAATAAACCACTCATGTGACGTATCAGTAGGAAAGTCCAGTTGACAAGGTGTTAGCTCTTAAGTTGTTAAAGCATAATTGCTTATATAATGATAAGGAGAAGCATTTGAACAATGAAATAAAGTAAACAGCTGTTATATTAAAATTGAAAAAAGACTTAAAATTTGAAATAGTACAGCACTATCCTGGAAAACGTATCTGCGTCAGTTTATTGCAGAAGCTACTCTTAGGCATCCTGTGTTTTAAAGGAAACAAATCCTTTTCAATGTGTAAAAATCTCACCTGATTTTCATTAACTGAAAAACTTAAATAAGAAATGAAGAACAGATTATTCTTCAAACCTTTTTATGTAGGTAGTAAGTTTGAATTTAATAATTCCGTTAAGGAGGTCTTGCTCTGTATTAATTAGGCTGTTCATTTGATCGTCTCACATGTTGAGATCATCTTTCTGTGAGTATTTGCAACAGGGATCATTAAAAGAGAGATATGAAAGTGAAGTTTTGCTCTGCCTATCTTACTGCCAGGCTTGTTCACTTAGTGAACATTTTATAATGTTTCCATTATAAAGGTCCTTCAACTTATTTGGAAGGATAATTGGAAACAAACAACCCTTGCAAGCTGGGGTCTTCCTTGCTCTGTCTGTTTTTCTGCATCAGTTCTCTGGAAGGTTTAAACATAAATATTGTACTGCTTTTGAGATAAGGAAGTACAGGGAAAACAGAACATTTTTTTCCTGGTGTGGAGGAAATTCAAAAACTTGATGCCTTACGCATATGAGCGGGAGATGGATATTTGTTAATCTGCTGGTAAAAAAATTTTACTTGGCGGTAACTTTTACAATTCTAACTACTGCAATGTGTTTTAATGATTGCCTGAGATAATCTCTTTAGTGATGTTGAGCTAGTGGCCGGAGAGCCTTAGAACCAAGGGCAGAGGGTCTCTGTGCTACTTTGAAGTGGTCTTCAGAAGGCAGCTAATAAAGCAAGGTTATTATCAGTAGGTTGTAAATTTGTTATGCTGGTATTTGCGGTTCCATAGGAGAAGTTTTAGGTATCCACAAAGCAAAAAAGGTGGAAACCAGTGCGCTACAGCAAAAGGGGCCGAAACGTATAAACACCAATCCAGAACTGTATGCTGTATTAAGATAACTTACATGGGCATCAAGTTAATGTCTCCATGTTTCAGTGACTTTTGCAACATTGCAAGTGTAAGCCCCCTCTCCCCCCTTTTTTTATTAGTCTCTTGGGGAAGATACCTAATGCAGTTAGTTTCAATCTTGCGTTCAAAAAAACAAAACCAGAAACTCAAAATACTGATTAAAGTCTGAGTGGAAGAGACTGAAAACACTTCTGAAATGCAGTGAAAAGTTTAAAAAGACAGTGCAGAATAAATATGTATTGGTCTGGCTCCCCCAGTAGATTTGTATGCAAGATTACATTTTGAGTAGCAGTTCCAGCTCTGCTCTCTGCTTGTGTCCTGTGGAGCGGTGGACCGAGCCGGTGGAGCAGCTGCAGCCATCTGTCCATTCGTGCTTACTACCTCTGGATGCAGCTGAACCCACACCCCATGGCTGACTTACTGCTTCTGCAGAGGTTTATGTTCATTTTTTTCTTGGCTAATATGGCAGAGAGAAACTGTATATGCAGTATTATTGTCCCCTGTCTTTAATTTGGATGCTGTAAAATAAGACCCCTGTATGGTATGCTTGCAGGTAGTGGGGCAGGTGTGGAGTAAACGAAAAAAAAAGAAAACAAAAAAAAAAAAACAACCAGGCTGTAAACTGGATTCAGATTCTGCTTAAGGAAACCAGCCTGTTCAGTTAGAGAGTGTCTAATCATTTCTCTTCAGCTGCTGCTGCTGAAGTGCCAAACCTTCCCCCCCTTTCGCCCCCCCCCCTCCTAGATACAATCTAATGCGAATGGACAACGATGATTAGAACTTGATGAGGAGAGTTGAGAGTGATGATTACAATTTGCATGTGAAAAGAGCATGCATTCTGTGCCTCTCCTCCCCACAAAGAGTTTAATTGCAGCTGCCCCACGAGTAAGGTAAGAAATCCCCTGGACCCCCTGCAAATGGAAGACTTGAGACTTCACCTGAATGTTCAAACGAGCCTTTGTGGTGTTCGGTACTCCCAAATCCTGCAGCCTGTATTCTGACAAGCACTTCTGCATTAAGGTGGAAAGAGGTATGAGCTTATTCTGGGCATCGTGCCATCAGCACCGGATAACCCGGTGATTCATGAGTGATTCAGCCCAATGAATCTGCAGAGACTGGGGAACAGCCTGACAGGCTTTGGAGCAGGTGATCTATGAGCAGTCATAAATTATTCCTGCAGAGATTCATGTACAGTCAGGTTTTCATCCCGTCCTGCTGTAGCTGATATTACGGAATCACAGCCAGATACTTTGTCCAGAGCCATAATTTTTGCACCTGAAACCCTTGGTGTCATTAGAGCACTTCCCTCTCAGACTCTTTCCAGACTAGCTGCTTTCTCCCAGAGATATTTTCCCAGCCTTCCAACACGGCCAGAGAAGTGAGCAGAAGTCCAGTGCTTATGACTGACCATTCTTACGTGATGTACCCTGAAATGGTGGTGGTACAACAATGCCTCCTTGTGACAGTCTCCAAAGTTCATCTTTACCTGCACTTCTTTCTGAAGTGTCATTCTTTATTGACAGAGAGGAGGCAAATTGCCATTCTGTGTGAAATGTGGGTGGGCTGAAGGCAGAAACTTCTCTTGGTTCCCACTGCTTCAGTAAAACAGATTTTGTGTTAGTGATAAGTATGGTGAGATTGAGGAATGCTGAGAAAATATTGTGTGCTTTTAAAATTTGGAAGTGAAGAAGGGTTGTGGTTTACTGAATATTTGTTTTGCAAAATCGATCTTTTTCTTGAAAAGTTCTACTTGTGTATCAGCTTATTAAAGGAATTAATTGTACCAGCTAGGACAGAAATATCTTGCCTCCTTCATGTATGTATATAATTCTCTGTTTTTATTTAGGAGCAAGCCTTTGATCCATATGAAACCTTGTCCCAGGATATTCTCTCTCCACAATTTCATGAGCATTTTAATAACTTAATGGCAAAACCTGCTGTTGCTCTCCACTTTCAGGTGAGTGCAAATGAGAAATACTGAACTGCTTTAGTTCTTGTATTTCAAAGGTTTGAATTTTTTCAGTAATTCTTCCTACTGAGGAAGAAATCCTCTAGATTCTGACCTTTTCTCAGTGTAAGATATTTGGACTCTGCCTCTTCCTGTAAAAACTGGACGTAGCTCTGACCCATCCATGAGTCTTTTGCGGGTTTTTTTTGTCCTCATCAGACTCTCTTGCTTGAGAATAGAGGGTGACTTCTCATACCTGCCACTTCTATTTCTGTTTTGCTTTTTAACACCAAACACAGGCACCCAGGCACAGTATTTTCATTTTCTTCCATGCATATCCCAGGGCCCCTTGTTCGGCACTGAGGCTGGGAATGGCAGTTTTTCTTGAATCATTTCTTTAATAGGACTATCCAGCAAGATCGTCTGTAATATTTTTATTTTTTTATTACTTCCTTCTGCCAACGTGGCAGATGTATTAAAGACTATTGTTCAGAAGACGGAGCTTGTGTTTAGAAATGCACTTAGGGAAGCTGCTGAGTAAGTGTTTGGTCAGTGGTGCTCCCAGCTAAACCCATTGTAGTAGCGCTTAGTTTGTACGGTTCACTGGGGCCCATGTCTCTGCAAGCTGAGATTCCTCTGAGCTGTTCCTTCAGGGTGAGTGTTTCCTCTTCAGCTGTGAGTGCTTGGTAAGCTGGATCATCTCACTCTTAAATACTACTTCGTGAATAAAATAAGGCCCTTTACCTACCTCCCTAGCAAATTTAAAGCCCAAAGCCCTATTCCAGATTAAATTGGTAATGGAGTTATTTGACAGTGCATCTGGCCTCCTTTCTGACTCTACTCACCATAGAAAGGTTTGGGCTTTCCTAGGGATGTTCCTTCACGCTTCTCCAAGCTGTGGAGCGAAGGCGGAGGTCCGAGCTCTGGGCCGTGGGACGTATATGAGCTGTCTGGCAATTGCAGAGAGATGCAGCCAGAAGTCTTAAACAGGGGGGAGAGGTCACTTCCAAAAAGGAGATCAGGTAATTCAGTTTCTGTTCAATAGTTATCTTGATATGGAAGATGGCAGGGATTTCACCGTCCTTTGGAAAACCTCTCCTCATCTTACAACCTGAATTATTGTGTTAGGTAACTGCTGGGAATGGGAAAAGATTTTGAACTCATTTTCGAAGTCTTAAACTTGTGATTCTCAGTTTCTGAGGGAGAGGAGATACTAATTAATTTCTTGAGTACTTGATGAGACCTCCATGTTTCTGTGGTGTATTGGATGTAAATTGAAGCACAGCATACATAATTTGGAGAAAAGGACATTAGAGGGAAGTTGGTGACAAGTTTATTAGATTGTATGGGAGTCCTGACTGATCTTTAACATTCCAGTGTTTTCTTTAAATTCTACAGCAAACTGCGGTCCAGGGTAAAATGTGTTGTTTTGGAAATGGGTATGAGCCTTTTTCAAAATATATTCAAGCATTTTCTGTGTTCTGAGATGTGGCTGTTGTGACTGGGGAATAAGGTGTGCAGCTTAGCCGTAGACAGTGCATTATTTTTTAGGTGTTGTCACCTTGAACTAATGCTATTAATTGAGTTCTGCAGACAGTGCTGAAACACAAAGGTGCTAGGGATTGCGATATGAGCACCTCTACGTGAATTAAAATATGCTTATAAAATGACTTGTATGTAACTTGGTCCTCTAGCTTCTTAAATTTGATTTGCTACTTCTGGCAAAAATGTGGACCATCCAACTGGTTACCAATTTAAGGAGGCAGATTGTGCTAGCATTTCTTGGGAGGGTTAGGGGTGTTTTCAGAGCTATGGGTTCGCTAGTGAGTATGCATCAAAATCCACCCGAGGCTGTTTGCAAAAGGGTGCTTGCAGTGCCTGGAAGAGGGTGTTTACAGGTTCCGTTTGCTTGATGTCAGAGTGTTTAAGTGTCTCTGAATCTTACAGAGTCTCATTGGACAAAAATGTTTTTTTCAAACTTTATTGTCTTCCTTACTACTAGATGTAAGCGTAGAGTAACGTAGATCAGAAGGGACACCCTGGATGTGTCTAGCACAACCATCTTGCTCAAAGCAGTACTAACTTCAGGCCCTTGTCCAATACCATTTTGAGTATTTCAGTGCAAGTAATCCTGTTTATTTTTCCTTTTCAGTCTACTGCTGAAGGGTTTAAAGAAGCTGTACGATACGTCCTCCCACGACTCATGCTTATCCCAGTCTATCATTGTTTGCACTACTTTGAGTTACTACAGGTAAATGAAGCCACACTCTTTTTTCCTGCCAAAAACATTTCTTAATGTTGGAGAATCTGAGCTTTTAAATAGGTGATTAGATTTTACATACTGCTTCTGAAAACTGAAAGATATGAAAACATTAATTTGACACCAGTTAGTATATGTCTGAAAAGTAAAATCATGTAAAAAAAAAATCTGCAAAAGCATCTGTTGCTCTGATATGAACATTTGAAGTAACTATTTTATTAAATAAACCTTTATTGAACTTGAGTTCTAATATGGTTAAAAATTTGATATGCAAATCGAATTTCTTCTTTCCTTTCCTTCTGAATTTTTTTGTCTGTTCAGAAAAAGCTAGGCATAATGCAGATCAGTATTCTCAGTCTCAAGTCACACTCCAGTTGCAGCACAGCTGATCTTATTTTGGTGGTTGAGGAGGCACTTCCTTTCAGCAGAGTGAGAATAATCTGTTCTTAATGTTCAATCATTTGTCCTGAGCCCTAAATGGAAGAGGTACAGCAAAAAAATATCATTTTTCATAGCATACCACACTTTCTGCATATTGAGGAGGAACGGAAATAAGCACTACTATTTTCTTATTTTCTGTCTTCTAAGAAATTACATTGATGAAATGTCAGGCTTTATGGAATTCTGATTCAGATGATAAAAAGTTATTCCTGTAGGACATACAGGAGGTCCTACCATACAAGTTGTTTAGGTTGGCATCTAGTCTGTATTTATGAGCAATTCTGCCGATTGAGGCATTACTTATTTTAGAACAGCCTCTATTGGTTTGACCACAGATCACTTGGCACATATTTTATTGTGATGTGTGCTAGTAAGGTGGTTAACATCAGTAGATATTACCCTCGGGTATAACAGCTAAAAGCCAAAAAGTAACTAAGCATGTATCTTTTTGCTTACAAGCAAATGTTTTTGCTGTGAGTTACAAGAAGAGAGGCCAGCAGTCAGCAGAAATTTAACATCTGAGATCTATAATAATCATTCTTGAATAAGAAAAATAACGTTGCTGTAGAAAATGCAATTATCTTGAAAAATACTTAGATCAGAGCTTTGTTTAAGTAGTTGAGGATAATGAAAAACAGTTTCTCTTTGCCTCATTGTGTTGGGAAAGTTTGTAATGCTTATAAGGGTAAGTGAATTATTAACTAACTGGGATATACTTAAATTAAACAGGTGAAATATCCTGTGGCTATAGCTGACATTTTGAAATAGCAACAGAAATTACACTTTTAAATTCCCAGTGTAAAAAGTGATACTAGCAGTGTTGTACAAGTGTGTTATATAGTCTTCCTTTGTATTTCAAAGGATTTAATTGTATGAAGAAAGAAAAGGAAACTTTGCAATATAGAACTTATGTATAATACAATATAAAATTTTCTCAGAAGAATCTCAAGCCAAAAAGTAGCAATCATTTTAAGAGCAGGTCTGTAGTTAATATCTGGCACATTTTTTTTTTTTAAGTTTAGTCTTGTTTTCATTATGTCTGCTGTGATTTTTTTTTTTACATATCCTGATTTAGATAAGTAAATAGAAGCATGATATATTTTGACCCATGAATCACACATCTCCAATGTATGGATTACCATTATTTTGTAGACAGGTTTAAATCCAAGTGGTCTCAATAAATTTTAAATCTTTAAGCATTTCTATTGATAGTCAGTTTAGAAAACAGTTAACAAAGCTGAAAAAAAACCCCAACCAAAACAACCCTAAGGGTCAGTGAACTTTTCTCTAGATTACTGTACTGTCTCTATTGAGAACAGAAACTTTACATTGCCATAGTTTTAATATTTGCCTTCATAAAGCTTATGTTTCTATAAGGACATCTTCCAAAAGAAAATAAACTGATCAAAGAACTAAAGGATGACAGCAGAAGCATGACATGGTTCTGCCAGCCTTGCTGTGAAGTGAGCACTGATAGCTTTGCAGATAACGTCTCTCTTACAAAATACTGTAACTTCCCTTTCCGTAAGGGTCAGTTGCATACGATAATTCTCTGGAACTTCTTAAAATGTTCTTCTTTCACGTTTAAAAGACGTAATTGGATTAGTGACCTGTACCATGCTGAAGGTCAGGCTAATTAATGACCCATTGTGTCTTAAAGCTGGGAAATGGAGTGCATCAGTATGAAATCAAAGAATGAAATCATATGGTGCAGCTTTGGGAGAATCTAAACATTTAACTGATTATACAAGCTGTGTAGTGTTTGTCTCCTTTATAGGGAAACATTAACATATATGCCTTATTGAGCAGAGTTTTGTGTGTTTTCAAAACTTAAGATTAAATGCTTTGCATGCAAACTTGGTATTTTTTTCTTCAGTGACAGGAAAGGGTGGCTACTATTTATGTTTTAAACCATGGCACAGAGAAGAGAATTTGGTTTTCATAGCCTGTTTTAAATCTGTAATGCTGCGAGAGTTTTCTGTCTTGTCTCTTGGGGGCTCCGAGTCTGCTCATAACTCCTGTTGGTATTGATGGGATCAGGTTATACATGCACATTCTTAAATGTCCTCATATCTTTGAAGAATAAAGTCTGGCAGATAGTGCAAAAATATTGTTTCTTCTGTTTGTTTTTAACTGGGATAATACAGCTGGATGCTGCATAAAAGATAATATTAGGCCATGCCTTTTTTTAACTAGAGAATTTTAGCAGTGAAAATGATTAGATTTGACCTTTATCCATAGTGTACAAGATTTCTGAAGAGAATTAGAATTCAGCTGCAGAGGCTGACACTTGGCTGTCTTGAATCTTTCTAACTTTGTGAGCATGGAGCAGAGCAGAAATCTTAAATACCACTCTGTAGCGAATAATGGTAAATACAGAGTCTTTTGTTGTGATCACTTTAGTTGCAGGTTTAAAATTTGAATTCTATGTTGCAATTTGAAAACATCCTAAATTTACTGCAGTGATTTTTAAAAAGCAGAGTGTTTTTAGGGATAGAGAAAGTATTTATTCAACAATGTTAGTATATTACAAACTGTTGCTACGGCTTCTCTGTTACCATTGTATCTGTCTCTAGGAACCTTGGTTGAAAAAGAGCTAGAAAAATGGAAGCAGAAAAGCAACAGAATACTCATATTTTCATGGCTTCAGTAGGGAGAGAAGCTAAGATTGAGACTGTTACTCCTAAAGAAAGTTACCAAAAAACCCCTACTGAATTGGGAGGTAAATAAAATAATGAATGATTTACAGAAATGCAGGCCTCGATGTTTGCTATTTTGCAAAATAGCAAAACTAAAATGAATGAAATTAAAGTGTGAAAAGCTTGAAAATTCTTTCAAGCTGTAGAACTTTTCTTCTTGGTGCAAAAACTTGTTTGTGCAGCCTCTGATGCAGCATCTGCGTCAGAGACTCCTTTTTGCCTAAGGAAGAGGCATAAGGGCTGGATGTCGTTTGGAGGTCCCCATGTTGAATTTGTTTGGTTTGGCGGCTTTTTGTTCACAGCCATATAGAGGTCACCAGGAAATAGTCTTTGAGCACCTTGAGCCAGAGGGCAGGCCCTGATGACCCTTTAATGTTGATTGCTTGTTCAAGTATTGACAGAAAATGAACCTGCTGTGGTTTGTTTCAGGATGAATGATGATAGCAAAGGTTGAAGGAATTCACACTAAAGAAATAAAACTATCTTGAAGGAAAAAATAGTGGTAGTGATCAAAAGTTGTTAGGTCTTGCAAACAGGTAACTCGGATTCTGACTGTAATATCTTTAATTGATTATCAGAGTATTTGGGTTTAAAACACTGTGCTTGGCATTTCCAATTATGAATGCTGTACATGCTGGCAGTGTAGAGGAGAGCTTAATGTTTCATCAGACTTTCAAGCTCCAGGTATGCTTTCATAAATGTGTCAGAGGTCTAGGAAACGTTATTCGTTGAATGCAGTGCAAAGAACACAAGGGGTCATATAATTCATCCGAATCCTGAGCAAGATGCCAGTTAGGTGTATCATTAAAATCCTGAAGGTAAGCAGAGGTCTGTTCAAGTCTCTGTTCAAGTCCAAGGCTTTCCTGTATTGAATAGAGAGTATATCCTTCCTTCTCATGTGACTTGCAGGCACAAGATTATCCCTAATTCTTGCATGTGACTTGCTGTGTTGTTATCAAGCAACCCAAAACATATGAAATTCAGCCTTTTAATCTTTCCCACTGTTACCTAATGATTGACTGACAGAGAAGCCCCAGTCAGTATTCTACAGGATCACCGTGGTATAACTTAAGTGAACAGTGTTCTTCATTACTATTTTCTGACAATTTTCTGTACAATATATTGAATAGTTAATTTTCTCAGCTTATCATCACTGGTATTTTAAATACAGGACCCTCTTTTCCCTTTTCTAAAGATTTACATATTTTCTTTGTCTAGCAAGCGTGTTACACTTTTGCATCTGCTGTTTAATCGGAAAGATGCTTGTTAAGAACTGGTATTTGGAAAAGCAGATGTTAGTCCAGCAGTTACAGAGAATGAGATATGCTTCAGGTGCTCTGCCTGATCTTCAGGAATCTATGCATTAAGGTGTAGAAATAGATTAGATTACTTCCGAATGTGTGTATTTTTTTTTCTTTCTTAATACAAAAAAATCAAAACATGCCACTTGATGTCTGTTAACTGCCAAACACAGCTCCCTTTGGAAAGGTGATGCAAGAAATTCTGCTCAGGACATGTGAGGAGAAAGACTATTTTATCAGACTCGATAGTTTTTCCCACCTTTAGGATTTTGCACTTGTCATCTTTTCACACTATATTTATGTTCTTTGCCTTTCTGTGGCTGATAGCAAGGAAAAGAAGGGTGTCCACAGAGGTAGACATCTTATTTTTCCCTTCCCTGTACTGTTCCTCAGCTCATAAACTTCCCAGAAATTTTTGGCCATGAAACTTTCATTTCTCTAATATGCAAGATGGAGATTGTTTGGGCATGTGAAAAATAAAAATTTTAGTAATTTAAATTACGTGAAGAGAGTGGCCCAATCTGGTCAAATCCTGTTCTCTCAATTACTTTTAGAGGAAGCTACATATCCTTGCTGAGGGAGCATAGTGGGGAAAGGAAAAGAAGGCTTCTGCCATGCTGAGTGATTGTAAGTAAGAATTCTCTTAAAGTATGTAGGTAAAACAGAGTTTATCCAAAACTGCGTGGCATATTGTCTTGACTTCACCTAGCAATCTATTTGCTTGAATTTTCTTTAAAATTCATACAATCTTGAACATGAAAGGGGTTAAAAAGAAAAATATCTTTTATTTATAATCAGTAGTATTTTAGGAGTGATCACCTTAAAGAACCAAAAAGAGAAACTCTGTGAATAGGCTTTGCTCAAAGCATATTGCTACCAAGTGTATGGAGATGATATGAAAGCCTGTTGAATTCTCTAATTCAATAAGTTTCTTCCTAGTAATGGAGACAGATCTGGTCTTTATAAAAAGGAAATACACTGATTCTCGCTGCTTTTACATTTTGCTATTAGCAGCAAATCTTGAATTTCAGACTTTTTTTTTTTTTTTTTTTACTATGTTAGTTTGCACTGTGCAAAATTGACATTTCTTCTGGAAATAGATGAGTTTGCTGAAGATGGCAGAGTTTAGAATGGTAAGGAGCAAACAGGGAATCTTGGTCATTCCATCTTTTAAGTTTGCTCTGAAATGATGAGATTGACTCATTGAAGGAATGCTACTCTACGCATAGTTACATAAACCAGCATTTAATTCTCGGCTATTTCAAACCTCCAAACTATTTAATAAAATCAGTTGTGAAACAGGACATTGTTGAAAACATAACAGGAAAACCAGTATCTGACAGTTGGCATTGACTCTCAGTAGAATGGTAAAGGGTTTTCTGTCTAAACTCTCTCCTGCTCTCTCCTGTTGAGTATCTACTGACTTCTGAATATCTGACAAATGTGTTTTAGTTACATGCATAGCTAGTTTTGAGTGTGCTTCTAGTAATAACGCTCTCATTGACTTGAAGTCACTGACCTCTCTGAGTACAGTAGATAACACCGTGTAAGAATGTTTTTCATTCTTCCTACCCTTCTATAAATTAGATAAATCTAAAATAAAAATGTTTATTGTGTCACAGCAATTGCAGGAATGCAGTGAAGATGAAGAGGATCGGGAGTGCTTAAAACAAGCCATTACTGCTCTTCTGAATCTGCAGTGCAGCATGGAGCGGATTTACAGCAAACACTCCCCAAGACGTCGGCCTGGGTAATAATCCACAAAACTACTCTGGTGTCCCGAAGTTGGCAGAAAAGGAGATAAATGATGTGGAAGGAATTGTAATTTTTTTTCTTGTTAGATAATCTGTATATTTCCTTTTCAAGGCATGACTTTATGCCAGTTTTCATTGTAAATGGTGTAGCAGCCCAAAACCTTCACGGTCCACTTCTGTGAATAATGTCAGTATCCTACTCCTTCCCTAGCCAAAGCAATGCATGTGGCTTTTTTGGAACAGTAAACTTGGTTAAGGCATATTTAGGGCAAAGAAATAATGATACAAACAATGAATTCAGTTGATTTTTTTTTTTTTCCCCCCCCCTGTCTCTTGGGTCGGCAAATGTGGAATGTGCCCATCATGACTTTTTCTTTTGTTCATTCAAGGGAGCCAGTCTGTCGCTTCTATAACCGACAAATAAGAAGCAAGCACTTGGCCATCAAGAAAATGAATGAAATCCAGAAAAATATTGATGGCTGGGAAGGCAAAGATATTGGGCAGTGCTGTAATGAATTCATAATGGAAGGAGGCTTGACAAAAATAGGAGCCAAACATGAACGCCACATCTTTCTCTTTGATGGATTAATGATCAGCTGTAAAACTAATCATGGTCAATCACGGCTTCCTGGTTACAGCAATGCAGAGTATAGACTGAAGGAAAAAATTATCATGAGGAAAATACAGATTATTGATAAAGATGACACATCTGAATATAAACATGCTTTTGAACTGGTGTCTAAAGATGACAACAGTATACTGTTTGCTGCCAAGACTGCTGAAGAGAAGAGTAATTGGATGGCTGCTCTCATTTCCCTCCAGTATCGCAGTACTCTGGATAGGATGCTTGATTCAGTGTTACTGCAAGAAGAAAATGAACAGCCACTGAGGTTACCTAGCCCAAGTGTGTATCGTTTTGTAGTGGAAGACTCTGAAGATAACATTGTTTTTGAGGACAACTTGCAAAGCAGGAATGGCATTCCTATCATCAAAGGAGGAACAGTTGTGAAATTAATTGAAAGGTTAACATACCATATGTATGCAGGTATCCTGTACATTTGTGTTCTATATGTTTTTTTAAGGTCATGCTTGTATTGGTGATGAAATTAATCCTTTCATCTTTTGTTTGTTTGGGTTTTTTTCTGCATATAGTTAAAGCAAGATTTGCAGAAAAAAAAACCTGGTATCTGTTGTCAAATCAACTGGCTTTGCTGGCAAAGCTGTAAGAAAATTTTGGGTATGCAAGCCCTCCCCCCTGCCAAAAAAAAGTATCAGTGGTCTAATAGGAACCAGTAGTGTGTTTCCTGAGACCATCATGGCTCAAGCAGTGGTGCTGTTACGGGCTGTGTGACTGTGGAGGAAGGAGAAGGTTGAGGTTATGTTTATTATGCTCCAACCTGCCACTTTGTAGAAAAGGATACAAATCACAATTGGCATTCTTCAGACTTTCCTGTGAAAGTCTTTACTATCTTAAAGCCACAGAAATGAAACCTTGTAGTAGTTACATGAAGTGCTAATGTTGATGAAAATGTTAGATTTTAGGTTTGGGGTGAAAAGCATGCACTGAAAGGGAACACAGTGAAGCTGACAGAAGGGTGCTGGTGGAAGTGGTGTGCAATTTCTGTAAAACTTAGTAATGGTCTCCTTTGTGCTTTTTACAAAAGTGCCCAGTATTTAAGTGAGTCTTTTTTGTAAAACCAAGGCTAGATAGTGTGGAGCTGTATATTTTTTAAAAAGTAAAAAAAAAAATACCATTTCCCACATTGAAGCTCAGTACTGATGCAAATATTTGCTGTGCAAGTAATCCATAGTTGTGTTGTCTGTGAGTCCTGAGTCATCCATTTCTAAAATGTGATGGGTTTTGGTGGCTTGTAGAGTTAGCCCTTTTCCTGAATGAACTGGTGTATTTGAGTATTAGTTTGACAGCGTAACTTCAGTTTTTATAGCGCAAGTACTTGCCACTTTGGCCTTGGGAATCTTCAATGAAAGCATTGCCTCTTGGGTTTCTGTGTGCTTTTTCCAAACAGTATTTGGAGCCAAGACTAACAAAATCATCTCCCTCAGCCTCCATAAGGGCATTTCGATGACTAACAGCATGTGGAGGGACTCTCAGCAGATCTTGGTGGTGCTTTTTGTTTGTATTTAGGTCAAGATACGATTTTTTTTAAACTGTCAGTTTATCATACGTTTGCCTTAGTTTCATATTTGTTTGAAGCAGGCCTTGCTCCAGCACAATGGCTCTGCATTCACAGAATGACCTCTGTCATGTCAAAGAAGTCCCCAGCTGATACCAGGATACCATGGGAGATAGCAGATGCAGAGTTAATAAACTCTTGAATTTAAATCGCGAGCCACTCTTAGTAGCACATTGCTTGTACTTTCTGTTTTATTGAGAATGTATTATTTTTGAAATTACTTATTTCTGTAAATGACAAAGGAAGCTACACAGGTTAGAGAGCAGAGTAGCAGCCCCCATTTTAAGAGAATTGCAGATCTTGTCTGCAGAGCAGAGATACTACCTGCCTGTTCAGTGGTAAGAGGAAGATTTACTTTTAAAGTGTTGTAAATAGTACTGAAGAGTGAATGTAGATGTGACGTGGAAGCAGAACAGGCCAGTGCAGGACTAGGGTGCAAACTCAGCAGCATTATCATAGAATGAGAGCACTATTACTCTTAGCTTGCAAGCACATTCCTATATATGGATCCCTTAAAAACGTTGAGCAGTGCTCTGCAGGGAATTTAAGCCTTCTTAAAAGCAGTGTTTGTCTTAATCTTTTGTGGGTTTATTGGAAGAAATTCGATTCCCACTTGTTGAAGACTGCTGGTCTAAGCTACCTGTACCTAATGCTGACAGATTCAAGACTGTTTACAGAACGGCAAGAAAAAAGAAACCCCTAACAACCCCAAATCCACACTTCTGAGTGAACATATGCACATGCACTTTTCTAGGCCAGGTTTTCCTGTATTTCAGCATTCATTTGCTCCCAGGCAGCTCTGGAAGCTGCTGCATACCACACAGTAACAGCGTCTTGCCTCTGTGAGGGGGTCTGCTGCAGGGATGTCAGGATTAGGACCAGATGATGACCCTTCATGGCTCACGGTAAAGTGATTTGTTTATCAGCTTGCTTATTCACGATCTAAGAAACTCTGTACCAGAGAGTGGAATTAAAAGAGATTAAGGGAACAATATCTTTCCTTTAATACTTCTAATATAGCAGAGTGGGCCCAATAAAACACGTGGTAGCTTGCGGATAGGCACGTCTCATGGTAGCACACCTACCGTAGCGGTGAGAAACAGCAGGAGGGAGGTGTGGTGGCTTGTGGAGATACAACATCTTGAACGGCTGCAGGTATTTGCTTTGTAAGGCCTCTGCTGCTTCTCATGTTTTCCCTGTTGGCTGCTCTGCAGAGGGTAGTTGTGTGCTGCAGTGGTGTGGCTGGGGCAGGTGTGCAGTCCCCACTGCTGGAGATTTTTTAAGAACAGGTAAGATAAGCATTTTGTTGGGGTGGTATAGGTATTTTTGATGTGAAGAGAGTAGACAGCCTAGTTCTACCATGTTTTCTTTGTCTTTATGAAGCCACGGAATAGCTGCATATACAGGGAGTGTAAGTCATTCCGCATGCTGAGAGTGAGACACAGTTTTTGAGAGAACATAGTATGTGCAGTTGAGTACTTCTACAGGGGAAATGTGTCAAAGAACTAAATGAAAGTTTCACAAGCAGTATTGTTTCTGGTACTTTTCAAATTACAGTGCTGGACTTATAACCTTAGTGTATTTTCTGCACTTTAAACCTTCTGTGAGAGTATGAGTCTTATTTCTGATATTTTGCAATTGGATGAAAAAAACCCCACTCCACTATTTTCTTACTCTATCTTTACAGATCCTAATTTTGTACGTACTTTCCTTACCACATACCGCTCCTTTTGCAAGCCCCAGGAACTGTTGAGTTTACTGATTGAAAGGTAAGTACTGGTCATCCTTTCTGAAGATACTGAAAGGCGTTGTGTATTTACCTGCTCCTTTTCTGCTTGGATTCTCAGTGCCATGTGGCACATGTTTTAGTGAAGTTTGTAAAACAGTAACTTTTACAACGGGATACAGCAATGCAAGTTTTTAGTGCAAGCTTCCTTTTCCCAGTTTAAAGTAGTTACCTGAATTAAGTATTAGCTAGAGCACTTGGTGTGCATCAGCTGTGGGGTGTTAATGTTTTGAACTGCTTAACTTGATCATGAGAGTGTATTTGAGTATGCCTAAACTCTCGATGCAAATAAGAACGGAAGTGTTCCAAGCGGTTTGTTTGAAAGGCACAGACTCTTAATGTAAACAACATTTTAATACAGTGTGATAAAGCTGCTCTTAAGCTTTCTTCTAATCTTCACTTAATCAAGCTAGGGTAGTTAAAAACCTTATATCCTAGTCTAGACATCTTGTGATGACCAGAGAACTAGCGAATTATCAGGGCGAGAGCTGGGTGTGTTAGCACTACATAGCTAGGGGAGGAGGGAATTCCAGGCAAACTGGATATTAGATGACTGCTTGAGTTCCACCACACTGATTTTTTTTTTTTTTTTTTTTTTAAATGCAATTGCTCTTCATGTCCTACATAAAGGGTTTGTGTTTTATCTTAATTGCCATCGGTTTCTTGGTGCTTTTATTCATAGGTTTGAAATCCCAGAGCCTGAGCCTACTGAAGCAGACAGGCTGGCAATCGAGAAAGGGGAGCAGCCTATCAGCGCAGACCTTAAGCGATTTCGCAAGGAATATGTCCAGCCAGTACAACTCAGGTTTATTTGCTTTTAAATTTGTTCTGTTAAAGCCAGGTTTGAGTTCACTGATTATATGGTGATCCTGGAGACAGTAATCTCTTTTGGAGACTGCTGTGGTGTCAAGTAGAGACTTATCACTGTCTGCAACCAGACTAATATCCCAAACCATGTTCTGATTAGTCATACTGACTTCTGTTGTTGTTGCAACTGTACTTTGGTTCTCTGCCACTCACAGCTGTGATCACCACCCACAAGAACGCTGTATTGCTGCTATGTAAAGCGGGTGTGGGTGAGAGATGTATAACTGAAAGTGTTTCTGACTGCATTTTGAATGGATTCCTTGTTAAGAGGCCCTATGAAGATAGTTTCTCTCTTTCCATTTTTTTCAGTCCTGCTGGTATTTTACTCCCTTTCCCAGCCCTGTTGATGTATTTGCACACAGACAGGGAGACTCTTGTCTGTACTGCACGTTGCAACGGGCTGCAGTGAATCTTCAAGGTCTTGCTGACCAAGCTAACTGGGGGAACAGTTAAGTGTTTCTGGCATCAATGAGGCTAATTGTTTCCCTGATAGGGAATCAAGTCAGGAGGAGACACAGATCACAACCAATATTTGCTAGAACAACTTTTATTCGTTAAACTGTTTTTATGAGTAGCATCGAGATGTTACTGTTAATGGCAGATAACTATACGCACAGTACCCTCACACAGTCATTCATAGTTACCTGTTTGGAGCAACAGCAGTTTAGTCAAAGTGAAGGGTCATACTGACATGCCAGTACCTTCAAGTTAGGTGTTCAGACAGTCACTTAGGAGTCCTATCTTCATCAGATACCTGTATGCATATATGTAAAAAAAAATATAATACTGTAGTGTTTGTCAATATATAGCTGCTGCCACCTTCTTGGATGCAGTCCCAAGTTATACAACCTCAGCGTAACCTTCATACTTGTGTGTGCTTGTGGCCTTGTACAGATTTATCAGACCCTTGGTGTTCTCAGTTTATCAGCTCCTGTGGGTTCAGCAGGACCACTAGTCTCCAGAGTTATCAGTTCTTGGGAGAGCTTCACATGCTACTTCTCAGCACATACTTTTTCTGATTTCAGCTTGCTGTTTTCTGCTAACTGTTTCGGCATCCGTCCACATAGGTGCCTATAGAGCCCCTTCAGAGAAACTCACACAGAATGGGCTTTTGTGACATAATTGGCTCAAAAGTTTAAATACTGTTGTATTGCTTTTGTTACTATTTTTTGTAGCTTACTCTACTAGCTAGGATGGAAGTCTCTTGGGGACCTCCTCACAGTGCCCCTTACAGATGCATCTTCCTGCAGCACTGCTGACTGCCATAGCTGAGCATGACAAGTGGCTACCAATGAACTGGAATCTGTAGAAAAGTTTGAGGCAGCAATTAACCATGTTTCTTGCTATTAATTTCCAAAATCAATTTAGCACTTTTGCCTTCATATGCTATGTTTGAGCTGTTTGACACCTGTGCCCCGTTCCAAAGTTTCCAGGGTCTTTGGTTTTGGTTTCTGGTTTCTTTCCTTGTTTGAGAGATTAGGGTACCTCTTATCGTAACAACTACTCTTTGCTGTCTAATTTATGCTGTGGTTGGTGAGTTGAGTCCTCTTACTGGTGCCTGCTTGATGAGATGTGCTGCTATTTAACACACACCCTTCTGTGGCTTATAGTTAATCTTTGAATTTAGAAGATACTACATGTTTCTAGTAGCTTGAAACTCTTAACTGTCTTACAGTTGAAAATAAGTGCCTGAATTTGAGCTGTTAGGTTGATATGCCCAGCACTTTGTAAACTCCAGCATTGTTAATAGCGCTGATCTCTACTTCAGGAGAGACCTGAGGTTTGGGAAGAAGGTGGAGAATGTAAAGATGCTCGTCTCTCCCTCCCTCCCTTCCTTCCCTCCCTAACACTTACTCCCCATATTGCAGAAAATGCTGTAGACATGGCACGCAGTGCGCAGGCAGGGAAATGGTAATGTCTTTGACTAGATGAAATGCATGCGAGGTCATGAGAAAGAGGGGGTGCTAAGCTGCAAATGCAGTCAGCACAACCAGGCAATCTTTCTTGCTTTTTCAGTATTATTGTTATCATATCTCAAAGTCAAAGATTGATTAGATAGGCTCCTATATTACTGTTATTGGGAACTTGTTTCAAAACGTCACTCCTTTTGACAGTTAGAAGCTGTCATTAATTTCTAGCCTAAATGATCTGTTTGGGTAGCCATTCTTTCATGTGATAAACCTTATTCTTTAACTTATTCACTGGAAGAGGAGAACTATTTAATTCTCGATGTATTCACATAGAGCACCCTTCATTTGACTAACCTAAACCAGCCAACTTCTCTAGCGCTCTGACTCACAACAGACTGGCAGATTACAATCAGTTGTCTGCCCTGTCCCTCTCAGATGTTCTTGCCCCCACTTTACGGGGCTGAGACACCACCAACAGTGGTCTGATGCACAGTTAGCACTAGTTTACCTTAATATCCTGAGCTGCAAAGAGTGGGGGAGTTCAGCAGCATCCTGCATACAGCTGAGCCACTTCTGCAAAGGGGTGATGGGGCAGGAGTAACCACATCTTTACTGTAACTATCTCCTCTGAGTCTGAGACCGAGACCGTGGGCTCTCCATTAACCCCATCATCCTGTCCCACCTGTTGAACTGGCACAGGGAAAAACTGTTGTACTAGTTGATGTAGGAGATTTTTGCTCACCCTTCAGGTAAGATGATACGGTGCACCCCAATAAATCAGAGTTTTGAGGTACGAGCTCAACTTGTTTTGCCTCTTCTTCAGGTAAACAGTTTTTTATTCTGTTACACCCTAAGAGTAGAAGGCAGAAGAGCAGTTGTAGTTAACTTTGAGAGGCTTGTTTATTAGTGGTCTGTTTAAGAAAGTGTAGGGAAAAACCAAGAGAAAGTTTAGTGTTATCCTTAAAAGAAGTACTGGATCTAGTATGGCCGTTTGTGTAATTAAAAAGTTGTAAAAGTAGGGCAGTACACTTGCAACAACTTCTAAGCTGAAATTTCTGTATGGGAAAGAAATAATTATAAATTTGTTTCTTACCAAATGGGAGATCCTAATCAGCTTTTTAGTTAAAAAAAAAAAAAAAATCAGAAAATTACGTTAGAAATACCAGTTTCATCTGATTTTGATAAGTTTTTTCCTCTTCTGAAACCACCTCAACACTAGCATTCTTTATATAAGATTTAAAAACCCCACCAAACTCTATATATGCCAAGACTGGAAAATTAGGATTTAAATACGTGGGGACTTCTGTGGTCATTGGTGCCATGCTTAGTCTTTGTTCTGCCCATCTGTCCATATGTGTTTTGATAGTCGTCAACTACATGAATCCGTAACTCGTTTTTTGTAGAATTGTGTTTCATTTAGTGTTTACGTAGGACGAGCCTTGGAAGTCCTTAAAAATGAAACATAATATTTTATTTTTTCTCTCCTTCCTCAGAATATTAAATGTTTTTCGTCACTGGGTAGAGCACCATTTTTACGATTTTGAAAGAGATCTGGAGTTACTAGAGAGATTGGAGACGTTTATTTCCAGTGTAAGAGGTATGGTAATTGGTGGTCCTGTTGTTCTTCCACATTTTGGTACAACCTGCTGATCTAACCCTGACAGGTTTTAGGCATGAGAATATCTTTACACACATGAGTAATTTTAATGACTTTAATTGAGCTGTTTATGAGACTCTACTTTACATGAGCAAGCTTTAGCCTGGAGCCTAAACAGCTACCAAAAATTACTTCAAACATTATGATATTTACCTTAAGTGTATTTACTTCTGGACAGTAATGTTCATCCTTGCGTGACTCTACAATAGACTTGTTAGAATTCAGGCTGTCACCTTCCTTCTCCCTGTGTTGTATTCATTGAGAATTTCTTCCCTGTTGGTTACTGAGACTGGTTTTTTTCCGTCTTGTTCTTTTCCCATTTATTAAAAGTTCCAGCTGAAAATCATTATCCTTTTAGGAGAGGATACTTGACCCATTTGGTATCATTTCCTCTGGAGCAATCCTTTATGAACTGGTAGATTTTTTTTGGCAGCCTGAGTGGAGGGCAACAGTGTTGGCATGTCAATTTTAATCATTATTCTGGCAATTCTAGACTTGCCTTTTCAGACTGCCAGACCATACATTGGGCAATATAATTCTGAGACAAACTTAGAGGGTGGTAGTTTATCTTTTGCAGAGGTCTCCATGCTAGCTATTGCTGACCAGAGAGGAATAATTTGATATTGATTAGTCCCTTAAAAGCTATTTGTCTCGAACTGCTGAAGGTACTTCCTGTCTTGTCCACTATTTTGGGTACTGTAAATGTGGGACTAATGGTGTAAACATGTATTTCTCTAAACTTTTTGTTCTGCAGTGCACTAGTACAGCATGTTGCAAAGATCTCACTTGAAGCTTGTTGTTTACTTTTTTAGTTGTTCTCTAAGTAGATGAAGCTAGCAGTCAAAGTGAAGATGGTTGCAGCTGAGAGGAAAAAGTAAAATATAATGTATGCAGGGTCACTTTTTTCCACTTAAAAGCTGTCAGTAGATGTGGTTAAACACAACTGGGCACCCAAAAATGCGTTCACATGTGTCTGTATTTGTCAACTGATACAGGTGCAGGAACCCATAAGAAAAAAAAAGGGAACTACAAACCTAATTAATTTGCATGCAGAAATGCAGAATTTTGAGTGCATGTATAATTTGGGGGGGGGCTGGTTTTATTAGATTATCAAAAGTCATTTAAGGTAATATTTTAAAAGGTTTTTTCATGGTTTCTGTTTTGCAGGAAAATCCATGAAGAAGTGGGTGGAATCAATTGCTAAAATCATCAAGAGAAAGAAAGCTCAAGCAAATGGAATTAGTCACAACATCACCTTTGAGAGCCCACCTCCCCCAATCGAGTGGCACATTTGGCGTATTGGGCACAGCGAAACGCTGGACCTCATGACTCTGCATCCTATAGAAATTGCTCGACAGCTAACGCTTCTCGAGTCTGACCTTTATAGGTAGGGATAGAACTAATCCATATCTTTTTCAGATTATTTGAGCAAGAAAGAGTCCTAAGTTATAGAATCAGTCAAAAGTACATCTCCTTGACTTTCAGAGTTTATGGAAAGAGGTTTTCTTGCCATCTGTTCCATATCAAAATATGCAAGGCAAAAAAAAAAAAAAGTTTTTTCATCTCCATATCAGACTTCTGACAACATAAATAAGTACGGGAAGGACACTAAAATATTACAAGTAGATAATACTAACTTGTACTGTCTCCTTGTTAAAAGCAAACTTAGTGTTACATTAGTAAGAAATGCTTGTTGCATCATAAAAGGAGAACACAATTGTTTCTGCTCCTTTCCTTTATAGCTACATAGCAAAGGCCCAGGTGTAATATGCATATAACCATAGCACTGTTACATCAAGGTCCCCTAATCTAATTCTGAAGAGGTTTTTTTGTCTGGTACCATAGGTACTCGGCTGTTTCCTAGCTCTGTTGTTACCTGTGATAAATAGAGCTAGCCTTGATGTGAGAGCTAGGTTTTGCTGGGTAGAAATTCTCTAAGGTCTTACAAAACTTGAAGGTGAAGCATCCTTTTGTGCTTCAGTGACAGCAGGTTTTTCTATTGAAATAGGCCACTTCTCCAGCAGCTTGCTCGAAGTATTTCAACTTCCTATTTTTTTTTTTAAATTGTAACTGACTTTGAGATGCTTTTTAAAATAAGCTTTCAGGAAATTAAATTTACTGCTTTGTAATTTTCTTACCTGAAAATGCTTATTCAAAAATGCCAATTTCAATTAAGATAAAAATGTATTTCCTTCTATAGTCAAATACTTGTCAAAAAGTTATTTTAAGTAACTGTTTTGCAGTAGATAAGATTGGATTGTATTTGTGAAGTATCGAGTCATGATTAAGGGAAGAAATAATCTTTTAATGCAAACACAGAGTATAAAATTATTATTTGTATTGAGCATTCTTCTGCATCTTGCTTTGTCATTATCAGGGCAGTACAGCCTTCTGAACTCGTTGGTAGTGTGTGGACTAAAGAAGATAAGGAAATTAACTCCCCAAATCTATTGAAAATGATTCGTCATACTACAAATCTTACTCTTTGGTTTGAAAAGTAAGTACAGGTGGTGATAGTCTTGTGGCATTAGCTCCTGCTGAAATCCCAAGAGAAACGTTTTTCTGCTGTTTGAATTGTTTCCTTGAATCTTGAGATGGCTGTAGGGTATTACAGTAATTCCTGGTTTTGGTTCAAGGGTGTGTGCCATGCCAATCGCATACACTCCCTCTTCCTGAGTCTGGCAGGTTCTTTCCAGTTATGTCCACTTGGTCAGCACGGGTCCTACTTAATGTTTCTACAGTACATCAAAAGGTGTCGAAGGCGGTGCAGGACTCGGCACCGCTTTTCGGCATCCCTGATGAAAGCACTGTTGTGTCTGTCCCCTTATCTTAGTCTCTCTCCCTTCTCACGTGAGATGATAAAGTACTTCTGAGGACTTGGCCAATGCTGCGGTCAGAAGGGTGTAGCAGCTTGTATGTGTATACCTGACCTAGCGAGTTTAAAATGCTGCTGTAGATACAGCATGAGAGTCACCCTACTTATCCTGGATCTTGCTTGGGGTTTGCTTTATTATTTTACAGGATATGCCAAAACCTTTCTTGGCTTTCCAACTTGAACATATGTAAGATGTGATTACACAAATTTGTGCTTGAGATTCTTGAGAGCGCGCCAAAATGTGCATACTGGATGTACTGTACAGTTTTGCTTGGAAAATTTTGATTTAGTAGCTAGCAAAATGTCAGGTTTTATTTATCAGTGTTTCTCAAATTATGTCTCTTGATTAGGTGCATTGTGGAAACTGAGAACTTTGAAGAGCGAGTGGCTGTGCTGAGTAGGATTATAGAAATCCTGCAGGTTTTTCAAGATCTGAATAATTTCAATGGTGTTTTGGAGATCGTCAGTGCAATGAACTCTGTGTCAGTGTACAGACTAGATCACACATTTGAAGTAAGTTTTGGGCATTGCTCTGGCGGGGGGGGATGGGAAATAATCAGAATCCAGAAACATGTCATACACGCTTCTGAAGTGAAATCCATAGTATCCATATCGCACTTGCTTTCATGGAAGAAAACAAGTGTGAAGTGTTCGAAGTTATTTATGAGACAACATACGAGATGGGCTGGGTGTCTCAAAGGGTTTGTAATAGGAAGTGGAGCTTTTCAGCAGATTTTTTTTCTCACGAGTATTCAGCCCCAAAAGGGGAAATGCCACGATCATTCAATTGTTGTTCCTTACCCTGTCTGAGATGAACCTGTTGCTTCAGTCCAGCATTTTATGGGCATGAAAGAGGAGGATCCCAGGGCTCAGAACCCTGGACTGGAATATTTTAACAGCAGCATTTCGTATGTACGCAAGAAACGGGGGTAGAAGGGCATGGAGAGGGGATAGCTAAAGATCAGATTTCAGTTGATCACAAGAACTTCTCCTGGATGAGAGCGTCTCACAAAATTCAGATTGTTGGAGGCAGAAACAAAAACCTGCTGGAACTGTTTAGATGGATGGTAGGAAGAGAGGCTACTACACAAGTAGTGACTCCATTTTTCATTTGCCAAGGAAAAGAAATGCCTAGGATTTGGCAGCAAAGCCTCCCTTGACTAAAATAGAAAAAGCATGAATAAAATGTTTTGAGTTTTGTATGTCTTTGAAAGGCAGTACAAGGCCTTTAACTTAAATTCAAAATTACATGTTTAATTTTTATTAAATTTTAAGACCAGAGTTATGTTTGTAGGCTTGGTAGACAAAATCAGTCTGTTTACGTTAGCCTCATGATTCACATGACTAAATTGTTGGACTGATAGTGCTGTAGTCCAGAGCAAACCATTTACAAAAGAGGTTCTTTCAAATCTGAATTTCAGTTCCTAAGTTTTGCTAAGAGATCTAGAGAATTGCCTTGTTTTTGCTAACCATGCTATTGAGAAGATTTGCATCCCTGTTTTTTTTCTTTGGCAACTTAGGCACTACAGGAAAGAAAAAAAAGAGTTTTGGATGAAGCAGTAGAATTAAGTCAAGATCATTTTAAAAAATACCTAGCTAAGCTCAAGTCAATTAATCCACCCTGTGTGCCTTTCTTTGGTAAGTAACACCAGGGCAGGCTAATATTGTGTGTACTGTCATTCTTAAGTTGAGTTTGATGCAGATCTGTTAATATTGCTTAAAGTGTTTGGGGCTGTGTTTAGCTTTAAAATTTTTTTAATATAATATGTGACTGACTTCCTAGGTTTGTAATGTTTTTAGACTTAGTGTCTTTTATATAAATTTATTTTTCTAGTTTAGTATACAGATTACTGGTATTATAGTGTATTACCTTACTTGGTTTAACACTGCCTCCATATTGGTGATCTGATTATGGTGATGACCTGAAGATGTTGGGTTTTTTTTCTAAAATCAGGATCTCATGTTAAGGAGATAAAACATCTTATTTCAATAGTATATTGTTCCTGTGTAAAATGCAGACTTGATTCATTTTGCCAGCCAATAAACTGTTGGAGCATTAAAAGGAATGGTCTACGTATGCTCATACTTTGTCATTCATTAGAAATAATGAAATAATCTCTTGGAATGAAAATGAACTTTAAAAAACACTTCTCTCTTTATCAGGAATATACCTAACAAATATTTTGAAGACAGAAGAAGGGAATCCTGACTTCCTTAAAAGACAAGGGAAAGAATTAATTAACTTCAGTAAGAGGAGAAAAGTGGCTGAAATAACAGGAGAAATTCAGCAGTATCAAAACCAGCCTTACTGTTTACGGATAGAGCCAGAAATTCGGGTAATCAAACATCAAATATCTGTTTTGGGGATAGGAGAAGGAAAAGAATGTACACAACGAAAAATTGACAGATAATCTTCTGGTACTAGACTTAATCTTATGTGAACCCTGACCGTCAGAAAGTGGGGAACAGTGTTGGTAGACAAGAAAGTACCACTGCAAAGGACTAGCCGGAAGCGGGGATTTACTTGTTTGGATTCCATGTTCTGGGTCTCATTCATCCCCTTACTGTTCTGCAGCCTGGCATCAGATTTTTTAGCAACAAAACAGAATGAATAAGACATACTGACCAAACAGCAGAACTTTTTGGAGAAAAATCAGTTGCCTTTAACCTAAAATGCTCTGTATGTGCCTAGTGTGTTTAGTCCTGTCATTCTGTAACGACACCTCTGACCAAAGTCTACTGACACCGCTAACAGTCAGAGGATGTGTAGTTCAGCACAAATACCAATAGTCATTCAGCATGGCAGGAGCTAAGCAAATGTGGGGATGCACCAGTGTCAGCCAGCATTATCTTTAGAAATGAGAAGAGAGCATGCTCGAGTGGTTACTTACCCAAGACAAAGACTAGTGAATCCCAGATAATTAAAGGAATTTAAAGGAAGGTGCTGAAACAAGAAGCCAGGTAATGGTAGGTAGGTGTTTTTATATGGAGGTAATAATGATTGAAAAGCATAGCATTAAGTACCCAGCCATACTTCTAAGTGCATGGCTAATTGTAACCTTTCCAAAAAACAGCAGCGTGGACAGCTCTTGGTCTCAGCTAGTGAACAGCAGCAGGCAGGAAGCAACAAAGAAGTTGGTTACGTGAAGAATTAAATGGGCAGCAATACTGCTGTTTAAAATGTTATTTGCATTGTGCATTTAATTGCTGTGGACATGCCTGGGAAGGGTTTAGGAGACTTACAGTATTCATAAGCCAAGAAGTACATTAAGCTCGAGGGATGGCAGTATTTGTGCTGCAGAAAGAACAAATGGAAAATGCTGTAGCTCCCCACCCAGAGGCTCCAGCTGCAGCAGGAGCAGCTAACGCAGGACTGTCAGGCGTCGAGGGAGCTTTGTCCCGTCCCGTGCCCTCGGTGCCAGTCCTGTCCTAGCCATGCCTTCCCTCCGGTCCTTGTGCCGTAGCGCCATACCCTGTCCCTGCCTCTGACCTTCCTGCTTTTGTCCGCCATCCCTTCCTGTTCCTTGTAGTTAAACGATAACATCCAAAGCACCTCTAAGAAATGGCACTAGCATAACCTTTGCTCCCACTACCGTATCATCTGTATTCTGCTCCTTCCCAGATCTGTGATGTTAAGGCAAGTGTACAGGACGCTGTTGCATGGCCTTTAACGCTGCTGTGCTGTGCATGATTCACTAGTCAAAAATATTAGCAAACAATTTACAGAAGACTTAATTTACCATGCCTGGTTATTTGATGCAAGGTCATTCTTTCATGTCAGAAAACTTACCATGAACTTGGTTGTTTCTTGCATTGGATTGTTTTGTATTTATTTTGGGGAACATTTTACTCTGTTTTTCCTGGAAATAAGCTTCACGATAGTGAAAAGCTAGATTTTTAATCAGTGAATTACAAGCATTTCATTAAAATTCTGTGTACATGCTTATTTTTTAAATATTATTGATGCTTGTTTTGTTTAGAAATTCTTTGAAAATCTCAATCCTATGGGGAAGATACCAGAAAAAGAGTTTACAGATTATCTGTTCAACAAGTCATTAGAAATTGAACCTCGAAACTGCAAGCAACCACCTAGATTTGTAAGTCTTGTCCTGCAAATTAAATAGCTAAAATCCACTAGCTACTATGAAAAAGAATACACAGTTAACTCAATAAGCCATACATGTTTCCTTCAGAATTCTGTATCATGAGATGATTTTCCAGCAAAACTTGATTTAAAAATACTTTTATCTCAGATGTTTGTCGCTACTAAAACATACTACCTTTGGCTTATTTTAGAATGAACACTTTTTTTCCCCAAAGCCTAAAATATTACCGTTTAAATTTGGGTTTCTTACCATAGTCATTCAGTAGAATACATAATAACATTTCTCATTTCACAGTATCAAGAAAACTTATAGAATATTAATATTAATCAAAATATGGATTTTTCTATATCATTAATGTGTTTTCTTTAAGTAGAAGTTAATTTCTGTTTTTCTTTTGTCTAACTGTTTTGCATTGTTGCAAAAATTGAAGAATTGACAAGGTGCAACCTTCCTGCTGAAAAAAATAACAGTTCAATTCAAAGGAGTACCAATTCTATTTTTTTTTTTTTTAAAAATAGCTACTGGAGCCCAGGGTCCTTTTTTAAGCAGAAAGATTGCTCTCTAGAACACTTGGTTTTTATATGTTGTAATCGTACTGGAGTAGCTGGAGATATCTCTAATTTTTGGAAGAGATGTAAATCATTTTAGCAATCTCCTGTTAGAGGAATGAGTAAGATGATATTACAAATATGGCAAGAAAATGACAGAAATTACTGTTGCAAAAACACTGCTTACAGTAGTGTCTCAAAAATATTTGCTAAAAATAGATATCTGTGCTGCCAGTCTCAGTCAACTGGGCATGAATTCTTTACAGTTCATGATTTCCAAACTAGACATTCTTATTGGAATTTCAGGAAAGTCCAGTTCTGGGTACTGTAATGTGGTGGAGTTGTGCATACCACCGTAGGATGGGAACTTAATTCATCTTCAAAGAATCGCCTTTGATCTGTGCTGTGTTACACCTGAGCCTAATGAGGCTTGTTTCATTCACACCAGTGATGTGTGTGTAAGAATTTTGTCCTGACTAACCCAGAGGACGTAGACAACGTGCGTCTGAGCGCGTCCTTGATCTTGGACACGTGTAGGGGCCTGGTGACCTTCTGTGGCATAAGCACAAAGCATGTCTTATGGTGCTGTTACGAGGCTCTTCTGCAGGCCTGTGGGGCACTTGAAGTAACTCTCTCTCCCCCAAGGTTGTGACTTGCTCTTCCCTGTGTTTTGTCCTGATTGGCATGCATCTGAAACTTGACTCTTCATTCTTCACAGTTGTGGGGGAAAAAAAAAAAAAAAAAAAAAAAAAAAAGGAAAATTATTAAGCTGGGAAAAAAGGTTTGTTAAGCTGCATCCATAACTTTTTAGGCTGTATAGATAACAACAGACTGTACCTCAAGTCAATTGTAGAAAGGCTGTACCACTTCTTAAGGTGTATTTGATAAGTATTTTTTAAAATATCTCATAGACACTTGGCAGTTTTGCTATCTGAAATGGTAGCAGTACTAACCAGCTTTACTTTTTCCAGCCTAGAAAAACAACATACCCCCTGAAATCTCCCGGGATAAGGCCCAATACTGGCAGACATGGCTCCACCTCTGGCACCTTGAGAAGTCATCCATTGCCACTTGAAAAGGAACCGAGTAAGATAAGTTTCAGTAGAATCACTGAGGCAGAGCATGAATCAACAGTATCGGCACCAACTTCTCCGAACACCCCGTCTACACCACCAGTGTCTGCTTCTTCAGAGTTCAGTGTGTTTTTAGACATCGATCTCAACAGTTCTTATGGTAAATGTGCAATATGTTTTAATACTTGTTGTTACTGTCCCTCAGGCTTCCAAATGTATTGGTGTGTATGCCAGCCTTTTAAAAAAAAGTTCAGAATTTCATTGTGGACTATGAAGTTCTTGTCTCGGTGTTAGGTGTACTTCGGAAATTCCTGCTGTAAGTAGTTATATAAGAAGTGACATTGCCAGTCTTCTTGCCTACTGGAGCTGAGGCAATCTGTTACGGGAGATGTCACCGAGAGGCACTAATGTGCAGGGGCTATGCCTCCTTTACCAAGTATGGCACATCCGTAGAGAGAAATGGTGCTGAGGACCTGGCATCCACACCAGTGTGTGTTTCTGGAGGACAAAACACACTCTAGTGATTCTGGTTTAATTTCCTTTGAAGGGAATCCAGTCTGTGTGTTTTGAGATGTGAACCGAAGCGCCAGAAGCGGGGATGGTCAGGGTACTTGCTCCGAAACGCGGTCTTGATTACAAAAATGACACTATTCTTTCAGATGCACTGATAACACTCCCAAGCTTTGCTTGTAGCTGTGAGCAGCTCCTTAGTCTTGAAAGCAGCGCGTGATGGATCTTGGCTCTGCTCTAAGGGGGCTGCAGACTTGGCAGGCGGGTTCAGCCTGGCGGGGGGTGGGGGGGCAAAAGTGACAAACAATTTTTATATGACAAATGCTGAGGATGTTTGGGCTGCAGGGGAAGTGAACAACAACATGGTAGTGTCAGAACAGAGTAGAATAATGAAGTTTAATTCCCAGCATAACTTAAAATCACTAGTTCAGCAATATTGTACACAGGGAAGCTTAATTCATGCTAGCAGTAGATAAACTTGGAGATTATGGTGATCTTTGAGGTCATTCACAAGCATACGTTATGTGCTGTAGCGCAGTTGTTCTATCTGGAAAGTCTTTAATCGATTTTTCATTTAACAGGTAACAATAGCATCTTCGCTCCTGTCAGTTTGCCACAGTCGAGTGAGTACCGTAACTCTATTAAATGTTTCATTTAACTCTGCTTTTCCTGGTTTCAGGGAAGCTGAATGGGAGTTAAAATCTGAAATCTGGCATGAAAATGTGGGCTGCATTCATTAGGGTTCTGAGAGGATTTTTTTTTTGTACAGGTTTCAGGTCAAATGTCCAGTAAAGAATGTAAAGTCTAAAAACAGTCTGCTTTAGTTTAGTTTTGGGGTTTTTTTCCCCAGGCTCTAGCATGATTTTGCTTCTATTTCGAACGTCCTTGATGATCATTTTGTTTGACTAATGCTACAAATGAAGCAACTTGTTAATTTCATATTACCACTTAGTGAAAATAACTCTTCTGTCACTGGGAAAGGAGGGGTACTTTTGGTACCACAGCTGTGAGGGATACCCTGTATTCATCTGTGTTTTCAGCTTCTCTTTTTACTCTCTTATGACACAGGCACATATATTTTTCCATAATGTGATTAAAATTGCAAACTGGAGAGCACAGGTGCCAAATGTATTGATACAGAGCTCTGTGCACTTCTGAGAGAAAAAGCAAAGGTGTGACAAAACTCACAAATACAGGTCAGGGGGTTGTTTTGTTTCTTAACTTGGAGGATTTCCCCCACCCCCGTAAAAAGGAAGTATTAGAAATGTCCTAAAAAGCTGTAAGAGTTAATATAATCTGTTCAGTTCAGTGTATAATTCTCCTGCTTTAGAAGTGTTGCAGACCTGCTAACGAAGCCTCTAAATTTCCAAATTTGAACGTGTACCCATATGGCAGAGAGAACAAACCTTTCACTCCAAAGCATAACATAAGCATGCGGGCAGACTGCAGGCACTGTGGTAAAGGGGGTAAATTCTGCAATATAGAGAGGATTGCAGAGAAAGTTAAGTGCTCGCTAGGAGTTCACTTTATTTATTTTTCTGTCCTTTAGCACTGCCTGCTAACTGTTGCTGCTTATCTTTGATACTGGAGACCACTTTGTGAGGCATATATCTGATTAAAGAAATGAATGAGAATTTCATACAACTGAAGTTAATGTTTCATGTTGCCATTGAGCACAAAGATCTGCTTATTTGAGTTGTTTTTAGTTTGGCTTAATATTCTAGCATATGTTCCTCAGATATTGCACAAGCAGTAAAATACCTGCTTTTCTCTCTCCAGAGACTTTCTTCAGCTCGTGGGGTAGCTTTCCTAAACTAAGTGATGAGCCTCAAAACCCTCCTCCACTTCCTCCACGAAAAAAGATGGATCAGGATGCTTCTAATGCTAAGGTATTTCTGTCCTATACCGAATAACTTTGATAATAAACCAGGGAACATCGAGCATCATAGAATCATTTAGGTTGGAAAAGACCTTCAGGATTATTGAGTCTAACCATCTAGCCAAGCAGGACTTTGTTAGTCTAAAAGACTTTCAAATGCAGTGCTGCAGTTGCCCTTTTTAAGTTTCAGGTTCCCAATGTCCAGACTCTGCTAGCTACTTTAGGAACATAGTGGTCATATTCGGATCAAAGATACGGCTATGCCAGTATCATGTTTCTGACGGCACCAATAGCAGACATCAAGAGGATTCTGCATCTGTCAGAAGATAGGCTCTTTATCTATACATCTACATTTCTTAAAATGTCATCTTCTCTGTAATGTTGTAGGGAAGTTTAAAGTCGGACGACGATCCTCCAGCAATTCCACCTCGGCAGCCGCCACCTCCAAAGATACAGCCTCGTGCTCCAGCTTACACTAACCCCTTTGACCAGCCGCTGCACAGCCCTCCTCCTCCACCCCCCCGGGACCCTCTTCCTGATACTCCACCACCGGTACCGCTCCGGCCACCCGAACACTTTATCAACTGCCCTCTAAACCTCCAGCCGCCTCCGGTGGGACGCTTGCACAGAGATCCCGACTGGTTCAGGGAGGCGAGCACAGGCCCCAGCTCTCCCGGCACTCCTCCCAGCACACCCTCTCCCAGGGTACTGCGCCGCTGCTGCGTGCTCAGCGCCAGTCACAACAACCTGGTCCACCCGCCTGCGCCCCCGGTCCCACCCCGGCACAATTCGAGCCCTCAGTTACCAAAACTGCCACCAAAGACTTACAAAAGGGAGCTCTCCCACCCTCCTTTGCACAGACTGTCTTTGCTAGAAAATGCAGAAACTCCTCAATGACCTTAGCCATAGTAGTCATTGACACTGGAATAGTATTTGTAAAGTTCCTTTTTTTTATTTATTCAAAAAAGGCAGTGTATTTTAGTACTTTCACAAATTATGCTCTTAAAGTGCTGCTGATCAAGAAAAAAAAGTTTAAATTGGAAAAATAAGACTACACACACTCTAGCCTGCATCTGTTTGACAGCATTACCCTCAGGTGATCAGCAGCATTGCCTTGTTTCACATCCTCAGTGCTGACAGTTATGCCAGTATACAAAATATATCTTTTGCACTGTAAACTACACTAAATGAATTTAAACTGACATCATTTAATTGCACTGAGCCAAAAAAGGTGCGTCTGTGGAATTTTTTCAAATTTGAGCACTAGTGGCCTTTTTTTTTTTTTTTTTTTAAACTAAAAAAAAAAAGCAACGGGATGATTACACAACACAAGGATATGCAGTGTTACCGATTTTAAACCTCTGGCCACTTGCCTTCTAACTTCATGTAAGCTTGGAGGTTCGTGAGTGACAGCTACTGTTCCTGAATATTTTAATGCCATGTCTTAATTGCCATTGATTTGCTGCTGAAGACAAAAAAGAAAAATAGCTTGAAATCTAAATACCAAAATATTCAGTTGGTCTTGATTATTTTGAGAAAGGATGGACAAGGACTACCTGTCTCGGATATTGGAAAGGATCCCTAGTACTTAGCATGCATCTTGTTCAGATGTGCCTTTTTGTTTTGGTAGGCGAAGATGTCTTAAGCTAAAGAGTTGTCTACTGTTCTGGAGAACAAAGCTATATGCCGTGTATGTACAATTGTTTATATTGTATATTTACAGATAATGCTAATAACCTGTATAAATTTAAGTGACTTGAGGCCTATAATACAGTCTGCTACTCTTGCAATCTTATATGGTCAGAAGTGTTTCCTCTGGCTTAGGAACAGTCTTGCCTTCCAAACCTAATAACTTTCTTTAGATCTCACTTAACTTAATCGTGAATCCATTTTGGAAATTGGTAGCATTTAAACCAGCAAACACGTAAAGCTTTATTAAACTTTTTAAACTGATAAGTGAATGGAACTTTTATTTGCCAGTTGAACTACTTGTTTGAACTGGTGTGAGAGTGAGTCTGTTTTACTGGTAGTACTGTAGCAGCATTTATAAAGTGGTCAGAAGCCACATTTTATTTACTGGTCTGTGGCCTTTTACTGTGCTTTGTATCAGAGTTCTTAACAAGATTAATAAATCACCCCAGTCTTAATTTTTAAGAGCTTGAGCACTGTGTGTTCCTTGTAAGGACAAGGTTGGGAATTGCATTTAGTAAGTCTTTGGCAATACAAAGTGCCCCAATTTTCCATGCTGCTATTCTCAGCTGTGGCTGTCCCTTGGTCTGCAGTTGGGCCTGATACACGACAGCTCCCTGGGAGTTTAACCTTTCCCTCCACCTACTAACCCATCAGATGCCTCAGCCCTGTAGATGGAGAAGTGGTTTCTAGATGGAGAAATGGAGCACTGTGGTGGGATTTGCAGCAGCTTAGGCTTCCAAGTCACGCTCTGGCTTTTCATCAGCCTGCCTATACTGCTCCCACCATCTCAAGCATTCCCTCTGGAAAAGGAGAGGCGATATGCCTGGGGAGGGTGCTAATTTTCTTCTCCTGGGAAGATGTAGCTTGCCATCTGTCTCTTGGACAGTCTTCTACTGCCTGTGCCCTTCATGCTCCTTTCCTGAGGAAGAAGAGGGGTAGAATCCATCTGAGGTGCCACCCTGAGGGCCATTCGTGCAAGGAGCAGAACGCACTTTATAAAGGAGAGGTGCTTCATTTTGCAAAAATAATGTTCAAGAAGTCCCAAATTTGAGATGCATGAATGGGGACTGCAGGCAGGAAACGGACGATGCCTTGATTGCAGTTTTTCCTCTGCACCAAAAATGCAGCTCGTAACTCTTTTCTGTAAGTTTGTGAAGAACTCTTCTAGTGGTATCTGGTGGTGAAATTCAGCTCAGTGAACTACTGCCCTAATGCTCTCTGCATAGCAAAGGCAGGCTGTCAGGTTTTCACTGTTCCAGTGATCTGCAGAATAAGCTGAACAAGTGAATTTTTTTATTTAGTTCCTTGTATTAACTCTTTTGAAGTCCTCAGCACCAGCTATTGCTAAAAGAGGAGTAATCTCTTTTCAGACTTCTACATTTTGTGTGTTGTTGAAGGGGAAAAAATCCTCTCCCAAATTTTAAAATATATAGATGTCAGCTTTATACCTTCCTGCACAAGTGCTTAGACCAGAAGCATTTTCAATATACCATTTTAAAATATATCATAGCTTTATATTTTGGTACTGACTCAGCAAAGCCCTTACCAGATCATTTTAAGCTGAGCATCTGCTGATTAGTAATGGTTTCCATATGTATCAAAGTACTTCCTTCCATCAAGACCTTTGTGATGGACTTTGAGGAGAGTTTAAACTTGTGGAAGCAGGAGCATACATTTATTAGGGTTAACCTGGAAATGATGCTGCGCAGGGGTGCCATTCTCAGAACAGGCTTTTTTAGGTGCCAACTTACATTTGAAGTTGACAACCTACAAAAATACCTGGGGGGCTGTGAAACACTTCCTTCTTTTAACTCTTAAACCTGATTGTGAAAGAGTAAGTTTGGGCAGCAGCTCTGAATTCCACAGCTGAAGCCAGAGAAAAAGAAATACATAACTCAGTGGGGCCCAGAATGGTTTGATTAGGAAAAATAGTGATGCGGTTAACAAAGTCTCAAGCCTAGGTCATCGTTCTCTGTTAGATTGGACAGAGGTAGGCATTCCTGCAGGAGCCTCTCGCTGCTATCTGGGGATGTCCTGGGCAGCGAAGGTGACCATTGTTCCTGGTGGGCCCTCAGGACCTGTCCTCTGCCAGGGACCAAAGGGACAGACATGAGCCTGCGAGTCCACGTTGCTATTTTGCCAGTGGCAGGTCATGTTAAGCAAGTCCTGCTGCCTTCCTCAGCCTCTCACTTCTTCTCCCCTGGTGCCCCTTCAGCTGTGCGTGGTCGTGCTCTGCACTGGATATGGAAAAAGATCCTGTGGGTTTTTTGCAGGCCAGGCTTAAAGCATCAGCACCCAGAAGTGATCAACAGCGGTGCTGGGACAGTAAAGCTCCAGGAGGATGAGGGCAGAGGAGAGCAGGAATCTCTTACATTAGATCTCCCAACCGGGGCAGTGATACGAAAACACGAGATAACTTGTGTTAGAAGGCAGCAGCTAAACAATGTTCCTAGCCGCATTTCCCATGCATGAAACGTGACTTTTACCTTTATGGGGCCAGTTCCAGAGTTAACCTAAAGTACATAAATCACAGCATGATTCAGAAAAGGGGCCTTGCTTATGGGTAACTTACCACACAATTAAACTGTCTTCCAAGCGTAACAGGAGCTGGAAAATACAAAGACAAGCATTCCAAGGCAGGGCGGCAGCAGCGATGCCAGTGGCTCAAAGTACAGCGGGTACAGCAACACACGTTCCCAAAGTAACTGTTTGGCTGTGCAAGTGGTCGAAGGCAGGCAGATTCCCACCAGTGCGGTTCGAGGGAATGCCAAGATAGCAATAAATTAACATTTCAGTTACTTCATAATTAGAGGGATAGATAAAAAGAGCAAAAAAAATGCTAGAGGGGGAAAACGTGAAATTGCTGGGTTTGAAGATGGCTTGTGTGGGAAAAGGCAGTTCCCTCAGAAAAGTGCAGATAAACAGATGGAATGTGAACACAGTTAATAGCAAAAGAAACATCTTTCTAGTTGTTTTCAGTGATCCTATTTTGAGTTGCTGAGTTTCAGCGTTTCCCCCTGCTCTGGAGCTGGAATAACTTCTTTGGGTGCTATGGTGTCGCTACAGCAGATCAAAACCAAGAAGGGATAAAAGAAACCATCTTTTGTTTCTTTTTTTCCCAGTTTTCAGAAACACACCACAAGTCTGAATATACCATTTGGAATACCTAGCAAATGCAGTTAACTCCTCCCTGGGGAAGGGAGTGAGCATTGGTAAGAAGTGCTAAGGAATAAGGTAATAAAAACTTTCTTCCACATGTCCAAGGAAAAAATCAAAAGCCTTTGCACTTAAAAATGTTGATGCACAGTCAACTCATGCTCAGCTGCTTTTTTAAAACCTTTTTGTAAGTTTAAATGTTGGATGAGGGTCTACAACACCCATGATTTCTAGCAATCCTCTGGCTGTCGTGGGACTGCATGCCCGCAGTGCTTACAGGCTGCACTGATGAACTTGTGAAGTAGATTTTGAATCACTGTGTGTTAATTTTCAGGCGGTTCACGCGTGGAAAATTTTCTTCACGGCTGCCTTTCCTCTGGCTGATGTTTCATGTCGTCTTTAGTCTGCTGGGCTAAATCAGGAAGGTCTGACTTACTGTCAGACTTACAAGCTCCTGCATGTAGCCTGCAAATGGAGGTTTCTCATCTCTGAGGGAAGTCTGATTTTGTGGCAAATGCACCCAAGGCCGCACTCCCCAGACGAGCGATGGCTGCTGCCGTTCTCCCTTCCAACAACCCGGCCAGTTAACGCGGCAGCTCTGCGTTCGCTCCTCTGCTGCCAGCTAGCACTGAAAACAACTAAAAGTACGCTTTTCTGTCAAGGAAGGATAGCCCGGAATATATGCTTTCATATAATTCACGGCCAACTCGCAGGAGAGTTGGCCAGGAGGGGTTAGGGAGCGGTTTACACGGAACAGCTACCTCGGGGATTCCTGCCGCTTCAGGGGAGCGGCTGGGGCTGAGGCGCGGCCGCCCGGGCGGGTGAAGGGAGGGCGGCATCGATACAGAGCGCGGCCGGGCAGCCCGGAACGCCTCACGGGCACGGCTGAGGTGAGGGAGCTGCCCACGACCGCCATTTCCTCTCACCCGGGCGGGGCGGCCCCGGGCGGGAAGGAGGGAAGGAGGGAGGGAGGGGCGGCGCCGCCGCCGCCTCAGTGCCGCGGCCATGGCGGGCTTCGTGCGGGAGCTGGAGCGGCGGGGCGGACCGGCTCTGCGGCTGGAGCAGCGGGCGGCGGGCGGCGTGGGCTGCGTGGTGTGGGACGCCGCGTTGGTTCTCGCCAAATTCCTGGAAACCGGCGCCTGCCCCCTCGCCCGACGCGACGTTCTGGAGTTGGGCGCCGGTACCGGTGCTGTCGGAATCATGGCGGCCACCTTGGGGTGAGCGGCGCCGGCCGGGGCTTGCGGGAGGGCGGACGGGGCCGCTCCGCTCCGGTTCCCGCCTGCCCGGGCGAGGGCGAAGCGGGGACAACGCTGCGACTGCCGGGAAGGGGCAGGGGCAGGTCCCCGCTGCCGGTTTCCCCACCTCTTATCCCGCTTTTTTTTTTTTTTTGGCGTTATTTACGTGAAATCCTGCAAATTCTCACAAAATGCCCGTTTGGTGCGTGGTCGCTGTGGCGAGGGGCCGGGGCCGGTGGGTCGGGCCGTAACCCCGTGTGTGTGTTCCAGGGCGAACGTGACGGTCACCGACCTTGAGGAGCTGCAGGAGCTGTTGACGGTTAATATAGAGAACAACAAACATCTGGTGACAGGGTCAGTCCGAGCCAAGGTACTGAAATGGTTTGTATGATCCTTTAACGTTTCTGTTCAGCTTTAACGGGGCTTCTGCTCTTGCCGTGTTAAATCCCCAGATACACGTGAAAACACCGCTGTAAAAGGGAAGCTCAGCGTAAGAACACAGTAGTTAACTTCACGCTCAGTCCTTTAGCAGTATGTGCTGTATTATTATCGAAGCTTGTTTTCACCTTTTTTTTTGCTTCTTTTTAGGGGCGAAGATGTTACAGAATTTCAGCCTCCCCCCGATTATATACTAATGGCTGATTGCATTTACTATGAGGAGGTAAATGAGGACTTTGCAAAACCCCTGTAGAAAGCTTCCTTGGGAAGGGTGTGGGTTCAGTGTGAGAAGTGTTGAAATAAATACTGTGCTTGCGTCTTGGCCCCCGTGGTTCAGAGGAATACGTAGAACAAGGCTAGAAAAGGCATTTTTAACAGATTAAAGGCTATCTGAGATTCAACCAGATACCTTTTTTATGCTTAAAAAAAACCCCAAACTTAATATTTGTGCCAACCCCCCGCCCCTTTTTCTTTTACATTGGGAATGAAGTGTGAAGCAAAACATTGTAACTGATAGTTACAAACTGTTTAATGCATTGGTAAATGAAGTTTAATAGTGCCACATTTGCATTGTTTGGGTTCTCCTCACACTTCCCTTGGCAAGGCAAAAGGAGAAGTCATGCTCTGCCTAAGTGGTTGCTGTAGTCCGCCTCACCTCCTCAGCGGGAGCTCTGTAGGATGTGCACAGAGAGCTAACAGAAGCTGCAAAAAAAGGGAAATGACCTGAAGAGCCCTATATCCCAGTGCCCTTTCAGTGGTCTTACCAGCCTCTTGCATTGGTTCCCTGTGTGTTGGTCCTGTTTTGATACGTAGTAGTCTGGATCTTAGCTATGTTCCAAGAACGGTTGAGAAAATTCTCACTTTTGAAACGTGTCAAGAAACAGTCATTGTTGTGTGCCTCAAGGAAATGCCTGCTCAGCAGTGTGGGATGTTTTTGGCTTTGATGCTAGCTCGGTTTTCTTGGTCAGTCTGTGAAACTCTTCTCCTATGTAGTCTCCCTTTCTCCTCTGCTTTCCAGCTTGCCCCCATGTTCTTTTTGTCCCAGTTAAAGTACTAAAAATAACTCCTGAAAAGCAAAACTGGAAAGTTCTCTCTTGGGTGAAGACTTTAGTTAGAGGGTATTGTGCCAGTAAAATGAACTTGAAATCTAAGTGGGAAATACTTAACCTCTTTTGGGCAGTCATTAGAACCATTACTGAAGACACTGAAGGACCTTACTGGCCCTGATACGTGCATCTTGTGCTGTTACGAGCAGAGGACTATGGGAAAGAACCCTGAAATTGAGAGAAAATACTTTGAGGTAAGTGTTTTTAACGTGCGCATTTTGAACACAAGGATAATAGCTTGGATACAGGAGGTCTTTGTATTGGATCAGCTGAACATCAACGGCAGTTGCTACACATACAGATTCAGGTTGACTGCACAAAGTAGAGTTTGTAGCAGGAGAAGCACGTTTGTCTTTACATGGGGCAGAAAATTTGGATGGTGACTTGTGAAATTATTGTCCAACTTAGCAGTAGCGACTTTCTGGATACGTACTGAGCTTTCCTTCCCTCAAAAGGTTGAACTAACCTTTCTTGCCTTACTAATCTTAACTGTATTGATGCTTTTGGTCCAGGCAGCCAGGCTTGCATAGGTTGTTAAAAGCTTCTCTAGCTTGTGATACCTTCCACATTTGCAAAAGGGCCACCATATGTGAGGCAATACCTGTCGAAATCAAAACAATCATTTAGCATATTCCATTGAAAGCAAAGGGAAAATACGGGTAAAGTTTTCCAGAGTAGACTCTGCTAAGTGATATAGCTGCTTTTGCAAAAATTTCCTCCCCCCTCTCCTGAGGGAGCGTTAATAGGAGATATAGTGAAATAGTCCAGCTGTATCTTCTGTGCAGGTAAAGAAAAGGAGCACAAGTAACAGCTGAATCCTCCTAAGGTTGTGGGGATGGCAGTCAGTGCAGGCTTCAACTCTGCACCTGTGAAGTCTGCTGAAAAGTAGCCCTTGTGCAGGAGTACTGGATTGTATGTAGTAATACTGCTACTACAGAAAAGGGGAAGGGCAAGAATTCCAGGGTGATTTGTACATGTTAATAAAAGCACCTCTTTGATAATTAGCCATGCCTCGAACTCTTGTGGGGACCTGTGAGGAGGGTTCCTATAATTGACATCAGCTCTGATGAGGTGCCACTCCTACGATAAACCCAATAGGTGTTTCTGGATGATTTCTGCTCTCTTGTAATTTATTTCCTTCCTTAGCTTGCCAGGGTTCAGCCAAGTTAATCTTCTGAGTGCATTGCAGACTTGATGCTGGGGCTTTTTAGCCTTTTTTTTCCCCTTCCCCTCCAGTTGAGAAGGTTGGCAGACAGAGGCAGGTGCTGTGGTTTGGCTTAGGACTTCGGAGAGTGGAGGAAGCAAATTGCTTTTATCACAAGTTTTTAGATTTTTCTTAAATGTTTCAAGGTGTCTGTAACTTCGAATTGGCGCTGGAGTAGTTAAAACGAGGGTAAACGAGCTGCACGGGGAGAAAAACGGCTTACACGTTTGTAGAGGCCTTTAGTGGAACGGTCTGAGCGTGGTGGTTCCAGCTTCCTAAGGCTTCTTGCCCTCATGCAGTATATTGTGGGACCTTTTTAACTCAACATGCTTAGTTCAAAAGGGTGGTCAGTGTCATTTGAATCGTTTTGTGTGTTCTCTGATAACCAGCTGCTTCAGATGGACTTTGAGCTGGAAGAAATTCCCCTGGATAAGCACGATGAAGAGTATCGCAGCGAAGACATTCATATCATGAATATCCACAGGAAACAAACGGTAGGTTAATTTAACTGGCGCAGCGAACGCTGCCAGGAATTCATAGAGCTGCTGTTTACTTGGCGTAGTGTGAGCGTTCCAGGGGTGAAGCTCTAAAGTGACTGTGAAATACTGTTAGGGACCCTGTGGAACTGCGGACCAGAACCGTGCGTGTACAAAGGAGCTACTTTGTCCTGAAACCCAGCACGCTGCCACGTGCCAGCCTTTGTCTGCAGCAGGACCATCCTTGAGCTGCACGCTGATTTTTCTCTTCTGCTTCCACACTCTGTAGGGCAGTGGGATCTCAAAACTGGAGTTTTGAGGCACCAAAGCAATTAAAATAGTACGCCCACTGCTGCTTTTAGTACTGTGTGCTCTGCTGTACAGCCCTCTCCCCAAAACCAGTCTCTAGACGTGGTACTTGGCACCTGTCAGGCTTGATTAGATCATTTTTTGGTTAATTGATGGAGCAGACAGTTATGCATGAGGAAGATTACTTTGCATATTGCACTGACACAACATGCGGGTCCAGTGCCAAAAACGGGCCACTTAAAAATCAGTACTTTTTTTTAAAATCTCTTCACAGAATTTTCCATCGTGAGATCTTTGACCACAGTATCTGTCCTTTGGCAACTGGTAGAGCTCTGGAGAAGAGGGAGAGGGTATAGAATAACACCACAAAGGGACTGTCTCCAGTGTGGTTTGTGACTCATCTACGGAAAACGGCTTCTCGATGGTGGACTTGGCATGAGGCACCAGAAGAAGTTAGACTAGATCCACTGATTGCGCCTTCCAAGAGGACAGACGTGAGCTGTCGATGTCTGCCAGCTGAGGCAGAGGAAGGCAGAAAACGGAACCAGAGCTTCACCCAGAGCAGCACTGGGTGCATGTTCTGCTTACCTCTGCTTGTTAGAGCAGCGGGCGGCTTGCCGAGTGCTCGCGGAGCAGATCCGAGGACACCGCACCACGGTCTCTGTGAGGAGAAAACTCTCGGAGCGGGCTCAATCACACAGCCCCAGATAGACAGTTAATAAAATTTTTTACACTTGAGATGGGTGTCAGATGGTGGGGTTTGTTGCTTTTTCTTTCAGCCTGTGGTTTCTGTGTCATTCCTGCGTTGCAGAGGTCCTGGGAGTCTCATTCCAGGAGCAGAGGCTGTCGTGGCGGTAGGTACTGCACAGATAGAACACGCACGTGGTCCCTGCGCCTCTGTGAAATTGTTCTTCCTTTTGATTTCACCTGCGCTTTTCTGGTACAACGATCCGCAGCGTTAAAGTTCGACACCTTCAAACGATTCTGGTGAGCAGGCTCGTTGTTGCTGTTGGTATTCCTCACCAAGCTGCCTCTTGTTTTGCACAGCGATGGCTTTGAGATGTAATTTCAAAGTAAATCTCACTTCTGCTCTGTAGCGGCAGCGGCCGTGGCTGCCTGCGCCATCCCGCAGCCCTGGCTGCGCGCTGTGAAAGTAGGTCTGCTGCGACAGAGGTGCTGCTCAACGTGATATGGAACGGCCCGTTACAATTCCTTGTTCACGCTGCGCACAGCACGAGCGGTCCCTGCTTCAGAAACCTGAGTATTTAGGCTAAATGCACTGGGTTTTCTCAAAACCTCAGCTGTTGGTTTGGGGGGAGCCTTGTTTGTGGGCCCCCGGGTGCTTTCTGGGCCTGCCCTGAGCTCGGGCTCCCTTTATCTCCAGCAAGAGCGTTCCTTGCGAACTTCACACTCCATAAAACGCTGTCCTGGCTTGCAAAGCACAACAGTGATGATGAGTGAATGCACAGCAAAGCGAGAATGTAATTTGTCCTAACCGCACGTGTTATTTGTTAACTTGTTATGAAAAGAGCTCCTTAATTAACCGGTGGCCTGCAGGAAGATATTTACTGGCATGTTTACGCCAGCATCACTTCCCTGGTAGAAACTCTTGTTCCAGAAGTGGTGTCTGAAGGTGCGAGAGCCGTGCCGTTTGCCGATAGCATCTCCCTGCAGCCGCAGCCTCTCTGCTGACTGCAGACCCCTGGGAGGAGGGGAGCAGCGTTTCCCAGGGGTTTGGTGCTTGACGGAATAATTGTATTTTATCGATGGGCCGTGTGATTTCAGCGCTTCCCTTTATATACGGGCTCGGATCTCTCGTCGAGGAGAAAAAAGGGAGGAAGTCGTGCTTTTCTCTTCCCCGCGCGCAGCCGCCGGCTGCTCCTCCGTGCCCTCAACTTCATGGCTGTAATGCTAAAGTTGCGAACGTCACCGGGCGAGGGGGACCTTGTGTGTGTGTTGGGGGGGCGACGGGTCCCGTCACCCCCTGCGCCATCTCCCCGTCACCAGCTGCACCCGCTGCGAGGGGGGATGTAAAACCCAACCGCTTCTGCTGCCGCTGCTCGGTCTCTGTGAAGAGGAAACCGCCGCTAACCAGGGGAGAGGGGGGGGTGACGTGCGCGGTGGCTGCTGCGTCTTGTCCCTGGAGCCACAGGATGAAATGGCTGCTATTTTTTTTTTTTGCGGGGGGCGCGGTGGAAATAAGGGCTTTTGGAAAGGGGATCGGGATCCTCCTGCCGGGGCTGAGCTCCGTGGTGGCTGGGGACGGGGGTGGCTGCCGTGGCGCAGGGATTACTGCTCTTAACCAGGAGCAGGCGTGGGGCCCTCGTGGAAAACGGGGCGCGAGGGAAACGCTGGTCCTGCTTCTTGCCTGCCTCACCCATCCCGTTTGTCCCCGTCGGGTTTTTTTTTTGTCTCAGCCCTGTCCCTTTGGGGAGAGTGTGCGTCGGCTCACCTAAACACGGGGTCTCTTCGACGAGGTGCCCGGCATTGCCTGCGCGTGGCTTTGCCGGTGTCGGGCTCTGCCCGGCCCCTGGGGCACAGCTCCCATCCCTGCCAGCACTGTACCGGCCCAAATCTGCCCCATCGCTCTCCATATGGGAGAGCTCATCCCTCCCTTGGCTCCAGCGGGCACACAGCCGCCTCCGAGCTGGCTGCCGATGGAGCCAGCAGCACCAAAGCCACAGTGTCCGAGCTGGGTACGCATCCTCCGCATCATCTTGCCAAAACTTGATTACACCCTCGCAAGAGAGAGCAGCAAACCTCCTGTGGGAGCCGGTTCAGTGCCACCGGTCGCAGGCGGAGGTGTTTGGGAGACCGGGGCGTTTGCCGAACATCGTGCTTAAATAATGGAAATTTTCTGGAATCATTTCAACACCAGCTCGAATGACGGGGAACACGCTGCGCGGGTTGCTGGTGTGGAGGTCGCCGGCGATTTCCACGGGAGAGCCGCGATGCTCGCGCGCCGGGGCGGCATCACCTCGTGCTCGGGTCAGACCGCAGCCTTAGTGGGTGGCTCATTCCCGCCCGGTCCCTCCAGTGGCACCCGCATCTCGGTGACGCCGATGGCAGTGCCGTCACCCTGTGGTCCCGCTGGGGCTTTGCTGGGCTGCTTACTCCTTGCTGTGACAGCCGGTGTAGCTTTTCACTTCCACTTAGATCGACAGCGAGGGCACCTGGATGCGGTCTGGGATGGAGCACAGTGTCTAATGCCAGCTCAGCACCAGCCACATAAATTGCTGAGCACTTCTTGTCGCCATATTAGTCACGACACAGCTCAGAAACCTGCGAGACCTCAGGAGATTCACCCTTGACATACCCTGATTATTTTTTTTTTTTTCTTTCCTAGGAAAAGCACGGGATGCGGGGCAGCTGCCACAGAGTGCGCCGGTGTCCGGATCCAGCCATCCGTGAGCAATTCCTGCGCTTCTCCCGGCGCTGCTGCAGAGCCCCCCGGGATGTCGTGGGGCCAGGACCTGCACCCACGCATCCCCCGGGGCTGGTGGCTTCGCTTGGGAAAGCCTGTCCTCTGCAGCTGTATAATCATTTTCCGTGCATGTAATCCTGGACAAATGGATTTTCCTCTTAGGAAATACTTCTTGCCTGTGGCATTAAGAGATAGTGTTAAAAAAGGCTTTGTATTACAGCGGATCTGCTCCTGCTCCCACCGACTGCAGCGGGTCCTCGGTAAATGGGCAAGTGGCTCAGTTAAACTGCGTCTCTGGTTCATTTAGAGGGAGCAGATGCCCCCGAGCCTGCCGTTGTGCCATTTCCAGAGCCTCAAGCCGAGGAGCTGCTGCGAACGGCACAGCAACGCCGTCACTCGCCCACTCGGCGACGGGAGATTACGTACGGGGGCTCCCATCCCCAGCTGCGCTTGCCTTCTGCCTCGTAGGTCCCTGAGAGGCGGCTTGTGCCCGGCCGAAGGAGCGAGATGATGAGCGCAGGATCCCGGTTCACACGTGCCCTACTTGGGAAAAAAAAAAAAAAAAAAACAAAACCAAACCCAAAACTGCAGCGATTTCCTCTGTTTTCTGCAAAAGGGCTGGGCAAGGCTCCCTGGGGACCGTGGCAGGCACGGCACCCGTGGGTGACCGTGACGCCGGCCTCGTTAGCGGCGTTTCACACCCCAGGCGTTTTGCCAGCCCGACCTGGGGACGCTCCGCCGTGGCTCCTCGACCCGGCGCACGCCGCAGGCACGGTCCCGCGAGCGGGAGGGGAGGGTTTCGTCGGCGCCGCGCGCTTTTGTGGCTGCCGGCGTGTGGGATGCGAGGAGAGAGATCGCAGCCGCCTTCTCCGCCCGCTTCCCGAAACGGCGTCGGTTCAATCTGCCCAGGGCTTGCTGCCGGTGCAGCGCCCTGTCATTCCCCGTGGTCCAGCAGTCATCTCCTTTCACATCCCAATACAAAAAAAAAGTTTATTTTCTGCTGCTGAGCAAACAGCGAGGGGTTTTTTTGCAACAAAGACGCCAGAGAGTGCTCGCTCCTGTGCTGGTGGGCGACTACAGCCGTGGTTTTCAGCCCTGAGTACGAGTGTTTGGGTGATCCCAGCCCCGGGGAGCGATTCGGGACCTCGGCAGGGTGATGGTGCAGATGGTCCATGCTGGCGTCGAAGGTCTGTGGTCTCTTTTGAGGATCCCCTTCTCCTCCCAGCCACCGTCCCGTGGGAAGGGGATGGAAGATGCCGATGAGCAGAGAAAGCGGTGGCTGCGGTTCTGGCAAATGTTTTTTGGCCTTTGGAGACATTTCTGGAGGATGCTTCCTGCTGCCCTTGGGGATGGATGGCTGAGTCCGCCCCCGGTTTGCTGTGGGAGGTTTCACCTATCGCTGCGAGCTGTGAGACCCGTGTGCCTGAGGCTGCGTGGCCCGCAAGCAGCACCTCCATCTTCATGCCTGTAATTAGTGTGTGCCAATTATTTCTGCCCTTGCCAGCTCCCATGTGGGATGTGGGGGCAGCTGAGGGCATGTCGGAGTGACTCGGAATGGGTGGCGATGCAGGGCTCCTGCTTTGGCTTGGTTATTTTTTTTTTTGTTCTTCTTGCACTTGTGGGTTTGCTTTGCTTTTTTTTTTCTAAAAAAAAAAAAAAAGGAAAAGGCTGCATAAGGGAGAAGACAGCAGTGGGCGAGAGGGAGGTGGGGATGCCTTGGGGAAGCAGCCAGGCTGGAGACGGCTCTGGCCGAGCTGGGACATGGTCCCTGGTACCCTGCCAGCGCCGGCTGGGAAGCGCAGGCAGCCCCACGCTGGTGGCCGGTCTGGCTGCCGGCAGGATGGGAAGGACGCGTGGCATGGCCCGTCTCCACGCACGCCGCCATGAGTTCACCCGTTTCCTTCCTCTCGCGGCAACCGGGCGGGCAAAAGTCACGTTTCTTCCCGTTGCTTCTATGCCCTGCCCCTGAGGAGGTTTTTGCTCGCGGCGATGCAGCGCTCGGTGGCCTTGAGGTCCCATCCTGGCACGTCCCCATCCCGGCACGTCCCGGTCCCTGCTGACCCCGCGCTTCCCATTGTGCCCGAAACCTCTGACTCATCCGTCTCGTGGCCAGCGGCCGGGGCCGAGCTGCTCCGCTCCAGTGCAATCCCCGGCGTGTGCAATCCCCGGCTCACCGGCATTTCTGTTCTCCTCCGGGACAGCAGAAATCGGACGCTTCTCCTCCTGCTCTGACCGGCCTCCAAAGCCCGGCTCTCCTTCGGCTCAGCTTCAGCAGAACCCTGGCCCGAGGCCCTTGGTGCAGGGTGTTAATTCACCTCTGGTTAGGACCTGTGCTGCCCCAAGGAGGGGAAAAAAGTGCAGTTGTGTCTCTGATGGGGCTGGATATGACCCCGGGCTGGCTGGCTGCTGCCCGGCTCACCATATGCATCCTTGCCCGCATGCTGGGACCGGTTTTCGTGCCCAGGGTGATGCACGGACCCGTTCCCATTGCAGGCTCTGGGAATCCGGTCTGAAGCCGTGGATGAAGTCGTTAGTGACAGTTTTCTGCACGTGATTTGGCAGCAGCTGCACGTTTTGCTCCCCCTGCACAGGCTGGCAGCGCGGGCTTAACCCAGTTGATGTGTGGTGGCTTCTGAGGGCTGGTGAGGCCATCTGGAGATGTGTTGTCCACACGTCCCCATGGATTCCCAAGCTCCAGCCACCCTCGGTGAGTGCAGGATCCCATAAGATGCCTTAAATAAAAATAAAACAGAGAAACAACCTGGCACGTGCTGCCCTGAGCATTGCCCCAAAAGGAAAAATCACTCTTGCCGTACCCGGCGGGGCATCCTGGAGGGGCTGCGGGCTCTACCTCCCGTTGATGCCGGCTCATCCATCGCTCCCAACCCGGAGCAGGATACGAGCTCATGAGCAAGACACCATCAAGCAGAGGTAAATGCGGCAGCCAGGCGTGCAGCAGGGAGGAAGGTGCTCCGAAAAGCCCCGTTTGGGGAAGCAGCGTGTCCCTGCACACCCGTGCCCTGGGGCTGCCGTCACCTCCTTTCCTGTGCTCCCAAAACTCTCCTCGCGGTGATATCCGTGGCGGAGAGCACGGCTCAGCTGTCCCCAGGCTGCTGCTTCACCGTGCCAACCGTGTTCAGGTGCTAAATCCAGCATGGCTGGGTTTTGGGCAGTGCATCCTTTTTTTGGGGGGAGCGCAACATTTTGGGGGGGGAGTGCATCACTTTTTTAGGGGATGCGCATCATTTTTGAGGGAGTGCATCACTTTGGGGAGAGCAGCGTGGGTTCAGGGGTTCCTTCCCTGCCTTGGCTCACAGCCTTTTCCACCGCACTCAGGACCTGGGGACCTCCAAGGGCTGTGGCACGCAAAGAAGCCGAGTGGGATAGGGCAGGCGGGTGCCGGGAGCCCCGTGGGAGCCCCGATGTCCCCACGGGAGCCGGGAGAGCCCCATCTCCCTGTTCCCCACCGCCCACGCCGTGGCTGAGTCACTCCTGCATGTTCAGTCCGTCCTGCCCCGGCACGGGCAGGAGCTCCCCGGGGCGGTTTCGCACCCACCGCCCCGTTTCCTCGGCCAGCCCTATTTAGATGCCCAATTTCCTTTTGGTTTGGATGCGAAGAAAGAGTTAAGCAGCTACAGGCTTGTGTGGATTTGGGCCAGATATTTAAAGATCCACGGCTGGGAAAGGAAAGGGGAGGTGTGATGCTCTCCAAACGCTCTCCGCAAACACCTCGGAGGCTCCCGCTGCCGGTGCCGTCTCCGCGCTCCTGGCAGCGACTGGTGGGGGAGAGGCAGAAAATGCCTTTCTCCTATTTTTAGCGCTTCGGCGGTGTCATTAGAATAATCTGGGATTGGAAAATGTTGCTGTGCAAAATTGCCCGGCAAGGAAAAACTCAAAATGTAGAGGTCTCGGATGCCGCAGGGTAAAGGTGATGGGGATGGAGAGGAAACAGGCGGCCGTGGTCAAACGAGAGCTGCCCGGGGAGCGTGGGTGGCGATGGGGGTGAGCCGTGCCGAAACGACGCAGAGCAATTTAATCGACGTGGCCTTAATAACATCCCAGGAGAGGAAGGTTTAAATAGAGTCGAGGTGCCTCCCAGGGAGGGTTATCCAGGCTAGCGGGACGTGCTCAGCCCTGCGCCAGCGCTGGGGACGCTTTTGCAGCCTTGTCGGCGATGCCACCAGGCTCCTTGCCCTTACCGCGACCATGTCCCCTTGGTGCAGCCCTTGCAAACACCCCTCTGGAGCCCGGCGTGCTGGGAATAAAATAAATCAGGAAGGGCTGAGCGTTATATGAAGAGCTGAGCTGAACGGAGGAGCTCAGCCAGGCCTTGTCAGCAAATGTCCCCCTGCCGAACCGGGACCAAACCGGTAGAAATTACGCCCAGAAATCGCACCCCTCGGAGCCGGAGCTCGTGCAGGAGCCCTGCGCTGCGCTGGCTCGCAGCCGCCCGCTGCCCCGCACGGGTCTCGTGCCCTCGTCCTCCTTTGCCCCTTGGACAACTTGGCAAAGTCCGAAGCTAAACATTAGCTCAGGTCTCGGAGCAGCTGCCGATGGCCGACGTGCCGCCCTCCGCTGTCCCCTGGCCGGGTCGGACCTCGTCCCCTTGGACTCAGCCTCCACCTCCATGCATTTCTCCGCTTGATTTAAGGTGCTGCCTGGGGCCAACCGTCACTTACGCACCTTTTCCCCCAACCTAGGCCCAGAAAGGCAGCATCTCCCCGGCGGCACATCCCCGGTGCTCCCCACCAAACCCCCTTCCCAGTGCCGCGTCGCCTTTGCGCCCTCCGGTTCCCCTTGCACCGCTCCTCCTTTCTGTCCTGCGAGCTTCAGCCGTCCCAAAAATATCTGATTTCACATCCTGATCTTGCAGCTCGAGTCCATACACGTCGCTGCCCCGGCAAAGGCTGCAAAGACAAACATTTGGGCTGTTTATTTGGCTGCACCCTGTTCCTGGTGGGGGTTCGTCGGGGCTGTCCTGCGTTTGTACCTCCATCGCGAGCCTTTTTTTTATTTTTGCAAATCAGATCGTGGGAAAAGCCGTTGGCGGCCTTGGGAGAGCGGCCGGGTCGGAGAGCATCCTTCCTCCTCCCAGCCATCCCCCGTGCGGGGTCGGAGAAGGACCAGAGCATCTTCCTCCGCAACTGGACGTGTGACACGGAGCTCGGAGGCTCATGGCAAAACCCGTGCAAACGGCTATCAGGTCCTGGAGGCTGAATTGGACCTGCGTGGGTGTGATGGCTGCCGTTCCGCTGCTGTTCGGAGTGTCGCCTTGAAAGCCGTTGCTTCGGCCAAACCAACTGGGAAAATGGGAAAAAAGAGTCACCCCAAGCGGAGCGACAGCCACGAGTCCCAGACCACCTCCCATCCCTCACGCCAGGGGCTATGCCTTGCCCAGACGCACCTCCTGGCTATCCGAAGGCCCTTTTTTGGGGGGAATAAACCCCTCCAAAGGGCAGGGATGCTCCTTCCCAGCCCCAGCAGTGCCAACCCACAGCACCCGTCCCTGAGGGACCCCACGGAGGGTCCCCACGTGTTCGCCGGCCGCTGGATCTGTTTGAACACCCGCCGGGCCGGGAGGGTGGAGCACGATCGTTGCACGGTTAATTGGATTTGGCCGCTGCGACAGAAGGGCCGGGGATTAGGGCGCAGGGGAGGAATTACTGGTGGGGGCAGGAGCTGCCCTCGGGGTCTTTTGTCCTGGGGGATTATTCGTGGGGGCTGACAGACGGGGTTTGATGTCGCGTTCAGGACGGTCGGTGTAATCTCTTGTCGCAGCATCGCGGGCGGCCCTTGGGGACGGGGGGGGCCGTGGGGTTCACCCCCTCCGTGGACAAACCTCCGGGCTCTGGTCGGGCTGAGGGCTCGGTGTTGTGGATGAAGGATGCTCCGGGCACCTTTGCATGAAGGAGGCTGCTCTGTCCGCCGCCAAGCGATGGGAAGGGGCCATGTCCCCCACCATGCGCTCCCCAAAAGGATCGGCAGCTCCTGAAACCCATCCGATACAGCTGCTAGAAAACGATGGAGTCATCCTTCCCTGGTGATGTCCTGCGGTATTTAACAGCAGCTGGATGTATCCTCCATGCAGCCCTTTTTGACCCTGTTTAGCTGCTGGCGTTGACCGTATCTGCAGGGTCGGATTCTGCCCCTCCTGGGACCAGGGGTCTCTAAAGCAAACAGGGACTGGAGTTGAGGCAGAGGGGTGAGCAGCTCTCAGGAAGGGGCTGTGCTTTTTCCTCCCATTTCTTGCTGACAAAAAGCAGCTCAGAGGTTCCCAGTGGAGGGGGGAAACACCAAAAATGCCATAAAGGGATTGTGGATGCCGGCTCCAGCTCCACGCAGGGAGAGGGGCATCACGGGGGGCTCCTCCAACACCCCTGCCCTGCCACGGGGTTCCTGCCCTGCCACAGCGTTCCCGCTCTGCCAGAGCAGCTGAAACGCCTCATTTCCACAAAAATGAATGAGAAATGAGCTCTCCAAATCCTCTGGACATTGGCCATCCTGCTGCCGAGGTTGCAGGGAACCCATCAGGAAAACCCAACCGGGGGGTGGGACATGTAGTCCCCCGGACCCAGGATTTGCCCGATGCGCTGCACAAAAACACCTAATTAGTGTTAAACTAACAAAAAAAACCCCCACCCCAAACCAAATAGCTGCTGCAGTTTTTGATGCATGGCATGGATAAGGCCCCCCCTGCAAAGCTGTGCCAAAGGGAGGGGGCTGCACGTGGCCGCCCATCGTTAACGGTGGCTGTTTCATTTCCTCTTGAGCAAGGCAGGGGGTTTGCTCCGTGACCAGCACCGGATGAGATAAACTCGCCCGAGGAACGCAAACGCCCTGAGCCATGGCGTGGGGGGAACCCGAGATCCCCCGGGACTCTTTTGGGATTTGCCGCGGAGCTGGGAGATGACGGGCAGTCGCCTTGTCCCGCCACCCAGGGCACATCCCTCAGCGGGGCGTGCGGCGGGATTTTGGGCAATGCCGGGCTTGGGGATGACGCTGGCTCTGCTCCAGGTTAGCCGGCAGCTGATAAACCAGCCGGAGCACGGCCGCTCCTCCGGAAAAACTGAAATTCAGGAGAAGCCGGTGGAGCCGAGGGAGCGATGTTGCGTAGGAGCTGGAAGTCACCAAGTCACCTCCCTGCGCAGAGGCTGGCCGGGGCCACCCGGGGCATCCCCCGAAATGAAGCATCAGTCAGGCAAATTCAATATGCTGTGGCGGTGACGGGGAATCCCAGGGGCAAATCCCGGGGACCCGGTGGTGCTGCGGGAGCCAGGTCAGACCGTGTCGCCCGTCACCCCTTGTCTCCGCAGGGCACTGCCATCCTCTCCCGCCGGGAAGGTCCTCCCAGATTTATTTTGGGAAACTGGAGAGAGAGCACGGCTCATCCCTGCTGCCACCGTCCCACTGCCCAGGGTGGCAAAGCTGCTGCTGGCAGAAGGAGCAGCCGGCACGCTGGCCAAACCGAATTTATCTGGGGGGGGGGCCTGGGGGAACCGGGGAACTGCTCGGGACAGCCCGAGCCGTGCAGGGCAAGTTTGAGCAGTCCGGGAACAGGTAATACCTGCTGCACCTCATGGCAGGGATTACGGGCGTAGCTGCTGGGGCGTGCACGCCGGGAAGGCAGCAGCGGGATGGGATGGGTAAAACCCTGCAGCCGAGCCTGCGCCACGCTCCCAGCCGGCTTCAGCCCTAAAAAAAAAAAAAGGAGGATGAGCGGCAGAGGGGGTCAGGGGGAAGCAGACATGCCCTTCATAACCCCCCCCCCCGTCGGTTTGCTCCGGGTGGTTGGCAAAGGGAACGCCGCGGCAGGGTATTGCCCCGTGGCCGGCACAGCCCGGGAGTGACGGGCAGAGGGGAGACGCAGGTGCCGGCGTGCCCGGGGAAACTTCAAGAAATCTCCTTTTACACCCAAATCCCCAATTCGCAGCCGAACCCCAACGTCAGTGGGGTTCGGCAAAGCCAAGAGCGTGATTCACCGGGGGGGGGGGGGGGGGGCAAAACCGGGTGCTGCCGTAGGGTTGCTGCAGTGTTGCACGCCGTCGTGCGCTGAGCATCAGCGTGGGGTCTGCTTTCAGCCTGACAGATGTCTTTTGTCAACAGGTTTTTTTTGTTTTTTTTTTTTTTTTTTGACTGTATCGAAACGTGGGAGAGCAGCAGGGTTTTACGCCACGGAAAGCGGTGCTCAGCGTCCACTGTGCAGGAGTTAATTGGTTTTCTTTATGCTAATTGCGAGGGGAAGTGAAGAATGCCCTTAATTGGAGGGCAAATCAGCCGTGCAGAACGGGCTCGATTTACCAACCCAGGCACAAAAATCCCAGCTCTCACCCTTGCCATAGCAACGCGGAAATGCAGGGTATTCTGCTCATCCAGCCAAAAAAACACCCGGGATGCTCTCCTCGGGGACATGCATTCCCCTTACTGGTGAATGGGCCCTCCCCAGACATCCCTGTGGGGAAAATTAAGACTCAAAGCAATATTTCCTGGGGTTTAAAAGACTCCTGGGGAGGTCTGGTTGCAAGGGACAAGCACAAGCTTCGCCTTGTGCTTACCTGATGGTGTAATGGGGTCTGATGGGACCCGTCTTGGCTGGAGGCATCTTGTGTAAGAACCCAACACTGAGCCCTGGGAAGGATGCTTGGTCCGGGGGGGGGGACCACCCCGTTGACCCCAGCTTCTCCCACCCCTCTTCCCGACGTGCCCTAAATCCGGCCATTCGGCCGGATTTAGGGCACGTCGGGAAGAGGGGTGGGAGAACGGGGTCCCCCTCTGCACCACAAGCCACAGAACTGGGATGTAAAAGGCTTGCTCCGGTTTGCAATCCGTCACATGCCGCTGCATCCACCAAAAAGGGATTTATTTTTCCAGCTCTCGCAGCCTCTCGTCAACCAGCTTTGGACCGAGCCCATCGCTGGGCTGCCGACGAAGGTCGAGGTGGTATTTGGGATCAGGAGGGTGCATGGTGCAGCGAGAAACACACATTTTTGGCCCCAAGCACCAAAAATAGTGGAATAATAAATAATAATTTAAAAAATCCCTATTGCGAAGCAAACTTCTCCTGCACAAATCAACTGGTTTGGGGAAGAAAAACTGGGACTCCTCACCCACTGAGCCTTTGCAGACCCTCCCCATTTTGCAGGGATGGGGAGAGTCCCGTGAGCCCATCGGCTTCATGATGGGGAGTGAAATTTGGGAGCTTTGCAGGGGCTTTGGAGAGACCCCGGAGTTTGCCTCCGCAGCCACTCCCACAGGGAATTCCGATGTTTTCTCCTCTTCCACTTCCAAGCTCGAAACATCCCTGCTGGGACAGCTGGTTACACAGGTCAAAAAAAAGCCGTGTGAGTATGAAAATCATATTGAAAAGAGCTGAAACTTAATTAGGTCACATCCTTTAGCAGCAACTTGTGATCTGGCAATGCAAATCACAGCCTGCCTTCGTGCACACACCCGGGCTGGTGAAACCCTCGGCCGATCCTTGTGCCAAAATTGGGGTTTGCTCCTGGGCTAAACATCTTTCTGCCCCTGATTGCAGCCTTCCCCGGGTACAGGGAGTTTGCAGAGCCGCATCCTGCGGGCACGGCCGACTTTCTTTCTTTCATTTTCGCTGCATGTCATGTGTAAGACACATTGGAGAGATAAAAGAAGGGAAGATGTGGGGAGGGACACGGGTGGCAGTGGGGGACTGGGCATCCCGGTGTCTCTGCAGGCTTGGGGTAGGGAATGGGGGCTTGCTGACACGCCGTTAAATCAAAGCTCCTTAAGCAACCTCAGCTGAGAAAGGAGAATAACTCTAATTTACAGCATCGCACGCTGAGGCTCTCTCTGGAAAATATGACAGCGGTTAATGAGGAAAGCACGCCGGTGTGATTTCCCTCCGAAGCTGAGCAGCTGGGGAAAAAATCAGGAAAACGTGGTATCCCTCCAGTTTGCTGTGAGGTGAAACCCTCCTGCGGTTGTGTTTTGGGGTGTCAGCCTGGCTGTGCCCGAAGAGAAACCGCGGTGGTCATCGTCCCCGCCGGGACTGCGGCGTGGGCGATGCTCGGCAGCACCGGGGGCCAAAGTCAATCACGGAGTCGGTGCCGTCGTTCCCACCAGAGCTTTCCCAAGGAAGCAAACAGGCACCGTCAGCCTCCCAGGAGTGGGACTTGGGTCAATATTGACCCTCTCGTTAATCTACGCCCGCCGGCGTCGCGTGGGTGCCATCGATTGAGGAGCGGCACGATTGCAGGCTCCGAGGTTCGCTCTCGGGCTTTGCGGCGCTGAGATTTGACAACCCCCTCCCCCCCCCCGTAATGGCTCCGTGCTGGGACTGGTCCACGCATCGCAGCGCCCATCTTTTGGGGGAAAAACCCAGTGTTTTTACATGACGTGCTGTCCAGGAGACTGTGCACATGCTGGGTCTAAAATCATGGGGAGAGCTCGCTGCTGGACCCCTTAGGGTTTCTCAGGATCCCCCCATCTCTTGCAGCCTCCGGGATCAAACAACTCTCCACTTCCAACTTTGCAGCCTCTGGAAAATGAAGGGGAAACCTTCTCCTAACCCTGCCAGTGGCTTTTCCACCAGATATCTGTGATCCAGCCTCCTGCAGTCCCACTTCAGACATCTCAGATATTTGAAGACGTACACGCGCTTTTAGGTCTTGGTTTGGGAGAAGAAACCAGGGCCACAGCTATATTGCTTGGCAACAGATTTCCTTCCCAAAAAAAAATAACCAACTCAACCCCAAGCGTTATATATAATTCAGTGGAAAGGCCTGCAGGCAACGCCCTGCAAACGCTGTCAGGGCAGTCTGAGCTGTGGGAGCTTTGTGGAGGGGATATTTTGGGAAGACGGGGGCTGGTGCCAGGAAGACAGGGCTGCTGAGATGTGGAGGGGGGTTGCTCCCAAGACTTCACACTCGTGTAAAGAAAGGGCAGAAGCACCCAGATCCAGTCCCGGAGTCTCCCACAAACCAAGCGAGGATGACGTGTCTGCCCAAAAAAATCACCCGACAACACCAGGAGCCACATCAGAGTCCTTTTTCCTTGCCGTGACCCCCCCCAGCAGCCATCTAGCAGCATAAAGGGGCTTTAGCTTAAGCAAAAAAAGGAGGTGCTGTGGCTTGAGCACAAAGGTTTTGCCCCAGAGTAAAACACCGGGTCCAAACAGGCGTCACCGGCCTCAGGTTTGGGAAGTCCATGCAGGACCAGGTCGGGCTCTGCAGTCCCGGCTCACAAACGTCCCCATCTCCTCCGTGGTTTTAGCCAGTACCAGCTTCCCTGCAGACACCGGTAGTGGTTAAGCATCCCAAGAAGGGGATGCTTTTAGCTGTGGATCCATCAAACACCAATCTAGATTAACCTTTGCCATTTATTTATTTATATAAAAACCTTTGCAATTTAAGCTAGCAGCAGTCATTGGGGTTTTTTCACTTTCACTTACAGCGTTCAAAGGCAGAAAGCAGCATTTGGGCGGCTTTCATGTTTGCATGTTGTTGCCAGCGGGACGTTAGGTTGGGAGATGTGAATATATATAAACCAGGCGGACACCCACGGGCAGGAGCGGGTGCAGAAAGGGTCCCCCCCGCCACGTCCCCACTCAGCTGCCCTGCCGCTGGCTTTCGAGCTGCTCTCCCCTGGTTTCGTTCGTCGCCGCAGGGATGGAGTTGGAGATGCACGGAGACCCTCCGACATGCTTTTTGGCAAAAGCAACGCTGGTGCTGCCGTGCCGGGCTCCAGTGGCCATCTCCAGCAGTGTGACGTCTCACCGCCGGCGGTGCGAAGCAGGGGCTGGGTGAGCTCACCCCCAGTGCGCAGAAGTAGATTTATATCTAATTTAAATCTACATTTAAAGGCATTTTGCATCCAGCGCCGTGCCTGACCACGGCCCCACGCACGGGCCGTAGCCAAGTTGAGCGCGTTAGATGTTGGCTCTGCTACAGAAACATCATCCTGCTCTTTTTTTTTTCCAAGAGCTCCAAGCTGACAAAGCAGCTGGCGTGGAAAGATGCTCGGGGAGCTCGCGCCGCTGCGCTGGATCACCCGGCCCTGGCAGCAGGGAAGAGCTGCTGGTCCTCCCGCTCCTCCGCCCCAGCTGGCATTTTGGTGGGAGGGAGCGGGCAGCACAGATCCCACCAAAGCTGATGGAGACGTTTTGGACCCACGGGGGGATGCCGAGCCCCCGACCCGGTGATTCTCCAGGAATATGGACCGGGAGCCCGCAAACGAACACGCCACGTGCAACCCCCTTTCCAGCACAGGCAGGGTCTTTGCCAGGACAAGCAGTGCCAGCACAGCTGTAGTCTGGATTTCCTCGTGTCTTTGGAAGGCAGCTTCACGTCTAGCATTAATTGCTTTCTTAATTACTACCGTCACCCTCCGCACCCTCCCGCGGTGTCTCGCAGGGAGCGCTGAATGACATGCTTGTTTGCGACACTGGATCACCCGGGTTTGTTTTTTTTTTTTTTTTTCAACCCCGTTTATTTATTAGCTGGCATTACCTTCCAAGCCAACCGGATTTAACATTTTTGTTCCAGTTGGCAAAGATTTTATTGACCGTGGAGAGGCAGAAATTGCCCATCGCCTGCTGGCTTGACGTCCCAAACCCAAAGGGAACTGGGGAAGCGGCAACTTGGGCATCATTTTTTCCTCCGCGCTGCTCGCGAAAGCCTCGCTGTTGGCACTTAACTTACTCCAGACACACACTCTGTATATATGCACATACATTCCTTGGCCATGCGATCAGACCGGAAAAGATTGCATTCAGCCTAAGAACCGCAGCGGGAAGGAGGCCGGGGAAAAGCTGTGCATTAACCGACACGAGAGCGCTGCAGCCTCCAGAAAAGCTGCAGTCAACACTTTTTTTTTTTTTTTTTTTTTTTAGGAGACGTGGTGCTAAAAGAGGAACCGCCGAGGGATGTGTGGTTGGAAAGGCCTAGATGGGTGTGGGGAGGAAAGCTCTTTTATTTTGGCAAAGTCCTCCTCCCTCTTGCAAATCTCTCTCCGCAGAAGGACTTTGTGCACTACGAGGGTCTGCCTTTGCATTGGCAGCCCCTCTCAGGATCCCGCACCAAGGGCACTATCAAGATGCCACCGAGCCAGCTTCTCCCATGAGCCTAGCTTTTATTAGTCGCCTCTCCTGCCGCGGACCATGGCAGCTTCAGTGCCACCCAACTGAAGGTTGGCCGAGACCACCTCCCCCAGCCGGGACTCGCTCCCTCCCGGGACCAGGTCAGCAGGGCAATGCCCAAACCATATCCCAGGTCTGAGCCGTAACCGGATCCAGGCACCATCCCCGCACTCGTACCCCACCACGTATCGGGGCAGGGTGGGTTTCTGGACGGCGGCAGGGTTGCAGCCCAAAGAGCAGCCTTGTGGCAAGAGTTTTGCTCTGGTCCCTCAAGCCTTGCGCTCCAGCTTCCACTCTCTGGTCCCACCAAACAGCCCCTCCAAGTCAGCGTTACACAAGCTCGGCCACCCCGCGCCCCCAGACCCTGACCGCCACGGCTTTTTGGATGGCCGAGCAACAGTTTTGTTGCTCCGAGCGTTGGGTGTTCGGGCACGAATGGGGCGAGCGCTGCGCTTTGCTCTGAGCATCGTCGGAGCAGGATCAGATGCTCGGCGCAGGCGCCGGTGGGACCAGGAGCCGCGGCAGGAGCGGGGCTGAGCCCCCGGTCTCCCCCCCCCGACCGACGCACGGTTTTCGTGCTAAAACAGCTTCCCATCGGAGCGGTGCTGCGCCGGGGCGTTAAGCGCATCAGTTACTCACCGGTGCCGCACCGGCATTTGCATAATTTCAATTATGTTTCCAAAACGGGGAACAGGCTTTGACAACAACAACTCTGCAGTACCTTGAAAAATCAGAGAAGATGGAAAATCGTCATCTCGGACCTGATGGCCCTGCAAATGCCTTCCACTGGCATAAACTCAAAGGTGTCGTCGCAGTATGGAAAAGGATGTAGCAATCCAGGTTTTGCCATCGAAACCGATGGAAATAAACAAGTTTGAGGAAGAAAGAGCCTCCCCCCAGGTACTGCTCTGCCTCTCTGCCCGGTACCTGTCACCCTCCTGTCCCCGCCACCCTCCACGCAGCCCCCGTCCTCGCCCCATCCCTTGCCTCCCCCAGGAGCATCCCAACTACCGCAGCTTCTGCCTTTCCCCATTTTTCTCCTGCACCTGGAGGCAAAAGAAAACCAGGGCTGATGGAGCCGGCTGTGCCCCCCCTCCCGCCTCCCTGTATCTGCCATCGGTGTGTTGAGACATCGCTGCCTACGAGGAGGGTGCAACAGGATATTTATTCTTCATTAGTCACCTCACCCTCCCTATCTGTCATCTGCAAGTGCCCCGGCTTGAACTGCAGGTTTCTAAGCAGGCTGGTTCGTACCCACGCAGCTGTGGCACGGCTGTCCCGGAGCCTTCCTTGGTGCTGCGGCGCACATTTTTGGCAACCTGGGGATGCTGGGGAGTTGGCAGATGTTAAACACATCCACGGATCCGATGCCTTAAATAGCACCTTCTTTTTTTTTTAAAGGCGGTCGCTGGGAGGTGGGTTAGAGCTCAGGAGTAAGCCTGCTTGCCATAAGCCTCCTCTCCAGACTACGGGAACCAGCAGCAAAATATTCCAGGTCTCAGCGTTAAGCAGCCTGCGGTTCATTAGCAATCCAAGAGAGGAGTAAGCTGCGAGCTTCGGAGGAGAGACACCAGCTCATAAAACCCTCAAGTGTTGGGAAGCTCCAGTTTTTCCAAAGGCCCGAAAGCAGCCCGGCTGCTGAATAATGCATCAGGCTGCCAAGAAGTTGGCAAACACCGGGCGGAACGAGTTAATCCACAGATCCCGCTCGGATGCCAGCACTCCTTCAGCGTCAACGTGATTAACCAGTTTCACTACTTGGAGAGTTTCCGGGAGGACCGGGAGCTGCCGGAGTGCGTAAAAGAGGGGAAGGAGAAACTGCGGAGCCCCTTCTCCCCCACGGCACAGCCATGGCACGGGGGGACACCGGCATGGTGAAGAGGTAACCAGGAGGAAAAGCAAGCATAGTGTTGGAGAAAAGGGGTTTCAGGCTGTGACCTGGCGGCCTCGGTTGAAGGAAATCCATGTCCAACTTCATACAAGGCGAAAAGCCGTGGCTCGTCCTCGTGGTGAGATGCACCCCTCTTCGTAAATCACGAATAAGGTCCACGATAGAAACAAAAGCTGGGAAGCTTTGGCACTGTGTTTAAGAGCATAACTTGATATCAAGGGGAAAATGCAGAAGATGATAGATATAATTTCTTTATTAGGTATCAGCCAAACAGGCAAGGCAGGAGCTGAGATCCTGAGATTGCAGCTGCAAGGCTGCAGGCAGCTTTACCTAAGGGAGAACATACCACTGCTTGGTCTGAAATATTCCCATCCCTCCCTAAAGAGGGCCAGAGAGCTGCAGCACAGTGGCCAGAAGCAGGTCCGAGGCAAAAAGGTGCCTTTGCAGCTGCAGGAGACCGGCAGGAGCAGGCCAGGAGCATCGCCAGCGCCCGGGCAGCAGCATCCCAGCCCGGCCGACGGTCACCCTGTCTCATACGCGCCACATACTCAAGATGCTTGGAGGCAAGGGCTGGAGGACTTTGAGTTCATTAACTAGTCCAAGGTTGTAAGATGAGCCAGAGCGAGATCGAGGGACAGCTCGTTGGCAGCGATTCAACGCCTTCCACAATGCAGCGCCGGACGCCAGCGACTTTCACATCGGCCCTTGCTGAGCTTGGCTCGTCTTCCAGCTAGCAGGTGCTGGGGAAGTTTGTCCCGAACCTTTGTATCAAGCAGCAAGAAGAAATCAAACACACCAGCAGCGCCTGCCCCGCTGCTGCCCCCTCGCCTCCCCCTTGAAATGCTTTTATTTTCGGTGCCGACGTGAAAACCAGTCCGGTGCAGGTCATCGCAGCCGAAACAACCCTTCTGATGCAAAATACGAGTATCTACGTGACACATAGGATGCATTTTGAACATTTAAACACGATGCAATTTGAACACTTTTAGGCAGACTTGCTTTGGAGGGAGAGGTAGAGCCAAATCACTGCTTTGCTTGCAAAAGCTTCCTGCTCTACGGTGAGAGACAGGCGCTGGGTTTGGTTACAGTTAGGGCAGCAGATTGAAAGCCACAAGTACGTGATAGGAAAAGCTTCCCAGAGAGCTGGGTCAGTTCCAGACTAATCCAGCCCCTGTGGGGAAAGGGCGTTCTGGCAGATGTTAAGCTAATGGGATAACTGCACCAGTGCACCTCGGTCCGCTGACGGGCGGCAGCTGGAAGTTAGCAGCCACGGGGTTAGTGCCTGCTCCACAACAGCCCCCTGTTTTCAAAAGGAAAACGTAGAAAGCTCCTCAGGGCAAAACCAGCAAATATTAACAGCACGAGGACTATGCAATCCCACGTTCCACGCTCGCAAAGTGCAAAGTCTCCTTCCGAGAAAGTATGCCAAGCAAACGTTACTTCCAAGTGAGAAGCTGCCAGCACCAGGCGCCGGCACCGGTATCAGTTCCACCTTGCAGCCTTAGCCCAGCGCGGCAAACCACTGTAACTCCTGCCCTTCACGTAACGAGTTTGTTCGTCGAATACCAGCTTCAAACGGAGGCCAGAGGTATTTCGGGGCTGGTGTCGGTGCCGGACGCTTTCCTCCACTCCTCTCCGTCCCCAGCAGTGATGATGGAGGCGGGTGCTGGGGGCTGGCCGCCTGCCCCTTTCCCCCCGATGTACCTTCCTCGTGGGCTTGGGGACAAGCATCGCTGCAGCTCAGGCATGCGAAGAGCAATATAGTCTTCTCAGATAGTCCTAGTGAAGCCTGGGAAAATGCTTCCCTCGCTACTGAGGTCTGCCACCCTGTCTGTCCTACTCTCCTGGAACCGCAGAGGCTGAGGGCCAGCGTAGGACAGCCGAGTGCAGCATGAGCTGTCTCGAGGTCTTTCGCTTTTCCCCTCCCCAAAATGTGAATTGAGGGTGCACCCCCATAACACGGCCAAACAACCATCGGCACGCAGCGCAGCCTTTTGCTGCAGCTTTCCACAAGTTTTCACCTCCTGCAACGATGAGAGAGAAAAACCTCCCCTCCCGCTCCATCAGAAATAAACTTCGGGATGAAGCCAGCGCCTGGCTCCGGCAGCATTACCCCCATTATATTTCAAACAAGGAATCCAGTCTAGGCACAGACACAGAAACAAGTTCAGGAGTTCAGCGTGTCATCTACACCTTGGCTTCCTCCTCTTCTCTTTTTAACCCCTGAGTGAGTTTTCACCAAGTCTGAAGGGCAGTTGGGGCGCAAAGGGTACCTCTACTGAGCCAGGAGTTGCTGGTGGTTCCCCCTCAAGTTTGCACTCATCTGAATACTCCTATGGAAATAAAAGTGTTTCAAGCATTATCAATTTCCATCTCTCACAGAACAGCATTAAATCCTGCTTAAGTATTTTTTCTAACTAATGCTGTCCTAAAAGATACAACTAAAGAAACCAGTAACAGAGGAGTGAAGCGCATCCTCTGGAAGGCGAAACATTTCTCTTGAGGCGAAAGCAAGGGCCTGAGCCTGTTAAACCGCTGTGAGACTCTGATGCTGGAGAGAACTCAGCAGATGACTCACATTTTTTTTTTTTTTTTTTTTTTTTTCCCCTCCTCTCTTTTTTAAGGAGGCCAGAGATACCTGTTCTTAAGCAAGAGAAGAGCAACTTCCTGGACAATACGCCGCATACCCAGTTTACCGCCTATAAAAAGCCGCCTTTCGCACAAGCTCCCGGCGCTTGTCGGGGACGCAGCCCTCGCTGCCGAGCACCACGGGGCTCTGACTCACCCGCTTCACGGCAGGACTAAAATTACACTCCTCTTTGCAGTGCTCCAAATTTTGAAAGCGAGATGGATTGCGGTGCTCAAGTCATCCACCTTGGCCTGAAGTCCTGAAAAGCGTTTGCGCTTAGACATAGTTCTGAAAAACAGACTTGAGCAGCGTCGGTGCCGGAGTCGTGCTTAGGACGTCAGAAGAGGAACAGAGTTAGTAAGTGGAGATGTCGCTAACTCACCAACAGCCCTTGAAAGCTGACGCTTCCCCCCAGGTTGAGGGGAAAGCTTTTTTTTTTTTTTTTTCCCTCCCAGAAAGCGCCAAAGCTGAGGTGATTTCAGATTCTGCATACTGAGCCCATCAGGCTGGACAGGTATTAGAAACAAGTCCAAGATAAAAAGCACAACCGTGCGTTAGTGGGAAGTCTGAGTCACAGTGCCCACACCAAGGCTGCTTCCACGCTCCCCAGCAAGTTCTCCAGTCCCAGCGGTCGCTTCTCCCGTTCCCAGCGACAAGGGAAATAACACCCAGGTCCATCAGCAAAGCGACCGGCTATCACAGATCTTGCAGCCAGCTGTTTTGACGATGCAATTAATTTTTTTTAAACCGAGAGATGTTCCTTTGGGAGGACTATCGTATTAGCAGGGTTAATTTCCAATTAGGGATGGCAGGCACATTTTTTCCGAACCCTGTCCATGAGGACCACGGCCCTGTGACCAGGGAAAAAAGCCCTGCTGAAGAGTGAGTCACGGTGCGATTCGGGAAGGGTGCTCTCGGGCGTCACGCTAACCGCTGCTGTAACAAAGGTCCGATTTAAAACGATAAGTGCTGACATTTTGAAAAATGACTAACTACTACAATGAAAGAAACATGAGTTTACTCTTTTGGAGCCTGGTCTCCCAACTCCAAGTAGTTTAATTAAAGTCAGAGTAAGTTCATTTACACAGCCACACCCTTAACTGACATTCAGGTAGATAGAGCCTAGCCTAAGTACCCTGGAAGAAAAAGGCTTTGCGGAGGATCGCAGCTGCAGTGGGCCCACCGCCCCTGCACCCAGGTACTCCCACCTGGCTGAATAAAGTTTCCTGGCGATTCCCAAAAGCTTTGCAACAAGGAGACAGCTCCGAGCGGCTGACGCCTGGCCTCACACCTGCAGCTGTGGGCGCTGGGAGCCACCTCAAAACCTCCGCTGTCCCCTCTCCCAGCAAAGCCCCAGCCCGAGCAGCCCGACAGCCCAGCTTCAGGCTGGGATCTGTGGTTGTTCCCGTAACATCGCTGCCTTTCCTCGGGCCCGCGGGACGGCAGCTGCTGCAGTAACCGTAGCCCGCTGCATGCACCCCAGCCTGCTGCTCGGGTCCCGGCCCCCCCCACGCATTCCCCGCTGCACCTGCCCAAGTCCTTTTATCGGCTCGCTCGTGTCCTATTCAGGCACCAAAGACGTCCCAGCTTCACATCTGTCGTTCCACAAGCACCCCTGTTCACTCATCGACCCTTTTGTCCATCGCTGCATTTTCTACGCTGCCCTAACATCTTCCCTTTCCGACCAAGTCATTTCTTCCATGAAACATGGCACCGTCCTGCTGAGCGACAGACCCTCCGAGCCCTCTCACGGAGCTGGTCACCTTCCCACGTTACGTGGGGCTGGCACCGAGGCAGTATAAATTTGACACTAAAGTTTGCTAAAGATTGTTAACTGCAAGTGGGAGTATTAAAGAAGTATCATCCTTTCCACTTATAAAAATAGTCGCTAATCTAAGTCTCAAAGGAATTACAGACAGGCTTTCAAAACTGTGAGATACAGAACAGAGACCTCTTTATGCTGGCAGAATGCTCTACTCCAGCACCGTATTGCCCCTTTCTGTTTCTCTCATAATTAAATATAAGTAACATACCAGGAGAGCTCCGCTGTATAATTGCTTTATTTTCTGCTTATTAGTTCTTTACCAACACTACAGCCATATTGAGAACACAAAATTCCTGTTTACTTTAGTCAGGGAGATCACAGTCTACAAACTCATTCACTTATCAGACACGATTAACGCCATTCAAAACTTACTCCATAAATTCACATGAACACAAATTGATGCACTTAAACTCCAGATTAGTTTTTAAATCATAGGATTTCTTACAGATTGCCACTTTATCCTACAGGCTGTGTTTACTGCCCAATAGCCACTACTTCGTGGTGAGGTTCAGCTACAACCTATAAAGGACATGTTGAAAGTGAAACCTTTATATTTTGTTCAGTAGCAATGGCCATTTATTTTTGACATCTCTGCCACACATTTCAGTAACTTTTTCTCCCCCCCCCCCCCCCCCAAAAGACATTAAAAAAATTCAGAAGCATAACCAGTTTCCTTTCACCTACAAAAACAGAATAACAAAGTTACTAAGGAAATACAAAACTGTGAATTCAACTTAACGCAAAGTCTAGCAAAGAAGTCTGCCCCAGCACTTGAAGAGAAAACATAGTAAATCAACTTAGACAAAAAATGAAGTTATTGAAGTTTTCATGTTGACTGAGAATAGATTTAAGAAAGTTCAAGAACCATTAATAGAGCTTCAAGTTTTCCAGTTTAGGCATTTACTTTGTGCTTGGCTATTTTATTTATGCTCCAGAAGAAAACAGTAACCATATTCTTGTATTTTTAGTCTTAATACCACCACACTATTTGTTAAGTTACATCAACAGGAAAAAAAAAAAAAAAAAGCTAGAAAATAGAGCAATGATATTCCAATGGCAAAAAGCCTTGAGTGGGAAAAAAAAAAAAAATCTCACCTCCTCTTCTTTAGAGCTGAGATTTAAAGAGTTATTCTACATTAAGCTTTTGCAGACTCTAACTTACAAAGGCTTACAGTCAATCAATGCTCTATCTTCTAGCATCAAGAACCCATTCAGTCCCATTTGCAACCCACATCAAGATAAGTCTTTTGGAACCATATTCTAAAGGAACTTTTAAGTGGTCCAAAGCATTCAATTTCAGAAGTGAATTCAGTATTTTTATCTTCCCATACGTCTTTGGTAAGAGCTCCATATACAATGTACTTCGCATGCAGAGTCAACACTGCAGAAATGTAGTGTAATGCCCCCAATTTCATGTAAAACTCATATCCTTGGAAAACAGGAAAAAAAAAAAAAAAAAGCCATTTTCTTCTGGTTTTGTAGCATACATTCCTGGAATTCCCCAATTGAGTTTAACTCCTTGAGGAAATCTGAAGTTAATCCTTAAGGCTGAATAAGAACCAGCTGCTTTAACATTTTTTGCACCCAGCATTAATACTTGAGTTTTTATACTAATACTTGTTCTGGGTGGGTTGTTTGTTTTTTGTTTGGTTTTTTTTTTTTTTTTTTTTTTTTTTGCCAGTCACATCTGCAAACTGTGATATGGCAAATGAGCTGCTTGCCCTTTAAGAACTAATTATGGAAGTTTACATTCATAGTCGTATACTCTCTCTCTCTCTCTCTCTCTCTCTCTCCTCCCCGCTCTCATTAGTAGTTACTCAATGGGCTTCAGACATCCAACATAGTTCCCTTCCTACAGGACTACAGCAACAACCGGCTACACCGAGACAGATGGTGAAGACTGCAACTACTTGCATGAGTTCAGTCGAGTCTTGGAAAACTAAACCAATAAGTGATTTCCACAAAATGGCTATTATTGAGACGTCAGAATTACCAAGCTCAATTAAAGCATAGCACGGAACTTGCCCCTTCAGAAGTATACAAAATGGAAAAGAAAAAAAACAAAATTCCTTTCTCCACTACATGCATGTCAGAAAGAATGAGAAATCCTTTTTAGATGTCTTCAACTGTCTTGAGATGAAAGCAGTTTGTCTCGATCACAAGACAGGCAAGTCAGTGCTAGATTTTTGCCTAAACATCTGTGACTTAAAGTAAAACTTGTTGCAACGCTTACACGTTATTGCTGCATTTTCTGGAAGGAACCTATCTTGCATTGAATCGGAGACTGACACGAGTAGTAAAAACTGCAGCTAAACATCATTTAAGTTTGCAATGCAAGACGAAAACTGAACAGTATCTACCCTGGAACTATTACATCATTCATGTCTTATTTGCTATATGGTTGCTATGTAGTATGGGGAACTTATTTGCATCCCTTCTCATGCATGATGTATGGTTCAGAACTTCACAGCTGACATTTCAAAGCAGTTCTTACATTACCTAGTTAACATTATGCCTGATATGCACTTTGAACATGTTACAATGGTATTCTCACTATCTGCCACTGTAGGCAAGAATTCGTTTCATTATTAGTCTGAGATATGAAGACAGACTGAGAGTCACTATTTAGTTACAGATTAACAGAACTTTAAAAAAAGTCCTTAATATAAAAAGACAGACTGCAGTTTGATTTTAAGCAATAATTTTCAGTTTACTAGATGAAGTAGACCTATCAACATATTCTGCATGAATGCAAAAAAGTAGCAATCTACAGCAAGTGATAGAAGAAAAAAAAAAATATATATAATCAAAAAAGTAGAACCAGAAAGCATACACTGAAAACGGTACCCCTCCCCCAACCATCCCCCAAAATAATCAAACCATCTTAAGGGCTATCAAGAGGAAAAAAAAAAAAAGTTACTTAGCAAGTCTACAATGTGTCTTTCCCCTGTTTGCTGGAAGTCTGCCATAGCATCTAGTGCTTGTGTTCGTGTCACATTCGGAGATTAGAGCATCCTAACGCCAAGCAAGAAGAGTTAAAACAGGAATCCAGTCAAGTGTGCAGAAGGAAAGGGTGGTAACTGGAGAAAGGTGATCATAATCCTATGGATGCTTTTGTTTTACTTTTCAGTAGAGAATCATTCTTCCGGAAAGCCATGTGGGTTATTTTTTTTTTTTCCTTTAATTCTTTGTAGACTAAATAGTTGTTCTCTCATTAGGATTTATAATTGGATGTTAACCATGTCAGCCCTTCATAGAGTCCATCCCCTGTAGTAGCACAGGAGGGCTGCACGTACCAATTCCTATCCCTGATTCGGGTCAGGCCCAGTTTCTCCTGGATTTCATGGGGTTTCATGGCATCAGGCAGGTCCTGCTTGTTGGCGAAGATGAGGATGATGGCGTCCCGCATCTCCCTGTCGTTGATAATGCGGTGGAGCTCCTGGCGGGCCTCGTCGATGCGGTCGCGATCGGCGCAGTCCACCACAAAGATCAACCCTTGCGTGCCTGTGTAGTAGTGCCTCCAGAGGGGACGGATCTTGTCCTGGCCCCCGACATCCCACACGTTGAACTTGACGTTTTTGTAAGTAACCGTCTCCACGTTGAAGCCCACGGTGGGGATGGTGGTGACGGACTGGCCCAGCTTCAGTTTGTACAGGATGGTTGTTTTACCAGCCGCGTCCAGACCCAGCATCAGGATCCGCATCTCCTTGTTGCCGAAGATCTTGGACAGCACCTTGCCCATCTCGGCGGCATCCAAGGGGCCCGGCGCCTCCGGGGTGGGGGGGTGTGGGGGGGTGGGGTGGGCGGAGGGCGAGCACCGACCCACCCGAGCAGCCCGCGCGGGGCGGGGGCCGAAACGGAGCGGGGCCGGCCCGGCGGAGGGACGGGGGGGACCGGGGACGGGGACGGGGGGGTGTCAGGGCAAGGGCAGGCGGGGCTCAGCGCCGGCCGCGCATGGGGCGGCTGCGGAAGAAGCGGGGCGGGGATGAGGGGAGAGGCCTGGCGGCGCGGTGCGGCCCGGGCGCGGCGGGAAGAAGGGCCGCGCCGCGCTCCGCTCCTCCGCCGGGGCCTCTGAGGCGGCGGCGGCTCCGCCCGGCTCCTGCCTTGGCTCCCGCCCCGGCGCCTCAGCTCATGGATGCCGGCTCAGGGGGCGGCGGCGGCGGCTCCGCGTCCTGCCTGTAAAGGGACGGAGAGAACGTGAGACAGGGAGGCGCGGGCGGGCGGGGAAGGGAGAGGAGCCGCCGGGCAGTTCGTTACCTCAGGGCCGCCCGCGGGCTCGGGGCCGGCTCCGCTCCGCGCCGCTCCCTCAGCCAGCACTCGCCGGAAAAGGCGCCGACGCCAGCCCGCCTCACTTCCCCTCCGACGCCACCGCGCCTGCGCGCAGCTCCGCCCCGCCCCGCCCCGCCGGGCCGCTCAACGGCGCCACCCGCCGCCGCTGCCCGCCCCCCCCTTCCGCGCATGCGCGCGCGGTGCAGGGCGGGGAAGGAAGCGGAGCGGGGTGGGGGGGGGGGCGCGGGGTGCCCTCTAGTGCGCGCCATCCCGCTTCCCGCGCGGGCTCGGGAGGGGGCTGCGCCTGCGCGGTGGCGGCGGCGGGCGGAGCCCCGCCCCTCCCGCCTGGAAAAGAGCATGCGCGGACAAGAGCGGCCGGGGAACGCAAGGGCGGGGGCGTCCCTCTCATTCGCCCGGGGAGGCGCCGCTGGGGCGGGGCCGGGTTCCTGAGGCCGGGACTGCGCATGCGTGCGCGGTGGCGGGGCGCCGGGGGGGGGGGGGTGGGCCGGGGGGGGGAGAGGCGCCACGCGATCACACGTCAGCAGAAACGTAACGGAGGACGGCGGGGGCGCGTCTTAAAGGGCCAGGCAGCGCCCCGGTGGGCCGTTGGCGGAGCCGTTAGGCCGCCGCCCGTGGGACGTCCCCCGCCGGCCCATGTCCCCTCAGGCGGGTCGGCTCCGCCGGCCGGCGTTGGGCTCTCGGGACCAGAGGGCGGCCAGTGGTGACTTGACAGCCACCCACTGGTGTCCGTGGGGCCCTGTGTGTGTACGGGGGGGGGGGGGGGGAGAGAAGGCTGACAGGGCCGGGTGTGTCTGTGGGGACAGCCTGAGCTCTGAGGGTTTACGCCCCAGCGCTTTGAGGTGTGGAAGCGTACGGGGTGCGGCGCTGGCCTGAGCGATCCCCTGAGGTGTCCTCCAGCCGTCTGGCTCCCGTAGTGTCCCAGATGGCGTGTCCGGCCAGGCCGCGAGGCCTTGGCTCCCTGCCTGCCCACGGGTGGAGGGTGTCGGCCTCAGGAAGGAGCTGGAACCCAGCCCGGGGTTGCACTGCGACGAGGAGGGCCCTTCTCGCCTGGTCTGAGTGCTGCTGTGGGCTTGGTGGCGTATTAGGTCCTGAGTGACCCTCGGAGCAGCGCGATGAAGAAGAAGCGTAGGGCGGTTGGCGGGGGTAGCGCAGGAGGAGCCGGGGATCTGGGTGGGGAAGTCACTTTGAGCGGTCCTACCACCGTACCTGTGACCTGCTGGGGTGGGCCCTCACCAGAGCCCTCCGAAAAGTGCCTCCCCTATGTAAACCCCTCCCTTAGGATGCTGGGTTTGGTTTTTTTTTTTTTACAATGGGGGTGGTGGAATGCTGGCACAGGTTGCCCAGAGAAGTGGTAGATGCCCCATCCCTGGAAACATTCGAGGTCAGGTTGGACGGGGCTCTGAGCAACCTGGTCTAGTTGAAGATGTCCCTGCTCATTGCAGGGGGGTTGGACGAGATGGCCTTTAAAGGCCCCTTCCATCTCAAACCATCCTGTGATTCGATGATGTGTAGTGTCATCGGGTTTATGGCTCCTTGTTTTGGGTCACTCCTTATAATTCAGATCAGTGAAATTCAAGCTGTGGCCAGCCACTCGGGAAACACAGCGTTCACGTACCTGGCCACAGTCTTTCCCTCCTCCTCCCTTCCCTGGGAGCAGTGCCCCAGCACGCCCCGCGTGACGCAGAGCAGCACCCTCCGCATATACATCGCAGACACACGTTTGGCTGGTTTCACAGGCGCGATATGGCGCAACCCCGCGCTCCCGGTGACGTGTCAGCGAGGCCAGTCCACGTAAGCAGTACAAGGCTGGTCCTCTGTGCCTGGCATGCTGGAGCAGGGGGCTGCCTGCCCAATTGCTGCTGGCAGGGCCTGTAGGGAGGAAGGCAAGGGGAAAGCAAGCCTGTGTTGGTAGTTGCTTCTGAGCTGATGGAGCAGACGTGGGGAGCAGCATCCAGAACACAAAACCAGCAAAATGTGCTGTGGTGACTTTGGGGTCGGCCTTCGGGGAGGCCAGGTGATGTGATCACCCAGACTGTATAGCTCTCGGAGAGCACAGGGGTGCTTTCATTTGGGATTGCGTGTGTAAGACTGACTTCACCATGTCCTTCTATCCCTTCAAAAATACCAAATTTTGAGTTAATTTTTATGGCAGATGTTTTTGCAATTATGTCGCACGTGCAAAGCAATCCCCCTTGGAAACAGCAAAAGGGAAATTGTTTGGTGTCCTTAAAGTCTAGAAGAAAGGGACATTTCCTAGACTACAGAATTATTAAGTGGATGACAGTTAAGAGTTTCCAAGGAAGCCTTGCTCTTTCATGCAGCGAGCAAAGAGGGAGGATGCCAAGGAAAACATACCATCCGTGGCCTCTCCTAATGAGCGCGTGCAGGCTGCGCCAGGGGTATGGTCTGCTGACACCAGGGCTCATGAGTGTCCCTGCATGCATCAGGCAGTGCCAGAGTTCATACTCTCATGTTTAAAGCAGGAGATAATACTAAGTACTGTACTGGTGTGGGATTTACAGCAAGCCCTAGTGATCCTGCCGGATACAGCCAGTTCAGTCTCCTCTCCATAGCACGGGAAATTTATCTAAATAGTTTACTGCCGAGCAGGGCTAAAATTAACGTCAGGATGTGGACATTAGTAGGTTTCTACTTGGCTCTGTTCCGTGTGACCATTTTCATGCTGGTGAACACGAGCGGCAGTTTATTAAATTAGGCAGCAGTAGTACGAGACCATGGGTTTTGACCAAAATAGTTGGGAAAGGAGATGTCAGGAGCTTTGAAGTACTGCCTTTTTTCATGTGCAGGCATCGATTGCACTACCCGCTGGCCTCAGAGCAGCATTTTCTGGTTTCAGGAAATGACTGCCTTGTTAGCGTTTTTGTTCTGACTGCATAAAGCATTAAGGGGAGGGTGCGACCGTATGTGAAGTTTTTCTGCTTTTCGTTTTAATAGCTGAGAGCATTAATCTTCTTTCTCCCGCGATCCACCAGCTGAGGAACATGGATCTCGGTCACTAAGTATGTCAGCGCCTGGCAGCCAGCACAGCCAGTGAGACACTGAATGGTGTCTGGGACGCTCGTCTGTCTGGGCCGCGGGAGGGGGTGGCTGTGCTGCGGTGCTGTGGCACCCGCCGGTGGGTACCGCGAGGCACAAACCGAAATGAGTAACTGCGGAGTGGGGAAGTGCCTTTTCTGTCACCTTCTCCCTCTGTTTTGGACCCAGACGTACTGTTCCTTGGGTCTCTCTTCTTGAATCATGGCTTTTTTAGGTTTGTTGGTGACTGCATTGTCCCTCAGCCTTGGGGACTGTCTGCAGATGGGGCTTGGCTTTGCCCATTTTACTTGGCAAACAGCTGGTCTCTTCTGTTTTTCCTGAGCTCCTTCTCTCCTTTCCCTCCTGGTGAACTGGAAGCGATGGGACCTGTGAAATACTTGCATGTATGCCAAGGCGGGGAGTTGCTTTCAAGGAGATTGCAACTGCTTTTGCACCAGAGCGGTTGAGGAGCCGATCTCCACGCAACAGGGCCTTGCGCTGACTAAGCGGCAGTGCTGTTTCCTGAGCTGCTCCTCTCCCCGCAGGGTTCCTGCATGCCGGGGCTTGATATCAGCAAACGACAGGGTGCTCCAATCTGTACTACCCCTTTGCCAGCATGGACCCTCTCCTTTCCTGGTCCATCTCCTGCCCTGGGTGGTCCTGTGGCCGAGATGAGCCACGCTGCTCCAGGCTGTGGTCACCAGCTTTTCTTCAACTGCCTTTGCCCAACAGGTCCCTGAGCCTTTAGCAGCAGCGTGTCCTGTCCGTCGGCAGCTGGAGCGGGGACAGGCTGGGCACCCCGATAACTCCCTGAGCTCTCCCACTGCTGCCTCTGCTGCTGATCAGCGCTTTTCTGCTTGGACCAGCCCCGAGATAGAGCACGGTACTGTATTCTTCAGCTGGCGCTCTGTGACCTGCCGAAAGCACCCAAAGTTGATCTTGCCATCATCCAAGTCTAGAAACCTGACAAAGAGAAGCGATACGCTGCGCTACTTCACGCAGGAAATCCAAAACTCAATTGAGGACGTGGGGATGCGGCTGCGTGCCGTACAAGAGAAATGGGATCCACTCAGGCAAATGCTTTTTCACCTGCGCTGGCCTTTGTGAGGATCCTCCCTGCCCTTCAGGAAAACTTTCTGTCCACATGGTCTGTGCACCAGAAGAAGATTTGACATGGTTTGGCATGTGTTTTTTAAGTAATTATTACTGCTCTTTAGGATGATAGTTAGCAAAAAGACATTTGAGAACTCAGCACTTTCAATATTTAGGATCTGAAATTAGTCATTAATAAACTCTCTGCATGTCAATCCTCGTAGCTCACATTTACCAATCCTGCAGAGAATGGGTGAGAAGCTGGTGAGAGAGCACCACCTACTTTTGAAACATTTTCATGTAGAGTCATACTAGTTTCCATAAATGAACAGAAAGGACGGTAAACAGGAAGCAGAATGTAAATGGCATAACTTAGAAAAGCAAATAAAGGCTTTGTTGTCTGAGGAACCCCACTGCTGTGTCCCTGCAGAGTCATTGCATCTTACCTTGGAGAGCCAGGAGATAACATGGCCTGTGTTACAAGCCTTTAAAAATGTGAATTTGTGCCAGTGCGAGATGTTTTGAAAGACAGGTTCTTATTTTTAAGATGGCGACTTAAGTAACTGTGGGATGGAAATGTGTCATCAAAGATGAAGAAGTGTGATGATCTGAGCAAAATAGACTCTTAATCTCAGTGCTCAGCCTGCAGAAAGTTGATACAAATCTACACCCTGTAACCACACCTCGGGGAAAGAAGTACAGGTTAGGCACTATATATACTCCATACAGTGTGGGTTCTTACGTTGGTGGTTGATTTTCAAGGTCAAATACCCAACAAAAGCATTCACAATACCCAAACTTGTTCCAGATTACCTGAAAAACGTGACCTCTCAGAAGGGGTTCAGTTTCACATACCTGCTTAAGAATTAAAAACCTTCTCGGTTCCTTGGCAACACCCAGCGAGTTACTGGGTAGCCTGCAGAAGTTAAATATTTTAAAAGCAAGCACTGCCTGACAATGTGTCACTGGATGGAGTGCCTGTTGTATGCCAGTATGGATTTACAGCCCAGAGAGTAAAAAGCAATTATGGTTATAAAGTGATTATGGGTTAAAGCCTGGGGAAAAAGATAGAAAATATCTGTAGGACCTTTTGATAACTCATCTGGGCCTGGCTGCAGGGCAGCCTGTTCCTTATCTTTTCTTTCTCTGTAAGGAACTTAACGGGTGGTGCAGGTACCAAGGTTTGCATCTATTGTTTTGTAAGGCTGTGTTTGCATGTTCTGTCCTCCACCAGTGATCCAAGTGCTGTCACAATGAAGTGGTGAATGAAAATGATACACCTTTGACTTTACATAATAGCCATCACATCAGAATAAGCAAACCTGAAGGAAATGGATTGATACCCCCCTTTTTTTTATCTCTTTGAATATAACTACCTTCCCAATCAGTTTGGATTATCAGACCAAACCTATTTTAGTATGGTGTAGCTCATCTTGCTTACTTTTCTCTCCTCTTCTGGCAGAGGGAGATGGGAAAAGACTGTGTTGCACTGATCCTTCAAAGGCCTTTGTGGCTTTCCAAGGAAGGAAAGGGGAATATGGTAATGCTTTGGGTTTAGTATCTACGTTAGATAAATTCTTCTGTTGTGAAAACGAATTATATCCTTGATATTACAATTGCATTCCACTGGTAGATTTCTTATCATCGAGATAGCTGATACAATGGGCCCAGTGTCCTCTGGTGGGGTGAGTCAGGTTGGAGAAGCACTTTCCATGAGTGGGTGGCTGTGGTTGCTCCTGCCCGGAGGCAGGGAGTGACGGCGATGGTCGCCCATGGGCATCTCAGCTTTATTTCCTGCGATTCCCGTGTCTGTGCGACCACAGCTGGGCTTGCCCAGGAAACTAAACCTGCAGTCTCCGGCAGTGCGTGCTTCACTGGCAGCATGGCATTAAACAGATCCTTGGGCCCTTCCCTTAAGGTTGATGTAACAGCGTTAGGGAAGGAGTGGAGGTGGGAAGGGGGTGTTGTAGAGTATTCTGTCTGCAGCAGATTTCTGTTAGCCTGTGTGTGTGCTCAAATGGTGTAATGAGGACCCTGAAGAATCACTAGAAATCCCACATTTCTTGTCAGGAGAAAGCCCTCTCCTGGTCTCCCTGGTATTCCTCCAGCCTCCTGTGGAAGTGGGGAAGAGCTCTTCCAAAGTGGCCTCCCAGCAGGATAAACAGTTTGGCCTCCAGCCTGTTTGGGTTTGGTTTGTATCTTAAGTACATCGAAATGCCTTTGCAGTTACTATTGGCAAACAAGCTGGCTTCTCCTTTCACAGGTTATTTTCAGGAGCAGACAGAGGACATGTAGGTGGGGGGTATTGCCTGACCAAATTTCTATATGCCCAAAATCTTGAATCACCACCATGACAACACAGGCCTGAAAAATCAGGAAGCCTTAACAAGAGTAAAAATAATTTGTGAGGCTTTTCCTCCCCTCTCTGATTTTTGCATTTTCACACTCCATATTTACCAGTGGCAGCAGAGCAGGAGCTAAACCAGTGACCTTTAGGAGTCGGCTAGATGTTGTGTCTGACCCCATGGAGACCTGCACCCCGAGGTTCTTGGACCCCAAGCCATTGCTGATGCCCAGATGTTCTGAGCCATCCTGGTGTCTTGCTAAGCATGGCAGTGATAAGGGGATGCCGAAGAAGCTCAGGGCGGTGGTACTTTGCAGTCAGCGCTGCGGGCCAGCAGAAATCTGCTGTATTCTGCATCCACGCTCTAATGCAGAGGGTTTTTTGCAGGCAGTTTCCAAGGGCTTTTTTCCTGTGAGGTGTGTTTTAGTTGTCTTTCAAAGGGTCTCTGGTTCCAGACGCGGTGCGAGCATTGCCTGGCCCTTGCGAGGGGCGGAGGTTTGGAGCTCAGTGGGATCCCAAAGCCAGTTCTTTGGGAGGCTGGAGCCCGGCTTACCCGTAACGCTTTGCACAAAGCCGCAGCTCCTGCGTGTGGAGGAGCTCAGCAGGAGCCTGGAGCAGCTGCTCCCGCTGAGCAAGATGCAGCAACCGGCTGTCAGATGAGCACCACGGGACAGAGCTGCCCCTGAGCTCAGAGCTGAGCAACCGAGGTCTCCCCAGCTCTGAGTGGCCTCATTTTTTATTTCAGGTGTTGCTTTGGTTTTCAGGAGCCACATCAGGGCACAGCCCACTGTCAGGACTCTCTATCTGCATCCTGGCCGTGCCTTGTCCCCCCTCAGACTGCCAAGCTCGTTCCCATCAGATTTTTCTCAGGCAAAATAGGTAGGTTCATGCCCCTGCTATGTTGATTCACTCCTGCTATGTTTTTTCATGCGATGAAAAATTTGCCTATTTGTGGCAGGAAGAAAAAGTCCCTGTGTCAGTTGCCCCTGCTATCTTGATTCACTCCTGCTATGTTTTTTCATGTGATGAAAAATTTGCCTATTTGTGGCAGGAAGAAAAAGTCCCTGTGTCAGTGGTAGGGGAAGAGGATGGGAGGGGGATGCCTGGCCCTGTGTTAAGCCTTATTTCTGTGTAGACGGCTTGCCTTTCTCCCCCGTTTGTGGATGTCAAGCCTACATCTCCTCATGCCCGTGACCCCTAAGTCATTATCCTAATGCCTTTAACCAAAACTCCAGCTGTCACTGACAGCTCTTCCTTAAGTAGATAATAGGAGCCCAGAACAAGATGTCTCTTTTTCCCAGGCAGCCCTGACACCCTTAAGGACTTCAGGCTTGTGCAGCACTGGGGGAGACCTTGTTTGTCTTTCCTGAGACGGGATTGCTGTGTGCGTACTTTAGCCCTGGACTTTGCTCCACTAACTTGGGTCAGGCAGTCTGGAAGAAATGCTCGGATACCTCCGGAGTGGCTGCTGGTGGGTCTGGCCTTGGGCAGGAGGTGTGCGTGTGCCTTGAGAAGTAGGTATGTCCGCGTCTGGAACTGAGGCACGTCCGTGCTTGGGCAAGAGGTACACCCATGCCTTGACCTCTGCACTTAAGAAATGCAATGCAAAGACACCGACACCATCCTTTGGTGTCTTTAGCCCGTTGGTCAGGGCTAAGCTGGCTGCACAGCATCAGCCTTGGTGGGGAGAGCCTGGAGAGGGGCCCGTGGAGGTGGAGGCAGCAGCAGGAGGCTCTGGCTGGGCTGGTGCTGCTCTCTGGCAGTGTTTTGCGATTTTGGCAGCTGGTTTTGCTCGCCTCCAGGCTGGTGTGGACTCAGGGGTGGTTGCTGCCCTCGGAGGTGATCTGCATGGCTTTCGTGGATAGACACGACAGTCTGAGGACCCCTGCTCTACCGTGCATGTTCGCAGCCACCAGAGATCCCCCAGGCTAGCGCTCAGCGTGTCTGAAGAAATAATGTGTATCTGGAGAGGGAAAGAAAAAAAAAAAAGGCCATTTTGGCAATGGCAGTGCATGGTTTGGGATCAGCTTTGGCTCGCTCTGCTAGAAAAGGGGCAGTGCAGTCTACGCTTCTGGATTAGACCAGAGGCTGCCTTGGCTATCTCAGCACATTGGCTGTAAGCTTTCCCTGCAGCCGCAGGTCTCTGTGGAGCCAGAAAGAGGTGAGGGACCTGCAGCATCCCCAGCCCCAGCTAGCTCCACAGTTGCTCTCCTGGGATGTCTGGGGGAGGTCTCTTGGACAGGCCTCTGAGCGAGGCAGAACAGAGTGAAGATCTCAAATACTCGGTGAAAGTATTTCTAGACAGCTGTCTATTGCAGCAGTGAATGGATAAAGGCAAGAAGCTCCTGCATTTTATTCCTAGCATTGCATTTTTGTTACGTTTATATCCTTCTCTGAGAATCAAACCACTTCATTACATCTGCAAATATTCACTGCAGCAAGTAGGTTGCCTCTCAGACTCTCTTCAGCAAATGCTTCTGAGCTCTCACTGGACACATCCTAGAGCAGGACCATTGCCCTGGTTTCAGCTGGGATAGAGTTAATTCTCTTCCTAGTAGCTGGTACAGTGTTATGTTTTGGGTTCAGAATGAGAAGAATGTTGATAACACACTGATGTTTTCAGTTGTTGCTAAGTAATGTTTATACCAAGTCAAGGATTTTTCAGCTTCTCCTGCCCAACCAGCAAGAAGGCTGGAGGGGCACAAGAAGTTGGGAGGGGATGCAGCCAGGGCAGCTGACCCAAACCGGCCAAAGGGGTATTCCATACCGTATGATGTCATGTCCAGTATATAAACTGGGGGCAGTTGGCCTGGGGGACTGGCTCAGGAACTAACTGGGCATTGGTCAGTGAGTGGTGAGCAATTGCATTGTGCATCAGTTGTTTTGTATATTCCAATCCTTTTATTATTATTGTCATTTTATTATTGTTATTATTATTATTATTATTAGTTTCTTCCTTTCTGTTGTACTAAACTGTTTTTATCTCAACCCATGAGTTTTACCTTTTTTTTCCCCCGATTCTCTCCCCCATCCCACTGGGTGCAGGGGGCAGTGAGTGAGCAGCTGCGTGGTGCTTAGTTACCGGCTGGGGTTAAACCACGACAACCACGAACTTAATTTTTTGGCTTAAACCAGCTTAACTTGGCCTTTCTAAAGCAAGATGTTGTGTTGAATCTTCAGCTGAAGAGCTAAATTTTGCCTCCTGTATTCACTGCTCCTTCTCCCCTGTGTTCCCACAGTGTTGCTGAAGCATTAATGCATCCAGCTGCCTGAGTTCCTGCCTGCCACGGTCCCGGAGCGCTGGAGAGCAGAGGCAGCAGGAGCTGCGGCCAGCCGGGCACGGTGGCTTGTGCCTGTAATCCAAGCGCCGGGGAGGCTGAGGCTGGTGGACGGCTTGAGCCTGGGGGTTCTGGGCTGCAGCGAGCTGTGCCGAGCGGGCGTCCGCGCTAAGGCCGGCATCGATATGGTGGTCCTGGGGGAGCCGGGGGTCACCAGGTCGCCTAAGGAGGGGTGAACCGGCCCAGGTCGGAGACGGAGCAGGTCAAAGCTCCCGTGCCGGTCAGTAGCGGGATGGCGCCTGTGAACAGTCCCTGTAGCACAGCCTGGGCGAGAGAGCGGGACCCAGTCTCTTTTGGCATCTTTCCGTGGCACGACCCTGCGCTTGTCAGCGGTCTGTGCTGGGGAGCCATCACAAAAGGGTCGAGTAACACTGGGGAAAGGCAAAAGCATCTCCCACAGATGTTCGACCTGAAGATGCTGCCCCAGCCTCGCTCACCCAGGTGAGCTCATGTTTTGGATGCGTGCGTTGTGATTTCTTGCAGCGGTGAAAGGCCACAGTGCAGGACCCAGCCAGACCTTTGGGATCCCAATAGCTGTAGCTACTAAAATGGGAAATGACGGGCAGCAGAATTTCCCGTCGTGTTTCTGGCTCAGAGACCCTGCACACCTGCGAGTTAGTAAGCATTCCTCAAACACTGCCGGCTTAGGCAGCCCGCTCCAGACCGAGACAGGGCTCCAGCTCCCAGGAGTGTCTCATTAGTCTGCTTCATTGCGTATTTACTGTCACAGCTCATTTGTGTCCTCGGCTCTGAGCTTTACACTCTTAGGAAAACACCGGCGAATCAAGAAGCCTTTCTCTATGGAGGAGTATTTCAAAGCAGTGAGTGGGACATCTCTTATCTGCTCTTCAGTAAATGATGCGTACCGAGCTGTTCTGAAGATGGAGCTCCCTGATGCACCTCACTTGGCTTAAAATGAAAATAGAGCATCGTGATGTGCCTCTTCTGGCACATCAAAATGAGAAGTCTGGGCTTTCTCAGCTGCTTAAACCCGCTTGTGCTCAGAAATCTTTCCTGTCTATCCATCCACCCATTTTTAACCATAAAATACAAGCAGCCCAGGGACATTCTCTCAGTTCCCCACTGCCACTATGTGGCCAGGCAGAACCCGCACAATATGGATGTCGAGGAATCTGCAAAAGCCCGAAAAACAGCTGGGCACAGTGGCTTGTGCCTGTAATCCAAGCGCCGGGGAGGCTGAAACTGGTGGACAGCTTGAGCCTGGGGGTTCTGGGCTGCAGCGAGCTGTGCTGAGCGGGCGTCCGCGCTAAGTTCAGCATCGATATGGTGGTCCTGGGGGAGCCAGGGGTCACCAGGTCGCCTAAGGAGGGGTGAACCGGCCCAGGTCGGAGACGGAGCAGGTCAAAACTCCTGTGCTGATCAGTAGTGGGATCGCGCCTGTGAACAGTCCCTGTAGCACAGCCTGGGCGAGAGAGCGGGACCCAGTTTCCTTTTGCATGGGTAAAGGGGCAGCGAGGTTTTGGAGTCTGTTAACGCTGAGGCATGAGCTGCACTGACACACCGGGGAATCCCAGCCGGGACGGAGGAGCAGGGACCACATCTCACAGAGGGTTTCTCCAGGGGAAGAGAGAGGAACAGGGGAAGGAGGGGGCCCAGAAACACTCTTTTAAAGAAATTCCTTCATCAAAGAGATGCCCCCGATCCTCCGCTGGCCCCCAGCTAGATCCCACCGTGAGGGAGTGGTAACAAACCCCAAATCGCCATCGGGGTTTGCGGTGAGCCGGTGCCAGCTGCCCTGGCAGGGGCTGCCCTTCCTCGACCAGCTCAGAGCCTGGTTGCCTCCTCGGCTGGGGGGGGGGCGAGAAGGTGACCGAGGAGGGGAGAAGGGCACCGAGGGGGGCGAGAAGGGGACCGAGGAGGGCGAGAAGGGGACCGAGGGGGGCGAGAAGGGGACCAAGGTGGGGAGAAGGGGACCAAGGGGGGGGGAGAAGGGGACCAAGGAGAGTGAGAAGGGGGCCGAGGAGGTGAGAAGGGGACCAAGGAGAGTGAGAAGGAGACCGAGGAGGTGAGAAGGGGACTGAGAAGGGGAAGAAGGGGACCGAGGAGGGGAGAAGGGGACCGAGGGGGGCGAGAAGGGGACCGAGGGGGGCGAGAAGTGGGGGACAAGGGGACTGAGGGGGGCGAGAAGGGCACCGAGGGGCGTGAGAAGGGGGCTGAGGGGGGAAGAAGGGGACCAAGGGGGGTGAGAAGGGGACTGAGGAGAGTGAGAAGGGGACTGAGAAGGGGAAGAAGGGGACTGAGGAGGGGAGAAGGGGACCGAGGAGGGCGAGAAGTGGGGGACAAGGGGACCGAGGGGGGCGAGAAGGGCACCGAGGGGCGTGAGAAGGGGGCCGAGGGGGGGAAGAAGGGGACCAAGGGGGGTGAGAAGGGGACTGAGGAGGGTGAGAAGGGGACTGAGAAGGGGAAGAAGGGGACCAAGGAGGGCGAGAAGGGGACTGAGGGGGGGAAGAAGGGGACCAAGGGGGGGGAGAAGGGGACCGAGGAGAGTGAGAAGGGGACTGAGAAGGGGAAGAAGGGGACTGAGGAGGGGAGAAGGGGACCGAGGAGGGCGAGAAGTGGGGGACAAGGGGACCGAGGGGGGCGAGAAGGGCACCGAGGGGGGCGAGAAGGGGACCGAGGAGGGGAGAAGGGGACCGAGGAGGGCGAGAAGGGAACCGAGGAGGGGAGAAGGGGACCGAGGAGGTGAGAAGGGGGCCGAGGAGGGTGAGAAGGGGACCGAGGAGGGTGAGAAGGGGGCCGAGGAGGGCGAGAAGTGGGGGACAAGGGGACCGAGGAGGTGAGAAGGGGACTGAGAAGGGGAAGAAGGGGACCGAGGAGGGGAGAAGGGGACCGAGGAGGGCGAGAAGTGGGGGACAAGGGGACCGAGGGGGGCGAGAAGGGCACTGAAGAGGGCGAGAAGGGGCCCGAGCCGGGGCCCGAGCCGTCCTCCCCGGGCGCTGTGCCGGCAGTAGAGGCGGCAGCGCGGGGCGGTGAGCGCCGGGCGCGGTGGCGCGTGCCTGTAGTCCCAGCTACTCGGGAGGCTGAGCCCGCCGGATCGCTTGAGCCCAGGAGTTCTGGGCTGCAGTGCGCTATGCCGAGCGGGCGTCCGCGCTAAGGCCGGCATCAATATGGTGAGTCCCGGGGAGCCGGGGGACACCAGGTTGACTAAGGAGGGGTGAACCGGCCCAGGTCGGAGACGGAGCAGGTCAAAGCTCCCGTGCCGGTCAGTAGCGGGATCGCGCCTGTGAATAGCCACTGCAGCGTAGCCTGGGCAACACAGAGAGACGCGGGTTCCTTTTGCCCCACCCGCCCCCGCGCTTTTGCTCACGCCGCCGGCCGGGCGCCGGCACCGGTCAGTACCGGGACCGCGCCTCGGAATAGCCACTGCGCCGTAGCCGGGGCAACACAGAGACACGCGGGTTCCTTCTGCCCCACCCGCGCTTTTACTCACGCCGCCCCGCCCGGCACAACCCCCGCCACTATACCGCCCCCTGCCGGCCGGGCGCCGGCACCGCCGCCCTCCTTTCTCCTCCTCCTCCAGCCCGGCCCCGCGGCTGGGCGCATGCGCGGGATCGCGGAGCGGAGTGAATTGGCGCGGGGAGCGACCCGTAGCGGGCGGTGGCGCAGGCGCGTGGCGCGAGTCCTGTCAGTCGGAGCGGGCGCCGCCGCCGCCGCCATGAAGTCCCGCTTCAGCACCGTCGACATCCGCGCGGTGCTCGCCGAGCTCCGGCAGAGGTACCGCTTCCCCCCAGCCCACCGCCACCCCCCTCCCGGGCTGCCTCCTGGCGCGGGGTCCGCTCCCACCCGGTGCCACCCCGAGGAGATGCGGCCCGGCCCGATCGGTAGCGCCGTTCTCCTCAGCGGGGCCCGGCCCGCCGTGGCACCGGGGCTGTGTGGGGCGGCTCTGCCTCCCTCACCTCCGCCGGCAGCCCGGCTCCGCGCACACCCTCGCTCTGCCCCTCCGCATAAACCGCCCTCATCTGCTCTGCCCGCCTGTGCTCAGCCCTGCTCCCCTGCAGGACATAGTCCTGCCTAGCCCCCCTCCCCGCTTTGCCCCGCTCTCAGCACTGTACAGCCGCAGCCCCCCCGTGCTGTGGGTGCTGCACTGCCGGTTTGTGCTCCAGTGCATCTCCGCACTGCGCCGTTTGGTGTTGCCATCGTAGGGAGCGCAGCCCTGCACTGTCCTGTTCTGAGGTGATTCTGCCACCACTACGCATAGACTCCTCTGGGGAGTCCAGCCCCACGCTTTGCTGGATGGTGGGCTGCCCGTCTCTGTCATGTGCTGTGACACCATGGGGCAGCACAGGGCCTGTCTGATGCTGCCTGCATGGCCCCCAGCACATCTTCCTGCTGTAGAGCACAGAGTTCTCTCTGCCTCCCCTGTCACACCATCAGGGAAGGCCTGGTGCTGTTGCTCCCCCCTTCCTTGTCCTGCTCCTGTCCCCCAGGCTCTCCCTGGGGAGCAATTGAATGTTCTCCCTTTCCTGTTTGCACGGGGAAGGGGCTATGGTCTGTCGTCTACTCTCCCACCCAGCGGAGAAGCTCTAATGCTCCTCGCATCTGTTCGCCATGGAGCCCTCATACCCTTCTGGTGTCCAGGGCAATCTGCATATTCAGCCCCATGCTGAACAAAATGGTGATGAGACTGACCCCCCAGGCCATTTCTGTGCTTCTACTGGGAATACTAGTGCCCCATGCTGTCAATGGGCTCCCCAAGTGACGCAGAAGTTAGCCCGGAGGAGCAAAGTGCTCCAGTATAACCAGTAAATTTTGCATCCCTGCCACAAAGAGGAGTGCTCGCAGGACCTGGCAGCCTGGCCCCCATCCTGTGCTGGAGATCCAGAAGCTGTCTGGTTGCAGCTGGGATGTCTGCAGTGGCTGTTTTTGCTTTGACTTGTTTAGCTTTTTGCACTTTATCCATAAATAGCAATTTCTCCATCTTTTGGTGGTTCAGCTTCCAGCTCATTCCATTAATCTTCCTTTGCTGCCTCTTCGGTTACTGCTTGGTAATTTATCAAAACTTGCACTTCTGTATATTTTAATTATCACTGGGATTTTTTTTCAGCCACTTGTGTGGTTTGTGTATTGTATTCTCCAAAACATGTATTTTCTTTTTGACAGCTTATTGGGAATGAGAGTAAACAATGTTTATGATGTGGATAATAAGACGTATCTTATTCGCCTTCAAAAGTAAGAATGTCTTTAAATTTCTTTATGTGTTACTGTACATATGAGAACCTGATTTTTTTGTATCTGTAGTTTCTGTTGACAGTTGTGTGGCTTTTCTGACTAGTTTTCAGTGAAATTCTATCGTTCTTTAATAGCATGAAGTAATTTTTACTGAGGAAGCTCTTGGGAGATAGCATATGAAGTGTGAAATACTGCAGAAAATATACAAAAGGCCAAAGATGTTAGTGTAAAAACACACAAATGTCATAGTTTCTTTTTGTGGGGAGGGAAGAGAGGAGTTGGAGGAGCGAAGAGCAACACTTAGTAAGTGATACTGGTGCCCAGGCCAAATGGGAGGTAGGGCTCATGTCATGTCACTAACCTGTCCACTCCAGTGGTGTCTGAGGTGGACTCTTGCTCATCTGCTTGCCTCCAGTTGTGTCAGAGAATTTTTAACTCCATTGCACGCCAAGCATTTTGCTTGGCCGAATTATCCGTAAACTTTAAAAAGTAGATGTCCTTTCACTGTCAGTGGAGCTATTTGATGGGCTTTGCCAGTTTTGGCAACAGTGTTTTCTGTAGATAGTGTGCCGCTGGTTTGCAGTGCTTTGGTCTCATTCCAGTGCAAACTGGTGTGTGGTAAGGGGTGGCTGCTCATATGCCAAGTGGTGAGTGTTTGTTTTGTTAACAGACCAGACTGCAAGGCCACGCTGCTGCTTGAATCTGGTATACGCATTCACACGACAGAGTTCGAGTGGCCAAAAAACATGATGCCATCTGGCTTTGCAATGAAGGTAAACTAACCTACAATTTCTTTTTGATAAGGTGGCTGGATATCAGAAAGCAACATTCATGTTCTGTCCTTGGAGACAGAAGAAAATAGTGGAAGGATTTGCCTGGTGGATGCTGATCAAGTGGGTGACTGAAGACAAGGGAAGAGCCAATGTGGACCTGGGGTCACATCATTGATGTTTAGTGCCTGAAACAATGAAAATGTAAATTTATGAAGACTAATATTAATCTGCTGGACATTTTCTGCGTCACCCAGATCTTTTGGAATTTTACTCCAGCAAAGTTCTTGTGATTTCAGTTGGATTGTCCAAATTTTAGGCCCTGGATGCAGCACCCTATCTTAATAGAGTCCTGCTGTTCAGTCTGCTGGACTTTGAGGGTTCAGATCTTGCTGGAAGCTGTTAGGCTGTGTTCCTGCAGGTAGATATGCAGGGATGGAACCTGAGTGCCAACTCGCACAGGTCTGCTTAGCCCACCACCTCTGGATGTGGCCTCATTGAAATGACTCAGCAAAGGTTCTTCAGGGTGGCTTTCCACGTCCTATATGGATGCAGGGATAATCCCGGTTCTCTTTGTAAAATAAACCTTTTGAATTTTAACTAGCTGCTCACTAGTTGAACTAAACAAATAGCAGTTTTTAATGGCAAAAATGGCTCAACATTAAGAATCTGGAACAATTATATTACCTATAAATGTCAAGGTATTATTTTGCCAAGAGCTGTCTTGTCTCTCTATTACCAAGATTGGCATTTTTACGTTTATGGTATCTGTATGAAGTAAGAAGTAGTCAATGTCACAGGAGGGATCTATAGCTAAGAATGTATTTCAGTATAAAATGTCACAAGCAGCTCTATTTGAATCATCTCACAGGCATTTTCTCGTTATTGACAGTGCCGTAAGCATTTAAAGACCAGAAGACTTGTCAGTGTAAAACAGCTGGGTATAGACAGAATTGTGGACTTCCAGTTTGGAAGCGATGAAGCTGCTTATCACCTGATTATTGAGCTGTACGACAGGGTGAGTGCAAAGCTCCAAGCGTGTCCTCGGTAAGCAAGCACATGCGTATGGCCTTTGTTGATGGTCCCCTATGGTGTGCTCGCAGGGTAACATTGTCCTGACAGACCATGAATACGTCATTTTAAACATTCTGAGGTTTCGCACGAATGAAGCGGATGATGTCAGATTTGCGGTTCGGGAACGATACCCAGTCGACAGTGCAAAAGTGCCTGCACCTCTGCCAACCTTGGAAAGGTAATTGCTTTTAAAGGGTGTATATATGGGAATAAACCCAAATTACTTGGGACTGTCAAAGGCAGCATGTCTTTGGGTAGTCTTTTTTGCAGATTACAGGGCATTTTGCATTTCTTTTTTTAAAACTGAAAATGTTTTGTAGCTTCTAAGCAATACAATGTAGTCTTAAAACCCATTGTTCTTTGGCATTGCAACTCTCCATTATCTTCCACAGGTTAACTGAAATGATATCAAATGCACCCAAAGGGGAACAACTGAAGAGGGCTCTTAACCCGCATCTTCGTAAGTAATTGTGTTTTATTAGAAAATGAAATGGGGTCAATATGCATTATGTTTAGATGATGCTGAGAATTTGAACAACTTCAAGCAGTCTTTTTTTTTTTTTCTTGATGTTGTTCATGACAGTCTGCTTTCATGTGTGTTGAAAAACAACAAAAAACCTAAGCCTTTGAAAACAGAGTAGATTTTTTTAATTCCAAGCCAACTGCACAAAGAGATGAGCCTTGCCGTGATCCTGCAGTGACGAGGACCTGAGAGTAGCTCTGTTAGGGCTCTGACTTGGTGCATTTTGCACAGCGTCTTGTTTTCAGTGGTACTGAATAGGAGATATAAGTGTAAAGTCAGGGCAAGGATGCTGTTAGGAAGTGGTTGGAGAATGCCAGTGCTGCCATCCCTGGAATGACGACCGATGTGGTAAATCCAGGATGCTTGGTATGTACACTGGGTGTTCTCTGGTAGCTGGGCAAAGCACCCTGTGCCCTGGTTTTCCTGACCATAGAAGCAAATTTGACTTGTGTGACGTAGTCAAAACAAGTTTTGTTTATCCTCCTGATTTGGCAGTGTTGATCAAGCATGGGATTGCCTGGCAGGTACCTCTGAACAGCTCAAATCACATGATTTGTGGAACTAAGTATTACTTTCCCCATTTCTTGTTTCTCTTTTTCACCACCCTTGTCCCTCTCCTTCTCCATGCTGGTCTCCTCCTAAATAAACAACCCGCTGCTCATTACTTTCCCCCATCGTTCCCAGTTTTGCTATATCCAGAGCTGAATTTGGTATTTCTGATACTGTTATCTAGGTAACCTTGGCCTTATGTAGTGTTACTGATCTGATTACCCAGGCACAGCTGGCCTGGCAAGGCTCTGCTCTGAAAGGTCCACAATTCTTTCCTTCAGTTACTGTGTGAGTTTGGCTGTTTTCTCACCCCACTCCTCCTTAACCACCTGTGAAACCGGGCTATCCCTTCTGCTGCTTCTCTAATTTTTGCCAGTTCTCATGCTGATAACTGTTGCGTCCAGCAGTTTCTCACGTTGCGTCCTGTAGTTCCTGACATCCTACGCAGTTAGCTTAACCTTGGGCCAGTGCCTGGTCACCAGCCCTAACAGGCGCACTGATACTTTCCTGGAAGAGTCTCAGTCACAGCAGTTTTATGTTTTAGAGACTTCCCATGACTGATCAGCAGGCATCTTTGTATTTAATAGCTTGGGTTGGATTTTCCTTCCATGTATTTACCAAAGCTCTTTTTGAACCTGTATGAACTTCTGGCATCTACAGTGTTTGTGGTGAAGAGGTCCACTTGCTTGCATGTCCCATGAAAAGTCACATCCTTTTTTTGTTCTGAAACTAATCTCACCAGTTTTACTTGGTGCCCTAGTATTGGATTTGAAGAGAAGGTGAGCAGTTGCTGCCTGTTTACCAACTCTGCACCACTCATTTTACAAGTCTTAGTAATTTCTAGGCTGACCAGCCTACTGCATAGCCTACATAGACTTTCCTTGTACAGAATCTGTTCCAGGCCTGTGATGATCCTTCTTGCCCTTCTCTGTGCCTTTTCTAGCTCTACCTGTTTTGAAACAGGGTAAGTAAAAGTGTACCTAACATTCACAGTGGAAGTGCACCATGGATTTATACTGTGGCATGATTTCCCATGTTCTGTTCACTATCCCTTTCCTAATAATTCCCAACACACGGCTTGACTCTTTTGTGTTCACTGACAATTGAGCTTACGTTTCCACAGAAACATCTGTTGTCAGGTCTTGCTCCCAAAAGAAATGATGGGTTGGGCATATGCATAAGTAGGATAGTTTTTCCTCATTGTCCTGGTTTCGGCTGGGATAGAGTTAATTCTCTTCCTAGTAGCTGGTATAGTGTTATGTTTTGGGTTCAGTGTGAGAAGAATGTTGATAACACACTGATGTTTTCAGTTGTTGCTAATGTTTATACCAAGTCAAGGATTTTTCAGCTTCTCCTGCCCAGCCAGCAAGAAGGCTGGAGGGGCACAAGAAGTTGGGAGGCGACGCAGCCAGGACAGCTGACCCAAGCTGGCCAAAGGGGTATTCCATACCGTGTGACGTCATGTCCAGTATATAAACTGGAGGGAGTTGGCTGAGGGGGGCGGATCACTGCTCGGGAACTGACTGGGCATTGGTCAGCGAGTGGTGAGCAATTGCATTGTGCATCAGTTGTTTTGTATATTCCAATCCTTTTATTGTAATTTTATTACTGTTATTGTTATTTTCTTTCTGTTCTATTAACCCACAAGTTTTACCTTTTTTTTCCCCCGATTCTTTTCCCCCATCCCACTGGGTGTGGGGGGAGTGAGTGAGCGGCTGCGGGGTGCTTAGTTGCTGGCTGGGGTTAAACCACGATACTCATGTACATAATTTTATATTGTTTTCCAGTGAGTTTGTGTCAGTTCTTTAGTAGCTCACTATTGCTTGGTCCTCTCCAGTTCTTCACAGCTGGCTGTTGTCTTTGTTGCTTAGATGAGTTGTGTTTCGTTAGTAGGCTTTGCCCCTTGCCCTTTGTTCCCCCTTCCTGGATCACTTAGGTGCATGTTGATCAGTGCAGGCCCTAGAGCAGGTCCCCGTAGAGCTCACCTTTCCTCCTCTCCCTCCAAGGATGCAAGCTGACAGTTTATACTTCCTCCCTGTTTCCTGTCTTTCAGCCAGGTTCTAATCCAGGCAGGGACTGTCCTGCTATCCAGTGGCAGCTTGTTTTCTCTGAGAGCTTTGGGGTGAGCTTTGCTAAATGCTTTCTGGAGATCCAAGCAGACCTTATCTATTTGACCTCCCTTGTCTTTGTGCTTTTTAACTATCTTGTAGCATTATGATGCAAAATACAAAACTCTGCTGGCTCTTCTGTATCTAGTGCAAAGCTCTCTGCTACTTTTAGTCTTTAGGCTAAAAAGAGTTGATAGTTCTCTAGTCCCTTTTTAAAATTGCCAGTGCATTAACCTCCTTGTGCCACTGCTGCTAAGGCAAGAGAGACATTGCAAGCTACTGTTAAGAGTTTGGCGTCTCTGTCCTTGAGTTCTTTTAAACGCCTGGCTGAGTACCACATGATCCTGCAGATTTGCTGCTGCTTGTTTTGCCTGTTGGATCCATCACCTCTTCTGACAACTGGATTTGAGGCAGATTTTCTGACATACTGCCTGCAGAGAAACATTCCAGCCCGAGCTTCCCTGTGCCCCTACACTATGAATGAAACTCAAGATGTTAATTTAATCTTCCTGCTCTTGTCATATCCAAGTGTTCCTTTTGCACGTTGATCACTTCTTGAACCTACTGATTCTAGCAGGCTTCCTGCTTATGATATATCTGGAAAAGACTTTAATTTTAATCTTGATGGGTTTTTTTCAGATTTGCTTAAGATTAATTTTGGCCAGTGTTCCTGTGTTTTACATTCACCTGCCAGAGTGTGGTCTCCCATTTTCCACAAGGGACACAACTTCAGATAACTTTTTGCTTTTAACAGTATCTCTTAAGCTGACGTTAAGTCGTGCCAGCCATCCTTGGATTTTTCTGAAACACTGTTTAATAAGTGGTATGCATTTGTTCTGAAGCTCCAAAATAGCATCTTTAAATAGCCTGTGGGTTATTTGCAGACATTGCCTTTTATTGATTGTCTTAATTTCTTTCCTTCTAAGAAGCTTCCTTGGTTTATGTAATCTTCCCTTTTGAGCTGAGAGTAAGAGATTTCTTGGGCTTTTGTTGTGCTAGCACGGATCCAGGTAAATTTTAGTGTCAGCCTTGTACCATGACAGGACATCTGTCCAGCCAGCCTGGGATGATTGAAACCTGATTTAGCTGTTCTGTGTCTGGCTTTCACAGTCTCTTGGCTGTCCCTCTGGCCATTAGGGTGACCAGCAGCCCTGCTCAGGCAGTTAATACTGGAGCCCTAATACTGCACGTCCCAGATGTAGGCCTGGGTTTTCATTCCCATGGGATTGTGCTGGGTTTTTTCAAGTGGTTATCTTGTTAATTTGTTTGGACTCTTGAGATCATGTTCACCTACTCTAAGGTCATCTGCGTCATTCTAAACTTGATGCAGCACTGTATCAGTGGTTGTCTTCCTTCCTTCATGTTTCTGCTTTGTTTGTTCTCAGTGTTCTTAGTTAAACTTTGTTTTCCATGGCCCCATCTCCTTTCTTTGTCTTTAAGGATCTTTGTAGGAGCTTATATCTGTTTTCATTTGCTGCTTCTTTGCACCCTGTTCAAATGGGGCTGTATCTGTTTCGGTTGTCACTCGTTTCACATTTGGCTTTGCCAGCTTTTTCCTAGTTCCTTATTTGAAGCTACAGAGTTTGTATGGCTTCACGTTTTGTAATACCTTATCTCAAGCCAGGCAGTTTGCCACCCTTGTTGGGTTTCCTACACTCTTCAGTTCAGAATCTTTCCTACCCCCTTTTAAATGTAAGGGTTTAATTCCATTTTGGCCAACAGAAGCCCATCCTTCCTGTATATCCTCATTCTATCTTAGACCTTTCCCAGTTCCAGATGAATGTAAACATCCTTAAGTTTGTAAGAACTTGTCAGCTGTGAGCTGAGACCCAGCTGGTCTGCCCAGCCAGCGAGCATTTCTGAGAGGGCCACCGCAGGAAACCTGATCATCTGCTCTCTCTGGGCTCTGCCTCCTGAATTTAGGACCACAGCTCCCTCAGTCTCCCCAGCCTCTCTAAGGATTGGCTGTAGTTTCAGAGCCCTAGCTTGTTGAAACACTTCTCATAAGGTCAGTGTGAATACAGATTTCATTGTGAATGTTTTCTACAGATGATGTTTTTTGTTTGTTTTTTTTTAACAGCTTATGGAGCCACTCTCATCGAGCATTGCCTTATAGAAGCTGGATTTTCTGGGTATGTCAAAATAGATCAGCATATGGAAAGTAAAGGTATGTAGGAAATAATATTTTAAAGGCTGTACTACATACATGATAATTTTTATGTCTATGTAGTATTTTTTTCCAAAGAGATGAGTAATCCTTAAACCTGTAGTTCTGACCGTATGGTTATATACTGTAATGTTTATAGGTTGGGGACCAACCTTGTTCGCATTAAAACTCTTGAATTGTGCATATATCAGAATTAAAACATCAGACTCCTCCTATAGTCTAAGTGATTTTGTAATGAGATACTACCTTAAATATCAGGTGAACTCTGGCTATGTAAAGGGATATTTTACAAGAATCCTGTATAGAAGAGTTAGCATCAAAGTCTTCCTTTATCTATAGCAAACATGGGGATTTGATAAAGTAGCAGCTTTACATTTATTGGGAAATTATGGATTTGGGTAGTAAAATCAGAGTAGGTATTTCTGTTGTCTTATTTTTCTTGTGTGGTTTATATTTTTCATAAATCAGAAGGATTTTTTACTTCCTGCTGCATTATGGTGCTTAATAAGTCAACATTGTAACAAACAAATAACTTCTCACAGCTACTGATTTATGCTTTGCCTCTGCAGTTTTATGAAGTGTTAGCATTTGTGTGGTCTTTTTTTTTTCATGGAACTTGAAAATTATGTCTTAGAAGTACCTATATAGATTTTTTTAATAAAAAATTCCCTAAATGTAAAATACGTACTGATGCTCCTGTTTAAAACAAACAGTAATTGCTGTAGTGAAGCACCGGGGGTAAAGGATATCTGTGATTTTATTTTTGAGACGTGCTAGAATCCTACTTAACGTGGTTAAGTTGGACAGGTTGCTTCAGGCACTTAATTGGAAGAGCAGTTGCCTGGGTCTTTTGTTGATTTGCTGTTGTGCCATGTTTATGTAAAAATATCTTTCTGTTCTAGGTGTTTTAAAATATCCCTCTCCTCTCCCCTCTCTGTTTAGAAAATATTGAAAAAGTGCTTGCTGCTTTAGAGAAAGCAGAAGAATATATGACACTAACTGACAACTTCAGTGGAAAGGTGGGTCTCTGTTGCGCAACTTCGTTATCATTTATGCACGAATTGCAGAATTAAACTGGTAGGCAGGTATTGCTCAGCACATGCTTGTTCCTGGTGTTACTGGCTTCAGATTTTATTCTGTGAGCTTGGGCTCCAGGTAGTGGTGGGGAATAAAAATTTCTTCCTTGCACTAGATGTGCAGCAATTAAATAATTTACAAGCAGATTATGTAGGTTCTGTGAGAATTGCGTTTGTGCTTTAGTAGCATCTAACACTGTTCTGCAGATAAACTGCATTTGTGTGATAAGCTGTAGGGAAGTCCTGAGGTTTGTAAGAGAGGTTCACCTTTTTTTCTGGAAGAAGTTGGAGTCAAGACAAGCAAGTGGTCAGGTCTTTACTCAGTCAATCACATTGCTCCTGCCACAAGGTCTCCCTGCGAGAATGATTTACTGGTCTGCTGCTGCTGTCTCACACTGATCTGTGGGTTAGCACCTAAAACTTGCTGCCTTGCCGAGATAAGGGGAATCCTTTTCAAAAAGAAATGCTGATGACATATTTATGTATTCTTTTAGGGTTACATTATCCAGAAAAAGGAGAAAAAGCCAAGTCTGGAACCAGATAAACCAGCAGAAGATATCTACACGTAAATATTTGAAGTATTTATTTTTCTACTAGTCTGCATAACATAAATTAGTTTTCAGGTGATAATATCAAATGTGTATTTTACAGATATGAGGAATTTCATCCTTTCTTGTTTTCTCAACATTCAAAATGTCCGTACTTGGAATTTGACTCATTCAATAAGGTACAGTGCTTTTGCTGATACTGTACTTAAGTGCTTTAATTGACTGATGCTAAAAAGAGTATTTAAAATGTAGTGCAGAAATTGTTAATGAAAACATAGACCTTGGAAGAGATGATTAATTTTATGGATAAATGTTTTATGCAGAAAAGGCCAACTAAAACAGGGCCTTTAGGCTACTGCTGAGCAATGTTGTCTTTATTAACTCAGATTCTGTAGCTGAAATACGGCCTGTGGCACTGAGTGGAGGTGTGTATTGAACCTGTAAGGAGCGTGGCTGTTATCAGTCCCGGTCAAACATTTTGTTAGTGGAGAGTTCAGATGCTGAGTTATCACTGGAGGCAAACAGTCGTCACAGTCATCACATTTATACTTTTCCAGTTACTGCTCTGAAAATTTCAGGCACATGATTTAGTATTTCCTTGAGTGTTGTCCTTCCTGGTCCTTGACTCGTTAACATCTGAAATCATTAACTGCGTGTTGTTCTTGACCTTGATCTCCAGAATTACCATTTTGCTTTCCTGCATTGCTTCTTGGCTGAATTTCTGTCATCTCCTTCACAGCACTGATGATTTAAGCAGCCTAAAACCTTCCTCTTCTTCTGTTTTAAGCACAGTGTCTGGCAACTGGAACACCAGGAGCAGTTCTTAGGCATACTTTCTAGGTTTTTTGTGGATTTTTTTTTTTTTTAACTGACCTATTGGAGCAGCAGGAATTCAGGGCAGACAGGTCTGTCATTGCAATCATTTAATCTGAAGAGCAGGCTGTGTCAAACAGCAGCTTTCTTTTCATCATTTCTTAGCAAAAAATGCGGGCCATAGTTTGGCTACTTACTTACTTCTGCATAACCCCTGGTTTGCAGTGAGACATATGCTTGAGTGTCTTGCTGAACTCATCTCAAGCAAAAGTAAAACGGAGGAAGTTACTGAACCCTGTTTTAGCATCTGTTTCCTCTTCTAGTGCTTTGCAGCCACCTCTCTTGAGCGGAACGTCCTCTGCCTGCTTGTTGCTGGTATAAGTTAGTGCAACTTGGAGATTCTTAAAACTGATTTTTTCTCTTGCAGGCAGCAGATGAGTTCTACTCCAAGCTAGAGGGACAGAAAATTGATCTGAAAGCATTGCAGCAGGTATGCTGTCATCCAAGAGTGGGGCAGCTGAGGTGGCCCTCTGAGGTTCAAATGTTTCATTTAGTTCCTGTAGCTTGGGGCGAGGGAGGTGTCATTCCTTATTTTTGCTGTGGAAATGCCGAGTCAGTGGTGGTCACGGAGTGGATTTCAATATTTATAATGTAGCAGTTGGTTTTGCTTGGAATACAAGTAATAGCATTAACAAAGGTATTTTGGAGACTCTGCATCTCTTACGCTGCTGTGTTTTTCTGTGCTGGAATGCTCTATTGAGTGTCTTGCAGTGATTAGGTAAGAAGATGCCATTTGTATTTATATTTTTCCATCTCACTTATTTTTTAAAGGAAAAACAAGCATTGAAGAAACTTGAAAATGTCCGTAGGGATCATGAGCACAGACTAGAAGCTCTTCAGCAAGCTCAGGTAAGACTGAGATTTTTTTTTTAACTTAGAAGATACGTAATTTTTCTTGAAGTGTTGTACCTTCTGGTCTGCATTGCTACAGTCAGCATTAGACCCCAAAGTGAAGCCTTCTGCTGTCAGTGAGCACCCTGTAGCCCCTCAGGGAGCCTAGGCCTGCCCAGCAGGGCTCTGCTCCCTTATGAGTGCTTTGTACCTGTCTTGCCAAAATTTGCTTGTGCTGCTCTGCTTGCAGGAGTCAAGTTGGCCGTTGTCCTATGTGATCACTTCAATGCCATTCTTGGATTTCATCTCAATATTAATTACTGCTTTTATTTTTTTTAAACTATGGCTGAGTGTGTGTTTAGCTTCAATGGGTATAAACTTTTTTCTTTCCTTAAGGAAGCTGATAAGATGAAAGGAGAACTTATAGAAATGAACTTGGAGATTGTTGACCGAGCCATCCAGGTGGTTCGTAGCGCGTTAGCCAACCAGATAGACTGGACAGAGATTGGAGCGATTGTTAAAGAAGCTCAAGCCCAGGGAGACCCCGTTGCAAGTGCAATCAAAGAATTAAAGCTTCAGACAAATCATATCACAATGCTGCTGAGGTAAGTACATTGCAGATCACCTGTACCAAATGCAAGTAGGACTGACTGTGTGAGCTGCGTAGGAGACAGGTATCTTTTTAGCTTGTGCATTGGTATTTAAATTGTTCGGTTTTTCTTACAGCAGCATGAAGAGAACATAGTTCTGTGAGCAGAGAGCCTTCTTTTTTGCTTTCAAAAGTAATAATAATTTTTGCTGTAATAGCTTTTGGTTTAGTACTTTTAGAGTCTGTCTGACTATATTATAAAACATTGGAAGGTGTCCTAAAGCAGTATAGGTCCAAAGCTCCAGTCTGTCAGTCAGCAGACAGACTTACCTCTCTGATTTACTCTTCTTTGATCTAAAATTCCCATAAGATCCTGCCACTTTCAATGCTGCTGACTGCTAACGGCAGTGCAGTGAAAGGCTGATCGTTCAAGATTGCAGCTGTTGTGAGCTGCAAGTTTTGATGCTGGTTCTTGTAGAAGTCCTGATGAGAGAGCTGGCAGTGAGGCAATATTTGGAGTGTCTTTAAAAACCTGATCTGACACTATATCAGGATGTTAGAGATAAAAAGGCAAGGATTTCTTTTTTATAGCTAGAACTTTTGGTATGCCAGCTGTAACTGAATTTTTAGTGACCTCACTTTCAGAAATCTTAGTGTATAGAACAAACTTGCTTTCAGGAGAGAGTTCTGTGTTGGTAACTGTGTCTCTTCTGGTAGACTGGTAACAGTCTCTCTTCTCCATCTGTTGTAGTAGCGAGTAATGATCACTTCGCTGATCAAACCGTTCAGTCCATCCACCAAGTGCTGAATCATGCATCCTTAGTACAGAGGACTACAGAGATCTCTTTCCCTTTATGAGAACATTATTTTATGCTACTCCTTCACCTTTTGCTACACAGACTTAGTACAGCTGTATCGAGCAGGATTTAAAGTCCTGGCGAGAAGCAAATACAAATCCAGCTAGTGTGTGCTCAGCATACCTCTTTGAAAACAGTGGAGCAGATATTTTTTGAGGTTTTAAACCAGTGCATTGCTGTCCTTTTCAATGCGTCAGTATAATGATGTAACTGTTCTCTTTTCATGCGGCAATTACAGACAGATTGTCTTCTGTTTCTTTTACTTTATGGAAGCAGATCTTTGGAACTGTTCTTTGTTTTAAGTCTAGATTTTTCTCTAGGTTGGTAGCATGGATGCGTGCCTTTTGATAGAAAAAATTGCCTTGGAAAACATCACTTCCTTGGACTGGAAAATTTGGACTCTTTCACTTCGGCTTTTGTTTTCTCCCCCCCTGCCCCCCGCCCCAAACTTTGGCTGACTTGAAGACATAAACAGGCTTGCATGTAAGGCATCCTGGGGCCTTCCTGTGGCCACACGCTGAAAATGGTTTAAGAGTTCCTTAGGCCATTTCCAGTCTTCGTGAGAGAATAGAAGTAAGAGTGCATTGCACTAAGGGTGAAAAATAACCAGTTCTCTTACCTTAATCCTATGATGTCATGTGTTTTTAGGAACCCATATGTGTTATCTGAAGAGGAAGAGGAGGAGGAGGATGCTAATTTAGAGAAAGAAGAAACGGAAGAACCAAAGGGAAAAAAGAAAAAGAATAAAAACAAACAGTTGAAGAAACCTCAGAAAAACAAACCGTCATTAGTTGATGTTGATCTCAGTCTGTCTGCATATGCCAATGCCAAAAAGTAAGGTTTACACTGAATGTGTGCTTTGGTAGTAGAAGTTTCTGTGTGCTTGCAGTTGTTAGTGATAACATCATAGGAAGGGCTCTGTGTATATCTTTTTAAAAATAAAAGTTAGAAATTGAAATGGGTAGCTTGCCCTGAGCTCTAGGACGTGCATTTTCTTGGTCCAAACCCAATATCTCACTGTTGCATAGCAGCTAGTCTTTAGCTACCACATTAATTTAATTTTGAGTACAATTCTGCACAGTGACACATGGAACAGAATGGCTACTTGTGCTGCACAGTAACCCAAACACAGTGCTCTGTCTGTCTGAGGAGGGGAGGGGACTTACTTCATCTGGCTGCTTTTCTCAGGTGAAGACTAAGCTGAAGATCTGGGCTAAAAAAAAATCTTCTTAAAACTGAATGCTAAGGGCAAATGTGATAAGTACATTCTGAAAATGAGTGAATCTGCTGAGATTTCAGATACAAACCAACTTGTGTTTCACAGGTACTATGATCACAAAAGACATGCAGCTAAGAAAACTCAGAAGACAGTAGAAGCTGCAGAAAAGGTATTTTTTCTTTGTTTTTAGAAGATTTAAAAGCAAAGTCCCTGTCACTGATCAGTGGAAAATCCTAACTTGGCCTTGGGTAGACCTAATGAGACGTGAAAGGTAAAAACAATCAAGCAGGGTTGTTTCATTCTTGAGCTTTTAAGCTGACTGAACAGAGGATTGCAGATCCCTGCTGTGTCATCTGGTTTCCACCAGTAGCATTTTGAACATGTAAGACAGGTGCTAGGTGGAGGTCCTGACAGACTAGTGCTTATGGAGGCAGGGTGGAAAATCAGTGGAAATCCTTAGGATCAAGAGCTGATAATCTCATGGGGCAGCTATCCAGGGCAAAAATTTATGAAGATTTTAGGACAGCTATCTTAACCCACACATGAGAGGAATGCGGGCCTGTGAGTAGCAGTATGTGGAGCCGGCACTCTGAAAAAGTTCAGAGACATTTCCTACCAGCTTTCCTACTTTTCAGTTATCAGTTTTGTGATTCCTGTGCTGGCAGATTGTGATCATGCTTTCTGTCTAAATAGGCATTCAAATCAGCCGAGAAGAAGACGAAGCAGACACTGAGGGAAGTTCAGACAGTTACCACCATTCAGAAAGCGAGAAAGGTCTATTGGCAAGTACAGTTTCATTGTCATTATCTAATGTACTGTGAATGTGTGCAAATTTAGAAGGACTGTGTCAGGCTGAATTTTCCCTAGCTTAGAAGTGGAGTTAATTATGATTTCTAAGCACTACACTTTGTACTGAGTCTTCTTACAGCTGCTTCTTGAAGGTGCTGGCTTGATCCTGTTGGTGCCTTTGCCTGGGAAAGTTCCTTTCAGTGGACATGGACTTGTACTTTAGCTGAGTTTTTTAACACGGCTAGGAATATGGGCTTAGTGAAAATAGGGAACTTCACTGTTACTTTCTGGCAGCTCAATATCTGAAATAGTAGCAGTAGATTTAAAAAACAAAAAACTGAAAAAAATCAAAACAAGAACTCAAAGCTTTTTATAGTCTAATAATTGAATTATTAAAATAAAAATAAATAGGAGGACTTTGTGGTGATGGTACTTGTTTCATCTCAAAATATTGTTGGCAGTGACAACAGTTTGTACTGTGCCTTGTTTTTATGCCCCAGGCACATGGATGGATGTGAAACTATTTGCAGTGTCTTTTGTAAGTTGTAGATGCTAAGATGGATATTCTCAGAGTTTGGTATAAAAAAATACCTCTGAAATGTTCTGTTAGTTCCAGGTGTTTTTCACACAATGGATTGGTGTAATTTGGCAGGTTTGAGAAGTTCCTGTGGTTCATTAGTTCTGAGAATTACCTTATTATTGCTGGAAGAGATCAACAGCAGAATGAGCTGATTGTAAAGCGGTATCTTAAACCGGGTGAGTCTGATTAGGTGGAGTATATCGGTGTCTCTCTTACTTTCCAGTTTTGTAAATGTACAAGAATGACACAGGAAGGTCTGTCTGCTTTGTTCTTAAGTTGGGTCTTAGGTAAGAGGGGACTTTGGTGATGGTGAATCCTAGAGACTGTGTGTGTTGTCCGTGGGGTGCTGGGGGGTCTGCTGGGAGGCTGGACCCTCCAGCACTGTAGGATAAGAGTAGGTTGGACAGACAGCACCAAAGGAGCTGATTCTCCCTGGGGCAACTGGGATGGACTAAAAGGCTTTTGTATCCTTTTCCCATCCTGCTCCTTGCAGCCAAAATAGCTGTTTCCAATAAGCATTAGAAACCTTGACCTTAACTCGAGCAATCTGTGTAGTTGCCATGTATATGACTGATTCGAGTCGCTTCTTTTCCAGGGGACATATACGTGCATGCCGATCTCCACGGAGCCACAAGCTGTGTGATCAAGAACCCGTCAGGTACTTTGTGTGGGGCTGATGGAGGGACTCGTAGAAGCCTGGGAACACTGTGAACTGGCAGTCTCTGTATTGCATGTCTGAGCCCAGCCCGGTGAGCTGCCTTCCCCCTCGCAGTGGTGCTCAGTTGAGCTCCTGGTGGGAAGGAGCAATGGAGGTGAGCTCACAGAGACAAGTGTTAGTCACTGGCAGAGGCAGCGGTGCAAGTGCTTGCTGCTGGCCGCAGGGACTGGAGTCCTGCTGAGACTTTCATTGGTGGCATAAGCGGTTTGTGTGCTGATGGAGGGTGCTGATCTCAGCCGGGAAGTGTTAATGCGGTGAGGTGGATCTCATGGGAGATCAGATGTGCAAACCCTGCCTGTGCCCCGTGGCTGGGAGGTGGTGGAAGCTGGCCTTGTGTTGTGAGGAGCGCAGTTACTGCTTGCTCATGGAGCTGAGCTGAAGAAGGAGCAGTAGCACAGCTGGCTTCAGCCTCTGCTGGGGAGCTGTGAAGAGCAGCTGCTGAAACTGCTTCTGCCCTGTCCATACTGCCTTCAAGCTTAGCCAGGCCATGTTGTCTCTGCCCAGGGCCCCTGGAAAGCTCACACGCTGGATTAGGGCGTGTGTGGAAGTTGGAGAATTTAATCTGTTGTGCGTGGATCGCATTCGCTAATGTGTTGGGCGTTACTTTGTAGGTGAACCAATCCCTCCACGAACTCTGACAGAGGCAGGCACGATGGCCTTGTGTTACAGCGCTGCCTGGGAAGCCCGTGTTGTCACCAGTGCTTGGTGGGTCTCCCACAATCAGGTAAGGACACTCCTGCATGAGCTTTGCAGACAGAACATCTGAAGGAACTGGCGTGTGACTGCAGACAAAGTTTCTCTGTGTGGGAGCTGATGGAGGCGGGTGAAACTTTTGATTCATACAGTACCTTGTGGGTTCCCCTGGCTCTGCTGCACTTAGGGCTGGGGTGAAGGGGTGACTTCTGATACGACCTGCACATGATAGAGGAAATGCTGCAGGTTTGGCTTCTTATTAACAGAGGGGAAGGACTTTTATTGAAAATGAAGTTCTCATTTTTTTTCAGTTGGGCTTCTGGCTTGTATATTAACTGCAGTCTTGCTGTGGTTCCAGTCAACTCAGGGTGTAGAGATTATATCAAACTGAAAGTTGCAGTGCCTTCAGTGTTCTTCTTTCCTGAATAACCCAGTTACTCTCCCAGGACTTCTAAAACGTAGTGCCAGTAATGTGTGATTGAATTGAAACATCTCTTAGGAAAATAGTCTACAAAGGACAGAAAGAACCCCTTGGAAATGGAGTCCTTCTGCAGACTGTTCCTATAAGTTAAAATGCAGCTTGCTTGAATGTTGCTTTTGTTAGTGCTGTTAGTACATAGTGCTGGCCTTCTATGACAGATACTCTTTAGAGTTTATCATGATTTTTTCTCTTAGGTTTCTAAAACTGCACCTACAGGAGAATACCTCACTACTGGAAGCTTCATGATCCGAGGTGAGACACAGAGGAACGATGTGCATTAGATGTTAGGCATTTTGTCTGAAGATGCTGGGCTGTCCTGCAGTGGCAGTCACCTGAGCTGCCCCCCTCACCGTGGCAGCCAACAGATTCCGCTCTTCTGCTGAAAATCTGTTCTGAGTGGTTTAGACTGAATATCAGGCAGCTGCAGCAGCATTTCTAGCTGAGGCCCTGGACAGAAGACCAGGGCTAAACTGCTTTTGAGTTTCTCCCGTTCCGTTGTCATCCAAGAGACAGAACAAGCTCGAGTGTAATTTTTGGTAGCCTAAAGCCACTAATAAAAATGAATTTTGAAAATACATCATGTAGCATAGCTGTGAAACCTCCTCATGAGAATCTGCCTTTGTTTTTCAGGGAAGAAGAATTTTCTTCCACCTTCCTATCTGATGATGGGCTTTAGCTTCTTGTTTAAGGTACTGCTTTCTCTGTGCAGCTCCTGCTGGCTTTTGTAATTGGGTTCGAGCTGTAGGAGGCTTATTTTCTGGCTCTTGCTTATCAGTATATTCCCACTTACTTCTTTTGCCACTGGGACAAATCCCATAAAATGATACTTGCTGAAAATTACTCTGCTTTCATTTCCATTTTTCCCCAGTTTGCACTGTCTTTATTTAAAACCAACAGACACTGGTGAACATTACTACCTCTGCTAGGTTTTTATACCAGCTCTATCTGAAGCATATGCATGTTTAGGGAGTCTGCTAGTTGTGCCGCTATGTGAGTCTCCTCACTAGCTGTATGTTCTAGGTCGTCAGACTTGGGTTTAAATGTGCTGGCTTAGTTTTCTTGCCTTTTGAATGGCAGAAAGTCTTCAAAGGGAAGGAATAAAGCTGAGTCAGGTGATCTCTGAATGGGCTAGTGAACATCACTGGAGCTGGTACTGGCCTAACGTAAAGATGTCTCTGTTGTTAGGTGGATGAAAGTTGTGTTTGGAGACACCGAGAAGAAAGGAAGATCAAAGTACAGGATGAGGATCTAGAAATGGTTTCCAGCAGTGCCTGCGAACTGGTGTCTGAAGAAGTGGAGCTATTAGGTACAGTGGATGTGACTGGGGTGCTGTGTGCACTGGTGACAGATGGGACTGTTTGGGGTTTGGCATTTAGTTCCCTGCACTGTGTTATGGGTCTGTTTGGGCTTTCTAATGTGGACTGTGTTTTTCTCACCTGTGTGCCCCAGAAGGAGGAGATAGCAGCAACGAAGAGGAAAAAGCAGAGTGTCAGGAAGCACCAGAGGATGTGGAAGCCGTGTCTGAGAGCAATCGTGATGAGGGCGTTGCTGACCTTGACCAGGGAAGAGTAAACACACCTCCTGCACCAGAGGGTGACTCCGAAGAGGATGATGGAGAGTCTGAAGATGAAGTGGAACATCTGGAGTCAAAGAGTGAAGTGAAGGAGGAAGAGGTAAATTACCCAGATACAACAATCGACCTGTCGCATCTTCAGTCTCAAAGGTAAGTGAAGAAGCAGCTGCGCTTATCAGCCATGTGGGCACTTCTGAGGATCTCCATACTGTTAAAATGCTGCCAAGACAAGGGCTGTGAGGAGTTGCCATCACTTCTTTCGATGCTCAGCTCTGCAGAGTGCAGGGCAGTAAGCCTGTACTGCAGGAATACCACCATGCTGTGCACCGTTCCCTGCCGTTTCCCTGCATGGCTCTTCCTTGTGGGCTGCTTGCTTTGGACCCCCCTCCTGAAGTACACACACACATGCATACGGGGGTATCTGGCTCTTTCCTCACTGCTATTCCCTATTTTGGCCTAAGCGTCCCTTGACCACCACGCACTGATTTTGCTCCTGAGGAGATGGCTGCCCCCGTTTTCTTTTCAGAGCTGTTCAGACCTGAGAAACTGAGTCATGAGTTGTTTGTGCCGTGCCAAGCTGATGCTGAGTTACTGCTCTGCATGTGGCTGCGAGATGAGCTCATCTCACTGTGTCCTGGAAGTGGTGCTCCTCAGAGAGTGTGAGGAGATGGGATTGAGTGGGTGGAAACAGACAGCTCTGCAGGGAATACCACAGCTGAGCGGGGCTGTGTGCATGGGAAGCTGAACATCAGGGGTTCCTTTAGCACATACTGTATCCAGGCTGTCTTTGTTGCTTGTTTGTGTGTGTGCGTGAGACAAGCTGGCAGAGATCTGAAGACTTGTTTTGTAAACTGAATCCTGGTATTGCTGCCCTTTTCCATTCACCAAAGCTGGGATTTTCAAGGTCTAGAAAGCTGAAAGCGGTGCAACCAAGTTAGCCAATGTCTGGGCTGTGGTTGATGAGTCCATGGTTGAGCTGCTCTACATCTGTTGATGAGCTCCATTTTGATCTCCCCACAGATCCCTGCAGAAAATCGTCCCCAAAGAGGAAGAACCCAACTTGGTAAGGTCCCAGCTCAGATGTTTGGCAAAGAGCAGTGTGAACTGCTGCTGGACATGGTGTGGTCTAACTGCATTTCACTTCTTAGAGTGACAGCAAGCCCCAGGGGCGAAGGCACCTGTCTGCCAAGGAGAGGAGGTGAGAGCCTCTTTGTGTTTGCAGTGAGATGAATGCCTCCTCCCCATTCCCTCTCCAGGACCTGGGCGCCGGGCATGTCTTGCATCTCCCAGTCTGGGCTGGTCCATGTCGATTGTTTGTCCTGCATTTCCAGTGTGGGTCCTGCCTGTGGGATGGCGGCTGCTCCTGTCCTTTGGGAGTGCTGGTTGTGAATAAACAGTTTCTTGTGTACTCGTGGGCTCGAGGTGTTTTACTGAGGAGGGGTTATTTCCAGTGTACATGCCTCAGGTTTCCCTGTAGCCCTGTGGCAGGGAAGCAGGGTGGTAAAGTTGGCAGGAGAGCACCAGCCTCTCTTGTCACAACAAAAGGCAGTGTGTCAAGTGATTGTTTTCCTTAGAGAAATGAAGAAAAAGAAGCAGCAAAACGACTCTGAGAACTTGGAGCCGCCTGAAGAGAAGGAGAAAGAGACGGAAACACAGCCTCCCCCTGCTCCCAACACCAATAAGGGTGTGCCGGCCCCTCAGCCCATCAAGCGGGGCCAGAAGGTAGGCAGCGACCGGGTTTACCCATTGGTTGAGCTGTTGCCATGTGAAGTGTGGACAGAAATTCCAGATTCCTGTCAGACATCTGTGGCTGCCTGATAGTTTTAGACTCTTGGTGGTGCTCTTAGTGGTTGCAGGATGATGGTGCTGGTCTGTTAGCATCGAGCACCCTGTGCTTTCCTCGCTGAAACCACCGTCTCTTGGTTACTGGTGAACTGCTCTGAAAGAGGTTCAGGAGACCTGGAAGGAAAGCGCATGTGGGGTTAGCATCTAGGTGTTTGTCTGTGGGTGCGAAACTCTGCAAAAGTCATTGTTTCTAAAGCTGTTGGTGTGTTTTCTTCTGCAGAGTAAAATGAAGAAGATGAAGGAGAAGTACAAGGACCAGGATGAGGAGGACCGGGAGCTCATCATGAAGCTGCTGGGGGTGAGTGAGAGGAGTTTTGCCTTCTCCTGTGGTGCGGTTGCTTGGCTCGCTGGCTCTGACCACCTCTGTGTGTAACCACAGTCTGCAGGGTCAAACAAGGAGGAGAAAGGGAAAAAAGGGAAAAAGGGGAAGACAAAAGAAGAGCCAGCAAAGAAGCAACAGCAGAAACCCAAGGCTGCTCATTGTGGTGCTGGAAGGGGCAAGGAGATGCTCCCAGCAGGAGTCCTGCTGCACGAGTTGCAGGACCCAGCCCTGCAGGAGCAGCAGGATGAGAAGGTGAGCAACACACTCACCTCTCCTCTCCTGTCCATGTGTCTGTCCCTTCTCACTCTCTACTGGCACTGGGTAGCAATGTTCTGTCAGGAAGGCTGGGCAGCTCTTGCTGGTTTTGGGGCACTGTGGAGAACACTGTGCCTAATGCCACGGCCCTGGGAGCCCATCGGTTTCCAGAAGCAGCAGAAACCCCTGCAGCAATCTGCGTGCACGCTGCATTCCCAGCACAGCCAGAACGAGGGCTCAGAGGAGTACCGAGCCTCGCCAGGCTGCCGAGGATCCAGTTAAGTCAACACCTCCCACTCGGTGCAGCTGAAATGTAACCGAGCGCTCTCCAGATCTGTTGTTGTGAGTCAGTATCTCTGAATCACAGCCCATCTCTCTCCTCCCAGCTTGGTCTGTGCCAAGCAAATTAGAGTTTTGAAAGAAATATTCCTCCCCTCACCCACATAAAGTGCTCTTCTTACCTTTGCTTTAAAATAAGTTAAATTCTCTTTGCCGTGAGAATGTGGCTTTCTGTGTACTGGTGATAAAAGAATTTATTTTCTCCAGGGGCTGGGGGAGAAACAAAGCAGTTGTGTGCTCATTTCAGCTCTGATGTCTCCTTTGTTTGTGTGTACAGGAGGAGCAAGACCAGGATCAGCCGGGGGTTGAGGTAAGCGCTTGTCTTTCTTTGAAGCTCAGATTAAGTGCTGAGGAGAAGGCTTTATTCCTGCTCGAGGCTGGCGGGCCCTGCTGCAGCACGCAGCTCCCTGTGAGCAGGACCAGAGGCACAGGGTTTCAGCGGGCTGGGGCTGGTTGGTGTCTGAGCCCTCCAGAATGTCACAGCTCTGCTGTTAGAAGTCCCCTTCTTGCCCGTGACTGTTTGAACTCAGCTTTCTCGTACTTAAAAAAAAAAGTAACCTCTTTTTTTTTTTTTTCTTCCTACCCTGCTTATCACATACATCCCCTATAGAAAGTAGGGGCTGGCTAAACTGAAGTTTGTCCCTTCCCTTTGCCTCTGGAGGTGTTTGCACCCCACCGGTGATAGTGGCTCTAGGCTGGAGTATGGCACAATACGATGCAGTGCAAGTTGCTCTTCAGTTTAGAAGTTTGTTTACATTAAAATTGCTTCAAAGTTTTCTGTAATTACAGGCTGTGTGGGTGTTGCCCAAGGCTTGAAATAAGTAGGTTTCATTAAATTCTTAAAATGAAGGAGGATAATGGTTGTCTGGAGGGGGAAGCTTTTGGTGACCCTGTGAAGATGTAACTACACTTGGGGGTCTCGATTAGGTCATTTAAAACTAAGATCCATCCTGTTTCAAATGATGTGATTTGAGTAATCAAAGATGGTCAGTAACGAGTCGTGGCTTGGTAATTCAATGCCAGTGTGGTACATTTCGGTAAACCCATCACGAGATCTGACACAGGGTAGGGTACCTGTGGGATTGCAGCTGCTGTTGTAGTTTGGCTGGAAGGGGAGACCCTTCGGCCTCTGCCCCCAGTGAAACCAGTAGTTTAGGGGTTGGAGAGATGCCGTCTGGTTTCACAGTGAAGCTCCTTTGCTCGTTCAGGAAGGCGAGGCGTTGCTGGACTCCCTGACGGGCCAGCCACACCCTGAGGATATTCTGCTCTTTGCTGTTCCCATCTGTGCTCCCTACACGGCGATGATGAACTATAAGTAAGTTGCAGCACCTTCTGTGGGAAGGGTTTGGCAGCAGCCTGCACTGGTCGAGGGGAGCCTGCATACTACTCACAGAAACCTTTTCTTTTGAAAGGTATAAAGTCAAGCTCACTCCAGGCACCCAAAAGAAGGGAAAAGGTACTGTATTAAAGCACTTCAATCCTTTCCAGTGCTCTACCTATTGAAGCTTGCACTTTTTTACATGCTGTTTAAATCTTTCCTGTGTTTTTACAGCTGCAAAGATTGCCTTGCATAATTTTATGCAATCCAAAGAAGCTAGTGCAAGAGAAAAAGACCTGTTCCGCAGTGTAAAGGTGACCAGTTTTTTCTACGTAGTTTCTCTTGCACAAACATAACAGCAGTAGCAAAATGTCCACTAGTGCCATTTTGGGGGTAAATACTTCCAAAACCAAGTGTGCTATTGCTTTTTTTTTTTCAGCAGTGTTGTGTTTCTCTACTGCTGGGGAAGATGAACTGCTTAGGCTGGAAAGAGTCATTAGGAATGGAGCCTCACCAGTGTCATTGGGCCTTAGGTTTCTGTAGTGTGTCGCTTTTGATCTAAAATAATGTATCTGACAAAAGCATCACCTTCCAAGAAATCCTCTGGTTTTGGGAGGGGAAATTCTCACTCCCGCTGGCAGCATGTGGAAGGGGCAGGCACTTGCACTGGGGGTTCAGCTGGGCTCGGGTTGGAGGCAGTGTCCTGCTGCTCTCGCCTGCCCCTCTTCCCCTGCAAGGTGCTTGCCACAGGCCAGGGAAATCTGTGGTCTCTCTTCTCAGGCAGGTCTTAGCTCAACTGATGCAGTTTTCTTTGCCATTTCCTCCTCAAATTGGCCCCATCAGTCAGCAGCACTCTGGTACCTGTCACCGGGGAGAGGGCAGGTTCCTTGCCGTGCTCGTCTCCTGCGGCTCGGTCAGCCGTTCGCACCGCAGTCCCCTCGCTCCGCCCGCACTGCCTGTTGTGACTTCTGGTCCCGATTTCATGTCGGTGATCCCCGTTCATCAGGCAGCCCAGACTGCCCTGCGACAGCTGCTTGCTGGCCTGTAATAGTTCATTGATCAGAAACACTGAATAGCAGCAGACAATGTTGGCTTTTTGTGGCACTCTGCTAGAAAAACACAATTAATGGTTAATGACCTTGAAGCGAACAGGCAGTGCCTAGGGACCTGCGGACCCAACCAGCCCATCCCAATGGAGCTGATGTGTGGAAGCTGCACAGAAAACCAGTAAGTCTTTCATTAATAAAACACGGTGCCAGAGCAGAAGCCTGACGTCAGCCTTACTTTGGGGGAAAGCTGGCAGAAACGGGTGCATCAGCTCCTGCCAGCAGACTCGGAGGCAGTAGCAGGGGTGAGGAGGATGTTTGTAAATGCTTTTCTGTTGCGTTCAGTTTTGTGTCTTTAATGTTTTGTAGGATACCGATTTGTCAAGAAATATTCCTGGTAAAGTGAAAGTGTCTGCACCTCATCTCCTGAACAGGAAAAAGAAGTGATTCCATACTTGGGTTTCTCACCACCAAACTGCCACAGCTGCACGGTCAGAATCCAGCACCTGCAGGTGGGACAGCCAGACAGCCAGACCTACCCCGACTGCCGTTCGTTTGACTGAATTTAGCTTCCGTGGTAGCAGGCAGACGAGGGCCAGTTCCTGCATCGCGGTTTAGATGGACTCTTAACAACTCGCTACAAATAGCATAGAAACATGCAAGTAAATTGCTGGCGTTTGGTCAGTGACGTGATCTCACGCTGTTCGTTCTCTGATGCTTTCAATGCTGGAGCCGAGCGCCCGTTCCCCACGCTACTGGGCAAAGGCGGGCCTGAATTTGCTGCCACAAAACTTGGTGTTTCTTCCTAAAACCTGCCGCTTTCCTCTGAAGGGAACTGGAGTTTCTAGTACGAGTAGGACAGTTTCAGTGGAAACTGCTTCATTTGAGAAAAGGTAGAATTTTATTTTTCCCAAAACGTGCCGTTGGCTGCCAGGGGCTGGAAGGTGCAGTCCCAGCTCCAGCCCTCCAGAGCCCCTGAGCCCACCCGAACTGTGCTGCGTAATCACTACCCCTGTGGAGGTGAGGAACAGGCAGGGAAGAAGAGCTGGGGCTTGAGGGTCAGAGTAAACCCCACGTGCGGTATCGGCGCACCCCAGAGACGCACAACCACAGCTCAGCTCAGAGGTCCGCACCACCCCAAGCACTTACTTAAGCCACAGCTAAAGCTTACATAAGAAACCAGCGCAGGAATTACAATACAGGAATTATTTTGTTCTAGAAGTCAAACTTTTTAATTTATTTTTTTTGAGGACAGCTTAAACATGATTTCACCCCTTCCCCACAGCAGCAGAGCCTGTTCCTTGTCCCCGATGTCACCTGCTGGGGCTGCTGACAGATGGAGCCGAGTCAGCGAAGGCAGGCACTGACCCATTCCACAGCCACTTCCAGTGTACCTCCATCAAGCTGAAGTCCTTCAGGCTGTTCCAGCTGTAGGTGAGCTCCACAGGTTACTGACACAGCCTGTAACAGGCTCAAGCACTTTCAGTTACAATTCCCAGGGCAGAATATCTGCTACCTAAGGTTCACAATTGAAGTTCCACAACATAAAGAGTTCCAAAAAAACCAAACTACAAACAAGCAGAGAGTAGTGGTGCTTTAACAGCTGAAGGTTTACGACAGTTTATCAACTCTGACACTGTACAATTTCCAAATCTCTTAAGCATTTGTGGCAAAACGTTAAGCAGACAGTTTCCTAACGCTGTAGACTAAAACAGGACTGCTCAGCCCTCACAGCGATCTTCAGCCTAGACTAAAGCAACACTCCTCTTCAATAGTCATGGCGTGCCTCAGTATTTCCTGCACAACCACGAAAGTCCTCAGGTCCTTGACTAGGGACTCTGTAACAACTACTTCCACACATGCACACCCCGTCTTCTCGCTTGGGGCTGGCCCTCACACGTACTGCAAGGTGGACAAACCCAGAACTAGTTTTAGCTCAAGCACAGGATACATCTCCACTTGCATTAAATACATTTATTGCAAACATCTTTACACAAAAATAGGTTCTCTCTAGGCCATTCACATGCAACTTAAAGGCAAGAAGCAACTACCTACAACGATACAGCTATTTAACCTATACAAGTTTAATGTTTGCCACACTTGGTAAAATTATTACATCTTCTTAGAGCTGCTCATCCATGCACAGCTCGTTCAGCGATCTCTGCGGAGGGCTCAGGAGCCCGAGGTGTTGTTGCTTCCAAACCGCTGATTGACGCTGTGCAGCAAGTGCTTGGGGAGGCAATTCCAGGAACTGGCCAGCATCTCCTTAAAGCAAATGACTGCTTCGAGGCACAGCCTTGGGGAGAGGGAAGACATGGCTGTTGTTAGCATGAACAAGGGCTGCAAGGTAAGCTCATTCTTTACAGCTATTTAGCGAGGGCTTGTTTTCATCACTGGTGCCAAATGCGTGCTTCTTAAAGGAATCTTGCTCTATCCTCTCATAATTGGCTGCTGTTCTTTCAGCATTCTTTAGAGGAAGAATGTTTTCAGGCATTTTAGGAACATAAGAAAGGGGTCTGGTGGTAACCCTCACTACTCGTCTTAGATGGAAACATGACAGTTTAACGTTGAAGTCTCGCTTTCTTACCTTACGAGAGATCGTGGTTGTAGAGAAAACACAAGTATTTCATTACTGTGAGCCTGGAGGTGGGGAGGGAAAGAGAGAGAGAGAGAAGCAGTGTGGTTATGTGGATTCACATTATTACAGCAGGAGCCAAACCAGCCAAGGCTCACACTCTGGGGTCTGGCGAGGAGAGGCTGATGGTGGGCAGTAGACTGGACTTCCCGTAAATCACAAATGCAGCAGACAAGCTGAATGCAAAACTGCTCACCAAATCCTACAATATGGGAAATTGTGGGCACTACAGATGAATCAAAAAAACAGATCTAGTGCCACTTGATACGAACACCTGGAGGGGAACGGGTGCACAGAGGGGCCAGGCTCACGGGCTCTCCCTGTGCAGCATCTCCTGTTGCTGTCAGACAGGGGACCGGGCTGAAAGCTACAGTCAGCACAAGTGCACAAGATGGGGGCCCTGTGAGCCCCGCATCGCAGCTCCGACCCTGGCCAACACCCGTGCTCAGAGGGAGAGAACAGGAACACCACCTGCGTGCAGTTTCCAAGTTTTCACGGCTCTGTGGTGAGGGGCTTTGGACATGGGGACTGTATCAGGCTCAGCAGTCAATGGTGTGTTGTTGTGGATTTGGTTTTTTTTTTTTAAATGGTTATGCCTGCTCCTTGAATGGACATAAACCTCTGCCAGAGCTGAGCTGCCAGTGCATAAAGAAATGTTGCACCACTCTTGTTTGCCACTCGCCCGTTCCAGCTGATGCCCACTAGTTCTTACACTAGAAGGTGCTGGCACACTTGTTCCCAGTCTCCCTTTCCAGCCAACGGGTGTTCTTACAGACCTTGGGACACCCCCAAGAGCCCCTCTCTGTTCAGCCTGTTCTCCTCAGGCCTCTCTTGTAGGCATCGCAGTGCCCCACAAGAAGCACAGGGAAAAGCTGAAGAAGTAGTTGGGAGCTAAGAACAGGCTCCAAGTGAAACACACGTGTGAGGGAAAGCAAGTCATTGTTTGTTTAAGTAATGAATAATGACCTGCTTTCTAGAAAGGCAGCAAAACATTTCCCCTTCAAGCTTTGTTTATGCACCTTTGTCAGTCCTCATGAGATCACGCATTTCACACTCACTGAAGCGATAAGACACCACGGCTCCTGCAGGAAGGGCCGGGCTGCACAGGAAGGGAAAGCTTGAAATAAACTTACAGCTTTAGAATGGGCAAGCAAGTTGTTGGCACAGCCCCCAAAGACAATCACCTCTCCCTCTTCGCTTGCACAAGCGGTATGCCACAACCTAGAAACAGAAATCAGCACTGCATTAAACCAAAGAACCACCCCACCCGATAATGCATGTTTAAGATTTGTATCTGAAGTTAACACATGCACGTTTGCCCTTCCACCAGTACGCTGTAGACGTGACTAATTCAACAGGAGTTTTTCTTCAGAGAAAGAAAACCGGTCAGCAAACCATGGGCTGCGTAAGGTGTCCTGGTTAGAGCAGGGCTGCGGGGCTCAGCAGCACGCTGCCTGCGAGTGCAGGCGCGTGTGAAACCCACAGCCCTGTCGCTGCCGGGGGATGGCTGTAACGGTCTGCTCCCACCAACTATACGTCCCACTTGAGTCAAAAGGCTGAACAAACGGAGTCAGATTTTGTGCTGCTCTCCTAAGACTTAGGGAAACAACTACTCTCAGACACATGTTCAGCACAACACGGCCCTGTCCTGCTGCTCCAAAGCAGGGAAGGGCAGGTGGGAGGCAGCAGCTCAGCCTTGTTACTGCCCCAGGAAAACAGACCCCTCCTCATCTCCACCAGCAGCAAGAGTAAGGCCAAAGGGGGCAGATGAGGAAGCATCACTGCTTTAACTCGTTTAACCTTGGTCAGAACACTTCCCCAAACAAGATACATCACAGTAACTCACGTGACATTAGTGTTTTCAATGCCACACACATGCATCACAGTAGTTTTGATGCGTTTAAATTGCAGGTCATCATCTCTAATTTACTCAGCAGGAAGACAAAAATATCCTGGGTGTGCACAGGATTAGCCACCAGCGGGGATGCTCAAAACAGTGACACCTGCCTGTGTCCAGTTTGCTGGCAGAGCAAGAACACACAGGTTCCAGTTAGCTCTTGCACTGGCAGTCCCAGCTGAGAGGCCTCTGCAGCCAGGAGATCAAACCCTAAATCCCCGTGTTCCCTGCTGTTTCACAAACATCGAGCTCTACGCTACCTCCAGCACCAGTCCTCCGGTGGCATTCATCTTGCGTTTTGTGCGCACGTTCAGTACAGCTGCACTTCTGGGGTAGAAGCTAGCATTAGTATTGTTAAGAAACATGAGTGCTGTAAAGAGGAATGCGTGTCCTGTCTTTGGCAGCCAACATTAAATGTTTCCTCACTCTTTTTTAATAAGTTTCCAGGCAAGTGTGTACTATACCTTGGTTTTTCAGAATAGTTATGCTCAAACTGTATCCACTCATTCTTGCTGATACAATAAATCCAAGCATCACCTGAAAACAAGCAAAAATCCCAAACACAAACAGTATTCTGTTAGTTCTTTCACATTTGCTGCACTAAACATGTACTCCGGTGTAACACAGTCTATTTTTGTTCTTAAATAAACCAAGTATTTTAGGAAAAACCTTATGAAACATGGGGCTACCTGTTTGAAAACAGGTGTTTAACAGTGGTTTATGGGAGCAAAGTCAGAAGGGAAAGATGGAGAACTGTAAAGCTCTTAGTAATTGTAATTTGCATTAGATGCATTTTTAGAGCAGTTTAATTTCTATAAATAATAGTGTCTCAACACACTCAGTGACTCCTGCTCTGTGAAATTAGCGGTCGACCATAAAGAGTTGGATCACAATGGCACGGAAGGAATTTAGCAAGCATTTAAGGTGACGAGGCAATAATTCAAGCTTCTGTGCACAACTGTTAAAGAACACAAAGACAACACAAAACTCTTTTGGAATGACTTACTTAATGGCTGCTTGTCAGTGGTGAATCCTCCAAAGAGAAAGAGGTGATCTGAGGAAATTGGTGTTAAAGAATGCCACGATCGGCCAACTGGGCAAATGCCTTGCGCGATTCTGTTTCAAAAAAAGGACCATAAATTACACATGTGCTACAATAAAATACTGCTGCTCTTTTCTGCTCTGATTATTTTTCAGATATTTGAAGGATGCAGCTTCATACTGTGCACAGCTCACGACCCAACAGCAAGTTTAATTTCTTTAGACATAGTAAAAGAATTTTACTCGTATCAATGCTTAAAAAAGCCTGACAGCAAATCAGGAGGATCAGTTCTATTTGAGTTTACTTACTTGCTGGAGTTTACCAAGTTTCACTAGAATGATTATAAGTGAATAAAAATGATATCTTCATATTGCTTTACAAACAAAAGAACTCAAGTTTTAGTACCTACATTTCATTCCACTCCCATGTATCCAGATTCAGATAGTAAAGATCGTTCATTCTGGACTCCTACGATAAAGCAGACCATGGTTGAAATACTCCGTTTAGGTTTCAGTAACACATCGTTAAAACTGGGCTGGGGCTTACTCTGTATCTGCCACCAAACACGTAGCCTCTGTTCCCAACAGTAGCACAGGCATGAGCTGCTCGTGGTGATGGAGTTTTACCCTGGGAAAAGACAATGTCAAGTAAGAAGGTGAGTTTACATGATACATTAACAAAAGAGAGAAAATGCAATTCACGGAAACCCCACAGCAGATCAAGTGAAGAGGAGCTGGGCTGAAGATGCCCACCACACACGCGAAGCAGCACAGCTACGGCCACGCCAGGCACCCCGGGAGGTGCGGGGTGACAGCTCCTCTCGGGCCTCCAGGAGAGCTCACCTGGACATCGCACTCGGGGCAAAGCAAGGTCTCACAGTTCCACAAATCAAGTCACCCCAGGAGATGAAAGGCTGAACTAAAGTCAGATTTAAGGCCAACAAGGGACAGAGAGCGAAAAAACATCCAGTAAGTCATTCTGTGTGCAGAAACTTGCTTTTTTTGATGGATGGAAGATCAGAAAACTCATTTTAAATGTTAGGGGGTTTTTTCCCCTCTAAGAGTCAAGGTACAAATTTTGCTTTTAGAAGAGGGTTCAGTCAGACACAGAAGACCTCAGACTGTAAATGAGACAGTGACATAGTGAATCATTAAACAGTATTTTTCTTGAGTTACTTCTGAAATATTTGAGATCTGTATGTAGTAAGACGAAGTAATTCTTTGGTAATCTGAATAAGGAGTTACTTATCTCAAATTTCATTTCCTCCAATTCTGTGGCAATATCACTCCATTTGCCTGTTCCCGAATACTTCTGGGACACTTCAAATAGTGTACATTTGCAATTACCGAGTGTTTTGTTTTGTTTTGACCACAATTCAGCATCCAAGTGAAATGTACCAAACCATCACATTACAGTGAGGATGACAGGAAACCATACATTTTGTTTTCCTGAGCTCCCCAAATGCCACTGAAGCATGAAAGCAAGCAAGTCAACAGGAAAAAAGATTAAGAGAGAAAGACAGATTAAAATAAAAGGCAAGTTTCCCATTTTTGGAGAGGAGAGAGGACCTAAGTAAGTGAACGGTTTAAATTCAGTTTAAATGGCCTCAAGAATGCTACTGAATAGGCAGCAGATAATTTTTATTTTGAGGGGATGTTTCCAAGGCTAGTTCTACCAACAGTGTTTCAAACCCCTCTCTTAACAGTCCTTCCTCTACAAGCATGTTGCCAGTAAGACTGCAAACACAAGCTAATGACACCTCACGGAGTCCATATATAGGAGAGAAATTAACAGTCCCACTTTGCTGGCAAGAGAGCAAGGTACAGAGGATTAAGACAGCTCGCTCAGGAAGCACAAGAAGGGAAGACAGCCCTGGTCACACAGTCCTAGGCTTTAGCTCCTGGCCAGGTTTCCTCCCCTGGCTGGATCAGACAGACTGCATGTCCCAGGAGGGAAGCCAGAACAGCAGAAACCAGCAGTGCTGCAGACGCCGTGCTTCCCACCAGCCACAGAAATGCCCTGCAGGGCGTTTCTCACGTCCTCCTGCTAGCTAGCACTAGGTATTTCAGACAGCTCTTCCATTTTTTCTAACTCCTGGCATTTAGGGACTGGTTTATATCCCTAAGGCGGCAGGATCACAGAACACCTGACAACTAAACACTTGGCAGTTAAAGACTGGTGACATGTAAACAAGGCTGCAGGGTGGAGCAGGAAAGTAGAAAAACGTATTTTGGGTGAATTTCCATGCTGCTTGCTCACAAACAGTTAACCACATTTTCTAAAATAATGCCAGGGAGATACGGACTAGAGATAGGACCCCCTAAGAGATACAACAGGTTAAGACAGCTTCACACTGCAAGTTAACCGAGCACACTGCCAGGCGCTCAGAACATCTGCAGCCCAAAGCCACTACTAACCCCGCACAGCTACGCAAGGAGGCCGTTTTATCAGCACCCTCTTCTAACTCGACACAAAGCAGTGAACCCAGGCCTAGCAGAGTCATGCTTATCCTCACAGGATGCTAAAAGAGATACGGCACAGAGTGCACATATTTCTTAAGAGCTGTAACTTAATTACAAAACCAAAAGATTAATAATTACCGTAGTTATAGGCTGGCTCCAAGTAAAAGTTTCAGTGTCCAGAACATGCACGTGGTCGTTCCACCCTCTAGGAAGACCTGAATTCTTTAAAAATATTAAATAAGCAACAAGTTTTAATAAGCACTAAGCAAATATTAAAGTTTAAATAGAAATTACTTCAAGGTTTACTTACCCAAAAAGAAGTCTCATCAAATTCAAAAGTTCCCCGTTGTTTCCCTTCAGGAAAATAACCATAGCCTCCAAAAAATATTAGCCTGAAACAAAACATGCATCAAGATCTATTAGAAATGCTACCACATCTGTTGCTACAAATTAAAGTTCTGTAAAGGCTGTGCTCAAAGAGAAGATGGGAAAACCGGGGAGGCTTCTTTGGCTTCATTACTTCCCGTATGTCTACAATGCAAGTTGCCCAGGTGTGGGGCCCTGTTTCTTGCCTAATCGACCCTACCACCCACATTAAATCCCTCTGTAGCTCTTTCCCAGGCCTCAGGCTTCCAAGCTTTGCTCCAGTTCCAAACGTGTGAAGCTACGAGGCCTGCTGCCTGGTCACTGCACTTCAGCCTTCGCTACCGTGGCTCCCACACAGCAGCTACAGGGGTTTATTCCTGCAGTTTCCTGACTCCACCCTTTCCAAGCCCTCTGCCCATTCTCCCAGAGCCCAAAATGTTCACAGACACTCCGGTGAGAAACAAAGAGAAAGCATTACAACTTGGGCACGGTCACTGTGGAGTTGTGTGCTAGGCCGGGCAGGGCAGGAGGAGACCAAGGGACACTACATGCAGCAGACCCTCCACCAGTGAAGCTGCCTGGGAAGTTTTTAGTTTTGGGGGAGGAAGACACTTTCCTTTGAAATTGTTGCATTTTGTTTCAAAGCCTGAAGAACAGTTGCTCTGAGCAGTCACTCATCTGTTTTTACTGTTCTTTTTGTTTTTTAAAATGTAATTTACCTTTAAGTTTCATGTTTGGGTTTTTGCACATATTAGAAACTATGGCATGGTTCTGCCAGAAATTCTTATTGAATTATGAAGTAACAGAAAACAAATCTACACCACCTAACTAAACACCCACAACTCCAGTCTGGCACAGATTTATATCTAAACTGATCACATCAAGTATCGTAACAGTAACCTTTCTCTCCACATCGAGAATCTGAAAACTAGCACCACGGGCCACTTCCAATCTTTCATGAGTCTCTGCAGCAAATACCGTAACAGTGAGCTTTCTCTCCACGTAATGGACAAAGCAGCACAAGCATCTGTAGTGTTACACACTAAAATCACCATACATGGCTCAAACACAAGGACATACGGCATCCCTGATTTCCTCTGCCTCAGTAGAGCCAGAGACGATACAGTCAAGACCAGTTGTGCTAACAGGCAAAAGATGCCTTTGCTGTCCAGGTAAGGTTTTGTAGGTAACAGCTTAAACCCCTACCCGATGTGACAAGACAGTAAGAACCCGTAACCCTTGCCAGTTGTGACCAAAGAAGAACTAGAGGCCCCTGACCGTCACCTCATATTCGCATCAGACCTCCTCAGCCCCCGGCATCACGTACCCCCGCAGCACTGCCCACACCGGGCGCCTGGCCCACGGCCTGTGGAGAGAGCCCTGCTCCGTGGGGGATCAGCCTTTCCAGGCTCTCTCCTGCCAGGGGACAATTCTGGCCATGTGAACTGTCACCTGTGCCAGAGCATTTTGGAGTTCTGTTCTCTGGAAGCCAGGAACCTTCTCAGAAACCAGCCCTGGGTAGATGCTCCAAGAAGAGCGCCAAAAGCCCCTGCCCTCCCTGAGATAATTCGCTTCCATCCCCAACCTCCTGAGCAGCTGGGATACAGCAAGCCTGGGGAAGCAGGAAACTATCTACCCACAACAGGGTCTTTCCTCAGTCTGTCCTCCAGTGCCAGAAGGCTGGAACGATCTCATCACACGGCTCCCTGCTTCGGGGACTAGCACTACCCTAATGAAATGGGGGAGGAGGGTGCAAGGCAACATTTTCCATGTCAGCTCATCCGGCTTCAACACCACCTTGTCTTCCTCATCTTTTCCACGGTTTGCAATGCCAAAAGGCCTTCTGGCATCTCTGGGACACTATCCCAACACATTAAATCAGATAGATAACATCAACAGCAGTTCATCTAATACGTTCCTTGTTTTGTGCAACCAGCACAGAACACACCGAATTAAGCATGTGCACCGCTGAAAAAGCCACATGCAATTTTAAGATTAAAATGGCTTCCTGCTCTTCAACCATCAAAGAAATGCAAGCTGTCCCACAAGACGTGACCAAAAGACTACATTTTGCATGATATGGGGAATCCTAGAACAGGCTTCAGTGAAGAATAATTCCAGATGCAATTGCCAAGAGGAATGACGCTGATACAAGTAACTACGATGCAGTATCTTTAAAGCAATGTACTGAGAATGCACCGTGGAAGATTTGCCTGTAATGAGCGTACATTTTGGATTGTGACTCACAGATACTTTGCAGCTTACATATACCCAAACTGGGAGTGAGGTTTTTCCCTATCAACCGTCAAAGGACGGAACAGTTTTAAAAGGCTGGCTGGGGAAGAAATTCAGCATCTTCCTGAAGCACATATGTGCTGCAGACAAGAAGCTCTTCTGCAGCTCTTGTTCAAACAAAAAGACACAACAATGACAAAACTAAGAGTGATTAAAAGCAAACACACGCGCAAGGATAGCTGTGCTGACTTCGTTGCTGGAGCCTTACTTGTTTTTGTAAACCCAAACGCCAAGTTTGTCCTTTGATGAAGGGGGTACCCCCTGACACTCTACTCTGACCCACTGCAGCACTTTGTCCGTGGATCTGGAATTTAACATGTAGAACTGTAGAAAATAAAAAGATTTTTTTTACCCACACAGTTAGCTTAAAGCTTAAGTCTGACTGATGTTAAAATATTAACTTTTAATTAGCATGTATTGGTATAGAAATAAATTAAAAGTTCTCTTCCTAGCTGCACAGAGCACTGACAACGTTTGGAACAACACATGGATCAAAGGTCCTTATCTTTTTGCAGACTCAAGCCCCAAACACTTTTTACAAAAGTAATAGGACTGTGGACATTGAGTTTTACCATCCAAAAGCTGACATGGGATACAATGAAGGTATGTACAAAGTAGCAATTGTCTTACAATAAAAAAAAATCTGGTAAAAGAAAAACAAAAAGTGTTTTTTTACAGTATCATCCCTTCTCTGTGTGTTACACCATTTTAAATGGAGAGAAATAGCTGATACACATGTATAAACTAACTGAAATGTAAGAATACCACAGCAGGAAGGAATCAACTCACACTTTATAAATGTAGTTCGTTTCAGACTGTTTGCAAGCATTGCATCAAGCTACTTTCAGTTTATATTTAAGACCGAGGCCAAAACTATTTAATTTAAACCACACTTCCAGAACATCAGAAAATATTATCAGAGACTCCAGAGAAGAATAACATTTCAAACAACTACAGAGCAGTTACAAATCACCTCCTGATATTATTTCAGTGAACTCTGGAAATTCCCATCTTTCAAAAGAAGCAAACTCAAAAGCACCAACGCAATACAATTTATAGGGTGAATTGCACAAGAACACCTGCAACCAAACCAAATAGCAGGTCACGGTGTTTCTTCAGTGGCATAAAGCTACAAGAGTACAATCATCATGTGAAATGATGCAGAGCTGAAGGCTGACCTGTTTTACAAATGCCATGTTATCTGACCTGTTGCAGACAAATTAATACAGTGAACTGGTAAAAGTCAGCCAGCTAATCACCTGCATGGAAAAAAAAAAAAATCCAAGCAGTAAGCACCATATTTTGTTAGTCAAAACCTCTTAGGCAAGCACAAAAAGAACACGGCTTCAGTTAGTTCACATCTGGGGAAGCCACGGACAGGATGAGAAAGCTGGTTATCTGCTTCCCAGAACCAGAGATGCAGCCAGTAGATGACAATGTTATGCTGCAGAAGCCATGGAGGACACAATGACTGGATACACGTTCAGCATCCCCTGTTATTAACATTTAAGCTCTGAAACAAGATCCAACCTGTCCAGTCGTTCTGAAGAAAATGTTTCTGTGATTTGTTAAGATTACACATTTCTTGCTTTGCATGGATTTTAATTCACTGAAAAGGCCACGTCTAGTTTATAAAAAATGGGAACAAAAGCTAATAAGGAGAAACTTATTTGTGAGGAGGGGTTTATCTTTAAATTACTAACCTTGTTTGTATTGCCACGGGCATGATGTCCTCCAAAGAGGTACACCACTCTGTCTACACACACAGCACAACTTCCAGACATGGAAGGTGGAACATCTCCCTCTGTTTTACTCTTCTTCCTAGAAGCACAGTTTAAAACATTTTACCTGATAGAAATGAACAATAATGATTTTATCTGGAGTGGAATTTTATAACCCTACCAATATGTTTTTAATTACAATATGTCACCGTGGACCATTCAGTTACAAGTTCTTCACACCCTTGCAGGTTTAACAATTTACAACACTAACCTGGGTATGACAGAGAGGGGTGGGGAAAAGGCAATTTAATTAATACATGTTTTGTGGGGGAGGAATCCCGTCTGCCCAGTTCAGGAGTTTGGTATGCCTTTCACGTTCAAAATCCCCAGAAAGATCCTCAGGCAAAGAGGATGCACCTGTCTAAACTGAAGGTTTCTGTTTTGCTACTGGATTTTTAATGTTTGTAAACATTACAACCACAAAGATGAGCTTCCAGCCCATGTCGAAGGCTCTCCCTAACCACCATGAGGACTGGAAGCACTGCTGAAATTGCACTTTCTGCAAAGCGCTGAGGGGACTTGGCTTTGCAGCGCAAGGCCCCAGCTAGCTACAGAACTGGAGCACTGGATTCCCTTTTCTCACACTATCAGGCACGCAGGTTTCGCACAACTTCCAGGCTCCCAACGACCTAAGATGACGCAGTAGATTCTTTGGCTGCATTTAAACATTTAAAAATGACTCCTTAAAAGGACAACAAATAAAAAACTCAATATGGGTTCCCTCAGTAATGTACCACTGTAATCAAAAGTGGTACAAATACAATTTTCAGGTGCTATATCCTATACCAGGCATCCCAAAACACTTCACACTGTTGATCGCATACTCCTGTATGGGCTGCCTGTCCGAGCTGCCTCTCCTACCTTACCCTGTGAAAATGTATTTGTTGTTTTCACAGAAAAAAAAAAAAAAAAAAAAAAAAGGAACTATTTTACACATTTATGCAACAGTTTGAGAGGTGGGAACAAAGAGATCAGGGAATTCTCTCTCTCTTCACAGACCCTCAGCATGCTTTCCATACCAATTTAAGAATTTACCTCCCCCCCGAACAACAATTAAGTTAATTATTTACTGTACCATCTTCCAGTTTCCATGTTGTAGATCCATATTTCATCCCTAGGCAGATAGAAGTCATAAAATCCCCTAACTTGCGCATTCTGCAGAACAGGTCAGAAAAGAAAAAAGCAACATTAGAAGGATGCTTGACATACTGAATTAGACTCCTGTGAATGTTTACAACCCCTCAGAGATCTAATCACAGAACAGAAAACAGCAGGAGCAGTGCCTGCTGCACTCCTGTACCTCTCAGCTGCACAGCAGCCCTGGGAGAGCAGTTATTAGCCTATTTTAGCTTCTGCTAGGGACCAGCTCCCAGCAGAGCCAGAGACTAGGGTAAAAGGAAGTTAAACCTCATTTTCATAGCCCAAGCAGGATAACTAGGGTGCATAAATGAGCCAAAATTTCCCATTTAATTCCCCCACCCCCTGAGTGACACCACCAGAACAATACACCAAAGCTTTGTCTTGAGCTACCAATTTATTTACCGAGATCTACACATGCAGCCCAGTGTGATAAATAACCAACCTGTGATCATTAACACACAATATATAGTTGTCCTGATAATGCTGTAAATAAAAGCACCATTTTGCACAGTGTGCATTTCATATCACACAGTATTTCCTTCCTTTCCAACAGACACGTGAGTTGACAAAGGCAAACAACACCCTGCATCCCACAGAAGTTATCTGTTTTCCAAGATCAGCATTTAACATGATTTATTTCAGTATTTCAAAACTCTTAAATGTCATATTCTAATTTGTTAACTGGAGCTTTTCTTTTCCGGGGGGAGGGATAATTTTACAGAGTCACTCCCAAACTATTGGGACATAATTACCAGCACCACGGGTGGCAGAAGGCTTACTTAACAAGGAGAACAGCGTACCTTATAGCCTCCCCAGACGTACATGCAGCGTCCATCAGTGACTGCCACGTGCCCGCTGCGCTCAGCGGGGCTATCGTTCTCCAGCTGCTCAAAGCTGTCCTCAGCTGGAGCCGGGAGCTCTTCATCTGCCTGCAGGTCTTCGTTATCATCGGCCATTTCGATACAGTGCTACATGCACAGAATAACACATAGTGTGGAGCTTTGAAAACCATACAGGGGAAACCACCAGAGGAAAAAAAAAAGAGAAACTACACACTGTTGTTTCTTTCACAACAATGTTTCAGTGGAAGAAGTTATCCCATCAGTCAAGAAAGCTTCAGATGGGGATTCCTCAGCTGTGTGTAATTTATAATGGTTTCAATTGCCAATTTGAGCCAAGGTCTCTATCTGGTTTTTAAAAACGCACTTATCTATAAATACATTAATTGATGACAAAAAAAACCAACCCACAGTGGAACAAATTTGAAAGCTTTGCCTACAACATGGTTTTCACAAAAATGAAAACTCGTGCAGCTTTTCAGGCAGAGTCCCTTTGGGCTGCCTAAGCCCCACACGAACCCTCCCATAGCTGTTAAATGCAGGACATGTTACCTATGCTAAAAAACACCCACAAAACAAAGCCCCCTGCTCCAAATCACGCTAGCATGCAGAAAGCCAAAACCCAGAGCGTCCCGGAAAGACAACAGCTATGCGCACTGAGCGCCTACGGCTCCCGAGCACTGTGCAGCTTAGGGGTAAGAGCAGCCTCCATGCCAGGGCTTTGGCACGCGAGGAGCCGCAGGGCCATGCTATCACTGGGGTCACTGGTAATTCAAAGCCCCAACTGTGGGAGGAATCAAGCCAGGAGGAGATGATGAAGTCCGCCCTGGAAGCTGTCTACATGCTCTGCCTCAGCCTGTAATGGAGCAGGGGGGACCCGGGAAAAGCTAAAGTCACCTTCCACTTTGGAGCCACTCCCAAGTCCCCGTCTGCTTTAGCTTTCCTACAGCTACGAGTTGAATCCGTCACCACACAGAGATTTGCAGACACGGATCAAAAGGTCAGGGAAGTTGGACGGTCCAAGCGATGGTTTTGTGCAACCAGGCAAAGCGAGAGAAGCAAAAAGGACCTTAATGAGACTATCAAACCCTGCACTCGCACAAAAGCCTCGACACCTACACCGCTCCTGACAGATTTTCGTTTCACTTGAATTGCTCCAATGATGGAGACACTACACCACCCTCGGTAGTTTATTTTTGAGCTTTAATTATGCTTTAAATTAGAAAGCCTTACTCACATCTCAATGAAATCTGTCTGCCTCAAGCTAACCAGATTTTTACCGACCTCTCCCCGGCGATAAGCGTTTTTCTTTTAATTTTTTAACAGCCTAAGACACACTGGACAACGGTCCCCCTTCAGTCATTTTTCAGTCCCGTACTGAAACGCCTCTCGCAGGTCACTGCAGTTCCCAAGCCCTCTGTGGCTCTGCCCTGGCTGTCCACACCCCTCACGACACCCCGACTGGCCAGGCGCGGTTTCCTGTCGGGACACAGCCGTCACACAGGACCCAACCCGAGCATCCAGCCGCACCGTGCCGAGCAATGCGCCATCGCCGCGCTCACCAGACCCGTTAACAACCCCACGGCCCTTCCCGCTTTCTGTCAAGGTTTGACACCCCCCCACGCACCCCTTCCCTCCCTCCGTCCCCCACAGCGCGCAGCACCCCTCCCGGCCCCGGCCCCCTGCCCCGCCGAGACGCCTCCCCTCCGATCCCCGGGGCCTACCGCGGCGGCTGGGGTCGGTCGGCGGTTGCTGCGGGCCGCACGGCGCAGCCGCCCCCTCTCCTTCCCTCCTTCACCTCAGCGGGACGCGCAGCGTCAACATCCGCCGCGGGCGGGCGCTTCCGGCAGCGCCGCGCAGGCGCCGTCCCGCCCCGCCGCTGCCCGGGGCCGAGGCGGGAACGGGGCTGGGGAAGGGCGGCTGCCCGCTCCGGTCGCTGACAGGAGTCAGGCGGGGGACGGTGACCGGAGGTTGGGACAGCGAGGCCGTGAGGTGGCCGCCACCCGGACCTCCGAGAGATTTGGGGTTTTTTCTTCGTCAAGAGGAAACCGTGCGTTAAACGTTGTCGGTTAAAAAAAGCCACCCAACTGATAGTAAATGCTTAAGTTTAGCACGTAGAAAACGACGGCTCTGCTACACTACCCAGTCACAAAACTTCCCTTTACGAGATAGCTTCGCTCCAAAAACTCCCTTCCCTGATTAAGTAGGTTTCACAGACTGTAAAAAGGTCAAAAAACTAGGCAAAATCGGTCTCGAGTCAACCCTCTATAAAATTTTAATGACTGTGCTCCTGTTAACTAAATAGTCGAAACAGAAAAATAGCAAGTACTACATATGCTCTTTTTAAACAATAAATAAGCATTTTTTTTTAACCAAGAATTAAATATAAACTTTACACATCCAAAATACAATATACAACCCATTTCAAAAAGGACTCATTGATTACAGAAACATAGTAAAACCATAGTATGAACTGCACATAAGCTTTCCTATACAAACAGTAATGCTGCTCGTAGCAGCTGCTTCTTCAAGTTCCACGGTTAGCCGACTGAATTCCCTACTCTGGGTACGACGTCCAGCTCCGTCATTCGACAGAGTCTGGTGGAATCAAACAGTAAGATTCAGCGGTGTTAGCAAATTAGTTACCTTTTTCAAGACTGACAAGTGTGAATCTTCCAAAGATACCGTGTTGAACTGATTTTACCTTTTCAGAAAGGCTGATGTGATAAGGCTGTAGTAAGATTTTAGACTTAAGCCATATTTTATCCAACTGAAAACACTTTGTATCATCTGTCACCTCCAAAAAGAACAACTTGTATGGACTGTCTCATTAAGACTACAACAGCAGAAGTTAACAATATATACAAATGAAGTTTTATCAGTTTTCTATAATGCAGAAAACAAGAGACTTCCATAAAAAGGATTTGTTCTCAAACTTCACTTAGAAACTCAGCTTAATTCTGTAGCATTAGTAAAGTTCACTAACAAAAGACTTTGCTGTACGCCGTAAATAAACCAAAGTGTTCAACAGTTTTGCTGCCATTGTTCATGTGGTATTTAGTTGGCTTTGTCTTTCAGTTTCAGCTTTTTTCTCTTGCCGGTGGTTAACTGCAGCCCAGAAGGTTATTTTTTTCAGCACTTGCTGCAAAAGTTTCGATGGCAAGCATGGTATTTGATTCTTTAAGAGAGTTGCATTTTTACCAATGCAGTCGAGACACAACCTGAAGAAGGAAAAAGGGGGGGGGGGGGGGGAGAGAGAGAAAAGAAAAGGAAGATTGAGGTAAATGGTCTAATAACCTAAAGACAAAAAAGTGACATCTAATAAAAGCTTGTGATGTTCATGACATATGTTGTGCTTGGATGTGCAGGAGAGAGTATTATGCAACACCAGCCTTCAAACTGCTATGGATTGGCATACGTGGCATGTTTCAAATACTTACCGAGGAGGTAATTTTGTATTTTACCTGCCTACATAGGAGTACATGGTTAAAACCCGTGTGTAAAAGCACAGTGCCATAAGGATTTACACTAGACTCTTTGTGCCAACAGCTTCAACTCACCTGAGGAGTGAATAAGGTTGAGTCTGAAATATCAACAAGTCGCTGCAGTGACCCTGATCAACAGAAAAAACACACATTAAAATGACAAACAGCTTATCTCAGAAATATTGCTATTTTCTAGATTAGTGTAACATTTATTACCACACGCATGATTTAAAACTGATAATACCTAAATAATTATTTATAAAGAATCTGAGTAACAAACTCCTTTTTATGAGCCTAACAAGGGCAGGAAAAAACCCTCCTAAATTACTTTCCAAGAACACCTACGGTCACATCTCACACCACCATATGGTATGAATGAACCCAATAATATCACCAACTGTATCAACTTTATTTTATATCAATTTTAATTATCATAGTGGTAGGATTTCATTATTCAGTTTACTGACTGTGTCCATGAAATGCAAGTCATCTTTGCTTCCACCAAACACCATCACTTCTCCTTCTTTTCCAAGGCAGGCTGTATGCCACAATCTAGAAATAAAATTATAAATAGAATTAGTGACCAAGTAACAACAAGCAGTTGTGTGTTATCAGCAAAGCAAATCTAAAAACTAAATGTTCTTAAGGGTTTCAGAAAAGCACTAAGTTTACTTGCATATTAACCTCTTCACCTCACATAGACTCTCCTCCATTCTTCATATTCAAGTTTCTTTTCAAAAGACTATTTTGCTATATGGATAGAAGTCCCTTTTAACTAAAACGGAAAGGTCACTTTTCTAATCCTCTGATTCCCTATTTATGCACAGAGCCTTGAAGTCTTACTGGCCTCACTACTTACCCAGAAAAATTTTGCAATTTTGAGTACTGTATTTTACAAGTTGCTCTGTGAGCTGCAGAAAACAATAAAGCCTGTTCTTTACCAAGCTGTGTCTCAAGGCAGACCATCCGTTCTTATGGAAGAATGGAGAATAAGCACTGAGCGCTCACTGGAGCGAAGTGATTACGAGAGTCTCTCTTTTCTGTTTGGCCATTTATTTGCACAGAGTACGTTGGGACTTAGTATCTCTGAGCTTCCTACTTCTTCATCAAATATTACTGAAATGGGTCAATTGATTCAAAACGTACATGGGCAGAAGGGGCAGCCATACATGCAGAGAGCACTGTAATGTAACCCTTGCTAGGAAACCAAAACAAAGACATTATTTCAAAAGTCTTCAGAGGTAAAAAATAACACCTTAACATATGATATTACTCATTTCTTTAACAATATAAAAGGAGAGAGCAATGTGACTATCCATCTCATGAGAATTTTGCTGAATGACTACATTTCATACAGACCAATATATTTTTGTCATTATTTGACTCTTCCGTACTCTAGTTACATACACTTTGTCTTATTTATCACTACTTCAACAAAACGTTACAGTGGAAAATTTTCAGAAAACAAATTAACAGTACAAAACAAGCTTTTGCCAAGAACAGCTTTTCTTTTCCTTTTTTTTTTTTTTTTTTTAATTTTCCACTACTACTTTAATTCATAACTACAATTCTAATGGCTTTTAAGACTGTGGCGTTTTCAATACTGACTCTTATCCCTGAACACTAGGATGAGAGCTTCAGAACACAAGTTATCCTGTTTCAGTTTTACGCTTCCCCCAAAGATTCCTGGGGAACATTTTCTGCGTGTTCATTACTTACATCACGCCCACAAGCAAGTTTTGTGTTGTGCATATAACAGCACATGGTATTAAAAAAAACCAAAACAAAAAACCTGACTTGTATCATCTTGCTTTAACAAAGATTCTGCTACTTCAGCAGCTACACCTTGCTAGATTTACTTTTTATTATTAGCAGATCAAAATCTGTAATTTTTCTGCTGGTGTATCACCACTGAAGTAAATATCACAAGATGATTATCACCACAGAGCTCTGGCCCTTAACCAAAATAATATGCACCACTAGAACTTTCACACAAAATAAACGTTCTCACTTTCTTACTCCATTCATATCAGTAATTGTTCACCATTCTCCTTAGGCTAAACTGTATCCCACCTTGTCTCTTCCTCATACCTGTAGATAGATCTGTCTCTGCCTTATCTGCATTAGGAAAACTCTGGCCTGGACTTCGTCACCGAAGAACACTGGGAAGCCTTTCCTGCCTTGACTTTGTTGACATCCTAGCTCGCAACCTGATGCTTTTTCTACAGACTGACAGAGTTTATGTCCTCTCACAGCTGCTCTAACTTATCACCTAAACATTCTAATAAAGCACGTTATTTAAATTATACAGATGCTGAATAGAGGTAACCTTTTTACACAGCTCTTCTAACTAGAATAACAGAATTACATTGTAAGGAAAACACTGGGAATCTGCAAGTTAAATATACAATTTGTTCTGTATTTTAACCTGGCATGCACAATGTTAGCTGAAGTGCAACTCATGGACAGAAAGAAGAAAAATATTTTCTACCAGTACAGAATCACAGATCTATAACCTGGAAGACAATTTTTTAGAAATTACTAAAAATGAAGGTTGAAGGAAATTATTCTTCACAGAATTTAAGGAGGGAATCAATTCTGCAGAAGCATCAGGAAAATACACTAATGCATGTGTGATATACCATGTATTATTATAAAATAATAGAAATAAATAGAAGTACACATATAGGTATTATTGCCAGTGCATTTCAAGTCCTGCTGTAAAGTCATATGAGCGATAGAACTGACTTAAACCTTTTTCAGCTGCAGAGACCCTGCAGTAATCCTAAGTACAGGGATACAACTATGGTACAAGTAAGTACTTCACACTCAAACTAGTTCAATATATAGACAGGCTTTTGGTATGGCTCCTTTAATCCATGTTTCCAGGACTACCTGAAAAAGGTTTCTGAAGTATCTTTTTTTTTTTTTTTTTTTTTTTTAAAAAAAAAAACAGCCAGGTGGAGGTTATTTACTTCAATAAAGAATTAGGTCAAAGAAAGGCAATTGCCCTCAGCCTACAAACTGCATACCAAAATCTTCAGATGGTGGAGAACCATAGGACATGTCTGGACTTGAGGGAGCTCTGAGACTCTTGTCAGCACGTGACCCAAAAGCTCTGTTCTCTTAGGAGGGTCTGGGCTGCCTATGCAGTACAATCCCCAGCAAATTTAGCAGTGTCAACCTCAGGAACCCTCTTTGGCACTTCTGCTGCAGCAAGGGAGGTGGCTTGCTCAACAGCCTTTCTGCCAGCACAGTCAAGCGACAGTTCCACTTTGTAGCCCAGTATGGGATCTGCCCTTGAATTGCCTGAAAGCCACTTGGGGCTCAAGAGTCAGAGGTTCCTAACATCCAGCCCTACCACCACCGGAGGCACAAATGTTATTCCAGCTGCTTAATTGCAGAGTAAAGGCTGAGCTGCAGCTCCCTAGGCTGCTGCCCGTAGAAAAAGCATATTCCGTCCCTTCCTGATCTTTTTTCATGACGCATCAGTAAAAATAATTACACAAGGTGAGGCAGTCCACTTCAGCGGTTAACTTTTATGAGACCATCCATGTAAAGAACTGAACAAAGACAGACATGATCTTCGACTGCTAATGATGTGCGTTGTTATTTAAGGCAGTCATCAGTCCCTTCATGTATCAGTTCACTAATCGTAAAAAGACAGGAAATATTCTATGAAGCTAAGATGTAAGTTTATTTGGGCTTGAAAGGGTCTGAAATATAAGAAAGCAGAAAACTTGGTCTAACAGTGCTGTTATATTTAAAAGACACCCTAGAATAGGATAAAACAGGAAGAAAATTAATTGAGGCAAAGATATTTCAGTAACAGAAAACAGAACATAAAGCAGGAAGCATGCAAATGCCACACCAGAATTGTACACTATGCTAAAAGAATGATATAAAATTGTGCTGAGAGTACCTGGGTGAATGTATAGAATGAATTCCATGAAAAACCGAATATTTACTATCTACAGCAGATCAATTAAATAGTATTTACATTACAAATACAGAGAATTCTACTGTGTTAAAAAAAAAAAGTCTGTACTCTGATACAGCAAGCACCTGTTTTCAATGGCAGCTTCTGGTTCAGAACATGAAACTTGCTTTCTTTAGTCAGAAAGAATCTTATCTTTTTCTGTAATCTTAAACTAGAGAGGGAAGGGGAACAGAGTCTGTAAGAGACTTTCTAGAACTAGGTCCTTTTCAGTTGGCAGTTAAGTCCTCAAAATAACAAAATTCCACAGTCATTTGCTGTGCTGTTTAGTACTAAAGTCACTTTTGCAAAACTGTAATTATAGTTAGCTGCTTCTGCTCAAGGAAAAAACAAAGTATTTTATAATACTTCTGAGCCCTGAAAGGAGCATCAACATTTTCATGGTTGTCTCCGCCATGTTTCTAATAATGTATCAACATTAATCAACTTTTATTATTCTCATAGGATATTAATTCCTCAAAAGTTATGTGATATACTTTTTCTTATGTAAAAATAATTTGGCTATAGAACACCAGGTTAGCTGGACACCCAGATCCTTCATCACAAAAACATCTTTTAATGCAAGTAAGCATCATCATGCAAGTAAGCATCAACTATAACAAACACAGAAGTAATAATGCTGTACCAGGTATGAAGGAACATAAGTTAGTAAAGCAAACTACTCAATCATACTGCATTAATTTTCTAAATATTCTTATAATGTAGTTTAAAAATACTGTTCAATAATTTAAAATTACTTAGTTTTTTAAAATGTCGAAGTTTCAGCAAACATTATCTATTTTTGTATACCTAGGCCTACTCTTAGGCAAATGGGTAAGTTGTTTCCATCCATTTGTTGTAATGCTGTGAATCCAGCCATCACCTACAATGTAAGAACATACATTAGGACCTTTTCTTGTGACAAAGTATTACCTTTTTTAACTACACAAAAGGCTCTGTGTTCTAAGAGCACATTATATTAAGATAACAGTAACATCATCACTACAGTAACTTGCATCTTTCCAATCTTTGTAATTTAACTTAACCATTCAGACACAGAAAGCTCACTTCACTGAAATCTGGAATTAAAATACACTTACTTTTTTTGGATATACTGAGAAAATTGCCCCCTCCCAGTGGAATATATCAAAACTATTTTCACTAATTTCACATTTTTTCATTAAAAGAAGTTGCTTTTTCTAGAAAAGGAACTCAGTATAAGACTATCCTACTTCCTGTTTGACATTTTGTAGCTGTGACTTGTTATTCATCCAAAAATCCACATTATGTTGACATTATTATTTGTATCTTCTTCCTGCAGTTGCTATTGATATCAAAAGTTACCCATTGTTCATAACAAAATGTGGAAGACTCTTGCCTTTATTCTTTTAGATGATAGACAGTTTGCTGAAAGATTTATTATACATTCTCGTTGTACTACACAATGTGCTCCTCTATTTCTATAAAAATAATAAGCTAGAGAGATACTCAAGTACCATGAAAGTTCTGTAACAAGAGTTAGGTCTAAGTAGTTTGAGAAAGACAACAAATATGCACACTACACAAGGTTAGTACTAAAGTGTACAGTAGAATTATAATCTCTAAATTACTTACTTAAAGGAACATTATCAGAACTTAGTCCACCAAAAAGAAAAAGTCTGTCATCTCCTATCGGAGTCAACGTGTGCCAGGATCGATCTTTTGGTTTCTCTCCACTGATATTAATTCTTGGTGAAACAAAAAGAAACAAATAAACAAAAACAAATTTTCAAAGAATGCTGAAAATTAATCTTCCAGAAAATGTAATAGTTAATTCAGTTTGTCCTAGACCAAGCTTGGATATATTCCCACTGAAAAACTTGCACTTATGCAATCTGAATTTACTCTTGAGAAGAGCGGTGTTCAAATCTAAATGAAGTAATTTCTTGTAGTAACTGTTCTCTGAACAATCAGTTATGTAAATATCAAATGTAAGGACAAAAGCATTGATTGTTATTTTGTCTGTTTATTTTCTTAAGAACACTAAAGCCACTACTTAACATACAACTGAAGGCACTTCAGACAGCAAAGAAAGGACTATACATTCAAATAAACTGCACAGTACATGTAGGTAAACAGGCTCAGTTATTTGAGATAAGATTTAATGAATGCTGACAGGCCACAGTCCCTCTACTCCTAGGAAAATGATCTTAAATGATACAAGGATTGTGGCTTTACCTTTTATCCAAAAGCTACTACCTCTTCAAACATTGTGTCTTTTAGCATAATGGTGGGTCACCCAAACTTTGAGATAAATTTTAGTAAAAAGTGGAATTCCTAAGTACAAAACAGATGTAGGTTTATTATTCCAAAAATCTGCTCATGTTACAAAAATATAGATTTGATATTGATTTCATTTTAGCTGCACAGTTAAGTATGCTTGAGATGAGAATCTGAACAGTAAAGAACCTGAACATAAGGGGTTACCTGTAGTGGGTGGCCTGAATTCACACCATCTTAGCTTAGGCACTTAGGTGTACAGTTGTCTCAGGAGGATCCAGACAAGACTTAAGGACCTCCAGAGGGCATCAGCCCACCTAGTATCTTGATACTAAGCAAAGTGGCAACTTCTGTTGTAAAGTATCTAAAGTTAGACACAACGAATTTAGGCCACCGCATACTCAGTATGCCCTCATTTTGGAAAGATGATGGAAAAAGCAGGTGCAAAAACCTGTAAGCTCTCTTGCAGGGTCAGAATCTTAGTTGGAGACTGTCCAGAGTACGTAAGAAAGGAATGTTCAATCCAGGCAGACTGTATCTCGAAGAACCAGTTACTTTTTTTTTTCCCCTCCACTTTGCTACTGAGGTAAGTGCAACATACACAGATGAGAACTCAATCTACAATATTAGACAGTCATCTGTATTTCCTTTATAATCAATGAAGGGAAGCAGGTCCTTGAAAAGCACAACTCGTGATTCATTTTAATGTCTACCTTAGCAGCAGTTGTCTCATGCCCAAGAAGTGCCTATTTCTCTTAACCGAGCACAGAGGAAGCCTAGGGTGAGTAATACAGGCATGTGCAGTTCAGTTTAAGGAATTTCACTACTGGTGACTGCTAAGCACTTTTCCATCTGGAAGCAAAGACTGAAGAATCATAGCTAATTAAACAGTGATTGCAAAACTGTCCTACTAAATTTGGCACTGAAGTTGAAGCCAAGTCACAATGTTTAAGTGCCTGCTTTGCACAACTCTTGTATAAGATGCTTCTAAAATTGGCAAAGGGGCAGACTGTGCTGAGATCCAACAGGCTCTGATGTTTAGAAAAATATATACCAGATACTGACGGGGGATAACGTTTCAGTCTTTCATGCTACTGATACAAAAAATTATCACAGTAACAGAAGTAACATAACATTGAACATTTTGAATAACAAGTCAGTGGAGCTCAGGGAAGGCAAGGTAACTTCTGGATAGTGGCAACTAAAATAAATATTGCAATCTCATGCTGGAAGATATTTCTGGATTAGCAGGTTAATACGCAGTTCCTTAAGAAACCTGCATAGAGCTGCATAAGAAAAAACTCCTTGCTGGGAGATCTCTACTTTACAGAAGAAGTTCAAACACCTGCAGTCAACTTGTCTTGGTCAGCAGCATTCAGATAGCCACACTTTTTAATCTGTATTAAATCCTTGAATCTCGATTGGTGATAACTCACATGGCAATCAAAGACAATCTCTCTGCAGCTGCAGAATGTCTGAGAAAATTCTGTCATCAAGATCAGAAGGGTTGTATCCTGCCCAATTTTTAATTCATCATCGGATCAGAAATTTCAGTAGAAAGGAATTTGAAGCTATAGCATAAGAAAGGTTCCTTGCAAGAAACACCTAGAGGAGAAAATACTCACACTGACAGCAAACCAGTCTGAAGGAATTTCCCCACCTGTAAAATACTGGAATGACACTAGGGCTTTTTAGAGTCAGTTTTCAGCTGCAAACAGATTGTCTGATTAGAACTATTCAAAACTATTGCTGGTACTTGAAGGATATAGAGTAATTTTCTTTGCTTCACACTCTTAATATGTACCTTTATTGGTCTCAGCAAGCATTTTGTTGCTATATAAATTTCAGACAAAAAAAAAAAGAGGAGAGGAAAAAAAAACAAACGGCCTGTTTATCTACTCTGTCTTATTTTACAATGTTTATGTGTGGAATCATGGGACTTTTGGGACCAAGTTCTTTATATTGGAGACGATTCCTACAAATGCCCAATTTCTAATACAGCCACTGCTATTGATTTTATGAAAGGAAGCATGTAGCCAGAAATAATTTTCCAAACAATTTGTGCAAAGACAGACTATAAACTGGAGTCAAAATGTAAATACTGATTTGATAGTCCTGAAAGATACACTGATTTTTACTCCTTTTGTAATTAGGAGACGAAATCACGCTAAGAGGTATTGTATGTTTGTGCATGCCGACAGGTGGCCTGGTAGTATGAGATGATTTTATCATAGTAGCTAATTAATAGCCACAAATAAATTATTTGGAGAAAACATCATCTAGCCCTAGGAAAGTACCCTCCCCCCCCCAACCCCGCAGTTTGCAGCTGACAATGGCTAATCTAAATTCTGCCATCTGTGATAGTCTGAATTATATTTCTCAGGTTTCCCTAAAATCAGTCACTTTAGTAAGGGAAGAACAGTGCTCAGGCCTGTGACACTTCCTGTAAGACCAGGCTTTGATCAGTTACCCCTCTAGCTCTGAATAAATAAATATGAACGCTTTACCTCCTGTGGGGTGCCACCACAGCAGCAGACACTCTGCACAGACTCTTTTTTTCCTATTCTCTTAAATCTCTCTTTTTAGTCTCTCAAAGACTCCTTGCAGAGGTACTATAGAATGGCTGGATAGTAGGCTCCTAAATTTATAATGATCAGAGTCTATATTAAATCATGGGTAAGTCTTGTGAGCTATTCTTGGATCACAATATAGAAATAATCGAGTATTGGAACAATCTTCAGGTTTTAGGAATGGCTGCATTTCGTATTACCATCCTTAGTCTAAGGATGTGTGTATGTATATAAAATCAGTTTGTTGTATTCAGGTCAAGAACAGAAAACTTTTAAAAAACTTCGATATTAGCTTTCAAATGCCAAACAAAGGGAACACTGGCTGATGAGGACTTAGAACTCTGACACTGACATCCCTCCTTCAGGGCTTGAAATTCCTCTCATTAACTTGTCACTCAACTGTCACAGGTTTCCTTTTTTAAAGCAATAAAAAGCAAGCCAAACAGCAACTGCTCATGCAACAACAACAATAATCTGAATAATCAATCCACTCAGAGGTAAAGTTCACAGTCTAAGAGGGAATGCTATCACTTAGGTAGAACATTGTTAATTTTAAAAGAACTAGCAAAGAAAAAGGGCAATTAAACTGATTAGTTAATCGTAAGTGCTAATTAAAGAAGTCTTCAAATAAAAGTTTTTTGGAAAGAACACTGTGGGACTTCTTTGTCCTGCTGCCATCAGCAGCAAGAAGGAATGGATGGAGGATTGTGTCTACTCCCTTGCTTTGCTCTCAGCTCAGAGGGCAGAGGAACACACTTGGTGCAGGATCAGATCAGCTGTCACAGGTGATTAAAGGTGCCCATCATAGGTGCATGAAGCACATAAAGTCCTGGAGCAGGATCAGTACTGACACATATTCAGGAAAGGTATATTTCACGGTCTTTTATGAAATTACTATTAGGTTACCTTGAGAATAGGAACAGAACAGTGATTATCACTCATCAGTTACTGTTTATCTCCTGGTTTGTCTATCAGCTAACAATATATCCACTGATTCTACCCATGTAGTAGGCACTATCATAAATGCTATATGCAAGCAAACAAATCTTAGGAAGTATACTAATACCTCATTTAGTTTAAAATTGAAACATTTAAGTCATGCTTTTACTTGATTTTTTAAAAAATGGTTAAGATGCTTATCTTGGAGAGGGGGAGATCTTTCCCCAATCTGTACCATAATAAGCCAAATATAGAGAGTAAAAACAGTATTCAAAAAGACATCAAAACTAAAATTCCATATGGATAAATGTACCCGTCTTGAAAATTAGGATGTTAAATCATTACATGCTGTGCTTAAAATAGCATCATCAACGCTTTGGTGCAGAAAAGAAAAAGCTTAGTAACCACTACCAAATTAAATTAAATTGAAATCACAATATAACAGCTGTTAAAATAGTCCCCAAACTCCCATTCTCCTCTTGGAAAAGCTACAAAATTAGCACTAGAACTACTTAACAATATGTTTCAATCTGCTACATTCAACTTAGCGTTACAGAGAGAAACCTACCTTCCAGACCAAGTCCAAGTGTCTAAATTCAGGCAGTGCAAATCGTTCATTCTAGTTTGCTAAAACAAACAAATAAAATCCCAGTTGTGTTATATTAAGCAAACAATGCGCAAAGTATTTCAGTGAGGCCTTCCCAGGACAGAATATTCCAAGTAACAATATTTTGAAGAAAACCGTACCTATGTGTCTTAAAACAACTCTGTATTATGTGGCAGATGAAAAGTATTTCTCCTCAAAAAAACCATGCAACTCTCAGAAAACTACCTGTCAGGCATATTTACAGTAATGCAACGGCAGTATGGGGCCAATTTTAGCTTTTAATAGTGGTTTAATAGTGAAGAACTATGTGATATTCAGTTCCTGCAAATGTATTCAATTTTCATCCAGAGAATTCATGGTAGGTAATTGCAGAAGATATAATATTCTACATATAGCTTCCTCTCATCATTTTTCTTTGCATTCTGATCAGAACTATGCATCTTCCTGCCTGGTCACTTATTCCTTGAAATATTCTAGTAGCTACTGTACTCAGTAGATGACATCCCACAAAAAGTTCATCACATCCGTGTTTTTCTCTTTTCTGGAAGGCAAGCCCTTTCACAAAGTTACTACTAGCAACAACAAGGTTTTATGACCCTTTAGCATTTGCCATAAAAATAATAAAAAGTATCTATAAGAACATTGGGAAATCAATATACTTGCATATCTGCCTGTGTTTTGAGATGAAGAAAGTAATTGCCTTAGAAACATAAGGGTGGGGGGGGAACATAAGAAAGAATTTCTTTGCTTTAGATTGTAGCAATATTCTCAATGGCTCGCAATACACTTGACTGATTCCCCTAGGTACTACTACTACAAAACAGAATCTGAGAAGTAGGGAAATATATCTTGCCTTACCTTACAATTTCTTTTCTCCTAGGGTAGTCCATAGATCTATTAGAATAAGCCTTTCTCCAGCTTGCAGATCCTTTGAGGCAGAAACTAGACTTGTCATTTAAGTCAGAATAGGAGTAGTTTTACCCCTGAGAACTCAGCCAGTTAGTGAGTTTGAGAGACTTCCAAAGCTGTCCATCAGAGCTACGGAAAGTCTCTCAGGGTATTTCAGGAAACAGCAAGGTTTTCAGGAGAGCTATGGCCTCCTCTGACCAAGTACGTGCTAGCCCTTTTCTGTCCTAGGGAAGAGAATGTTAACTAGCATTTTGGAACGCCTTCAGAGAGGCCAACAGTCTAAAGAAAAGCAGAATGTGAGGGCTTTTGGTGCATTGCCTGAGAAACTTTATCCCCGCTAGAGGGTGAATATAATAATAAAGTGTAGTCCAGCTAGCAGCTAGTGGAACAGATCTGTCTTCCATGACAAGTCTATTCAGTTTCCTGCTCCTTCAGGTGGCTTTGAAGGAGATGAGGAACAAACTATACAAGCAGAAAGCAAAATGCAATTACTGAGCATCTTCTGCTGTACCTTTACACAGCTAAACACTTGGGGGTAGGGTGGGGAAAAAGCAACATCCTGGCCTCTAGAACTAAAAATATTTAATCATCTTGGAATAACACAGTTCGATACAGAGGACATCTATTAAAGAAAGGGAAGAAAGAAAGTTGCTGTTATGTTGGAAATTAAGGTTTCAAGAAGATCCTGTCCAAGACCTCCTCGCTGACTTTCCTTTCCTAGGCATTAGGCAGAAGATGGAGTAGTTTTCAGTTTCTTGGTCCCTGGGAAATCAATGTATCACAATCTTTACATTCTCATTATTCAACAGATTGACAGATGCATAATTACATCAACCTCATTTTGAATTCAAAACACAGCATCAATTGGACATTTACGTCTAAGATTCAGTCCTTTAACATAGCTTTAACAAATGAAAATGCCTTTCTACCCCACCCTTTTTTCGGAAACGGTAAAGCACACAGTCAGGTTACAGTATCATCACTTGCTACATGCAGTTTTCTTGCAGTTTCTCATGTATTTCTACATGCTACCTACTATATTTAATCATTTAGCTGATAATCCTAAAATGATTCTTAATTGGCTTAAAAGCATCAAGCCTTGTAAGAGGGTTTGCATTTCCCTTAGAGCTACAAGGACTCCTTAGACATCCCACTTTCTCTACGGCATATTCATTTATTTGCAGCCCAGTAAACATTAACCAGGATCTGCTTTGTCTCAGGAGTAGCTTTCTAGCATGATGAAAAGCATTAAGGGTTGACATATTTACAGCTCACTGCTCTTACAGTAAACTTCGTGCAGCTCTCCATTGTGAGATTTACAATCAAACAGCTATTACAGCTCAAATCTTTGTAAGAGAAGGATTGCAGGTCAACGTATCTTCTGATCTTCAGTGACAGAAAGGATAACAGGAAATATAAACATGCATACATTAAGGCATCAGATGTGTGAAGAGCTGCTAGAAAGACTTTGTTTTATTACTTCATCATTCTTTACATGAAAATCTTCCACTTAAATCAAACATGAGACTGGCATCAACTTTTGGACTAACTCTCTTTCCTTCCCACTTTCTCCCATTTCTGTTTTTTCAGGGGCTTACCTGGAGGAACAGAGTCCACATAATACTTCTGAGCCTGTTTTCAAATGATTCCTGGTACAATTGATTTTGATCATCATCTTCTTTTACCAGTTCTAGCTCCAAGTTTGGAAAAAGGTGCCCTTTCCTCCCAGAAAGGTGAATAGGAGAAGCCTCATGACACTTCCTGGCCCTTTCTGGTTCCTTGTAGAGCCTTTTCCCTGGGAAGATTTGTATTATGGTGAACTAGAAGGAGAAGGAGGAGCAGAGCAACCCCATATTTGCTCCTTAATTTATGGAGAAAAGCAAGACTTCATCCTTTGGGGAGGAGTTACTCCTGTTGTCAGGAAACGTAGTGTTTTTCCTGATGTCTTTAGCTTTCCTTTTCTGTTTCATGACTTACATTAATTCCTCAAGCCCCACTGAATGTTCCCTAACCTTTGTAAGTTTCCTTCCATTTATTTCTAGGATAGAAAGTGAATCAATAATAATCACTAAGGTGAAGATTACACTTACTGCTCTCCTACAAAATTAAATATAGCTTTCCAAAATTTCACTCTTCTCTGACATTGTTCCCAAGCGGTTTCACTGAAATTTAGCAAATGGTTATTAAGGAAGCTGATGCTACCTGAGGAAGATAAAAACCTTTTCAGATCAGAGCCTTCTTGTTTTTCTGAATCCTGCAGTCAAACAGTCAAAGAGTTAAATGGAAGCCAGAGGGCCTGTCTAATCATGCAACAGCACAGTGGAGAAATGACAGGCAAGCTCCAGTTTACTAATAATTTCACTTGCAGAGGCTGCATGGGAATCCTAGCTTGAGTTAAAGCAGTTCAGTTGCAAAAGGCACAGTGCAGCAACCCTAACTAGCTTGGACACAACCCTCAATGCCATTCTGTTTCTGGGGTGAAGATCTCTGCACTTGCTAACAAAAAGCCAGAGGGAGCAAGGCTTTGAAGGCTGAGGAAGCGTTCAGAAATAAATGGTAGGCCAGAAGGTCCCAAGCTGCATGTTTACTTCTTCACATCTAGGTTTCTTTCCCTCTCACTTCTGCAGGCTTGCTAAATGAGGAGCAGCATTCAGTTCAGCTGCAGTTAGCATGAGTTCCATTTATACAGCAGACACAAAAGAGCAAGTCCATAGCAGAGGCACAGGGCTCACTTAGCCTGGCATGGCTAACCCTGACAAACAAGATTCAACTAAGACTAGATACTTTTTCAATCTCTTCTAATATCCCTTTATTTCCTTAGTTATTTGCAAATCAAGTTTGTCCAAACCTACAGCTCTGGAAACTACTGCATGCAGTTCTCTCTGAGTCAGAGGTGGGGCTTTAGCAACAATTCCAGAGATCGTGAGCCTGTATGAAAGGCCACGTAATGCAGAATGGTAAGAATAAACAGGATCAATTTTGGTTACTTTCTTTTCTGATTGCTCTGAAAAGGTACTTAGGTAAAAACTTTTCCTGCAGCTGTGGGAGGCAATTCAAACTGAAAAACTGGCTGGACATTGTGTGGCCATTCTGAACCTGCCTTGATCTGTTTGTCTGGTTTCTGTCTGAGCAAGCAGGAGTAAGCCATTTTGTAACAGAACTGTAGACTTTCCCCGAGAAGAACACTGCATTAAAGTACAGCTTTTACAGCATGGAAAACAGGGGATAGGGAACAAAGTGCAATTTTACACTGTTTTATTTGCAAGTACTTGAGAACACAGGGTTTAGGTTATGGCAGCTTTCCAAGATGAAGTTGGCATAGGTTCGCTGTAGGGCATTTCCAACCAACAGTTAATTCCTTCTCTTTCATGTAACAAAACTATAGAAACACAGCACTGCGGGCTTTCAAAAGCTTCTTCACTGTTACTTTTCATAGTAGTAGAGATAGAAAGCATCGTCTCATACTCAAGCTGAGTAAGATTAAAGGTTCTAAATCAGCTGTAGGTAAAAAGAGCTAAAAACTTAAAATTTAAAAAAAATATATGGAAGAGTACACAGTAACTTAAATTAGGTTTTTTTACTTGCCTTACAGGATCTGTTTCTCACATTCCTGATAAACTCCCGCTCATACAGAGACCTTTAAAAATATCATCTTCCCTATGCTTTTGCAACAGTTCTAAAAAGAGCTGGTACACTTTCCAGCCCATAAGGAAACTATCATTGCAAAACATTTACAAACGATAGGGGAGCCTGCATTAGTTTAGACTACCTACTACCATCCTTCCTTTCAGACATAAGACAGGAATATGGTTTTTTATTGGATTGCTGCCTCAGGCTTAAATTCCTATATTAGTGCTTTAGCAGAGAAGAACTGAAGAGAAAAATCTCCTCTGACTAGTACTAGAAAAATTAAGTGTGTTGCTGAGAAGTTTTAGTATCTCCTTGCTAACCAGTGGCGGCTTCAAGTTTGTTAGGTACAGATAACCAGGGGGATGATGCCTATGACCTTTTTTTTTTTTTTTTAAAGTTAAAAAGAGCTAGGAAGACTTAAGATTATATAGCAAGAATCTAGCCTTGATTTAAATATGCACTGATTGCATCCTATACAGACAGCTCTTACACCGTCTTTGACTATTACCTAAGGGACAACAGATTTAAGATCCTCCCAGTGTATCACATGGTACAGTCTTGGATCAACTATCAAGAAAGCAAATACAAGCCTGACTCTTGTGGTAAAGAGCTTATGTTGGGTCCACAGAATAAAGCTGTTAACAGCAATCTTCATGGTATGCTGCACATACTCTGTATCAAAGGCACAGAGCATGCTAAAGGTAAAGACTGAGTCTGCAAAATTGACATTCAGAGAGCAGAGGAGAGGCTTAACAGGACTGGAATGGCCTGTGCTTGCAATAGCCTGTGCTATCAGATAACATGCTGCAGCATCCTGTACCAGCTTGAATGTACAGAGACTAATAGCTTTGTATCCAGACATTATATATAATATCACATGCTGCTCTTCCAGACATCTGTATTTCAGTCACTTATGTGCAAAAAATGACAAAAGTTTAAATTATAAAGCCAACTGAAATCTGTTATTTCCTACCTTTCAGAACCACATGTTGCAATTGTAAATTTAAAATACTGTATCCCAACAGCTATTCTGAACTTCACTTTCCCCGAAAGTAAACATCAGGGTATGAGAGACATGTACGTGAGTAATTGACTGTTCTTACACATTTCCTCTTTCTTTAGTTGGGGGGAGCACAAGCGAAATTCCCCACTATATTTACTACTTGCTAGCATTTCATTACGTGAAATGGGGAAAAAAAAAAGCCAGCAGGTTTGATGTATAAATCTGCTAAGCTGTAGCAAGCACACAATGCTAGCATCTCATCATTTATTTAAACCTGGTCTATCAGCAGGCTTGCTTTTGCTCCATTCCCAAAGAACCATCTCCTGCAGAGGTTACACCCACGTCAACCATTTTTGTTGATTTACAAACATTTGCATTTACCATAGTCATCTGTTTTTTCCTTTTCTGGGACAATGTATGCTTCATCATTAATACTACAGACAGAAAGACAGACTCTTCTTTTTGTAAGGTAGAGGGGGATGAAAAGAAGCATCCTGGATTCAACACCCCTAACATACAGGTTAGGCCAAAGACATTTTGGATTTTTTTTCTACTACAAAGTAGCTTGCTATGAAAAAAAACTGTCAAGAAAATAATATTACTACCAATAACATGTTTTAATTAAACACTAACCAGCACTCGTCCTCCAAAGATGTAACCTTTATTTCCCAGCACAGCACATGTATGAGCTGCTCGAGGCTGAGGTGGATCTCCACCCTGAAAGAATCAAAATAAGATCCTTCAGAACATCGTCAAAGTGCCAGCCAAGGACAGTGGCAAGTCAGTAACACAGAGACTGCAAAGATAAGGCCAATATGCATCAATATGCTGACAGAACTGCAACTTTAAAAGGAAATAACTTGTAGTCACGTCCAAGACTCCACAGACATTAGAAGATACATGTAATTGCCAAGGCCAGCTTTAACCAAGTTCTGTCAGTTGCTAATGTTTAATAAATGCCCTCTTGATCTGATTTATCATTGCTTTACTTAAGTGACATTCCATTGATTTATCTTTAATTCCTAAGCTCAAAATTACAGTAACACATCAGTTATTGTTGATATCTCCTGTGTAGCTTTATTTTTCTGAAGTGCAAACCATCAGGAACTGGTACTAAAATGTCAGGAAATCAGATCTTAAAATTTGATGTTACAACCAATAGCCACATGCCAAAAAGCCTTCCCTGTGTAAATCAGAAATAAAGATAGCAAAATTGGCTTGTACTTTTCAATGGTAATTTCATTTTTTGCATTTAGTTTTATAGGAATTTCAGAACATCCTATAAAGAGCATAAAATAGTGTCAGACACTCATGACAATATACCACTTCTACTGAGTTCTTATGTAAAGTCACCAGGATTTATGAACCTTTATAGTATACTACCATATTAATATCAATAAATAGAAATGTGTGCATTACTGTTTTACTGGGTAAGCGAGTATACATGCTCCTTTGGGAGACTATTAAAATAATGTATTTGCTGAAGAATATCTGATCTGTTCATTCTAATGATATAGTATGACTGGGAGATATTTGTTCAAAAGATTTTTCAACACTAACTCTAAAAGGGAATACAGCAACTCCATATACACAACGCTCAAAATAACAAGCATATAACCCTCACATACTAAACATGTATCTTTACTCCATAAAGGAAAACTGAAGGCCTAAACTAGCAATACAGCGAGTTTACTCTCTCTCCCCTTGCCTCCTTTAAGTCTGTGAAAGCCGAATAGGGAATCGAGAGACTGGATTGTTCTTTCAGCCCAATGTACTATCCTTCACACTGACCTATCAGCTTTATGAAAAGGGGCAGGGGTGGAAGGAACAAATCTCTAGGCAGACCTTAATCTCTCATACGGTCAACTCTCAGTTATCTGTGATAGTTTATCCATGTTGCAGATTAATTATACACAGATACAGTCAACCAAATGGCTTGATATCAAAACAGTTCAGATAAATGGGGTTCGCTAACCTCAGTTTGGCAACTTTAAAACCATTCATATGTTTCTACCACCCACTCCCCAAAGACCTTCGCTTTGTTCCAGAAAGCCTTCACTAGGTGTGAGACAGGATAAATACAGAGCTGGCCTGGGTTAATGGCTCTGCTCCAGCCACGAAACTCTTCCAGACCCAAAGCCCCAGCAGGGCCTACAAGGATACCCAAAGTCAGTATAATGACCATAATCCATTTCTGCAGGACCTTAGCTTGCTTTGTGAGGAGCCATGGAAACACCTCCGCACCCCATTCCTCAGCCCCACTCTGGTATTCCTACCAAATAGTTTTCTGGAGTATTCCAGTGCCTTGTCTTTCCAGTAACAGAGGGCTGACAGTAATTTCATATTCCCAACAGTTGTCTTAAAGCTTGAATATAAAGTTTTATCTCAAAACTATCCCCTAGATACAGAATATCTGTATCATCTTCTAATGTATCCAGATTTCTAATACCTCTCTGAAGCTTACGATATTTTTTGCATCAGAACCACATTATAGAAAAAACACCAGCCTAATAACATCCTGTGGGAAAAAAATTAATATCAGTTCTGAATTTTCCACACTTCAGAGGCATTGAGTGTCCTCCTGTTCAATGTTATAAGCCCAAGCAATACTAAGCATATTCAAATTACTTCTCCCAACATCAATTTCAAGAGCACAATAACTATTCAAAATGCAGTAAAATCACACTTGTGACAAAAGAGAACACTAAAAAACACTTACTCTAATTGCTGGTTGAGACCAAGTTTGTGTGGTTGTATCAAAAACATGAACATCATTATGCCATCCCCAGAATATCTGTCCTTCCTAAAAAAAGAGGTTAAAAAATTAAAAATAAGTTTATACTATTCTAAAATCTTTGTGCTTATTAAAGGATACAAACCCAGAAGTGATCTATAAAAACAGAAAATAAACTAAAATACAGAATTTTATTAAAATAAACATACGCTACTATTTTTAATAACGATGCAGCAGCTCAGATCTAGCTGAAGGTCAAAAGCATTCAGGAATATTAGGGCTGATGACACTTTTGAAAACAAGCTTTGGGCTTCAACATCAGTCACTGCAGTAGACAAATTCTACCTTCTAATTTTTAGGGTAACATACCGAGAAATGAATAGAATGTACAAAGGAATGCTTTTCTGTAAGTCAATGTTTAACATTTGATGTAAGGATCTATATCTCCTTGAATGCATACCGATTTCTTAAATTAATTCCTGTCACTAAATGCTTTAATCAGTCTCCTTCTTTCTATTAACTGTAAGAAATCATTATAGGAAACAAGCTAATCTAGGCATCTTAAAGTAATGGCATTTACTCTGGATAACAAATTAAAGAAATTAACTGAAAGCACTTGTCAGGTAAACTTGTGAAGCTATAAATTCCCTACTGTTACTTCAAGGAAATAAACTCTAAAATTTTCTGGGAGTTTCATATTTAAAATATGCCTTCAGATTTAAAGTACTGCCTTTGTTCCTGCTTTGACAGCATTTTGTTCCATTGCACTCAAAGCCTAGCACTGGGTACTTGGAATAGGCTGAACACCCACTGCTCCCAACAGGCAGTATCTTCAATTTCAAATCTAAGCAGAAGATTCTAATTTGCATTTCTGCTGATGCCACAAATAAAAGAAAAATCTGACAGATTTTCAAACTTACTGAGTATAGTATAAGAGATCACGTTTTGACAATCAGAAAGGACAAATCAGTCTGATTTTGTGACAAATCTCTTACCCAAAATGCATCATGGACATCAAAACAATCACTCAGTTCATTATGCTTCCTACAGCCATAGCCACCAAAATATATTAGCCTAAAAGAACAACAACAAAAAATAAGTTGTTAGCTGTTTTGTAAATAACATTCAAATGCATAAGCTGTAACAATGAATTTCAAATTTTGGTTTACCTACTATACTATTAATAATATAAACAACTTAAAATATTTCATATTGCACCTAATTACACAGCAAACCTTACCGAGATGAAGGTAATAGTTACACTCCTCAACAAGCCTGACAGAAATCCACATAAGCAAGGAAGGAGGTTCAAGATACCTCAAAGTCCCTATTGTCTATTCCTCCATCCACAAGCTTATTTATCAGTCACATTTTCAGACATGAGTCTTAAAATGACACAGAACACACAAGACAGTGAAATGCCTATGCTTCTGCTAGAATTCCTACCCTTTTCTATTGAAATTCCTATGCTGCTGCTATATTTGTTAGCCTTCTGCATACATCTTTTCACAACAAACGTTCCCAAGGTTCAGCCCACAGACTGCCTGTGACCCACAAAATCTTCTCTAGCTTATAAAGAATTTTTTTCAACTAAGCACTACTGAACATATTGCATTGCAAGTATTGTTACACACCTCCCAGCCTAATATTCCACCCATGAAATGGCCATCCATAAGAATTGGTTCCTAAAGTTTTGTTTAACTTCAACATTTGAGGATATTTGGTATAGTTGTTAGTGATCTTGGGAGAAGGCAATTTAGGAAATGATGGGATGGTGAAGGTCATTCCAGACTGACATTCCTAGGGAAACAGAGTTACTGAAAGCATTGTGCAATACACCAAGACATCCTGATCTGCAAATTCACATCTTGTGAAATTTTAATGTATAGTTCTGAAAAGGTGCATAACTTGTCCCCAAATACTTCTGTTAAATGAAAAGGTTACACTCTGCCACCTAAAATAAGTAATTTTCTTAGTATGCAGATTACATGATACTCTGAATAGATTAATTTAGTTTTGAATAATCTTGTTTTAACAGCTAAGGAGAAGTTGTTCAAATATATGTAATTTCATATATCTTGCAGTTAAATTAGATTTACAAAACCAAGATATAGTACTGAGACCCATTATACAGTTTATGCAAAACCTCTTTAGAGTCCAGAAACAGATAAATCATTTACATTTTATACTGTTCACTGTATATCATATCCTTACTTGTTTATAACAACTTCTATAACAAATCACTGACATGTCACTTTCTTGTGACCACATATGCCACAATATCCAGACACTTCCCATAATAAACACAAAATCTGAAGTATTTATTTTTAGCCAAGTATTTTTTCTAAATACACTCAGTAACTTTTACAACACAAATATCTAGACTGACTTGGTTCTTATAAAATAATCACTGCAATGACTTTGCAATTGTCAGCATTTGTATGCTGTTAAAATGCTTGAAAATATACTACATATATTTTATTGCAGGTAATAATTTAATGCTTACATAATGTAAAAAAAAAAGATGTAATTTTTATACTGATTTTTTCAAAGTGTTAAAAATAAAACATAAGTAATAGATGCAAAATGATTTTTATCTAAAGTCTCAAAGCATTCCATGAACTTTCACTAAATTTCCCAACCCTCTCCTAAAGTGGGTTTATACTTACCATTAATTCAGCTCACATGTGAGAAAACTCTGGTAGAAAGTTGTTAGGAGAGTTACACAAAATCCCATAGCAAGTCAAGCTAAGAATTAGTTTCATGAATCCCAAACCTGTGTGCTCTTCACTTTATAGTACTTCCTCTCTGCAATTTACACATATTAAATATTCTTAATGTGTTACCTGTCCTTATACACCCAGCAGGAAAGCTTGTCACGTGGTGTAGGAGGTTGACCTTTAAAATTTGTAATTTTTTTCCACCTATAGGTTCCATTTTTTGTTCGCAAATTAACATAATACAGCTTAAAAGAAAAAAATTACAATATTTTCAGTATAAATGATGTCAAAGAATCCAGCACAAATCACCAACAAAAAGAACAACCCACCACCCCCAGAATACAAAACTTCCTCTGAAAAAAAAGAGGAACTGACAGCGAAGTTTACAATATGTAGAAATATATAGGAAGAGTCCAATACACCACAAGAACACAGTTAGCAGCAGCAAGTTTCCTTGCCATCAGTCAGCCAGACCAGAACAGTAATATCCTGCTCCTTCCAGAGACAACTGAAGCCTTGCAAAAAAACTTCTGCAAGACAAACAGCTCTCGGTTCAATTCTACTGGGAGAACTGTCAGTAGTTCTGCCTAACCTGACTAGGTAACTGCACAAAAAACAACAAGGCTTGTGAACCAAGTACTACACTGAGATCTGATTACATGCTCCATTTCGGTTATTTTTCTAGTCAGGACTGAACTCTGACTTCGTTTACACTAAATGATAAAGCAAATTTCATCTACTTTGCCACTCCAGTCTTCCGTTACAAGGAAAACTGGTAGCTCTATTTTAACTTTAATTATTACCTGATTATATAAGAATGGTAATCACTATCCAAGAGCAAAAAGTGATATTCTGAGATCAATTTCAATTATGACTCCCAACATATTTAAAAACAAACAAAAAAGCAATTGGGAAAGCACTAGCAGTTTTCAGAAAGAAATACAGAAAGTTTCACGTAATGGGTCTTATTCTGAAGCTGTGATTCAGTGAAAAATCCCAGAAAAATATATGGAGTTGAACGTTAAAACAAAAAACTAAAGTTTTTTGCTAGTTTAAAAGTATACTTTTTCTACAAGAATGAAGCTTTTCCTTAAATTTCTCCTTAATTCAAATGCAAAGTACACCAGACAAAACAGTAAGGTCAGCATTATTATTCATTCAAATACAGTATGTTATGAAAGAAAAGAATACAATACCCGATTACTGTATCCTTTATCATCAAATCCACCAAAAATGTACAGCTTCCCATTAATGCTTGCCCCACAGCTTCCTGACATGGAGGTAGGTAACTCTCCTTCCATTAGGTGCATTGTCCTGCAATTCAGCACATACATTAAGTCTTACAATGCTGCTTACGAATCTGCTAAAATTAACAAACCCAAACCAGATGTATTAATAATTTTTAGACTTAAAGCTAAAATACAGTTTTGGCCATAACTAGCATTAGAAACTGTAGCTGACACATGAAGTCAGGCTCCCATGGTGTAAGAGGACTTTCATGTGAATATTATGCATACATTTATGAAGCATCCCAATTTTTCTGAAGGTGAAGCCCATATTAAAAGAGCATTAGTAGAGCTGAAACATTAATTATTCAAAACCTGGAAATACTATTAACATTAACTCCAAAAACTCCTGAAATGAGAACATGGTGTTGCTGTTATTTTACAAATGGAAAACTGAGGCAGAAGTAGAAATAAAGCTCAGAAGTACTCACTAATTTTGGTACCCAATATGCCATTCCTAAAACTGCATTTTGCCCTGCATTTAGCACAATAAAAAAAATCTTCAATAATGCCAATTTTAGCAATGAGTTCTCTGTTCTTCAGCAGCAGCGGCAGTTTCTAGTCTTTTCCTTGCTAGTCTCACTCACAAACCAGTAACTTCCTGTGATGTAAATTGTAACGTCACACAATCTCAATCACTATGCAACTATCTGACAAAACTCAATTTCTGCTGAATTCACGAGGCTGAGCATTAGGCCAAGACTGCACTTAGAATCATTATTCCACATTGAAAACAGCTTTCCTAGGATCTCAAATTTCTACAGAAGACAGGGACCTGCATTGCCCTCTCACATCTACATGCATAGAGGACATGTGATTTGTTTAGCATTTCCACCTTGTTGCCACACCTTCAGTCTGTAGATTTAGCAGCCAAACCCCAGTCCTTCTGTACTGGCACTCAACTCCTTGCCCCGGCTTTGCTGCCGACATCTCAATTGCTTTCACCCCACAGTTTCTGATTGAAGCTTCCTTCCCCTGCCATTCCCATTCATTTTTCTCAGTGATCCACCTGATCGAACTCTGTGCCTTCCAACTGCGTCCTTAGCTCAGTCTCCCTCCTCAGTCATGGCCTCCCACCTTCAAAGCCTGATTCCACTTTTTCTTCTCTCTGCTAGGTCTAATATCACCACACTTGTTGGCCCAGTCAATTCCATTCATCCCCTTCTTCAATGCATCCCCATCTAGACAAGTTGTCTTCATTTTCTATCACTGGCAGCTATACAGAAGAAAAGGATTCTTACAGTTTTGAGTTCCGATGCTTGACCTTACCCCAGTCTAAAAGAACTGGAAGCAGCCATTAGAAGGAAAAGCTTTTTATGCACTAAATCACCAGATGTGACTGATGTATACGTAGCCTGTCCCTACTGAAAATGGCACTCACTAACAGCTGCTCAGGGCACTGCTTCCAGATACCTTTGTTCTGGCACCAGCACTGCCACAGGCCAGCCCTCCTTCCCCTTCTCTGCTCTTGCTCTCTCATTCCTGCTTGTTCCTGCGTCATGCTGTGCACTTAGCTGTATGTGTACAACTGTTTGTGCTGTAAACTGAACGAGATCAAGAACGGATCCAGGTTAAAAATAACCCTAAAAAAGGGAAGTTATATTTAACCCAGATCACTTTCCTGATCCAATTTCCTGAGTGACCATATAAACAGATGTACCAGTACAACCGATACAGGGACGTCTGGGGTGAAAAATCAAGAGAGCGTATGAGGTTGCTTTAGCCAACCCTTTCACCAAAAGAAACAGACAGCAAACCACAGTCTCAGTGAGGGTACAATCTTGGAAAAAAAAAAAAAAAAAAAAGAAAAAACACTTGCTAGAACTTCACAGCTAACCATATGCAAACTGTTGTTTTCAAAGTCAGCGAGTTGACCACACAGATGTGGAATTTCATACATACTGTAAGACACCTTCCTGATCTAGCCCTCCTCCCCTTTTCCCTCCAAATTGTTGCTTTGACTATGGGTATGCAAGCAATATATAAACAGGTGGGAGACTAGAAAGACAGCTGGCAGAGAACCCATATAAGCCCAAATGGATACTACTTTACCAGACTGAATGCAATTACTGTAATAGAAACCACTGGAAAACTTTAAAAAGGGGTATTGTTATCTCTCCCCACATACAATATGTAAACACAATGAATATAAAATGTAAAGATTAAATTGCTAGTGATGTGCAAGATCTGGTTAGTTATTTATGCAAATACACTCAGAACACAATTAAGTAATAACAAAAAAAAATATAATTATAAATAGATCAAGAACCCAAATATCCAGTGTTTAAATATTCCTTTTAACATAGAAGTTAATGAATGGAGAAATAGGCCAAAATAAATGCCCAAATAAAATGCCCCTGTTTTAACAACAGAGCCTTAAGCAGACCATTTTCAATGCTCTTTCGAAAAAAACAATCATACTTAAGGAATTAATGTGTTTACTGGAGTTGATTTGCAAGTGCATATGTCTGTTCTTCAGTCTTTACATTAAACATCTGCTATTTAAACTCCAGGGAACATGACCAGGAACTCATGTAACTGAAGTCTTTTCACCACAGCTAACTGCAATCTATGCAAAGATCAACTTTATATATTAATTAAATATAAATTATGCAACTTACCATAACCCGCTATCCATTTCATAGATCCAGAGCTCATCATTAGGCAAATAAACTTCATTTTCTTCAATTGACTAAAACCGAAGAAAATTTGCAAATGTTAACTCAATTATGCATTATACACCATACGTTTTAAAATGAAATACCAAATTGTGTTACTTAGCAACACGGAATAATCTTAAGGAGATAATCTACCAGAGCATAAGTCATACCCCAACATTATTGCTCTGATCATTACAGTTTTAAACAGGCAGCTCAATAATGCTAATATTTTACATTTTATACTAGGACTTCAAAGAGGATATTTTTCATTTTTTGAAGCTATTAAAAATACTGTGCTAGGCATTTCCTGATGTCATTGAGCTGTGCTGATTGCTAATAGCATCTTTAATCACTCATTTTAAGGTGTGGAGATTATAAAAGTTGTAAGTTTGGTGTATCAGAGGTAGGGAGAGAAGTGTTTCAATATTCAAAAAGCAAAATGAATATAATACAGTAGCCACTTTGTAAAAATAAGAAAATACCACAGGCAAACAATTAATTCGTTAGGAAACATACACAACTGCTACTAACAAGTAGCACAAAAGTACCATAACATGACCATGGATTTAAAAAAAACAAAAATCTTAAGAGAGACTGTCAAAGATGCTTCCCTCCTCTATTAAAATGCTGTTACTAAAGGAAGTAGTTTTTCAGTCACTGATGTGATCACTCTGAGCAAATTTGCTGTACCGTTAGCCTTCATACCACTAAATACAAAGCATCAAAGATGAGCTTCAAAGTATTAATGCTGTTCGTTGTGGCATCTTTTTGCATCTTCAAGGAAAAAAGAGTTCTCCTTCACCTGAAGGATTTTTTTCCCCTCATTCCACAATCCCTTTTTAGGTTTTCCAGAAACGGAGACTTTGCCACACTGGGTAGATGGGTAAAGAACCCAACAACTAAAAAGAAAGTTAGAAAAAAGTACTGATTTTAAAAATAAGGAACTTAATTCCTCAGGCCCACTCATTAAAGGCACAGATTAACCAACTTAACGTTTTGCCAAGAAAGATGTGTAACAACATAAACCAGAATTTGAAGCTCCTGAATTAAAACTCATTATCTTTTGTTTTGGGAGATACTTTTAATTAGGAGGCAATTCTTGGCATAATGGAAAAATATAGAGAAAAGTGTAACTGAAAAGCACCAAAAGAACAGTTACTTGCAGCGACTCAGGGAAGGAACCTGAAAGAACAAAATGCCAACTATAAAAGAGCTTAACCTATATGCCATAACATGAAGAGGAAAAATTAATTCCTCTGTGGAAAACAGATCTATGAAGACTCCCAAACAGAGGCCATGTAAGGAAAAAAAATAATTTGGGAAATAATGATGAGGAAGAATAACAACCAGGAGAAGGAAACCCAAAAGAATGCAACTGCAGCACTCAGGCTGAGTAGCAATTACACCATTAATTATTGTCTTAGCATTAGAAAGAAATGAAAGAATGTGAGGGAATAAGCAACCAGGGTCAGTAAAATAAAAAAAATAGCTCAAAATTGAAAGAATATGAGGAAAAAGAGTTAAATGCAAAACTGAAATTTAATTATTAACGATTTAGTTACTGATATTGATTACTTGCCTTTAAATGATACTTTATTATTAACTTCTCAATTTTAAAGGTGCCAGCCAGGCATGTACGCACTATGTTTGGTAAAGTTTATCCTGCCAGGTACCTTTCATAAGGTAGGTTCTGCTGTTACAAGCAGCTTGCAGCTTTCACAAAGTGCAGAAGTCTACCCAATTTAATCTAGATACGTCAGAGGTCAGAGGCCGAGTATTTGCTACAGAACCAGCTCTGAGCAAACCCACTGATGCCAAAAATAAGTTAGCTGGGCAATAGTCCACCATCAACATGTAAGATGTAAAATGATTTTACCTGTGTAAACTGCTGCTTAAAGAGTAACAATGATTTTCATAATACTCTCCACAAATAAATATGTAAAACTACTAAAAGTTTTTGCAACATTTATCTGCTAAACTTAACACACATTGGCTGTTTTGACTGTGCCATGAACCCAGGATCCTTTATTATAAAACTTTTGAAAACACCGCGCTAGCCAGTCCAACCTTAGTTTCTAAAGACCAAAGCATAGGGAACTACTGTGTATTTCCAGTGATTTAGGTGTTGCATAGTTATACAGAGTATTACGGAGTTTAAGGCCAGAAAAGGAGACTAAGTCTTCCTGTACATCACAGATGACTCACATTATTTAAATACACGCTTATTCTAAAGGTGGCTAACTCCTTGACACTACAAAATATGTATTCAAATCCTCACGTGACTTGCAGTCACAAGAAACACTGCTTACCAAAGACCCCTAAAGGGAAGAAAAGCTGTGGGGAGAGCTTACAGGCTCCTGAGAGTTCCTCCATTTCGTTACAGTTTGGTATTGGGCAAGCCTAGCCGTGGAATAGGCTAGAGAAGGCATGCCAGGGTAACCCAGAGAGTGGAACCCTGCTACCTTGTTTCCTACCACAGCTGAGGGTTTGTATTTCAGTACACAGTATATCTGTTTGTATTTTCAGTATTCACCAGCAGCACAACCCTTTCCAGGTCAAATGAATCGAGCTCAGGAGCAGAGCAACTCTTCGAATTCCACAAGCTGCGCAGCTTTATCCTATCTTTAAGTCCAATGGTTTTAGTTAAAAAAAAACAAAACAAAAAAAACAACAAACAAACCCAAACCAACATGCTGATTTCCAGAAACTAAACTATAACATGCTTCAGGAAGAGACAAAAGACAACTAGCTCCTAGTACCCGAGAGCCCTAGAATTGTCCTTCCCTCTCATAACTTACAATCTATTTTAAAATTTAAATCTAAGAGTCCCCCACTAGAATTCTTTGCTTGAGTACAGAAGGACAAGCTTTGCACATTTGAAAGTTTACCTTAGCGTGGGGAAAATACAGATAGAATACTGAAAACGTTAACAGAAACATGTTTTTGACCTGAGCAAGACCAGGAATAACACCAAGCACAGCTACTTTCACATGTTAGGGGCAATGTGCACAGACACTGTGGATAAAAAGAACTGTCTGTATTTAACGTGGTATCATTCATAGTTCTTTTTTGGACTGAATTCATCCAGAGCTAAGAGTCACAAGGATTTACTTTTGCCAGAACCAGTACCGATCTTCTGATGGAAAAAAAGCACACGTGCTTTTAGTCTGCCACCGGCTTGTTTTTGAAGTGACAGAACTGCCTTCTGAGGGAGGAAAACGCACGGTACGTAACACACAACTACTAAGAAGTAAAAAATGCAGGGACTCAGGAACAAGAACACGAATTACACACAGGAAAAACACAGCTACAAATTATAGCCGTCACCCCACTGAGGGAAGGGAGACGAGAGAAGCGCTCCCACAGCAACCACAAGTTTGCAGGACAGTGGAAACTAAACCGGCTCCACCAGCCCTTCCCCAACACGTGCTCCGTGATGGAGGCAGCTGAAAACGGAGGAGCAGGCGGCCATGGGCGCCGGTCAGGGGCACCTATGCTTAGAGAAGGGGACAAACGGACGAGTGGAGAAGTACACGGAGGAAGCCCCTTCCCGCCCGCACCCTTCTCCTCAGAGCAGCCGCCGCCGCCATTTAAAACGCCCGCCCCAGCGGGGCGCGCTGCCCCGACAGCCAATCAGCGTCCGCGCCGAGGTAAACAGCGCTCCGCTCCCGGCCCGCCGAGGGGCTGCACCGGCTGAGGGGGCGGTTGGGGCGACGCTGGGGCAGGGCAGGGCGGCGGGGCAGTCCCGTCCGCTCCGCTTCCCCCCCCCTTCCCCTTCCTCCTCCTCCCGCCACCGGGGCTCCTCAGCCCGGCTCCCCCACCGTGCGGCGGCGCGCCCCCCCTCGGCTTCCCTCCTTCCCTCCCTCGTCCTCTCCCCCCAGCGCCCTCCGGCCGCCTCCTCCCGCCTTACCACGTATCCCCCCCACACATAGAGAAAGTTCCCGTCCACCACGGCGCAGTGGCCGCTCCGCTCCTCGGCCACGCAGAACTGCTCCGCGGAGTCTGCCGCCATCTTAGGAGGAGGAGGAGGAGGAGGAAGCAGCTCGCCTGCCTCAGTGTTCGCGTCCCGCCACCGCCTCCTCCGGGAGAGGCTGCGGCTCTCCGCCGGTCGCTCCCCTCAGGCGGACGGGAAGCGAGGAGGGTCCAAAGTGTGGGGCGTCACCCTGCCCTCAGCGCAGGGGCCATGGCGGGCTCCGCTGCAGCGGCCTCCTTTCAGCCCCGCCGCGACCTACTCCGCGGCCGCAGCCGCCGGGCCGGGGGTTAAGAGGCGGGCGCGGTGCCGTCCGGCGGTGCCCGCTGCCCACGGCTGTCCCGCTGCCCACGACTCCCTCGGCTCTGCAGCCGGCGCAGGCCACGGGCTGCCGGGTGCAGTCGGTGAGGGTGTCACGGAGGAGGCCGTTTGGATGCACTTTGCTGGATTTGTCCTTGCACAGCTGCTGGAAGGAGCCTTGCCAGTGTGGGTGCAGACCCCTGCTGTACCCCAGAACACACAGTGTCTGCCCATGGAGGCATGCTGAACGATACCGTGTGAGATTTAAGGGCTAATACCATGCAGAAGCCCGTGAATAAAGAGCATGTGAGGAGGGAAAAAAGCACTGAGAATAGGATACCTAAACACAAACCCAGTGTGAGAGTGGAAGAGAGAGCGGGGTTTGTAGGCAGAGCTCAACATGGGAGGTGGTTTGAGAGAACCGCAGCAGAACTTGCTGTCTCTCCGAAGGTGAGAAGAGTCATGCTCCAGCCAGAAATAGCAGCTATGAAATAGTAGCTGATATTAATTAAAACAATTGTATAGGAGTTCAGACTGTTGACCCCAGAGAGAAATCCTGTGAATGCTGTCCTCTTAACCTGCAGCCTGGAAGCAGACGAAGCAAGAAGCTACCAACTGCGGTGTGGTGGAGTACCTGAGGAGAATACCCAAGGTGCTGTGCAGGACCTGTGTACTGGGGCCAGTGCTGAGCTAGTGGTAACTAATAGAATAAAACTGCTGGTGGGATCTCAATGGGTCACCTCCCATCATGTCCCAAGCTACGCATTTTTCATGATTTGAGGGATCTCCACTCCCTGTTATCCCCACCACTATATAGTCTTTCCTATATGTTGGCCTGCCCTTAAACAGCAGGCTGGGAAAAGCAATAGCTTCTTACACTGCCCTTCCAGCTCTTACACTGTTAGATCAACAACCCAGTGAGTTCCAGCTGAACTGTGGATCCAGCTGGAGTGAATGGAATTCAAAATAAAACAGGTACAGCTCTTCAGAAAGAGTAGTAGAGTACAGCTTGTGAGAAACGAGCACTTTAGCATCTTGTAAAAGGACACCGAAAAGTAATGGTAAAGATTTCCTTGTGAAAGTGGGACATATACTTCCTCTGTTGGATCTAGGAGGGAAGACCTTAACTATTCCTGTCAATAACTGCTAATATTAAAATGAAGAAAAGTAATGATGATGCATTGGGATGATGGTTAAAACACAGGAATAAGCATTTGGAAGAGTTAAGAAAAACATGGGTAACAGGCAAACTTGATCTATAGATCTATAGGTCAGGTACAGCTACAATGTGATGCCTCAGAAAGCATCTTAGGAACAGTGTAAAGTCAGCAGCCCATGGTTTTGCCAGTGGAGCAGTGACAGACATGAGAATGAGATATTTGTCGTGCTCGGTGTGACAAAACAATTCCATCGATTCACCTTTGGCATGAGGTAGATGTGCTATCTGATTATAAACCATTAGCCTGTCTCAGCTGGCGCTCTGCTCTCAAGCTGAATGTGCTGAGACTGTAGTGCTGCGATGTCCAACAAAAAAACCCATGGCAGGCGCCGGAGATGAAGAGCTGGGCATGGCTTCCAGAGCTCAAGACAGATGGCTCAGTGGAGCAGAAGTCTACAGCTCATGGTGGAATACTTTTATATCTCTGGTGGGAGGCTCCAGGCAACTTAACAGAACCCCAAATACAGCAGGATGCTGTAGGAGTATGCTTTATATTCCTGGTTTGGTCATATCTTAAAATGAGTTTCTTTTTAGATGAGGGGGTGCATTCCTTCTCCAGGTGCACCTTCCTTCTTGGGGTGAGACATGAGCTGAATGTCAAAACCAGATTTTCTTGAAAGGAGAATAAGCAGTAATCTTAGCAAACAGAAGAACTTACATAAGGACTGGGTTCATAATTTGCACCTAGCTGCATGCCTGAGACAAAAAATGGATCATATTTCTTGCCAAAATAGCTGAGACCTGTCAGATGGTAGCTTTTCGTCTAAAGAGAGTAGATGCAGCTTGCACCCATGAGCTTACTCCCAGATGAGGAGGAGTGATTATAAATTATGCAGTTGAGAATGGACTATAGAAAATAGGCTAACATTTTTTATCCATCTTTACATCCCTGCAGTCTTTTGATCAAGGAATTTTCTTTCAGAGTTGCTTTGTGAGCCCTCTGTGGAATAAAGCTGTACTTTGAGAGACGGAGCTCAGAGTGTTTGACAGAAATAGCATGCATTTTTCATCTGGAGAGAAGGCAGCTGCCCCACAAAACTGGAACTGTATGAGACACAATGTATTTATTTATCATGCTCTATACCGGGACTCGGTATGGTGCAACAGACTTCAAATGCTCAGGGCCAAAGGAAAAATTGTGTACAACAGTGGTTCCCTGGTTATGTGTAAAAACAGCCGTGGAGACCAGCATGTGCCAGTTGGCCAAGACGGAACCAGCTAGAAGGGGTCTCTGTCTGACAGTGCTGGCACATGAGTAGCAATGAACTGAAGAACTAAGAGTTTACCGCATACTAAACTCTCAGGTAACTGAGAGCTGTCCTAGGAAACTTGGCACCCAGGTAGGACAGTTACTGTCAGTGTGTAAGAGCACGAGGGGAAGGGCCAGGGTCCCAGTGCACCCTTCCAGCTGGGAAAGAGTCCTACAAAACGGTAGTTAGAGGCAAGGCAGAGTTATGAAAGATATTGCAACCAAGCAACCAACTGCAAAACTACAGCAGGCTGCTAACAGCCCCGATCCAGGGCTGGTGAACCTTCGGAGAGACTGATCAACGAGTGAGAAGATAAGAAGAATGGGTTAGAAAGGTCCCATGCCATCTAACAGACTGAAGGCCTCAGCGGGTGAAAAGAAGGCTCAGTCACAGGAGTACAAGCAAGACTGATTCACTGCTGGCCATATTTGATGGACATTTTATGGCAGGTAAAACTGAAGCTGGAGAGACGCCGGACTACTGGAGATGCAGTGCAACCTGTGGCAGAGCCTACAAGGAAAGATGAGGGGGCAGAAGTATTGTGAGCTACATCACCTGTAGGGCAACAAAATAATACCGCGGGTAATTTTATTGGGTAACTCGTGTCACCTGCAGCAAGTGTGTTTGGTGTCCTTAGCGTTACCTTGCTTTTTGGTTGTGAAATTCGCTAAAGAACAACTGCGCCTTCACTCTGGTGGGCAGCACGGCACAAAAGGGTGCCGTTCCCGGGGTGGGCGAGGCGGCAGCCATCCCTTCTCCCAGGACGTCGGAAAACGGGAGGCACCGACACCGCCCGTCCTGAGCCCGGGGATGCCTCCCGCCTCCCGCGGGCACACGGCAAGGCCGCCGGGGGGGTCGGCAGCCGGTCCGCCCCCCCGAGTGGGGGTAACTCAGCCCCACGGTTGTCCCGGCGGAGCCCGGAGGGGCGCGGGGTGCGGGAGAAGGGAGGCCGTCCCGGAGCCTCCGCCCGCCCCGGGGCCGGACCAGGGCGGCGGGGGCGGCGCGGCGCCGTTTGGCGCCAACGGCCCGTCATGGAGCCGGAGCGGCTCCGGCGCCGTTTGGGCTCGGCGTTCCGGCTGCGCGGGCTCCTGCTGCGGGCGTGAGTAGCGCCGGGAGAGTGGCGGGGGGCACGGCCGAGCAGACCGACCGGGGAGGCTCGCCGGGTCAGGCTGGTCGGCCCGGGGACCCGGCTGGGCCCGGCAGCGGCCCCCGGTCCGGACACGCTCCGCCCGTGGGGGGGGGGGCCTCATACCTCCCTCACGGCCACCTCCCGCTTTCGCGGCGCGCCCCAGTGTCTCGCGTTGTGGGGATTTGGTCAGGGACAGGTCCGCGCTCCGCCGTTGCCTCCTCGGGGATGCGGTGATGCTTTTCCCTCCTCTTCCTCGCCCCGGCACTGAGGCCTTGAGAGTCTCTCCTCCAAAGCCCTGTTGTTTTGCCTGCCCTGCTGCTGTGGGCCTCTTCCATCCCTCTCCACCCATGACCCGACCCACTGCAGCGCCCGCCGTGGGTTTAGGTAGCACCAAAAGCTGCCCTTGGCGTCCCCTTGGTACCCTCCCTGATGGTGGTGCTGGATGTTTTGTTGGTTTTTTTTGTCCGCCGCTGTCCCTGACAACTCTGGGATCTCTTTCCCGAGTTGCACTTGCCAGTTCTGTGTTCAGCATCTCTTACTAGAGGAAGAAACGGTATTTCGAAAGGTACCTAATAACGTGTATTAGTTAGAGATTGCAAGGTCAAGGAAAAGTGATTTCTGCTTGCAGCGGAAGGTGTCATGATTTATAACAGTGCCTGGGGCTCTGTTGCTTGTATTTTTCCCTTCAAGATCATGCGTTAATATTAGTTCCATTTTGTTTTTGGCGTGGATGGGATGTGATTATTTTGGACAGTGTCCTGGCAATTTCATTAGTGAGGAGTGCAAGTTCAGAGCTCCCGACTCCCACAGTTAAATGAACTGAGACATTTTGAAGGTCAGGCAGTTAACCAAAATGCCAGTTTTGATTGGCTGACAGATGACATTAATAAGAAAATTGTTATCTTTAACTGCGAGACTGTAGTCTAAGGATGAGGGAAGAAGTGTATTTCTAATTCTCGTGTTATTTAGAATTAAAATAATTTCAATCTCAGAGATACTGATAAACTGGAGCAGGTCCTGCAGGGGGCTGTTAGGGTGGTCCTGGGACCATGGTGTGTAAGGGAAGCCGGAAGAGCTGGCTTTGCTCAGTCTGCAGAAAAGAGGGCGAAGATGGTCCAGCTGCCTAACAGGGGCTTAGTGAGACGGAGCCAGTGCACAGAGAAGGGGTGAGAGGCAGCAAGCACAGATTGCAACAGAAGAAATCCTGCTTGTCCAGTTCTAGTCCCCTCGGTTCAAGAGAGACATTGAAAAAATGGAGAGGCTGTATTGGAGGACCACCAAGATGGTCCAGCTCTGGGGTCTTGAGTACAGGAAAGACATAGACCTGTTGGAGCAGGTCCAGAGGAGGGCCAGAAAAATGATCAGAGGGATGGAACACTTCTCCTGTGAGGGCAGGCTGAGAGAGTTGGGGTTGTTCGGCCTGGAGAAGAGAATGCTCCAGGGAGATCTTATTGCAGCATTTCAGTACTTAAAGGGGGCTTGTGAGAAAGATCGGGACAGACTTTTTAGTAGGGCCTGTAGCGATAAAACAAGGGGTAATGGTTTTAAACTAAAAGAGGGTAGATTCAGACTAGCTATAAGGAAGAAATTTTTTACGCTGAGGGTGGTGAAACACTGGCCCAGGTTGCCCAGAGAGGTGGTAGATGCCCCATCCCTGGAAACGTTCAAGGTCAGATTGGATGGGGCTCTGAGCAACCTGGTCTCCTTGAAGATGTCCCTGCTCATGGCAGGGGGGTTGGACGAGATGGCCTTTAAAGGTCCCTTCCAACCCAAACTATTGTATGATTCTATGATTAGAGGCTTGGAGAACTTGATGTGGAAAAAATGTGAAGGAGTTGGGTTTATTGAGCCTCAAGAAGGGAAGACTCAAGAGGATCTAATCCCAGTCTTCTTAAAAGGTGGTTATAGAGAAGACAGAGGTACTTTCGTCTCAAGGATGCACAGTGACAGGGCAAGAGGCAACAGGCAGAAACTGAAAATAAAATTTTCACTGTAAGAACAATTTAACTTTGGAGTAGGTTGACTAGAGAAGTGGTGGAATCTCCCTCACTGGAAATACTCAAGACTTGGCTCAATGGGGCCCTGGATGGCATCATCTAAGTCCCTGCTTTCAGTAGACACTTGGACCAGATGGTCTCCAGAGGTCTCTTCTAATGTGGACTTTTCTATATTCCTATGAAAAAGTTGTTCACAAGGAGAGTAGGTAAGCACCAGGACAGGGCTGAGAGAGGTTGTGAGATCTCCATCCTTGGAGATGTTCAGAATTTGACTGAACAGCGCTGTGAGCCATGTGACTGGCCTGTGCTATTAGAGCAGAAAGCTGGACCAGGAGACCTTAGAGGTCCCTTCTGACATGAGTCTTTCTATGATTGTATGAAGATGAGGTTCTCTGTACCTCCTTCTTATCCTCAATGTTTTCAATCCTCATGATTTTTTTTTCTTTGACTTAAACTAGCAAAGTATTATGCAGTACTAATTATTTCTACTTTTTTAATCACAAGCCGTTTAGTGATTATGTTCACATCTGCCAAAATTGGCATAGTTTGTGTAAACTATATTCAATATTAATTGCTTTTTGAGTTGACTTTCTTCATTGGAATTAGGGATGCTCTAAAGTATCTTACTGAAGCTCTTCAGTCCATCAATGAAGTAGAACTTGACAATGTAATTGAAAATGTCGTTGATGCCGTCGAAAAACAGCCTTGTAAGTAAACAATTTATTTTTCTCAAGCTTGCTAAGTTTATTTTGTGCTTATAATGTTATTTCGACAAAGAATTACTGGCAGCATATACACTAAGGTGTCATTCTAGTCTACCGCATTGTTCAAGATAAATGTATTTGTTGACATTTTGTTTTTTTAAATACTGAAGTTTGTAATGTCAGCAAAAGATAGTATAATTTTGCCATTTAAAAAGTTGGCAGCCTGGTACCTCCTGACTTTTCCAAGAGTAGTGAAATTTTTCAATGCCAGTTACTAGAAGCACCTAGCAGAGTTTGTATGGACATCTTTGCATCTGAAACTGTAATTTTAAATATTGAAATAAACCAAAGAAATAATGAGAGATCAATTCATTTGTTATTCAGTAGACCAGGTCCAGAAAAGGGTTAGGGTTGTTGACAGCTATAATCTGAGGAGCCTAGCGGTGAGTGCAATGAGGAAACAGTTGCATTCCTTCGTTCAGAGATCACTGCCCTCGCATCCAAGTGGAATGGGAGATGCCAGTTGTCGTGGTTTAACCCCAGCCAGCAGCTAAGCACCACGCAGCCGCTCACTCACTCCCCCCCCACCCAGTGGGATGGGGGAGAAAATCGGGAAAAAGAAGCAGAACTCACGGGTTGAGATAAGAATGGTTTAATAGAACAGAAAAGAAGAAACGAATAATGATAATGATAACACTAATAAAATGACAACAGCAATAATGAAAGGATTGGAATGTACAAATGATGTGTAGTGCAATTGTTCACCACTCACCGACTGGCACCCAGCTAGTCCCCCGAGCCGTGATTCCCCGCCCCTACTTCCCAGTTCCTGTACTGGATGGGACATCACATGGTATGGAATACCCTGTTGGCCAGTTTGGGTCAGGTGCCCTGGCTGTGTCCTGTGCCAACTTCTTGTGCCCCTCCAGCTTTCTCGCTGGCTGGGCATGAGAAGCTGAAAAATCCTTGACATTAGTCTAAACACTACTAGCAGCAACTGAAAACATGAGTGTTATCAACATTCTTCACATACTGAACTCAAAACATAGCACCGTACCAGCTATTAGGAAGACAGTTAACTCTATCCCAGCTGAAACTAGGACACAGTGCACCAGTATAATGGTCCAGCATATTAACTTAAACCAACTGTGGATGGAGTTAACCATCACCTGGATGTTCTCTGAAGCAGCAAGGCAGATGCTGATGTTCTGTTAGGCCAACCTGATCTCATGATAGTAACACTGGGCAGAAGGTGCTGATAACAGTTGGGGCACTGTAGCACTGGAGAAGCTGTACCAGCTTGGCACTTGAAAGTACGTCAAATTCTATAAATTACTAAGTCCAAAAGTGCAATCCAGAAAACTCCTGGAAAATCCCATAAAAACATGAGACACTCAAAGAGCTGCGCTTTTGCTGGTAAAGTTCTCATGACCCATTTGGTTCTGAGCATGCCTAAAAATCCATCATCTTGGCAGGAGTATTTTGTCTGGGGACTGCTTCCTGCTTAATTGGGACAGTATGTCCTGAGGTACACAGATCTAGTGTCTCCGCTCCTGAGCGCCATGAAAGGCATGGGGTAGTAGCTCAAAATATACCTGACACAGTCTGACAGCACGAAACATAGGAGTTGTAGCACCTTTAGTTAAAGAATGTGACTGACAGAGGTGGCACTGATGCCTGACATATATGTGTGTTTACTGATCAGAGCTCAGGAGAACTAGGAAACTTGGGCTCGCTTCCACTTTTTGGCTGAGGAGATTCAAATCCATATAAATGTAATCTAAAATAAATACTAGGCCTTAGGTGAGTTCAGGAAACCTTCCCAGCCTATCTTATTTAATCGTAATTAAATCAAGAGTGGGCACCTGCTTGTTCTATAGTTTTGCTAGAGCACAGACTACAGAAGTTACGACTATATTCTTACACTAGTCATGGGATAACAGATCATAGCTGATCAAACAGGGAGTAAAAGCAGTTTGAAGAACAGGTCCTGATCTAGCATAAAGCCTGCTGATACAAATTAATGCATCCACATTTTTGAACAAATTTGAGTCTGTACAGGAAGCTCTAGGACCAATGTAGTCAGTATACTCACCAACGCTGGTCTTTGTCCAGGGCGTGATCTTGTGCTATGAATTACCATATTGTCCAGCTAATGCCTGTGAGTTGTTTGAGGTTAGGGGTAGAGATGCAATTCAGACATGCTGGTCTCTCTTGTGATTTCTGCTAGCTCCCTTAGTGCCCCTTTTGCTCTGCTATTCATCACTGTCTTACAGGAATTGTGATTTTAAGTCCCATTCCCTGATTAGGGAACTCAAGGGCAGGTTTTCATGTACTGGTTTCTGTTCCAGGAACCCAGCAGTTAGGCTTGGCAATGCTGACCAAGGCCTTTTGTGAATCTGCATTGATTGGTCTTCCCTTCAAATTCAGCAAAACATTAGCATTTAGAAATATTTTTAAATTTCAGTTATCAGTTTAAATCCATGAAGACAACAATGTGCCTATCTCCAAAATTGTGTTAAACTGTTTGAATGCTTATTTATGACAGCAATCTGTGTGATAATGTTCTGGAACAAAATTAACCTCCAGAATGTGAAAGCTCAGATCTAACGCATTTGTAGTATATTTGGCAGCTTTGCATAAACTATAATTGTCTTGTTCTCCATGTTTAGTGAATTAATGGTGGGCACAGTATGTGTGTGGGTTATTTTTTCACTAGAGATGTATCCTTCTGGTAAGAATATTAAGTGATCCATTTGTAAAAAGAAAACAGTGTGTGTCATTAGCTTACTGAAAATATGCTTATTTGTGTGATACATTCCTCTGAGAAGACTGAACCATTTTTTGTAAAATATTTGAGACCTACTTACTTACTTTCTTACTACTTTCCATAGGCTGCAGTTTTAATCCTTTGAAATTTTCTTTTCAGTGTCATCTAATATGATCGAACAATCCACAGTGGAAGCAGCTGTCCAAGAATGTAGCCAGGCATCAGATGAAACTATGTACGGTAACATTATTTTTTTATTTGAGGTTTATGGGAGTTTGTATGCATTCCCTTATTTCTTCTTGGGAAAATAAATGTCAGGCATTTTCTGCAGTGCTACACATGCAGTAATTGCTTTGTGTGTTTGTCTTTCTGGTACTGTCTTTGAAAGTTATTAATGTTCCTTCTTAGAAAATTTGTTCTCATGGATAGGCCTCCAGGGGATTCTAAATATAATGCTGACATTCTGGAATTAAAATGCTATGGTTATGTGTTACATGTGATACAGGTTGAATATTAACCAATAAAATAAACCAACAGTTACAACGCAGAGAGAACTTGTTATTTCTGTTTGTGTCTTTATTTCCTTTTCTCTAGATCAAAATTATCTAAGGTTATTTTTGTGCCTTTCATAAGATACTTATTTTCTGAAAGCTTGGAAAAGTTTTCCTCCATGGTGCTTGTTTCTGCTGTTTTTGTATAGCAGGGCTGCTTTTTGAAAACCGTGATTGATTTTCACTCTTTGATAACAAAGCGGAGAGCAATTACTTGAGTTTCTGAGAACTTTTATTTGTGATTGTGATGAATGTGTTTCCTTTAGTGTTTCTGTTGTGTATTGACATTGTAATGCAAAGCATGAAAATAAATGGTTTGCTAGGCATGTCAATTAGATACTGTGATCCCACAGTTTCTCAATATGAAGCAAATTTGGTTTTTACTTTTCTCCTTGTTGTTGGAACCTTTATGATGCAGACGGTTTGAGTGTGACTTTTCTTTGTGTCACTTTATATACTTGTCGTCTTCGTTCCAGAAGTGAAGAGAAATCTGTATGCACAGATTCTCAGTGCAGAGTGTGAAGGAAAAAGCTCTACAGATCACAGGGCCAGCCTGTACAACTCTCTTGAATTATGTTGCAGAAAGCTTGAAGGCAAAGTTTTGTAATAAATGCACTCTGGAGCCTAAGACATCAGTGTCTGATAGGCAATGATGGTTGTCCTGTGCTTGTAAGCCTTACTGAAGGTTCATGGGATAATTTTATCCACTCTGATGAATTTGATCCACTTACAGTAAGAGGGAGATGAGAGGCGTCAGAGAAGAGAGCCGAACCAGTAAATATAATGGGATCAACTCGATTAATGGTCTGAAGAGTTGTGCATGTCTATTGTTTAAACCTATTCACATTAACCATGCCAAGGCTGTTCTGTTGTCAAAAAAGATAGCAGAGGATGGTAAGGGAAGGAGATGTATCCCTCTCTCATTTCTAAATGAACTTCTGAAGAGTTTCCTTTTTTGAATTAGAAGATGCAGTAGTATCCAATAAGTAGAGTGATGCGGGAGAAATGGTGATAACACAGGGTGACAGTGAACAAAACAAATATGACTTTATGCAACATGTTTTGTTACTGTTTGTTTCATCCATTTCAGATAATGTTGTAAATGTATTCTTATTTCAGAGAAAATGTTTTCAACATTATTGGAGCCTTTGATATTCCACGTTATATTTATAATTCAGAAAGGAAGAAGTTTCTACCGTAAGTCTTGCATATTTTAAGTTTCAACTATTTCTTGTTTTAGGAAAAAAGCCTCTATTTCTATATGGTTAAAAGTCTGTTTTCTAATCTTTCGGTCTTGGGTCTGCTCATCTCAAGCCTGAGTAAGAAAGTGAGACAATTTGGTTTCTTAGTCTCTAAAGAGCTAGTCAGACTCTGTGATAAATGCTGGCTCGTAAATAAATGTGCCATTGGGTTTTTCCTAGTCCAGCAGGATGAAGCTGAAATGGCGACCTGTATCTCCTGTGGCAGTGTACTCTGTGCTGCCTATCATGTTACTGGCTCTGAAACTTCGGTGTTTATCAGATAGTAAAATGTCCAAACACGTTTATGCCATCTAATGAATAAAAGAGACAGTAAGGCTAAGGGCATACATCACTAAATGTAGTCTGTTTTTTTTTTTTTCCACATTTGGCTGTTTAATGGTTTTTAAATAAATGTGGTCTGTCACCTGCCTTTATTTCTCAGACTGTAGCTTGCAACTCCCTGAAGACCTGGGGGATTTCTAAGGAGAGCTAGGAAAGCTAAAAAAGAAAAATTAGGAGCAACTGGTGATTCTGGAGGTTGGAGAAAGGAAGAAGTAATTGGAAGAATTGGTTGTAAATATTTTGCTAGCTAAAGAATTTACCTTTAATAGCAGGCAGCCCAGACTGATGAGCCAAAAAGAAGCTGTGCTTTTAAAAAGCTTGAAGTGGTGTTAGCTGAGGAATGGATGGTGGTGCTCATTGTGAGGGGTTGCAGCGCCCTTCATGCAATGTGCAATTCACATTCTAGCCTTGGTCCATGATTCTGCCAGTCCAGCAAAAGCAATCTGTGTGTTTGCAGTAACAGTTTTATTCCAGTGCCACTTTCTAGCTTTCCAGGCTATGGGAAGCAGAGAACTCCATGAAGACAATCTGCTAACCAAGAGGAAGAAAATAGTTTTGTTTGTGGCCACTTAAAAGACATAACTGCTTTTTTAAAAACTGATTTCTGCAGAGTCCTGTTCAGGTGGAAAGATAAATCTCAAGGCCTGTGAGTTAGAGGGAAATTAAATTGATGTAGCCTTCAAAATGCAGAAACACAGGATCCCTAGCAGTAATCTTCCTCATTGAGTAAATAAATTGGGCAGTAGCGTTATAGCTTTTGCAGCACCCTACAACTTTTAGATCAATAAGTCATTTTTGTGTGTGGAATGTACCTTTTTTAATCTTGGTTGTGTTAAACTTCTTGCAGACTATCAATGACCAACTTTCCTGTACCAAATTTATTTGGAACTGCCAGAGATAAAGCAGAGTTGTTTCGTGAACGCTACTCCATCTTACAACAGGTCAGAAAAAGTTTTGCTTTGTTTAACAAAATACACAAACAAAATGCTGTTTTTTATATTCTTACATGTACGACAGTGCTTCGTGTTGAGGTGCTTTTGTGAGCCACAGTTTAAATCTGAGTAAGAACAGGGTCTGTACTAAGGTTTATGAGTCTTCTGTCACCATACAGCATGATGGATTCATGTGTTTTTGCATTTTAGCATCATGTCATAAGAGGGGATTATGTATTTTTACATGTGTTGTGCTCTTCTCCCTCCTGTAGTCTGGCTCTGTGCTACGTTTGATTAGCACGTCATCGTATGTAGTGCTTGTTGAGATAGTGCAAACCCAAAGCCCTGGGAAGCTCTCATTCAGGCTCCCCTTGAAGCACAGAAGTTCGCTTCTGGTTTAGTTCATTTATTCATCGTCCAGTTTAAAAAATGTCCAGGGAGAGTCAGCCAACCTGTCATCTCTTGGTGGCACATGCATCTTGTCTTGTGTTGTGAGCAACTTCAAACAGGATTCCCCAACATGACTTGCTCTGCACCACTGTGACAGTAACTGCAGGTACTGACAGCAGCTGTAGGTAGTGGCTCTGGACCAGGCTGTGCACACAGCCAGAAAGAGTCAGCCCCTCAGCACTTGCTGTCTGATTATCCCTCAGAACAGGGCCACAACCCTGTTCTCTCTTTTATTCCACTCACCCCACAAGTTGGGATCCAACCCCATGTCACCTGCCTGCTTACTCACTGCTGCACTCTGCCCTGCCTCTGTTGTGCAGCCCAGCGGGAGCAGTGATGGGATGGGGAGTGAGGTGCTGATCAGATGACTTGGCAGTTGTTTTTCAGGTGTCTGCACTAACTGCAGTGGGCTGATCCGCAGCACAGATCCCGCTCGGTGCCGGCAGGTACTGTGCAGACCTAACTGCCTGTGCGCAACCCTGCCTGCAAGTGTGAGCAAACTGCCTGGACACAGGCAGTGAGCACAGCTTTTTGTCCGTGCTGCCCTGTAGGCAGCAGGGAGGCACCCATCTGAACTGTGTGAACTGCTCGTTGTTTGGACTGTGTGGTAGTTGCATGCACAGGGTCAGACACCCCAGAGCAGCAACAACTCTGTCTACCAGGTAATTTGCTGCCACTTAGAGTATGTGTACTGCAATTTGGGAACCTCTGGCCTGGAAGACCAGTTAACCATTAACTGAAGAAGCTTTAGTTCATACAAACAGTGACCAGGATTAGTGAAACCTGCTGGAATTGGCACACTCACACAAAACAGTTGGTTTCTGCAAACAGCAGCTGGAGGCGTCCATAGGGTATATATCCTGAAGCCTCTTTTCCCTAGACTGTATTGTGCTATTGCACCTCTTTGCCTGATGGTTTCACACAGACTCTCTGTTGTACAGGTTTTGTGTTTGGTTGTTGTATGTATTCCTTTCCGACCTCCAGGAAAGTGAAGGTTCGGGTCACTAAGTGGGTGAGGGCTGCTGATAGGAATTACTGTGTGTGTTACATGGGCTTGTAGCAATGGGTTCGTTCCAAGGGGAGGCTTTCAGACTGCATGAAAAACAGTGAAAGAAGTGAAAATTTCTAAAATGCATTTTTGTCATGCTCTCTGCAGTTTATCTGTTAGCGTACCTTGCTTCTGTTATTAAAAAAAAAAAAGCAAGCTTACTTTTAAGAGGCCCTGCTCTGAAGAGAAACCTGCTCTTTTCCACATAGTTAGCATTTAATACAGTTTACTTTCCCTTGCTCTCTCACCCCTTCCTTCCAGGTAGTCAGCAATAACTTCTTTTAGAAGCATTATAGATGCTTTGATGTTACTTTTTTGGACTTAGTTTTATTGTCCAGTATTATTGATCATCTGTTTCTTAGAATCGAATTCTTGTCAAAAGAACTGATTATGCTCAACAAATTAAATGTTGCTGAATAAAATAGAATAAGAAAACTTTAAAAAGTATTTTGTACAGTGGTTGTAATGAAGTGGCTTTTTGACAGTGCTCATTTATTTTTAAACTGGATTACTTCAATTTTGGTTTCTGCAGAGGACTCATAGACATGAGTTGTTTACGCCTTCAGCAGTCGTTGCTCATCCTGATGACGGTAGGAGCAAATTCCAGGTAAAAAATCTTTTTTTTTTTCTTGAAAAGGGAACTGTACTTGTGTTACTCTTTAATGCGGTAGTAGTTCTCCAGTGACATCTTAGTTTTACGTCCAATATGGGTAATCAATGGAAATGAGTTATTTTTGATCATTTTTAGCCTCTGTGTCAAAAACGCAGTTATTTGGCTTAGATCAGCATGATGACCAAACCACTGAAAAGCAGCTATGAAGTGCAAGAGAAACATGGCTTCCTGAGGTGGAAGGGCACTAGCTGTTCAGCTTATTACACTTTGCTTCCCTCTGCTTGGGGACATCTTCCCTGCTTCTTTCTTTCATAAGCACTAAATTCGCAAACGTGCAGTTGAGTAAGGTCATAACTTTAGTCTGTTCTGTTCCTGTCTCAGCTTTCTCATATTAAGTGCTCTCGCTATATTATATAGTTTTTAAAAAAGATGAATGTGTATGTGGGTGTCACTGGGTACCAAATAACAGCTTTTGCTTTGCTCAACTTCCCTGCTTCTCCCTGTTCAGAGCATGCCATCATGTAGAAAAAAGCAACTGACCATAGCTGAGTCGAGCCTGCATCTCCATCCAGGCTTTATAGGCATCTTTCTCCCTTGACTGCTTCCTATCCTCCCTGTCAGCAGTGGCAAATGCATTGCTTATGCTGGTGTCATAGGAGGATTGTCTCTCTTAACTGCAGCTTGACAGACCAAAAAAAGTTTGTCCAGAAACCGCAGACAGCATGCTACGCAATGTCACCTGTATTACTCTGGAGCGTTCTTTGTCATCCATTTAAGGTTCTTCCATAGAAGTAATTAGTGTTACTGTATGGGTGCACGCTGGCCCTGTGGTTCAGATTGGATCCTGCTGAGGATCCAATTACTACAATTGACATTCTTAGGCAAGAACAGAAATTGTCACTTGCTCTTTTCAGTTTTAATCCAGTTGTAAGCAAAATAATTACAATAAATGTTTACTTGCTAAGCAGTTCTTTATGCTAGCAGCCATTATTGGAAATCTTTTCCTAAACTGTGCTACATTTGACATTCAGAAATGTGTCCCTGTTTTTTCTAATGAGCCTGTATTCTCTCATATCTCATTTGGGTATTTATGTAAAAAATTGTGCTGTGTGGTGCTTTGTCTTGCTTGCTTAAGAATAGATGCATGGAGAGTTTGATTTAATTCTTATTTGATTCTTTGCCTTTGCTTCCAGCTTAGAACAATAGAAACTCTGTTGGGCAATACAGCTAAAGTGGGAGAAGTGATTGTGCTTGGGATGATAACTCAGCTAAAGGAGGTAGGTTGCTTTTTATTGTGGAGCATCTAGGTCAACATTCATTCAGTGTTATAATGTATTAGAAAATGAGAAGACTTAAATATCTCACCACTTTATCCTGTCATATAAGTCAGCGGCAGAACTCCCATCAACGTCAGTGGTGCAAGATCCATTCCCTAAGAAGAGACTTTTCCACAAGCAGTCGGTGCTAGTGTGTGAGGGAAAATGTCTTTGTCTTCTTGCTGCAGAATTTTGTAATGCTTTATGTCAGCAACCAGAACCAGTTCCATTTTGTAGGCATGCCTCTTCTTGAAATGCTGGAGCTTCCAATGACTGTGTTTGGACTTGCCATTGCATTGGACTGTGATTGTAGGGAAGGGGTGCGCCAGCAATCTAAACTGAAGGAGCTCAAAGGGAAGATGCTAAGATACACTTAATATAAACTACATTGTGTTCCATTCTGCCAGTGTGTTCTAAGTTTACAATGTTAAAACCTGCTAAATTATTTCTAAATGCTGACTGATAGATGCTTCTGATTGAAGTGCTTGTGTGTTTGGGTATATTTTGCTTTATTAATTAATCCTGTTTTTTAGGGGAAGTTTTTCCTAGAAGACCCTACAGGAGTTGTCCAGCTAGACCTTAGTAAAGCCATATCCTTTTTCTGTGATGTAAGAGTTAAGGAAATTTCCTATAGAACTGGAGGATTTTAAATTGAATAGTAAATCGACACTGGCCATTAAAAATTACGTATTGAGAATTGCAGCTCTGTCTTTTTCCTTCTTTTCAAATTACTTGGTTGCTGCAGCTCAGCGCCCTTTCACAGAGACTGTTAGGACAAGGTTAGTATTCATCCTAGTGGAAGCAGAGCGTGTTCCCGTTTGCGGGCTGTTTATGAACTTACCTGCTCAGCTCACACTGCCAGGTGATTGCCTGGCTCTGAAGGCAGCCTATGAACTTTCAGTAGTGTCCAAATGTATTACACCAGCTGGAAAGCAAACTTTGGCTAAGGAACTAGTTTAAAAGTCCTGATCTAAGAAAAATATATTTCTTAACCTTTCTGCACCAGTTCCACAGTGGTTTATATACTGAATCATGCTTTGTTTTGGCAGAAGGTAAAGCAGACTCTTTTTCTTAGCTTGTAATAAGTTATTCTGTTAATGGCTGTTGCTGCAGTTACATGTCTGCCAGATGTGGCTGAACAGGCAAGTCTCATGTTGATGAGGCTTGGCCACAAGATGAGTTTGTGACTGAGATTTTTGGCCATAAGCCTTTCCTGTTACCTCATGGGCTCTAGAGGCAGAGAACGGAGCTCTGCGAAATTTGTGGTTTTAAGTGATGTCGGTGGGATGTGAGCATCTGTAGCAGCTTTGAGGATTGTCCTTAGTTAGCCTGGCTCCAACATGCTTGAAGGAGATATGACTAGATTAGGAAGACAGACTAGAATAACCAAACAGTATGATTTAACAATCTGAAAATGCTGCTTTCTGTTGGCAAAGCTTTGGTCCTTCAGAGGCTTTAATGAGTCTTCTTATTAAGGTGATGTAAGGGCTTGCAGTTTTGGAGCCTTGTTTTAGCAAAATAATGGATGTTACTGTTTGTAGAGCATTACTCTGTGCAATATACATAGTCCCAGTCTCTTTTCTAATAACATGTTTTATGTTTAAAATTTATGAAGTAAATAGAAGTTAGGAGCACAAATGATAGGATAAGACCCTAATACTTCTGTTCCTCTAACAGGTGGGACAGTTGTCGAGAAAGGGTGCAATTTGATGGAGACTTTTCTGAGGCAGGGCCAGCAAAAATTATTCCTGTTCCCCTACATTCTTACTCGGTTGGGTTGAGAAGGTTGTTTATGTGGCTGTGCAGCAAATCCATTCAAAGAAGTGTTTGGGGTAAAAAAATAGTTGGTTTCTTGCTCAGCCTGTTTTTCAGCCAGATAGTTCCCTGGTCTGGTTCACCACTAGACAGCACAGGGACTGGTGCTATCACAAGAGAGGGATTGATGGAGGCTGGGACTAGCTATGCAGCACAGCTGCCAACTGTCTGACTAATGTCTAGGACGTGATGTTGTTAGAAAAACTAAAGGTTATTTTGTTGTTCAAAAATCTCTTAGGTTGGTATGAAGATGAAGTTTTTCATGTGAATGCTTTTGGATTTCCGCCTACTGAGCCTTCTGCTACCACTAGGTATAAAACTGACTTTCGGCAGCCTCACTCCATATTTTGTTAGAGGTTTCTAAGTAAGCGCATTATTATTTTAGAACTTCTGTGACATTAAAGTATGCTATTCTTCCTCCTCCACAAATGCTTCAAAATAAATACAATTTTAAGGAAGCAATTCTGGGACTTGCTGGTCTACTTGGACCAGTACTAAAGCCTGTAGTGTTAGCAGAAAAACCCTTCCAAAGGCCGTTGGGTTCTGCATATTAACAGCAATTGGGATCTAAGCCCTTCTCAATTGCAAAACTAGATAACTATTACATGGGAGTAAGAAATTACTTGTTGCTCAAAGAATGGATGTGGGAAAGAGCCCAGGATAAATATTTCTCTGAGATGATCTGCTAGGTTATGGCAGGGCAGCACCCCTGCTTTATGTCTAGGTGGCTGCCATTTCTCTTCCTTGGTTTCTCCATGAAGTACTAAATTATTATTGATCCCATCTGAGGTACCTATCATAATAATAATAATTAAAATGTTTTAAGTGAGTCATAATCAAAACTACTAATGATTTGGGAAAAAAAACAGAACTAACTTGAATATTTTAATGATGTAGAGCCTTCTATGGGAATGTAAACTTCTTTGGAGGGCCTTCTTCAGCTTCAGTAAAGGCTTCTGCAAAACTAAAGGAGCTGGAGGATGAAAATGAAGATGCCATGTTTGTATTCCTTTCTGATGTATGGCTGGACCAAGCGGAAGTACTGGAAAAGCTTCACACAATGTTTTCAGGTAGGTGAGAACTGCTTTAACTCTGAGCCTTGTTTTAGAGAATTTTTACCATTTTCCTTAGCCCTTAGCAGCCTTGATGGGTGGAGCTGACGAGTGCAGCAAGGCAGTCTGATGCCTAGCTGGTCCTTGGTTCCCAGCTGTGGCTGTGTCCCCAGCTTGACATGGGCTAGGAATTCTGACCCCATGGTGAGCTAATTCAGGGAATACCTCAGCAGAAGACTAATTGCCTTTGTTGGAGAATTAGTTTTATGCTGGTTTAGCTTTGTGAACTCTTCATCATGTGGCTGCTCACGTGAGCATCCCTGACAGTCAGAGGAAGCTAGACAGTGTACAACTGACAGCAAGACAGCGGTTTGTGTGCCTTTTTTCAAAAGTATACTTTTAAGTGAAAAAGTCAGGCAACAATTTTAAAGAGTTCTGTTATTACTGTATTGTGTGTTTTTGATGAACTTCCATTTTGAGAAAGCTAGAATAAGCCCAACTATTGCATTTTTTTGTGGGATCCCACTGAACCCATGCCCAAAGCCAGTGAAGTGTCGCTCTAATTTTGGTGACAGCTATTTGCATTTCATGGTTGCTGTTATATTTATTTTGGATCTTTCTCTAACAGTTTTAAAAATTGGATTGTATTATATTTTTGCAAGCTGACACTTACTTTTCATAAATCACTTAGTATTAACACTGTTTGGACAGTAGCCATTTTATGTGCTGTGACAAGAATGTTTCCCTTGCTTGTGAAAGTTCTTCCTAGGCTTAGTTTAAGGAAAACTTCTTACTTCACTGGAGATCAGCAGTCCCTCGAATGCTTTCTGGTTCTACCAATGAAAAAATGTCAGTTACTCTTAAAATATGAACTGTTTCTTCCACGCATCATTACATTAGTAATGTTGACAACATTTGGATAGCAAGCATCTGCGAGATCTGTGAATTGCTTCTTTGTATTCCAGAGCAGTTTTGGAACAGCTTGTCCTGTCTGTCTTGGGTAGAATGGAAGTGTGAGAAGGTGGCTGCTTTAAAAATAAGCAACATAAAATTAAGGGTGGGAAACTGCTACTCACCTAAAGAAAATTAGACGCAAATTACCACACTCATCCAGAAGTTACGAAACCAGTTCCCCATCTTGATCAAAGTTGGCAAGATCCTGAAGCAAACTGAACTTGACCTAAGATTGCATATGCTGAAGTAATAAAAGGACTTTGGTCAGTGAGTTTAATATACTGAACTCAACTGGCAAAGATACATACATTGCATTTACTATTTTGAGACTTTTTTTAATAGGCAAGTAATAAGCTTCATAATTATAAACTAAAAATAATAGCTGAGTGGAATAGGAAGGAAAAAACATCGATGAGCCATTTCTCTGGTATAAACAATTCTGTCCTATTTACCAACTGGATTGAAAAATAGTGAAGTAAATCCAAGTCTGGTACTGCATGTTAGGGAAATAGAGAGTAACCTGGAACGTGAGATGAATGCCTGAGTAGATGTTTTTGTTTTTATTTTTATTTTAGGGATGGGAATCGGGTTTCTTTTTTCACTCTTTGCTATAAAGCATGTGTTTCTGTGTGATTAGTGATATTGTGAGGATTCATCAGATTCTTAAAATGCTCAGGCAATTCCTGTTACTGTTGCTTTATAATGCCAAAGAGCAAATTAAATGTTGGTAGAGCCCTTGAATTGGAATGATGCATGGAGGTTAATAGTAATCCATTGGTACCTACTCACTATTTTTCTCTTTAAGGAAAGAGTGCGTTTTAAAATTGTATTATTTATTATAATTGTACTTTGTGTAATTATATGACTGGGGCAGTAGTTAGTTGGATATGCACGAACAGTGGTGTTGGAACTGGGCCTGTAAATAACAGAGGGCTTCCTTGAAGTGACATGTGTACATTGCCGTCATCCTTTTTAAGCTAACAAAAGCCCGTATCAAGAAAATAGTTCAGGTGTATTAATAGCAGCAGAGCTTGAAGTGCTGTTTCGGTTTCTGACTTTCATGGAACGGAGGGGAGACTGAATGCTGAAAGATACTGAAGTGAATGGATATACTCACAGATAACTCTCTTTTCCCAGGTTATTCCTCTGCACCTCCAACCTGCTTTTTCTTTTGTGGAAACTTTTCATCTGCACCTTATGGAAAAAATCAAATTCAGTCACTGAAAGGTAGGGAAGTCTTTGTATATAGTCAGACATGTACATTAAATTAAAATGATGATGGCAAAACAAATTAAGAGAGCAGGAAAGAAACCCCTATTTTCTAAGTGACGCATTTTTTAATGTACTGAAGTATAGAGGTGATTCATATAATGTGTGTTTATTGTCTAACCAGGTGTTGTATCATGGATTTTTTTTTTTCTTGACTCTAGGTTCTTTGAAGGCTCTTGCAGATATTATATGTGAATATCCCAGCATTCATAAAAGGTACCCAGCAAAGTGCTATGAAAAGGGACATTTGTTTATTTTGTGAAACCTTTGCTTTAATTACTTTAAGAAGCTAACAGATACCATGTTTTCTCATTATTGTGAGCCAGCTGTGATCAGATAGCAAGCTGGTCTTGTAACAGGCCTGTAAGTTTGTTTTGGGAGGAGTGTAAGGTTTTGATTTTATCTAAAATAGCTTGATTGTGGAAGCTGCTATTGAGTGAGCAAAGGTGAGACTGCCTCTCCCTGGAACGTTTTTCACATGAATTAAAGATGGCCTGTGATTCCCCGAAAGTGCTATTTGGGTGAGCCCTTTTCTCCCGCAATTCCCTTGAAATCAGCAGGGTTCTGCCCGAGCAGTGCTGCTTTATAAACTGACGTTGAAGTTTTGATGCTGGTACGAGCACCTACGGGCCTTCTGTACCAGCCCTGGCAAAAGTAATCTGAAACACTGACTGCTGCCTACATGGAGGCATCTCATTTCTATCTTTTCCATTCTTGCATACATGGTTCTCCACGGCCGCTAGTTTGAGAACTAACCAAAGCAACGCAATCCTGCAAAGGAATCTTTTATTTATCCCTTCTTGTGTCCCTGCTCTGTGGGAGCCCCATTCCAGGCCTGGAGAACTAAATCCCTTCTACAGAGATTTGAATATACAAAGGAAAGTAAAATGGCCAGGTAGCCAGGCTTATCGTTTCTGGCTTCTGATCTTTGAATTTGTAACAGTAGCACCTAAGTAGACCTAGTTTCTAGAATGGGCCCCAAAAGCAGGAACGGCCACAGCCTGCGGCTCTTGAGCTCTGTGGGAGATGTAAGCAAGCGTATCTCCTGTACTGATCCTGTGTCCCAGTGGGCCTTTCTTGGTGTGCTGCTGCTGGATTGTCTGGGGTCCCTTTATTGGATCCTGGAGCCCGTTACCACTGGGTCCTGAGCCAGGCTGCACACCTGGTCTGTCTCCCTTCCCACAGTCAGTCCCCCTTGCACGGTGAACAGCTTTTAAGGTTTCCTCCACTTTAGTGAGGAATGAATATGTACCTTACACCTTAGCTGTGATTTATGTGGTTCTTAAGGTCAGAAAGAGCTGTCATCTCGGCCCCAGAACAGGTTATTTGCATGCATCTGTGGAGTAATGGCTGTATGTAACCAATGTTTAGATACTTCAAGGATCATTTTGTTTAAAAGTGATACGTTGAACTTTTTACAGTAGTCGATTTGTGTTTGTTCCTGGCCCTGAAGACCCTGGTCCTGGTTCTATTTTACCGAGGTCAGTTTGCTTTCCTTTCTCAAATTTTGGAATTTTGAATTAAATAGTTAAAGAAGGTAAGAGTCTTGGTTGATACATCTGTTGCTATTTATTTTAGGCCTCCTCTGGCTGAAAATATTACTCAGGAATTCAGACAGCTGGTGCCATTTTCAGTTTTCACCACAAATCCTTGCAGGTAACACTGTAACTTACTGCCATTTTTCATGTTGTTTTTTTTTTTCTGAATGAGTAATTTATGTGCAGATGTAATTTTCAAAAATTACAAATTTTGAAAAAATGTCTTAAATTTTTCAAATTCTTAGAATTCCTCACTTGCATTAATTGTAACTAGTTTTAAATACATTAATACATTAATAAATTAGTGATGAAAGGAAGTAGTGCTAAAAGTTTGATAGCAAGTATCAAAAGCATCATGTTTTTTCTGAATCTGGAGAGAATGAAGGGAAGATGGGAAAGTATTTTAATTGAAATGTGCTTTTTCATTTTGCTGTATTAGAGGGAGATCAACTTTAAAAGATAGGGAGCTGCATTATAGTTTCATCTCAATTTATTTAATTTTATTAATGTTTTCCATTTAGGATTCAATATTGCACCCAAGAAATAATTATCTTTCGTGAAGATTTGGTAAACAAAATGTGCAGAAACTGTGTCCGCTTCCCTAGCAGCAACATGGACATTCCCAACCATGTGAGTGAGTTGTGTTCAAGCACTTCTTGCTAAGATCTCCTTGATTTCTTTTTTAATCAGCGGGTCTGCATTTAGGGTGCTCTGATCCGCATCCTCACGACACCTTGCAAGAGTAACCAAGAGGGATTGTAAGAAAGATCTAAACGTTTAGTATTATTACCTTCATTTTCATCTTGACAGTAAGATAACTGAAACCGTGATACTGATTGATGGCATTGAGTCATTCTGACTGTCCCACTGCAGGTGCCCTTGAACGCAGAACTTCATAGCAGCTGACTCTTGGTGTACGTGCACCAGCGATGAATGTCGTACCAAGAAACATTGATTCCTAAAGGCAAAGTTTAATACAAATTACTTTTTTTTTTTTAGATGTGATCAATTAACCAGTGACATTTGCAGTAAAGCAGCATGTCACTTTTCCAAAAGGTCATCTGCTTCTTCTCCCTTCTCACTTTGACATCTTAATCCTGCTTTTGATACATCGCCACAGCACTCTGAGTTATGATTCTAGTTAATGAATGCACAGCAGGAGTTGATGGGACTTACTGATATAATTGAATGAGAATGATCCAGGCAGTACTGGTTCATTGCAGTGACGGATGGAGTCTGTTTCTATTTATTTTATAGGGTTTTTGTTTGTTTGTTTGATTCAGAAACTTCTTTTAGCTCTTTCTTCCTTTGTTCCATCATGACAGTGCTCAGTTTCTTTGTGAACACAGGGAAGCTATTGCGGATGCTGATGCACCTTGATTTTTGGTGTGCACATTTGCGTACATGTATGTGTATGCTGCAAGCCATCACTTCCCTGTACTCATACAGGGCTTTATCATGCTTGGAAAGGAAGGAATCATGAAAGAAATGCAGAATTATGTATTGCAACACTTTCTGCAGATAAGCGTATTGGGTTGCTTTTGCCTACTTCAGTTTTTCTCTGCCTTTTCTGCCTGTCATTAGTTTTTCAATTCAGCCATCAGTGTAAAAAGATGAATGAGAGAGGGAGATTTTGTTACTAACATTAGATTGAATTACTAGTGACTTTAGGCCTTGTACAGTATTAGTGGAATAACTGGGCCTATGCTTGGTACATCATTTTCTTTCAACAGCAGACCCTTTCACCAAGCTGCTGTAGTGATTTTGGCCCTTTGGGAAAAATGGAGCCTAATGGCAGCTACATGATTGGAGATAATAAAAGCTTTCAGGGGCTTCAGGAGAGAGTTTCAGGAACCAAAATACCCTGGCTGGAATTTGCCAGATGAAAAAGGGAATTTCAGGGGGCAGCTGGTGTCTGGAGCAGGGCAACTCCCAGAACAGCCAAAGGAGTTGAAATCATGTGAGAATCAAATTATTTCCTCAGTTCAGGGAAAAGACTGTGTCTAAGTGTGGGTCTTCTCGTTAACCGGTACTGTGAGGGAAGCCATGAGGAAAAAAAAAAAACCCACAAAATGAAAGTTATGGTAGCGTTTATACTTCCTGGGTTGGAGGAACAGGTAAGCAGATTCTCTCTGTTGGAGAGTCTGATGGATGAAATAGTTTTGACATCTTCAAATATTGGCTGATATGCTTTAGAAAGGACTTTGTGTATTAAAAAGAAAACACATCAAACAGCAGCTGACTGTTGTAGGGGAGTTGCTGCTTTACTCTAGAAATCATTAATAATCAGAGGGAGTGAGATACACAAAAAACATTTCCACGTTCAAAACTTCTTTATTAACAGGGCGTTAGCATCGGCAGGAATGAATTTGACTTGTAGAGAATGGTTCAAACTATTTATGTTTATCTTGCAGTTTGTAAAGACTATATTATCACAAGGACATCTGACGCCACTTCCGCTGTACGTTAGCCCAGTGTACTGGGCCTATGACTACTCCCTGAGGGTATATCCTCTGCCAGATATGCTCATCATTGCAGATAAATACGACCCATTCACCGTCACCAACACTGACTGCCTTTGCATAAATCCTGTAAGATTTTCTTATGCTTTACCAAAATAAGAAGGGGGTGCAGTCACATTCAAGTGTGTCTCTTACTATTTGTACAGTATTTTGCTTACACAAGTGTGGTGTATACATTTTTCTTTACAGGGTTCATTTCCTAGAAGTGGATTTTCGTTCAAGGTATTCTATCCCTCCAACAAGACAGTTGAAGACAGGTAAATATATTCACTTTCTCATTTAAAAGAAAGTATCTTTTTATTTGCTGACTTTCTGATTATCAGGAGGAACACAGAAGATCAATTATATAAACAGAGCGAATGTTCTAGCAGTTTAACGTAGACTTACGCTTCATACTTAGGCAGTGTAAGAAATCCAAATGCCTAGAACTAAAGTAATAAATTTAGACATTACAGTGAAAATAACAATGATGAGAAGCATGATCCAAAAGTTACAGGACAGATAGACTGTACTATATTATCCTCAGTAATTGAGACCCAGCTGGGAAGCAGATTCATTCATGCTTGTTACATAGGTTAATTACACTTAGGAACAATTCTTGGTTCATTTTGTGATCATCATCAAGCCCAGAAGCCACTTTCATACTTTGACTTCATGTATTTAAAATCTGTACTTATTCATTCCAATTGTGGTTTTCCAATAACTGGAAAAAAGGCCAGCTGCAACACCAAAAAGTATTAAAAAGTATCAAAGGTCTTACAACTGTGATGAAAATTTGCTTGTTTGAAATAATGATGGGGTAACCCAACGGGAAAAGTGGATACTTACCTTGTCTGATTCAGTTTCATGCCTTGTTGCAGAAGCTGTGTTTTTCTCAAATGGGAGTGTATAACAGCCCCCACCCTCCCAAGGGAATTGATAATAGATCAACCCATGTAATCTTTACTTGAATATAGAAAATATCATACCATGAGATGCTTTCGGTCTTCAAATAGTTTAAAACATTATCAGGTCTTTCGTAGATCAAGAAGTATAATAGTATTGTGAACTATCTTTAAAAAAAAAACCTAAATACTGGGGTTTTTTTGTATTTTCAGCAAGCTTCAGGGTCTCTGAATTTCTGCGAGACTGCAAAAAGGGAGCGAGCCTCTGTAAAGCGAACAGTAGCACTCATTTGAGATGGAGTGATTTTTATGATGTATTACAGACTGTTTATAATAAATGTCAAAGCCAAACACGGTGTATTTTGTACACAAATTCTTACAGGAATAGATACTGGTGTTAGTTTAGATAAAATTTAGAGTCACAGTGAAGATTAATTGGCAAAGCATAATAAAAGAAGGCAACTGGAGAAACCAAATGCATGTATATCAAACAGGAAATACCTATCTTTTAAAAAAAGAAGTTAAAGATAGGGAGAACTTTGTCTTTCACCGTGCTGAGTTGAAGTGATAGCTAGTTATCTACAGGAGATACTGGAAATGCGGGCTAGGGTTTTTCTTTGGACGGGAAGGGTCTAGAGAAGATTATGAGCTGTTCTTTACTGATGGCAGGATATAATCTGTTTGCGGATAGCGTTACGCAGGCAGGGTGAGGAGAGGTAAGAGGAACAAGGACGTGGTCCTTTGAAATTTCTGCAGGAGGCCAGGGGGAGGAAATCTTGCTGAAGGAGCAATCAGGAAGGTGGGAAAGAGTCAGGTCCCGGCAGCGCCGACTTCTGCATCAGCAGCTGGTTTGGCTTACAGCGGAGAGCAGCCTGTCGGCACGTGAACCCGGTCCCTTTTCGATGAAACTAAGCAAAAACCCGCTCCAGCCGCTCGCGGGCATCAAGACCAGGGGAGCAGACTGGTGCCGCCCCAAAGTGCCCAAATCGGGTGCAGAGCAGACGCGGGACCCTCAGCACCAGCCGTTTTGTTTCACAGACCCGTTCCTGCCGCGCTGGCATCGACACGAGCGCGGCTCGGGGGGCAGGAGCAGGGGGAGGACAGCGGTGGGGTGTGGATGGAAGCCGGGTACAAGAGGTGCAAGCTGAACTGCTGAGGATCTAAACCCAAACCGCAGGAGAGACTGCGCCAGCACTGCTGACCGCGCTCCCTGACCCTGGGCCAGGAGGGGATGGCACTGCTAGCTCAGAGCTGCGGGAGAGGAGGGGGAGCGTGAGCCACCCCTGTGGCAGACAGGAGCGAGGGCTGAGAGCCGCCGCTGAGGCGAAGGAAAGGCTCAGCGAGGATGGAGGGCTCTGAAGTGGAGAGGAAGACCACCAGGGAAAGAGGCCGCCATGTTGTTTGGCGTATCCATAGCAACTGGCCGGAAGGGCCAAGGGGCGCCATCTTGTTTACTGTCACCATAGCAACAAGCCCGGCCGGGCCGCAGCCGCCATCTTGTTTGGCGTCTCCACAGCAACGAGAAGCGGCCGGGCCGGGCCGGAGCCATGGCGGGCGCGGGGCGGCTGGAAGAGCTGGAACTCAGCGCCGAGGAGGCGGAGCGGCTCCACCGGGCCTTCCGCGACAAGCAGTTCCAGGCGCTCTTCGCCGACTACGCGGCGGAGCTGGCCGACCCGGAGCAACGTCGGTTGTACGAGGAAGAGGTGGCGGCCCTGGAGAGGGAACGCGGCGTGGAGGTGCGCTTCGTCCACCCCGCGGCGGGCTACGTGCTGCGCACCAGCCAGGCCGGCTCCCGCCGCTGCTACCTCAACGTCTGCAGCAACCCGCAGGTCGGCCCGCCGCAGGCCCGCGCCGAGCCCGGCGGCCACCGCTGGACCCTACCCTACAGCCTGGCGCCGGGCCGCGAAGAGTTGGGCCGCGGCGGCCGCCGCCGCCTGGTCTACGACGTGGTTTTCCACCCGGCGGCCCTCCGCCTGGCCGCCCGCAACGCCCGCTTCCGCCGCCTGCTCAGCGACACGGCGCTGGAGGCCGTGGAGCGCCATTGCGCCGTGCAGCTCGACCGCGCCAACGCCGCCGTCCTCCGCGGCACCAAGTACAAGGGCGTCCCGCAGGCGCCCGTCATCCGCACACCGCTGCCCGGCGCAGCTCCGCCGCCCGCCGACGGCGACTCACCGCTGCCGCCCTTCCCCTTCCCGCCCGCCGCCGCCGCCCCGCCGCCCGCCGCTCCCCCCGCCTCGTCGGCCCGGCCCCCCGGCCCCACCACGCCGCGCTGGAGCATCCGCCACCGCTCCTACGTGGACCTGCAAGACTACCGGTGCTGCCGCGATTCGGCGCCTAGCCCGGTGCCGCGGGAGCTGGTGGTGACGGTGGAGCTGCCGCTGCTGAGCTCCGCCGCCCAAGCCGCCCTGGAGATCCGCGGCCGGGAGCTGCGCCTCGACTCGCAGCGTCCCGCCTACCGCCTGCGCCTCCGCCTCCCCTACGACGTGGACGAGAACCGCGGGCGGGCCGCCTTCAACAAGGCCCAGCGGCAGCTCTTGGTCACGCTGCCCGTGGTGCCGCGGCCCGGCCCGCAGGAACCGCTAGGCCCGGGCGGGGAGCGGCTGGAGGAGGCCGAACCCGCTGTGGAGGGGCTCGGCGAGGCGCCGGAGGCTGAGGCGGGCGGCGGGGCCGCTCCTCCCTCGGGTCCCGAGGGCGGCGGCGGGGAGCCCGCCGAGCCATCCGCGGGCGGCGACCCGCCACCGCTCCGCTCCGGCGCCGCTTCCCCCGCTCCGAGCGCCAGCCCCGAGCCGGCCGCGCTCTGCGGCCTCGGCGAGGGTCTCCCTCCGTGCCCTCTCGAGAGCCCGGCCCCGCCGGCGGCAGAGGGCAGCCCCGGTGAGATGGCTCTTCCCCGGGGCTCCGGCAGCCCCGAGGCCGCCGTGTGCCCTCCCTTCCAGTGCCGGCAGGATGAGGCCTCCCTCACACTGCTCCTGCATGTGCCCGGCATCCAGCCCCAGAGCCTGAGCGGGGATGTGGGCATGAACCACTACAGCCTCCACTTCTCCAGTGACGCTGGCGCCTATGCTCTCTTCTTACAGTTTCCTCCCGCAAACAGGCTGGTGTCCCCCGAGACCAGCATTAGCGTGTCTGCCCACAACGCTGCCGTCGGGCTTGCCAAGGCCCCCGGCAGCACCGGGCCCTGGGAGAAGTTCTGCTTCGGCCTTGATGCCTCAGCTCTGCAGGTAACAGCTTCAAAATGGCAGGGTTGGTGCGTCACGCTTCCCAGAATGCCACCGCTTCACTGCGGTGTGTGACTTCTGTTGTTTGATTTCGTTCATGAATGATGTCTTGGGGAGCTGTTAGGTTATCAGTCTGAGTTCAGAAGATGTTGGTAGTGACGGAAGCTGCTTCCCTAGGAGAGCTGTTACCGGATGTAAGTGGAATGACCTAATGAGTGTTAGTCTTGTACGAGCAGTGCAAAGGTCACGTCGTGGAGCTGACATCTTCATTCTTGGAATTGAAATGACTTTTGCCTCCTGTGCTGATTTTTTTTAAGGGAAATTCTGATGATGAGTGAAAACAGCCTGCCCTATGTCCTTAGCATTAGCCTTTAAGGCTGTGTAAATTGCTTATGCAGCTTATTCACGTGAAAGAAGGAGACGTTTATAATACACCAGATGTACACACACATGCATACAGTGTCATGAAATGCAGGCGTGTGAGTGGCGTGTACCTGTGCCTGTATTTCAGGACAGAACTCCCATTTACAGCCGCAGGAACACCCATTAGTTCAACCACAGTAGTACAGCAAACTGCAGCTGTGAACTGCTGCAATGTTGATTGCCATTTTGCTGGGCTAGTTCTTCATCTTCTCTTCTTACTGGTCTGAGTATGATGCTAGTTGAGATGTTTTATTATTTTATGGGTCGTTAGGCAGTGATGCTCCCTGTGGCGGGAGGAGGTTGGCATGCGTGCTGCATCGGGCTGACAGTGCCTGCTGAGAACTGGCACTGTCCGCGCAAAGGGATGCTCACTTTGAGGCACTCTTGCTGTCAAGAAGCACTCGCACAAGTTTTGTGGAGAACTACGTTATTCTGTGAGCTCAGAGTTTCAAACAAGTTATCATGAGTAGGGATTAAGACTGCACAATTCTTGTGTAACCTTTCAGCCACGTGATTTGGAGTTAGTCTTTATTTTAGAACAATAAAATCCTTTAATTTGAATCACGTATCATGGGAGTGCAAGTCCAGAAAGCTGGCAGGCTTAAAGTATATCCACTGGGATGGTGGCTTGGAGTATCTTAATTGCTCCATTCCTACAAGTAGAAAATACTGCATGATTCTGAAATATATTTACCCAATTAGTATATGTGCAGCTGAATCTTCAAGTTTTATTTCCCATTTATCAGGCTGCATACCTTTTCTGTAATAGCAGCTCGTTTGAAGGAGGGGCTGATCATTTCGGGTAAGTATCAAAGATGATGAATTTATTGAGGACCACCTACGCTGAACTGTTGGCAGTGCATTTCCTTCGGTTTTACCGGAGCAGGAGCCTGCAAGTCTGTGTGAGTGGGGCCATGGCACATTTGGCACTACTGTTAATCGGTGCCGATGTGATATCAAATAAGCCATCGTGCAAACTACTGCCTGTTTTCTGTATAGGTACAGAAGGCATGGGGTAGGAACTACTGGCATTTTATCCGCTTTTTCAGATAGTCTGAGTATCTTCCATCATGTGCTGTGGCATGTGTGCATGCGCTTCCTTGTTTTATGGCTTGCAGGCCTAAATGCAGCTTTTAAGGGATAACAACAGCTTTCTGTGACTCTGCGTGGGGATATAGCTGAAAATTCAGTTTGGGAACAGGAAATTCTGCTGCAGTATCTCTTTAGTGCTGTGATTGATGGACATTTCTGCACGCTTTGATCTCAGTCTCATGATTGAAAGTGTTTGGTGTGTGCATTAGTTATTATGATTGGGGGAACACCTTTTGATTCAAAGTTGTTAAAAGGGCATGCAGTAACAGGGTTTTCATCAATATTACCGTTTTGTGAGTTAAAAAAAATCTTTGAATGTGCTGAATTTATTATATATTGCAAAATGTTTTGGGTGGAGTAGGAGGAGGAGGTGATTGGTCATTAGTCATACATAGGCCTCCCAGCCATTCATTCATGTAGCAGGCTAAAAAAGATTTATTTCTTCTGGGGTGCAGTCCTTTTGGATACTCGGCCTGCAAATTGAAGCGGCTGAAATAATCTGAGGTCATTTGTTCTGTTTGCTTTTTTTTTAACTGTGCTATTTCCCAAAAGTGCCTGTGCCAGCGCTGATAGCGGCATTCAGCCAGAGTGAAGTGAGAAAAATTAATATTTAATTAGAGCTACTATTATATGCTGTCGTCTGTCCATTAACTATTCGCTCGTGGTAGCTTCTCTTCTATATATGTTGATTTCTTCAATTTGTCTGCTGTCATCACTGGTGTTTTTCTGCTTTGAATCTCTTTCTATAAACCAGAACTTAGGTTCTTGCATTGAGATCTGCTAGGAGTTGCATCTGTCATAGAAGAGTGTTTTAGGCAAGCGCACAGTAGCAGCGCCCTGTTTAATCACTTCAGGGAGCTTTTGGTGGCCTAGGCGAGCAGGAGTTTTATCCTGCACCTCCCAGTCACGCTGCTGTCTTCTTCTCCCACAGTAGCATTGCCAGAGGATAGCGTGCGGCGAAAGAAGAGGCTAGTGTTTTTTACAGATAGGAAATTCCTACTCTGCTGTCTTCTGGGAAGTTGTTTCTTACTGGAGACCATGGTTTTCTGTGATGTTTCAAGGATTCCTCACTGGGTTAGTTACTTTAGAAATCTGCCCAACTCGCCGATAGCTCGCACCACGGTGGCTGTTACAGTACCCTGTTAGGCTCCTGCGTAATTGTCTCCCATTAATTTGCCAAACAGCCAGGAAGATGTGTTACAGTAATTGTTCACCGCATGAGCAGAATGCATGTCGTCGGCAGCCTCGTCCCTGGACTATGATGTAGTGCAGTGCCTATCGCTTGATTTTGATTGCCTGTGTGCCTCTGCCCAGATCAACATGTACGATAACGGTGTGCCAGTAATTGCACAGCCCTGCCTTGCGTGCTTGTGATGTTCCTGTTATCGCATTGGCCTCTTTTTCTTGTTGGAAATTGGTCTGATACAGATATTGGTAGAAGAATGGGTTGAGCTCATCCTTAGGATACCATTCTTGAAACAGAATTTCAAGGACTGGTTTTCCTTTTGTAGTCAGATGTGTTTGAATCCCTGTGCTGAAAGATGATATATTTAGAGCTCAGTTTCCATAGATGCTGAGCAGTCTGAATTCCCACCCCAGCAAGTGCTTATTTTCAGCAAGTCTTTACAGTGCAGCAGTCCTCTCTGGACTTTAACTGTGTCATTGCAAGTATTCCTTCATTTGATAGCTCTTGATGTTGCTTCGGTTTCACTGCTTTCCCATACAATAGATCGTCAGCTCTCTGCTGACTCTGAGCCCTAACTTCTTATCAGCAGTTGCAGTCATTGCTTCTCTTTGTCTCTGAGTAGTTTTGCTCCTTGGCTAAACCATAATGTCCACACACTTGTTACGGTGAGCAGAAATCCTATAAAAATAAAGATTCCGTAACTTTGGGCTTCATAGACCAGGGTCACATATTTCAGGGGTTTAAAAGTTATCTTTTGTCACTGGCCTTGTGCTCGATCACTGTAGCAGAGACCACACGGTGTTGATCTTTCTGCAGGGCTCGCTCCAGGCTCTGTTTTTCCAGGGAAATAGAGACTCATGACATGAGAAAGTTGCCTGGCTTCCCGACTGCCAGAGTGACTGTCTGCTCTTTGCCTTGAAGGACCAGCTGTGGGCTGTGCTCCCTCTGTTACTCCTTGTCGCAAGTTCATCCGCTAATACCTTCTACATCTCTTGCTTCCATTTGTTTAAATCCTGGGAGCTCAGGCGTAGGAAACTCCTGCACCAGAGAGTTCCCCTTCATTTTAAGACAACAGAGCCTGGGGAGTAAATGATGAAAAAAGAATGGTTGAGAGTTAAATAACCATTAATAAAATTTGTAAGCTTGCCAAGCAAGGTTTCCAAGAACAACATGGCCCAGAATGTCCTGGTTTACGGCAGAGCTGGAGTTAGGCAATTACGGAAATCATGCCTTTGTAAAGCATGTCTTCTTAATGTTTGGTCTCCTGGGGTTAAATGCTCAGTTCTTAATGGAAATAAAAAAACAGTTTTCTGGTAGGTATATCTGAACTACTGAGACTTGGAGGCTCAGTTATACTAGCATGTGAAACATGTTTGGTAGATAATTAATTCTGCTTGCAGTTTTTGGGTCATGTGTGCTCATTTTCATGCGATTAGAAAAAGATTGGTTAAAGTAGTAATTCCCTTTCATGCTGATCCACACCCTTCCTGCCCTTCTTGGTGGACTGAAATGAGTTTGTTCAGCGGATGTGTGCTCACTCTACTGGTCAGTGCTTCCCTCCTGTGGTCCCCCTCGCTGGGGAGGGAATCGCTGCAGTTAGCCCATCCCTTTTGTAATAAAAGCCCACGTTCTGTCATGGAGAATATTAAGATTTAACTCAACGTAAACCCCCATGGGGTTCCAGGGAACAACAGGGAGCAGTGTTTCCTGTGCTTTACTACGCACTGAGATTATGTTTTTTTCACATTTACAGTATGAAAAATATTACACTGAAGATTCCTGATTAGTTCATGGTTGGAACTAAGCATGAGTTATGCTGTTTGTGAGAATTACTTCACATGGCTATCTAAAAGGGAATTGCATAGCAATACAAAAACTTGAACTTAGTGTGAATGTTGATGCCTTCACGGAGAATGTTTTAGATGGGTGTGTTACTGAGCATAAAAAAAGAGGTGTGATTTTTCTGCTTGGCACAGCCACCAGTGCCTTGTGAAGAGGATCCTTTTGAAGCCTTTGTTGCTTTTTCCTTCAGAAAGCAGCTGGTAAATAACGCTGAAGCCCTGTGACCTCTGCTCGCTGCACGCACCGACTGTCACGTGTTGTTTTCTAACCCCTGGACTTGGGTCTTCTGCTTTGGCAACAGGTATGCTGTGGGGCAGCTCCTCCAAGACAAACACCCGCTATGACCTGTTTACACAAAAAACCCCATTGGAACAATATTATTTTTACTTGCCTTTACAACAGAGGGACTGTCAGTCTTTGTAATTAATCTCCTCGTTATCTCATTGAACACAGTACTTGTCTTTTATGTGCTGTCAGGTCTATTGTGCCCAGGCAGATCCCGTGCTCTCCAGCCATGTGTTTCCTGCAAAAGAAGTCATCTGTGGGTGGCAGAGCTATGATGCTCCCATCACTGAGGGTGTGTGGAAAAGGCTGTGGGCTAGATGTGTTCCCGTGGGCATGCTGCCTGGGGCTGTGCTGGGGCTGTCCTCGTGCTCGGTGATCTCAGAATAAGGGCTCTTGTGGATAAATGTATTTCTTGGTTTGAGAGTCAACCAAGCATGAAACCTAGAGACCTGTGTTGGGAAGTATAAGATGCATTGTTGTTTTAAGCCTATGTCACCTTTCAGGGAGAAATCTGTACCGCAGAGCTGAATGGGTGCTGCGGGATGCTCCCACGTCCAAACAGAGGTGCTGGGTCTCAGCTAGCTCGGGCAGTCCGACTAGCTGTACTGCTGGATCTAGGTTTTGCCCTTATTTCCAAACTATTTTGAGTTGTGTTACATGCTTTCTTTGAAAGTCAGGGTTACAATTTTCAACTTCCAAGCTACTATAAAGAGTTAATATATTAGTTAGGGGTCACTTCTTAGAAGATGATGCTAGAAACTAGGACTGTTGTACTTAATCCTACAACAGTTTATTTTTGGTTCAGTTAATTCTGTGCTCAGCATTTCAGGACTCTTGGCAAGTTTTTTGGGAGGTCAGAGGAGGACAGAAAAGGAGAACAGAGGAAACTTACTGTTTGATTTTTTTCAAAGTAATCTCTTACCCAAACTACTTTAAGAAACATAATTGGTTTGCTTCTGCTATAAAACCAACTAATTTCTGAATAGCCTTTAGTTTGTAGATGCATTATGGGAATAATGTACTTACACAAAACAGTTATGTCATGAAATGTTATTTACTTACTGATTAAGCTCATGAAAGCTTCTTTTGAGCTGTTTAATCTTTGCAGTCATGAATACCTCATAATAAAGTTTTCACCCCCAGTACAGGTACTTTCATTCACCAAAACTTTGAGCTTCAAATTCTCATGTCGAGCTGGTTTGCAATGGGACCCTACAAACCGAGAGGCCAGGAGATGCCTAGATCCAAGTCCCTTTTTGTATTTGCATCAGCTTCTCATTACAGAAGACATGCAAATCATTTAAGCCTGAAATCTGTCCCACTTTTAAAACTCTTGCAGCCTGCATGGGAGGTAACTCTGGACGGTAACTGGCTACGAGTTTGGATAAAGCAATGCAGAACAAACTGTTTGAGTGCTAAGGGCAGCCGGGGGAGGACTGGCTTTGTGCTGTGTCTGCCGGTGTTGCAGCCACTGCCGCTATGCGCTGTCAGTGCTGTGCGATACAAGGACGGTTTTGAATGATGAAGTGTTCTAGAAACCAAAGTCATTCCTGCTAACGTTTATGTTAATTTGGTCTCAGTTTAGTCATAGGAAAAACAAATGTGTACCAAACAGCAGATGACAGTATGTGCGGGGAAAAACAAATTTAATTCTAAGTTGCTAAGAGAATATCATAAATATCAGAAAATAAACTGTTTAAACTGAAGAATTATTTTACAGGGTCATTGAAATGATCTGCAGATGGTTGTCCTTTGCTGTTCTTCCAAGCCAGAGCAAATAGGCTTTAAAATAAATTCCTGAATCATTTTTCGCCAAGGTCTGTGCTTTGATAACATCTGCAGTAATATAAATGCCTCAGCGTATACTCACTGTGAATGCAAAGTCTGAATTACAGTCGCTGTCTGTCTGAACAGGCTAATGATAATCATTATATTGATAACAAACAGCATTGCTTGTGTGTACAGCACAAGGTACCGTGATTTATGGCAGGCCGCTGGGTAGTGCTGTGTTAAAATTTTAAATACTTACTTGAAATGTAAGTGTAGTGTTCTGGGAGTACGGTGTCGAGCTGGTATGAAATCTGGTCAAATTGGTTTATAGTAATTAGTCAAAATGATAGGAACGTTGTCACAAGCAGTTACTTTTTATCCTCCTGTAAAGTACCGATCAATAGACCTTTCATTCAGTTTTTCTTTTTTAGCAGTATTTTCTGTGAAGAAAACAAATTATTTTGCTTTTAATGAGGAAGAAAATCTTCAGAAAGATTTATTGGGTTTGTTGCCAAAGTGCAAAGTCATATTTGCATTGGGGATGAACGGCTGTCGCTCCCTTCTCATAGCCATGGTTCACGGGCAGTGCTGGCACTTGCACCCCTTACCTGGGGAGGCAGTTTCTATATGGAGCTCTCTCAACCTCACATTCTCTCCTAAGGGTCCTCCCAGTTTTCTTCATTGTACCTTTGCTTTGGTGTGTGTAAACTGTCTGCTGCTATTTCAGAAATGCTTCTGTGAAACGGTTCCTGCGTTTCCTGGGACGGTGGGTGCTGAGCCCCGTGGCAGAACGCTCCCTTTGCCACTGCTGCTGTTTCTCCACGGTGCTGACTTCGGAGGCAATGGCTCTGCAGCGTCTGCAAGTGACCCTGTGGTTAAAGTTGCTTCAGACAAAGTGATCTAAGGATGCGATTTGCTGTATTTTGACATAACAGAAAACTTTTCATTACCTGTTGGCTTTTCAAGCATCTCCTCTCCCGATTCCTGCACCTGTGGTTTCTTTTTGTTGTTACGCTGCTTATGGACACGAGCAAGGTCAGGCACCAACTTTCAGAGCACAAATGCACAGTAAGAGAGTCCTTTCACAAAAGGCTTATGCTCTTACTAGACAAAACAAATGCAGGTCCAGAGGGAAAAAAGATTGTTTTCCCCATTTTATATAGGAAAAATGGAGGCAGAGACTTGCTCACAGTCATAGCAGTCCAGGAGAAAGCAGAGAATTGAAGCAAGATTGCTGACACCCAAAACCCATGGTGGTTCTTTTCCCAAAAGGGTGTTGAGATGTGGAGATCTTGTAGCAGTTATTTTGGAGGAAAAACAGCAACAAGCACTAGTCTCTTTTTTTATCCTCGCTCAAATTGCGAGTCTCCAGCTTTTAGGAAAATGTTCTTGCTCTTAAAATGAAAACGTGGGGTGCAAAGGAGTGGGGGTGTCAGCTCAAGGTGAATTACTGGCAGGTGAGTTAAGTTTCTCAGCTGGGTGAGGAGAGTTGTTGTGCTGGAGCTGAGGGTGCTTTGCTGCACTCTCCTCCGAAGCAAAGGCAGGATACCAGGACGGGCTGAACCGCCACCGTGCTCGGCAGCATGCCGAAAACCCCGCAGAAGGGAAGTTGAGCTGTTCCGTCTGTGATGCGTGGGCAACGCGATGCTTGGCGGAGGTGGGAATGTATCTCCTGTGCTGCCCAAGGCCTTGCCAGTGCTCTAGTTCATGAGCTTGTGGGAGTTTCGGTGCTGCACAGATTTTTGTGTCTGTACTCCCTGCCTTGTTTCTTTACTCTTGACACCTTCTCTTGAACTCTGCAGACTATTTCTCCAAGCCTGAAGCACTGGCAGGGTCCCTCTCTGGCAGGCAAGAAAGAAAGCAACACGAGGAAATAAGTACTTCAGGCTTTGTATACAAAAATGCAAAAGTAGGTATGTTACTAGAGGGTTTTCTGTCAGGGCAACCCTGCTGTAGTTTAATTTTTTCACAAACTGTCTCAGCAGCCGATGTTGGATGTTTGCCTGGACTGTAGTCTTTCTGGATAGAAAATGAATGCAACCCTCTGGTTTTGAAAACCAGCAATAGGTATGTTACGACTTTCCATATTGCGATTTCTAATTTTAAAAGTGAAAAAATAGGATGATGTTTTATTTTTCCCATACAGAATTATTTTTTTAGGATGACAGTTAAAATTTTGTACGTTAGACACAGTGTGGCATCTGGCTGTGCATAAGGCTACATCCACAGGGGGCCAAAAATGTGCAGAATTGCCTTTTTGCTTCTCAGTCCGCAAGATGTCAGTGATAATTGAGTTTAACTTTCATTGGGTTGACAAGAGGATAGAACTGGACCAAGAAATTTTAGAAGTATGACTTAAAGTAGAAGGTTTGCGACTTTTCCATGCGATTTCCAATTAAGCAGTTTGTTGTTAAACAGGAAAGGTAATTCACAGAACATAAGAATAGTCCTCTAGGGTAGACCATTTTTATCATGCCAACATCTGTCCCTACCCACAGCCTACAGCAGATGATTTAGGAAGAACATGAGGACAGGGAAAGCTCTGCAGTTCTTATGAAACAGCCCCTCCAGGATATATTTTAGGACCTTTAATTACCTGTAACTGATTTAAATCTTTAAACGTGTAGCAACGTGTTTCACATTGTTTATGACCTGCATATTAATAGCCTCAAAACATGTCCCAGACTGCTGCCTTTAACTGTGGGTACCTCTCCGTTTCTTCCAACTGGTATTTACGCTTGCCTAAATGGAGATCTGAGAAGCCTCTGTGGTTGGATGTGAAACGGATATAGCCATGCATGTTTCATAGCCTTTGCTTTAGAAGGTCTGATCTTGAAGCCTGAGGGTTCAAAGATCCTGCAGTGACAGTCTAAGGAGGCGTTTGCGTTTTCCTAAAGTAAGACAGTGAAACAAATCCATAAAAGTGTAATGCCTTGCTGATGTTAAGGCAGCTGAGGACAGTAGAATGATGTTGGTGGAAATCATTCCTCAGAAGAAGTCTAAATCTATATATTAGTGATGTATCGAAAGAGAGAAAACGTATGTTTCTTCTATCTTGGTGTATGCTGCAGATCTGTACTTTAAATCGAAATGAGCTAGGCGCTGGTCTTCCGTTCATTTCACCTTGTTACTTCTGAATGTCAGACTTCTCAGAATTTCTTCATCGAGATGTGAGTGTGCTGTGAAACTTGTGTTGTGAATCAGTGTCCTGGCTTTGTTTGGAGTGAGTTTTGTGCTCCAATACCACTGAAGTATAGTACGAAAAGAACATAACCTGCTCTTTCTTTTCTTTAGGAAAGATTGTTTGTCAATGAAGAAAATGTCATTGGATTTCTAGGCACTGTTTTACGCCCTCCCTTTTGCTCCCAATCAGCACTGGAAAGTCAGCCATTAATTGAAGTGCTTGATGTTACTGAGGACAGAATTCAAATCAGGTTGAAGGTAAGGATCTCTCTGGCAGTAGTACATATTGCTGACTGATTTATGTGCTTCAGCAAGATCGTATCAAATCTGAGCGAAACAGCTTTGTTCCTGTTTTGTCTTGATATAGCAGGGAAGACCGTGGCGTAGGGTGTATTTGCAAGTATACACGTCAGTTTTTAGAAGCATAGGTTCATGTTTGTGCCATTTAATGTGACCAAGGGATTGAAACCTCCTATATTTCATTTGGGAGATGGAGAATTGCAATACAATCATTAAAGACAGTACTTTCTCCTTGCAGGAATACAGCATGGCATGCACACGCTAAATCTCTCACTGGTATTAAAAGAAAAAAATGACTCGGTAACTACCTGGTATCCCTCATTCAGAGGGACCCCAAGTGCTTCCAGGTCAGAGCTGATGACAATGTGCTGCAAACAAATCTTGGCAGATGTCATCAGACTAAAACCCAGAATGTTCTTAAAATGGAAATAAAGAAGTGAATAATCCACGTCCTTCAAATACCCAAGAGTTTGGGCTCGTGTACTGGAGCCCACAGTTAAAGCATGCAGTCTTTTGCATGGACACCTTTCTGGATGTCTGATAACCAGAAGTGAACTTACCCGGAGGGACTTGGGGTCAGGAGGGAGTGGAGAGGCAAAGAACCTGGCTGCTGGGAGCAGGAAGCAGAAAGGGCTCCTTAAGATGGACAGAGGGTGCTCAGTCACGGCCACTGCTTCACTCTGCCTTCTCGCACAGGTAGAGAAAACCTTGAGGATTTTGTCTGTGAAGAATCGGGTCTCGTTATCTTTATTCGGTCCAAGTGTTTGAATACTTGGTGGTTTCCTGTTGTGTAGGTAATTAAATATGGGACTATTAATCTTAAACACTGGTCTCAAATTCACTACTTGTAATGTTTAAGGCCTCATTCAGGCTACCCTTCTTCCTCAGTCACCCTGTCTATATAAAGGATGCAAAGTAGTCTGTTTCTGAAGTCTGCCACAGGATTAAAATGACCTCCCATTGCAAAATAGGAGATGGACAGATGGAGCAAACAATATGTTAGTTTTGTAAAGAGGAAAATGTGAGGTAAGACCCCCAAATCGACTGGGATTTCTTGGTAGACACTGTATCAGAAATTAATTTAATACTTGTCTTAAAGGAAAGATAATATGCAGGGACAATCAGGCTACTTCTGTGGCCATAAACTGGAGACTGCAGATACAGTTAAAGTGTAGATGGCTTCTTGGAAAGCAAGCTCAGATGAAGCATGCGACCTCTGGAACGAAGCTGGAGGACTGAGGAGCGTACACTGAAGATAGTGTCTTCAGCATTACTTGACAGGCTTAACTTTTGTAGCTAGTGTGAATTGTACATAAAAATTTAAAATTCAAATTGTTGGAGAGCAGATGTGTATGTTCTGGTACCCAAGAAAGGAAAGCAATGGTGAAATTGGGTAACTGCTATTTGGACAACACTGGGTCTCACAGTTCGTACTCTCCTGAGGCAAACCACAGCAGTTCCTGGATTAACTTGCTTAGGCCGATTGAGAAAGACAGCTCACTTACCAGTTACACCTTCCACATACGACAGGATGGTAATTTCCCTAATTGCAAGGTTAAAACACACTTCTCTCAATGAAAGTTTAGATCCCTTGGCCGATTTTTGTGGGCCCCGAGTTCTAGAAAACAGCCTGGGTGTGGTGACTTGCTGGTCTTCCCTGCTGTTAATTGCGATGGAGGCTGTGGCCGCTTGGCAGCTGCCCAACAGCGTTTCCTATTGCAGAGGAAACCTTCGGGAGGCAAACGACCTCCCTGCCACTCATTCCCACGTGCGGTACAAGATCAGGAAAACCTCAGCACGGTACTGACTTGGCTTTCTGGAAGTCAATGTTGGAGAAACAAGTGTCTTGGCCTGTCTTTACAGCAGTTTTGTGTGCCTGGTTGTTTCAACTATAAACCAATTCATTTATTTTCTTGACAGCCGCAGGAAGCAGTCCATTCTGAACATGATGGAAAAGAAGAAACGCTTAGCAGCTCAGGAGGAGATCTCACTGAAAAGACAAATGGCAACTACCCCCAAACAAATGCAGAAACAAACTGTACTGCAGCTGACACAGCCGAAGGAGAACACGCTGCAGAAACCAACAAAACTTCCACGTCTTTTGCAGCAGCTGAAACAATAGGAAAAGTAGGTTGTAGTTCACACCATTGTTCGCAGCATGAACCTTCTGACACCAGTTCAGTGATTCCTGGCGTATCTAGGAGAAAAGAACCAGATTTAGAAAGTGCCGTCACAGTAAGTGAAACGGCCATGGCCGCAGACTCTGGAAAACAAGCAGGCCTTCTGTTGGAGGGGCAGGCGAAAGCGGAAGGGGATGAAGCTGCTGCGCCCGCAGGGTCAGCACAAGGGAACCAGCGCAGCCCGGACAGCAGGCCAGCCTCCCCGCTCCTGCAAGAAGTGAACATGCAGGATGGGAGCGTGCAGATCATTAGGGATCACGTAACGCACTGCCCGGTCGTCTTTCAGAATTCTTTGCTGTATGAATTGGACTAGTTTAATTATTTTAGGATTTCCTTCTGTTGTTTGATGCTTACCACGACTTTCACATGCTGGTTTATGACTTCAGGGCTAAGAGTAGAACACAGGTTCCTACTGAAACTGTTTTGTTTACATGTCAAGACAGAATACTTATATTGTTAATAATTTTTGAAGTTAATAGGTCTGAGTTTTCTAATCATATGTATGGGCTGAAATAGTTTTACGTAAAAGAAAGATGCAGTTCAAGGTAAATCTGAGCTCCTGGAGGAAAATGCATCTTTATCGTTTACATAACTTAGTCTCTTGCTACATTACAGGGAGTATTTGTATATATCCTTCTTCTAATGGCTCCTTCAGGAATTGCTGTGTTTAGTCCACCTAGAAATGAGCAGTATTCATCATTTTTCAAACCTTTCATTTTGTGACAACTGCAGGATTAGACTTAGAGTGATTTTCAGCAATCAAATGAAATTTCTAATTACATGGAGAAGTTCTAATTAGTCTCCTAGAAATAATCAACATTTATACCGTGTATTCCATCCTAGTACATTACTTCGGATCTGCAGCATCCAGACATACCCCAGTCTGTCAACCGAACAAATTCAATTGCACAATAAAAACATCCTCTCTTGTTGCATGTCTGCTACTAAGTATTTACAATTTGTAAAATGGATTCACTTTATCCAGATTAGATCTACTTTTCAAAAACAGTTCCCCATGAGCTTCAGCAGGCTCTTTGCTGGTTCATCTCTCTAAAGTGCGATAACCCAAAGAACAGATCTAATAATAAACTTTCAGTTCCCTTTCTTGCTGCTTCTGAAATAATTTCCGAGTTGTACAAGACACAAACGTGCTTTAGAAGAAAGTTAAACGTGACTTCTTTCACAGCTGCTCTGGAATTACTCTTACATTTCGCTGTTAAATGCGAGTGCTTGCCGTGGGGGTACGTGGTGTAAACTTTACTTTTGTAAGTTCAGCAGAAGCCACAGCTGCCAGAAGCATCTGCCCTACCCTCTGCGCCAGTGCCAGCGCAGCACCGACCCAGCCGAAGGCGGGCAAGTGGTTTGCTGGGTTCAGTTTCACCCCGGTCAGCTCTGTCACACAGCTGCGCTGTTCCTTGTGGAGGGTACGGAAGGGCTGAGGCGCAGGCACAGCTTTCTCAGCGCCAGACCTGACTTTGTGAAACTATGAAAATGGAGCAAGTACCAAACCCGGTACAAAATCGTGGCAGTTAAATTACCCCTGGAAAAAAAGAGCATCTTGTCGAGGTCAAAATAAACATCTGCATGCTACTTTGAGTACTTCACAAAACTTGGCGCTCTCACAAATGGGCATTTAACTGATGTATTCACAACCCTTTCCATTCCATGTAACTGTTGCAGCCAGCATCCTAAGAGCACCGACCCCATTTTCTCTAATTAAAAAAACAAAGTTGTTTTTTCTCCAAATCTGGTAGAAAATCTACCTCTAAATATTCCATGTCTGTCACCTTAGCATAGCGTTTTCTTTCTCTAATGTACTTCTGTTCTACAAAAAGCTTCTTATGAGCTACTGCTACCAGATTTGCTTCAAAGTCAAGTGCCATTAAAGCAGTCGTACTGTTTGACTTAAAACAGGCGAGGAACTGTTCGATGTTGACGAACGGCTCTGCTCTCTCCTGTTCATGGCTTTCAGCTCCAGTTCAGCGTGTTTCCATTACACAGCAGTATTTTTTACTGGTTGCTTTACGCAGATGACTAATTTGAAAGCGAACTTTTTTTTTGAGCCAAACAAAAGAGGTGTCATGCCATGCATTTGTTACTCTATTCTGCCTCAGTTAATGAGTACCATTACAAATTTAATGAAGTTAAATGCACACTACTAGAATGGGTGATGGCATGTGTTCAGCCCTCTGGATTAAAGAAAAGATGGGCCCCCCCTGCCCCGGTCCCGACTTTCTTTCTAGCAACATGAGATGATACCATCTTGTTGTGAGAATCAAGAACTTCTCTGGTATTACAAAACAACTGAATTTTATTTCGGCAGAACTAAAAAAATCGTATATTTATCTACATTGCAGTAAAAACAATGAATTTTTTTTTTTTCCTTCATATATTCATCAACACACCGCAACCAAACCGGGACATGGGTATCAGGCATGAGGTGACCCCGGGCGGGACAGCCGGTGGGACGGCAGGAGGTGCCAGTACCACCGGCGTGCGAAGCCCGGCTCACCACCCCCGGCACCACCGCTCTCACCCTGATGGGGGAAAACCCCCACCCCAGAGCACCATAAGCACCAGAGAAGACGCACTTAAACACAAGTTTTCTCCTCCTCCTCCTCCTCCTCCTCCCCGCTAACACAGCAGCGGTCACTTTTTGCGTAGGGGCTGCGATGCTGCTCTGAGCAGCCCGGCAGCAGCAAGTAACCCGTTTCCAAAACGTGGTTGCCGAACATGAAAGATTACTATTTTGGGACACCTTTTACAAGAATGTTTATTCATATTAAAGCAGAAACCAACTCATAAATGCTTTTTATACACGTGTGTGCCTGTAAAAGACAGTATGGAACAACTCAAAGAGAAAAAGGCTGCGAGAACGATCCTCACTGAAGTCTGCGGTAACTTTTACAGAGTTCGTGGTCCCTAATATCTCCCCACCCTCCGTTTTTCACATGAGGGGAAAGGGGTGCCATGGAGTACCTTTTACTGACACTCATCGTTTCGGGAAACAGGTACTGTTGGTTGCTGTTCAAGAGAGAGTCGATTTTGGCACTCTGGGTGGACGGTCTGCAGGATTTCTTGTGGTGCATGCCGCAGTCCCCTGTGTGAAAAATCCTGGGGATTTCGGGAACCAGCACTTTCCAGAACTTTGGAAGACAAGAGACAGTCAAGTGCTGCAGAGTCCAGTCCCAGTTGTAGTCATCGTAGGTGCAGAAGGCGTCCGTGCACTCGATGAGCTTCTGGTAGGTGTCTCTGCCGAAGGCCATGCCCATGTTGTGCTCGGTGGACTTCCACGTCTTCATCTCCACCTTGTCGGCGCGGCCGGCGAAGCCGCCGCGCACGGGGCTGTAGGTGCCCAGGGAGACGATCTGGCACTCGGGGCACTCCCGCTCGCGCAGGGCCCAGAGCTTTTTGAGGACGTGGTAGAAGTCGGGCGCCAGGTAGTGGTCCTCCTCGAGGAAGAGGACGGGCCCGGCGTGCTCCCGCAGCGCCCGCACCCGCTCCCAGACGAAATGCAGCTTCCACCACCAGTGGTGCTTGGTTTGGGAGAAGCGAGCTTCGCGGTAGTGCCCGAAGGAGTCGGGGTACTCGGCGTTGATGCAGCCCAGGCGCAGGGCCGCCGCCTTGCCCACGTCGCGGGGGCAGTCGCGGGGGTCGTGGCCGGGGAATTCGCGGGGGTAGAGCTGGATGCTGAAGGGGAAGAAGACCTGCAGGACGGGGCAGAAGTCCACGCGTGCCGCCAGCCGGTTGAGCTCCTCGGCCCACAGGTCGTGGCTCAGCACCAGCAGCACGTTCTCCACTCCCGCCGCCCGCCGCAGCGACTCCAGCAGCAACCGCAGGTGCTCGGCTCGATCGTGCACCTGCACCACCAGCACCACGTCGGCGGCGGCGGACCGCGCCGGGAAGCGCCCGGCGTTCCGCACCGGTTGGTCGAAGTTCAATCGGTAAACGAGCGAGCGGTAACTCAGCGTCCCGTTCTCGGTCAGCACCGGCGACGCTAAAGACGCAGCCGAAGCGTTAACGGCGGGGCGGCGCGGCGGCGGTTCGCTGACCCGCGGCGGCTCCCCGGTGCTACCGGTACCGCCCCGTTGCTGCTGCTGCTGCTGCTGCCGCCTCCGCCCGCCGCCGCCGCCGGTTCCCCACAGCGCCAGCGCGCAGACCGCCAGCGCCAGCGCCAGCAGCAACACCTTCCGCTTGTAGATCCGCAGCCGCATCCTTCCCCGGCGGCGGCGGCCGCCGTTCACCGCCGACCTCCCGCCGCCGCCGCCGCCGCCGCTCCCGCAGGCAGCGCGCGCGCGCCGCCGCCGCCCCACCGCGCACACGTCGCCGCACGCCATAGGGCGCCGGCGGCACCGCCGCCGCCGTTCCATTGGTCGGCGCCGCCGTCACTCGTCGCCGTTTCCGCCGGTGGGGAACCGCGCAGCCGCCGCCCGCCTCCCGTTCGTGCTCCCCCCCCCCGCCGAGGGATGCTGTGCAAAGCTGCACTGTGATTGGGCAGCGGTAATTGGGGGGGGGGGGGTCGTAATTAGGCAAAGAGTGCTGGAGAAGCGGAGGTACGAACCGATTCGGGGCGGGGGTGAAACGCTGCGGAACTGCAATGGAAAATCAGCAGAAGAAAAGGCTTTGGAAGAGGAAGGTGAAATCATTCCAGAATTGCAAGAATGAGAGAAGATAAAGCGTCCTGGATTTGCAAGAATAAAATAAAGTCTTAAGCCCAGATTTGCAAGAATAATACAAAAGAAAGTCATTCTAGAACTGCAAGAATGAAATAAAGTCATGCTGGGATTGAGACGGAATCGTTAGGATTCGAATGGGATAAAATCCTTCCAGAATGGCAAGAATAAGAAATTCAGTCTAGGATCGCACGAATAAGAGAAAATCGTTCTAGAACAAATTTATCCTAGATTTGCAAGAATAATACATAAGGAGAAACTAACTCCGCAATGGCAAGAATAACGCATTTTAAAATCACTCCGGAATTGCAAGAATAAGGTGAGAATGTAATTCTAGAATTGCAAGAATACCACATAATCAAATAATTCCACAACCACAGGAAAAACACATAATATTTCTAGAATTACAAGAATATAAGATGACAACCATCCTAGAATTAGGAGACTATAAGACGGCAATCGTTCTAAAATTACAAGAATAATCTACAATAACTCTACAATTACAAATAATTGCAAGAATTACTCTTGTAGTTCCGTGCTTCGTGTCCCGGCCCCTCTCCTCGGTGGGCACGGGCCAGTTACGAAATTCGGTGACGATTTTGTGCAATATGCTCCCGAGGGTCAAATACCGTCACCCACGCAGGTCCGTGGGACCCGCAGGAGGAGGAGAGCTCTGCCCCGCGCCGCTCCACTTTCTGCTTGCGGAAATTGCCCCCGTTTTCCTTCGAAAAGCTTTATGAACCCCCAGTTTGGGGCTGGCGGCCCCTGGCAGCCCCGGCGCGTCCCAGCCGTACCTAGCAGGGGTTTCTGACCGTCTCCGTCTGCCTGCAGCGGCGGCCCCGTGTTTCACGAGCACCCTGCCCCGTTTACGAGGGTCTCCGCTGCGCCTCGTCCCTTACAGCGGTATTTTCGGGAGGCTGCTACCACCTCCTCCTCCTGCGCAGGGTGGTACTGATACACGCAGGTTTGGGGGTGGTTTATTTTTTAGTCTGGGTTAACATCGATACTCATTGCCGTAATTTTAAGTATTTCTTGCCCCAAGAAGGCAGCCTCCACACAGCCGGATTTAACATCTTACACAGCCGTGGGTAAAACTCCAGCAACTGAAACGCCATCCAGCTGCGATAACGGCGCTTCCCTCTCACACAGGCAGCATACGGATAAATACATTAAAGATGGCAAAGCACTGGGATAACGGGAAGCGGCATCGGCACGGCAAAATCAGGCCAATGAAAGAATGATCCAATCTGCCGCTCGCCCGGCTTGCAGCAGCATTCAGGAGTATCAAATTGAGATCTGCCATCAAGGCTTTTTCCCCCCAGACGAGACAGCTAAGTACAGGTTTCAACTGCATTTAAAAGACAGCATCCTCAAATTCCGGGCGAGAGCCATCGGTTGCTTTAATCCGATTGAGGCTAAGCCCCGCAGGACTCGACTCTGCACCGTCCGAGGCAAACACCGAACTTCTTGGGCACAACAGCAACAGAAGGGACCGGAGCGATGCTTCTATGTTTAAGACTCATTTTTAATGACAGTTTCACAGCTCGACCTTTGCTGACCACAGCTGAGCTATGTGTAACTCAGCAAGTTTCTCCTCATCACCTGGGCATAACTGGTGGTTTTCAAGCGAGGCAGTAAAAAAAGAACACTCCTTAAAAGAGAGGGGCTGGGCTCTGTGACAAAGTCGGTTTGATTCAATCGCTTCACATTGCTACAAATGGGAACCACCACATAAATGGCCCTACAGAGTTCCCCACAAGTACAATAAATGAGGTAGAATAGTCTCTCATGAGAACAATTTTTGCCCGGTCCCATTTTCTCTACGAAAAGCCCTAGAAACAGCAGCTGGGTCACACACCGTCCCACGCTTGCAGTATCGGACAACAGAACTGTGCCCGTCTTTTGCCGTCTATAACGGCGTCCACACCTGCTAACCGGCCTTTTCCCGAAACGAGCCCAGCGCGCCAATGACAAGCGAGCTGAAGGAGATCTAAGAGACACCACGGTTGTCTTGCTGGTGGGTAAATCAAACCGCTGGAGAAAGCAAGATGCTCCCGAAAGGAGCGATTTCTGCTGTAGCTTTACCTAAATCTGAAGAAGGGCTTTGGCTCTCGGCTCCTTCGCCACCTCCTGGCTGGCTGACAGCAGGCAGTGCCGGCTGGGCAGAGCGCAGGCACGGAGCGCTGCAGCAGCCGCCCCGGCTGCTCATCCTGCTGCAGCCAGCAAGACTCAAACCCCAACTCACTCACTCACTCATCAAGCACCTTGCTGCCTCTGGGATGAAGCTGCAATCGGAGAACTTCACCCTGCTGAGAAAAACGCTTTGCAGCACGGAGAGAGCTCGTTTGCCGGGATTGCAAGACACTGAGAAAATGACGTCGGCTGGAACGGATTCCCAAGGGAACTTGGGGATATTGTACGCCCCTCCGGCCCCTCTGTTGGCTGCACAAGACTTCCCTTTTCTTCACTTTTTGTTGGAACGTGGGGAAGCAGGGAGTTTAGAAAGCTCCTCTGCACGTTTGACCTCTGTGGAGACAGCAAGATCACAGCGTGCTGGGGACATCGCTGCGTTGCTAGAAGGTGCTCCGGCACTAACGCAGTGACAGCTGGGGAAGAACCTCTGCGGAACAGGGCTCCAGCACCCTACTGCCCTCCTCCACGCTGTGTCAGCTGCTGTAATTTCAGAGGGTTAAGGGAAACCAGGTCAGTTTTGGGGATGACATTCGCTTCGGAGGTAATGGCAGCCCGGCGTACGCAGATGGGATTTAAAAAAACCCCGGCAGTACACGCAGGGCTGACAGCAAAGTATTCCCACACACAAAACCCCTTCCCACAGTCCGCGGCCGCCTTTTCATGCCAAGAGAGGCTGCACTCCTCTTCGCGTTGGCCTTTAACCCCCCAGCCGATCCCTTCTCCCAGCACAGCAGGGCTTGGACAGGACTTCACAGCCCACCCCTCGCTAGCAGGCTGCTCGCGTCCTGGTCCAGGTCCACGCAGGTGCGGTTTCCTCCTCCGCCCAGCACAGCTGGCTGCCCTGGAAGGCTCTCAGCCACTGCACAGACACCCACACATCTGCATCTAAAATTCCTGAGGAGTCCCACAGGAGGCCAAATTTCTGTGTGTACTCCGCTTCCCTCCTCTTAATCATGCACTCCACCTAAAAGGTATTTTTCTAAATGAGTAATCTTCAGGCTGCTGCAATCAGGACGAGATCTCCCTCCCTTTACAACAGCATTAGCATATGACTATTTAAAACCTCCCAGGGTTAGCTCTGCAGCCTTCCCGAAGATCGGTGTTGAGGTAAACAGGCACACTCGGCTTCCTCCTTCACAAGTTCTCTGCAGTGGAAGAGCAACATCTAAGGAATGATTCATCCAAATCTTCCCGTAGTTGCTTAAAAGTTACTGTTTTACAAACACTGTATGAAGAGAACACACTCAAGTTATACTGACATTTGCAGAAAGTTTTAACGACAATATTTCTAGAATAAAGGTTCCTCTTCCACAGGAAAACGCATCTCTTGGCCTTGTCAGAGCAAAGCCCTTCAGTAGGCGTGTTTCAATATTTATTTCTGCTGTGAATGTCTCAGATTAGTAAAGGGTTTGAAACTGATGATTTTTAAAATGTGGATGAAGGTTGTGCAGGAGATGTAAAGTGATACCTGCAAGCCAGTACCTTCTTCCAAAGCCTGCTGCCGCCTTTCAGGCTGCTCCTCATGCTGTACATTGCATTTAGCTGTCTCTTGAAGCCCAGTCTAGATCATTTCTGCACTCAGTAACTACAGGTGTCTTGTTTCCCCATTGAAACTAGATATAATTGCCACAGCGGTGTACTTATCTATCACCCAAAGAGATGCCAAGTGTGTAATTCACTCTTGGGCAGTCAATACTGGTTCAAAAATAACAGTGTATTGTGCTCCCTCCAAGCCGTCATGTGTTCCAGGGCATGGGACACCTAAAGACTTCTCAAGGGATTTCTGTTCCATGCTGTTTCAACACCCCAGCCATGGACCAGCTGACAAGACATGAAATAAGGGTGTGTGGATACTCTCAAGTATTTTGGTACCTTCACCAGGAAAAAGGCCAGGAGCTAATCCCTAGAATACACTGGCTGAAAAACTCATTAAGAGAAAGCACAATTTGCATGTACATAGAAGGGTTTCAAAATTTAATAAATTGACACAGTGAACGATTCAAGAATCTTTAAAACATGAGTGTTAAGAAACAAAGTTTAAGTCACATATTTAGAAAAAGACATTTCTTGTATCACAAAGAGATAAAACCAAAACCCATTTGCTTCGGTAAAAAACCAGCAATGCTGGTCCCTGCTTGAAGTGATAATGCTGTTAACTGAACTTGTTAAAAAGAAGCACCTGGAATGACATGACCAGTTTTGAACTGCTCACACCGTAATTTCTTCTCATAGCAGCCTACCAAGTTGCTCTACAGTAAACAACTTGGGAAGAGTCCAGTCCAGTGATACAAGTCAACGTAGTCATCTTCTGCAGGCAGAGTTCAGAGGCTCAAGTGTAAGCAAGCAAAGCAGTTTGATACCTTCCTTCTCCTAGCAAGAAGAAACCACTTACACCACAAAACAAAGAAAACTGTCGCAATACTCTGAACTAAGTCACAGTAATAGGAAAAAGAAAGCAAAATGCATTCTAAGGAAGATTCATTCAAGCTAAGCATTGCTTTTTATTCCAACCAAAGAGAGATTCTACTGGTGGAGGAACAGTCAGGCCACGGGATCAGGCTGACAGTGCCCCCTCACTGCAAGACTGACATTTGCTCTCTGCAGGAAATGCCCTATGACAGCACGAGTGGGTAACAAGCAGAAAACAACTTCAGGCTCCTCTGTCACTGGACAGAACTTCAGGGAGAGCTTTTGCGCCCGATAATGGTCACCCGTTACTCTGCAGGTACCGATCCAGGAACTGGGAATAGCAGTCTAGAGAACAGAAGTAGCAGATGATGGGTGCTTCCGTACCTCCCATGTTATCCACGAGGACCACGGTGTGAGCTACGTGATGGAGATTCATGGTCACCGTGATCTGAATGAAGCTGCTTAGACAGGCACTTCCGCACTGGCATGTTTTAGCCACTTCCAGATCTTCACAAAGGTGAGAAGGAAGGAGACGACAGCCATAAGGGATTCTGTTGAACAAGAGGAGTAAGTGTGAATTCACTACAAAATTAACCACTGTCACTCACACACAGTGACACGCCATATGCACCGGTTGGAAGAAACGCCCTTCTGAGATCATAGACAAGGCAAATTTGAAATTTTGCTGCTTGCAATATTGGACTGGTTAGGAATTAAATGCCACTTTCCAGGACAGCCACTAAAAACATGCAACCATGTTACTGACCCCTGAGGACCAAGGACCTGAACTCCAGAAGACACTGCAACAAGAACCAGGGAGTTCACACAAATCAAAACAGCCTGTATTACAGTGATAGAGAATTAGAGAATTAAAAAGATGATTAAGCATAATGAGACAAGTGGGCACATATCTGCTCTTCCCTCACATTAGCCAGGAGGATCACTGTATTTCATCCCAGCCTGACAAAGCACCCACCATTTACTCCTCACTCTCTAACACGAAGAAGTGGTAGCAGCGTAAAAACACCGTATCCAGAGGAAACAGGAGATAAAATAAGCCTTTTTACAGTCGTACTACATTGCAGGCAATAAATTAAGGTTCTCTTGAAATACCACTCTTTTCGTCCATCGTGTCAATAATGACATCCAGAGACAGGAACAAGAATTGCTTCTTGTTAAATTCACAGCAGAGCGGCATTGTGTTTGGGGGACTAAATAAATAATTTCCCTGAAGTACTTTGTCCTGTTAACTTCAAAGCATGAGTATCCCCAGTGCCCAGCTATCACTCGAGACTCACAGAATAGGTCTCACTGACTCACATCCTGACTACACCTACATATTCCCAATTCCTTCTACATACCATCATTCACATAGCTGAGACTCCTGTGGGTTTTTTTTCACCACCTCAATTTCAGGACATCCTTTTTTCCGGTCAGGAAAAGCATAATCACAGCTCTGGTACTTGCCCAGAATGCCACTATGAAGATTATTTCCAGACGTTTGCTTTCGCATCTTCCCTCTTTCTGTTTTCTTCCTTTCTCAAGGTTTTTACAGCCCATCATCACTCCTGTTTCTCATTCTTTGTTAATTCTCACCTCCAGCGAATATCAGACAGAATGTCTGTTGCCCACTTGTTAGACTTTTTTCTTTTCCATTTAAGATAATCAGGACCACTCTGACCAATGCTGTCTCCTAATAATCACAGACCCATGGGCAAGGGGACTGCTTCCATTGCCCCTTGCCCCACTGAGACTCCTGGAGCAGAAAGCCTTTTCTGTTCTGTGTGATGCCATTTCCTTAAAGCCTGCTGCATGAGGGCCAGGGGCTGGGTTAATGACTAGGTATCCTCAGGTACTCCGGTAATGTAACTGAGCAGCAATATCTGACCAGTGTTGAGGGATTATGTTCTCTAGAAAAAAACATGCCTTAATAATATTCATATCAAAACCACTGCAATTTATATAAAGTTGGGAAAGGAGATGCGTGGAGTTTAATTACTGTAATGAAATCGGCAAGGTCAGAAGCGGGTAAGATTTGAGCCAGAACATTTGGTCGCTCAGCTCATTTCCAGGGTGTGCCCTGCATGCCTGTGGACACCTTGAGCACAGGCTTCCGAGCAATTAACCCAGGTTTATGGGGCGCTCCCCACCCCCAAGGCAGGAACGGGCACAGAACGTAGATTAGGAACACTTCAAGTCTGTCTCTCACCCCCTTTCTGTACCAGTGACTCTTTTCCACCTTCTTGCTCCCTTTCCACCCAGAACAGGGTGGGAGTAGCAGCAGCTGGTACCGAAAGGATCACAGGCAGCGGCACGCAGGCGGAGCTATGTACGTGGCGTGGGGGGAGAAAACTGATAACAAACAGCAGCCTGGCACGGATGATGTTTACTTGGTGAAATAATAATTTTAAAGTTACCTCAGAACTGTGCGTCTCCGCATAAGACAGAACACCCTCACTCCAACACCAAAGGAAATTAACAGCTCAGGGAAAACCTAAGGCAGGGAGAAGCCTGCAGTAGGTAATGCCAACTTCTGCGTGACATGTGCCCTATGAGATGCCACCTTGCGCTATCTTTCTAACACTGCTCAGCTTGGGTAAGGTCCCATCTAAAGCAGAGGCAGACCGATCCGTGACTGTAACTAGGAGCTGTATGGTAGAAAGTAACCTTTTGCCAACACGTTATTCTCACATCGGAAGGGACAGCGACAGGCTAATGGGTATGACACACAGTTTTAGCATACTTTAATGTGAGCACAAGATGAAGGGCAACCATGTTTGAAAGTGATTTCCAAGCTAGAGCCCCACACAGAATATGATCCGTGCCACAAAATCCACTGTAATGTAAGCTGCTCAATACAAAATGCCAGAAGTAGTTCAGGATTGTAGAACTGATTCTCTTTTCCCCATGGCTGGTCAAGAATATTCTGTTAACAGTGCCCCCATTTTATGGATAAAAACATTTCAGTCTTTATCTTTCTGTAAATGCTTCCCAGTCATCAGTTTACTATGGGAACCTGCGTTATCCTGTATAACAAAGGCATGATTTTACAAATGGAATTCAAAGCAACTTTAACCTTATGATTCTTAGTAGGTGAAGAGCAATAGCCACTGGCAGGAAAAAAAACCCCAAATCAGGGAAGTTTACACAGGTTTGAAACGGAATGTACCCATCATGCTACTCTTACCTGTAATTTATGGTTGCTCTTGCAGCACACTCTAATAAAGTCAATGGTATTTTCAGTTGTATATTGGGAACAAGCGGATTAGGCTGTTCAAAAGGATTTCCAAAGAGATCCAAGTTCTCAAGACAGAGTTTCCTAAAATCACTGGGCAAGAAAGGAAGTTTGTTCCGAGCTGCTGACAAAAAGCGTAAATGACCTAACTGGCCAATCTTGAATGGCAACCTAATCAACTCATTGTCATCCAGCTTTAAATTAACGAGTTCTCGAAGCTGGCAAAACTGAATTGGAAGTGCTTTAATTTTGTTTTGGCTGAGGTCCAAGAATTGAAGTGATTTCTGAAGGGTGGAGTTGCACAGAGCCCCACTGAAGGACTCCAGGTGATTGTCATGCAAATTCAGCTCCTGAAGACAGATCAGATCACCAATAGTAGCTGGCAGCTGCTTAATATGATTATGACTCAGGTCTAGTTTTCGGAGTTTCTTCAAACAAAGCACACGCATGTCGATACGAGCAAGCTTGCAGTATGAGGCTTGGAGATGTTCGAGGGAGTAAGGGAAGTTTTTAGTGAGAGGATAGTCCCTTCTTGAAGTTATGATCATTTTTGTCTTAGGTTTTTCAACTTCCGAGTTCTTTGCTGGTACCAATGTTGAGAGAGGGAGAGCTCCTGTGTCGGTCCCTTGGTGAGCCAGTCTCACAGCTGAAAGGAAATTCTTTAAATTGCTGGCATTTGCCTACAGGGAAACACAAACGTGGAATTAAAAGTTCATTATTCTTGTGCTTATTTGTACTAACACTTTCTGAACTATTTTGTACATGTATCAGGAGATACTAACTGAGCAGGGCAATGAAGTGGGAAACAACTCTGGCTTATTAGGTCAACGTGCTGTTTACAGTATTTAAGAACAAATGGCATGCAATTTGAATGAGAAGTTACAACCTCTCTGAATAATCTAGATCAAACAAACTGCGCTGCATTACTCAGAAAAGGAACAAAGCACTGAATTCACAGCTGAAAATAAAGTACAGAAAAAAAGCCTGATGCACTGTGATCTTCCTAACCTGCAACACGATAAAGGGAGTGTTTATAAAAAACACAAACGGGGAAATCGGAGATCTAAAACCTGAGGCAATCATTTCTGAAAGTTGCGAGGAAGGAAAAGGATGGAAGCTGAGGTTAAATTTAACATAAAGGAAGGTGGAAAGCTTCAAGGCAGGTTAAGTAAGTGCTTCTGGTCACGCACAGCTCTGGTTGTGCCAGCATCAAACACGAGGATAATTATTTGCAGTCCTTCTGCAAACAACTGACTAATTTTGCTTTAGGTGGGATATAATATAATGGCAGAAAGGACAGAGAGTCAAATGAATGGAGTATCAGATGACCTGTATTTTAAATAAAGGTCAAGAAAGCTGTGATACATCTGTTGTACTGATACAATTAAGTTTTATGAATAACAGGGTGACCAAATGTTTCTCTTCTAAATTTCCCAGCAAGTCTCTACTCAAGCTGACCTGCAGCTGGCAGGCACTAAGCTACAAAGTGAATTCTAAAATAAAAAGCACGATGCATCCATACAAGTAAAAGTCACCTCTCATTGCAGGAAAGAGCAAACTTGGAGTTTTGGCATGGCTCTGAGAATCGAGAGGTTTGCACTCTGTCCCCAGCTTAACTTGCCCAAGCCTAGCGACACCTGTTTCTGCGCCTGAAAGACAATTTTTTGCTCCTAAATGTATTTGTTTATACCAAATTCTAGAGGGTCCAGAACTAGCTTACATAATATGCTATAAGCACCTAGCACAACAGAGCAAGGATCTTGGAGACTTCCGGATGCTTATGTGATAGAAATAAAGACAATAAAAGTCAAACATACTTGACTGCATCAGTAACCTAAAATGGTTGTTTTCCTTCAGCATCCCATGCACATCTAGTCTCTTAACTCCTGATGTGATGCCCTCCAGAGATGGGGAAGCTGCACATCAAAACCCTTTGTATCCAAGACCACCAACATTCATTATCTCAGCCAATCTAACTAAAACATTTAGCTATAGAACTCCCCCTAACTACAGGCAGATTTGTCATGGTTCTGAGGGTAATAAGTAGCTGACTAAAATTGGAAGTAAGGAGAAAAAGCCCTCCAGATCTCAAAAGACAAACTAAAATAAATAACTATACATTAGAATTAAGTTACAGGCAATATTTCTTTGCTCTCGAAGTATGAGGCACAACAGATACCTCTGTATCAAATCTCCTCCACAATACCTTCATAAAGGCAATGTGGTATCTGTAAACCTATTGCTGAAAAACCTTGAATACGTTGAGAAAAATACTAAGACACATCTCAGAAAAAAAAGCAAAGAATTAGTTGGAAGAGCTCAGGACGCAATTTTCTGCCACAAGTCTGCAGTCTCAACCACAGAAAAGATGTTGGGAAAAGAGGTTAATCTGCACTGATGCCTTACAAGTCTCTTGTTTCACAGCTAAATGAATGATGACAAGGCAATCAGAGATTACACGGATTTCAGACCTTGTGTGCAACGCAGCAGGCACAGGCTTGCTGAAGGAAAAAACCCAACACAGTGACTTTATTATTTTTGCTCCAGGGTTGAATGTTCCAGACCGATGTTTCTCAACTTAATTTCTGATGTGGCTGAATGCAGCAGATCGCACCGCCTGGCAGAGTACAAAGAGTGGGATTTTGCATGGTAGTTGCACACAATTGGTATAGTCATACCTGGAAATCTCTTTTCTACAAAGCTTTTATCCATCTTTGACAGTTAAGAAGCCTTTCTGTAACGAAATAATGAAAGACTAGCAGAAACACTACAGAAAAGGTATCAAACATCTTAAATTGGGTTTCCGGATTTGAAGCATTTAAGAGGAATATATGGTATCCCTGGCTTTGGAAGAATTTAGTGGATTTGATCCTGGAGCTTGACAGTATGAGGGTGAGCCTTATGTTAAAATGGGCAGCGAGGATCCAGCCTCCTCGGAGCAACTCCGGTCATTATTCTAGCTCCCGTTTCATTAGATTTGGTTGAGACTTTCTTTTCAGTCTAACAACACTGTGGACTATCTCATCATACAGAAAACAACAGATTTAGTTGTTAACTGAACTACTACCCACACTGAAAGAATGTATGTCACACGGTTTCCTTACAGGCCCTATAAAAGGTCTAAATTAGATCTCATAGCACTAAGACACAGACCTTTCCTCTCCAATTTTATACTACTAGTAGATAGAGCCTCTTACAACAGGCCTGCTTGCTCTGAGATAAACTTTTTGACTGCTCACACTTCAGCAGAAATGTTCAGAGGAAAGGATGCAGAACAAGAAGATATTCTGGATCTAATGCGACATGCATGACTTTTCTTTTTTGCAAGATACAGAGCACATTTGCTTCTGACACAAAAAAAAATTAATTGGATTTGGACACACACTGCTTCTTTTCTATTTAGCCCTTATAAGGCGAACTGCTCTCTTCATCAAATTAAGGCTGCTTTCCTTACCACCACAGCCTTCACTCTTGCACAGACAAGGTATTTCCAGATCACCATAGCACTGTGCCACATTCTGCAAAATCTTGGGCTACCACAACTATATTCAGGCTTATATTCAGCTACGGGCCTTATACCCAACAAGATAAGTGTTTTTTCTTTCTTGCTGGGTCACATTTGTTTTCTTTTCAGTATGTCACCGTCCTGAGTACAGATTCATTCACCTTGTTTCTCAAGCAGACCTCGCAGCCTGCCCCGAGCTCCACTCCACTCTGGCAAGACTGTTATCAGTGCCTGTTGCAGCTGCAGTTTAAAAGCACCCTGCGCATTTCTCCTTAGACAGGCCCTTTGAGAAAACGTTCTGCTTCTGAAGGAGTAAGCTTCACCACTCATGATTACAGCTGCTCAGTCTGACATCACTGAAATTATTAAAGGATCTCCTTCAGGCCAAAGAATCACAGTTGCAATAGAAAGTCAAAATGATTTTCCAAACAGGCCATCAATATTATTTGCTTTTATTTACACGTCCTAACTCTAAGGTTTTAGAAAAGCTGTCCCGCTTTCCTCTTCTACAAAGCTACAAAAGACTTCTGCAACAGGCACAGGAAAAAAACTTAACAAGATAAAAACTGAACGTTAATATGTGTGGTGTTTTTTTTTTGGCGAGTTCAGCATTATTAAAAACACTTTACAGCTTCCAAATGTCCTATAAATTGTAAATAAATACATTGGTGAGTCCTGCTTTCAGCTAAGCATTAAGGTGAGATGGTGCCTCTACCGCTGATCCACACCATGGGTCTCCAGCTTTGAAAACCACAGTGGGCACACTGCTTGTCCATTAAGAAAAGAGTATTCTCAATTTTTTTTCACTGGAAAGACTATAAGCAGTAACTGTTTCATAGAATTTACAGCCAAAGAGCAAGATACTGTATCAGAGAGGTGAAAAAATTTCTCTCTAAACAAGCGATGAAGAACAACACGAAAAACGGACTTTTCTGCTCCTGCTGTTTCTCCAGGGGGAGCAGATGGGAGAATCGGAACACGGCCCTGCAAAGAAGCTGGGCCCAGCCTTCCTGGCACAAAACCTGTGAGCGCCCTTGTATTTCCCTTTTTGCTGTAGCCTGCTGAGGACGTTTCGTACTCATTCACGCTCCCTCGTTTACATCTCCTACGCCAAGGCTGTGGCAGGTCCGAGAAGACCGTTAAGACTCGGTCGCCGTATGGGACCAGTGGCACAGACCCCGAGCAGACAGACAGACAGAGAGACGGACCCACTGAGGCCCACCCAGCACGGTCGCGGAGCAGACCCCGGCGAACCACCCCCCTGCCCTCTCCACACACCCCTCGGTTTCCAGCACGGCACCGATTCCTCCCCGGTGTCCCGGGCCGCCAGCCGCGACCCCCGCACCCACCTTACTGAGGCAGACATCCACGGCCGGCTCTCGCAGACGGACGGTGGCCTTGCCCTCCTCCACGAACCGGGTGAAGAACCGCTCGATGTTCTCCTGCACCTACGGGGCACACCGGGCGCTCAGCAGCCGCGGCGGGACGAGGGGACCCGTCTCAGCCCCCGGCCCCGGTCTCGGTCCGGTTCCCCCCCCCCCCCCCAACGGGGCCGCCATCCCCACCTTGTAGCGAGCACCGACCCGGTCCCTCGCCGTGCACACCATGAGGTAAACGCCGCCGCCGCCGCCGCCCCGCGCCCGTCCGGGCGGACGGCCGAGAGAGAGGAGGGCCCTGGTACCGCGGCCGCGGCCCCGTAGCCCGCAGGTGGGCAGGAGCCGGCTGACCACCTCCACCTCACACTGCAGCCGCATCGCCGCCCGCCCCGCCGCCGACCAACGGCCCCGCTCAGGGGCGGAGCGGGGCGGGCACCGCCCGGGGGCCTCCCGCCCGCTCCGCGCACGGGCGCCAGACGCGATGCCTGACTCCCCTGACTCCTGCAGACCGACCGACCGACCGCCGTCGCCGGTCAGGGGGCGAGGGACCGCCCGGCGGAAGAGGATCGCAGGGCGGGAAGGGAGGGCGGCGGTACCGGCAGCACCGGCAGCCGCGGGCAGCCCGAGCGAGGGGCCCTCAGCGCGGGGATGTGCGCCGGTGCCCCCTGGAGGAGGCGCTCGGCACCGCTCGGCTCGGCTGGGCCCGGCCCCTTCGGCACCACTCGGCTCGGCTCGGCCCCTCTCGGCACCGCTCGGCTCGGCTCGGCCCCTCTCGGCACTACTCGGCTCGGCTCGGCCCCTCTCGACTCGGCGGGAAAAGCCACCGCCGGCGGCCTGGCGGCGGGTGTGAGGGGACAGGGAGGGAACTGGAGGGACGGCGGGTGTGAGGGGACATGGATGAGCTGAGGAGACAGCGCGTGTGAAGGGACACAGGGGAGCACGCCTGTGGGCACGCTGGTCCCTCATGGCCCCTGGGCTCTGTGACTGGGGGCTGACACCAGGTGCGGTGCACCGCCCGTGCTGGCAGCAGTGAGGAGCCCAGGCCAGGGTGTGAGGAACACAGAACGGGGCAGGCGCGTTGCCCGGCCTCGGTGGTGAGACATGGCTGCTCACCGGGCCGTGTGGCTCTGTGCCACAGGTCCAGCACCACGGGCAAATCTTTTGGGCAATTTCTGGTACGTAACAGAGTGACAAAAGTTTTACAAGAAATCCTTCCGCATGTTCATTTGCAAAGGTACCAGTGCTCCTTCTGAAGTTCTGCCCGGCAGAAACGGCTGCCAGTGACAGAGCATCACCTCAGTGATGGCCTCCTGTCCCCAGCATGGCGGTGCTGGCTTGGCTGAAGGGGGGGTTTGCTGCTAGAAGAGGCTCAGGTAACACCACCAGAAAGAACAGTCGTCGGTGTTCAGAAACCAAGGTTGGGTAAAAAGCCACGTTCATCTGTTGTGACGTGCAGTTGGCATTTGGTTGATTTAGATGCCAGCGTGACACTTTATTGTCCACCTGCTCTGGAGGTAGAGGTGGCACAGATGTTGTAAGTGACAGGAGAACGCAGGGCCTTAGGAAAAACTCATTACCAAAGTAATGGGGAGAAATTCAATAAAGTGAAAAACATGAAAAATTAAAGAATTCACGATGTAAAAGTGGATTGGTAGAGACGGGGCGGGTTGGGAATCTCTGATAGTGAAATTTCACCATCCGGGAAAGAGTCGCTTTAAGCCTGGGTGCGATGGAAATCGGAATAATACCACAGAATTTAACAGAACTCCTGGCTCGAAGGTGCAAGCCAATGCCGTTCGCTGAGGGGACATGGTGGGTGAAGGCATGACCGCCCTCGCTGCTGGTGCCAGCGGCCTCGCCTGGTCCCCTGCCTGGGGAGTCCGTTTTCACTGCACTCACCAGAGTCAGGAGAATAAAAAAAAAAAAAAAAAAAATCAGTGGATCCTTTCAGTATTGGCTCTCCACATTTGTTTTTTAAGGAGTTAGGCTTTACAACGTGCTCTCCAATCTCATTTTTAGAAACCCGCTCTTTTCCTCTGGAATCGGAGCATGCGCACACAGCAGAGGTGCCGCCGTCGGCCAGCAGGGGTCGGTGCGGGGCCTGCGCGGGTGAGCCGCGGTGCCGGCGCCCGGCCGGCAGGGGGCGGTATAGTGGCGGGGGTTGTGCCGGGCGGGGCGGCGTGAGTAAAAGCGCGGGTGGGGCAAAAGGAACCCGCGTCTCTCTGTGTTGCCCCGGCTACGGCGCAGTGGCTATTCCGAGGCGCGGTCCCGGTACTGACCGGTGCCGGCGCCCGGCCGGCGGCGTAAGCAAAAGCGCGGGGGCGGGTGGGGCAAAAGGAACCCGCGTCTCTCTGTGTTGCCCAGGCTACGCTGCAGTGGCTATTCACAGGCGCGATCCCGCTACTGACCGGCACGGGAGCTTTGACCTGCTCCGTCTCCGACCTGGGCCGGTTCACCCCTCCTTAGTCAACCTGGTGTCCCCCGGCTCCCCGGGACTCACCATATTGATGCCGGCCTTAGCGCGGACGCCCGCTCGGCATAGCGCACTGCAGCCCAGAACTCCTGGGCTCAAGCGATCCGGCGGGCTCAGCCTCCCGAGTAGCTGGGACTACAGGCACGCGCCACCGCGCCCGGCGCTCACCGCCCCGCGCTGCCGCCTCTACTGCCGGCACAGCGCTGACGTCACGCCGCGGAGGGGAGGGGGGGGGAGAGCGAGCGAGGGAGCGGGGGACGCTTCTGCGCAGGCGCCGCCCCCCGCCTCGGCCGCGGTGCAGGCCGGGATGCGGGACAGGGTTGATTAGCGCATGCGCCAGCCGCCATCTTCCTCTCGCAGCCAGGCGCGCAGCAGGCAGCATGGGGCACCAGCAGCTCTACTGGAGCCATCCCAGGAAATTCGGCCAGGGCTCCCGCTCCTGGTCAGTACGCGCCCCGGGGGCCGTCCGGGTGGTCTTTGGGGCCCCTGGGCCGCCGCAGCTGCCTCGGTCTCTCTCTCCTCCCTACCCCGCCCCGCCAATACCGTCCTGACCGGCCTTGCTTTCCTTCTTCCCTCACAGCCGCGTCTGCTCCAACCGCCACGGCCTCATTCGCAAGTACGGTCTGAATATGTGCCGGCAGTGCTTCCGCCAGTACGCCAAGGACATCGGTTTTATCAAGGTGAGCGCCGGCACCGGGGCCGGGCGGGAGGGGCGGGTGTGCCGTTTCCCGCTGACTCCTCTCGCTTTTCTCGCTCTCTTGCAGCTGGACTGAGCGCCGGGAGGATGAGGCTGTTGCCAGAAGCTCCCGGGGCTTCCCTCGGCCTCCCTGACGCATCTGCAGCATCTCCGCGCAGCCCTACTGAATAAATAGTCTCTCTGCCCGACTGACGTGTGTGCATTTGCCTTTTGTAAAGGTTCTAATGGGTACAGGGCGTCTGCTCCTTGGCAGTGGCCCTCTCGGAGGGGTGGGTGCTGCACTGGGGACAGGCCTAAATGAGCCTGCCCTGCCGTCCGTAGCTTTCCCACACAAAACCAGGTGGCCTCAAGAGTGCTGATGCTTGTGCGATGCCACTGAGCCTTCAGGTTTGCAAGCAGAGCAGTAGAATGGTCTGCTTAAAGTGACTGGTAGGTGAACGGCCAGGCAGTCTGCTGGAGTGCAGCTGCCAGTCATGACGGACTTGCTTGGGTCAGATCCTGGCAACCTCTGCTCTTGCTAATGTAGAAAATGGTGATGATGTAACACCTCCGGTGTGGAGCTGTATCTCGAACTTTGTGCCCAAGCCTTCCTCGCTTTTTAGGAGGTCTAGTGCTTCAGGCTGTGGGGAAAGTTAAAACCGATGTCAAAACAAGATAAGGTGAGGACAGCCTGAGCCAGTGGCAGATGTTTAGTGGAGCGTGTGTGTGATGCGGTGTGCAGTCCAAACCTCCTCCTTCCTCTGAAGGAAGCAAAATATGGTTGGAGCCATGCACCCCTTCCACTTCATCTGGCATTTTCTGAGGTCTCCAGCCACTTAAAGGTTGTGGTACGGTAGGCCTGAAGAGAGTTGGGCAAAGAAATGCTTGTAGAGTGTGCCAAAGGCCTGGAGTTGAGCCTTCTGGTTCCCTCTAAGGGCATTAAAAGTGGGTGCTGTCGTGCTCTTCAGGCTGGTTTTGGAGCAGCTCTGCTGAAGCTACGCTTCTCTCTGTGAGATTACTGACCAGATGAATATTTTGATTGTGCCTGAAATGGCAAATGGGCTGATCCCTCCCAGGTGACTGCTCTGTGTCTAGTTTGGGCATCCCTAATAGCCTTTTTTTGTCCCACAGGCTATTAAATTAAACAGAACAAGATGAGGTGGTGAGGAGGGAATGGGCATAAACTTACAGGCTGGCCTGGTGGCTGGAGTGTTTATCCTGTGTGGTGGTGAAGCCTCCGCCGAGGCAAAGAGGGCACTGTACCCTTGTCCTTGGCGAGTGCTGCTGTACCTTCCCGTCACAGAGCCTGTTCTGGTTTCTGTGGTGATGGAAGCAGAGCGTGAGCTCAGCACTGAGCTGCTGGAAGCAGCTAGGTGTGCCTGACATCACAACTTTTGGCCTTCTGTGAGCTTTAACGTCAAACTTCCCGCGAGGAACCTCTGGGGACATGCAGCAGCTGAGCAGGGGTTTGAGGTGTGTTTGCAGCGAAAGCTGCAGGGCTGTGGGGATAACGCTGTGGGTTAGCAGTAACAGCACAGAGCTCAGCGAGCTGCTTTTTCCCCAGCTGGCTGGGTAAACTTGTGCTGAACTGCATGCTGCTGTGATCAGTTGGCAATGGTGGTTTAGGAATTACCTGAAACTAATGAAACTTGGAAAAATACTTGCTAAGTAACACAAAACAAATGTGAAAATGTGAGTTAAAGCAGCTAGCTGGGTTAATACCTACATTGGGGGGAAAATGTGCTATTATTGTCCTAACAGCTGCTGCCATGGCTTCATTTCAAGGTGGCAAAACCCACAGCTAGCTCCAGGGAAAGGACAGCTAGTCCTAGGACGCTAAATAAGATAAATTAATAAAGCCTGATACAAAAATTAAAAGGTAACTGTATGGGGCTGTTTTGCTCAGAGGATTTCCATCTTCCCTTTGCCTTGAGGCAATATTAGACTGAGGAGACTTCTGCAGGGGTTTCTGCATTCTGGTAACGCACCAGTTCTCAAAATGTCATGCAGACCGTCGTGCGTGGAAGCGCTGACCAGCCGTGGTATGCCTGCTGTAGTCTGGGAGGGTGACGGTGAGCAAACAGCTCTTTTTGGCAGCTCCTGCGACCAAAGCCAGCCCTGCGTGGCATGCAGGGATGCAGATTTGGGGTCGCTTGGGGAGCTCTGGTGCTCATCCAGGTTTGGTGCTGGTCTGGGCAAGGGTCAGCCTTGCTGCAGCTGGAGGATGCTGTTGGTCCTGTTATTCTCTTTGAATGAGAAATGGTTAAATCGCTGGAAACCTCAGTGTAAAGGTGAGCTTCTACACAAAATAAATAAATAAATATTTAGTTCCTCTGGTGATTCCCCCCCCCCCCCAATTTCTGCTGATACACAGAGTTGAATCCTATGGGGTTTGTTTGTTTGGCGTCAGTGTGATTCTAAAAAACCAGAAAGCACTAATTGCCTTTCTAACCAGTTACTGAATTTCTTATGTTAGGAGGACTCTCATGGGGGAAGAGTCTTTTGTTCTTAAGCATTATTTTAACCCGTGTTACAATCTGATTCGTTCTTTTTCAAGGAAGCGAGTAAACCGGTCAGCTTTGCTGCTGGCTGCTCCCGATCCCCAGCAGAGAATGGGGAGCTGTGGTGCAAAAGCTGGTTTCTCAGCGGCTGGTGAGAATCGCTGTGAACGCTGCTGGGGAGCCGCCGAGGCGGAGGAGCTGGTAGCACTCGGTTAAGCTGTTGCTTGGGCTCTATGGACGAGGATAACTGGGCAGAAGCATGAAATTCAAGGAGTGGATGTGACGCCAGCTTTGTATTTGAGAGATTTCAGCTTCTCCTCTGGCAAGGAGAGTGTGATCCACACCCTGCAATTGCGCAGTGCCTCTGCCTGCGCCGGGGAGCAGTTGCAAGTGCGTTAATAATCTGGCTGCTGTGTCCAGAGAAGCAAATTCCCTCTGTGTGCTGAGCTGTGCTGTCTGGGGCAGCACCCTGACACCAGGGAGAAATCAGATGACTTGCACCAAGGGTTTGTGTTAAAAGATGGCAGGTCGCTGCGATTGCCAATGCCTAACCCGATAACCAGTCATGCCTCTTCTTGCTATGAAAGATGCTTCTAATTTTTACTCCACACTCTTTTTTATATACCTCATAATAACTGACCGTAGTGTAAAATTTCAGTTAAACACAAAATCAGCAAAGATGCAGAATCAAGGGGAGGGTTTTTGCAATTTGCACTGCTGGACTCTGCACAGAGCTGTGTTCAACTTGCCTGCTGCTACCTATCAGAGGTGCGCAGCTGTGCTCATGGTGCTTCCCGGAGGGAAATGTTTTCTGTCCCCATCAACGTGTTGGTGACAGGAGGGTGCCCTCGTGCTGGGGACCAGCCTGAGAGCTTTGCAAATGGCAGCAGTATCAGAATTATTTGGACGCTTGGAGCTGCAAAGAGACATTCAAGTCTGGTGGGGAGTTGTGGATATCTGTCCCTCTGTCCTGAGAAAAGCTCCTTTCTGATGGTAAAATGGCTTTGGGGCACCTTCTTTCTCTGCCCTGTGTGGCTGCTGTTGCAGGGCAGTGAACTGTGCTGCTCTAAAGCAGCTGAGGATCTGGTCCCAGGAGCTAAGTGACAGAGCACGTTATCTATGTGATGCAAAACAAGAACGATAAATCCCGCCCCCCCCCCCCCCCCCCCCGTATCAAATAGCAATTGAAAAGCAGCTTCCTACTTGAAAACAAAGCTAAAATATGTTTTTAAATTACTTTGTATGCATTAAAATACCTGAATCGTCACCTTGTAATTTTGTAAATGCTTTAGATGTTCTTGCCTTTCTTCTATTCTATTCTTCCCATCTTTTAAGGCTAGTGGGAAGGTGGTGTAGTACAAACTGTAATGCCTTTTTACCTTATTGCTGCCTTAACTGGGTATTTATTGCCCAATATACAATGAAGACGAGGTGCCAAAGCCTTGAATTTCCTGAGCTCGTTGTGAAAATTGCATTTTGTTTCTTCCTAAAGCTGATGGTTACAGATTCTGAAGGTGCATAGATGTGAAGCTCAAACTTATTTGGAAGCAAAATGATTTATAAAGAGCTGCTGATTCCCCTAAAGAACAGGTAAGATCAAAATACTCTTAAAGGACTTTGCATTAATAGCGAACAACTAATACATGTTTTCCTGTAGGGAAATAACGTTGCCTACCTGGAGCCAAGTAAAAGATAGTGATGCCTTAGCTTTCAAAGAGATGAACCTCTAATTGCTAATAGAGTTTATAGGGGATTTGGGCTGTTGATAAAACACTAAATTGCATTGGATTATGCACCAGATAAAATCTACGGTTGTCAGAGGCTCCAGGAGGAATTTGCAAGGCTTTGGGTAAAACACTGGCTTTTAAACTCATCCTGAGGCTAGAAAAATGAAGCTGTCTGACATGCTCAGATAGGAAAAAAGTGTAGTTCCTTCAGGTAAGCTGTGACAGCATGGGTCCTGTGAAAGCTTGTGTCTCATGATGACCCTTTTGTGTGCAGAGCTGGACTTTGACTTGCTGGTTTATGGCAGCAGGTGGGCTGTGGGACCAGGCTGGGGATGATCTTCAGGCTGTTTTCCTACTTGCAGCATCTCAAGGTGAGTGCCAGGCTCAGCAAGGTGGATCCCCATCACCTGGATCAGGATCTGGCTCCTTGCCCTTCTGCAAGCTGCCACGGGGTTCGGTTCCCCAGTTGTGAAACTGGGATAACGATTTCTGCACCGTGAGATGTGTTGAAGCAGGGACAGCAGCTTGTCCAGGGATGTGGATATTCCCAATATTGACATTACTGAATTCCTGCAAGGAGCAAGCTCTACCTGGGGCGGCTTGGAGGCTGCTCCAGCATGTCAGCTGCAGGCGATGCTCGGAGCAGAGTTCACCGAGCTTAAAGCTGTTCATCGCCCCAGCCTCAAGCTGAGGGAAAGGGACCCGGGAGTTTTGCAGAGAAACAGGGTGTTTGGCAGTGGTTGCTTTGAGCAGGCACAGGGTAGGAGCTGCTGCTCCAAATGCAGCTTTCCGAGTGCCCCGGGCTCTCGTGTCTGCCAGACCGCCGGTCAGGTGGCACGAGGGTCAACCAGGAGAGATGCAAGGGGTGTCTGGTCCAGGCGTGGGGATGAGGTCCGGTTACTGCCCTTGTGAAGGTGCTGTGGATGTGTTCCTCTGCAATACGCCGGTGGGTCACCCCACGCCGGCTCTGCAGATCACCGGTGATGGCACTTGGTGATGGGCAGGCTTTCTCCAAGAGTGACTCTGGGCAACGTCTTACCCAGGCTCTCCATCCACCTACCCCTCGCTCCGTGCTGGGAAGAGGCTTGTGGCAGGGTACAGATTTCCAGCTCCAAAGGTACGGGGGTTTCTGCCATTCCCGGACACGTGTGGCTTCAGCGTGTAGGTCTGAGCAGTACGTGCAAGAAAACGGCGTAGCAGCCTGTGTCTGAGTGTAGAAGCTAGATGGCACAGTCCGCCTGCATTTTCGCTGTTGTCTTGATGGCTTGGGTGAGACACAGTCCTGCAGTGTGGTGTGCTTGAGTGGCTGTGTCCAAAAATGCCCAGCTTTTCTTGGTAAGCCGTAGCATGCAGGGCGTTTGACCTGCAGGTGCCCCGTGCTTGCTTTCTTTTGAGAAATCTCTGTGTTTTGGATTCTTGCTACTGCACCAGTGCTGGACGGCAGGATTGGGGCACAGCCCACAGCTCTGCCCCTCTCCTCGCTCCTGCTCGGGTCCTGTGTGACTGTGGTGGTGTCACAGGTGTGACATCAGAACCGAAATTCCAGAATTCCAGTTCTTGCCTTCCATTTTTTTTTTTTTTTTTTTTTTTTTTTCCCTCCCAGCTTTGGGCACAGTTTCACTGCCAGCCTCTGGTCCTGCACGTGCTGTCATTTTGGAGAGAAAGCTTAAAAACATACCCAAACCAGGAAAGTGCTGTTTATCCCTCTTCAGATTGTCCCTAACTTTCTCCAACTTAATGCTGAGCTCATCTGCTTTACACGGTTGTGCAGAGCTATCCCCATCCGGGATGGCACCACAAATACTCCTGAACTTGAGGGCATTTATTCATAAATATATCTTAGAAAAGTCTAACTCGCATCTATGAGTCACTTCATGTGGCTAAAAGCTATATTGAGTGCTAGGACGACGCGCTCTGCTTGGGGGAGAGCATCGCTCCTGTGCCTGCATCCGATGCCGCAGCGGATTTTGGTAAAACACGCGGATTTCGGTAAAACACGCGGATTTCTCACCCCTGATTTCTGCAGGTGGCCAACACCAAACAGGCTGGCTCCGCAGCGATGCTCGCGTATTGCAGGCTCCTGGTTTACAATTTTGTTTGCTCCTTTGGCACAGTCCTCTGCTAAACCTGACCGATCCCAGCACCTGGATGAGCCCCCCCAGGCACGGGGGTGCAGCACCTGCCGTGCTGCCCGTGCAGCCACGCTTCTGCTCCGAGTGTTTAATAACGTGGCGAGATTAACATCTAGGAAACCCCAGGCAGATGGGATTTGGCTGGCTGTGCGGTGAGCAGAAGTGCTTCTAAATAAAACATTTTCAAAGACTGGCATTAGGCATCAGTGGCTGTCTAATTCGTGCCGCTTGTTGGGAGTGTGTGTTCATCGCAAACAATGTTTATTTATGGCATGTAAAAATCTATTTCAATCAAATAATTTCCATAACTGAATATTTATGCCAACATCCACTGAATGCTCCTTGACTAAACTGAAAACTATTTATTCAGTTATAAATGTTTACTTGTTTAGTGTTAAAACTGCTTTAAACAAACTTAAAAATCAAATTGATGTCTTCCCTGTTAGCAGGATTTCCACTGTATTCTAGACATCAGCTTGCTGAGCAATGTATAATATTTTGTTATAATTTCAGCTCAAATAGCCTCTGTATATTTATACCCTCTAATGGCATTGATTGCCCAGAGAAGCTGTGGATGCCCCATCCCTGGAAGTGTTCAAGGTCAGGCTGGATGGGGCTTTGAGCAACCTGGTCTAGTGGAAGGTGTCCCTGCCCATGGCAGGGGGGTTGGAACTAGATGATCTTTGAGGTCCCTTCCAACCCAAACCATTCTAGGATTCTGTGATGATTCTGTGCTCGGAGTGCCAACTAGACTTGCAACAGGGATGCTGCTGTTCTCAAATAGCTTGGTTTTACGACGTCAGATCAGTTAGAATAGCAATTTATTGCACCAAATGCTCAGCGTTAAGTCTTAAATAATATCATGCTGAGTAAGCTCCAGGTCACTGCCTCGTTGTTGATAGTGGAGTCCAGGAGACTCTCGAAATTAGGAAGAGTCTGGAAGCGTGAGAGTTTGGAAAATGTATTTATGCTCCGAGGGAGCCCATTGTATTTGCAGCTTGTGAAGCAGGTGATTTTATATGCCTTGAAGGGAAACCTGCACGTTTTCCGTGCATGCTTCCCGTGGGACAGGCAGCATCGGGGTCGGCAGGCGAGCCACAGCCACTGTGGCACGTTGTGCCATTAATCCCACGGTGGCTGAAAATCGCCCAGAGGCAGAGCATCGCTCTGCACGTGCACGTGTATCTGTGTGCCCCTGCCTGTGATTTTGCAGGTGAGCTCTCGTTGGGACCTACTGGGGCTGTTTTGGGATATGCGCCGTGTTTCTCCTTGCTTTTTTTGAGCAGCAGGGGAGGAAGGTGGTGGCAGGGATAGATATCAGGTTTGCTGCATTTGCAGAGGAGTTGCATCCAGGTCAGGTCTGTGATTTTTTTGGGGGGTGGGGGAGAAAATTAAAATCAAAAAAAGGCTTTGTGGGGAGCAGAAAGGGGAGCTGAAATACTGAGGGGTGCCACGGTGGGCGGCTGTCCCACCCCAGCCAGCGGTCCCCAGGACACGGCCACCCCAGGGTGGTGACAGGCTCTGCACAGAGAGGGGTTGAAAGCCGAATGCCGATACCCACGTTGCTGAGCAGGACTGAATGATTTAATTACTTGCGGGATACAAAACGAGTTACTCCTTATCTCGCATCACTTGAGAGGGTGATGCTGCCGTCCTCTACCTCTCTGCAGCTTCAGCTATCCAGCTTTATCCCACAGCAGTGCTGAGTCTCTGCCTTTGCAGCCTGCGGATTTTTATCATTTTCTTCTGGCACCAGATCGAAAGAGGCTTGTCAGGCGGTGATGGTGGCTTAAAGTTAGTATTTCATCAGAGTAAAGGCACGTGGGAGCGAGGGGCCCTTTTTGCTGCACCGACAGCTCCTGCTTGCGTTGGTGAATAAAAACAGCTCCAAAAACACTGGTGTGATGCTTCCCCCAGCCCTCTGCCAGGAGGGGCTCGTAGGTGAGCTCTGCAAGGGGAAATCGGTGCCAAAGCCGGGGATTTCTTGGATGCGATCCGACAAAGAGTGTAGCTGAAGTCCTGCCTCCGGTTAAAGCTTCACGCTTTGCAGTGGGGGCTTTGCTTATTCAGCACACTCTCCTTGCCATGCTCTGCCTTGCTCTTCTCCATCCTCCTCCTCCTGTGCCTGCAGTAACTGCGGAATTGGGATTTCGTACAGAAAACGTGAGAATTTCAACTAGGATTTCACATATGCTGTAGAAATCCCCTCCTAACCAAACACCTGGGATCCTAATGTGTCTGCAGTGCCTTCTGATGACTTAATTACTTTTTGCTTCTCCGTTAAGTCCCCTGCAATGATAGGAAAAAGGTTACCTTGCTCAGAACAGCAGGTGAAACCCAGTAGCCAGCTCCTGCCTGGGGGCTTAGCTTTGCTCAGAACCACTTTTGGTTACCTGATTTTCTTGAAGATCTAGGAACACAGATATATAATTTTTTGTGTGTGTGCAGGCATTGTTTATCACCGCTTTGATTGCATATACCCTGGGTAAGCACTATACAAACCCTGGCAAATAAATGGTCTGTGACTTAGAAGAGCAGAAAATCCTCCGGAGTTATGCCCCGTGTTTATGGCATCTTGTCTGCAACACCGGTGTGCTTGCACGAGCTGTAAAACTCGGTTATGTTTCCCCTGCTCTTTCCCAGTGTTTGATGTAAGGTGTCACAGCAGCCGGCGGCACAAAATCGATGCCCGGCTCGGTTCTCCCAGGCATTCATCCCAGCATGCGGTGGGACTGCGCTCGGGGCTGTGCTGGGCTCGTGGGATTTGGGCTCCAATGGCTCACCCTTCGAAAGACTTTGTGGGAAAAAGTGGGTCCCACCAGGCTGGAAATTCTCAGGGAAATATTTTCAGGTCTGACTGTGCGTCACTCATGGAGCTTATGATGAATTTTGTACGGATATGGGACTTTGCCACATTTTTTGGGAGCGTTTGGGTTGGACTTGAATGATCATGAGCAGATGCTGATGTTCCCCCTGTGCAAGGTAATACATAAAGCTATGGCTAATCAATATATTTCCTCTGATAGAAGCAGATTTAGTAGCAGGAATGGAGATGGTATTTTAGGATCACGCACATCCAGAAATAAGTCCCTCCTCTTTTAGCTGGTCGTCGGGTTTGAAGTCCACCTTGGATGATTAGTGCAAACACATGGCTGAAGATTTGGCTTCCACTTGCAATGATCAATTATCCCTCTGCAGCGAGGCGACGCTTGCTGAGACACCAGCTAAAACAGAGCGGCACAGGGCATGTTCAATGGTTCCTCTCCTTTAACTAATTACTAGGCATAAAGCCGTATTCAATAGCAGTGATGAATGCAGTGAAGCACATTCATGTATTATTATCTGAGAGCTGAATGGGGAGTTTTGTAATATATACGTTAGCACGCCGCAGGCAGGACTTCTCAGGGGAGAAGCGAGGGGTTGCTGTTGCTGGAGGGGATGGAGAGCAGGATCAGGTTCTGCACCCATCAGCCACTGAACCGATCCCAAATGGACCTTGTCTCACCCAACGTTTGCAGGGTCTGGTCCCTGCACGACGACGGTGCTTCCTTCTGCCCGTAACGGCAATTACAGGAGCTAATGAAAAGAGGGGAGTTGGTCACCACTTGCTTTTATTCCCCAAATGTCAGAGCTCCCGAAGCATATTCTGGCATTTAAAACGAATGACTGCAAAAGAGTCTTATCTGCACAGGGTTTTATGTGGCTCACAAAGTCCCATCTGTGCCGCCGGGCAGCTGGTCCCGTGTGTCCCTTCTGCTGTGGCAAAAAACACAGGGATTTGTTTTAATCAGACTTGGGATGTGGGATCCTCCCGGGGATGGTGCAAAAATGGACCGTTACTCATACGAACCTTCAGGCGCTTTCTGCTGGGTTGCTTGTCGCTGGCGAGCGGCTCAGACTTTGTTCTCAGATGATGGTTAAACCCCTGGTATTCCTCCGAAGCCAGACTGAAATGTGGCTGTCCGGTGGGTTTGCAATGTTTTTTCTTTCAGCTGCCCAGACATAGTCCTCTCTGGAGAAGCCTCAGCAGACTTTCCCTCCGGCTCTGCCTTTTACCATCCCTGTGCTGGAGAGACTTTCCCTCCCTGGAGGACAACTGGAGGATGCTTTGCTGGTGCTTTGGGTCTTTTTCCACCTGCGGACACCTGCTCCAGCATCGTGGTCCAGGTGAAACCTCCCATCTCAGTTTGCCTTTGGGTCCCTCTGGGGCATGCTGCCTTTCACTGGCCCCCCGGCACAGCGGCTGCAGCTGGGCTATAAACCAGATTGCCTGATGGATATGAGCTTAAAAACTGAAATCAGCACCTTGCTCTGTCCCCCGTCCTCCTTGGGATATTTTGGGGTCATCCTCAGGCTTCAGCCCAAATCCTCCATCCATGCATGCCTGCCCTAAAACTTGGCCATGGTCCCTGCTGCACCTACACCAGCCCTGATGTGTCTTTGCAATTTGATATTTATACCTTTGATAGTTATATCTTTGCAACTAAGGGGAGAAGATAGTTTAAGTGAGTAGTCTTGTTTGCAGAGAGGTTGTCCCAAAAGTACCAAGGGGGTGCGTGAAAGGGATGCAGCAATACCTTCCTCCCTGGAGGGCTGGCTCAGGCTGTGGATGTCCGTCCTGCTGCAAAACAAAAAAATTACCTTTTCTGGCTTGAGGACTGATCAAAGTGTTGGCTGAAAACTCAGTTTCTGGGGTAAGGAATGGAGAACTGACAAATAACCCTTGAATCTTTTATTACAGAGCAGCATCATTTTATCTTATCCCTGCCAGCGTCATATTTAAAAATATATATCAAAAAGATGACGTGTCTCTCCCACTTGCAGTTTTCCACCTTAAAAGGTGTCCCTTCTCCTTCTGGAGGACTGCGGGTCTGAAAGCCCCGTAAAGCGCTCTTGTAGCGTGGCCGCACTCGGGGTTCCCCATTTACTTTCCCCCTTTACCAGTGACAGTGCCCTGGATTGCACTGTGAGGACCAGATCCCAAACCTGTGCCTTGGGCTAGGGTGACAGAAAAGGGGATAAAAGACAGAAAATGTAAGAGCGAACATTATTTCCTTGGTGTTTTTCTCCCAGAGGGCTGAGGGGATGGGCTGTAATTGGGATGGGAAGGGCTTTGAGCAGCACGAAGACATAAAATGGGCTGGTTTGGGGCTCTGAAATGGGACCTTGAGCTGCGACACATGGCTTTTGAGGACCTAAACTGGCTAAGACATCTTTTTTATATATAGGTACGTGAACACACGCATGTGTGTGTATTTTTCCTCCACCTCCCCTCTAGGCAGGTGCTAAGGACGTGATGACAGGCAAAATCTCCGGGTCACAGTGGCTGGGGTGACCCTCCGGGTGAGCAGCAAAGCATTTGGTCCCAGCCTCTTCGGCATGGATAGAACCGTTCAGTACTGTCCGCGGGAGGTAACTTTTAATTACTTTAATATAAACACATATTTCTGGCTTTTTCGGCTCCGGTGAGTGGATTTCTTCTGTGCAGAGTGATGAAGCAAACCCAGTAAATAATGCTCTGCAGCGGAGGTAGCTAGATGGCTGCAACTGGAAAGGTCTCGGTGCGTCTGGAGGGAATGGAATAGCTTGATTTATGATTTTAACAAGCATGGCTGGGTAGGGAATCATGCCTATATGGTTTTAAAGTCATGAAGAGATATTAATCAAAATTAAGGCTGCTCTAAGAAGGTATCCGAGCCAGTGGTCCGGTTCCTGGCTAATTGATTACACAACTAAAGCATAGTTGTCCCTACAGAGACAGTCGAAGGACAGCTTGGATGGGGGTCTCAGGGTTTAATGCCAGATGGGGAAGCAGAGGGTTGGAACAAAGGGTGTAATGAGGAATAACAGGAATCAGTTAGAGGGACTGTGCACTTGTCCCCATTGATTAGGCTGTGTGTGAAGGGAGAAAATGATTAATAGAAACACGTAAATGAGAAGCAGCAGTGACATTTCTAGAGCTGCAGCCTGAAATCACACGCTGCCAAAGGTCGGAGCCGCCTGGACAGATAGTGAACATTGGCCTTGGAAAAGCCGTAGTTTTGGGGAAAAAGCCTGGCCGTGTGCCTCTGGGACCAGCCCAGCCCAGCCGGGACTGAGTGTGTTAAAAGCCATGTTGGCAGCGTGCTGGCCCACCAGGTTGCTTCCTCCCCTTACTCCTGCATTAATCGTCATTCTGATGGAAAATGCCTTAAAATGGCTGTGCAGGGTGGTGTTGGTGGAGCTGCCTCCCACCTGGCTGATGCTCCCCCAGGAGTTTTCCAAACTCCGCTTTCTGCTTGTCTGCACAAGGCGGTTGTGTTGTAGGGTGAAGCTCAGGCTCAAAACCTTTTCTTTTAGGGGAAAATTGCATCTGCACTCCTCTGCCTTGCCTCCGGCCAGGATGCATGCCGTGCTTTGCCCGGTGCGGTTTGACATTGCATTGCCCTTGGTCTTTTCAACACAAGACATCTCTGGACATTTCCCTGTGGTCTGGGAGGTACACGCGCAAAGCAGCAATGCCAAATGAACCTCCTTCCATGGCCCGAACTCTTGCAATGTTGCAAATATGCCAGGAGGTCTTACTGCAAATCTCCATGTCTTTTGGACCTGTTAAAAGGAGATGGGTACAGATTAGTTGAGCTCCTTGTGAGGCTTCCCAGTGAACCCTCCAAATTTCTCCAGGCATGCTCAGGCATTAAAAATTTCTGTTGTTTCAGGCTTGGAAAAGTCATGTTGGTGATCTCATAGGATTAGCTGTGGAGATCTGGGGATTTAAGAAGTTTCCAAAAGATATATAGGCTTGAGTGCTCACCCAAACCAAGCAAAACCCCTGGTAGTAAAATTTATTTGCACTTCATATTTAATGTGATGGCTACCCAGGACTCTAGGCTCCTGCACATAATGAGTTTCGCAATTAAAGCTTAGCTGCACTGAAGCCACGTTTCCTACTGGGAATTTGGCCAGCCACCCATGCCGTTCCTCAAGGGTCCCCAAGCCCAGTGCCTGCAGCCAGATCCAAGGACTTTGGTGGCCTTTCTTTGCGGTGGCATGCTGGGAGCTGCGGCAAGGCTCCTGCCCAAATCTGACCCTGCGTCCTCTGTAAAAGCCTCTCAGATGCAAGCCCTGAGAGGTGCTCCTGTCTTGCAAGAAGGCTTGTCCTAGTCTTTGCTCCCATTGTTTTTTTGCAGTGACATCAGCTGAATGGTGGGCATTTCTCTGAACCTATGGGATGAATGGAGAGTGCTCAGAAACAGAGGTTGAAGGACAGCTGGAAATGCTTGCTTTCTTCCATTTCTGACAAGGTCACATCTGCAAGGTGATATGGGTGCTCCTTGAGGTAGGTCATCACTGCTTTTGCACATGCAAACTAAGGAACTGTGAGTACAAGTGAAAACCCGGGTGCTTAAACACCAGCTGGATAAGGCTTGCTGCTTTGCAGGCACTGAGCTCCTGCAGGTACATCTGCAGCTTCCCTTGTTCTTTGCAGTAGTTTTATTCCTCATACAGCACCGCGTAGAGTCATCTGTGCCTGATCCCTCCAAGCTGTAAATGGGACAATATCCATTGGTGACTTATCCTGCCTTTTCCTATTTTGGACCTCACCCTATTGCATACAGAGACACGGCTCTGTTCAGTGGGTCTGGTGATTTTGCCTCTCAAAAGCAGTGTTCTCAGTGACTTCGAAATGATGTCCCCCTTTTCCCTTCCTCTTCAATCGTAGCACAGGCATAACTCAATGAGATCAATAGTGACGGTCATGAAAATCAGAGAAGGATTGATCCTCCGTGTGCATCACAGAAAGAAATGATGCATTTGCTCTGTTTTCTGCAGCTCAGCTTCCAGGCCCAGGTGTCCATCTTCCCAGAGAGATAACACCACGTACTTCAGTCTTTCTCTGCAAGAAAGCTGCTCTGACACCGGCTCTGCAAAAGCCGATGGCAGTCTGATCCGGTAAATTTATGAGTCCCCAAACGAGCTGCAGTGCCCGTCCTCATGCACCTTTCTTCTCTGCCTGTTGGATAATGCAGAAGACCAGGTATGCTCCAGCAGCACCCTGCCCTGAACAAACCCCCCTGCCAGACCCCCATCCTCTGTCTGCCTTTAGCTCCTGATTATGGGGCAATTTCACGGTGCCGTGTGCGGTAGGAGCAGCTCTCTGGGTGTAACTGGTGCCTGCTCGTCCCCTGGCGGGGTGGTGGATCGGTGCCTCCTGCACTCCGTGAAATTCAGCCCCGAGCCAGAGCTGGAGCTGCAGCCAGAGTACATAAATCTGCGAAACACTTCATCGGCTGGTGTCTCGAATGAGGGTCTCGAGCCGTCTCTCCCTGCGGAGGACGATCTTACCTGCAGAAACATCCAGCTCAGCAGGTGGCTAATTACCACCATCAAAACTTTATAGGCAGTGCGCTCAGGGGTAAGTTCTTGTCAGGGCATGAGAAATACAGTTTTGAAACAAATCTCATTTCAAAGCATCCATAACTTTTCTGAGCAAAGGCACAAGAGGGAGATAGGAATTGTTTAGGAGCCGAGAGCGGGATGGATGGTGACCACCTCAGGCTCAGTCCAAGAGCAACGCAGCGAGGATGCGCCGGGGCGAGCCACCGCTTGCTGCAGTCCTATCAATCTGCTTGGCGCAAAGTACCAAATACCAAGAGATGATGCTCCCTCTGAGCGTGGGGGCTGGCTTCATACCTGCAGCCCCTCATTCTCATGCTCTCCCTGCTCCCAAAGGAGTTACCCACCTGCCAAAGGCGCTGGAGTAATTCTCCTTGTTAGAATAAATTATGAGGATCACAGCCAACCGCTCACTTAATGCTAAAATCACAGGGAGATGAGACTGGCCACTTTGGTCCTCTCTGACCTTGAAAACCAAGCTGGCGAATGCAACCTTCCATTTCTTATTGCTCCCCGGGATTAGTGGGATGAGGTCAGCCTGTAGCACTAATTCACTTTGCTCTTAACTCATTTCATTACATTACAGGAGAGCATCGCACTTGGCGAGTGTAATCTTCAATGTTATTCTCCTCTTGTCTTTGCTTTTGTTATAAATTAAATAAGCTACTGTCATTTTCCAACTATAAAGATTGATTTTTTTTTTTTTGAACTATACTGGGGCAAGCGATGATAATTTATACATCTTAAAGTTGTTCACTTAGTTGTCTCTCTAGCTGGTTATTTTGTTGGACCTTGAGCTGGCTGCTTTTTCCTTTTGCCATGCTCTCAGGTGGCAGGCTCTCGGGAAAGAGATGTTAAGTCTTCTCTTGGAAAAGAGATGTTAAATCTTCATACCTCCTGTTGTGAGGAGCGCGGACAGACCTGAGATGGACACTGGGCTCCTGTGAATACCAAAATGAGAGCTTGTGTCAGTAGGACGCACTGTCCCTTCCAGGGAGATGTCAAGGCTTGCTTGCGTGTGATGCTGGTGTATGTCTGTGTTGGCTGCATGGCTGGGCTGTCTCATCCCCATCGCGAGCAAAGAGAACGCAACGTAGCTCCTTGACCAAAACGCAGTGTCCAAAACAACCCAAGCTGAGCAGAAGCCATCTTCCAAACTAAATGTTGAAGTTGGGTATGTGTGACACACAGATTCCCTGGCAGTATTTGAAGCATGACAATAATCCAAAAGAACATACCTTGGATTTAAAGCCTGGCTGCTCGTTTTAAAATTGAGCTCTTCCACGAAGGTGGTACTGAAAGGTGTTCTTAGTTGTGAACAACAGGCTCCGGGATCCACCCATCCTCAGATGTATGTCTGCTTTGAGCTGCTTCCAAGACAAATGTGTCTGAGAGGGTTTACTGCTCAGACTCTTGAGCAGATGGTGGTGCCTCCTAAACCAGACTGAGGTGGCCCCAGTGCTGTGATCTTTTGGCCATGGTAACCAGTAATGCGCTAGAGCGGTGGCCATGAACTTGCATTGCTGATCACCTATGACAAATCACATGCCATTAAGGTTTTTTCTTCTTTCTGAAGAAGCAGTAGCTTCAGTTCTCTTCTTACCATGTTATGCATAATCCATATAGCTGATGGACATGTGCTGGTTCAGGAGTTGCTCTGTCTTAGTGTGTTGCGGAAAGACAATTAAGAAAGTCATGTCCAGTGGGTGCAAACCCCCATCTGGCAGGATGTCAGCTGAGAAGTACAAGAACTGCAAGTGATTAGAAACTGGAATTTTTTATTTTCATAGGTATTATAGAAGGTGGAATAAGTGATTGGAAAAGTGGAATTTCTAGACTTGGCCTAGCTGCAAGGGGAGGGTTGGTTTAATGAAGATGAAAAGCCAATTGGCTGAAAGTCACTGTGGAATGAAAGAAAGAAGAGCCCAAACTAAAAATGATGTATTTCCAAGAGAAAAAGCACAGTGGCCGTAGGGAATGACAGGTGGGACCTTCTGGGGAAGGTGCTAAGGAGTACGGGGAACTCCTCGAAGAAATTTTCATTGGTCTTAGTCAAAAAAGAGATGTATATGAAGTAGACAATAAGCCTGATTACTAAAAATCAGCAGAAAAGAATGATGAAAACAAACGGTGACAAAATTTGAAAGGCTGAAACGCAAACCAAGGGACATGGGGGGAAGTGGTCACCAGGTGCACTGGAAGCAACGTAGGTGGAGGATGGCCCCACCACGCTGGCATCAGCCTGGGAGGTGCAGGGAAAACAGATTGGAAAATGAATGTGGAACTAAACTACCTAAAAAAACGGTCCCAGAAAACCAGAATGGCCGTCAGTGAGGGAAGCACCTGGTTTCACCGTCCAGCAGGAGCAACCAACAGCAGAAATGTAGGGTGGGGAAGGACCAGGGAAGAGGGCTCGGGGTGAGACCCCTCATGGGTGTGGGTCGCCTGTGCCAGGCTCCTGTGGAAGACCCACATGCTGCACTGGGTGTAGAAACAAGAATTAAATCTTTAAGTTTGCTCAGCAGTGCTGGTTTTATTTATGCATTTGTACTGACGGAAGAAAAAAAGAAGGAAAGAAGCGCCTGGGGTAGATGGCCAGGGAGAGTGTGACCTCTTCGTCACTGAAGGTTTTTAAGACAGGTCAGACAAGTATCTCCTGGGAATAATTCGATGAAGTTGATTGTGGCTGGGGAAGTGGATGAGCTCAGTAATTTCTTGATCACCTTCAGCCCTATAGATCTCTCTAGCTTTTTTCAACATTTATAGCATAACGCTGTTCACAAGGCTGAAATCCCCTACCCCCTGCACGCGATTAATTTCCCAACAATACTTTAAAGCATCACGTTAAGGCATCATAAAGACATTGTGCTTTTAGAAACAATTATTTGATCGCTCCGCTGATGCCTCATTGCAGCCATCCTAATGAACGATGAAACTTTATTGTGTTTAGAGATGTAGTACGTGGCACCGGCGGCTGCCGTCGCTGGGCTGGGAGATGGAAAAAGCACATAAGCGTCTCGGCGCAAGGCTTCTTGTCACGAAGCCTGTCCTCTGATTTGGGGAGTGCAAATTGCATTTTAACAGATATAACCTACAGAAAAAATATTATCAACAAAGGGAAAGAAGATTAACTGCTTGCCTGGAGGCAACGTTTGAAGATTTTACAGATACGGCTGTACCTGCTACAGCCGGCACTCCAGTTACAGCGGGTACAGCGGGGAGATGCGGCTCATGATATACCAAATAAAACGGCACCATTTTTCATTATACCTCAGTGGTAATGCTCTTCTTTTAAGGTGGTCCATCTGTGAGCTGGATGTTTCTGGAACCAAAGGTGTTTTCAGTGCTCACCGAGGACTTGTTTACCTCTATTTCTGTTCAAAGTTCTTTGGCAGAGGAAAAATCACACCTTTCCTTCACAGCTGATGTATTGGGGCAGCTTCCAAGTGTGGCTGTGAGCTGGCATTAAACTCACCATGTGTCCTGGTTTTGGCTGGAATATAGTTAATTCTCTTCCTAGTAGCTGGTACAGTGTTCTGTTTTGGGTTCAGTATGAGGAGAATGTTGATAACACACTGATGTTTTCAGTTGTTGCCAAGTAATCTTTAGACTAAGTCAAGGATTTTTCAGCTTCTCCTGCCCAGCCAGCAAGGAGGCTGGAGGGAAAAAAGAAGTTGGGAGGGGACACAGCCCGGGCAGCTGACCCAAACTGGCCAAAGGGGTATTCCATACCGTGTGACGTCATGTCCAGTATGTAAACTGGGGGCAGTTGGCCTGGCGGGTCGTTGCTCAGGAACTGACTGGGCATTGGTCAGCGAGTGGTGAGCAATTGCATTGTGCATCACTTGTTTTGTATATTCTAATTCTTTTATTATTACTATCATTTTTATTATTATTGTCATCATCATTATTATTTTCTTCCTTTCTGTCCTATTAAACTGTCATTATCTCAACCCACAAGTTTACCTTTTTCCAATTCTCTCCCCCATCCCACTGGGTGGGGGGAGTGAGCGAGCAGCTGCGTGGCGCTTAGTTGCTGGCTGGGGTTAAACCACGACACCATGGTTTGGGGTTGGCTTTGGATCCGAACCCTCAAAATTAGGAACTGGGTGATGTATTTCATGTGGAGATTCTTTTGGCTGGTTTAGCACTCGTGCTATCGACCATCAGAGACCAGGAGGGGCTTTGCCAGTGATCATGCCTTTCTTTTCAACTGGTTTAGGACAGGAATAATTTTGTTTTCTAGTGCAAATGGTGTAAAAGTGTGAATGTCAGAGCAGAGCTTTGGCCAGTGGATTAAAGCCATGTGGGTCTATGCTGGTTCTGCAAAACCTGCAATTTCCTTGCAATACCAAAAAAGACTGTTCATGGGAAAATTCATAAGCTCAAAACCACAAACTCATTGCAAACGCATGTACACAGGTTCATGATGCTCTTGGGTGTTTCGGCCTCATTTAACCTGGTCACCCATGAAATGTGTGTCCAGGGCAGTGTGTTTGTGCATGGAAAACGCTTTGGGGTGTCTCCCTGTTCTCCCAGGTCTGGGAGCCGACTGTGAGGACAGACATTTTCTCTCTCTTTAGTAGGTTGGACCAGGTTTTCTAGCTTGGATTCCTAAGAAAATGAAACAAATGCAACTGCTGAGTTTTTACTTAATTCTCTAACTTGCTGGCCAATTCCTATCCTATTTGACAGAAGAACAGAGCTCGTCAGAGGTATTAAATTTTCACATTTTATGAGGACATCTGGCTGAGCAGAGGAGAGAGACCTTTTAATAGCACTCCTCTGTGGCAAAGGATGAAGTGTGTGCAAAGCCCTTATTAGTCAGAGAAACTGCACAGAAGAGCAAGGGCCACCACCAACAGAGAAAATACTAGTTTTTTAATGTTTTGCAACTCAAAGCTATGCAAGGGATGAGCTCAGCCAATGCTGACAAAAAAAAATGGCAGCAGTCAAATGGGGAAACTTCTCTTCAAGGTTTTTTGGGGATGGACAACTCCGGCAGGGCCCTGGTGCTCTGTCACACTCATGCCTGCAGGGATCAGCCCTGGGATTAGTGGAAACCTGGTTGTTTGCCTTCATGACTTTTTGGGGATGAACAGCCTGGTAGGGTCTCCTCCACGTTTTGTGCATCGCTGTCAATGAACGAAGCCCTTTGCTCTCTGCAGAGCCTGGGATGCTCCGTTTCGTGGATCTCCCATATCTAAAAGCCCAGTTATTACAGATGTCCTGCTAGGACATGGCTTGCAAGATTTGTACGTGGCCCGTTATAGCTTCAGCAGCTGCTCTGGGCAAGGGTGGGAACAGCAATACATCACTTCAATGAACCTAGCCCGCGTCCCCAGCGTAAGAGCAGTTTTAATCTTGACTTTGTCTTCTTGTGCTTTGTTGTATTTAGAGCCGGCTGCTTTTCTGTCATTATTTTGCTATTTTCTTGGAGGGCAGCCATTTCATCTAAATGCCGGCTAGCTGCTGCCAGTGAAGGAATACCCAACAATTTGCTTTTAAATAGCTCTCTCTTAAAAGTTAGTGGTCAGCAGGCAGTTGCAGATGATTGTTGTGGTTATTCAGCGCTGGTTTCCACGCTTTGACGCCGGCGTTTGAAGGGGTCTAATTCAACTACTTCTGGGGAAAGAGAGGTTCTTTCTTCATTTCTCTCTTTTCTTTACAGCCCTCTTCTCCCGCAGACATGAACTTCCCCACAAGCGCTTGTTATGTTTCCAGCAGGAGCCCTACAATGCCGTATTCACTGGAAGATGGAGTCTGGGCAGCTATTTCAGCTAGTTAATGTAAACCTGCTTTTTACAGACTCCTGAAAGAGTTACTCTGGGATAGAAGCTCACGGGAAGTACAAGGTGGTGGGAGAGCGGGAAAAGGCGAGGGAGCACCTCGGGAGCATCCCACGGGAAGCGGCCTTGGGACAGAAGGAGCACGAATAGGATCTGAAAGAAAAAAACGGTAATTTTTGTACGTTGCTAGGTCTGAGAGTTGATTATTTCTCATCTTCTGCTTGGCAGTTTGGAAATCTCCCGAGCTGTGCTTGAAGCTGGTACCAGGGAGCACAAAACGAGCCCAAAGCAGTGCTGTGCCGGGAGTGGGGTGGGTGGTTTAACAGCTCCCGGCTACTAAAGCCACGGGAAACCTGGCATCAACCGGCACGTTACAGCATTCCCGGGAGAGGGTCCTTCCAGCAAACGTGAGCAGCGTGGTGCCAGCCTGGGCACAGCTCCCTGGGCTGGAGCTGGGGGACACAGGGGTGCGTCGAGCGATGCGAAACCCCCCAGGTCAAAATCCACATCGCAGAGCCGCTCTCCTGTCCTGCGTTGGATGAATCGGGCCCAGAGGATGGATTTTGGCACAAGGGGGTTTGGCACATCTGATAGCGCTATCGTAGTGAGACGCTGGGTGACATGATGCCAGCAAAGGAGACTGCAAGCTCCAGAAGAAATAAGGAAAAAGAGGGTGTTTAAGGATGCTAAATCCGTGAGTTTGTCACCCTCTTGTCCCGCTCCCAGGGAAACAGGGGGAGTGCTGGCACCGGGGAGGGCTGCGGCTGCAACCCTGCACTGATGTAGAAGATTTTTTGATCTTGGAAAGCCAGCTTGTTCAATGCAAACTACAACAACGCAGCAGAATTAGCGTCTTAGCCCCGGGTGATGGGCGGATTGACAAACCGGCCTTTTATGTCCACAGCCTGTTTTGAAAGGAATATTAAAGCTGCAACATCCATAAAACACCAGGTTTGCAGCTGCGGAATGAGTCAGAGTGGGAGTGAGCCTGCTTTATTTCTTCCCAAGAGCTGCTCATAGAGGGAGACTCAAAAAATGATGCTCCATCAACTCCATCTTCCCACGGACAGATGAAAACTGCCCCAACCCAGCCTACACTTTTTGGGGGAGAAAACCCAGATGGGTCCTGGTGTGGCTTCCCAGGGAGCTCCGACAGCCCCATGAGAAATGCAGTTTGCAGAAAATACTCCAAATCTACTCCTATAAAGGGTATTTCTAAGAGCAGGAGTGTTGATGGGGGCTAAGGAAACAGCCTCCTGCATCCCAAGTGGACAAGGGATAAAGCTGGTATTAATGAAGGTAAATAATTGCTATTGCCTGCCTGGGCAGTGGCGCAGGGACACGTGTGTTTATGCACCAGGATGGCAGATTTACCTGTGTTGTATCTTACTCCCCCATCGCAGCCGTGTCTCACTGCTTGTGCCCTGTAAGGGGCTGTAGGTACGTTAAGCCTACCAGGAGTCCATTGTCCTCGCCGCGTAAAATATATTGAATTAAGTCGTGCCTACCTCTGGTGAAGATAACCGGGATGCGGCTTTCCCCGAGCATCCTCGCGGGCACGGAAAGAGACCGTCATTAAATCTCGTAATCACTCACCGCAGCCCGCCTAAATTCATTTCACCTATGAAAATCTAATTATAGGAAGTGGCTCTTTCAGTCATTAACGGCTGCAGGGGCTCGTCATACAGGGTAAACTCTGGCTGGTGTCTCGGGGAAAAGAAAATGCCTCCAGTGTGTTTCTCTGCTGCCGTCGCAGACGTGCCTATTAGAGAGATATTTATTGCCTTGCTCTCTCCCTCGCTCCCTAAACCCTCCCTGCTGAAAAGCCCCAGCCCCGTGCGGTTAATCCTGACGAGCCTTTCACAGCCTGGACCAGCACGCCAAGCACCCCCTTGCCAACGGGGAGGATTTGTGCCCTAAAAAGCCCCTTTGGATCCAAAAAGCAATAACTCCTGATATAGGCAGAGGTCAAAGCTAAACTTTTTCAGTGAAACGTGTTGCGCTTTGGCCAGAGAGGGGAATGGAGGATGGGAAGGGGCAAGTTGCAGAGAAAATCAGGGCATGCCACTCGCAAGGGAGCAGACGTTGGCAGCTGAGCTGTCTCAGGAGCCCTGACAGAGGCTGTGACTGTTTATACATTCAAACAAACAGCAACTCTACACAGAAGGAAAAAAAAAAAAAAATCATCCCTTTATACCAAAGTATCTTCCTGAGGATGACATTTATAGAAATGGCAAAGGGAATTTCAGGTGGTCCATGACAGCCCTTACTGAAAAGATCCATTACCACTTTGCTGTACATCTTTTCCCTATTTTTCTGCATTTTAGCTCGTCGGCTGTGCTGTTAGAGCCCGGCTCTGCTGTGGTGACCCTGGGAGCTGGGGGCCTCCATTGCTTTTTGTAGCCTAAACTTATGTTTGGGTGTTACAGGGGCTCAAATCCTTTGAGGGTTTCTTAACGCTGGCTTTCAGTTCACTTTAATTAATATTTCTAGTGACCTGCGATGCACAAATCATGCTCAGCAAAGATGCAGAATCACCTCCTAATATCTTCTGTTTCCTTGCAGCAAATTTGCCATCACTGAGTTTGCTACATGATGTCTGTCCCCTCCTTCTGCCTCTGCATTTTTTTAGGCTGTTGGATAACTAGGAAGGAGATAAAAGCAGATTTATCTGTTGAGAGTGGAAACACAAATAAAAAATGCCAGCTGAGCCATGGGGAGAGTTAAAGCAGCACCGACAGCTCCCTCCCCCCATCTCCCAGAAACGTATTAAACTTTAACAAGTAAATGAAACTAAGTTTGTGAAATTGAGTTAAAATCGCATAAGGGACATTTTCTTGTTCTGTGTTTGCTGTGATCTCTGCTCGGCTGAAAATCCATACGGGGTGCGGGTATCCCGGCAGTCCTCGGGCGTGCGCCAGCCCCGTGCCAGTGCACGGCCCCCCGGCTCCTGCTACTCGTCGCTGGCGTGTGGATGAAACCCGGATTAAATTTAAGCCCTGGATGGGAACCTGGGCAGCTTTGATACAGCCCTGGCATCTCAGTTTAACGGGATTTTTGGTTTGAGAAAGTGCATCTGCCATCAGTCGCCTGCCCCTCATGCCGTTCCAAGCAAAGGTGGGTTGGGAAAATCGCACACTTTCAGGGTTTTTTTGCTTCAGCGCAGACACTGACACCTCACCTGAGAAAATATGTACAAAGCACGTTTTCACGACAGCACCGCTGGGAGGATTTCTGCTGTAAGGTGGGACCCACTTTTCCTCTTTCCCTTTCTTCCAGCAGTTTTTCTCTCTCTCTTAAGCTTGGGGACACTGGTGCTTCCCCAATATGATTAACTCCCTGGGTCCAAATATTTTGGTGAAGATTTGTGAAGCGGTGGCACATGAGCTGCCCGTGTGGCAGGAGCAGGGGGGATCCCGGCTCCCCGGGGGGGTAGCGATGCCCATTGGGGACACCAAGCCGCTTACCTCTGCTTTTAATATCTCACCCGCATTAACGCAACACTGTCCCTGCAGGTCTTTTGGCAGGCATTATAAGGTGATAATTAGCTCAAAATGCTTCTGCCAGGGTTTTAACAGCTCTGACACATTTCTCTCTATCCTGCCATAAATAGCCAAAATGGGAAACGCGTCTGGGCTGGCGGCACAGCTGCCGCCGGTGACGTTGGTGACAAGGGCGATGAGCCCACTGCGCCTACACGAGGTGTCTCCTGCAGCCAGGGAGGGTCGAGCACCTCCTCGGATGGCAGCTCGCAGCCGGGTCTTCTTCTAAGGGTTTTAGACCTTTTAAAAAGGGTTTTGAATTAGCTTAATCCCACGTTTGTGCAGGAAGGGGGTTCCTGGAGGAGGCACGAGACGTGGTGGATGCCAACAGACCTATTGAAGAGCTTATGCTGCTCAGCGCAGTGGGGAAAGACAGTCTGGAAATCCCCCAGGCGCTGCTCGCCATATGCTCCGCAGGCGTTTCTTGGTTTGGCTGAAGATTTTGGGCAAAAGCCTTTCTGCAAAGAGCGAGCGCAGCTGAGCAGATGCCGTTTCCACTCCGCAGCAGCCATCACCCGACCTGCGTCTGTCGGCGGATGGAGTTTGGCCCCCTGAGCTGCTCAGAAAAGCCACGAATACTTTAATAAATGAATCAGAACTAGCTATAAGGATACATTCAACTCCTTCAAGCTATATATTGGGCTGGGATTTTTAAACACACCCCTTTGCAAGACAAAAATGCGAGTCCCCGCATGGCCGCTGCCACCCAACTATCCTTGTGGTTGTGCAGGGAAGGATGGACACTCGGGCACTTTTATTCCAACCACTTTGCTATTTACCCTAAAGATAGATTTTTACAGTTTTTTGTTTTTTTTTTTTTTTTTTGTGAGTGACCTGTGGTCCTGTCGATGAATTCCTCATCAATCTTAATTTCCCACCCCCGTGTTTCCCGTCCCTGGGTCAGCACCAGCGAAGGTGCAGCTGCAGCCGCCTTGATGCTCAATCCAAATGGCTCCGAGTCACGTCGTTCCTCCTCCACATGAGCGACTTCTCCACACTTGTGCTCCCCAAGTGCAAGCCCCTTCTTCCAAATTTAAAAGCGGTTTGAAGCGTTAATCCCGTTGTTGGCTGTGAATAACACTTTCCCCCTAGCAGAGTGGCGTAGAGCGCAGCTCGTTACTCCCACGGGTGCTTTGCAATTGCTGCTTGGTAGCAGCAATGTGCAAGAAAGAAGCCATGGTTTTAATTTTGGCTGATGGAGAGCAGAGAGCCTGGGGGTGCCCAGGGTTTTGGGAGATGGAAGCGTGTCCTGGGGATGCTGCCAGTGGGATTTAGTGACCGAACCCCTCCCCTCTGCATTGAGCCTGCCTGCAAATGTGGGATCTGAGAGATGGGGTTGGGCTTGATCAATGGAAAATAAAAAGCCACAAAGGATGGACGTGGTGGCAAAGCAGACGTCGACTCGCAGTATCCCTGTGTGAACTGACCACTGTGGTGCTCCAGGGCATCTGACACAGCTAAATCCTGCTCTGTGCTAGAGGAGAGAGCAGAATTTGTCCCTTGAGAATAGAGAAAACTGTGGAAAGCCAGGTCTTCTGCCTCCTTATGTCTCCCTGGGGCAGGGAAGGGGCTTGGGGGTTTAGGGGTGCTTTTAAGGTAACCCAAGGACCTGTGACAAATGTGAAATAGATGGTCTATAAAGTAAATGCACAGTCTGAATGCACTGTTGCAATGCAATCAAATGCTCTGAACCCAAACCTGTCTGTCCTCTTTGTCTGCATTGCTTTACGTGATTCATTTTCTTCTTTTTTTAACCTTAAGGCATAGGGAAGATGAGGGGGTGAAGGGCCAGTTGCTTTGGAGGTGAGGGAGAGCTGCGTGTGTGCTGTGTTACTGAATGAGCTTTGGGGAGGAAGCATCGTCTCTGGGTGCCTCCGGCTGCAGTTTTGTGATTTTGGCCTCATTTCTCAGAGGCATGAAAGCCCCCGGAGGAAGATGCTACGTGAAAGGGAGGTTTGTTGTGCCATTTCTGGTCCGCCAACGGGTGCTGCGTAGGGACCACAGTGCTCGGTGTTGAAGAAAAGGTTGGCTTCTGGGTGGCAAAGGCTTGGCTACGTCTTTTTATGTCCCAGCCCTACGCAGGTGTAACGAGGCTGCTCATTCTCAGGTGCCGCTTTTCAACTCCTTGCCTGGTTAGCTCTTTTTAATCACACGTTTATTCATCTCCTTGGCTGAAATACAATATTAAAGAGATACTACATTTTGCTCAATGAGATGAAAATAGATTTAATTAATATCAATTAATTGAAATTCAAAGGGAATTCTAATCGGCCTGGGTCAGGAGGAGGCACTGAGCTGCTCTGGGAGATTTGCTCCCCAGCAAGCGACCCGTGGGGCTGTGACGGGTTGTACCTGGGCTGTGCCTGGGATGAAAACTAGTCCCTGCTTGGCCCGGGTAGGATGCGGTCGGCAGCATGGGCACCTTTGGATGTTTTGTCCCAGCTGCTATGGGGTTCTGGATTTTGGAGGTGAGGATGTCAGTAGATGGAGCTGTTTATTAATGTTTCCCAGTGATTTACAGTGCAGAAGGATGCTTCGGTGCTGCGTGGAGGCTGCAGGCATTTATGGGCTGTGGGAAGGGTGCCCGGCCCGTCCCTGTTTCACCATGCTGCATGGGGCAGTTGGGAGCATGGGAAAAAGGCTGTGCCTCCCTGCCTGACTTCCCAGGAAAGCAGATTATTCGCCTCTGCTGTGAAGGCTGGGTGGGTGGCCAAGAGCAGGACCTTCGCCGTGGGGACACCCGAGATGGACGCAGCGGTTGAGTGTCCCAGAGATTTGCCGTAGGGACGGCCGCGGCATCAACCCTCCACCGGGACCACAGTTAAAACAAAACAGCTCTGTAGCCGGTGCTTCATCCCGCTGAAGACCGCAGGTCCCCGCGCCGGGGCAGGAGGTGGCATGAGGTGGTGGCTGTGCAGCGTGGTGGGATGAAGATGGAGTCAATTAAAGCAAAATTCTGCCTCTCTCTTGCCCCTCAGAGGGCTGTGGCCACCGTAATACTTGTTTTTTCCCCAGTGACCAGCGGTGATGGAGGCTGTCCTCCTCCCTGCTGCCACGTCACCTAGGAGGATGCCACCCCTAATCCAAACACTTGTCCAAAGCGTGCTGCTCCATGCACCCACGTGCTTTCCTTAAATACTCTCTGGCGTGGGTAACTGGGAGATGGTCCACACACGTGCGATTTTCAGTCCTGTCCTTTATAACATTTTCTGCTAGATCTCGGTTTTCTAGTGTTCTAGTGCAGCTTTTAGGTCAAATCCTTGTCTGGAGTTCAATGGGATGGTAAGATTTCAGTGGTTAAGAGGGAAAGCTGCTTGACTTCAAGGGTATAGGATGAAGATGTGAAACCAATGGTGCCAGTTCAGACCATGCATCTCACCCAGTCTCTCACTCTGATGGCAGCTGAACGTGGACAACCAGGGGAAGTGAAGAAGAGCATCTCCACCTCTGCTTCATCTGCAACTGGTCTCTGGGACAGGGGCTCTGGTTCAAGGTCATCCTCAGTGGTACAGACATGGGATGCCCCAAGGTTGGACACGTCCAATGGCAGCAAAGCCTCCTTCCTCACATCCTCCGGGCCTGTGCTCTCCTCTGTGCAGGTATCTGGGAAATTATCCCCAGCTGCCACAACACTAATTTTAATTTTAAAGAAATGAGCCATGAACTGTTGAAAATAATAATTTTCAATATGAACACCTGAGAGGCTGCTGTGGATATCTGCCAATACATTAATTTTATCTTAAGTTCCAACAGGCTGAAAATCTGCTTATTAGTAACATAGAGAAGAAATATGTTGAGATATGTGTAAGGCAGTTGGGAAACAATGGAGGAAAACCCATTCTGGTGGGTTGGAAGGAGGTACACCTCCTGTCCTCCTGCCTTCATTGAGGTCTTGTGGAGAGAATTCATTTCTTCTTTGAAAGAAGCAGAAAGTTGGGGAACTGGGAGAGGGAAAATTTAGATGATATAAAGAAAAAATTTAAGCAAAATCACGAGGAAGAACTCTGTTTTTACTTTTTTGCATGATCAGATATATTATTTTATTATCTGCAGGCCAGCACAGCACTTCATTTCTGCTTACTTTTAAGCGCTTGAGTATTTTGCTTGCAATATTAATGAACTTTGGCCCTGACCAAGGAAACCTTAAGAGTATCTTGAATTTAAACATACAGAAAATGCCATGGGAACCACAGAACCTAAGGGTGACCCTGAGACTGCCGATGCCGTGCTGGCAGCGAGGGGTAGCATCACCACGGAGAGACCTTTGCGTGATGCTATAAAGTTGCCTTTAGAGTCTGAAGAGGTATACTTTGTTCTAATAATTTTATTATTAAGTAATTACTTATATATCTGCTTGATGTTATAATCTAATATAATGTTATATGGGTTAGCTAAGTCCCATGGCCGAGTCGCTCTGTGGTGGGTCAGAGGCAGAGGACTCTCTGGTGTGATGTGCTGGTGGTGGGGGACCCAGTCTCACGCCTGCTCTGCAGCCAAAAGGGCAATGGCACCTTAAGGCAAAGGAATTTTCCCAGTTTACAGGCATGTTTGGATTATTTGGGGATTGTCTTTTCCAGCCAAAGCATCAGAAAGCCCTTTAGAGCCACAGGGTTTGCTTTTGCTGGAAAGCCTTGTGACTGTGGTGCAGGGGAGAGATGTCGGTGCTGCAGAATACACATGAAGGAACTGAATTAATCTTCTTGGAAATGGCAATTTTTGCCATTTTGCCTGAGTCATGCTGGCTGTCCTGCAGATGGTTGTGGTAGTAGGCTGCGGGACTGCATCTGCAACGGCTATGTTGGTGTCTGCTTCCATGTATGAGTCTCTTTTTGTGCATCGCTGGGCATGGCTGGATGCAGAACTGACGTCTCCTTTCCATCACTTGAATATTCAAAGACCCTATGGAAAATGATGGTGTGGTTTTGCTGCGTAACATCAGTGCAAGTGTCATTACAACGGCCTTATGGATAGCCTGGTCCCCAAAGAGATTGCTCTAAATACGTGACCGATGTGCAACATGCGTTGAGGATGAAGTCCTGAGAAATGTTAGAAGATACAGGCTTCCCATAAACCAGCCCTAAGCGTCCTGCTGTGTTCAGCAGGTTATGGACCAAGTATTACAATTTCAGCAAACCGGAGAATTATTTCTAATGGGATCCCTCCTATAATGGGCACTGGCTGCCAGCGTGGGACCCCCACTTCTGCACACTCAATGTTTTTTGCCCAGTGGGCATCACAACTGCGTTGCAGAGGCCATGAGCGCAGGGCTGGTCATTGCAAAGGGTTTTTTGGGTGCTCCTCCAAGCCGAGAGGGTCCCTCCACAGCACCGGCCACCCCCCCATCTTTGCCCGGCTGGTGTGGACCCCGTGGTCCAGCGAGCACGGAACGGTGGGGTCAGCTTCTCCCTCTCCGAGCAGGGATGGAAAGAGGGGCTGCTGAGACGTGTTTCCATGGAGCAGCTGAACTCGAGATGAATATTCCCCTGAGCGCCGATAAAATGCTGGGGTTGCTGTAGCAACATGTTTGGAGGTAAAAAAAAAAGCCAAAAAACAAGGTGGAGAGGAAGTTTTGAGGAGGGGAGAGTTGCCCGGGTGCCCGACATGGCCCAGGGGGGCTCAGCATGGGGGTCCCAGTGAATTGCCTGGGACAGCGAGTGGTGTGGCACAGGGCTTTGGAGAAACCGTGCCTGAGCTCACCGATCCCTACATCCAGCAAAGAAAATGACTTTTCCATCCGTTTCCCGAAAGCTGAATAGCAAGAGCCTGGTTTTGATCTGCATGCAAAGGTGGAGGTAAATTTGCTCTCCGACTCGGCGCTTATGTCTGATTTAGTGAATTAGCCAGACCCAGGGAAGAGCCCCGAGTGCTGCAACTCCGATGCCTCTTTTGGTACATTGCTAAAACGATTCCTGCAGCCACCCCATTTGGGAGATCTCAGTCACATGGGTGCAGGTTCATCCGCAGGGAGCTTTTGATGAGATTCTGTGGGTGAAATATTTCGCTTCCCCTTTCTGTTTTTTATTCAGCAATGTTGTGAACAAAACATAGCAGCGATTTGTGAATGGTGATATTTGCGGGAGTTTTCTTGCTCAGCATCATCAGTAGGAACTGGAGTAGCGCTGGGTGTCCTTTCTTCATTTTTTCCCAAACTGAACAACCGTGAAACGGTCCAAGGAAATCCCTTTCCTGGAGTTGGAAAAGCAAAGCTGATTGCTGTCATCTTCAGCCTGAAAGGCAGGTTTTACGGTGAATGCTGCGGGGTTTTTTCAATTCCAGTCCCAGGAGCCCAGTCCTAAATTCCCTGCTCATTTATCTGCTTTTTTCCTAATTCCTCCTGAACGCTTCCCTCTTAGAGTACGTAATGGCAGTTAAGAAATAACGCATACTGGAGGGTTTTTTGCTCCCAGCTGAATAATGTTGCATAACTAATGTGATCCCAAGCAGGGCTGGAGCCTATTTTTCAGAGTTGAACGAACTTTTTGGGGAAGTACTGAACTCTCCTGTTGCTTGATACGTGCTGTTTGGGGATGCAGCTGGGTGGTGCGGGGATGGGTGAGGGCTGCCTGGGCTCGGTGTCGATGGCAGAAGGGCTGGAGGTGCCATGCCTGGCTTACCAGAACGTCCCCATCGAAGGGCTCCCCTCCAGCACCCCATGGAGATTCAATGTTCCTTCTGTGCCCCTGGCTTTTACAGGCTGGTTTTTTTATCCCTCCTTGTGCAGCAGTGGTGATACTGGAAAGCACATAAAATACAGCTTCCACCTCTGTTCAACAAGCTTTTCTTCTTCTCTAACTGTTCAGTATCTAATAATATAACATGCTATTGAAGTTGTTTTGCCTTTGTATTTTTGCTTTGTGGAATAGCCTTACCCTTTGCATGATATATATCTTAATAGCACCTTGGGTAAAGCAGAATGCTGCTAATTCCATATTATGGGATTATTATGAACTCATATGAATTAATGATGCTTATAAATATAGTCCCATTGAAATCCTTGACACCGCACATTAACCTGGTAGCTGAGCCATAAAATGCAATGCATATTAAAAATCAGCAGTTTGCACTTTCAGTGCTTTCAAAATAGCCAGTCTTTGTGTGATATATATGGTGCAAAAGGGTTCTGAAAATCCTAGAAGAAAGTAAGAGCACTTTTTTGATGAGGGCAATGCATTTATTCAGGAGGGGCTGTCACTTGGCTCGGAGGGTAGGGTGAATATTAAAATACGTAGAGCCCTTTTTAGCAGAATTTAGCTTCCTGTCCTTTTCAGCCAATACTTTGCCCATTGGGAAGATCCCAAAGAGTTTAGGGGCACTGGCAGTGTGTGAACCTGTGTGTGGAGGGGATCTCTGCTATCTCTGGATATTGCTGTTTTGCACTGCAGAATAAATTTTTCAAAAGATGGTTTCCTCCTAGTTTCACTCTTTGCGCTGTTTTGCTGCAAGAGTCAATAAAAACAACCCATTGCCGCAAACTGCCTGGTTTTGCAGTGTGCCGAGCCACCTTGAATTTTAGGGCGGGTTGGTTTTTTTTGTGTGGTTTTGTTTTAAAAAGTCTCTGTTGGCACGTGCCATTCATTCCCTGCTTGTTTCTTCCCATAACGAGCCCCGTTTCTGGACCTGGCTGCCTTAACAGCCCAGCCGAAGCCCACGTTTATAGGCTCCGCTCCCCGTGCAAACACATAAACCTGGCATTTATGTGCCCAGCCGTTAATTAAGCATCCAAATGAGGGATTTGTACAGGCTGTTCAGGTAATCGCTTCTGAACATCACTGAAGGGATCGGACGCTTTCAGCGTGTGATGCCATGTAACCTGATGACTTAACGGCACGGGCTGGCTGCCAGCAAAATGCATCCGTGTCAGGATTAGGGTACCACAAGGATGTGCGTTGCATTTGGCTTGAGCCAGGTATCTAGCTCTGCAGAAAAGATGAACTGGGGGAAGTCTCATGTACCATTGCGGGTCTTCGTCTGAAGCTGTCACTGTCACCTCTTGGACCACAGCGATTTGGAGGAAACATGCTTTGGGAACACAAAATTCAGCCTCCCTCCTTCCCTGTGTGATGAAATCTCCTGGCACGTTATGTTTGCTGGGCTGTGTTTCTGTTTGTGCAAGCGGAGCAAAACACTTACTACGTCTGTATGTGTAGTGTGCGTGACCGTGCAATGCAGCGTTTAACGGGCGAGGGGAGCGTGTTGCCCGCTCCCCGGGGAGCTTCAGTGCTCTCCCACCCTCCTGATGAAATTACAGAGCGGCGTCTACTGTATTTGCATCCTTAATTACCAGCCCTTATGCTAATTATGTTTCTTCTTGCTGTCACTGTTTAGAGCTCCAGCCTTGGTGTACCGGAGTGAAATGTCTGTTATAAAGATAGATTAGATGCAACCAAAATATTGCCATGAATATTCATCCTTTTGCATTTTGGAACAATTTCTCGTTTGCTCCATTTGCACACTTGTTTTGGTTTTGGGAAACTGAGTTAGTGGACAGGATTGTCAGCCAAAACAGAGCCTTTTGCAGAATTCTTGCAGAAAGCAATTTTTTTTGTTGTTTTCACAGGCAAGATAAAAATGCCCAGAAATTTGGTCTGAGAGCCACCACTGGAGATGGGTGCGGGGTGGGTGGGTGGTGATATCTGCGCTCCTGGAAGTGTGCATGGGTGGAAATGGCCTCGCAGCAGTAGGGTGCTATTGACTGTGGTTTTGGGTGCTGAGCCTTTGGTCCCCTTAGTCCTGTGAGCTGTATCTGTCAGTCTGGTAGCTTTGCTCTCCTTCATAACTACTACAATATAAGCAGAGGAGTCAGTTTTGTAGTTATATTTCAGGTTGAAGTGGAACAATGAAAGAGGTTAAAAGTTTCTTTTCAAGCTTTTTGTTTCAAAATAATCTGAAAGGGGAAAAAGTCTGGCTTGCTTGTGTTTTATTTTTGCTTTTCTCAGTTTATTGCCTTTTTCTGCATCAGTTCCCCTTTCTTTCCCCAGTATGCCTGGTCCCTGTGCCCCACAAAGGAGTAAAAGGAAACATGAGGTAAAACCCATTACTGTTTCTCCTGTGACCTCCCTGATGAAGCGTAACAATTTTTAATGAAAAAGGATCAGTATGTGGAGCCCAAAATGATGTTTTCATATGTTCCATGAAAGCTGGCCCTTTTGGACCATGCTTTGCTCACTTTTCCTATGTCAAACCTGCAGCTTGTACCTGATATCTTGGGCCTCACCAGCCGGTCCATAAAATTTGTGAGAAAGCAGCCACAGAGTGTCAAAGACCTTGGTGTTGCTCATTCTGGAAAAGAAGGCGCTGACTCTAGATTTGCCAGTCTAGTATATGAAATTACGTTCTCTGCTTTCCTGCAACCCTGACTAAAGTGGATGCAGGACACAGAGGTGCTGTTGCAATGAGAGAAATCAAAACCACTTGTCTTGGTTTGTCCAGGCATGGTCACAGTTTTAATTCTTCTATTGACGGCGACGGGTCTCTCACCTGCGCCTACTGTTCTTTAGCCCTCTGGCTGCTTTTGCTCAAGGACACCAAAACCTGCTGGAAAATTAAATGTGACATGATACAACAAGTTTTGAAGGTGACAACTAGCAAACCCCAGATCAGCACACCCAAAGTGCCGAAAAAGCCCTTTGTTCCCAGTCTAACGCTGGCTGCCCACTCAGATTTAATGAATCAAGGCAATAGCGTTTTTGTTTTTGACCTATTTATGCCTGTGGCTGGGAGGCTGGCGGTGGCCCTGGCTCTCCCCATAATTCAGCTACTGCAGACAGTATTTTGGTGCGGGGCTTATTTTGATCCATTGCCTGGACACGGCGATGCCTTCTGGAGAGCAGAGAAGGTCCCAAGGTTAATTCCAGCTTGTTGTAAATAGAGATGATAGCGTCTCCTAAACCTCTCCCTGATCTGTCTGGGAGGAAATGGCCTTAAAAATAGAGTCTGTGATGAATGAATGTATTTATGCAGGTATTTTGAGCCTCACTCGGTCCTGGGTCATGGTCATCCATAACACACCGAGTGCGCTGCTGGGGTCTCCCTCCTGAGCAGCTACTGAAGCCAGGCTTGGGCACTTTCTGAAAACCAGTTTTATTATTAAACGGTTTCCTCTTTTAACATGAATTAACCCCATTATTTTATCCTGCTGCCTTTATCATCTCACACAGGAGAGAGCCCATCCTTGTCTTAGGGAACCCCTAAACCAGGTCTGCAGTGCTGCCAAGAGCCATTTGCTATCTGTAGACTCACAGCTCCTCTTTCTGCTTTCCACCTGGGCTTATTTTACCCGTGATGGCAGGGGCCACAGGGCAGGAGAAGAAGAGTCACCCAAATTGGGACAGATCCTGACACGTGCAGGGTGCCCTGCTGCTGCAGCCGCCTCCATGGCAGCTGCTGGTCCCAGCTTGGAGATGCAACTGGCAGAGAGCCTGGAGAAGGGTGTGGTGGAAAGAGACTTAACTGCAAGGTTCAAGCAAATGACTTGAACTTCACTTGCAGATTTAACTGCAAGGTTCAAGCAAACGACTTGAACTTCACTCACGGGCTTAACAGCAAGGTTCAAGCAAATGATTTATGTGCACTTCATTTTTACAGACTTAACACGCCAGTATTGCAGGTTTTACAGATACAATGGAGGAATGCACTATTGCAATTTTTAAAGCAAGAGTAGTACACTATTACAACCAAAAGCACACATGCGTTTACAAACTTAAAGCATAAACAATATTCACTTACTCCTCCAGGTAAGGGCTTTCAATCCCAGGGAAGCTACCTCGACTGGCGTCCCGATGAAGGGGGGAAAGGTCTCCTTCACAAGCCAACTATATAGCTGGAGAAGTGACTCCCTGATTTCCAATCTGAATCTTAGGGTTTTTATCCCCTGACTTGTGGAATGGTGTGTATGACTATGTCTGAATGGATTATGTATGCCTGAGTGGAGTTTCCCCTTATCTTTCTTTTGCTGGTCTGCGATTGTTTGTATACACAAGGTTGTCCTTTGAAACTGAAGCTGAAACCCTCCAGCTTTTTTTTTTTTACCTTGCTTCCTCAGGCAACTGAACAGTGGTTGGATTGAGACTCAGGGCATACTATTTGTTAAGGGATTTCAAAGCTCAGTTCAGGTTTTGGTTCTTTGGATGGTGCAGCCACCACCCTGTTTAGTACCCCCCCCCCCGAGTCGCCTGGGTGCACTAGTCATGGTGAAACTCGTTTGTGAACCGTGAGCGGGACAATCCATACAAAGGGCTCCTGTTTTGGGATGCAGACGGAGCTAGGGTGGGATGTGGGTGCATATGCCGGAGGTAATTCGGGAGGCAGGCGGGACCACGCTGCTGGCAGCTGGCTCTGGACCAGCCCGGTCCCAGTTGGAGGGGGCTGCTGGAGATGGGGGAGCTGCCACAGCTGGATGGATGCGGTGGTGCGCAGCGGCTGCAGCGCCTACCCATTGCGCACGGGCGCGCAGTTGCTCTGCATGCTCCGGGTCTTTCATTTCTCATTTTCCTTCTTTTTTTCACCCCCCGTCTTGCCTTCAAAGTTGGTACTTATTTTAAATGAAGTGAGCTTCTCTTCAAACAAATCCAAGCCATGGATGCTATAATTAGCAGGATATAGTAATTTTTCTTCAAGCATAATTGGAAGGTTTACCATTTAGGGATAATACTTAAACTATCCTATTTTATGGCTCATTTGCCAGAAAATGCCTGTGAAGCTTACAGCTTTATCAAACCTTATCAATGGGTAAAGAGTGTCAAAGGAGGGTGTTTCAGCTATCTGGTGGTAAACGTTGTTGCTGCTGCTGTTAAATCTTCTAATTTTACTAACTTCTGTTAATTGAACAGTCTTCCCTGAGTGTTTGGTGATAACAAGCTGCTAAAGCACTCCTGAAAACCGCCGCAAAGACCCACTGCAGGGGCTGAGGATTTCCATCTCTTCTTGCGGGGGCTGGTTTTAGGCTAGAGTAATTTTGGGTGGATGCCCTGGATAGTCAACTGCCTGCCCTCAGTCGTGCCTGCAACGTTATGCTCAGCTCCAGGAGGTGATACAGCCCTAACCACAGCTGAAGCAATCCCATTAAGATGCCCACGGTGTGTTATCCTGATTAGCTGCTCAGCTAACGGGCCAGACTTGTTTTCCCTTGCTAATGAGCCTAAATTAAATATACTTGCTGGTTTCTCTTAGTGTAGCTTCTCCTCCTTTTGTTGAAGGTGGAAAGGCACCTTCATCTCTCTTTTTCCTCCTCACTGAGCTGCAAGGCAGGAGAGGAGGGGCTGTTGGGGCTAGCCAAAATTCAGCAATGCTGGCCCAGTAGGCGTGGGATGAAAACACCACCTGGCTGCCTGGGGCGAGTTGTGGCTCAGCACCCTGGGATCAGGTCTTGCATATGTCCTGATGGAGCAGAAACAAGCCCTGAGGCTCTGTTTGCTTGCAGAGGTCTTTTACGGTGGGTGTTGCAGAGGTTTGAGCTGCTGACTTTGATGTGAAAGGCATTGCAGTGCCCCAATAACGCCATGGGAGAGTCCTGGCATTGCGGCTGGGTTTGCAATGGATGCATTCATGCACCGAGAAAACTGTTCCTGGACCATCTTGAGCACCGTGGCCCTGCTGTGCCCTGGCGAGCGCTGAGAGGGCTGGCTTCTGCAGGGTCTCTTTGCTGAAAACACACTTCTGGGCTTGTAAGTTTTTCTTGGAAAGTGATCTGAGTTGTATTAACTTCTAATCCTTTTTTTTTTTTTTTTTTTTTTTTTGGATGCTTTTCTGGCTTCAGTGGAGATTTATGAAGCGCTGTGGCCTTGGCAAAGATCAATAGATAGCCTGTTAAACAAAGACTCAAAATTTACTGTTTGGATGATTTCAGGGAAAAAAAGAATTTTAAATATTTAATTTAGTATTGAGCTAAGTTTCATAATAAGGAGGGAGAAAGCCCCTATCCCAAATGAAATGTGAGACTTTTTTTTTTCCCTGAGATTGCCTGAAGCCTTTAATTAAAATCTTGAAGAATTATATTTGTACTTAGTAAAAAAGCCTGAAATGTTGGAGCAGAAGGTGGGAGGCTCCAGTTCTCTACTGTTCCAGCACAGCTGCATCCACTGCCTTTCCTTAACCCACTGAGAGCCACCCAAAAACCAAGCAGACATCCTCCCTCTCTCCTACTCCTCCCTACAAAGCTCTTCTAGACTTTTTCCTTTTGACCATTAGAAACTCTCTCAGTTTCCAGCCTGAATGTGTTTGTGACTAGCTTATCCTGACGTTTTCCCCTTGCTAACATTGTCTTTCAGCCTAAATAGTTGTTTTTTCCCCCCTCTTCCTTTGCTGGCTACCCTTTGCAAGAGTAGAGGAACCAAACTCTGAGGCCCCCCCTTTGGGTCCCAGCCTTCCTCCTAACCCTCTCTCGTGCTCCAGGTCAAGTGCATCTTGTTTTGGCTGCGTGATCTGGATTGCACTGCATCCCAGGTCAGCTCTTACTGGCGCTTTGTACAACGCCGTGTTCCACCAGGACTGTTGGGAATCTCTCTCCCAGTCCAGCTGATGAAGCATTTACTTTTCACCTGGGCTGCCTTACGCCTGTGCTCCGGTTTCTTGTGTAAGGTTTGGTGTTCAGCGTGACTCCTTTCTCCCCCCCTGTACCCAAACGCTTCAGGTTTTCATGGTCTCTGACCTTGGGTTATCTTTGGCCCCTCTAGCACGTGCCTGGGAGACCTCAGCTAACTGCAGAACTTATCCCAAAATGCACTGCCTTCTGTTTTATTAGGTGCACATTTACCCTGCTGCAGAGGGTTTAGACACTGGGTTTAGGACTCATTCTCACTGGGTTTAGAAATACACCACCCAAACTAGCAACACAGCTTGAGCACTGCCTTGTTGGGAGGTCTAGAAAATTGAAACAGACTGGAGGACTCTCCAATACCGAAAATCCACTTCTGATACCCAAAATCCACCACTGCACAAGGGGTTAGGTGATGCTCCAGACCTCGTGTTGGCCCTTTGCATGGACAAAAAACCATCCTGAGCAAATTGCTTGACCCATGCCTGTTTATTAGCTCAGCAGGAGGAAAGTATTGCCAAGAACGTGGAGAGGAGGCAGTGGAGCAATCCTCTTTTATCTCTCTGGAAATAATGAAGCCAGGAACATTTCCTCCTTCTTGATGGCTTAAATTTACAAAAATGAACAATAATTTTGCAGCCTCTGAGAGTGAAATATGGGGGAAAGAAACCTACCTTACTGACTTCTTTAGCTGGAGCAGCACAGGGAACGTTACTTAGAGCTCCACCGCACTAAACTCTAATTCCTGGAGATGTCTTTGTTGATGCATAAGCTGTGACCTAAAATATTGACTTTATAAAGTAATTGAATCCCAGAATCATGTTTCAGATGAAAAGCACTTGACAAATGACTATAGGAAGGAGCTAAGCCCAAAGGCCTGAGTGCGACTGTAATGGGATTTACTCCGCTCGACTCCCGTCAGCCTCTTGAGAGAAAAGTCCACACCAGGCAGCCCTGCTCTGGGCTTGGGGTGAATTACAGGGCAAGAAGAGGTAATTCTCATTTTTTTCCTTTTTTCATAGGAAGAAGGATAATAAATCCTTCTGGCCCTATGAGAGAGGTGAAGACAGAATACCATGTAGCTTGCGCGGAGGGTGGGTGAACTTCTTGGGACAGGGGGACATGGTAGATCTTTGTAGATGCTGAACTTGCTTTTTGACGTGCCTTGGTTTGCTTTTGTCCATGGATCATAATATCTAGTTTCTGCACCAAACCTGAGCTTCGGAGGAAGTCCTGGCTCCAAATCTCTGCTTTGCCTTTATATATGACATGCTCATCTCATGTCACCCCACTGCTCAGAGCAGAGCAGCTACTGGAAGGAAAAGGTGGGGGGATCCGTATGGGGAGACGCTGCAAAGCCAAAGGACCACGGTAAGATTCTGGTATGGCTCAGGTCCCACTCCTGAGCCATTTCCCTGGCGCCCAGGGATGACTGGGGCTGAGGGTGATGAAGATGAGATGCTGGAGGAGGACTTGTGCAGCTCTCGGTGAGAAATGATATCGCAGCCAATGCTGTGGCCCAACGACAGTTCCCTCCTTTCTCCGCTCCTCAGAACAAATTTCCCTCATTAATTTAAGAGGGCATAATTATATCATTATTTCAAATGGCTCAATTTAAACAAGGCCTTATTTCTGACTTATAAATTGTTACCTTGCTTATCCTGCAATGACTGTTTTTCTTATAAGTACGTTAACCTCTCTGCTTTCTTTACTCAGACATTTTGCATAATGTTATAATAAGCATTTAAATAACTGTAAAGTTTCCATCAGTTCTTGCTTTCATATCTTGCTGTCGCCATGGCAACTGGCTATACTTCTCTGTCTATTTTACCTTTTTTTAGATTTGAGGTTCTCAGTCCAGTCACTTTAAGATTGAGTTGGATTCTCCACTCGTTTGCACACGCTGTTGAAGCCCTGCCTGCGCGTTGGTTTTGCTGCCGGGCTATGATGATTATTTTCATTGTTGGCTATTAGTAAGGATACTTTGAGCTGGGAGACAGAAATATATTTTTCAATTTGTGCAATGCACCGGAGGGCGGTGAAAAACGCGGTGGTAATTACTGGGATTTGGAATACCAGGCTGAAATCAGGGCAGGTTTAGTTGAGTTCAACTCAGCTTTGCTTTGCAAAGTGCTCTCGTTCTGGTGCTGCCACGAGGGGATGACACACAGAGTCCCTTGCAGAAAAGAAGCGTGATGATAATTTTGTCAAGGCACTTGTTTAAAATTAATCTTAATATCCTATTTCTCCACTAAAAAGAAAATAAAAAAAAAAATCTTACAATGTCCTAATACAGGATGGTATATATAGATCTGACAGACCCAGATCATGGGCTGTGTAAACAAATGGCAAAACTTAATGCAAATTGTTAAAATGAACCTGGGAAGGACTAATTCAATGGGACTATCTGCCATTGGTGTGAAGTTCCAACTTGTCCGGGGACATAATCTTTCCTGGCAAAGCAGGAGCGAACAGAAGGTAGCGGCGAAGGCTCGCGGTTCATGCCAATCTGCATTTCCATCTGGAAGTAGGTGCTCTCTATGATAATAAAATGGCAAATGAAGGAATTCCAGAGAGGCTGCTAATTTCCTCCCCTCCCCCCCTAAATATAACACGCTGACATGCTGCCGCTTGGGAGCGGTGCGATAGGAAGGTGACACAGATGGAGCACAAGGCAAAATAAAACCCTAAACAAACAGGACAACAAAAGCTGCTGGCATTTTATTGCTATTTATTTCTTAGGCTGCTCAGAAACGCGCCGTTGGAGGCTTAGAGTGACGCACAAAATGACACAGTTGGTTTTGCCCAGGATTCGTGGAAGCGTGCGTGGGATCACGTTCTCCGAGGAGGGATTTCTGGAGAGTTTTTGGTTTTAGATCCCTGTGTTGCAGAAACAGGAGGGCAGATGTTTTGCGGGAAGCCCGGTTCCTCACGCTGGCTCTGCCCCAGCCACCCAGTCGAAGCAAACGCTGCGTGGCCTTTTTGTGGCAGAAACGGTAAAGAGCAGCTGCCCTTTTTCATTTGTACTTTGCAAATGATCTCATGAAGAATTTATTGGCCTTGGTTTTGGGAGAGGTCTCCACATGCACTGATGCAGGGAGGGCTGCGGTACAGTTATCCTGTACTATAGGAAGAGGCAAACTCTGGGGTTTCCTCATTTATTAGAGTTCTGTCTCAAAAATGTTGAAATGATTGAATCAAGCAAGAGGAACCGTCCCACCGGAGGAAGAAATTGCTGGTAGAAGCAAAGAACAAAAAATTCATTAAAGCAGCGCTAAAGCTGAGCAGGTCCGTTCAGGTTTTTGACCATTTTCCACTATCACAAGCAACGAGAAGCTCTTGTCTGGTGTTTTTTTCTCTGATTACAGCCCTTGCTGTGCTGGAGCCCCTGATTAATGGGTCCTGCGGTGGCTCTCACTTTCTCTGTGCTCACGGTGTCAGGGGCTTGTTTGGAGACAGCTGCGCTTGAAGGGGGAATCTGAAGAATCCCCTTGGTCCCAGGTCCTGGGACACCCCTGGCTGGGACTGTCACCTCCTGATGGAGGAAAGGGGCTGTGGGTGAGGCTGAAACAAACAAAATTGCTAAGAAAAAACTGTTCTCATCAAGGACTCCCAAGGAGGAAAATGCCTGAATCAGCCAGTCCTCATCACTATGTTTCTCTGCTAAAATCAGATTCGTTGATTTAGCTGACTATGAAACCTGACAAACGCTTTTCAAGGAAAATTTAAGAGAATCTTTGTACTTGCCGCTGGGCCTGTTCCCATCCTCGCAAGGAGGAACGGACGTGCTCTGAGCCCAGCTCCTGACTAATTGGGAGAGCACGTGTCTGCAAAACGTCGTGCAGCAGTTGCATGTACATTTCATCAGCGCGGGGTAGACTGCTTTGGGGCTGAGAAGAGCATCCCAAAAGTTTGTAAGTGGTTTAACCTGTTCTGACTGCTGGGACAACATTCCCTCACCCAACAGCAGCAAACAGGTAGCAAAAGTCTAGTATGAATGTATAATACAAGGTTTTTTTTTTCTATTTCTTTTTATTCTTCAGGAAGCTAGTGCATTAATTCATGGGAGTTTGTGCTGTATATCTATCTATATGCCTCTCTGCAAAGTTGAAGATATTTGAAAAAGCTTGCTCTTGCTCATATCTGATATGATATTCGGGGCAAAAGAAGGAGAATGTGTCTTTGGTTACTTGTTTTTCTTTTATCCATATCCAAGTGATCTCTCTTGCATGTCAGTACCTAAAAAGGACGGAGTGAAGTGATGGTGGAGGGATGCCATGAGACCTTCCGTGGTCATCATTAGCAGTGTGTCTTGTATGAGGGATGTATATGCACCAGGAGGTTTGTGTCTGCCAATGTGCTCTGTGCCTTCCCTTGCAGGAATCCCATTTCCTGGCATAAAGGCAGAAATCAAAGCACAGGCTGAATTAATAGAGATGGACACTTGAACGTACCACGTCTGTGATTTCCCCTTAGAAATGCTCAGTGTGTCTGGTTAATTCATCTAGCCCGGTGTAAGCTGACAGAGCAGCTTTTCTGAAACACGCTGTTTGGTAGTTTGCTGTACACCGGGCAGTCATGTTTAATATGTATAATTGTAATTGCATCATTTATTAAATCAAATGGCTTAATGCATTTCACAGTAGCGACGCGCGACCAGCTATATTGCTTCTGCTCACTTGAAGGCTTGTTTTAAAACAAGTGCAAAGGAAGAGCTGGTGGTTTGGGTCAGACTTAAAGCCTGGTGATGCTCTGCATGCGCTAACCCTCTTCCTAAGCTGCGCTTGCTGGGGCTCAACCCTGAGCAAAACGTGCGTGGGGCTTCCCCGCCTCGCACCTTCTTGCTGCAGTGTCTGTGTCTGGACAGGCAGCGTTTGCTGCTCTGTTACCTTCTAGTGAGTACTTTTCCTTTTTCTTTTTATACTCTGTATAAATTAATTTCTGCAAGGTGCGTGCTCCCTTTTTTAGCAAATCAAAGAGGGCACAGGGAACTGTGAAATGAGTCTCAGAGCAGTGTCCATACCACCATCTGTGCTGATACATCATGTCCTGCGCTGATGAATCCCTCAGTAGTTATCAGAACACTTTGCACATTTTTAGCGCGTGAATATTCTCCCTGATCTGGCTGGGGACTGGGAAACTTTCTTTTCTTTCTTGGGAGTTGCAAAACTGTTTCCCATCCTGACTTTGCATACATTTGGGTAAGGTTTGCAGAGGGGATGTCTATGAGGATAGCTGATGTCATCCAATAAATTGTATTGGTTGCTAAATTAAATTAGAGGGAAGGGGGAGACTCGGCAGCATTATAGTTGCAGGTAAGAGGGGCGAAGCAGGGAAGGAGGCAGGGCACGGATGGGCACTGAGCCCATCTGAAGGCACTGAAGTAGCTGGCCAGAATCTTGTTGTAGTATATTTGTGCCAAGGTGTATGTGAACCTGGTACTCAGGTTTAACGCGTGGGTTTGCTGGGTCCCCAAGACCCTGCCTGCTCAACGCAGACCTGCTTCCCTTGCAGTTTTCCCACTGTGTGCTGGAGTATGTGTGGATAAGCCAACTTAAATGCCATCTGCATGCAAGGTATAGCTGCTTATACAAAGGCCAGTTTAAGCATCCTTTACTGGTATTTATCCATCTGGTTTGTCCAGATATCTGCCAAATGGAGGTATTGGAAATCAGACCTTGGCCAAATGTTGCCCCTTCATTGGTTCACTGCTCGTTGCAGAGAAGCTGCTGAGAGCCCCTGTGCGCAGAGCTGTCATTCCTCTGCGAAGCTCGACCCGCTGCCAGCCTTTCCAAGGGTCATAAAACCCATCTGAGAAACTCTCGGAGGTTGCTTTAACACGATGGGTTAAAGCACTGCATTTTCTTCTCTTACTTTAAAAACGGGACTGGTGGTAAAACAATGGAAATGCTTTCTTTGTCCTTGCTGATTCCCCGTGGGCTGGCCAGGTCCTCTCCCCTGTCCTGCCAGGCAGCTCGCTGCATCCCTGCACTCCTCCAGCCCACGATATCCTGCCCCTCCTTATGGTGAGTCCCTGCTGGGTACGTGGGCTGGGGTTGTGGTTCCACTGGGATGGGTGGTTTTCTGCCTCCGCATGGTGCTTTGCTTATGCAGCAATTCCAACTCGGCACTGAGGAGTCCATCCCACAACCACCCTTCCTTTTTCTATCCCATCCCACCTCTCTGGGACCTCTCAGTCCCCTGAACTCAGCCCAACCAGCCTCTGCGACCTCTGCTCATCCTCACCTCCTGCTTCAGCATCTCCCACGCGGCCAGTTCCCAAATGCATCAGCGCTGGGCAGGCACCTCCCTGCTCTCCCCCCCTCCCCGGTGACCACAGGTCAGGTTTGTTATTTCTGGGGATGGCCGAAACACACCTTTCTCTTGATCTATAAATGTAACGTTGGCTTTTTGCTCCACCTCTTGTGCAGCAGCAGCTGAAGCTTCCTCTGGAGCGATTAAGGAAAAATCAGTGGGAGATGCTTGAGGTTGGGGAGAGTCTGGGAAAAATAACCTGATCCTGTAATTCAAGCAAGGCTGAAGGCAGGAGCTGGCTGAAAAATATGGGAGAGGAGTCCCACAATGGGACACCCAACCGTGACCTGTGTCTGTGAGTGATGGTTTGAAGGTGACAGCTGGAGCCCATGTGGTGGGTACGGGCCACCGCAGCCTACTGCGAATCCCAGCTGGGTTGAGGCAACCGAAAGGCATGTGTGGACGTGTCCTTCCCTATGGACATCACCCGAGCGGCAGCAGGAGCTGTGAGGGGTTGACAGGGTGAAACTATGGGCTTCAGCTGGAGAAAGGCGAGGGGGTTGAGCACCCGTTGCCCACCTTGGGGTGACTTTGGTGGGAAGCTGTGGCCAGGCAGCCTGGGGGTACAGGCTGGGAGTAGCGGGGGAGAGGGTTAGGCATTGGCTTTGGGTGCTCCAAAGACTCCGGAGCAGCCCGAGAAAATGCCCGACATGGGTGTGAGACCTGGCCCTGCCCTAAACACGAGTCCTCTGGGGAGGACACGATGAGCTTGTGAGCAAGCTGTGGGAAGGTGGGGAGGGATGAGATGAACCTGGGCTCACCAAGGGCATGGTCCTCTTGCAAACCACTGCTTTCAGGGTGATTACTGCCGGTGGGATCCAGGTGGGAATTGCACTGACTGCAGCTCTTGGCTTTTAATAGGGAAAAGTGTTGCTTGTGTTGGGGTCACTGTTGGCAGTGGGTGAAGATGCTGGTTTCTGCGAGAATACACATCCTACAGGGGTGAGCTCGTGGTTGTGAAATGAGTGAAACAGTCCCGCTCCGGCCTGGAAAACTGTGAATTTCCCAAGGAGAGCTCTGCTGGGGGGAGCTCCTGGGAGGGGCTGCCATGCTGAGCACGTGAAGATGTATAAGAAAACGCCACTTTGCTATTTTTAATTCCCTTTGGCTGAAAAGCAAAGTTTTCTGAGGAAACCTTCGGATGTAATAAATGTTTTTTCCTTGTTAAAAACTTTTGACTTTTTTTGGGGGGAGAAATAAATCTGGAGAAGTGAGGGACACAAATCACAGCAGAAGAAAATGTAATCACAATTTAAGGAAAATGTCTTCCTGTTTATTACCATTACCTTCAGTGTCTGCATTTAAATTTTTTTTTTTGTTTGGTTTGGTTTGTTTTCTGGGGAAGGAAAAGGCCTTTCCTGACAGCTGCTGTAAGTGGCACCGCTTCTCTCGTTGCAGACTTGCTGCCTGACTGTTTGGGAAGCCGTAGCTTTCCCTTATGGAGCTTTTACCCTTTTCATCATGTTCTGCCTTTTGATGTGAGGTCGTCAGAGCTCTGCGAGGCTCTGGGTCCTCCCCCAACATCGCTTGCACAATATAAGTGATAGATACTTTATATACCTGTGGTAAAGAGTTGAGGGCTGAGATTACCACCTGAAGTTGTATATTTGAAGGGAGCTGCACACTCAAAATATACAAGTTTAGTGGTTTGATGGGGGAGAATAAGCTTGCAAAGAGGTTTGAGCAGGGCATGCAAAGAATAGAGACGAATATAAAGCAGTGTATGAGCTGGGAGATGCATCTTCGAAAGCAGATACTCAGCTTTCCTGCAGAAGTTGGCAGATGGTGGAGCTGGGCTGCGTGCAGGGTCCGTATTTGCCTGGTGGTCGGCGCTTCTGGCTGGGTACAGGTGGTTCAGGAATTGCTTCTTTCCTGCAATTTGAAATCTTTATCCCACAGCTCCCTGTTGGCAGAGTTTTAATGCTATTGAGTTACCACTCCCTTACAGCCATTGTTTCTGTAGAGGAGTGAGGGATTGTATGAAAATGCTGATGGGAAAATCATTAAATTTGTTTTAATGAATTAGAGCTGTACAGTCATTTAAATAACTTACAAATCTGCTGATCAGCAAATCAAGGTAGTTAGTGTTTTTGCCTGTATGTATGAGTTGCATATAGACACTAACAAGGTTCATTTGCTGATCTGCAGACCTACACGGTGCCTAAGTGACTGCGCTGTATAAATTAGGGGAAAGGAATCATTAAAATAAACATGTCATTCTTCTGGTAGTGCTTTCATTAATAAAATAAAACCTCAGATGGGGAAATAGTTAACTTGGTTCTCTCTGTAGGTTTGCAAAGTAGTTAAGATGCAAATAATTAGTCTAAGTATAGACTGCAAGCCTTGCTGCGGGCAATCTTTTGCTGTGCATATTTCTAGATGTTGCGTGCTTGAAGGGGAGAGAAAAATGCTTTTTACTGGTATTTCAGGATGTTTCATTTCTGACCTCAGAGCTGACTGGGAAAGCTCTGTCTTGTAATCACGTACCTTCTGAGAGGAGGCTGTAGCAGGCAGCTAAGTTGTTTCATTAATCATCGCCAGCACGCTTTGTGTAAAAAAAAAAAAAAATCAGTGCTCTGGTTGGAGGCATCCACCCTCTTTGGTCTGCGCTCGGCTGGTCTCTTGAGCACCTTTGATATTCAAACCGCTGTCCGATGGGAGCGACTGCCCTTCTCGGACCCGTGGCTTCAGGAGCCCCGTGCTCGGGGAACGGCGGAGAATCGTAATGCAGGATCCGATCCCTGCATTCCCGACATCCCCCTGGGGATGTCGGAGGGCGTTTTGGGAGAAAACCGTGTTATAAATTGCAGATCCAGGCTCAACCTGCCGCAGGGGTTTGCAGCCCCAGCGGAGGAGACTGGCGAGGGGCAGGTCTGGGCTGGGGCTGGCGTGGGTCTCCCCGGGGGTTTTGGACCTCCCCATGTGAAACGCTGCTGCGTTCGGCTCATTGACCTCGTGTCTCCCTCAGGAGGGGAGGAAAGACCCCATTTGCCAGGGACTGTGTTATTTGGGGGAGAAGGGGGCGATTTGTATGACTTGTTTTCCTTGAAGTGGTCTCTAAATGACTAGTCCTTAGTGACTTTCCTTATAGTCCACTTGCACTGAAAACTTTGACTCAGGTAGAGAAAGGATTTTCCCTCTGGTTCAATGAAAATGCCCTTTTGCAGTGGAAGCAATCCTCTCTTATTAGTATCTTAATTTTTACTGTCATTACTTTAAACTTTCCTGAAATCTAGCTTAGAAACCAGCTTTGGAGTGCAAGTCCAGGACAAGGACTTTGCAGAAGAAACAGGCGTTCAGATTACTGTGGTTCTTGAAAACTGGTTGTACTTGGCATCCAGGGAGGAGATGCTATCAACGGTACCGGGACGTGCTCTGGGCTCAGGGGCTGTGGGCAAGGGCTGGCCAAGCCCCTTCACACAGTGATAAAAAAAAAAAAACCCTTTCCTGGAAACTTGTGCCAAATCTAGCAGTGCTGATTAACCTGTTCTTGCCTTGAAATGAAATTACGGTTGCTCTATTCATAGACTGTCTTTTTTTGCACAATGAAGAAGCCTCCTAGCTTTTGATGGAGATGAAAATGAGTCTCTGTGCTTTGGAGCTCATTTTGAAACTCAAGTTACAGGGGCTGCTGTTCAGCAAGTTGCTTGGGAAATTTGACTTTAATAATCCTGTTTTTTAAAGATAGGTGCATGCCTAAGTAATTTTCTTGATTGGGCCTAAGGAAATGGTTAATTCAGGATGTTCAGACAGTGCCACCATCCAGCTACCAGGACACTAACTATGCTGTCTTTTTCTTGAAAGTGGTGCTAAGCTAATGATTAATTTTTGTTTTTGTGTAGCAAATGATACCTACCTTTTGCAGTTATGTTGAACTTTATAGTGAATATTCCAGCAGAAAATTTTGGGGTTATGCACCTGTGATTGAAATATCTGATTAGAATGATAGTCCTGTCCCTCACCTCTGCTAATCGCCTTTTCAAGCTGTCCATCTTGCACGCATTGCCACGAGCCCTGCTCGTGGTGTTGCTACCCTGGCTTGATGAGAGCACTCCAACATCTGTCTCTCGGGATGAAATAGCTTCTCCATGTCGACCATTCGCTCCGCAGTCATTTGTAGTGTGCTGCGGGGAATTATGCTCTTCATGGTGTCTTGGCTGGAGGTACGGAGCTGCACGGCTTTTGTGAGGTCTCTGGCATTCCCACTCAAACATTGCTCCTTCTCCATGGTGTGAGATCCCTGCAGACCTCCTCCCACCTGGTCCCGATCCTGTATTCAGTGTGGGTCTCTTTGGAAGGGGATGCTTTGGGGGTGAGGCTGTTTTTTGGGAAGGCTGGCTCCATCCCCGCTGTTGCCTTGCTGCATTCCCTGCAGTCCTTCCCTTTGCTGGCTGCAAGCGGGATGCAGGTTTTCACTTTTGGACTCTGATCCCGTTGGCATCAAAATGGAGGTTTAATTATCTGGAGTCACATCACCCTCTTTGCTTTCATTACTGCGGTTGCATTTACCCTTAGACCTTTAGGGATTTAATTGCATCAGTCTCAGATCTTTCTGCTGAGTATAACGTGGCATTTCTTCAGTGCGTTCCTCTACTGCTGCTAAAAAGGTCTCTCCAAGTCTGACAGCGGTGGGAGCAATTTGTCACTGTTTGGCCCAGGTAAGCTTTTTTGTCCAGCTGAGCATATTTTCCCTAAGCATTTGCTTTTCCTCCTAATTTCAAATTGAACGTTGCTCTGGGTTTTTCTTGGCTTGCCACTATAACAGCTTCTGAATATAGGAAGACCAGTCCTGAGGATTATTAAGCACAGTGGACTGAGCACCAGAGCAGTGCCTGACTTGCAGTTTCAGCCGAGATCTAAACAGGGGACGTCTTCTGGGATAAAAGTTATATTTACAGTCAGCTGCTAATTAGTGGTAGCAGAGTAATTATGTAACTGATGAAACAGGACTGCAATTTATGATTTGAAGGCTTTTTGAATCATAAGCATAGAGCACAACCCTCCCTCCAAAACGGGGAGCACAGTTTTATTCCACTTGGGTTGTTTTGATGCGGTATGTCATACGTACCGGGGGGGGTTGGAAGAAGATTGGGGATGCTGGTAGGATTATCAGTTGTTGGTGTGGGTCTGAACAGTTGGGGTGAGTGTGGGAGGGACTGGGAGCAGTGGAGCAGCTCCGTCTCCCTCTGTGGCAGTCCGGCCCTCCTCCCTTGTGTTTTCCTCCCATCGCCAGAAGATGAATGTCCCCACAGTGTTATCTCTATTCCAAGCCTCCAACTCCCTCCTGAACTATCACTTTCTGCAGCCGTTTCTGTAGCTCTCCCGCTGAATCCAAATGAGCTCCCTTCGCATCGGGGGGAGATTGCCGTGCTAAGAGGGTTCGTTTGTAAATACGCTTCAGCCAGCGATCTTGCACCCGCACCCAAGGAAATGAGGACGGCGAGGAAGGTGGTGGGATGGCTTTTTTTGTGCTCCGTGCACACGTTTCAGTGACTGGTGTCTGTGTGCTGTGAGAGGAAAAAGTTCAGCCTCCTCCTTTAAGGTCTGCATCAAGCCCTGCCAGCGCATCCTTCTCTGTCAGCTCATTTCTTCTGGTGCCTGCAGATAGCTGGAAAGCAACATCAGCTGCCAGCCCTCTTGCATTGCCTTTGCGTTTTAATGCATTTTGTGTTTTTTCCAGGTCTGTGTGGAGCTCTGGGTGTCGCCGAGACGTGGCAAAGCTCCAGTAACTGGGCACCGTCTGGGCTGCTTTCTGTGGGCACAGGATGAGGGTGCCCTGTGTGGCTGTGGGGTTTCCAACGGGTGGATGTCAAGATTTGCTTTTCCTCCGATGCGTAGCGCTGATCTCTGTTGGCTGGCATGTGTGTTGCTGTTCCTGGCGTTGTCTGTGCTCATCATAAATCGAATCCCCATGAAGTGGCCTTTGGTTCAGCTCAGCCAAGAGTCCTCCAACTGTGACAGCACTTCTTCTACAACCTTTAATAGCTTTTTGGCTTTTTCAGTTATAATGGGCACCGTTAAATCATTTCCCAGTCAGCTCCACACAGTGGTACCTGAGAAACCACAGTTATTTCCTATCCTAAATATAGGGAACATCTGTGCATACGTCTGCAGGGTTACTGTTGGTAAATGTTGACTTCTTAATGGGGATGTTAAGACACAGCAGGGCACGATGCTGTCCTGAATGGTTCAATTGTGGAGTGGCTGTTGTGGCCTCTGAAGTGATGCAGGAGGGAGCTGGCTGAGACAGCAACTCAGGCTGTGCGTACCTGAGAACAAAATACGTAAAGACCAAAATACTCAGTAGAGTCAGTAATGAGAACTGGAGTTTTGTTCCTTTGCAGGCCATCTTGTAATTCTGACTCTGTCGGAGTGAGAATCAGAAGGGGGGGCATGCTCCAGAGAAACACAGCATTACATCGCTTGGGAGCAGTCAGACACAGAGGCTGGGGCTTCCTCCAGCCTTGGGACTCCATAAATGTTGGAAACTAAGGGTGACCCTGGTGTAGAGACTGTGAGATGGGTACCCATGTTTCAAGAAACAAGGAGCCTTCAAGAGTGTCAGTAGTGATGGGGGTGATGGTGCTAGGAGGGGATGGGAAGGCTGAATTAAGCTCTCGTGTGTAAATGAAAACCTGATGAGAGAACAACCTCTGCTTACTGAAGGCTTTTTGGGGTAGTCTGCCTGGATCTTGAGTGCTTGTGCCCTGAGGGCTTCCAGTCCAGGAGCACTGGCAAAAAGTTAGGAGGTAGTGGATGGACTGTTCTACATTTGCTGTAAATATCATGTCTTTGTGGTGGAAATGTGAAAAGCCCCAAAGTCACTCCAGATGTGTTCAAGAGAAGTTTCTGGGACAGGACTCTCTCCAGTGATGTAACAAGCTGCAGTTTGCTCCAAACGTTAAGTATTATAAATGTGGCTGATGTAATTCTATTTCAAAAAGCCTTAGAGGCTTGCAATAATAAACAGAGCTTTTTAGTACCAGGTTATTGATGCAAAATAGTTTAGCAAACTGGGTTGCTGAAGTGCAAATGCCATGTATTATTCATTAGATGCTTTCTTTCCACAAATCACTGCTCTCCATGGCATAATGTTCCCACTCCCAGTAGCACCACTCTTTGGGAAGCTCTTTGGTGTGAGGCAAAACATGGAGTTGCAGACCCATCCATCAGGGCAAGCAGTTGGTTACGTTGTTGTCTTCCAAATGGAGTTCGTAATGGGCAAAGAGGTTTAATTAATGCTTCAGAGTAATGTGTCTGTTTATAAAGAAATAATGTACTATAAAATTAGGCAATGCATAGTGAAATGTACCTCCTAATGGCTAGGCTGGCATTTTAAGTGATCAGTAAATCACTTAAATATTAAGACCTTCTCGAACAAGGATAATAAAGCAAGAGATTTGGAAACGGTAGATACCAGTACTTACAATTATCCACTAAATAAAACATTTTTATAGTGATCATAGAGTTAATCACCTTACAGAGCAGACAGGTGATAGGGACAGTGGAAGATGTATGGCATTATTGCCTGCAGGAAAAGGAATTTCGGATATGTTCTTTAAGGTCAGAGTCAACAAGGAGAAAATATAAACATTTTCTGAAGCCTTTATCTATTCTTTTGATGAATAAATGCAAACAACCATAGTTATATAGAAAAGCTCATGATCAAAAATACGATAGACCAAGAATATTCCCCAGACAGCGCTAACGTAGTTGCATGGCAGAATAGAGTGATGATCTATGAATATTGTTTTCAAACTGATGCTTTAAATATTTGAAAGTATTCTCAATTGCCTCTATATTTTTAAATGCAACTCGGGCAAAAATACTGCATTACTACTTTACAACTCTAATAGAGTAAGGTTTCGCAGTACTTCTACAGTTCTGTTCAATGATGGGAAGGATGCAGGAGGAGACTCCCAGGTATCCACTGCAAGAAGTTTTGGCAGTTTGGAAGGTGAAATGAGATTTTAATGAACTGAATGACGTCCAAATGGTAGGGATGCTTTTCAAGTTAAATATACAGAAACTAATGGTCTGTAGGAGATACAAACTGTTTGCATAAGAAGTAGCACAGATTTTTGTCCCAAGATGGGAAATTATCACAGCAGCTTTTGAAAGGGTGTGTACCAGGATTGTGGAAAGGAGTGTCCCAGGTGGCTGGAGACTCTTAAGAGGTGAGATCCAAACGGGTAGGATGTAGGGACATGTGTGCCTTTGAGTACGTCTCTCTTATCATCTGTGGGAATCTCAGACTCCTGACTGGACAGAGTGCATCCCCTTTATCAGTGCAAGTCCAGAAATAGTCCACAATTCATGAAAGACAGATTTTTCTTACAAGTGTTAGGATTTTCTTACTTAAAGGCATCAGTAGGTACCTCAAAGAATTTTTAAAAGTAATTCAACCACAGAAAATAAGGAAATATACTTGTGTAAGATATTTTACATCACCTGAAATGATTGCTGAATTTGATGAATGAAGAGTTAGCTCTTGGATAAGAATTCGGAGAAGTTAAATGTCTCTGAAGATGAAAAATAGATTGCACAATTGCACATGCTGCTTTCATTGCTTGGTATTTCATCATTTCTCTATGTGAAAAATCGAGCAAAATGTCTAAGCAACTTTGCATAAAGAGGATGAAGAGATGATGTGACAGATCCTGTCTTTGGGTGCTGGGCTGGTGATTTCCAGATCCACCTAAGGTTTTGGCTGTCAGAGATTTTAAAAAAAAAAAAAAAAAAAAAAAGGAAAATAAAAAAGGAAAAAAAGAAAAAGGAGGTGATGATCAAGAGTGAAGAAAACCCAACCCAGGCATCCTGGCTGCTATCTGAGATGCATTGAAACAACATATCTTCTAGAATATCTTCCATATTTTGTGCTGAAGTATTTAATGTTGTAATCAATACAGAGACAGTTTAGGAGCAGCTGTGTTTGGTTGCCAAGTCTTAACTTGATCTACTTTTATGGGATAAAAATTAATTGCAAAATAATTTCCTCCATCAGTTAACACTTAGAATGTTTCTAAAATGAAGAAAAATGTAGCTTCAAAAGTCCTTTCGTAAGAAGCATTCTTGAAAGTGGACAATTTCACAAGAAACAACAACAGTTTTCCTAAAAGAGATTTTCAAGAAAAACTATTTTGCACTTCTTGGGACCAAGCCTTGTGCCTGCTGCAGTGCTGCTGGGCCCATGAAACCCCTGAGTTTTGAGACGAACTGGCACATATCTCATCCCAGATTCTGTTCATGGCAGAATAAACCAAATTAAAATAGTAACTGACCCTTAGAAGCTGCGGAAAAGACGCTTCAGATGAGAAGAAGTAATTTATTCTGATTAGTGCTGACTGCTTGTCAAACACCAGCCTAACTATTCCCCGTCTTCTGCCCCACAAGGTCAGAGAGCTTGACCTTAACTCCTCGTGGATTCGTCTTAAATAACAAAGAGGGAGGGGGAGGATGATGAGCCGTTCGTAGGAATGAGGACTCAGAGAAGGTCTATTTTGTGGTCACTTGGGTAATTTGCAGCTGGATTTCTTTTTGACCTTTCTGCCCCATATTGTTAACAGCGAAGAGGTCCCTCCTCAATCATTTTATTCTGAGGAAAGCTGCCAGGTAATGTTGAAAACACATTGGGCTATATTTTCTGTGCAAACAAACCCGATCTGTGATGAATATTTAGCATCCTTGACATTTTGATCTTGGTCGTTAGAGGAGAGAAGCGAGTGGGGAGCTGTGCCCTGCGGGTCTCTGCAGAGAGGAGCACCTCGGGGACAGCCCAGCGGGGTTGGCATCTTCTCACCGTGAGCGGACGTGCAGAGGATGATACTGCCTGGCACCTATGCAGCAAGTAAGGTATATTTTCGAACACCATTTTTTTGCTCCCTTCAGGAAGACAGACTTGCCCTGGACAGGTACAACTGGATGGAGAAGCTGCTAGGGCTGGGCCAACCCCCCCAAAAAAATCTCTGCAAACTTCTTTAGGGCACCTTGCTACCAAAATGATAAATTCCTGGGAGGTCACTTAGCAGGGGAAGAATGTGTTCACCTTTCAATTATCAAAGCTGCAATTTTATTCAGGTCTGAGAGCAGGACTGCTTCCCTTCCTGACCTTTGCTGCACCCAGGAAGGGAATCCTGATTGAACTATGAACAGGAGATCTTCACAGGGCAGAGATCAGGTGTATTAATGGCAATGTGATCAGCTGGCATTTAATTTACACTTGGATAGCAATCGGAAAACTAATTTCCAAGAAATTTCGCTGCTTCAAATATTTCCATTCTGAAACAAAAGGGAGCGAAAGTGACATTTTGTAATACAAATTCCAGGAACCCATTTGCTTTAGGAGGATCAAACAGCTTTATTTCAAAAAAAGCTGAATTTTTTTTTTCCTTAGGAAATGCATTTAATTTAAAAAAAAAAATTGTTCATAGGAGAAATCAAATAATTTTGGAAATGGTGGAATAGGGCACATCAATATTATTGGAGTGCTTTTGCCTAAATAAAATATTACTGACATTAGTGAGGTTTTGAAAACATTCAGACTTGGATGAAAATGCTCACTGTTCAACATCAGCACTTTGAAAAATTTCCAGGCAGAGCTAATTCAAGTGACAAGTGCGTTTTTCCTGGTTAGTTTTTGTGAGTGTCTCAATCCTTTAATTGCCGTTGAGGTGAACGTATAAAGTGCTCCAGTTTGCATTAAGATAGTTCACAATACTTTACTTGCCCATCTGTGATGTGGATGTTGATCTTCAAAGGTATTCCCAAACTGTAGCTCTCCATGGAAAAGCAACTTCTATCCTTCCTGCCTTTTCACAAATTATGCAAAAGCATTAATTCAGTTTACATCCTGATAGCCTGACACCCACAGCTGTCTTTTCCCAGGTCTGTTATTGGGGTTGCAAGCTGTAAGGTGGAACTTTTCCTAACCAAAAGCAAGTTTTGTGTGTCTGGATGCTCAGCAGGACACTGTGTCTGCACCGTCAGGTACCGTGTAGCTGATGGCTCCTGCCCTGGGGAGCCACAGTCCTGTGAAAATGCCCCTTTTTCTTCCTCCAGAAAACACAGGCGTCTCTCAAAGCTGGGAAATTTGTCATACTTGTGCTTACATCTCCTTCTCCAAGCAGTCCCATGCTTCCAGCACCTCATCCTGCAAAATGCAAACCTTCTGGCTCATTTTCACCAAAAGCAACTTCTGTCCTGCTGCCCCCAAAGGAGGGACCCCTACCCCTCCAATTTAATTTGCAAAGTCTTTAAGTTTTTTTCTTATGAAATTCTGAGAAGAAACAAATACTAAATTCTACCCCTACCCTCTTCCTCTTGGGTTTTAAGTTAAAATTAATTTATATTTTCTCTTTCTGTATGTCTGGGGAGAGGGAAGGTATTTCACCTTCATCATTGCTTTCTTTCCAGTTCCCCCTGCTCCTGCCCCAGTGTCTCCTGCAGGGAAAATGTTAAAAAGTGGACCGCCCCAACCCAGTAAAATAAATCACACAAAGATTTCCAACAACAAACATCCTTCTAGGAAAGAACCGGTTGGAAATAACCACTTTTTAGGTAGGGAATATTTAGGGCTGTCTCCGGCTGCAGGTGCACATGGTCATGCTGTGGACATCACCATACAACAAATATTCAGTGATGTTGGAGAAAGTTGATGCTAGAGCCTCCTTCGTGGCTGCTAGGAGAAAATGTTTTACAGGAGTGTGGGCTTGCCCTCCAGCACGCTGCTCTGGGAGGGTTTTGAAATGGGGGACAGGCCAGGTCCACTTTGGGGTAGGAAAACCAGTCTCGATCTCAGCAGGAGCAGATGTTTTTGGAGCCGAGATGGGAGGAAATGTGTGCAAAAGGAAATTTATTTAAATACGGTTTTACACTCATTTCATAATAGTAGCATTTTATCTTTTTTACATTGATTTATGGGCACTGAAGCAGAACAGAGGAGTCAGAAGAAAGCAATTAATGAATAAAGAAAAAAAAACCTGCCCAAATTCTTCAAGATAAAAAAAAAAGAAATACTTAAAAAAGGAGAGAAATCTTCCAAAAGCTGAAGAAAGGGGGATAATTGATGGTTCCATTTTAACCTAATGTTATTTCTGGATCTCTTTTTTTTTTTTTTTTTATAATGTGTTATTTACTGCATAGTTTAGAGCTGACAGAAAATAAACAGCATTTGCAATATAATGTCGTTAGCACCCTGATGCACTTGCTCATCCTACTTGGCTGTCAAGTTCCAACTCTAACCAACATCAGTCAACGTCAGCTGTGATGGAGTCTGTTTTTAATAAGCACGGTGCTATAATTACCTTATTGCAAAGTTAAAGCCAAATGACACTTATGATGAAGGTTTCATGGCTAAACAGTAAAGCCAGTGAAGCATTCGCATACCAACTGTCAGATAGGAAATAGCTGTTGGAGGATTTGTTTCTTTATTGCTTGATGAGGGTCACTTCATTTGTACTTGGAAACTTTGTCATGACACAACAAGTAGAAGAGGGAGACGGAACTCCGAAGAACAGGGGAAATTCTGCCGAGACTGGAAATGGTGGGCGGCCGCTGAAGGGGCAGGTGGTTGTACATTTTATGAGAAACCAGGGGATCGATCAAATTTGATGCTGGATGTGCTGCTCTGTCACAAATTCTTCCCTCTGCTTTAAATCCAATGGGCGCCGTGTGTCAAGGGGTGAAAATATATTTTGAGTTACGCTGATGGGGGGTGACTCTTAACGTTGCCATGGATTTCCCAGTATTTGATGTTTCTTCTCCCAGGCTCTGCTGGTGCATGGGGCAATTGTGGGGGAAACTCTGCTTTCATTGAAATTAAACTTCTACCTTTTACAACTGCTGAAAGAAGTTTGGAAGGGTGAAAGTGTTTCATTTAGTTTTCCAGCATAAACCTGGAACCACTTGGTGACATAAAGCTTCCCTCAGGAAAAAAAAATTACATTTTCCAGGGAACTTTATGAGAAATTGCCTATTAATTGTATCCACTATAAACTGCACTATTTAAATCATCTTCCAGTTGCACATTTTTAGCTGTGCTCCCTGTTCATGAGCTGTTCACCCGCTGGAACTAAAAAGGCTCTGCCTCGATGAGCTGGGTCTTCTAGATGTTAAATTAAAGAGGGATTTTGCATTTGACACCAAAGCGTCTGTGGTTAGGTTTGAATCTCTGTGTCTCACATTAAATTTATCGATAGCTAAAGGGGGGCTGGTGTTAACACACTTGCAAGCACATGGCATTACAGAGATTGACTCTCAGTTGAGTTAATATTAGGAATGACCATTTTTTTCATCTGCTTTTTTTTCATTATAACTGAATTCAGGAGCTTCCATTCCCTTGTTGGCTGGGGAACACTGGAAGTAAGTGGGGCACCAACATCTCCTGGTTTGGGAATGTGTGCCTTGTTCCCTCCGCAGCTTTTCCTTCCCTGGCATTTCCAAAACATTGCTTTCATGCGAGAGGAACTCTGCACCCACCAGCCCAAGAAGGAAGCTTGACGGTAGATGTTTTCAGCTCCCTTCGTGCCCCATGGCCCCAGGCTTTGCAGCAGCTCCTCCAGCTGCTGTGGGAAGACGGTGGAGTGGGAAAGGGGGTATTTCGGCAGAGGGGTGAGGAGCAGCACGTCTCTTCTGTCCTTCCTGGAGCAGGTTCAAGGTGTTGGCTGAGGGCAACGTACCCACCTTGTTTTGGTGTAGTCCTGGCCTCAGTGTTGGCATTGGGATGGTGTCAGCCAACTTCCTATGAATTAGCGTGGACGTGAGCTGACTGTGCACCCAGTTTTCAGTAGCAACTCCTCAATGATGGCATCCAGCCCTTCTTGCTTCCAAACGGTAAAAGGCTCATGGGGATAACTGTACCGGGGCATAAAAAGGACTTTGGTGATCTTGAGCCTGGTGCAGAGATGCTTTTCATTGAGCTTTTTACTGTTCAGTTTAATGTGTAATTTCTCTGCCTGAAGAACCTATTGACTCAGCTCTTAAGATAATTACTGGATTTCACATTGAAAAGCCTTCATACAAATATTTTAAAATACAAAAGAACAAAGACAAAATAGCTTCATGTTATTAATCAATGAGAGTAGAAGGGCGTATTGTTATGAAAATACAGCACCCACTCCTCCAGCTTCCACAGAGCACCAGATGGTATAACATTTGTGGAGACATATCTTCAACAAACAGTCTGGATTAACCATTTAACACTCCCGGCTCCTGTTCCTATTTTCTAAATAGGCAGGGGAAGGCTGGGCAGCAACTGGCTTTTGGACTGGCATCAGGAACAGGCTGAAGGTGTCCTTGGCTTAATGCAAGTGACTTTCTGTTACACTCAGATTTATGTTCTCTGCTTTTGGCATGCCCAGCTTGGTGTTTCTTTCAAGAGATATAGAGGGATGTTACAGATATGTTGGACTGAGACCAGCATATATCAGTTTACTTTCTCTACAGTGCATATGCATGTATGTTTGCAATGCAAAAAGTGGTGACTCTGCTGTACGCGTGCTACTGCTGTAAATTGGATCCCACTCCAAAGTGAAGGAGAAGAGAAATAAAGGATAGCAAAACATGCATTTCTAGCAGTATAATTGCCCTGGACCAAGTCTGACCCCTGCTCCCAGCACAAATGAGCAGATCTCTTGTTATGTAAATGCATAAAGACCCGCATGACTTGCGGAGGTGCCTGAGTATTTCCTCAGCCATAACCAAGCATGGTTTTTTGGTACAGTGTAGTGGGCGAGAAAAAGCAGGCTGTGCTGCTGGTGCAAGTCTGTGGCATGAAGTCAAATCCCCAGGTCCCTTTTGTAATCCTTTGACTCGGTGGTTTTACATGAGAAGACTATTGAATGTTATAGTGCTAATCCAGTTCTACAGTTCTGCATAATTCAATGGACACAAGAGCTTTTACCTGGAAAGTCCTGTTGTTCTCACAGCCTTACAGACCCTCAGCAGTGACCTCATAGAAAAAATAGGTTGTAATCTGAAGAGAGAGACACCAAAAGGAAGAAAGAGTGCATCAGACTTGCTAAGCCCACCTCCATCATGGTCCAGCATTTTGCCTTGTTCACAGCCCTCTTCCTGCTTTTGATACAACAGCAACTTTTCTTGACCATGTTTATAGAAAAAATAAACCCTCATTTTCATTTACTGTTTTCACTTGCAGTTCAAAAAACCAGAAATATGGAGACAGAAATACAGAAAATCACCACCCCAGAAACAAACCTGACAGGCAATGGGAGAGGGGACAATCCATTTTCCTCTCCAGCTATTCGCAGAAGAAAAGGGAAACTGTATTTATTCTTTCATTTCTCTAGGGGACTTCCCCAAGTTATTAGAATCTGCCTTATTAAATAATTGAGAAGGCTTGTCATAAAGTGACTTCTCACTCCCTATCTATCATTGAGATGTGCAGAAAATGGCATGTCAAGGAACATTTGCTAGGAAAGCTGCAGGGACCATTAACTCTTGTCACTGCTTAAGTGATTAAGGAACCAGAAACAGTGATACTGTTTCCCAGCTGGTTTGTAAATATTTAAGTGCCAGATCTTCTATCCTCCTCTCAGAGGGAGGTCAAAAGAAGAAGTGTTGGGGTCTCGACAGGACAAAGATAACCCTCTGCCACCTTGCTGGAACATGTCCCATAAATGCCCCATGGACAGGCCACCGTGGGAGCCTGCCACCAGGCATCGGGGCCACACAGCACCCTACCTACCTGGTGGCACAACGTGCTACGGCCAAACCCATTTTCTGCCCCCCACATTTTGAGACGTTGCCTATCCTCACCATCTTACCGGGAGCACCATGATATCCCTTGGTTTCTATATACTTTCCATGATCTGTGAATATTTGGGTTTCTCCCTGCTCACTTTGAACCACCCTGCCCTTACTCATCACGGTGTGTGATGGCATGTGAATTCCTCCGCCTCTCTTCCACCAAAAAGTTCTCCAGAGTTGATATCATGCCATCCACCCTGACATACCTCTTGATGCATCCCAGCTTGGTCAAACAGAAATCCCCTCTGCGGAGACACAAGTTTTGCTCCTTTTCTACCACGGTATTTCGTAGGCAGCTTGCTTTGCCCAAGAACTGAAGCTGCAGAGAACAGGACAGGCGGGACAGGAGAGAGGTTGGGACTGAAACTGCCACTGCAGTGAGCAGATGGTGGGGACAACCTGAGGTTTTAAAGTTGTTCTGTGACTTCTCCAATAGCAGCCAAACATAAAGAGCCAGCAATGAGATATTTTGAATCCCACCCCTGAGGAGGCTGCTTAAATACCCCTTTCCTTCCTTCCTACAGGGACAACAGCTGGCCCAGAGACACCTGTATCTACTGCAGTAGTGTGCTTTAGCCAGCCAGAACAGCATTTTTGTGCTAGTCCAGCATCCGCGGTCCCGTGCAGACAAAGTCCAACCAAGTAGGTGCTCAGGATCATAAGTTTCCTCCAGTGAAGTCCATGGCATCAAAACGTTCCTCATGTCCCAAACCACCTCAGCCAAGATGAACCTCTGGACCTCCATAGCTGGAAGAAGCCTCAGGTGGGATTTGTGAGTTCCTCACGCCGAGGTCCTCCCCCGGCGCTGACGGACTAAAATCACAGCTTGATGTGGTTTGCTTTGCCTTGGCGATGTCAAGGCACTGCGTCCCCAGCTGGGAATGAACCACACTGGCAAAGGAAATGGCTGGTTAATACAACAGGTTGGCACAAAAAAATATGAGGCAATTGCAACGCTAACATCTTCACAGGAGTCTTGTCCTCAGGACTGCCCCAGAAAAGTCTGATCCCTCTAGTCAGACCTCACCACAGCCGTATTGATGGCACAGCTGCAGCTTGGAGGAGATGTTAGTGAATTTGGGAACTGGCTATAATTTTCAAGAATATGTCATGCAAGTGGGATGATTTGACATATCTTTATTGAACATACTCATCCAAGGGGGAAGCATGCTGTGTAGTGTGCTGGAGCAGCCTTGTATTTAATCTCTTGTTATCGTGGTTGTATATTCTAGGTCAAGGTGAACCCTTAGCTCCTAAATGAGTATTTGTAAGTGCAGGCTCATACAAGGTGAGCAGTGCTCTTAAATCTTTTCACCCAAGTCTTCTCCCAGTGAATTACTAGGTTGTAGATAAGATCTTGGACATATTGTACTCAGACAAATATATACCTTTTTGTTTTTAAAAGGCTCAACCCAGAAACAATTTTAGACTCTGAAGGGAAAGGTCATTTGCCTATCTCTTGCACTCATAAAATATTAGCCCTTGCAATTGGTTGATGCACAGAGCTGAGTCCCGTGTTTTCACCTCTGCTGGCACAGCTCCTGTAAACTGCTCTCTCCCCAAATAGGCCTTGGTTCTCCATAAATCACAGTGTTGTCAGCTCCAGTTTCACGTCTCAAAGTGAGATGCTGACACTTTGTTCTCTGTTTCCAGCAGCTTTTTCTACCCATGCTCAGGGGAAACTGTCCCCTGTAGACAATTTATTTGATGAATTTAGTCTCTCTTTCCATGTGTGAATTATCTGCAAAGATACTTGGATATTTTGACAAAGACGTTTACTTCTTCAGTTGTGATGATGAACGCCATGAAGACACCAATGTCAAGCAATTCTGAGGCAGCACTTCTTGCTTTAGCTGATGATCCCAGAGGTCTGTTTGTGGTGACCAGATGCCCGAAGGCTCGTGAGGCTGTGCTGGGCTCTGCATGCCTGGATGTAACTCCCACAAAAAGGCCTGAAGAAACATCTCTGTTTCAGGAATCTTTCACCAAACATATGCTTGCACAGTTGCTAGGGATGTGATTGATGTGAGTATTTTGCCACCAGGCTGGCCATCTTTTTATAGCTTTATAATACAGGTCACTAGGGTCAAAATCCTATTCCTGACTCAAGCTGCAGTGGGATCTGTGCCCTTTCTCTGCAGGCAGCTGTAGGCAGCCTCCTGCTCCAATCACCTCTTCCCTGTACTGTGGAAAAAAGCCACTTCAGGGCATTTTTTATGCTGTCCAGAGGAGTGTGAGTCCAATTCCCCTCTCAGGTTCTGACAACTGATACGATACTTGTTATCCAATTATTTTTAATGAAAAAACAATTTGTTCCTTTGCCTTCTTGTTACTGTAAGCAGGATGAGCTGAAAACAGCTAAATATGGTCTCAACTTGTTATCGTGCAGTCCTTGCCTCTTACCATTAATTGGCTGGGAACGGATTTCCCACTCGGCTAATTATTTCTAATTGTGTCACTCATTATCTTGCCATTTGCCTTTTGCCACAAATAGGCTTGATACAGCTGATGAGAAGAGGCTCCACCTGGACTCCATCCCTGGGTGCAGCGGCAATGAAGACACCTGGGCTCCTTGCTTGTGCTCTTGGCTACCTAGGCTGACCCTACGGTCAGGTTACCCTGTCAAAAAACAGGCAGTGTGTGATGTGTGATGACCAGGATATTTCTTTCTGGGAGGTGTTTGCAGACTACAGTTGCCCTTTTTGCTTGCCCCTTTTGCATCTCCTTCATCCACCCTTGGATTTGCAATGTAATCATTAGGGGAGCCTCTCGCAGGCAGCAGAAAACGAAGTCTGAGGTATGCTGTATATGCTAAACTGTTGCTGGATGGTGTCTTGTGGAATATCAGTTTTGGGTCTGCTATTGGAGAAGTTGTCACTGGGCTGGGAAGCACCCGTGTGTGGCACTTCTCTACTGGGGTACAGCCCTTGTAGGGTGTCGGGACGCCTAAGATGGGGCTGCCTGTGCTCAGCTAGAAGTGTGGGTCTAAGTCCAAGCTGACCTCCCTGCCCTTCCTCAGGCACGTTAACCTTGGCACGATCTGGGGCTGGTCTTTAGAAACGATTTTGCTTGCACCCCACCTGCTCGTGGACTGTCAGTCCCTGCCTATGTAGATATGCCCTTGTCCAAGTATCTCAATTTCTTCTGCCATCAGTCTCCCTTTCTGGCTTTGCCTGCTTTGCAGAAAAGCTGAGGGTCTTCCCTTTGCTTCCTAGCTGGGATCTTCTGCCGTTTTGGGTGGGTTTGGTAGAAGACGGAGCTTTGCTGGGCCCCAAGTGAAACTGCTGGTGTAGCTGGGATGAGTTGTGATCAGCACAGGAGTAGCTGGCCTCAGTCCTGCAGTTGACTTCCCAACTAAACTGGCCTCTTTGGGGCTGTTTCTCCTGCTGAGCACCAGAGCCTGGAAATCTCTTTCTTGCTATGGTTGGACCAAAATTTGTTTATTTAGGCCCCATACAGCAGAGGCTTCCCTGGGTGCTTGGGGTGCTTGGATGCTGTGGTTCGGTATTGGTGGGCAGACCATGTTGCCTGGCCATGGGGCTGGGTGGAGGATGAGGGTGCTGATGAGGGTGCTGATGCACAGAGTACTTCACGTCTCTTCCTCTGAGCATCAAATCCATTGCGTGCAACAGTTAAGCGTGCATGTTAGGTGTCATTAGTCTGCTATCAGCTTTCTTGTGCTCCACGCAGGCAACATGGCAGGCTTGGAAAAGGACAAATGGGCTGTCAGCTAGCCTACATAAGCTCCTTCTGACTCTTTACTGCAATCTGGTTGTAATTTAAAAGCAATGGGTATTTTCATTTGTTTAGTAATGGAGAATACTGTTTTCTGTGTCTAATAGACATCTCTAGATGTCACAAAAGAGAAATGATAAGGAAGAGGCAGAGCACAAATGGCTACATTGTGTAGGTGCTTTTCTGTGTGTAATGATGCTCCCCTTCTAATGTTCCATAGCTACATAAGAGAGGAGTGAGAAAGATATTTAAGATGTAAAGTTATGGAGAGTCTTATTTATTCATCTATCTCCTGGAGTGCATCACGATCACAAATTCTTGTAATATGATGAGATTTTAAAGCTCTGAGCAAGTGTCTTTCTCGTGGAAAATACTATTGCAAAACATGAACTAATATTTTCATAATTACGGTGCCTCAGGAACATCTGACAGCTGCTGTTTTGTCCTTATCTTTTCTGCGCTTTTCTCTTTGTGTGGAACGAGACAGTTCTGGGGTGGGGAGAAGACCCTGTTATTACCTTACAACAGTGTTTTACTAGCTTCTGCTGCATAATTTCCTGAAAGCATGGAGAAGGACATGGAAACCCCAGCCAGCTCCTGTCCTAAGACCTAAGTGGTACCTCATTCAGAGAGCTACTGCATCCTACGACGGTTTCTCCTATGGATGTGAAGAATTGATATACTGTGATTAGCCAGCTTGCTCAGGTTGTTTTTCATAGTTATTTCCTAACACAGAAAGAAGGCCAAGAGGAACAGAAGTGCTTAACTTTAGTGATCGTAGGAGTATTAGTGATTTTCTGAAGGACGTTCTTTGTGGCAAATGGAAACTCTGTCTTGCACACACTCCATCACTGTGACACCTTATTTTGGTTCCTGGCTTCTATGGGTGTATGGGTAAGTAACCTGGTACTCCAAGTGCATTTAGCTTGTTCTTTTACAGTTGTCTGTTGTGAGCTTCATTTGAAACCCTCTGAAATCAGTTGGAGAGTGATACAGAGGCATATTGATCTGACCCCTGTCCTCCAATAAAAATGAAGGATGCTTTAAAACCTGTGACATGGCTTATCCATCACACCTTCAGCTTTGCCACTCACACTGCAGTCATTAGGAATCGCCGGTCTGTTGAGAAGGTCATGGTCCTGACAGCTGTATGTGTCTTGAGGGAAAGCACGAGAAAACTTCCAGGCCCTTTGACAGGGGAGTCTAGGTGGTCTCAGCACCAGATATCCTTCTTCCCTACCTTTGTTAAAGCCTTAAGGTTTATGCAGCCCATGGGATGGTCTATGTGAAATTTCCACTTTGCCTATAATTGTAAAGGTTGCGTCAGGAGAATAGTTTTTTAGAAATACAAGCGGGTGTGAAGATGGGGTCTGCATACCACCCCCAAACCACACCTTCTGCAGAGCTGAGGTAGGGAGAGCCCCCATCCTGCAGAATGAGGAATACCGCACGCTTTCTGATGTCTTTCCTACCTCCTCTGCTTTTCTTTTGTGAGGTCTGGATGGTGGCATTTCAGAGGTCCAGCCTTAGGTACCTCTGCTCCTCTGGATCACCCTGTCTTTTCTCGCTCCGGTCTTGAAGACTTCCCTCTGTGAAGATTTGCTGTTGCTGGGATTCAAGCTTGGAGCTGAGTTTGGGAAGTAGACAAAGCACTTCATTTCTTCTCTGCTTTTCCCATTTTGGCAACTAAGGACGACCTCTGGAAGGTGCAGGGTCTCCGTAATCTCCTCAGTCAGCTATCAGCTGTCCAGAGCTGCTACATGTCTGTTGCAATCAATGGCACAATATTGATTTATACCTGCTTCTCCAGACTGATAGTTTACGTGTACTAACAATAACCTATGTTTTGCTAGGGCTTCCAATTATTGCGTTTCCTGGAGCTCTCTCTTCACCCTCTTCTTTCCATCACTTCTATTTTGTACTTCCATATCTAATGGGTCCTCACATGTCATTGCTCTGCAGAGGACGAATAACTGTGCATCTCTTCCCACGGCTCAGCTCTTTCATTTCTTTGTCTAGATCAATGAATCAAGGCTTTGCAGTAATCTGTATTAGGTAATGCACACTAAATGAATCATCATATGATTGTGTCAAAAGAGCAAACTGCATAAAACTCCAGTTTCTACTGCTCTTGCTGGGAACTGATGTGTCTGCCTTGAACTTAGACTTGTTTATGTTACACGGGTGGATTCACAGGCTCATCTCTGCTTTGCAGCTCCATTGCTCTCTGTCCTCCAAATCTGTGCTCGTGCCTTCACCATCACAAACTAGCAGCTCTGTAAGTGTCCAGCTGGGGACAAAGCATCTGAGAGTTTCATCTCCGCCCCGCGGGAGATGCCTTGGGGTCCTGCACCAGCACTTTCTTCCCTCCACAGACATGGTTTCTCCCCTTGACTCTCTCCTTTCCTCCCTGCATCCCACCTTCCTCCTTATTATCATGAAATAATCAAAGCCTCAAAAAATTCCTCAAATCCATGAGCCTGTTGGCTTCTATGACTGAATCCTAAGTCTTTTCCCTGAAACTTATAGCTTTTCAGCCTTATTTGCAAATGATTTGGCGCTTCTGTAGATGTGACTTGAGTCTCTCTGTACAGCCCAAATATCTGAACTCTGCCTATAGTACTTTTGAATAAGAAGCGCTATGAAACTGTCTTCTGCTCATACAAAATGCAGCACAATTTAACTAACTGGCTGACACTGTGCTGGAATAGATATCCCTTTTTAATAGCAGTTTTAAAAGTGGCAATCGGACTTCACTCTGCTGCAAGTTAAATCCTGTCTCCATCAAAAAGGAGACAGGCAAACTTGCAGCCAAAAATAGGAATTATTAGCTGCTAAGAAATTACTGCTTGGTCACGATGACTGTTCTCTAAAGAAAACCAAGCAAACATTTGGTTGCTTTTCTAACCCTGCTTCATTTAAATTTTCAGCTATAATGAAGTGTGCTTTATTTGTTTGCTGAAAACAAGCTGGAATAACAGCAAACCACTTACACCCCAATGTGTGTGACTGCATTTAGTTGCCAGTTTATTAAATGATTGAGGCAAAAGGTCTTCAGTTCTGGAAGAAACCTGTGTTTATTGCAAGGTTTCCCCTGGAGAGGGTGGACCATCTCATGGTAAAAGCAGGAACTAGCTGTCAGGGCTAAGTTCCTGGTTGTCACAGACTTCTTGTGTAAGGCAGAGATATCTGCCTTTGATCTGCAAAATGGATGCAGAAAAGCTTTCTTGCTCCTCTGTCTCTTTATACAATATGGACTGGGGTGAAAACACTGCATACAGCAATAGCTTTGGCTATGACTTTCTGGCCATAAACCCAACTAGACTTCGTATGTTGAAGCTATAGTGGCCCTGGGATATCTCAGGGGTGTTTTGGAGGTCGGAGCCTGGCAGGTGCATGCACTAGAACGAGCCCTGGGCAGGAGCATCAGCTGAGGTCCTGGATGTGACCTGGGGACCAGCCTGCATGTTGGGAGGATGAACAGCAAGAGCCAGCACCAGCATGGGGACAAAGAGGGAGAAGGAGAAAAAGCGAATTCGTGATTGCTGTAGGGACTTCGGCTTCTCTGCCCTTTTACTGCAGTGGCCCCAAATCTCCAGCTTAATGTGTGGCACACACGCACAATTCTTCCAGGCATCCCATGCAGATAAAAGTAATAGAAGTCTCCTGTGTGTATTGCCAATATCATCAAACAGCTCTCAAGTACAAACCTTCCCCATCTTGTATTTTCTAGCAGTGCTGGGCAATTCTTTGGCTTAAAAATGTTAAATGCTTAAGCCATGCTTTGCTTCCTGTAAAGGCATCAAGATGTGGTCTAAAGTGTTGTATCTGGGTCTTTCATCACAGCTTGCCAGCTTCCATCATTAAAATGGACTCATCTAAAAAGGAGCTTTTCATTTTCAAAGTGTGTGGTTTCTGTTAGCCAAGGAGGTAATTAGGTTTGTCTTGTAGTCGTTCAGAAACCCAGGTGGCAACCAAAACAGGATTTCATCAGGAAATTTCTGCCCAGTGTTGTATTGATTAATGAGCATTTGCTGCAATTATAGAGAGAGAGATAACAATTACCTACCTGCCCTGTAAGAGAAAGAGGAGTGTACTAAAAATAAGTAACTCAACAAGAAAGAAGCACAGATGTAGTGCCTGGTGGAAATTAATAAATAGCATTTTCTGTTGTGGCACTAAATCTCTTCTCTCTGCTGTGAGACCATATTATAGGCAAAAGAGAGCAGATGGGTAAAATTGACGTGGAGAAGCGTGGAGGAGAAAGTGAGGCAAGGACAAATCATCGCCGAGCCTGGGCTCCTCCTCTTCTCTTGCATTGCCCCTCCATCTCAGGCTTGTATTGCCCCTCCAGCTCGCCTGGCTGAGGCTGTGGTCAGGACTGTTTGGGTTGGGGGAGCACAGCAAACACCCTCAGCCCTCCCAGGAGAAAAGTGGCCTGGGTGCTCAGTAGGACACGGTGGTTTTGGTTGACTCCTGGGGAAACTTAGAGCTGTTTATTTCGGCTTCGGAAGCATCTGAGTATCTTTTTCTTGATTTCTCATCTCTGCAGCTGGGATCAGCCAGGACACCTGCACAGGACTGGAGTACCTGAGGGATGGATGGAGGCAATTCCTTAGAAAAATCCTTCAGTTCTGCAATTTTCCTCCTTTTGTGGTCTCAGGTTCAAGTGCACTGAAGTGTGACCTCCCCGACCTGCTGGCAAGGGGTTTTCATGGCTTCATACAAGGCCTCTCCTCCTAGAGACAAACAGCTGGAAAAATGCTAATCCAGGGTATTTTCCATCTCTGTGGGAATCACAAAGGGAGGTAATGTAATAGGAGTAGAAATTGTGTTTTTAAGGCTTTTGGCTGCAGCACATTGAGAGAAAATAAACATTTTAGGTCAAAGTCATTTTAAATAAGAACAGATCACATTTATGCTGAAAGAAAACTAGATTGATGAGGGCAGCAGGGCAGCTTTTTCCTTCTATATCTTATTCTGGAGATATCAGACAAAGGTGGTGTGATCTTCAGAAAGACTGAAGCAGCCTCCCACAACACTGGGTCAACAGTTGCTTGTAGAGGAGATGTAAAACACCCTGAACAGCTCGAGGCTGGGTGGGAGCAGTGCTCAGCCCTGGGACTGCTGTGGTCCCCACGGGCTCTGTCTCTCAGTATCACCTCTGTGGCCATGCCTTCCTGTAGCGTGAATTGACCCTCACCCAACTTTCTGCTGCTGCTTCTCGGCAGTCATTAAAGTCGAGCTGGATCTCTGCTTATCTCCCAGTGGTCATTTGAGAAGCCCAGCAACATCTTAAACTTGTCCTTTAAGCACCGAGATGTTACGTGAATGAGGACACTTACCGTGGTTGGAGTTTTCATCAGGTCTTGATTGATATTTTTATACAGAGGTGGAGTAGACAACGGAGTGAAACTAGTTATGAGGTGGGTGGAGATTGGCTCAAAGTACATCCTTGGATTCATTAGTGATGCTTCACTGTCAAACAGGGTGAACACAGTAACTGAAAGTTAGAGGAGGTCTCTCCTGGCTCCAATAGCATTCAGAGATTTTGGGAAATGAGCTAGATGATGGAGTAGAAAGGATTATAATACTTGGAGTTGAGACTATGCTGCCAGAGGCTGAATAGGGATAGACCATACGGATAGGACACACCAGAGAAATGTTTGAAAAAAGGGCTATTCTGTAAGGAGAAATGCCAGGTTCTGCGCAAGGGCTGGATCAGCCAGCAAGGTCACAGTTTTGGAGTGAGGTGTGAGGGAGTCATACAAATTAATAATGCCACAGTGCTATGAAAAAGGCAAACCATGTCCTGGGATGTGTAAGCAGGAGTCTCCCCTGCAAGGTGTGCAGTCAAGTCCTCCCTCCCATGCTGCTCAGCTCTGGGGCTTCGGCTGAAGTCTCTTATCCAGTTTTGGGCATTGGCTTCAGGAGAGTCATGGACCAAAGGGATGCTGTGTGGAAGGGGAGGATTAATATGATCAACTTGTAGAAAACAGAGGTCCTGAAAGACTTGGGATGGTTTCACTTGAAGAAGCAAAGACTGAAGGGACATCAACGTACCCAAGAGGTGAGGCAGCTGCAGTCGGGAAGGGAATGGTCCATCCTCTGCATCCACTGTAGATGGACCAGGACAGATTGTCCAAGCCAGGAGAGGAATCTCCATAGTGGGAATTTAAGGAAAGCTTAGGCAGATGTCTCACAGACCGAGTGAGGAGAATAACATCAAGAAACAAATTGCTGATCCTCATTCCTCTCTCCACTGTCCAAACTTGAGGGTGCAGGGATGGAGCAAGGGAAAAACAGGGGCTGGGTATTCGCGGTGGCTGCCTGTGGGTCCTGCTCTCCCCTGCTGCTGCTCTCTTTGCTGAGCAGTATTTCTGGAAATGTATCCCAATGCCATATTTAAAAGGATATTTTTGTCAGCTTAACAACTATATCCCAAAACAGTGAAAAAAAGTCCTTGCACAAAGGAGCTGATATTATTTGGCAACACAGTGTTTTCTCTCTGGAGATGGGTGAGGATTTACAGATGAATCAAATAATCTCCTCATCTCGTTGAGCTTAATGTTTGCCCTCAGTCTCAGCTTCTCCCTTAGGCTTTCTCCTTGCAGACTTGCTGGGATACATACTGGAAACCAGTCCGTCCATTGGTATGTGTTATTAGCGAGTGCATGCACTGTGGGAGTTGGACCCCTTCGGTCTCCCAGCTAGAAGTTCCTACCTCCACCCCTGGGACTATTCAACCTTGTGCTAACCAGAGCTTTGCAGTTATTCAATAATAATAATAATAAACCCTTAAAAAGTGCTACTTCTTTTAAACTGCCAAACTCAAGGATTTGGAGTAAAAGCACAGCCACAATAGCTAAATTGGCATAATTTTAGAGGAAGGAACCTCCTGAGCTGCATGGATGAGACCATGTTGTAGAAGTACGTAAAATACAGTATATGGTACAGAACAGAGTGAAATCCATTGTGCCTCTGGCAGAAAGAAGAGAGGTCTCTGACCTATTGCCCTGCCCCAGAAAAGATCATGGACTGACCCTGACTGATGTCTGACCAGTTCAGAAACACTTTCAGTGATGGAGATCCCACTTTCCTAACAGCAGTCCTGCAGTCCCTCAATGCTACTTGTGTCTAAGGAAAAACTTCATTTTTTTGGGTTTCTTGGTTATGAATCAGCAACATGAAACTCTGCTGCTCTGTCTAAAAGCACTCCAGTAATTGCTGGCAATAGCCGGTTGCTGGGCCAGTGGATAAGCCAGGACAGTGGGACAGTACAACGACTACAATTTTTAGTAAATTAAATATGTATCTGATTCCCCATGCCATGATTACAGGAAATCATTAGTGATGCACAAATCCTAACTACATTGCAGGAGGCAGCAGATAAATGTGGCTATGCTATCATTTCCCTGCTGTGCTTCTGGTTGCAAATGGATTTCACAAACATTTGCTGTTTCTTGTTTATCCCTTTCAGTTTGGTGGATCTTGCTAGCGTGAGCAGGGGCAGAGGAGGTGGGGAGAGGCGATAGCTCATCGCACCTGGTGTGACTGAGCAATGGCTTCACGTTCTGCCGGCTGTAAAACACCCCAGCCTAAATCTCCCTCCTCAGATGACTTTTCTAGCAGAACAGTGCCATTACGGATGTGTCAGCTTGGATAAGGGAAAGTCCACGAGGCTGCTCGAAAGGAGAGCTTGTGTGACATATTAGGCCATCAACACATTCAGGACAGGGAATTGTCTTCAATCAGTCTTGGGTAATGTACTATATCTGAGCACACTTCTAAGACTAAGAGCTCATACACTGCTTGCAGTGACTAATCCCAGGTTAACGCATAACACATCTGCGTGCCGAGCCGGCTGAAGGGGCCGGCATTGAGGCGTTAGCCTGTTGCTTGGCAAAATCAGCTGCAATAATTTTGTGCTTTAGCTTCATGTCCTTGCTGTTTTGGGATGACTTCTTTGTATAGACAAACCCTTGTTTTTAACATGGATACATCATTTTCCTGGATGGCTGCGCCCCTTTCTCTGGCTAATGGGCAGGGAAGGAAGATCAGAAACAGGGCTGGAGGAGCTCTCTACCACTTAGCAACCCTCTGAGAGTGGTCCCAGGGTATATGCTTCAAGGCTTTTATATTAGTTTTCTTTGCTCTTTTAGTAGGCAGATTCTTGCATTATTGATTTGCTTCTGGCTCTTTATACATGGGTTCTTTATATATAGGGTCACGCAGCTGTAGTTTTAAAATAATGGAATAATTTTGCCTTTGCAATCATTTCATTAGCTTTCAGAGTCATGTTTGGGATGTGACAAGCCTCCTGCCGCCTATGTTGGTTTAGCTAATCGTTTTTCTGCTATAGGATAACTCAGAGGTCCTGGTCTCTAACGCAGCAGAAATAGGGTAATTTTTCTCCACTTGGTAGAAAGGAGGGCAGCTGCCTTTTCCCTGTCACTGGAAATATATTGCTTTGGGCACAGAGGGGAAACACTGGGAAGCTTCATGCTAGTGTGTCTTGCCCTGAATGTGGGAAAATAAGGAAGGAGATTTGGGACTCCATCATTGCCCTTGATTAGGAGAGCTCCAGTACCCAAGGCCCCATGATGCACAGTCCTGGACATCAGTCTTCACCAAGGATCGAGGGTCCTTGTTCCCCTTAAATTCCAGCTCTGGGAGCAACTACTGTGGTCTCCCACAGCAGCCCCAGCTACGTACAACAGAAGCGAACTGGAAAGGCGTGCAACCAGCTGCCGTGTCCTGGTTGCCCCAAGGGGAGCTGTGCCCGTAGAAGAGGAACCGTTGAGGAACCATTGACCTGGAGGAGAAGAGCTGCCAGTCCCTAACTCAGCATTTCCTTTTGAGGCCAGACACCCTGGTGCTTCTCCCAGAAGTGACACCTTCCAGGAGTGCATCAATTAATTTTGTCGGCATGGCATGGCGGCAAAACAGCGTTTCTGCACATATGGCATCCATACCGGCTTCCATTAAGTCCAGCCGAGGTTTTTGCTCCGGGCTTTCTGCCTTCGAGGTGCTCTTGCTCGTGTGCCATTGGGCAGGAATAGCTGCCCTGTGTCCTGGCACTTGGGATTTGTGTGTACAGTGGATGCTGCTTATTAAACCTTCACATCCATCAGATTCATCTGAATGTCAGCTGAAGAGAGATGTCAAGGGCTATGTTTTGGAAGGCTTGGGAGGATAGGGAAATGTTTTCCTACTGTTCAGTCTCTCCAGTCACCTCTTCTTTATGTCTTTAATCTACCTTGTTCTTCCCTAAAAACATGCAAACAAATAAACACAATGACAGCAGCTCTCTGAAAGTCCAGACATGCTGGAGTAATTTGCTTTTTTTTTTTTTTTTTTTTTTTACTTCATTATCCCTGTTATTTTTGTCTTTTAATGGTCCCAACAGGTTTTTGGGCTTGAGGATTGCCTTTGATTCAAAGCGTTATTTAGGTCTCCCCAGGAGCAGGGTAGGAGTACAGAGTGCATTGCTGTGGACCTGTGGCTTGTGGTCACCCCGTTGCCATTGCCCAGCCTCATTGGCATGTCCTGCAGCTCAGAGCGCACGACTGTGGCTGCAGCAGGAAGGTCAGCTCAGGTTTTACATGAAAACAAAAGAAATGCCCTACAGAAAGATCTTTTTTTGACATAATAGTAGTCTATACTTCCTAATTACCTTCTCCATTAACTCTCAATGGCTGATGCTTTCCTACTGCCTGGAGATGAAACTTTCTAAGGGGGGGATGTTTCTCATCCAGTGCTGCTTTCTGGGGGAAGTTCAGGGCTGGGCTTCCCGGGGAAGAGGTTCCCTGCTCTCCCACGAGTGATAGATGAAATGCTAAAGGCATGAATGCTTGCCATGTTTTCTTGCTTAAATAAAGCTTTGCCTGGGTGCTTGGGAGCAAAGCTGAATCTTCAGGTCCAGGGAATGCATTTCCCTTCTCTCTTAAAAAAGGTTGGATTAATCTTCAGTATATTCATTAAAGAAGTCCCCTCCAAAGGGTTTTCTTTCTTTCTGCCTTGCAGTGTTTGTACTAAGCAATTTTAAAGCAATGTCTTTGGCACCTGAGGACCTAGTACTTTGGACTGAGATGGCTGAATGTGAATCCTATCCAAAACCAGATGCAGACACTGGAGCTTTTCAACCTTCCTTTGCTCCACACCTGCATTCCTGAACACAAAACACGATGCGACATGCGTTGCCTCTGAGGGCTGAGATCTTGAATTTGTGTGTCTGTGGTGAAGCTCAGTAAGTCGCACAGCACTGAATGAGTCTGGCTCAAAAGCACAAAAATAGGGGCTCTGAACACTTGCAATAAGCTTGAAATTGTGCCAAGTCTTAAAATTACCTGTAGTGTGGTGGTCATGTTGGAACATTGTAGTATACGTGGACTCCACCTCTGTTTACTGGCTGCGTCTGCTACTGTAATATACACATTTAATAGCATGGTGAGCAACATTTTTATGTATTTGTATGTTTGTGAATGACTTATTGCAATGGTTTCCCAGGGTCCTCTCTGATTAGCAAACTTCTACATGCTCTTCTATTCTTTGAAAAAAGCTGCCTCATAGGTTTGAGAATTTCTGTGTGCTCATTTGTTATTTGAAAGAAACCACCAGCTACTTTTGATGAATAATTTTCCGCCTACTGGTTGGTAGCCTACCGCTCTTTTTGCATAGCTGCTAATTTGGTCTTTCAGGTACAGTACTGAATGCATCGGTCATGCGGTCCTGTTAGGAGGTGCAAAGGAGGCAAAGAAAAACCCCATTTTCCCTGAAATTCTGCACTATTGAGACTATACAGTTCATTCTGCTTCGGGACACATGAAAACTAAGTGCAGGTGCATCACTCATGAATTGCGTAGGTCTGGACACCCTGACACTGGGATGCAAAAATACAGGATAAAACCAGAATGCAATGGGAGAATAATTGTTGCATGTTTGCTTTGGAGCCTGCTGGAGCTGGGGAAGGTGGTCTTGCATGGTATGTAGCTGTGGGGCCCGCGGTTGTGGGGTGCATCCTGCCGCTGGTGCCTGGTGCTGCTTGACCGTGCAATCAAGATGTGGGGACCAGTGCCGGCCACAGCGCACTTGCTTGCAGTTCAAATTTGCCCAAATAATTAAGGCATCACTTAGGCCATTTTAATAAGCATGAGTATCCTGCAGCCGGTGGCTTGCGGGATGCTCGGCAGCAGCCCTCTCCACACTGCTGACAGTAATTCACCTTTGTCAAATCTCCAAACCTGCGCTCTTGGTGCTGAGCGACCTTTATTAAACAAACCGACCAGTTCAAGTACATAATTTAAAAGTTCTGTTCAAACATGATATTTTGATCCGATCTCAGTTTCCCTGTAAAATTAAGGATTTAATGCTCCCATTCCAGCTAAATGGACTTTACGGCGTTCAGGCTGAAAAGACTGCACGGTGGATTAGAAAGCCATTGTGAAAAGTGTCATTGAAAACCTGTAATTTTCCTGTCTCTCCCTCTTACTTCAATGATCCATTTTCATGCCAAATTTCAGGAGACAAATGCATTAGTTCAGCTGGGCTGGTAGGGCTTTGCTCTTGGTACGCATCTGCAGTCTTTGGGGCTCGGCACAAGAGCTTTAAGGTGGAAATGTGCAGTTGGGAAGCTGCAAACGGGAAAGTCATTGCCCAACATGTGATAAGTGCTTTTAAATATTAGGAATTTATGGCTATTATCAGATGAAGCGATGTTTTTTTTTTATGCTAACATGTCTAATTGCATATTACCCAAAGGCTTGCATAATTTATTTGAAGGTTTAACTGGCACTCACCATTCATCTTGTATGGCTCTAACAATCCACATGCTTTTGGCAGATCTTCCACTGTCTATAAAAAATATCTAATAATCCATTAACAAGTCAACTTGAAAGCCAGCCTGTGAGAATATTATTGAGTTCTTTCTTTATTACTAAATTTAATGTCATGAATACTCACCTTGCATAATATGATTTACTTTTCTTCTCTGCTCCTGCTGAATCTAACCATAAGACAACCATAACCTCAGGGCTGCGTTTGGGTGGTCACTCACTTGGCATGGTCGCTAAGAGATATATCAATTTATAGACACTTAAACTCAGATTAAAGACAAGTGGTCTGACTCCTGGTGCAGTAATTAAGGCTCCATATGGTGTCACTTTATAGCCCCGTTAGTTGTATTGTGATGTGGGTTTTCTATTGTTAGTGGGAAGCCCCACTGCTCGTCCCCCCATGTGTCCTGCAAGGGGGGAGACTCTGGTCTCTCTGGGATGATGTCTCCTTGGGCTATGTGGTCTTACCTGCATACCTGAGAGGGTTTAGAAAAGATTGGGAGTGTTTGTAAATTAGTAAAGGCTGGGATTTTTCCTAGGACCCACTCTAATAGCAGTGCACGTGGCCTGATCTCTGATAGATGTCAGCTTTTGACACTGTTAAAGTTGGAGAAAAGCCTTTTAGCGAGAGCTGGGGGGATTTCTGACCTATCAGTTTGAAAATATACGTAAGCAAATTTTGGTTGAAAAGTGGATGAAACTTTCAATTAACCAAAAAGCTGAGAAAAAATATTCACATTGCAAAGGAAAACCCAAGGCACAAGGCTGATCCCCCACCCCCGATTTCTTCTATTTCTGCATTCTCTGGTGACTCTGCTTTCTAATTTACCAGCAAAGGAAACGTTGGTCCCCCTGAGAGCCGATGCAGTCGGCGGTTGGTGCTGGTGTTCTTACAGACTCTCTGCTTCAAGCAGAGCATATTCACAACTGCACTGTGTCAGCTTCCCATTAATGAACTGGGAATATTTATGCCATGAGGATTAAGAAGGTGACAGTGATAAATAGCGCTGAAGATGAAAAATACTTGCAATTGCTAAGTAACCGCACTTTTCCGCACGTTGGCTGTAACCTCTGCAGAACCTGCTGCAGCAAGGTGGAGTTTTAAACTTTCGAAAGATGCTAATGCATCTTTGAAGACCATCCACCTCTGCCTACACTTCATTTTATCTTGCTTTTCCAAGAATAAAACCAACCCAGTGAGCACCCAGGTCTCGCTGCAGGCAGCGACGACCGACCCCCAGCACGCCTGGGCAGTGCTCCTCCTGCAAGCTGCCCCGCAAGTACAGCATCCCCCAGCTGGGAAATGGGTTTTTAGTCAAATTCTCTGGCATGCAGAATTTGCTAAACAGCTTGCTAAGTCATGACGGCTCACAGCTGGGTGAAAAAACAGGCTTTTTGGGAAATGTGACATGATCTTAAAGCCTTTCTCAGGTACGTTGCCTGACTGCTGCAGGAGTATCCTTTCCTCATTGCTTGAATTCATCTTAAAATTCAGGCTCTGGAGTGACTTTGCAAATAGGTTAGTGAAAAATCTATATGTTAGAATAATGCTGAGTATAATGAATGACTTCTTAATAGCTAGGAAATAAAGCTATAGCTAGCTAAATAAAGCTTTGTGGCTCTGGACTCTTGCCTTATTCTACACGGGCTTTTAAAATAAACCATAAATTCCTTGAGTTTTACTATTGAGATACTTAACTATTCAAGTAGGAAAACTGAAATATATATTGCATTGGAAGAAAATGAATGCCTGAGCCTTCTTTATAGTTGAAGCAAGGCTGACTATGGAAGGCTACATTTTCTGAAAAGGGGGAAAATATTAATTTGCTATTTAACCCAGCATCAAATGCATCATGAACAGTTTCTGATGGCCATTGCCATAATTTCTTTTCCACAAAGAGTGTCAGGCAGGCTTGAGAAATAGCCGAGCCCCTTCTCAAACTTTTATTCAGCCAGTGTTGTAAAATAACTTCAACCCCATGCGTCTCATAGTTTTACAGTACCTGGATTTAAAAATCACCATTTCTATTTTCAGGGACTACATTATATATGGTTTGATTTTGACGAAAGATATTCGCACGAGGCGAAGAATTATCCTCCTGTGACATTAATCTGTGCAAACTTCTCTGGCTGCTCCAAAAATGTCGGGAGGGCTTCCATGAGCTGTATTTATGGGGGAGTCTGGGACAACCTTGAGGATTACTGTGAGAGGTCCAGCTTGTTGGTGCAAGCTAGGATCAGTCCCATAACTCTGCTCTTGAAGAAAAGAGGTATGAGGCAAGGATTAGGGTCAGAATATTTAATCCCTGCCCATTCCCTTTTGGTGAAACTATTCAGCTTTTTTGGTATTGTTGTGTTTCTTTCCAAAGTGGGTTTCTTAATCCCTAGGTTCACAGTGAGCTGACATAAGGAGGGAAATGCAAAGGGAATTCAGATCTGATGTTTGAGTCTGGTTATGATTACAGGGCTTTTTTTTTTTTTTTTTCCTAGGATATACCAGAAAGAAATGTGCCTGATAATGATGTGAGCTGAACTTGCTCACTTTGGGGTATGGGAGAGGGTATGGTCCCTTGGGAACCCTGTGCATGAGCCAGTTTTAGTCTTTGGATTTGATTCAGGGTCACTGCAATTAGGGGAAGGCAGACATTTATTTCCTGGGATTTTGAACTGGTTAATAGATATGTTAATCTCCTTATAACATTCACATTTTATAGTTTTTTTAATATGAATTTTTTTCGGCTGAGGCATTGAGGGTAGGTTGCTGCAGGGACTCACATCTAGCTGGGCGTCAGCATTTATAAGGCAGTCCCTTGATGGTCATAGATTAGTGGACGTGACTTTTTTTTTCCTGTGGAAATTTGGACCAATCACTGTATTTTTGTTAGACTAAATTGTCCTGGTTTGGCAAAGAAGTGCACTGTGTTTCTCATATATATCCATCCATATATATATTTTCATGTGCCTGAGTGAGAGTCCTCAGTAATCAGACCAGCAGGGCCAGACCGAAGGCCATGCCACAGCTCAGGCATTAGCGAGATCCTGAGAAATAGGTCAAGAGGAAAAAATGAGAACATGCAGAGACATGTCATGCAGGAAGCTGGTCCCGAAACCGCACCGCAAGGTTAACGCGATGTTGCGTCCCGTTAATCCACGTTGAGCCAGAGCAGCATGGTGCGGCTTCGGAGGTTGCAGCCTTTTGGGGTGCCTCTGCATGAACCTCATTGCAGCCTCCAGAAGTATTCAAGTTTCTTTGCTGCATTGTGGTGGGTTGACCTTGGCTGGACACCAGATGCCCACCAAGCTGCTCTATCATTCCCCTCCTCGGCAGAACAGGGCGGGAGTAAATAAGATGGAAAAAACTCGTGGGTCAAGATAAAGGCAGTTTAATAAAGCAAAAGCAAAGGCCGCGCGGGGAAGCAAAGGAAAACAAAAGCTTTATTCTCTACTTCCCATCAGAAGGCGATGTCCAGCCAGGTCCTGGGAAGTAGGGCTTCAGTATGCGTAGCACTTGCTCCGGAAGACAAATGTCATAATAACAAATGCCCCCCCCCCCCTCCTTTTTCTTAGCTTTTATAGCTGAGCTGACATCACATGGTATGGAATATCTGTTTGGTCAGTTTGGGTCAGCTGTCCTGGCTCTGTCCCCTCCCCAGATCTTGCCCACCCCCAGCCTGCCGGTGAGGGGGGGATGTTGGAGAGACAGCCCTGATGCTGTGGGAGCACCGCTCAGCAGTGGCCACAACACCAGTAGGTTATCAACACCTTTCTGGGTACCAATACAGAGCACGGCACAGCACATGAGGGCTGCTATGGGGAGAATTAACTCCACCTCAGCCAGACCCACTACATGTGTGCAAGGGCTTCCCGGTGCCACTGTGAAGGGAAACAACACGGCAAAATGCAACGGTTTCATCAGTGAGGTTATTCACTTGATGGCATTTTATTGTAACTTCATGTCTAATGGTATTACTCCTTCATTTGGACAGGAGGGACATGGCATGTTCCAGTAGGTGGAAGCTGAAGTTAGATAAATTGAACCTGGCATTAGGAGGCAACGGTGAAAAAGTGGCAGTAATTAATCATATGGATCACTTTATAAGGGAAGTGGTAAATGCATTGTTACCTGAGCCTTAAAACCAAAAAGGGGCATATGCTGACTCTCTGAATGATGCAGTTTGGCCCAACTGCAGGTTGAGGGATTTGGCAGTATTTGTGTCCTCAGGGAAGAAATTTCCACACCTGGAAGATATTGGGGTGATGTTTGTGAGGCATCTGCCCTGGGCAGGGACTCTGGATGGGGTTTCTTGCTCTGTCTGTGTCCTGGGAGTCCATAAAAATTCTCAAAGCTGACAAATTCCCGCTGTTTTCTAACTCTTCTGTTGCAAACAGTGTGATTTCAAAATTACGTATTAGTTTAAGGGGGAAAAAAAATGAACGGAGCTCCCCAGTTCTCTCTTGTTCTCTTCTCAGAGCCAAATGCCCCAAGAACTGTTCAACAAGTCTGAGCTGTGAAAAAGTGGGTCACTGAGAAACTTCAAAAATCTGGTAACAGTTCTGAATTGTGCCTGTATTTGCTTGACCTGATTTTTCCTTATACATAAAACCGTTTAATTAAATGTATTTTGAGGGTCTGAGCTGCACAACTGCTGTTGTTATTTAATTGCCTCAAATAAACCCTCCTTTTGTGCGTTTTGCTAATGAGCGATTTGCTCTGTGGCACTTGCAGCTCCAGCAGACAACTCCGGCGAGCCGTTGGCTGGTAATATTTGCCTCTGATTTTTTTTTTTCATTGTTCCTCTCAAACTACTGTCACCAGGTGTATGGAGAACAGCCCAGATATATATGCACAGTGCCTGAAATCAGAGTTCCCAGCTGAACTATTGATGTGCATTAAGAGCTGTGTAAACAGCTTTCTGGGTTTTACACCAAGGTAAATATTAATCTTTTTGCATGAACTGATGATGGAAAAACCCAGGGTAAATAACAATATTAATAAACCTTAACAGTTTGAAGCAGCATGGTGGCAGGCAGCATGGTGCCAGGACTCCTTCCCCTCCCCTTTATGCTGGGGGTGATGCAGCTCTCCTGGATGCTGCCATGGGATTTTGGATGGGGGGCAGCTGTGGGTGGGCGGGAGGTTTGGGTATCACTTGGACATCCCTGCAGCCTGACGCAACTCTGATTACCCAGACTTCAGTGGGAACTGCAAATTTCCTGCATTAGCTGGACGCAAAGCTGTGGAAAGCGCTCGCAGTGGGATGGAGAAGGCTCCCTGGGTGATGCTGAGAGCCAGGAGAAGTGTTTTCCAGCAGCTTTGCCACAGGGGCACTTCTCCTCATCCCCTTGCCCAGTGGGTCCTCAGCATCCCCTGGGGTATGGAGGCACCACATCAATTCTCTGACTGATGTTTGCAGTAGACAATCCCCCTTCCCAGCTCAATCTCACCTTAAATGTCCCCTAGAAGAGAATGAGATAAGGTGATCTGGGCTGTTCTAAGGACCTCTTCCAACATGGCCAACTCCTAGTTCAATTGCCCATCATCAAAACTCGAAGTAGAAGCCTCATTAGAAATCAAAACACTACTTAACCTCATGTAGCGCATGCTGCAGATGGCAATGAGCTCCTGTGACTGGTTTGGTGAGAACTTGGACAGCATCGCTGTGATGGAAACCAGATTGAAAACTCATTGTACATCTTGGCAGGGAAGAAAGGTGGCTTGGTCATAGCTTTGCTGCTCCTTAAATAAGGGATATGTCCCTGACAAAGCTGGTGCGTCTGATGGCGATCTCTACATGGCAGGACAGGGCTTGTGCCACCTGAAAAGGGGACGCGGGGATGGCTATGAGGTTGGCTGGATGAACTGAACTGCCTGAGAAAATCCTGGATAAATTGCTCTATAATGCTCTGCTTCCACTGAGAGCTGGGTCAAATAATGGCTTCATTTAAAACCTAGATCAAACAATGACTTCGTCTGCTCAGGGCATGATAGTGAAATATGGGTTGTTTGGCTACATTGCTGTTAAATTCTTTACCTCATCAGTGTAAAAATATCCCTGAGCTCTTTCAAAAGTGCTTGTTTCCTCCCCCTGACACGTCCCTCCATTTAATTTTGGTGCGAAGCTGTGCCTGCTCTGTTGGGAATTCATTTCTGGGTCAATCCTTTCCAACCTTTCAGTGCATTAATCACGGTGTTGTAGCTTTGATTAAACTGCAAAGTGTTCTCTTCCTAATTTAGCTTTACAAATTAATAAGGGGATGACCAATTGCGCACAGTGTGGTGATGATTTGCTGCTGTCATTCTTGGGGGGACAGTAGAGTAACAGTAGCTCCCTGTTTCAAAAAGAGGTGGAAAAGGATGTGAAATCTGATAAACCCTGCCTGGCTGAAGAATTTGGGCTTGGAAACCACTTGCTGCAGCTCCAAAAAGTCCCTTATATGAGCTTTTGGGGTAAATTGTCTTTTCCTTAAGTGTGCATGGAGAGCATGACCCTGCACCTCCCTTGTCTGCTCTGCAAAGTGATTGATTTTAAATAGTGTTTCCTTGATACATGTATATTTTTACTTTAAAAGTACAGCAGTTCAAGTCTGTGGTCCAGGTTTAAAACAGAGGAGGATGTTTAACGAAGAAGCTAAAATACTGTTTCTTGGAACGTGGCAATAATGTCTGTGCATACAGAGCCCCATTCCAGGAGAGCCGTGAGAGAGGTGTGAGATTGAAGTAAAAATTAATAATGGCTGAACAACATTCATTTTACACTGATGTTGAGACTGGGAGCCCAGGAGGAAGGAGACATGGGCTTGACAGAAAGTTTCTGTCCGGATCAGCAGCTTTCCTTCCGAGTCAGTGCTGATCAGCCTGGTAAGATGCTCAAAAGGATGTCCTATGATTATATGACTGGAAACATTTTAATTAAGTGCTGCAGCCTGGGTTGCTAAGTGAATTTAAAATATATGTAAATAATTTCCCAAGCCTTGTGCACGCTGGGCAGAAATGAGGTATGCAGAACATGAAAACTTTGCTTGCTTTTTAGGATTAAAATGTTTCCACTTGCTTAAGTGAGAAACCTTTTTTTGCTGTTAACAACAGTGACTGAAGGTGAGCCAGAGCAGCTTCCTCATCGCTGGAACTTGATAACACAGGGGTATCAATCAGCCTTACCGAATTAGCATTTCACTGATAGTGATGCACAAAGCCTTTTAATGAGGACTTTCAAGTCTCCCAGCTCAGGGTTTCTGCCTGCCTGTTCCTTAGCAACACAGGGGATTGGCAGGCAGAAGGGTTTTGATGTATTCTTACATAAAGGATTTACAATGCTGGAAATTGCATGCAAAAATTAGGATAATTGTGTTTTATTGTTTTGGCACAAAGTTCAAAGATAAACAAACAACCTTTGGGCCCCCAGAAGCTTCCTGTTGTGTTCTTGTTCCTTCCTCTGTTCTCGCAGAGAAGTTATCCACCAAGTCTGGAGTTTAAATTAAATAGAGTTTTGTCTATTTTCTAGAAATTAACACATCAGAGCAGAAAAAGCAGTCCTCATTGATCTGCATTAGAAAGGAGAATTAACGAGCGGTGTGCCGAAATGCACAGAAAGACAACGCTCTGCAACGCTTTTGCAAAGCTGCAGCTCGTCGGTGGTGGCATCTTCCCAGCAAGCCGCAGCCCCTGGACCAGCCCTGCATCTTTCTCCAGGATGGTCCCTCTCCTCCCGCAGCTCTCGGGGTCCCTCACGGCTGGGGGAGCGGTGTGCGATGCCACCTCGCCGAAATCCTGCAATGAACCGTCTCCTCAGCCTCCAGGTTTCTGCCTCGCCGAATGCCTTTGGTGGTTTCCCTGTCTCTGGGCACAGATGGGGGTGCATCTGCCTCCTGGCTCCCCCAACCTGCTCAAATTTTAATGGCACTTATATTTTTGGGGTATGCAATATGCACTTGTTTGGGGTATGGCTGAGGCCATCCTTTGGGGCGAGTCAGTGCGAACTCTTAATTAAATGCTGGCTGAAAAGAGGATGATATTTTTTATCTGTCTTGCTCAACTTAGATGTCCATGTAAAGGAAAGCCCTGGGAATGGGACTGTGCCAGGTGTTGCCGTGGATGCCAGCACTTTTCCATCCTTCCCGTGTCCGCTTGGTCTCCTTTGCTCCTGCCCTGGCCCCTGCCCGCTGCTTGGTGGTGCCAACTATTAACACTGTGCATCAATCCTTCTCTTTCTGCTCTCCAGGCACTACCCTGAGCATGGGACTGCAGCTATTCCACCCCAAAAGCTGTTAGTGCCAGGGAGAGAGAGGATCAGCGTTGAGAAGACACCCTTCACCGGGGAGCACCCACGTCCTTTGCACGGGGTGCCTCCCTGAGCTCCTGCAATACACCAAAGCCTGCTGCAAAGCCAATGATGCCAATTAGGCTTTCCTTTAATGAGCTTTGGTGCGTGTTGCCTTCCCGCGTGGAGGAGATCTCTTCACGTCTCCCTGGTCTACGCCGTTAGTTGGGTGTGAGGCAGAGTGTGGTAGGGGCTGCTGGGCAGAGCTGCAGTGCCATCACCTATGTCTTGGCACGGTGGTGATGTCTGCAGCAGCCTGGAGAGGACTTTATTTATTATAAAGTTCCCATGCTTTACAGAAGTGAGGGTGGAAGTGCAAAGCATAGCAAATCACGGCCACTAAGCTTCTCATCCCTAGGATGTACACTGAATACCAGTTTTTGCCTCGGCACTGCACATCCATGCGTTTGCTGCTCAGCTGGAAATAGAAGTGCTTTTTCCTCCACTGGCCTGAGCACATGAGCCAGAGATGCTCCACTGAATCCCAAACCCAGTGCAAACTGTAGGAAACCCGCAGGGTTTGCTCCTGACATGGTTGCTTTATGCAATGTGTTCTGTATTTTAAGAGGGGCTGGCTGACCATGGGGCAGGTGCCTGCCCAGCTTTTGCTGCTGATGCAGGATCCGTGCAGGAACAGAGCTGCTGGTCCTCCTGGTCTCATCCCACCTTGCCTTGTGCAACAGCCCAAATTCTTCAATTAAAAAAAAAAAAACAACACTAAAACAGACCGAAGCAAGAACAACAAGAAAACCTCTGCAAACACTTCCTGGTAATTTTATAAGAGTTCAAACTTTGTTTTTTATTCTGTGCCTAGAGGAGGATGTCAATCCTGAAGCACCAGCAGAAGGCACTTGGTACCTGTTAACGCCACAGGTTATGCAGCCTTCATCCCGTCCCACTGCAACTGCTCACCCACTGGGGTGAGCTTCTCCCAAAGAGGCACTCATGCTCCTCTAGCACTTACTTGAAGCAGGTGATGCCCAGCTTATCTCTGCGCAGAATAATCTCCAATGCTAATTTAAAAGAATGCAGACTCATTTAGTTATTACAGCCTGTTTCCTGGGGGCATTTTAGCGTGCCCAGGCATGGGCGAACCGATCCACGCTGATAATTCCCCATTGCCCATATCAGTCCGGTCTGCACCATCAGGAGGTGCTTCTGCAGCCAATATTTAGCTCCCAAATACTCAGACCCTGTTGCCTGTTGCATCTCTGGCAGGCAGCACCCCACTCCCCGGGGGCAATGAACTCCTGGGGCTCCCCCCAGCCCCCCGTTTTGCACCGTGCCGTAGCAATCCCGTAAATAAGAAAGTGAGGTACCTGTTACCTGCTTCTGCCAGTGGGTTGTGCCACTCCACTGCGCTATGTGCCTGGCCAGAGCTGCAAACCCCATCGAGCTCTGGCTCGCGCCGCTCTCCGCTCTTTGCCGATCTACCTCAATTCTTCCCAGCGCCTGTCACCCGTGGGGAACTTGCATCTCTAACAGTCTCATTGTCCGAGTTAATGTTTCTAGGTGTCCAGTGCGGCAGTTTTATTTGGGCTGCTGAACCTGGGAAATAGAGGAGCTGGTATGACTTGGCTTATACGTAGCGACGTTTTGGCCCTGGGTGCGTGTCGGGACCCCCGCACGTCTGCTCAGAGCTGGTCGAGGCACCGTGTGTCTTAGGTGACAGCATGGGAGTAAGACACAGCGAGCAGGAGGAAATTGTCCCCGCTTTTCTCACCAGGTTTAAAATCCTGATGAGCTACACAGTAGAAATGAAAGCCTGTTGGTATGGTTTTTGTCTCCTCTGCCCTGGTGTAAATCTGGACCAGTTCTGCTGAAGTCAACGGAAATCTATTTGAGAGCCCTGAGGAAGATGTGATCATCCAATTTGTACTACCTACTTGAAACAGGAGCTGATGGATGCAGAAAATGCATTCCGGTGTCTTCCCACACAGGAGGGTAAAAAACAAAGAGGTGATGACCTGGGACACCAGCACTTTGCTCTAACTGGGTGTGCAGCAGACTGGGGACCCAAGCAGGCACCGGCTCTGCTCCCAGGGTCTCTGAGCAGCTCTGCCGCTCACTGCCCACGTTTGGGAGCAGGCTCTTGTCTTTAAGCTTTCTGAGGAGGGTGAAGAAGGGATCTGGCCCTTTCCCATGCTTGGGCCACCACAGCCCAGAAGCCTGTTACTGGTGCCAGTTACAGAGCTGCTCAGTACTGAGAGCACGGGAATCTGTAATATTTGCATTCTGTGGTGTTTTCTCGACACTTTTAGAAAACATCTTCTGCTTAACAATAGAGTCCTTTTGTTTCTTCTTCTTTCAGGGTATCAGCTCATTTGGATTTGAACACCGGGAAACTGTTGTTACGTGTCAGCCCACTTAGGCAGTGCCCCATCTTGTCCGGAATACTGATTATTAATACTTAATTTTTTTCCCCCACATTATAGAAACTTGAGTGAATTTTATAGGTGGTGTTTATTTTTTCTCAAAGGCTTTAGTAACTACTTTTTATTTAAAAAGAACAAAAGTTTGAAGAGCAATAGCAATTTAAATGTAAAAACTGTGAACTAGTCCCTGGTTTTATAGTCAATTAGCTTACTGAAATAGTGCGGCACATTATTGTGTGCAATATATGTATATATAAAAGGTTGATCACTGGAAGTGCTTGAAAGACGTGTCCTTGGAGGCCCTGGACTTTCTCCAGTGGTCTGGGGCAACACTGAAGATGTCCAGGCAACCTTCCCTGAGGACACAAGGGCTGCGGGAGAATCAGCTGCAAAACTGCTGAGCGTTAGTCCACGCACACAGCCCCGTGGGCTGCCATGCCCCCACCCTTCTGCTCATTTCTTCTTGCCCCTCTCTAAATACCACCACATTTTATTTATAAAGAGGGTCTCTGGAGCCAGCGAGCTCTTGCTCCGTGAAGATGTCGATATACCCCGGCACTGCAAAGGCTGAAATTTGGAAACCTGGCTGCGTGTTCTGCGTATTTGAAAGGAAAGCTGCATGTATTTTGTTTGATAAGGAACTGGATGGTACGCTATTTGCCATTTTTAATGCATCTAGATGAAACGCACTCTCTGACATTTCCTTCACTAAACTCAGTGGCTTAATATTCAGCAATCTACCCTTCATTATGTTAAATGCCTTTTAAAAAGTAACCAGAGCGTTATTCAGAGAAGGCCTACTGGCATACAAAATGGCTTCATCCCCATAAAAATGCAAATTAACTCTCTGGAAGTGTAGGTCTAGCGCGTTTGTATAGAAAATAAAAAAGGGCTTCGAACAGAGCCCAGAGGAACTCTGCTAACAACAAGATGTTCAGTGACATCAGCAGCCCGATACGTTACTGCAAAGATAATTTCTCAGCTCTTTCCCAAATTTTCATTTTTATTTTTAACCCTGAATTTCCAACAGAACCCAGGTGAGGAGACCCTGGTCTCCTGACAGGTGTCTGCTTTTCTGAGACCTTCATAAATGGTGCAATGCCATGGAAAATAAAGGGTTTTTTGCTGTCTTGGTCAGCCAAAAGTAGCTATACTGGCTGTAACACTCAGTGCTTATTTGTTCTTGATGTGATTATCATTTCTGGAATATGCGTATCCATTCCTAAAAGCAGGTGAGAAAAAAATCAAAGCATGTTGCAAGAACCTGACCATTTCCCAAGGATCTCACCTGGGAAAATAATGGCTTTGAAAGGCCAACATCAGAACACCCAGCTTGCATATTTTGCACAGCATTGCAGTGCTTTCCTTAGATGCAGTGCTGGCAAAACAGAGAACCGCGGTGAGACAGTTTTTCCAATTTCTGCCAAAATTAGACTTTTCCATTTATTTGGGGTGATTCGCTTATGTCAGATGTTCTTCACTGCAGAAACCTGGGTTTCCCATGGAGGAGAAGTTGAGGTAAATTTCAAAACCTCGTGATGCTCCAGAGTTTTCCCGCAGCGGTGGGATGTGGCTGCTCTGGGGGCTGTGCGAGGAGCCTGGAGTACTTTGGTCCTGCTGAGGTGGCTTGTAGATGTGGCACTTGATCAAATGCAGCATACTATGGAAATAATCACTGTATGAAAAATCACAGAGCTGCAGTTTCATTCATTTTATTCACTCCTGCTATTTTGCTTTTTTTCTTTTTTTCAGTGGGGTTTTTACTCCTTATTCATAGTGCATGGCCATGACCAGCCTTTTCCTATGGGTCTCTCCCTTCGCATGGTGTCACCATGCCACTGTCCCATCTGCTCCAAAGGCACATTCCCAGGGAACAGCGGACATCTAAATTTTGGGAACTTTTCTGCAGAGACACCATTGCCTCGGTTTGTTCATTTGTTGAATATGCCTATGTCCATTTACATACTTTATCTCATTGAAATAGAGGCACTATTCTGCTTCTGCTTCCTATGGACAGCAGGGTGTTCCCAACACTACAGCAAGAGGTAGGAGAAAGACACTAAAAGAAAATATTTTACTGTAATGGAGGTGCCCATCGCCTCGCTGAAACTGGTTTGTATTTGCACAGAGGACACCAAAGGACCCCAAGCACAGGAACTTTGTTACATTCAGCCCAGGTCACATTCACAACAGACTGTACCAGAAATTGTGTCTACAACTGTTGCGGAAAGTCACACTGTTGGCAAAATCTTTGGATCGTCTCTTCAGGCCATTGGCAGTAAATCAGCTCTTACGGTATTCTGCATAAACCTTCTCTTCCAGTGCTAGGAAAATTGTATTACCAGCGTGAGAGACTTGGGCAGGTTTGGCAACCTCAAGCCTACAGATGCCACTCCCAGCATTTAGAATCATAGAATAGAATCATAGAATCATTTAGGTTGGAAAAGACCTTCAAGATCATCGAGTCCAACCATCATCCATGCCCACTAAACCATTTATCCGTGTTGTGGATAGGCCCAGCATTCCTGTTGCTGCTTCCCATTTATAGCCTTTATTACCCTTTTTGGTGTAATTTCTGCTAATATTCAACATCCTATGCCAGGCTTTTCTCTCCAGTTGTAACTGTTTAACATACACACATAAACTTTTTGTTCTTGCTTATCTGTGCTTGGGCTCAGTCAGGCAGGAGTCACCATGCCAAGGTGTCTGCCACTGTAACTGTCTGGGCTACGTTCCAGTTTTGGATCGTATTTCTGGAAGCACTTTAAGAATCACACTATCCACAGAGGAGTTTCGCTGTGTCTTCACAGCCAGATTGTGCCCGGGGTTTTGAGGATCCACGGTCCTATCTCAATAGCTAATGTTGGGTCGCACTGATGCTCTGGTGCAGGTCCCTGGGTCTGGGACCAGGGTGCTGTGCAAAGACGGTGTGTGGCTCTCGGTGAGCGATTTCACGCTGCTGCTGTTGAACTTGTTCTTCTGCTCTTGTTCCAGCGGAGAGCCAAATGATGGTGATGAATTTTCTCACTGAGCTGTTGTCTTCGGAGCTCATTGACTAGGTTGTATAGTCATGGCGTTTCTGAAATATTTCATTTTCTTTTGTCTGTTTTTATTTGCTTGAAGCAGATATTGCTGGGGATTTCAAAGTACTTTTTAAGACGTTGGTTCATTTCAGTGGTGCTTGTTTTAGCTGGTTGAGTAGGATGGTACCGTATGTGGCCTCTGGCCTGATTCCCCCCCAGTGAGTCCTGGTGACACGAATGCAGAGGGCAGAAACAGCCCTTGGAGATGACCTGGGAGAGGAGGACTGGAGAGGAAGGTGTCAGGAGTGGGAATGTCCAAATTTCTTGTATTTACGATGTAGAACATGAAAATTCTCTCATGCTATTAGCCAGGATCCATCTGGAGCCTTCTATTTAGAGAACTGTTTTGTTCCAGTCTTTGCTCCCATTGCTCTTCATCAATGCCAGGTGAAAAATGTCCTTTTTTTTTTTGGATGTTCTTGAGATCCATGCATGTCTTAAAACTGCCCACTGCTTGTTTGACTTTCATCATAAATGAAACTGCACAGCAAGTCCTTGACCTATTATTTCAGTGCTTTTTTCTGATGTTTGGTTCAATGCCTTTTTCAGACCTTTCATAGTACAATAAGTAACAAAAAGCCCTAACACTCAGCAAGTTTCTGTGTCCGGTATCACAAGAGATAAAACTAATGTGTTCTGAAAGGTTAGATTGGGTATGTTTTTCCTGTATCCCTTCACAAAGGCAGTGTTGTTTTCTAAATATGTGTTTAATCCTGGCGCTGCATCTTTTGTTGTCTTCACATCTGCCCTTATCAACAGGAATGTACAACACAAACCCGGACCGAGAGCAGCCCATTGCAGGTTTTCTAACAGATGGAACAAACTTGTAGGTGCATCATTCTGAAATGTGTTTATTATTGAAAACAAACCGAATGAAGAAATTAAAATGCAACATGTAGTATCTGAAGCTGGACGTGCATTGGAGCTGTGGGGTGTAATGTGGTTCTGTCGTGGTTTAACCCCAGCCAGCCACTAAGCACCATGAAGCCGCTCACTCACGCCTCCCCCCTCCTAGTGGGATGAAGGAGAGAATCGAAAAAAAAGTAAAAGTCGTGGTTGAGATAAGAACGATTTAATAACTAAACTAAACGAAAATATAATACTAACAATAATAATAATATTATAATAATTAAAATCTATAATAATAATAATAATAATAATAATAATAGTAGTAGTAATGAAAAGGAATATAACAAAAAAATGCCAAACAAACAAAAAAAACACCCAAGAAAAGACAAGTGATGCACAATGACCGATGCTTGAGCAGCGATCCGTCCCTTCCGGCCAGCTCCCCCCAGTTTATATACTGAGCGTGATGTTCTATGGTATGGAATAGCCCTTTGGCTGGTTAGGGTCAGTGGTTAGCTCCCTCCCAGCTTCTCGTACACCTCCTTGCTGGCAGAGCATGGGAAACTGAAAAATCCTTAACTTGGGATAAGCGCTACTTAGCAACAACTAAAACATCTGTGTGTTATCAACGTTATTCTCACACTAAATCCAAAATACACTATACCAGTTACTAAGCAGAAAATTAACCCTATCCCAGCTGAAACCAGGACAGGTTCCCACACCCTGCTCTGTGGCGTTGCTGCTATTATTGGGGTCTCAGCCCCACTGAACCTCATGGGTGTATGCCTACACCCCGGCTACAGTGCATGGCAGAGGTACCTGAACTGACTTTAAGCACTCCAGTTCAGCACCTACAAATGTGCAAAATGTATAGAAACGTCTGTAATGATAAAAAAAATCCCCCACCCCATTTCTGAGAGGGGCACAGCCCACGCACAGCCCGTGGGTCGGCTGAGCAGCAGATGGGGGCTGCCAGCTCCCCCCTGCCTGCAGCAATGGGGCCATGGTGGAGGAGATGACACGGTTGTGTTGCACGGGAGAGGCTGATCCCAGAGGAAGTAAATCCATATAAAACCAGTCCTTATGAGGTATTCCCTTGTGCAATACTTGCTTACTCCAAACGTGTTATACCTGCGTTCTTGTACAGGTTAGCAGCTCCGTAGTTTTACAGCAGGAAGGAGGAAAAGTGCCAATGGCAAGACTAAGATAGAACAGTCCTTTTTGAGCTGTATGTTTATTAGTGCGTTGGGTGAGGTTGTCCCAGAGACAGCCTCGGGACAAAGACCTCATTGCATCTGGTGCTGTAGAGACCTGTGAGAAAGTCGAGCCTTGAAGAGCTTACGGCTCCTGCAAGCTCTGCTAGAAACTCGTCTCCGGGCACATTAAAGATGTAGTTAATCAGAACAGCTGAATTTCGCAGCAAGGTAGCATCTGTAAGGCCAGACGAGGTACAAATATTCATTCCAGCCCCATCAGTCATTAAGAGGGTGGGGAATTGCACCATAAGCCAAGAACAAAGTTCGTTGCATTGTCTTTACAAAACAGGAGCTTGATCTTTGTAGAAGAAATATGATCACAGCCTATCAAGTTTTTCCAAGATACTTTGAACAAAAAAATTGAGCAGGAAAACCTCTCAGGCCTTCATTTCTCAAAATATTAAAATTGTAATGTAAATTATCTTATGCCTGGAGCAAAAAACTTATAAAATGTCAGGATTGTCATGGTTTTAAATACAGAAGCAGTCAATCCTTTGTCAACTCATATTGGAATCTTAGTCATCCAGATAAATTGTTCCTTCACAGAGACACACACATATAGACACACACATAGGGCTTTTTTTAAAAAAAAATAATGAACCTGCACCTCAAAGGGTGTTGCAGATACCTGCAATTCCTGGCTTCTAGAAACATCCACAAAAGGAGTCAGCTAATATTTTCGGAGCAAATCCACCTGGGTGTGGGGAACTTATTTATGTAAAAAGATTTGACTGTATAAAATGATTTCTGCTACCGCATCCATTTATATTTTTGTCTTGGTGTAACTAATGGATACAGCAGCAGACCGTGATGGAGGAACATTAAAGAAGCGCAGACTGGCTTGATCCAAATAATAGATCTTTAAAAAAATCCAGTTGTGAGCAAATCTTTGAATACAAAACTTGTCTTGGGGTGGATTGTGATTCAAATGATGCATCCCGTGCAGACAAATAAAACATGTCCACCTCTTCCTGAAGAGGCGGCGGGCCCAGGCTCCAAGGCTCAGGTACAAGAAACAGCACCAGGGCATCCCTGGGCAGCTGGGCGCAATTTTGCCGACCATGAGCTGGCAGTAGTGGTCAGCATGAGGAGGGTTAATTTGGTGCTGCTGCAGCGAATAGTCATTTACTGCATCCCAAGAAAAAACAGGGAAAATGGGATGAGCCATGTCTGGGTACAGCTGGAATGGTGGTTGCTGAGGGTTAGCCCTGGGATAGCTCAAAGGTGTTTTCCACTTCAGCCTGTGCCTGGAAAAGCAGTAGCTCTCAGAGGGGATTTTTAAATGGCTGTATTTAATTTAATGTAGATTTGCAGTCTACAAATACTTTATTCCTGCTGATAGAGAGTTTTCCTAGGATCTGATTCGTGAGTGTGCAGATTTATCAGAGGTAAAAGCATCCCTTACACTTAGCAGGAGATAGTTTGCAGTTTGTTCATCATGTTTGTGGGTCATTTTTGGGGACTAAATATCTGCTCAAGTCTAAAATGAAGATGTGTACAAACAACTTAGTGTGCACACAAGAGTCAGTCCTTCCTGGGTACACAATGCCTGGGCTCAGTAAGTGTGGGAGGAGAAATTTTTCTGAACTATAATTTTGCAGGATGCTTTTTATAGCTCTGTTGGAAGTTAAGGCAAAGGTGGATGAGGTCACTGGGACTCTTAAGCAGTGGCTGTCTGGTAAGGACACAGAAATGATGCAATTCATGTCAAACAAAAAATTGAGTGGAGGGTGGCTTATATCTCATCATCTAGATGAAGGCTACTTTGATGTTTTGGCTGTGGGATCTCCAACAAGAGGTGGTGAAAAGACATGTGCAAAGGTGGTTCCTTCCAGCTTACTGTTGTACCAACAACTGTGGATGCATATACAAAAAACATTACTAGGAACCCTGATCATGTTGCTTATATGGTGCATACTGGTTTACAGCTGGATTAAATCAAATTCACATACAGCATAAGCAGCTCCTTGTCCCTGACCTCTTGGCCAGGCTTCCAGTTTCAAGACAAGGGGCATTCCTGCAATGTACAGGATGGTTTTTCTTGCTTGTGCTCAGCTTCTCATTTTATTGGGTTTTTGCTTCCAAACTGCAATATCTTTACCATCTAACTGACCACATGTAAATGTTTTTGTTGTGTAGGGATCCAAATAAAGCTGGTTTATATTTACTCTTCTCTTTAACTTCTCCTCTGATAAAATTTTACATCCTGAGCTCCTTGTCTTTTGTTTGGCAGCATACCTATCACAGCAGTGTTTGGCATTGTTTTGTACCTATTTGTTTACAGTATCCTATCCACAGTAATCAAGGGTCTAATTTAATCTACCTTTCTATGTGTTGCTGATTAAAAGGGAGCATAAGAGAGACTGCAGCACGTGACCTCATTTATGCAAAATGGAGTCTGTAGCACAAAATGGTGTTAATTCAGGCATACTCAAGCCAAACTACATCGATATTTTCTTGTGGATCTCAGGCATCTCAGATAGATGTAGTTGTCTTCTGAGGTGTGTATCTCACACTGTTGACCATGGAAGAAGCTGAGACAACTGGTTTAGTTTAAAAGTCTACCTTGAAATGTCTAAGGTATCACAAAATCAATCCCATCCTTACACTGCAAGTGTTTCAGCAGCGGGTCACGTCCCAGCATCGTTTGGTAGTGCCCAAGGCAGCTCCAGGTCCAGGGGGCCAGTCCCAGAGCAAACGCAACCCAAACCATCCTCCCACGGTGCCTGCTCTGTCGACACAGGTAGTTCAAACCTTCAAAGCTGCTACGTAAATCTGCCCCTTACCGAAGCCCTGTGTGCAATGACAACATAAATCACTCGAGGTTTTCTAAGCCGGATGATCCCGAGCAGGGCAGCGCTGACCTGTGCTCAACGCGTCATTTGCTAGCCTGTGTTGATGCATTATTGAGCCAGTCATAATTATTGTGTCAAAGAAAGCCAATTTGTACTTGGGCAGATTGACATCTGGTTTGAGGTGGCAGCAGCCTTTCCTTCAGTAATTGAAATGATTGTTCTTAGTGTGCATTGTCAGAAAATGACATTCTTGCTGATATCACTGAAGTGACTTATATTCACTCTGGAGCTAAACAGATATTGTCAGGTCCGAGCTGACGAGTCATTTTCTTCTTTCAGGAAGAAATCTCATTACCTCCAGTGATAACAGATGGTAGCCCCAGCGGTTTTGGAGGGCTGCTCCGGGGTGAGGGTGTTGTGCCGCATACCCGAGTGGTGCTAAGGAAGGAGGTGAAGAGGTCGGGGCCGGGCAGAGGTAAGTCTAAACCCTTTCCTTGCAGGCAGGAGGCAGATCAAAAGTGACTTAAGGGGTCCTGAGCACAAATAACCCACTGGAGGACTTGAGGGTAGAACAGATCTGTCCCCTTGAATCCAGTCCTGCTCTCTAACTGGGTGTGGGTGCAAACTGGAGAGCAAGGTGAAGGCTGTTTTGCTGCCCCAAGTTGGCGGCTTTGCCTCTTTCTGCATGTGGGCACCCAAGGAGCTCATCTTCCCTCACCTGCAGCTCCATTGCTCTCTGTGAGCCCCATTCGGAGGGAGACTTTCCCTGGTTTGTGCACCCAGTGCCCTTGTCACTTCCGAAGTCATTAGGGAGGATCCCAGGAAAGGCCATGGCATGGTGCGACCACGACCACATCCTCGTACACCACCTGTCCTTCTCAGTTCATCCTTTATCAGATTTTACTGACGAAGCAGCAACGTGGAAGAATGGACGTAAGGTCTACAGTCAAAGCCCCCGTCTAAGATTGCATTTCCCTCCACCTAGCAATCAGAATATTTTAGGCTCAGTCTCTCGAGGAGGAAATTTGGAAAAATGTCAGACTCTTCTAATTACAATCAAGCTACTATTTAAGGAATATTTTCTTTTGTGAATTGCTCACAAGATTTTGTTGAAATGTCTATCAGAAATTGTTCTTTTTTTATTTCTCCAATAGATTTGTTGTTTGTGTGCTTTTTCTCTTAAAAGAATATTCCCCCCCCCCCCCCCCCAAATAAATCAGTCTGTTTGCAAAGTTTGTGAAATGGAAAGAATTTAAGAATTTTAATTCTTTCCTGATACATTTATGACCATGTAATGATGGAGAAAACAGCAGTTCCAGTGACTCTTTCATCACACGGTGAAGTCAGACTCCAAGGGTTGAAATGGATATTGCTGAACACAGTGCATGCTTTTGAGTTTTCTCAGAGCATCCAAAGCACAGAGAATTACTTTAAATTGTACCCAGCCTACTTGTCCCTAATGCAGTGTTCCTAGATATTTGCACTCCTTTTTTTAACACTGAGCATCAGTCTAGTTTTAAGGAGAAGTATGCTGGATTGTTGCAACTGGTGTTGTCAAGGCTAGTAAAAAAAAAAATCAGCTAGATTATAATAAAAAAAAAGCGGTTTCCTTTTTGCTTTAATTAGACTCACCTCCAGGTTTTTATGCCTAAGTTAGCTGTGCATCTTCCTGCCATTGTCAGGAACATCGAGAGGACTCTGCCTTTCTTTTATAAAGTTGGACACATTAACTATATAAATGTAAGATACTGGAATGATCCCCTTTTCTCAGTATGGGTAAGTACTGACATATTTGCACCAAAGAGTTGGTGAGTGTTAAAAGTTCATTATTGGCTCAGTCTTCACTGGCAACCTTTCTTCCCACACCTCTCGAGTGGATGGACTGCAAGACAGGACTAGGGGAGCAAAGTCACTCCCACTGTAAGAGAAGATCAGGTTCATGACCACCTGAGGAACCTGAACATACCTAAGTCTATGGGACCTGATGAGATGTATGAGATGATGAGTGCTGAGGGAATTAGCTGATGTAGTTGTCAAGCCACTCTCCATGATATTTGAAAAGTCATGGCAGTCAGGTGAAGTCTCCGGTGACTGGAAAAAGGGAAACATTGCACCCATTTTTAAAAAGGGTAGAAAGGAGGACTCTGGGAACTACCAACCTGTCAGCCTCACCGCCGTGCCTGGGAAGATCATGGAACAAATCCTCCTAGAAACTCTGCTAAGGCACATGGAAGACAGGGAGGTGATTCGAGACAGCCAGCATGGCTTCACCAAGGGCAAGTCCTGCCTGTCCAACCTAGTGGCCTTCTATGATGGAGTGACTACACCAGTGGACAGGGGAAGAGCCACAGGTGTTGTCTATCTGGACTTCTGTAACACCTTTGACACAGTCCTCCACAACATCCTTCTCCCTAAATTGGAGAGATATGGATTTGATGGATGGACTGTTCGGTGGATGAGGAATCAGTTGGATGGTCACATCCAGAGGGTAGTGGTCAATGGTTCAATGTCCAGATGGAGATCAGTGAGGAGTGGTGTCCGTCAGGGCTCTGTATTGGGACCAGTACTCTTTAATATCTTCATCAATGACATAGACAGTGGGATTGAGTGCACCCTCAGCAAGTTTGCAGACAACACCAAGCTGAGTAGTGTGGTTGACATGCCTGAGGGACGGGATGACATCCAGAGGGACCTGGACAAGCTCAAGAAGTGGACCCATGTGAACTTCATGAGGTTCAACAAGGCCAAGTGCAAGTTCCTGCACCTGGGTCAGGGCAACCCCTGGTATCAATACAAGCTGGGTAGTGAAGGGATTGAGAACAGCTGTGAGGAGAAGGACTTGGGAGTACTGGTGGATGAAAAGCTGGACATGACCTGGCAACGTGTGCTTACAGCCCAGAAGGTCAACCATATCCTGGGCTGCATCAAAGGAAGCATGACCAGCAGGTCAAGATTCTCCCCCTCTGCTCCACTCTGCTGAGACCCCACCTGCAGTACTGTGTTCAGCTCTGGGGTCCTCAGCAGAGGAAAGACACAGACCTGTTGGAGCGGGTCCAGAGGAGGGCCACGAAGATGATCCACGGGCTGGAGCACCTCTCCTATGAGGACAGGCTGGGAGAGTTGGCGTTGTTCAGCCTGGAGAGTAGAAGGCTCCGGGAAGACGTTATTGTGGCCTTTGGGTACTTAAAGGGGGCTTATAAGAAAGATGGGGACAGACTTTTTAGTAGGGCTTGTAGCGATAGGACAAGGGGTAATGGTTTTAAACTAAAAGAGGGTAGATTCAGAGTAGGTGTAAGGAAGAAATTTTTTACGCTGAGGGTGGTGAAACACTGGCCCAGGCTTCCCAGAGAGGTGGTAGATGCCCCATCCCTGGAAACGTTCAAGGTCAGATTGGACGGGGCTCTGAGCAACCTGGTCTCCTTGAAGATGTCCCTGCTCATGGCAGGGGGGTTGGACGAGATGACCTTTAAAGGTCCCTTCCAACCAAAACTATTCTGTGATTCTATGACACTCTCTGTATTTTGTCTAAAATATCAAAGGTTATTCTTAAACACACCATTGAAAGGACAGAAAAAAATCTCAGACAGGACAAAATAATAAAAATAGAACAATAATCTGCACAAGATTCATAGTTTAACAAATTTAAAGGAGGCAACTTGTCAGATACTGCCAGTTGCTATTGAGCCAATATCTATATTTCATTAGTTATTATTAAATATTAGAGAAGAAAGTCAAGAATGGGGAGAGAGTGACACAATTTTCCACCGATGATGATGTAAATGCATCAAGCATCAAAATACAGACAACAACAGAGTTGCTCGTATGCTGAATTGTGTAATGTAAACCCAGCAAAATAATATATGAGGATGTGGCTGGTAAGAGTGAAGGGGCTATAAGGTGCAGAGAGCTTTCAGTATCATTACCAGCTTTCTCACTTGAGAAGCAATAAATCCAGGAATAATGCTTTTTTGGGTTGAACTACTTACACTTCTTCACCATTTTCTCTCCTCTGAGACTGTCTTTGGGTATAACAGGGAATTAAGCATGTGAAAGCAGGGAAAAGTGCATCATCAAAGTGCAAAAATCATGTTTAGCACTTCAGTAAGGAAAGAGCAGCCTGTAAGGAGAGAAAATGATGGTGAATAAGCTTGTGGAATAAACCAGTTATGTGCCATGTCCTGAGCAGACTCAAAGTGTGGGCTGCTTGCTTTAGAAGCTGATATGCCTTTTTTTTGATTATTAATTCATATTCTTTTACCTGGCACACCGCACAGAGAAAAGGACACATGGGAGAAATATATATTCTTGTGGTAAAAGACCAAAAAAGAAACAGAAGTGCTATTACTCCAGTTTCTTGATACCTATAGATGATTGTGAGCAAAGGATATGAAATAGCACCCACGTGAATATGCCCATATGGACATGTATTTGATGCTACCAGGGAAAACGTCCTAAACGGCTTTTGTGCCTAAAACACAGGTGCATAATGGCTCTGAATCAGCCTGCTGAGAAAGTATAAATTGGTTTCAGGCCTTTCCTATCTGATAGGAGCTTGTTGTGGCTTTGGTGTGCTCTGCATGAGGTGCAGGTATGGGTTCCCCAGCTGTCCTGCTTTGCACCGTTGAGGGGCCCGAGGACTCGGTGCTAGCTGCGTGGGTGTGCTTCCTCACCAGGGTAGGTTGTCTGAGCCTGGTGGCTGCCAGGAGGGGGAAATTAGGCATCTTTCTGGAGCAAGCGATATCTGTACAGGTTTTGCTGCATCTTGGGAAGCTACAGAAGGTGCTGGGAACCAAACCTACAAGCAAGGATCTCCCCTACAGAGACACACGGTAGGAAAACATGGACTTATAAACCTTTTGTATTTCTGTTGTGGTTGAGCCAGTTGCTTAGTGCTTCTTTGCTTTAAGTGTTACCTATCCTCACTAATATTCCAATGAACCCACTTTTAATTTTGGGATTCCTTATAAAGAGAAGTTCCAGGTGCCTGATTCAAAGCTGCGGTGGTCCTGAAGTGCTGCTGTAGGTGTCTGTGGGCTCTGTGCAGAGCTGTTTGATGCTGTGCTGATCAAAGTGGGATGCAGGCGTTAAACCCTACATCACTTGGTGGTACCTCTGCGCTGCATGGGCTGGTGCAAACCCGAGCCTTTGGGTGTTGCTCTGTCCTTGCAGAAAGGACAAAAGGCCTCATCCGTGACCGTGTTTTAATTGTGGTTGCCAAGTCATGTTTTCCTTGAGCTGTTGTGTAATTTCAGGGCTTTGAACACAGATCAGAGTCTGATTGTTTTAATAATTTTATTTATTATATTTCCTTAAATGCATTAGTCTATGGATCATGATGTGTTATGGCTGTATATTGCAATAGCTTCTTTATTGGGAATTGCTTGAACTTGTTTTTGCAAGTTGTCTGAAGGCTTCTTTTTAAGTGTTGCTTCAAGTGGAAGTACAAGCTATCAATGTACAGGTTAAACATGGACAAATGTTGAATATGCTGTATCTTGTGAAAAAAGATTTGATATGCACATTCAAGAGGATCTATTTTTCTAGTATATGCATTTTATGCCCTCTTGCAACGGAGGTCTACAGTAACAGACTTGAATAAGAACATAGAATGTCTGGCCAGACATATCTCAGCAATTTTCTCAACATTGCTGTTTATCTGAGGACAAGATAAAGTTAGAGTTTCAATTCCTATGTGAACTTTCTGTATCTCTTTAACTATAGCTTTTTAAGATTTTGGAAATTGCCCAAAACCAAAGCTCCCTCATACGGTGGGAGCTCCCCTTTTACTGGGAAGTACTGCTCATTTTCAGCACTTCTTTGGCCACCAGAGCCCATGCCTTGACCAGCTATGAACATGTTCTGTGTTTTGTTTTTGTTAGTGATGATTCCTGCCTCGTCCCCCTTTATTTCTTTTCATCTTGCCAGTCCCAAAGCTCTTGATAAAGGACATCAAGCAAGGCATATGGATGACAGGGAGGTGATTAGAGACAGCTGACATGGCTTTACATGGTAATGGTAAATCTGGTGGCTTACTACAATAGAGTGACTGTGTTGGTGGATAAAGGAAGAGCAACTGATGTCATCTATCTTGACTTCTGTAAGGCCTTTGACATGGCCCCGTACAACATTCTTGTTGCTAAAATTGGAGATATTGTGAGAGACTAAAAGAGTTAATGTCTCAAACATTGTGGTGGGGCAAGTTTTGCGTAAGGACTAACTCTGCATAACAAGGAACTCGGCCTAGCAAGGAACCCCGGGTAAAAAGAAGCCCATCAGCAACAGGGAGGGGGGGTGCAGGAGGGTGCGCAGCTCCCTCTTCTGATAACGCTGTTCTGATATGCTGAGCAGGACAGCTCACCATGCAGGGAGGGGGAAGTTACTCCCCAAACGAGCCCCAAGCCCAAAGGCTCACAAACCACTCATGATGCCTAATTAGCCTAATGCCCACCTGAAGGAAGGGCAAGGATGATAAAAGGACACAAACTGAAGCCCCAAATGCGCAAGCCCACCAGAACCGGAGCCCTTGGCTGACTGGACCAATGCTGGACCCAGGACTGGTGACATCTTTCTCTTTTCTCTCTCTCTTTTCCACATAATTTGTACACCTCGTTCCTTTAGACATAAACCGTTGACCAAATCTGGGACTAGGAGCAGATCTAGCTGCCCCGTGGCTCCTCTCTGAGGAGTCTAGAAAGCAAGGGGGGTCTGCTCTGAACCTCCTGACCCAACAGGAGGGATCTCCTTATTGTCTTCCCTGAACTGATCCCCAAATAAGCAAGGCCTGTAGTATATATTTGGTGATATATTGTTAGCACATGTTACAAGTTTACTGACATAGTTTCATGCCAGTTTTTGTGGTGAGCATGCCAATTCTTGTTATGAGTGAATAAAAATTGAGTTTTGTGAGTTAAAGGATCCCTGGTGGAGTTTCACCTTAATCCTGACCTGGGAATCAGCAAACCTGAGTCATTGTCCTGAGAAATTGAGACTTGACAGATATGGATGGACTATTTGATGGATAAGGAATTATCTTGATAGCCACATCCAAAGGGTTGCAGTCAATGTCTCAGTCTCCAAATGGAGATCAGTATCAAGTGATGTCCCTCACAGGTCCATACTGGGACAGGTACTGTTCAATATCTTTATTACTGTCATAGTTGGATTGAGTGCAAGGCTGCAGATGACACCAAGCCATGTGGTGCTGTCAACACGCTGGAGGGAAGGGACGCCATCCAGAGGGACCTTCACAGGCTTGAGAAGTGGGCCTGTGCGAACCTCATGAAGTTCAACGAGGCCAAGTGCGAGGTCCTGCCCATGGGTCAGGGCAGTTACCAGTATCAGTACAGACTTGGGGATGAATGGATTGAGGGCAGCCCTGCAGAGAAGGACTTGGGGATACTGATGGATGAAAAATTGAATATGAGCTGGCAATGTGTGCTTCCAGCCCAGAAAGACAATCATATCCTGGGTTGATTCTGTGATCAGTTTTACTCTTCCTACTTGCAGTTGGGAAGACCTAGGCAGAGTGTTTGAACATCATTAGCAGCCCCCAAAATTTCCTTGCTGCCAGAATAAAGATACAAGGGTTTGATTTCTGGTTTAATGCAATCCCATGTAAAATATTCTCAAAACCAATCCCTCAGTTTCAGTCGCAAATGCATTATACAGAACAGCAAGAACAAAAGATGGCTGTCAGTAACATTTCTTGCCAAGTTGCACTTGTATCTGAAGAGTAGATTTTTTCTTTTGTATTGTTTGTCAGACTGATTCCATCTCCTGTGGCTAAGGGCAAATGTGTTCCCCTCAGGTGGGACTCACTGGGCCATCCAGGAAGGATGCTGGACAGTCCTGGGTGATGGTGAATTGTGGAGATGGACTGATGATTCGCAGAGAGGCATCTACTGCGGCTGGGTTGTTTTGCTGGGCTAACACTGGATATACTACTGGATAACGAGAGGAAGGCGCATTAGAGAGATGGTGATAGCAAAGGGTGGAGGGAAGTTTAGAGGAACCTACACAAAATGTTCTGTAGTTAGGTCTGCAGGGAAGGTATTTGCTTACAAAAATACCTTCAAAAACCAAGCAAAACTTCTGTGACAGAGCAAAGGGCAGAGCAGAGCTTGGTCACCACAACCCTAAACCAGCATAGGTGATGGGGCGAATGCTGTCTGTGGGTCTTCACCTCAAAAATTGGTTGAATTAAGTATTTTTTGTACAGCTTGGTTGCAGAGGCGAGTCTGCGTCAGCGTACCTGGGAGAGGGTGGCAAAATAGCTTTTCTTGGTCTGAGATTTGAAGCACACATCTCTCGTACTAATTCCTGTTTCTGACAGGTATGGCTCCAGAAATACCCTTATCACGTGGTTTTCCCTGTACTTGAGATTACCTTCTTGTTTGGCTGGATAAGATTTGAGTCTATAAGTGTGAGATTATAAAATCGCTTGGCCTTGGAGATATTTCCTAGCCAGAGTCAGCAGCTTACTCAAATCCTCTTTCGAGATCGGCTGTAACTACTTTCCCTCCACTCCACCCACTCCATGATGGGTATTTGTGTGAGTCTTTATTTTGTGTATGATAACAACCTTGCTGCACAAAACCCCAGTGTTTTATCAGCTGTGCTTCTCAAATGGATGCTTTCTTTATGAAGGCTTCAGTATTTTGTGGGAGATATGAAGTGGTTTTTTTTCTTTTTTTTTTCTTTTTTTTTTTGTTTTCTTCCCACATCAAAGGTCTGGTAATTCAGCAGATCACCATCAGCAGCAGGCTGCTCTATTATACATGACATCCTCCTATGCTCACAGCGTGCTCTCTTCACAAGTACTCTTCAATCCTACGAAACAAGAGCACTCATCACTTTCTAAAGCGGACCCTTAATCTTGCATCAGATACTCTTTTGAAATAGTTGTGTGCTGTATCTGGCTGTGATTTGATGTATGGGGGCTATATTTCTTTATTGTACGTTGCATATTTAATAAGCTGAGTAGCTCTCAGGCTCAGCAAAATGGCTTCAGCATCCTTGCGCCTCGGCACTATCGCTTTGAATACGTTTTGGAGGAAGGATGGGATAATTTGGTGTTTTGTGACTGCTTTGGGTTTGTAGATAATTCTGCTGTCTTCCAGATGCTTTCTCCCACCCTGTCTCACCTTTGCAGATGTTGATCTAACCCGTCAAGAGTCATCACTAAACAAATATCTGGATTGTACCGGAATCATCTGAGGTGTGGGTGTTTCATGCCAAACCCAAGACACAGCTGTGGCTATAAGGGTTTCTACCAGTTTTACATGGCTGATTCATGAGGGTTAATAATTTTTGATTATTAGAGTCCCAGACTGAAGCTGTGCGGAGAGCAGAGGTTCAGCTTTGTGAAAGGTTTCTGGAGGGGAGTGGGAATTTTGAAATTTGGCTGCTTTGTCAATAGAAGCTAAAATGGAAAAACTAAAAGACTTTACAGAACTGGAAGAGTAACAATTTATCAGTGAAAAATATTTGTTTTATGGTATGTCTTTTATCACTGATCCATTTTTCAAATGTCTTATTATGAAAAGTTTATTTTATATATGCCACTTAAAAATGAGAAATCAGAAGATGGGAAACTGATTCTTTTGAAGGTGATATTTTGGGTTTGTCTTTTGTAGAGCAAAATGCAGTTAACACTGGACTGATTCTGTCTTTGTAGAAAAAGCATTTTCTGCTAGAAAAAGGCTTCAGCAGAACTTTCTGCCCAGCAATGCATCTGAGGGTCAGATCCGTCTCCAAGGGAGGAGGCTGATGGCAGGGCTGGCTGGACCACAGCTGGGCATGTCACTGGAGCCAGCTGTGTTCGTACCCAGCAGCACAGCTGGTGCATTTTGCAGTGCTCTGCAGAAATGCTGCTGACCATTGAGATTGGATGATGTGCTTTAGGCAGGTGTTGTTCCCAGGCTGAACAGTTCTGCCTTTGTCCTAGGTATGTGACAGTGGCTCTTGCTCTGCCCGTGCTGGTCCCAGAGCTGCTCAAGGGCTGTCTGCCCCCCAAAGCTTTGGGAAAAGTTTCTTGCACATCACTGCATCTTCTGTTTTGCAAAGAAATTGGCTCAGAAGGCGTGTGGTGAAACCCCAACAGAGCTGGAGGTAGAGCTAGCTTTGAGAAGCAAAGTCTAGGTTGCAAGCTTTGAAGAGAAACAAAAAGTAGATCACGTGGTAGTAAGTTAATTAGGCGTAGCACTCCCCGAGTATATCTGTACCCTGTCGATGGCATTGACTATATGATGCCATCAACAATTTCAGTTTTTCAATACTGAAATGAACTGGCACTGGCTAGAAAGGACTGAGCTGCACTGCCGTCATTGGAGAAGCATACTGAGAGAGCAGAGTGGACAATAAATTATACTAGTCCACTTCCACTAGCGGCTGTGCACTATTAAGCTGCTAATTTTAGTCCAACTTGATAAGAGGACAGTGGTGCTGACTGCTGCGTTCCTGGGTTTCAGACTAAAGTACTTTCCATTAACAAAGATGAGGATATATTGACTTGAACTGGAAGAATAAGTGTCTCCTGCTCATTTAATTGGCTCCTTACGCTCCCCTTCTGGTGAGCTCCTCTGCATTAGAGATTAGTGTCTCTACTTGATTCCTTATAACTTCCTAATTCCTAAAGAATGCATGGTCACCCTAACTGCAATGTATAGAGGAACATCTTTTTTTTTCCATAGATGCAGCTAGACCATCAGACAGTATTTTGCACGCAGTCTTGTAGTGATGATCTCTAATTATAGCCATACTCAGCTGTAAAAATGGGTGTTTTGCTTTGTTCCATTGGAGAAGGAACTTAATTACAGAGACATGAATGTTGTGCTCACAAGTGCCAGCCTGTCCTACATGACAATAAGAGATTCATTAGGAAAGCTGCTTTGTGGTACAGGCAACATTCCCTCTCCTCTGCCTGTGTATTAAGTCATTGAGCAACATAAATGTTAAACTATTATGAAAATCAAAACTTAGAAATTGACTCCAGTTTCACATGCAAGGATGGCTCAAAATGAAGAAAACAAGCTCACTCTTGGCAGGCTTATAATATGATACGCACTCTTTGTCAACTCATTTAATATGTGATTATGATTATCAGCTCTAATAATAATGACCAAATAAGCAATTAACGAGGCTGAGCTTGGCATGGGCTTAAGACAGAAATGCTATGTAAGTAATCTGAGTCTTTAAAATGACAATTGTTTCACTCTAATTTCTCTTCAATAGTAGTTAAATGAAGTGCTTGAGAGATTGTATGTTAAGCTGGAATGCTGTGAGTGCCTCCATAGCCTGTGTTATATCCATAAGTGTGATGGGACACTGGTATCAAACTGAAATGAAGGGTGGAGAAAATCTTTGTAGCTCCCTTGATTTCTGGTAGGCAGCATCAAATAGAGAATTGGTCATCAACAGTTTGGGCAAGGATTTCTTTTCTGTATATGATAGCTCTCAGGGATGCAGATGGAGACAGTTTCAGTGCTGGGAGACCTGGAACAAGATTTGGGGTGGGTGGGGTGGAGAGGATGCTCAGCTTCCTCTGTCATGAAGGTTTGGTACCTGTCCTTTTTTAAAACTAATTTTAAATCATTTTTTTAACATAAAACATTTTATCAGAGCACTTCCAGCATTTTCAACTTTTCTCTGATTTTTTTTTTTTTTTTTTTTTAACCTAAATCTTGGTAGTATTTGGGGTACTAACATAATATGGCCATGGCTGACCATGCCCATCAATCTGGTCCCCAAATGGGCTCCCAATCATATGAGAGCATCCCAGGACTGGGCAGATTGCTTGATTTCCCCATCTTATGGGAGTCCTGAGATTATGGGGTCTTCCCTGGTCTCTTGGTGGTCTATGTCAGCCCTGTGGGGATGAGTCTACCTCCCGGGGACTGATTGCATCTTGTTGCCTGATGGTGTGGCCGATCTTGGTCTCAGATGGGAGATTGCCCCCTTGGCTACAGAAAAGCATTCCGTGGGACTGACTTGAGTAACAACTCTGATAATAAAAATCCCTCTGTCCTGCTGCTAGCATCTCCTCTGGTTGGCTCTTCTTACTGCTCTAGTGGGGCTCCGGACAGCCCAATTGAGAGCTGGGTCCCATCGGATAACTCCCCATAGCTTGGGTGATTAGTGGCAGCTCAGGAGTCTGGAAGATTTGTGCATCGTCCTAGCTGGAACAGATTTCCTGATACCTGCCACTTAGATCTGCGCCAAAAATATGTTATAACATCAGGCATCCACCTGTTGTTCCACATTTCCCATTTCGGACCCAGTCAGCATCTGGCAGTACAGCTGTAAGAAGCTGGTGGGATGGTGCTGCCCTCCTTCCCAGTGCTGGTGTGTTAAAGGATAACAGCCCAGGGCTGCTGCCACAGAGCACTGAGAGGACTTAATCACTGAAATAAAAATGAGTAATAACGTAAAAATGCTAAGTCACCCCAGAGATTCGTTATTAGCTGAGATCTAAGAAGAGGTGATGGTTGGGAAGCGAAGCTGCCTTTTGAGGTTTGCAACCGAGTCCATGCTCAGCAGCTCCAATGGCAAGGCCAGGTTGGGTATTAACAGAAGCAGATCAAATTATCTCAATCTCTCATCAGCCTCATATTAGAACAGAGCTGAGAGATGCTGGTGCTTAATATGGAACAAAAGGCATGCAGGATCCTCAGGCGTATTATTGACTCTAAGTGCCATTTGCTCTCACTGGCACACATCTCATATGTTTTTAAAGAAAATCTTTTAAAACATTATTTGTCATACTTTTGGACTTGCCAAGGCCTGCTGGAGAGTAATGTGTCTCTACGACATCGGAGCTCTGACGGCATATCCCACTAATTCATCATTCCCAAATTGCATCCTGATGATGTATTACATTAATACATCATCAGAAACACAGCCTGCTGATCACTAGATCTTTAATGATGTATTTGTGTGAACTCTGATCAAAAGGCCACCCTTATGTTGATATATGACTCAACAGCATAACCAGCCCTGTTTGGCAAAAATGTGTTGTATAAAGCAAAGAACCTGAATTTCCCAGTGTGAGTTGGAGACAGCAGATGCATCTTTCGTTCCTGTGTATGTGGTGGTGAAGTGAGGACAAATGTGAGAGTAAAGCTGCTCTGAAGTCCACGTGTTTGCAAGCTGATCTAGGGACGCGTACCAGCTGAACTGAAGTGCAGGGCCTTAAATGCTGCTTATATTTGTTTGAGCTGTGTATAAGACATGGGATAATAACTAGCTTAAAGGCTGTTTTTCTTGTGGCCTGGAAAACAACAAAGGAAACTCTGTTAATCTTGTGTTTATGTGCTCAGTGGTCCTTCAGCCAGATGGTGTAGGAGGTGTTCAGTACTGTAAAGTATTTAATGCAATATGTTAAAATGGCTTTCTCTGTGTTTATTCTGGTGCGAAGGGAGGACAGGGAAGAAGGTATCTTGTGATCTTTAACTCTGTGTATCCAGAAGCTCAGACCATGACCAGGTCTTCATTTTGCTTGGAGGATCACAAAGGTCCTCCATGACAAAATTTGGTTATGGGACAGTTTTGGTTTTGTTACCACTACAGAATGATGCTTGGGATTTAGCAGGCTTTTATTGCTGAATGGGAAAGTCTGTGGTGGACAAGAAAAGAGACCAGTAAGATCTTTCTCTGAAGAAAGGAGTTTATTGGAATTTTTTTTTTTTTCTGACTTTGACTGAATCCTGGTGTAATAGGAGATCGCTATACTTCTAAAGTGCATGGCTTACGTTATTTCGATTGCCATGGGTTGTGGCAGGTTGGGCAAGAGGCATATGACAACACATAGGGGACAAAGGGACCTGAATGCCTTGGTCTTGGCTTTGAGCTGGCTGTGCGTAAGCAAACTCCTGGCTACTAGCCACAGACCTGTGTTTGTGTGCCTGGTTCCCTGGCTAACACAGCCCCATGGGGTCAAAGAAACCTCCTCTTGCCCCTCCCTAACTCAGAAAGGAGATGTCGGTGTTGCCCAGCAGTGGGACATCCTGCTCGACTTTACCCTGTCCCCTCTTGAGACAATGTGTTCAAAGCCAGCCATGAGCTCCTAAGAATCTTGCCTAATTCATCCTTCAGCTGGCAAAGCTTTTAAGGAAGTTCAGTTCCTTTTTCTGCACGTATTCTTCATTTTACAGGACATACTAACCATTGCATACAATCTTAGCACCTTCATCCTAACGCTGTTGAACCCTTTCTAGAAGAGTATCTTGGATGAAAAGTGCAGTTTGCTGAAAGACAAATTTTTGTTGGTAATAGAGCAGTCCCAGAAGATAAGGACTATTTTAAGTAATTTGTCCCTGCGACCCAGAGGGTTGGAGATGAGGGTTTGTGTGTTTTCCTACTACATGTGCTGGAAAGAGTAATGTTAATCCCAAGAGCAGTTGGAAATGTCACCTGGCACATGAGTTACTGCCAGGGACCCATGGGTCTGCACCAAGAGGCGACTTTGACAAAATCCATAATGCCAGTGCTCTAGCAGGACTGGTTTTGGAAGGTGTTTCTCTTACACAGCTGAAGCTTTCACCTTCCTTTGGTTTCAGCTCTGCCTCTTATCTCTGCCATGGGTCACTTCTTGGGATAACCCATGATCCAACAGTCATCACCAGCAACTGCCCCACAGCTGGTGAAGGACATCCCTTAGCATGTGATGAGCAAAGTGTCACATCTGGACAGCGAGAGGTTTCAGGGGCCATCCCATGTCGGTGCAGCCAGCCAAGTGATGGGGATGCCCTTTGGGAATAGGGTAGTGTTAGCCTTGGATTCAGTGCTTTTGCTATCTGACTTTCCACTTTGAAAGTATGGCTACTGGCCTTGCAAGCCCCACTGGTTTTCCATTTCAGGAAAGCTTTTTAGTTTTTGGAGATTATCTTCTTAACTCTTTGTTACCTGAGAGCTCACAGCAGAGAGATTTTTCTTGTAGGCTCCAGGCCAGGTAGTAATGCCACTCTAAAATAGAAGCAACAGTGGCAGCAGCGGTGTGAAATCTTTCTTATTTGATTTTGATTGAGTGCACTGTTGGTGAGGCACTACAATGCCCAGACTCAGATCTATATTTCAACATTTCTGGAGAGTTCATGCCCCTGCCTCCTGTTGTGTACTGTAAATAACCTTGTTTGAGTGCGACGGTGCTTCTCATTTCTCATCCTCTGCGTCTCCCTGGGTGGGAATCTGTGTATGACTTTAGGCTGAGCTCTCTGTTCCGAGCAGGCCATGGAAAAACTTCAGGCAGGGGGAAATCCTTGAGCAAGGGGTTGGACAAGGTGATTCCAAGATGTCCCTTCCAACCTCAGTGATCCCATGTGAGCTTCATGAAACATATATGATGATTAGCAGTATAAGAATGGTAATTTTAAACCAGAGAGACACAAGCTTGGGAGATGGCTGAAAATGTAGGCACCCAAGTGGCATCTTCTATGTGGACCCCAGTAGATCTTGAGTGAATTCTGCAGGAAGTAAAGGGCCATGGCTGATCTATGGGTAGATGTTCTGACCCAGTCTCCACTTTATAGCAAGTGGTAATTTAGTAGCCAAGCTTTTAGTGGGGGGGTGACAGGATAGGGCATCTTTTTTTCTTGAGGAAGGCTGAAGTGCCTTCTTCAGCAGGCCAATGGCTTCTCAAAAGCAAGGCGTATTGCTGATTTTGTGATGATCTGTATGGAAAAGACAGCCCTACCAATTTTATGGAGGATACAATGCACTGAAGGCTCAGGCAAAATATTGTTAGCATAGTGTAACCTGCTACCAAATATCATTTGAGGTATGGTAGCAGCCTATATGCGCGTTCTTACTTTGCAGCAAAATCAAACTACCACTTAACTGTCTGTCAGTGCAGAATAAGCTCAACGGTGTTATTTTTCCTGTTGCATTGGTTAATGCTCCTTATGAGGAAAATCACCCCAGCTTAGTACCTATGTGGTAACTTAAACTCAGGTCAGTCGTGGCTGAGCCCTGTGAAATGGAATTGTTTTTGGCAAACAACATGAAAACTGAGATTTATGGTATCTATTTGTTACTTCAGTAGATATGGAGGATGTATCACTTTTCTTAGGAGGTACCTGCAGTGCTCATTGAACAGCACTTTGAGTGCATGCCCAAGAGCAGCCTTGGCCGCTTTGCGAGCCTGCAGTGGGAATTAGCCTTTCCTCTGGCTCTGGAGCTTGCCGAAACTACAGAGCCCCTCAAACGCCTCAGCATCAACCCATTCTTGCTTGCTGGGGTGGCTTGGGCTGGTTTATCATGGCTGGGGCTCCTCTGAGGCCCCAGTTAGCAACAGACATACCTTTCTAGAGGCTTCAGGTGTATGCTAGCAAAGGTAGTGACATCTCTCTTGGGTCTGGGCCTCGTTAAGTGCAAAGTGGAGGCTGTACACACAAACTAAAGAAGGGCTGAATGCTGTCAAGTCAGCTGTGCAGACAGTCAATGCAGAAGTTGGAGGACTTTGAGCAAGCCTGATTTCACATTGCCATGCAGAAATACGCTCTGAAAAGCATCATGCTTTGGAGTTGATGGTCCAATGGTTCTTGCAACAATTTTGGATCATATACATATGGAAAGAATCACATTCACTTTTTGTTAAAAGCATTTTTGAGGGGAAAAAAAAAAGATTGTCAATATTTTGTGAGTAGGTCAAATTGACAACATTACTGTAAAAGACTGTCTAAAATTTGATAAGTATTTTGGGTCTTTTTCTTGCTAAAAGTAGTTTGAAATGATGAAACCAGGTCTCCCAGGGCCTGCCCTGGGGAACAGGCACAATAATTTCTCTCCCCTGTGTGGTTTTCGTGGTAGGGGAAGGAGACAAGGTGAAATGCAGTTATGTGGATGTGCACGTTTGCTGTGAGTATCCTGGTACCTCAGCTGGATAGATACATTTTAAATGTTCCTAATTAGCTTTCCATTGAATGTTGGCAAGAGAATCCTTAGCTCAGCCCTGGACTTCTTGACTCAACGTCTCTGAATAGAGCCAAATCCTTTGATGGAGTGGAAGTCATGAACCCCATTTTAGGTGAGTTTTTTAGCCTCTCTGTGTAGGCTAGTCACCTTGGACTTCTTTATAGCCAATGGAGTAAAACATTTGCCTTCAAAGAGTGATTAATCTCCTCTTCCAGCAGATGTTTAAGTCGGATGAATCACCCTTTGCATGTGTCTATCTTTGAACTCAAAGAGTGGGGAACAGCAGCCAAATTATATGTACAACTGCTGGTCATATGAAATTACATGAGATGTATCGTACCTGTTGTGTAAATTCCATAAATAGCACAGATGTCATAGCATTTTGCACCAATAGAAATTTAGAGCATTATTTTTAAAAAAGTGTGAAAATTTGTCAAAACCTTTTTCTACAACCCCCCTTTTTTTCCTGGCTGTTTTCTAATGTGTTCTCCATAGGCTTCATCAGCAATTTCTTTTTCTTTTTTGGTAGAAGTTCTTCTTTTTTTTTTTTTTTTTTTTTTTTCCTCTCCTCAATAAGATTGGGTCTGTAGGCTGACTAGCCTATAATTGAGATAAGCAACAGTTAGTATGAGTAATGTGTGATTGAGCCCAGAGCAAAACAAGGAATGAACAGATTAGCTGCCACTGAGTAATTCAAATTGCTAAGCAAGATAGGAGATAAAGAGCAGCGGCGTGATGAGTAAGCAGAGGCATTACCAGCCTCAGACAAAGAACTAGGAAGACTATTGTAGGGGATCCTTTGCTTGGAGCAAATGAGAACTGAACGTACCCCTTCAGTAGAAACATCCTTCTATTCCCAGGACGTCAGGTTGTCAAGATAGTGCTACCAGGGACTGCCTATCCCTGCTTACTGCTGTACAGCTCCATGTGTAGCCCTGAAAGCTCCCTTTAGAGGATGGCTTGCTTTTCCCTTGCTGGCTGACAGTGGTTGCCAGATACCTGGACTCAGCCCTGTGACGATAGAGCTGAAAGAAAACTGCACCTGATCTTGAGATTGCCTTTGAAGGTCTGTTCAGCTCTGAGCATGATTTTAAATCACCCCACCCCTGCAGACACTAAGGTTTCTACACTGTTTTCTTCACTAATGTTTTCTGTATTTGTATATATTCCCTTTGTAAATCTAAGGAGTGGGAGAAGGCCAAAGCCTAGCATCAACCTTGCTGTTTAAACCTGCTTTAATGTTAAGGCTGATATTACAGTACAATTGCTTACTCTGGTAGGTGGCCAAGAAACCTGTTTGTGGCAGACGGGGAGAAGTCAGTCGCTGCACAGACTTGACAAAAGGACCTGGGTTGACTTGTGTGAAGCACAAGGTGTAAGTGAAGAGTACTTCAGTGCAGTCACACCTCGCTGCGAAGTGCTGACAAGAAGCCGGAGGACAACAGAATTGCTTTTTGTTTTCTGAACACTCTGAGAAGGGTTATGGAGCATCTAAGCCATTGCCTCTGCATCACGGCCTCCAGAGCTGGGTTGACTCCTGTTGCAGTGACAGCTGGCTCTCTGGAAATGCTCCCCTCCAAAGGGCTGAAGATCACTTGGACAATCCCACCCAGATGTGGTCAGAAGGCCGCCTCTGTCATGCACTTGCACCCCAAAAAGTGCCAGAGGGGCTGGGTGCCACCCAGTGAAATAAGTTCATCTACTGCATGATATCAAGGATACTTAAGGCAGTACAAGATTAGTTGTCTGGAAAGGAGAATGGCTGAGGCTGGTAGGTCACACATGATCTAGGAAGGATGGGCATGGTCAATGCTTCTGTCAAAGAGTTACTGGGGACTCTGTTTCTTGTTATTTCCAGTTAATAGACTCTGGAGCATTTCCCTCATGAACTGAATTCTCCAAAGCCCCCCCACAATGTTGAATGAAAACCAGTTAACATAAAAAGTTAAATGAAAGTTTTTGAGATATGCTTCCTTGTAATGACCAAGAAAAAAAGATTAGTTAAGTCCCTGTAATATTGAGTTTGAGGTTTTTTCAGTTTAATTTTTAAGATTTAAGTAGGAAATTGAGGCTTGGAGCTCAAAATACTTGGCATGTGTAGCATATATTACAATATAATGTCATGACAGGCTTAATTGCTGATAATCATTATAAACTAGCAATGATGGATGGGGCAGAGAAAAGGGATGGAGCCAATGACCTTGGAGCATTCAAAGGTAAAAAGACTCAAGGGCTCAATTATCCCTTTCCCTGCATTCCCTCTGGTACCTCAGTACTTGCTGGTGCCCTTGTAAATTAAGGCAGAACTTGGCTCTCTTTCTCAAGGCAGACTTTCTGTATGCATTTTTGGGCTGTCTTCAGGGAATCTCAGTAGCCAGCACAACGTGGCAGTAGCCTACAGTTCAACAGAATGATCCCATCATAACAAATCTGAAGAGCAAAGAACTGCACCAGTGGTCTTATGACATACAATATGTCAATATTGTGTGAAATTGGAAAATGTAGTGGCTCAGTCAAGATATTCCTATATCAGCAAACTAGCTAGTGTCCTTTCTGGACGTGTGGACATTAGAGTCACTGTTACTACTCCAGGTGCATTAGCTTGGGGTTTATTGTTAGCGGACACTCCATGGATGTAATAGCAGGTTTTTAACATGTCTGGAGAAAACAGCTTCTTTTTTTACAGGGACAGTTCTGAAAAGTGGATTTTTGACAAGCAAATATCAAAGGGATAAAATAACTTTGTATTTTTTTTTTAAACTTAGTAATAATTAAGTATTCATGGAGAAAACGGTGCTCAGCATCTGTTCCAGTTTTTCATCAGTATATGCATATATTTCTCAGGTATTTGTGCCAGGAAGGGTCCCAGGAACAGGCGTAACCCAAAGTCTGTGGCCCATGTCACTGAAATCAATTGGGGTGTTGATTTGCTTGAAAGCTTTGATGGCAGGAATCCTGTTGACAGGAGCTAAGATTCAGCATCTTGTCCTGAAAGTGATGTCTTTTAATTTCAAGAATTCAAGTTGACAAATGGACCTGTACCACAAGAGCTGTTGTGATTGCTTCTGAAATACTTTCCCAGAGCATACCGCACCTGCTAAGTGAAAGCCTCCTGGAGTACAGTTTTATCTAATTGTGACGAGGATGATTATGAAATGCATCCATTACTTAGATTGCATGAGTCCTGTCAAAATAGGGATCCATTATGCTGGGAATGATACATGCACCAGATACTGCTATTTTAGCAAGCTCGTTAGGAAACCCAAACAGATGAAAGGTAGGGGGTAGATGAAATATATATTGTAAGTGAATATAGGGCTCAGGAACAATTTTTCTTTTCTGCTTATATGTCTTTGCTGTATGGCAAAACTTATATGGTGCTTTAAAGTCCCCAGAACAGGACTTGAGTAAGAAATATGTTTGTTAACTTTACACTAGCTATTCACATAATGGTGATTCTGATCTTTAAATGTTAAATCCCAGGTTTCCTGGATAACATGAAAATTTAAACGTTCCTTGTAGGAGCATATGTTATTTTACAGCTTCTAGAGCAATGTGCTCTAGGTAGGAAAAAGTAGCTTTCTGACTGGAAAAAAATTTTTTAAGATAATATTTGAGAGGCAGTTCACAAAATCTATGTATTAAGAGAGACAAAAAACTCGTGTTTTTTTCCAAGTGAGTGCTTACTTGTGACATTCTTGAAATAAAGTATAGGTTAAAACAATGTCTGTCATATACAGTATGCCATAATCATCATGAACTTGATGGATAAGAAAATTGTGTTTGAGCTGTGAATTGGGAAAACCTTTGTTGGGATTAAACAGTTCAACACAGATGTGCAGGAAGGAAACAACAGCAAACTGTGGGTCTGAAGTTTTCTTGTGTCATTGGCAGTGACTTCAAATGAAGTGCAGGAGAGCACCAAACCCACCTCAGTGATTGTCCTACTTATCAGGCTCAATGTCAAATAAGTGTCACAAAGATTTAAAGCCTCAGTGATAAGGGTCCAATTGGAAATGCATTTCTATTATGCATTTATAGCAATGTGATATTGCCTGTTAACCAAACAGAATTTAAAACACTTGAGCCATTGAGAGATGCAATTCTCAGGGTCCAATACTAATTTTCATTGATCACTTTTATGACACAATCATCATCTTTGAGATTCAGCTTTTGCTGCAAACTTGAGGCCACCATAATTTGGGAATATTATAACCTGTGACTTACTAATGAGACAGCCTAAGGATCTCTGCATGGCAATTGTTTAAAACCAGTCTGGTGTGGGTTGTTTATCAGGCCTTCACTGCTATAGGGAGCATTGGCTGCATTCAGATTTTGGCTACAAAATATTTATGGCATCTAGTATTGAGGTGAGCTGCATTCATGGTGGTGGGATCAAGGTTTTCAAATGCGAGTACGGGTGGCTTGAACACAGCTGTATCTGGAAGGGCATAGTTTTGTCTCTCCCTGGAAGAGATTTGATATGAATGATAAACAACAATTGTATATCAAACGGCATAGTCAAAACGGAAGAGGTTTTAAATCTTGGAGTGCATGTGACAGTTTTACTGGGACAGATAAAGGTCAGGCAGTTGTTCTGTATAAACTGGCTGTAATTGAGAAATTAATAGAAATACTAGTGGAAAAGCCAGGTTTACCAGTAGGTTTGAAGAGGTTTGAGTCCACATACCTGACTGGTAGCACTGCCCGCTCTCTTTCCATGTATATAGATAAAATCAGGATGGCAGCTGTAGTGATATAAAAGTTAACCTCATTAATGGACACCATAAATTCTCATAACAGTCTTAAATTTTAAATGCCACTGTTTACTTCTGACTGTGGCTGGTGTAATGAGGGTAAGAAATGCACACATTAAGGTTTCTTTGCTGTCACCCTTCCAGGCATAAATATGTGATGTGAACTTTTACCAGCTGGAATGGTTATTCTGGTGAATCATTAAATTTCCTTTCTCTGGAGTTATTAAAAAAAAAAAAAAAAACAAAACCAAAAACCCTCTCTGGCCCCAGTGAATGAGTGACAACTTCTTCTGGATGACAGTCAGAAGGAGAGCAAAAGGCTGCATTCTCTGTTGGTGCACGCTGGCAGAGCTTCATGGGTGCTGCATCAATTTGCATTGACAGACTGTCTGGCCCAGTGGCTATGAAAAGTTCAACATGAGCATTGGGTGGGTTAGGAGAAAATAGCTGAATAATTTTTCAGCAAGGTGCCAGAGAGAAAAACACGTGGTGTATTCAAACAGTCTTTCTCTTAATTAGTGCTTTAAGTGATGCCAGACTGTAGGATGTGTCCCACTCTTTAGGATTAATGAGCAGCTACCATTACATTTTTATCACTTATGGCTTGGCAAATACACACAAAATGAAAACAATTAGGAAAAAAAATACAGCTTAAAACAGTGATATTTACAAAAAAGATAATTGGTTACATGCAGCCTAAGGTGGAGGTATTACAGTGGCTGTTTTTAATCAGTTCATACACATGTACTCTATCTTGATGTATCTATGGGACTATTTTGCTGTGACCATGACTAATTATGCACACCAATCATGCATTGCTTTTGGTTATAAACAAGTTAGAGCAAGAAAAATGCTGATACAGAGTTCAGCCTGAAGTTTCCCAGGGGCTCCGAGTCTGTCAAATTAGCAGGACAGAAATATCTGGTCTTGTGTTAAGAGTTGCCTAAGACTTCTACTTTTTCTCTGTAGCATCTTCTTCACTTCAGTGGGCATCTTCATGGACCAGGTACTCTCATCTTTATTTCTCACCTTCTGTGCTCTGTTTTGCTCCCCCTGGGTTTTCTGTTTTTGTTTCCCATGCTTAGGCTTTGGATCTAGGGCTGCTTAATGCAGACACTTGTATCTAGTATCTGCATTTAAAAAATTATCAGGGTGTATGTGCGTATGTGGTTTTTTGCAAGATCAGGACCTTAAGCACAAAATTTATCAGTAAAGAGTGATAGGATGGAATTCACTTGATAACTGTCTGAATTGGGCTGGTTTGGAATAAGGTCTGGGGTTACGAGCAGCTTCTTATGTACATGTGCAGCACCATTGATTGTAATACATGCCAGTGAGCACAGCGGTCGGAGCTTGCTGCTCACGTATAGATTTTCATCTCAAAAAAGTTGGAATACTTCAAGATCAGTTTTAGGACCAAGCTAATTTAGATCATCTTTTTCCTTTAAATGACTTGGGAGAAAAAAACCCACATTGATTTCACATAATCCTTCCATACAGCAGATTTAAAAAAAAAAAAAAAGTGCTTTGTTTTGGGCAGATTAAAAAGTATTAACAAAGGATCAAGAATACTAAAGTTAGCAAGTGGTGAAAGGACAAATCCTTACCCATGGTGTTTTAGCAGCAAGAGCTGTTCAGCCAGGTGTTGCGGATGCTCATTCAAGTAGCTCTGCTGCCTGTGCCCAGCTGAGCCCCTCCATCCTGGGATGGGGCTCTAACCGCTGCACGAAAATACCTGGTGAGCTTGTACATGCTCAGCCTCTTCTGCTGACCCTGAATTGAACAGTCATTTCAGCTGGGAGTCGAGATGTAGATACGGCTGTGGGTTGTTGGTCTGGAGGGCTCCCTCGCATGTTGTGACACCTCAAGAGGCTGTTTCCCGCAGGTAGGATGGAAACTGGCAGCACCCACACCTACACCCTGCGCTTGTGGTAGCCAGAGGAGGAGGGAAGTGCCTTGGACAAGAGGAAAATTAAGAGGGGAAAAAAATACCACCACAGATGGAGGCTGGAACTGGGCTTTGTTTCCTTAATCTGGAGGAAGCAGTTTAATGACCAAATTATAACATCTAAGACTGGGGTTTATGGTGACTGTCACCACCTTTGTGTTGGTAGGAGCTGAGTCCTTCCCCTTTTCCCTTTTCTATTCTGAAAGTGTTCAGTAAATTTTTACTGAAGTGTTTTAGTAAATTCAAGTTAAATTCTTTAATAGTTTCCAACTGCATCCTTTTGGCAAACTTTCTGTTCTCCAGAAACAATTTTCCTACTTCTAGTTAGCAAGTGAGCAAATAATTTAATTTCAAAGAATCAGTAAGCATAGAGAAATCATGAGCTGATTAATCTAAACTATTCAGTGCTCTGAGAACTTTTTTCCCCACATTGAATGCAAATCCTTGGTAAGACAGAGTAGGAATGCTTGAATGGATCTAGAAATTGCAAAATAAGAGTATGTGCAAGCAAAACAATTACATGCCTATGGATTGAAACCCTTTCCCTCCCTGATGAACAAAGCACATGATTTAAAACAAAAGAGGGAAGGCACTACCAGTCTAGCTTTTCAGCTAAGTCTCTTCTCTCAAAGATGTTGATCTGTGCCACCTGAGAAGATGTGGGAAGAAGGGAACGCATGTGAAATTTTCATAAGCTTTCCCATAAGTAGGCAAGTTTCTCATCTTTATTTTGGAAGCACAATGGATTCACATTTGAGTCTTGTTTGGGGATCTGTGGGTTGAAACATCAGCTGCTCAAAGAGAAGGTACCAATTCAAATTTTTTTTTAAAGATTTTTTTTTTTGATATATTCTTAGACAGACTTATTTATATACTAGATCACAACAGCTAAAAATGTTCTTTCAGTTTCTCTGTTTGCCAGGACTAGTGTGACCTGATAGAATAACATTTGGTAGCAGGGTCTTGCTGAGAAATTTGATTTTTCAATAAAGGGAGATGTAATTTCTAAGGCAAATCCTAGATTCAAGAAGAACTTGGTGTTTATTTCATAGGTGGGACAGGAGAGGGCAAATGTACTCAAACCTCTTATGACCTCTTAGTTTAGGCTGTAGGTCAATGATGTTTAAGAAGGGTTTCTTCCATTCTTTGTTAAATGGAGCCCATTGAGAACAGCAGCCTACGTGAACTGTTCAAGGGAACCCTTGGCAAATGTCGTTTTGGCGTGGGGGGGAAGCCATAATGGCAAGCACAGTTAGATATTGAAGGGAAGTTGCAGCTCAGTGTGGAGGGAAAAAAGCTGGCTTCCACCTAAACTTAAATATTCATGTTATTTGCTGGAAACATGGAAGGAAAGAAATGTTGACACCTTCCTATGAATGTGACTTTTAAATTTTTATTTTTTTTTTATTCTTGAAGCATCCAAGTTCAACTGTGCAGCTAGTGCTGTGAATTTCTATTTGTCATCCCTTTTATTCTGTCAAGATGCCTTTCTGCCTATAGATAGGAGCTTTAGTGAGTTTGAGAAAAATGTTGAACTAAGTTCCCTCTTGTAGACAGGGCTGTGTGTTCTGCGCAACTTCAACCCCATGGAGACATGGGGCAGTGCTGCTTTCTCTCTCAGGAAGGGTTTCCATTGCTTTGCAAGCTGAGGGCAATCCTAGGAGTTTGTGTTTGGAATGGCCAACATCTGAGAAGGGAGAGAGCCATACTTACTCTGTGCTACTGCTGGAAAGCTTCCCTTGGATCTGCTTGGACTCTGACTCAGGTTTTTCATGGATTACCCTCCCTGTTCTGTGCTTTGTGTTGCCTGGGTTTTTTTGAACACCAGAGCTTTTACAGGGAAGACTGGTGAAGACATAAGTGCACATAGTGCAAGATATGAAAGGAGCTGTGTGGAGGAGCTTGTATGTACATATACATCTATATGTGAAATGGGAGATGGAGAGACTCTCAATTAGTGATAATGGGTTGGAAAAGCACCAGGTTGATGCAACAGAGGAAGGGACAGAGAAACTAGATGGTATCAGCAAAGGGCAAGTAATAAAAGTTCAGAAGAACACGATAGCTAAAAGCACAATGATACCAAGAGCAGATGTGCTGTACACAAAGCAAATCTCGCTCGCCACTGGCCTCGCTTGAACCTGGGAGCTCACCCCCTGCATGCAGCATAGCTCAGGCAGGACTGGCAGTGGTGCTGATTAGGGTAGTGTGTTTTATGATGGTACTATTAAGCAGGGTTATTTATACCATCATACTTCTTACTTTATCGCTTGCCGAGTTCAAAGCGTTCTCCTTTTGGATAATGAAGCTCAATGTTTTTGTACCTCGTGGTGTCCCATTATTCTGCAAAGACACCAATGTCGGTAAGGTACGGTGAGCTGACAGTTTTATTCATTGACTACTGTTAAATACTCATATTCTGTATGGAGCTATTATGTGTGTTGTACTTTAGATAATGGGCTGTAAATAATAACGAAATCTAGTCACTGAATGCCCTTATAGGTGACATTAAACTTCATGAAGAAATATGTTAAAGCCATGTGGAAATAATTTCCGCAAGACAGCCTTAATTTTCAGCCTCAATTTCCAAATAATGCTTATTAGGTTCTGTGGCCTCTGGAGATCTCCTTTTTAGTCAATGATGACAAATGAAATTCCTTAAGAATATCAGTTCACCAAATAGACCCGCATGGTATTTTTATGTTACCCTCAAAGTCCTGGAGTGGTGCCCACCTGGCCCCCTCATCCCTGCACAGGAGAAAAGCAGAAACTTTTCACGCTAAATGGTGAAGGGTACAAATTTAACCTGAGAACAACTTTTTTTTTCTCCCTTAAATGTTGATGGGCATTCACTACCTAATCTCAGATGCCATTATCAGTGTAATAGGTTTCATCCCTCTGGAGATGCTAAAAAAAGTTGTTTCCATAGGTAGATCATCAAAAAGATAGGTAAACCTCTCTTCCTTTCTAATGAGAAGGAATCCCCCTTGCTAAGGCTGTATATGTGTGGAGATGGCCTCTCCTGCCCTCCTCTGCTGGGTGGCTGGGCAGAGGATGTCAACCATAAGGAAAGATCGGGTTGCCTTAAACTACTTGTTGCCCTCGTCTTCATAATTTATCTTAACTACCATGTGATATTCAAGAGTGGGGTTTTTTTGGTGTGTGTTTTTTTTTTTTTTTTTTTAAAATCTGTAGTTTGCAGCAGATGCCTAAATGGGGCTGTCGAGTTGCTCTAAGTGCAGATCTGTCAAAGAATATGAAAATAAGTGCGCAAGAGTAGGAATATCAAGCTGCCTTAATCTTTTGGGTGATGGATACACACCAAATAGTCCATATTCAAGTATCTGGCATCAATACTTTAGTAGTATATTCCTTGGAGGGCTAAGGAAAGGGGATGTGACCACAGGCCGTTGCGATCCCGCTGGCCTGGAGGTGGGTAGAGTGGGCAGAACCAACGTGTCTATGTGATGCAGCAAACCTGCCGTGGGCCAAAGACTCTGAGCTGAAGGGCAAGCAGAGGGAGGCGAAGCTGTGTGGAAAGGCTGTGTGTGCTCGCTGAAGGGCTATTTTTTTGAAACATGATGGTGGAAGATCTCAATGGGTGTTAACTTTCAAAGAAATGCTATCCCACAGGTCATTCTGAGGTAGGTTAGCTCTCTTGGACATGCCCTGGAGAAGGGAACAGTCTAGTATGGTATCCAGGTGAGGAAAAATCCTCACCTTGCTGACTTGATTGCAAAATTACTCCTAGATCTGCTAGCTTCAGGATTTTAAACATTTAATATATAAAAAATTATTATATACACTATATATTGTTCAAATTTTACATATTTAAAGTTTCTCAGACACATATACACATGTATACGTACATATATATATATACGCACGTATACGTATGTATGTATACACACACAAACACATAACGCCCTTTGCCCACTGTTTTCTCTCTAACCCTGTCCTGGAGGGACATCTTTTCCCCTCACATTGCTAAGTTTTTGTGCCAAACACTTGTTTACTTGCCTTTCCTTAGTGAACTGTCTCTCCCTATAGCACATCTCAAGACTTGCCTGGAAATGCCACAGAAGGGTGTCCTGAGCTTGGCCAAATGTTGCCTCCTTATTTGATTATATTTTTTTTCCTCTCTTTTTGATCTCAAATGCCCTTTCTTTGTTTCCCACACTGACTTCAGGAAGACCCAGATCTGGTGTCCTCCCATCGTGCCTACCACAGTTCCTTCTCTCCTTTTTACTGCAGTCCCCCTACGCTGCTATATCGTGGCTGCTCTGATGTGTTCCTCTTCTACTTAACCCACTTCTTGTGATGCCTTTGCAGCTTCCCAGTGACAATATTAGTGTGTTCTGCTGCTGCTGCCCCCTTCCATAACACTTCTAAACATCCTGTCTTTACTTTCAAGTCATTTCAAAGCTTTCCTCCCCTCTCCCTTCCATGTCTTTATCTAGTGCATCGACCTCTCCTATTCTCTCCACTGGTTTCCCATGCATATTTGTCTTTCTGCCACAGGCCTTACTTTCTTCTGCAATGTCCTCGTTTCCCAGCTAATCTAGTAGTCGCTTGTCTCTCAGCTCCGTTTTCAGCCCTCTTCTGCTTTTGGTACCCGTAAGAAGGCATCAGGTAACTGAATCTTGGTGATGAAAAGGAAATGTGTAATGAAGTCTGTGAAACACAGCGTCACACAGCAGGTTTAGAAGCTGTTCAAAAGGTAAATGCCTCTGTGCTCTCTGTGCTGCCTGAGGAAGCAAGTGGCCAAGCATCATCTTTAAAAGTTGAGATTTATCTATATCTATACATATATTAATCTCAGCCCTGGAAAGCAGCTGAGCAACAACAGCAGGCTGGCCAGACTAGCTATCTTGATGATCAGACAGCCTTTGCTCTTGGTGAGGTAGTCTCTCATGAGCATAAAATTTCCCGATTCCTGACTTTCAACATGCCTACTACACTTTTGGAGCTGACATCAGCAAATTTTTAACTTTTCTGGAGTTGGGAACTGGTTTCCAGAACCTTTGGATGCTGGGGCTTTTCCATGGCTTGGGAGAGAGGAAACAGAAATACGTATTTTCAAATACTTTTAATACAGAAGAGCTCTACCATGTGTGCTCCTCAGTAGCATATGTAGTGAAATCACTGCAGAAATCACTTGGAGGCAGGGAGGAGGCCTTGCTGTACAGAGCAGCTTCCACAGGTTGCAGGAAGGTGGAGCTGAGCACCCAGAATTTTGCATTTGTTATTGTGCTCCTGTAGCAGCCAGAGGTTTCAACCGAAATGGGAACTCCTGCTAGGGCAGGCACCATAAAAATACCCAAGAAGGATGTTACACACCTCACCCGCCTTTAGTTTAGTTAGGTTTTAGTGCAAACCAACCATCAATTTCCTTTTATAACCAGTGGAGACAAAAGAACACACAGAGAACAATTCTTAGCAGAACATGAGTTATCTTATGGAATTATCTTTCTCTCTCGGTTAATAAAGGGATTTTGGAGAGCTGCTTAGTATGAGCACCCAAACTTTTGTGTGTTAATGGGTAGTCCACATGGACAAAAAGAGACAAAAGATTGGGAGAGGAGTCAGACTTGCCCAAGGTTAGTAGTTTAGTCAGGAGTAAAATCCAAGGCTTGTGGCTTGCAGTTCAGTTCTCTATCCAGTAGAGAATACTCTTCCCCTTGGAGGAAGAAAAATAAGGGAAGGAAAAGAAGCCGGCATGGATTTTCACTGAGCAGTAGGTAAGAGCTAGAGATAGGAAATACTGGTAGAGAAAACTGAATCTGGTGGTATTAGGTAGGACACCATAGGACAACTCCGTTATAGGAGAAGGCTTCTCCAATGTGATCACTGACCAACACCTGTGTGAGGTTGTGTCCTGAAATGGTGCAGCCTCAGTCTTGTGAAGTCCCAAGTGGCAAAGAACAGGACACCCTTCCCAATGGTCACACGTGTCCGTCTTACCTCTGCTGGAGGTCAAACAGTGCCAACAGCAATATGCTTTACTGTGGCTGGCTGGCTGGCTTCAATGCCTCCATATAAAATCCATATACATAATGACTTCATATACATTCCTAAAAGCTAATGCCTGAGATTTAGCTCATTAAAATTCAAACGGCACACTGGTAAAATGGAGTCTACCAATGTACCAGATTTGCTCACAGAAAAGTAGGATGCAGTCAGATTTTTCCAATCATTTATGAGCAATAAATATTCAGCAGTTTAGAATAAGTGCTTTCCTGCTTTTTGACTGCAGATTCTGGAGGAAAAGCTTGGGGACACATGGGGACGGCTCTTGCTAATGCTGAGGATAGCCCTGCATGAGTGAAGTGGGCAGGTTTCTCTGCAAATGGCATTGGATGCAGTGTTGATCTGCAGCAGCCCTGGGATTTAATGCATCACTCTTGTACAATGGACTTGCTGTTAGCAGCTGGAATAAGCTACTTTGCAGCATCTTGCTTGTGAGTTTGTGTGCTGAGAGTGCTTCCTGCAGCTCAGCTTAATGTACAAAGCCTCGCCGCAGAGAGGAGGGTCCCACCAGGGAATAGTGGAGAGCAGTTTTTCCACAGCAGAGCTGCCAAAGTGGTTTTGTTCCAAGTGCTTTGTTTCAGCATTTTCTGAATAGGGATGATATTACTCAGTTGAAGAGCTTTGCAGTTTGGAGCACAAGCTGGTTTAGAATTGGGCCCAATTTATATGGAATGGGTTTATTTCTGCAGTAATGGTTTCTTCTAGGCTGAAAGTGTTTATGGCCTTTCCCTTTGGAATCATTGTCACTCAGACTAGACTGTCTAGACAGCTCAGTTTTCAGGCATACTCACCGCCCTGTTCTCTACAGTGGATAATAATGTGTCAAAGCCATAATACTGCCAGCTAAGGCAGGCTCTGCAGGGGGAAGTGACTCTGGTGTCTCTTTTCTTGGAGGGAAAGTGGAGAAAATCCTGCTACTGCTGTTCAGGAGGGGAAGGTCCATGGTCTACTGCTCCTCCAGTCTGCATATCGCAGGTGCGAGAGCCCTAGGGGTGGACCCAGGGGTCTTTGGCTCCCAGATCTGTCACTTCATTAAATGCATGCTCCCTTACCCTAATGTGCAAGAATATTTGGAGCATTTGCAGAAAGGAAAGGAGCCAGGAAGCTTTTAGTTGCCTACTTCAATAATGCATTCTTTAAAATACATTTCCTTTTGGGAAAAACAGCTGGTGATCATGCTATGTAAATACTATGATAATAGTTGTCCTCAAGGAAATGGAATAGGCTTTTCCCACCAGCTTGTGATTCCAGGTCAGATGGAAGATCTTGACCAGATTGATCTTGTTTTATGTACCCTTTCCTTCAAGGATGCTCAAGAAGCATGGAGTGATTTGCCAGGCATGACGTGGCCAGACCAAACACCACTGTGAAGTTGTGGGTGATGTTTTGCCATGCCTTTGAGTCTTGTAGTCTGTGCTTTTGCTCCCTTTGACAGCTTGGTGAAAAATCAGAATATTGTAGAAGCGTAATTAATTTCAAGTAGATGCCCGCTGGGCCCTTCTGCACAGTCTTTGTGATTTTAGGGAGTGATGAAGTAAATTTTTTAGCTCATCTTAAAGACATTTGTAAGAGAAGAACTGATGACACTATATAAGTGAATTCCGAAAGGAGGATTCCCTTTTGTAGGCTACTTACAAAAATGTGTTGCACAAACTTTTTCACTTAAATTACTCGTGGATCCGAAGTTATAATACCTGCCTTAGAATTTCTGTACCTCCATTGAAGATGGCTAATTGAATTTGGTGGTTGCAGGCCGGTGCCTTGCAAACCCCACAGGAAGCACAGAAATGCTCCTGAAGCCTTTGGATACTAGTAGAGGACTCCCTCGGCCATAGAGGATTGTGGTTTAGAGAGCACGTATAGGCTAGGCATCCAGGGCTCCCACTGGTATGTGAAGGGAAAAAGTAGGTGCCACTGACATATAACCCCCTTTAGGCAGCGGAAAGGTGGAGAGCAATATCAGATGCTATTTCTAGTTATATATACAGTGTAAATATAATATACTGTGTATATCTACTCATATGCAGTGTGTAGGGCTGATGGGCAGCCTTAGCACAGCTATCGGTCCTATGGTTATTGTGAACCTGGCATTTGCCCATGGAGGGATTCAGAGGGAAGTCATGGGAACATCCTTCCCTTCTGGATGACTGACTCCAGTATCTCTGCCAAGGAGACTGTGTCACATAATCCTTTTCAGAAAAATATCAAGCTCTGTGGTTTAAGACTCTACTACTCTTCACAGAAAGGCTGTTCCAGATTTTCACTGCTTTAACAGCTAGAAACTTTCTTTAAATTTCCAGCCTAGCTATATTCACAGTCAATTTTGTCCCATTTGTTTTCATGCCAGAATCACTCTATACTTTAAATATATGTCGTGTTCCCCCCGCCCCCCTCACCGTTAGTGGTGTTTTGAGGTTGTTGAGACTGTCTGTCTTCTACAATGAAAAGCAATAGAAACATTTGTGGTGGCTTATAGTTAAAATGAGGCAGAGGTGACACTTTGTGGCATCTCAATAAATAATATCTCATTAGGCACAGAATCAGGTATTCAACTAAAATATAGCACTTCTCTTCATCTGAGACACGTACACTTGAGTTGCTGAGGTCCTCTCTAATGGTCTTTCCTGGCCAGCTCTCTCCTGCACACGAGGCAGAAGCAGAGACGATGTCTTGTTGCTTAATGATGCTGCCAAAATCTATTTCAGAGGTTTCTTAAAGTTCAAGTACTTCTCAAACAAAGTGTCTTGTGTTTGATCTGAGTTGCCGGCAGAGACGATGCTGTTACCCAGCTATCAAGCCTCTGCCCGTTTCAGGAAATGCATTGACTATAGGATATAAATAAATCTCTTTCAAACAATCAGACTTGCGGTGATTAGAAAAACCCAGGCATCCGCTCCCACACATCCCCTGGGAGTGCCAGCATCTGGCATCGGCGCCTGCCCTGAGTAGAGAAGCTCTCTCAGCCTACAAACCAAAAGTAAACCAAAATGAGCCAATTAACCTCTAATGTGATCAAGATTTGACTGTGAGATTTGCCAGCTTCTCTGTGGCTTGAAAAGCTGACAGCTGAACAAATGCAGCAGCAGTGATGAGCATGGATGTGTTAGATGGGACTTGATGTAAAGCAGGGCATTCCTGCATGGGTACTGTTAAGAGTAACCCAAAGTGACAAGTTTATGAGGCTTTTTGTTGTTTCTTTTCAGCTCATCAGGGGATACAAAGTCCCAGAGAATCTGCAGCTGTAGTCCAGGATGGCTTTCAGACTGAAATGGCTGTATTAGTGCTTTGGTGGTTTTTATTGCTCATCCAGGTTTCAAATACTGCACTACACTAAAATTGTCACTTGCTTTGACAGTTGGTAAGACTAATGGAGGGGGGAAAAAAGAGTATATAAATCTTTACTCTTTCAAGAATTCAATTTTGGACTTGACTTTACTCATGAAAGTAGCCTGTGGAACAAGTCAAATAGTGTATTTACTCACAAGTACTAAAGTTTATGGTTTCAGAACAGTAATTTATCTGGGGTCACTTAGAAGAGATTTTTATGGTATCTTCAGTTCTAGGATCTAAAATATGACCCATTTCACATCTCCATGGGCAGACTACAAAGCATGCTGGCCTGTTTCAGAGGTTGCTCCCCTTTTATGCTGGTACGTCAAGGCACCGCGCAGGACAAACCTTCACCTTTTCCAAGGATGCCTACTACCTGCTGAGACTGAAGCTGGGCCTTGTCTACCAGCAGCAGCTTCAGCAGGAAGGAAGGCTAGTCTCCACGTTGGCCAAGTGGGGACCTGCCGATGTTTATTCCAGGGAGGTTATAATAAGTGTTAATAGCAGTTTGGGGAACAAGGAGGGATTTGTTTTTTTTTTTTTTTTTTTTTTTTTTCCCCAGGTCACATAACCATATCCCAAATGTCCAAAAAGACCTGGTACAAAGTTAAAGATGGATGGAGCGAGTCTGAGGTAAGATGCCCATAGGATATCTCTGTACCTTGATAAGAAATGGTTGTACCTGCCCATGCAGTAGAGTGTCTACAGCCTGGAGTCAAACTGTACAATCAATTGTACAGCTCCATTGCTGCCCCTTCTCTGTAGTTGGGTTGGCTTAGCCAACAAAACACTTTGACAACCTACGTGCATGCTTTCTTTGGCTTGTCCTGTGCTGCAAGGGTGAGGAGGGCAGAGGAGGTATTTTGGAAGCTGCCCTCCTCTGTGTTTTGTTCTGTAAATGGATGTTTCAATTTACACTTTGAGGGTGGCTTTACAACGAAAAGGTAGAAGACAAATTTGTATTAGAATAAGGAGGCCTAGAAGCTGTCTAACAATACAAACCCCAGTTTTCCTAAAGGATCTCCTTCGGGCTCTGTGGGGTCAGTGCTGCAAGCTCTTTGCTGGACGTGAGGCTTCCCAGGCAGGGCAACGCTGCGCTGTGGGTTTAATCACGCTTTCCTCTGCAGCACATGAGCACGTTGCTGCTTATTTGGAACAGACTGCCTTGAAAATGAGCAGCTTTCTGATTTTGAAGGACAAACTCATTTTTTCAAGACTTCAAGGTTGCAACTCATGATGTTCCCGACACACTTGTGGCAATCACCTGCCAGCTGAGTTCCCGTTCGTGCTGGCAGTGGCTTTGCCGGGGACGACGCAGGCATGAGGAATTGCTGGCTTTGAGCACAGTTGTCATGTTGGATTATTGTCAGAGGGATTCGATGAGCCCGTGATGATGATGTTGAATATATATGCTACACAGAATAGTGGTGTGTAGCGTCTCTCCTACAAACACCTGATCAAAGCCCACTGAAGGCACAGTGTGCATTAGTCTCAACGTTCAGCATCTGTCCCCTCCCACCCATCTGGTACCCCACTGAGCTTTTGAGGCATCTTCCATCTGTGTTGGGCACCTTGCTCTGGTTTCTCATGTCTAAAATTAGCTTCGCATTGGAGGAGGGGTGAGTTTAAGGCCGTGAATCTTTAAATACCCTCCAAAGCTGTAGTTGTGAGACATTAAAAGAAATTAGACCTGCCAATTGCAGGCAGGCTGAGCCTTGCCAGGAGTCTGACTGTATTGGGTCTGGCTGAGGTGGAGTTAATTTTCCCCATAGCAGCCCTCATAGTGCTGTGCTTTGTATTTGTAGCTAGAAAGGTGTTGATAACACACTGGTGTTGTGGCCACTGCTGAGCGGTGCTCCCACAGCATCAGGGCTGTCTCTCCAAGATTCACCCCCCCTCACCGGCAGGCTGGGGGTGGGCAAGATCTGGGGAGGGGACAGAGCCAGGACAGCTGACCCAAACTGACCAAACAGATATTCCATACCATGTGATGTCAGCTCAGCTATAAAAGCTAAGTAAAGGGAGATGGAAGGGGGGGGCATTTGTTATTTATGTTTGTCTTCTGGAGCAATCGCTGCAAGTACTGAAGCCCTGCTTCCTAGGAAGTGGCCAGACATCACCTGCTGATGGGAAACAGGGAGTAAAACCTTTTGTTTTTCTTTGTTTTTGCAAGCAACCTTTGCTTTTGCTTTATTGAACTGTCCTTATTTCAACCCATGAGCCTTTTGTTATATTTTCTCTCCCCTGTTCAGCTGAGGAGGGGAGTGATAGAGCGGCTTTGGTGGGTACCTGCCCTCCAGCCAGGGTCAACCCACCACACTGACTTGGATGAGCATTTATCTCCCACAGATGCTCTGGGTTGTCTGAGTGCCTTCGCCTCCTTGATGAACATCTCGGCACCCTGCACAGGTAGAAGACAGGTTTGCCCTTTGTGAGCAGGGACCTGGGGTGCAGAAGATACACCTCTTTACCAGCCTCATCATCCTGAGGAATTCAGCACCTTGAATGAGGCACTGGCATAGATACTGAAAGGAGTTGTTTAAACTTACCTAGTGTTAATTCCTTTGATATTTACTGGTATAGAAACTACAGTGAGCGTCTCCTCCTGCCCAAGTGACTGCCCAGATCACTGGGCCAGACCCTCAGCGTAAGGCTTCCAGGTTAATTAGCCAAAGCAAAAAGGGTTCAGCAGCTCCAAGAGTCCAGTCCCTGGAATACCTTGCGCATAGGATGCTTACGCAGTGATGAGGAAGAAGCAAATCCTAGTTTCCTTGAGAAATGAACCCATTTTGATGAGAACCCTGAGAGCTCTGACTCTAGGCTAAACAAGAGCAGCAATTAGCTCAAGAAAGAAAGGGAGAAGATGCTGCAGCTTTCTCCCTAATTGTGCATTGCTGAAGAATGTGCTGAACTGCTCAGTCCTGCCAAAGTGGACATGCCCACAGCAAATCTTTAGGAACCAAGAGGACTTTATGGTTGAAAACTCCTGTCAATAGAAATTCTTTGCTCCTTTTTCATTTTGTAGTGGCCGTACAAGGATTATGAGGATCTGTATTTTGGACTTCTTTCCTGTTATGCAAGCATAGAGCTTTCCTAGCACATTTACTGGAGCAAAACTGCTGCCGTCAGTACGGTACTGGGTGGTTCTTTAGTCTATTAAACTGCTCTGGCTTTCTATATTTCTGTATTAACTGTCTTTTTCAACTATATGTCTCACTTCAGAACTTGCAGTGAACATGTGGAGCAGGGAACTTTGCCACATTAAATATTAACCAATTGCTGAATACTCTTGAATGGTGGCTGGGATCAATTTGCAGTGTAGTTCTCGAAACGTGACAGCTCCTGGAGGATTGCAATAGCCAGATGCACTTGCAGAGCACAGCTACAGCATCTGCTACCGTTACTGACTGCTCATGCCGGCAAGCCGTACTCCTTTGCAACCCACTTGACAATTAATTCTGGTTATTCCTGGTGAGTGATTAATATCTTCTTTCAAGAAGCCCAACCCAGGTGTTTGATTCAGGCAGTTTTGTAGGGATAACAAGGTTTTGGAAATCTTAAAAGAATTGTTCTGGGAGTCCAATGTAGCAACAGAGCTCCATGGGTAAGGCTTTGGGTCTGCCCTGCGAGGGAGGAAAACTGTCCCGGCAATTCAGGGGGCAGCTCTGGCTGTCCAGCTGGTTCCTTATTCATCCAAACATTAGAAGGCTTTATGGGCATAGCTGCCAAACATGTTGGACTGGTGGACTGCTGTCAGCAGTCAGGTATTCCCGCGATCTCTTGTGCACCTGCATCACCCAGCTTTTAATTGAAAATAATTGGAAGCCTCAGCCAAACCCTGAATGCAGAGTTGTTGCCTCTGAAACCATTCCTGAGCCTCGTACTGCTGGAACATGGAAGAATATAACCTAGTGGGTGCTGCCCCAGGCATAGCCTCAGGAGGGACCCTTGCTGCTGATTTCCAGCTACATGCTGACAGTTTAAAACTCTGTAGAGACTTTTTTAATTGATCTGATAATTCGTGAGCTGTGATGCCACGGATTAGGTGCTATCTTGGTGCAAATGGGCCCCAGGGATGTGGGAGAAACTCCCAGCCTGCTCCCGGTGAGCAGCCTGCCCCAGCCCACTGAAGATCCTCCTCCAGACTGGGGTTGATGGTGTAAGCACTGGGGAAGACAGGAACAACATGTCTTGAAGGCAGATCTGGGAAAAACAAAGCCTGAATTTTGGATTTTAACCATTTACATGCCAGAAGGGCTGGACCTAAAGTGTGAGCAGAGATCTGAATCAAGTTTGCTGTTGCTTTACAGCTAGTTGCCCTACTTGGTCCTCTGCTGAGAAAACTGCCAGTACAAGGCTGGTTACTGCTTTGTAGGGGTAAGAAAGTCTGGGGGCAGATGGATGCATTGTCTTTCAGCTGCAATGCCTGTGCTTTTGAAGATATTTTAATTCTGGGAAATATCAGAGCATGCTCGAGGCAGTAAGATTTGCCGGCTAATATACTGTGTCTTGCAGTTCCTTGAGAGGCAGCCGGGGCGGTGGTGGTGGGTGGGGGTTATATCAGATTAGATGCACGTGAAATGGCCCCCGTGACACTGAGTTGACACTACTAGGAATTGCAGGGAGGCTCACAGCGCATCTGTGATCTCAGTAGTGCGTACAGGGCCCTGCAATTCCACAGCCACAATCCCGTTGCTTCATCTTTTAACGTTGGGATTGGAAACATTTTTGGTAGGAGACTGAGTTGTTCCCCTCTGTTCACCAATGGTGTCCTTGGTGGGGAAGGCTGATTTTTCAGGAGTGCTCAGCACTCACATCAACTTCAGCCTGTGGCTAGAAGGAGCCACGATCCTACAGTGGGACCTAAATTAACTGGGATGCTCACGTAAGTGTCTAAGCTATTTTTGGAGAGGTGGACTCTGCATCAAGGGAGAGGTAAATTCAGAAGTACAGGAGAAGGTTGATATGAGAAGAACTGTTAAATCTGTAGTTGGCGAGGGCTTTTGGTATTCTGTCCCTTTGCTGAAATTCAGGTTCCTCTTTTAGTTTAATATCCAGGACCGTGAACTCACTCACTCCTGAACAGCACTTCACAAAAGCACTGTTTGCATCATGTCGCGCTGAGCATGGGCAGTGGTGTGTGTCTGAGCCTCTCTGTCCCACCGATGCAGTTAATATTTCCCTGCCCATGCTGAACCAAAGGTAAAATATAAATTGGTCCTATCCACGCAGAGCTGGAGCCTGTAGGGAGGCTTCATCAATCACGTTAGCACTGGAAAGAGGACTTGCTCCTTTCCTGAGCAGGCAGCCACGCTCTGTGCCGAGAAGTGATATAAATGCATGCTGTGCCTTGGCATTAGCTGGGGGTGAGGGAGGTTGACGAGCGTGACTAATGGTGGAGGTGAAGAAGCCTTTTCTGAGCTGTGCCCGCAGAGGTTCATTTTACCAACAGGGATCCCGGCACCTGAACCCATCCCAAACCTCTGCCATGTGGCAGAGACGGCAAGGAAGTTCATCCCACTGATTTTGTTGCTCTTTGGTGTGGGATGGGCAGCAGTGCTTTGGGAAGAGTCACAGCATCGTACAGGGATCCGAGAGCTCGCTGGAAGCCAGCGGGAGAGGGAGTTGTGTATGTGGTTTGGAGGTAGGCTGGAAGGGTGATGGAGAGCAGCCCTTTAGCACTGCACTCCCAAAATGTTTGAGTCATCCTAAAAGAGTGCTTAGAGAAGAGGAAGGGAGGAAAGATCCAGGGAGATGGAGGAGAAAATGCAAGGCTGGCACAGCTGGCTGTTAGGATGGATAGAGTTACAAAGCCCTGGTCAGAGGAAAAACAGATACCTGGAGGGAGAGGAGTAGAAAAGCAAAGTAAGGAAGATGTGGTGAGATAAAAGAAGTCCTGCTATGTGTCACTTTGGATTTTGCCCCAGTTTCTCTGGCCAATAGGTAGCTTGAGGGTAACATCTCCCCAGCATGGCTGGCCAAGCTGTGTGGCTTTTGGGGTGCACTCAGAGCATGGCTCCTTTGGGTCAGCTCCTCCTGCCTCCTCTGCTTGCTCCCAAAGCCTTTGACAGGTACAGATCTTCTCCTGTGACACTGCCCACTACCACAGAGTGGCCTTATGATGTCACTGATGTTTGTTGTGGATGATTCTTGGCTTTTCTTGTGCTCACGGGCTTTGAAAAATTTGGTTTCCTGCACCTGTAACAAGGGATTTGCTGAAATGGAAATCACACTGGCTACAAAATGTGCAATTAAAATGCTACACGCTGTGGCCCTCAGGACACAAAAATGGCCTGTTTTCTGGTGTATTCATGGTCATCCAAGGTGAATGTCGATCTTCTGGATTCTTCCAGTGTGCTGCTGCCTGTTGTGGATTACTTAAACCAGTGAGTGCAGTGTCCTCATCTGTTACCAGAGCTCTGGTGGAAATTAGGGAACAACTGACCCGTGCCACTGCAGCCATGGGAAGGATGCTGGGGAACATTATGGATTTCCAAGTAAAATCATCCAGAGAGGCAGCAGAGATGCCAGCAGAAGTAAGGGAGGACACAAGGAAAGCATGACGTGATCAAAATTTGTCAAGGAATATTGCTGAGGAGAGCCGGGACCAAAGCAGGGCCAGCAGAGCTGTTGAAGAGCGTTACCTTTTACGTGGCTTGGAGAAGAGTGCCGAAATGAGATTTAGGTTTTGGCTGCCATAGGCAGCTGTCTAATCCCTCTATTCCAGAGCTAGAGCTACTGGCAGTTTGGGTCAGTAACCCTTTGACACCTTTTCAAAGTGCTTTCCAATCCCTGGCTGTGATATGAGGGAGGCATAAAGGTAGGGGGATAATTATTCAGCTGCCTATCTAATCTGTTTGATCTCACTAGTCTAATCTCCATTATCTTCAAAAACAGGCGATGGGTGCTTTTGATGCAGCCTGTGATCAGAATCCATGCATAGAAAGCAGGAAAGTAGGGCAGCTGGCTATTTTCAAAGCAAAGCTACAATCTATTCCTCAACTGTCTTCTGATCAGAAATAGGCTTTTTCCATCTACAAATGGACTTTTATCTTTTTTTTTTTTTTCTTTTCCTACCCCTCATAACAAACAGCTTTTTTGGTAAAGTTGCGATGGCTGTTCGAAAGGCTTCTGCATTAGAAGTCCTGGGATGGAGAGACAGTATCTGGGGATTGCCTGCAAAAGCTGTGTTTGGTGTGGGCTTAAGAGGGTTTTTTGCTCTGGCACTGCAGTTTTTAAAATGCTTGTGGGGCAAAACATTTTGATCAATTATTATGATAATGACACAAGAGTGGAATTATGAGCATAATTATAATTACCATTTTTATGCACAGTTAATTAATCATAAAATACTACATTATAGAATTTTTCTGTTTAATGAAATTCATTATAGAGGCCCCTGAAGCCCTAAATTTAATGTTAAACAAATTAAACCTGTGTCTGGGTTTAGGGCTATTAGCACAAATGTGGCCTTAAATTAGTTGCTAAAACAGGACTTGGTGAGCCATTAGCCAAAGGGGTGGTGGTGAAGCAGCTCTTCCTGACCACAGATACCTGCTCCAGGTTGAGTGGAGTCGGCTTTTGCCTACTCTGGTATTTACTCTGGGTAGGTTGTGTGCTAGCCATTGAAAAGGCTGAGTTCATTAGCCTCTAGCCTAAAAGTTTGGAGGACAGTACGTGCTTGGAGGAGAAAAGCTGGTTTTCTTGACTAATTGGTACAGAGGTTCCTGGAGGGTAAACCATCCCACATCTTATCAGGGATAACTTCTTACCACGTTTCAGCTCTCCTATCAGGATGTAATGCAACGAGAATAAGAGTATGGGGGCATGGTTAGACTGCCTTGATGAAACACTCTTATAACTAGACATTGAACTTTATCACTGCTACATATCAAAGACTTGTGAAGGAACCTCCTGGAGCATACTAACAGTGTGAAAAAGCCCGATGTTTTGAGTTGCATGGCTTTGAAAGAAGAAAGGTTAAGTTTTAGGATGGGAAGGCCAGCTGGGAATAGGTTGCAATCAGCAGCAGTGTCATTGCTCCATGTTCATTCATATTCTCTCTGAAGAGCTGTACTGACTTAAGGCAGGTTGTAGATCATACTTTACATTGCAGCAAATCAAATGGACATCCTCTGTCTTTTGTAACCTTGTCCTCTTGAGGTAGGTCCCGGTGATGGGAGACATTCTGCAGCATTGTTCTCCAGCATGGCTCCGAGTCTGACAGCTGAAAGCGTGTGATGGTGTGTGTGTCGGTGGGGTTTTTTTGTGTGTTGTTTTGTGTTGGTTTTTTTTTTTGTTTTCTTTCTTTTAGGACACTAATCCCATATTGCATTTATGCCAGTGTGGCCATGTTGATCTGTTAGAGCTCTTTGCTGGAGGAGAACTGGCATCCAGGTAGCTCCATCACAGACATCTCCAGTGAGCTAAACAGCAGAAGAGCCAAAAAGCAATGAGTTTGATCAGGAAAGTACATTTCAGTTAGGAGATAGACCAAGAAGAAGGACAGAGGTAATCTTCATTTGCCTTTAGGCATGGGCATTATCATTTATGAATCTGGGTTAGTTATCTAGTTGCCTTCATCACTGTAGACCCAGTTCATTTGGCCTGTTCTGTTTCCCCTTATAGGGCACGATGGGGCACATCTTCCCTGAGCCCATTTTGTACTTCTCAGGCCAACAGGGTCTGCATGGTGGTGGGGGTGGAAGCTGTGCTCAGGTTTGTAGGGTGGCTCAATGAAAACCTCCCTGCTGCTACCCTCAGAAAGGACTTGGAAGAATGCAACAGCATCCTTCCAGCTTGCTTTCTTACATGGTTGTCGTGCCTTTTGCAGGGACAGTGGCTGGCACCCATCTTTCCAGTCCTGTTCAGTTGATCTCATCCCTGTGTACTGTGAAAGGCTTTCAGAACTGCATATGTTCAGAGATGCTGTTTGGTTTTGTTTTTACCAGTGTCTGTGTAACGGAAAGAGCTCTTGAGGTATTAAATTATCAATTTTCTCACAGGTACCCAGAGTGCTGATTGTTATGGTTGTTTTTATTGATGTCTGATCTGGAAACAGATTGCAGGTTTTGTTGTTTTTAATATAATGTGACATGTCTCAGCGTGCAGCCATAGTAATGTAATACAACAAGAAACAGGCCTATTCTGAAAGTGCCGGCGTTTGGTTATTGCCCTTTGGCTGGAAAAATTGCTGATGCTTTTTTCTTTTTTTTCTTTGCAGTTCTTAATCAGGGAAGCTAATTCAAACCTTTGCCAAATTCTGTGTTTATAACTACGTCATTGTTAATGCAACACATAGTAGTACCATGTTAACTTGTGTTGTGTGGGCATATCTAAACGCCAGGTTGCTCCTGTCTTGGGAATCTGATAGTATTGGGCAGTATGTCCAGTCACCTCAAGGTTTCCTCTCAACATCAGGAAATTCCACTTTGTCTACTTAAGACTTTTTGGGCAGCAGAATTAAGTTTATGGTGGTGGCAGAACAGAGTACGAGCTGGAAATGAGGGTGGTCCTTGGGAGGTTTGGGAACTGGAAAGGGTCAGTAGTTATATGGGTGACTGCAAGGCATCTCTGGGGGAGCAAATGGGAAGGCAGGGTCAGCAGCAAGGGAATGGCTGAAGGAAGAGACCTGGGCAGCAGCCAGAATTTGCAGAGGATTAGAGTGGGTGGAAGAGACCTGGGAAAGAATCTGTGGAGCCTTTGGAGGACTAGCAGCTGCTCAGCTTTGCCACTGGCCTCCTCTAAGAGAGGGGAAGAGTGCTCTGGATACAGCTCAATGTGATGCTCTGTTGTCTTTAAGTCACCACATATAATTGTTCTTACGCTGGTTTCTGTGAGCCGTGAAAGAAAATAGGAGTTGTATGTTGGAATCTGTCCTCTCCAGGTCTATCAAATCCTTTTTTAATTTTATTTTTTTGCGTTGCATTGGAGGTGGTGCACCAATTTGTTGTTGAAAAGGAGAGGGGGAAATACTGAGCTTGTGCTTTTGGGCCTGGTGTTGAAACCCCAATGTTTTCCAACGCATCACAAGACGCTGGCGATGGAGAAGGATTGCTGGCACCTCCTCAGGGCAGCAGTGTGGTCTGTAGCATCGTACCTGTCCACAGCCAGGATGGGCTTAGCCTGGATCCTGTTTGTGTGATGGGACCAGGCGAGCACACAGAGAGCACTAACAGGACTGTTTGCATATCAAAATACACATATATTGAGGACACAGGTGGCACATGCCTGAGGCTGGCTTTGCAAGATCCTAACTGTATTGGGTTTACGTGGCAAGGTTTTGGTAGCGGGGGGCTACAGGGGTGGCTTCTGTGAGAAGCTGCTAGAAACTTCCCCCACACCTGACGGAGCCAATGCCAGCCGGCTCCGAGACAGACCTGCCGCTGGCCAAGGCTGAGCCCATCAGTGACGGTGGTAGCGCCTCTGGGAGAACAGATTTAAGAAAGAGGAAAAAAAAAAAAAAACCAACCTGGGTAACTGCAGCTAGAGAGAAGAGTGAGAAGATGTGAGAGCAACAACCTTGCAGCCCCCCAGGTCAGTGCAGAAGGAGGGGAGGAGATGCTCCAGGCACCGGAGCAGAGATTCCCCTGCAGTCCATGGAGAAGACCCTGGTGAGGCAGGCTGTCCCCCTGCAGCCCAGGGAGGTCCACGGTGGAGCAGATCTCCACACTGCAGACCCTGGAGGACCCCACGTCAGAGCAGGTGGGTGCCCGAAGGAGGCTGTGACCCCGTGGGAAGCCCGCGCTGGAGCAGGCTCCTGGCAGGACCTGTGGCCCTGTGGAGAGAGGAGCCCACGCTGGAGCAGGTTTTCTGGCAGGACTTGTGACCCTGTGGGGGACCCACGCTGGAGCAGTCTGTGCCTGAAGGACTGCAGCCCGGGGAAGGGACCCTCGCTGGAGCAGGCTGTGCCTGAAGGACTGCAGCCCATGGGAAGGACCTGCGTTGGAGAAGTTCATGGAGGACTGTCTCCCGTGGGAGGGACCCCATGCTGGAGCAGGGGATGAAAGAGGAGTCCTTCCCCTGAGGAGGAAGGAGTGGCAGAGACAAGGTGTGATGAACTGACCCCAAACCCCATTTTCCATCCCCCTGCACTGCTCGGGGGGTAGGTAGAAAATTCAGGAGTGAAGCTGTGCCCGGGAAGAAGGGAGGGGTGGGGCAAGGTGTTTTAAGAGTTCGTTTTATTTCTTATTACCCTACTCTGGTTGATTGGTAGTAAATTAAATTAATTTTCCCCAAGCTGAGTCTGTTTTGCCCATGATGGTAATTGGTTGAGTGATCTCTCCCTGTCCTTGTCTCAATCCATGAGCCTTTCGTTATATTTTCTCTCCCCTGTCCAGTTGAGGGGAGGAGCGAGAGAGCAGCTTTGGTGGGCACCTGGTGTCCAGCCGGGGTCAACCCACCACAACTGTCAAAAAACAAAATGTGACTTAGTTATAAGGAGTCCTGTTCTCTGGTGTTAGCGTATCTTTAGCCTATTCAGGGCGTAGGTATCATCAGAGTAAATGCAGCAGCCACTGCTGTTAACCATGTTTCATGGAGTACTCTGCTTATGAGGAGTGGTCCCTTGTAGGACTGAACCACAGCCCAGTCCATGCTGTAATTGCCCTCCTGGGAATTAGAAGTGCAGGCTGCGAAGAGGATCCTCCTTTAAAAATACTTATAATAAGGCTACTCCTTTTTGATAAAAACACTTTGGTTTCATATTCTGGGTTTTATTTTTACCAGCTCTGCTGTGAAGTCTGTCTCACTTAAACAGACCCTGTTCTCTGTTTTCACTGGTGCTTCTGGCATAAACTCAATAAACTTATAATAAGAGAAATCTCTGGAGAATTTTGCAGAACTTTGTTAGGCTGACAACAGGTGGAAAAAAATGCATTATAGGTTATATTTAAACCGCACTGATTCGAGGCATGCATTCATGTAGTAAACAAACTCATGGCTATTCTCAATTGAGTAGTTAAACCTGCAAATGGGAAGTGCTGGAAGGGGCATGGAGTCCTCTGGTCCATCCTCCTGTGCCATGGCACGGTCAGCTGCGTTCATATCACTCCCATGAGGTGCTTGCTTAAGAGCAGGCTTAGAGAATCATCATTTAGAGACTCCCTTCAGAACAGTACTGGAATACAGTATGATAAAATTAAACTAAACCCCCCAATGATCCTGACCCAGCCTGAATACCTACAAGAGAAAGACAAACACTAAGACTTGCACCTTATTCTTCAAAGGAGACCTATAAAACCTAATGGCAGCCAGAGAGGTAAAAATTTATAGCTCTGAATATAACAAGTCCTAAATTCAAGTGAGATATTGGCTTCAAGACACAATTCTTTTTTCCCCACTGCATACTTTTTGCTACCTCTCACCTATGCTGACTTCTTGCCTGCCTTTCTGTATCACAAAAAGGCTGATCACCATTTCTGTGCTCTACAGGTGCACTTCCCCCTCAGATTGTTTAATTGGTTAATATAATTAAACATAGAGCAATTGTTCCTAATCTGTGCTTAGCTTGAGGTTTTCAGCTTGTGTGTCACACTTGAAAAGAAGCTCCTGTGCCTGAGAGTGTGCTCATTATACTTTCAGCTGCATCCAGTTGATTAAATCCAAGATACTGCTTCTTTCTGAAAACCTTGTCTGTCCAATAAATCTTTAGAGGTATAAAGCAGATATTCTGCACATCTCAACGCGTGTTGGGTGAGGAGTGGGGATTTTTGAGGCTGTAATGCAGCTTGGGTTAGCAAACCAGTGATGGGGTTTGATGGGCCTACGATGACAACGTTTAGAAGCTAAAGGAAACAAACAGTGCTGGCAGTTTACATTTTTCTCTTAGAGGGGACTACAGTGATTTTCCTGATATTACTGTGCTGGCATACGAAGCAGAAATGTCTATCACTCGTGCTGCAAGTGCTGAGAGAAACTTTGGGGACTGTGATCGTCTTTTATTCAGGAGCAGAGGTATTTCTTGCTATGGAAAAATCTCATTGAAAAATCAGTTTGAGATCTCTCAGCTTTTATGCCAGAGGTGTTCTGCCAGTTTTAGGGAAAAGAATAGTTCTGATAAATAAATACTGCAGCAAGTATCTGAATGTGAGGAATGCTGGGGGAAAAAGGCTCGTACTTGGAAAAACAAAAAAAGCACTCTACAGTGCGGAGGGCGATAGGAAATAAAGCGTATTGAGTGATTCTGTTTATGGGGAGAAAGATTAAGGTTCTTGTTTCAGGCAATAGGCTGCTCCTGGCCTCCAGGTGGGGAGGGAGCTCTTTGTCAACATGCTTTTACAAGCTTTCAGGGGCAGAGATGGGTTTGCTTTTGGGGGGTGGTGTGAAGGAGATCCCCTTGTTCACGGTGCGCAGCACCTCTGAATGGTCCTTGTGTGATGTTCAGCACGGGTGGGTGCCTGTTACTGGAAGGTTTGCCTCTGTTAGAGGCAAAAAGTTGAATTTTGCTCTATTCATAGCACTCTGTGCCAGAACTTAGGCACTTAATGGGCACCGGTGCGGTTTGCTGCAGGGTGAGGGTTGCTCGGTGTTTAGGATCCATAGGTACGTGCAGGGGGATCTTCTGGTCACGTAAATACTTCCAGGTTTGTTTGCAGCACGGCTGTCCTGCATGCTGTGCAGCACACTGTCAGGGTCTTGCCATTGGTAATAGGGGAAGCCAAGCTGGGATTCACAGATGTTGCATGCTAGTTGGTAGCTGGATTTTTGGTTTTTTTTGACACCTGTTGTTGAGAAGGGCTTTGGGTCCTTCTCCTGATGGCCAGCAGCTGGCTGTGAGCCCATCCTTAGGCTGGGCAGCCCACATGGCTTAGAGCAGCTCAGGGGCCCCATGTGGGTGCTCAGGAGAGGAAAGTGTAGATTTATTTTGATGCATTTAGATCATCTTAAAAATATAATAATGTTTTTCAACCTTAATTTCCCTCCAAACAGAAAAATGCTTTGAACATCTTTATTCTTCACGAAAACTATCAGTAGATGTTTAACCTTCCCAAAAATCTGTTTTGGCACTGAAGATAAATAATTTTAGTGTATAACATGTTTGCTTTCAGAAGGAACCTTAGCTCCTGAGAAGGGAAGCCTAACTTGAAATTCTTTTGTGTGTACACTGAGCATGAAGCCCAGTACTTTATGATACTCCTAGTATTGGTAACTTGGCAACTTTTAAATCATGAAAGATTTACACAAGTGCTGCAGAGTTCGAAATGTTTTATGACATGTTCATTCACACTAAATCAGTCTCTGTCTTTTTAGAGTTTTCTTTCTAGACAGTTATGCAAATCCAAAAAGACAGGAATGGATTTAAAATGATTTTCAGCATTGGAAGATTAGCAGAAAGTGACAGACTGCCACGAAACACTCTGCTGCCTTGGCTGCTGCAGCCTTCCAGCCCTGGTAGGGATGGGATGGGCAGCAGTGAGAAGAGGAAGAAATAGAGAGAAGGGTCTTAGTTTTATGTTCATTACTGGAACATTTCAGCGCTTGGATGGGATGATGGGTCTGTTTTGCAAGGTGGCTGTTACAAAATAATAATTAAAAATGATTATATAGGAATCTAGCGTAGGGCTTGACTGTTCCCAGTGTGCAACTTCTCTCCTTGCCTTTAATTGAAAATGAGCTAGGAAACTTTTCCTTTTGGTCTTGTCCAAGGACTGGACCCTGCAAAGTCTTTAAAGTGATAATTATCTCTTGCTTATGTGGCTGAGCTTGTTTGTTTCTTTGGATATGGAAGGATGAACTAGTTTTACCATGTGAAGGGCACAGGCAGGATTATCCTGCCCTGTTGCTCCCCCACCCCAAATTGGAAGTGCAGTGTTTAATACCACTCATCAAAAAAATGTCACTGCTCTTCAGTGCCTGCATGCAACACTGAAAAGCTCAGTTGTCCCTGTGGTCTTTTAAAGACTGTATTGCCCACAGTATTTTTAATGTGCTTTTAACTCGCATGCAACTGCAATTCTTAATGGATGATTAATTGGCTTAATGTAAAAGATAAATTCATGGAAGTGACCTCCTGGGTCAGAGCCCTGTGCCCTGCTAAGGTAGGCTACTCATCATACAATCCCCTAGGATATCTGATATTATTTGCAAAGAAGAATCCCTTAAAAGGACTGGAGTTGATAGGGTCCGGTCGCTGTCACCAGCCTGGCTGTCTCTGACACAGGTGACATGCTGAGGACAGGCGTATTTTGTACTTGCAACCTTCACTTTGATTTATGAGTACTTTGTACAAGCAAGAACTTGGGGATGTCGGTTGACGAGAAGCTCAGCATGACCTGGCAGTGTGTGTTTGCAGCCTAGAAAGCCAACCCTATCCTGGGCTGCATTAGAACAAGCATGACCAGGTTGAGGGAGGGGATTCTGCCCCTCTGCCCTGCTCTGGTGAGACCGCCCCTGCAGTACTGCGTCCAGATCTGGGGTCCCCAATGTAAGAAGGACATGGACCTGTTGGAGCGGGTCCAGAGGGCTGGAGCACCTCTCCTATGAGGACAGGCTGAAGGAGTTGGGGTTGTTCAGCCTGGAGAAGAGAAGGCTCCAGGCAGACCTTATAGCAGCCTCCCAGTACCTAAAGGAAAGCTGGGGAGGGACTTTTTACAAGGGCGTGTAGGGATAGGGCAAGGGGTAATGGCTTTAAACTGAAAGAGGGCAGATTTAGATTAGATGTAAGGAAGAAGTTCTTCACTGTGAGGGTGGCGAGGCACAAAACAGGTTTCCCAGAGAGGTTGTGGATGCCCCATCCCTGGCAGTGTTCAAGGCCAGGCTGGATGGGGCTTTCAGCAACATGGTCTAGTGGAAGGTGTCCCTGCCCGTGGCAGGGGGGTTGGAACTAGGTGATCTTTAAGGTCCCTTCCAACCCAAACCATTCTATGATAATTGCCAGTCTTTGGCACTTTACAAATCCTTTTCCTCAAAATATGCAGCTGGGGGAAAGCAACCCTGTCCAGTAAGTGACTGTCGCATGGGGAAAATGATGAGAAATGTGGAGTGCAGGAGCAACAGGCTTTCTGGACAATTGTAAACAGCAATCATGTTTAAAAGCATCATCATCTGATTGCAGAGCATTCAGGGACAGAAAGGGAAATGCTGTGTTTAATGAATTAAATTGTTCATTGAAAATAATGACCCATTTCTGACATGTAGGTAGTTACTGGCTGTTTGTGATGCTGGTAGCCCTTCATCAGCACAGGGTGTGAGCAGCTCCTGCGTGTGCTTTCTCTAAGCCTCACTGCTTTTGCTTTGTGCCGGCTATGCTTGATTTGTCTGTCCTGTGCAGCTGTCTGGATGCTAACTCTATTGCAGAATAACTGCTGTCCATATGTTAACAACAAAAACATATGTGGAATCGCAGAGTCACCAGCTGGCTGAGGCTGGAAGGGACCTCTGGAGGTCATCTGGTCCAACCCTCCTGCTCAAGTAAGGCCACCTACAGCCAGTTGCCCAGAACTCTGTCTAGATGGTATTTGAATATCTGCAGGGAGGGAGACTCTGCAACCTCCCTGGGCAACCTGTTCCCTTCCTCAGTCACCCTCACAGCAACAAAGTGTTTCCTGATGTTCAGAGGGAACCTCCTGTCTTTCAGTTTGTGCCCATTACCTCTGGTCCCGTCACTGGGCACTGCTGAAAAGAGCCTGGCTCCATCCTTTCTGCACCATCCCTTCAGGTATTTATACATATTGATAAGATTCCCCTGAGCCTTTTCTTCTCCAGGCTAAAAGCTCCCAGCTCTCTCAGCCTTTCCTCACAGGAGAGATGCTCCAGACCCTTAATCATCCTTGTGGCCCTTCATTGGACTCTCTCCAGTATGTCCATGTTTCTCTTGCACTGAGGAGCCCAGAACGGGACACAGCACTCCAGGTGTGGCCTCACCAGTGCTGGAAAAAGGGGAAGAATCACCTCCCTTGACCTGCTGGCAATACTTTGCCTAGTGCAGCTGAGGGTATCGCTCCCCTTTGCAGCAAGGGCACATTGCTGGCTCATGTTCAACCATGTGTGTTCATGTGTCCACCAGCACTCCCAGATCCTTTTCCTTTGGTGGCCCGCAGCGTACATTGGTACCTGGAGCTGTTCTTCCCCAGGTGTGGGACTTTGCACTTCTCCTTGTTGAACTAGAAAGCAGATGTCTTTTAATATTTCTGCATTAAGGCTTCAATTCCCTCAGATAACTCATTGCCTCTCAAAAATGTTCACAAAGTCTTTTTCTATGCTACACAGTAGAGGCAATGCACTTGCAGCTCCCGTGGGGAGGTAGATTGTGTACTGTAATGTGTTTTGGTTTCTACACCAATGCATCAAGCAGGAATACCATGTTCCCTTATATTTTTCCTAGGACAAACTCCTTATACCTGTATTTAACACAAATGAACTCTTCAAAGCATCAAGGAAACTTTTCTTAAATATGGAAACTGGTTGAGAAGATGTAACAATGGGTAAGGTTGTAAGGTTGTTCCAGATGAGAAGAAAAGATATGTGTAGTCTATGACTCATTTAGGGATGTTTATTGATGGAGTGTTTCTATAGTCTTAATGACTCATGCTCACGCTTGGAGCAATGGCAGGTTCAAGAACATGCTGATAAATATTTTGCTGTCGTTGGTGAGGCTCCAGCTTTCCCCATACGTTTTACTGGAGAGGTGGAGGTACTTCTAATGGCAACAAGTAAATCTTCCTACTGATATCTTTAACCTGTTATTTTTCCTCTTTCCTGTGAATAGCTGCAGGTTGTGCGAGTGCTTATTCTCAAACTTCTTACTAACTCAGTGTCAAAGATAATGTGTGTATGTAAACATTTATATGGAAATACCAAGACAGTGTATAGAGAACAGGCTCTTCATTCCACATCAGATCTCTCCTCCTAGCTCAGGCTGGCAAAGGAGGGAACAGAGGCTTTCAAACCTGTCCAGTATTGCTATAACGTTTTCATATTTTCCATGTGCTAACATACATTTAATGTGTGAAATCTCCGGTTGCTGTCTTTGCAGGGCTTGTCTGATTTTAGATGTAAGCACATGAAATACCAGACTCGGAGGGTGTGTAGGAAAGGTCGTGCCACATATTGCGTTGTCCAATACCTCACGGTCCAGAAGAGCAGCTGGGGTCGGTCTGCTACGGCAGACGTGGGTGGACTTTTATATGGGCACTGCTGATGATTGCGATGGCTGCTCTATCTGCTGTGCCATATTTTCTGCCCCAAAAGGCTGACTTTGGTGGTAGGGAGAGCAGTATGCCAAGCACTATGATTGCTTGGACTGGGCCTATAGCACTTGGGAGTCCTTTCCATGTCAGTGGTGATTAACCCACCCTTCCTAGGAGCTGGTGAGGTGGAAAATGCTGTGATTACCAAGCTGATATCCTGGGATTGCTATTGACAATCAAATTGGGCGATTCTCCTCTGGCTGATTAGACCAGATGTGCAGGACATTTTTAATAAACTGCAAAACAATTGAGATGATTTGATAGCAAACCTGAAGAGAATGGATTAATAATTTAAGACTCAAGCAAATAGGGTCTTTGAAAGTCATGTATTCTGGCAGGCAGGCTAATGCTTCTGCTCAGCAGCTGTGCTGCCCTTGTGCTCCAGAAGAAACCTGGCAGACCCAGTAAGCCCTGTGCCTTGCACTCCAGTTAAAGTACAAAACCAAATCTAGCGCTTGGACTCCACATTCACCTCCTTGAATTTGTCCAGTGAATTTGTCCACACTGGTGCCGATGGGATGGGGGGTCGGTTGGGTGGTCGGGGCATCACAGGAGACGCAGCAGAGGTACTCAGCATGGTCAGGTAGATGGAGAAACCTGCTTAAGTAACACACTATGTGCTAATCAATGCCATCATTGCATTTACTGCAAACTAAATCTGTCAGGTTAAGATGGGGTAAGCTGTGGGAACATATAGGAAAAGGTACTTCTGTTGTGGTGGTGAAGAGCTTTACTGTTTTGCTCCAAACTGGGCCCACTTCGATTTGTCATTCTTATAGGCTTGCTCCAAACCGTTTCCATCAATGTTGTATACACATTTGAACATTACTACTACTTTTATTTTTAAAAGGGAAACAGCTAAGCAGAGCAGGCATTCTAATAAATGCTGACACAAAGCCAAGTGTCGGACTGTCCAAATCAGTCAGATCAGAGGAATGCATTAAAGAAATTAAATTTCATGAAAGCTCATTACAAGGGACAATTAGTGGGGAGCAGGATCCTTATCAAATGGCAACTATGTCTACAAAATACAAGGGAGTGCTGACATTGGGGTGATTAGACCAGAGGCTGTGGGTCATGCACTGTGTAATTAATTTATTCTAGAGCTTGCATTGAGAAATCAAATGGTAGTATATTAGAAACGCGGTAATTATAAAAGTATGGCTTACAAGACCATTTGCAGAAAATCACTACTTTTATGTGATATCCTCTCTCTGGTCACATTCAGCCACCCAGCCTGGTGCGAGATGCTTCCCTACATGACCTCCCTGAGGAAGATGTTCTCCTTCTACTTGGGTATCTTCAGATCTTATTGGGATTGTGTGTTTAAAACACCATCATGCAGTCCAGTCAGACGCGCTTTGCCTTTGATGAGCTTGAGTAGAGATATTTAATAGAAATACTTGTTTAGCACCAGCAGACAGTCAGGCTTTTATTGTGTGAATTCCTTTAGAGGTCTGGGGAGCAGCAGGAGGCTGTTGCTGAGTTCAAGTAGCTTATTATCCGTAGATGAAGGCTGCATTTCATTTCTACGCTTAAGAAGACGCGAAGCACGACATACTTTGCTTCTGTTTCTGAATAGAAAGACAGGAGGCAGACCACAAGTTTCTCCAGGCATGTTGTGTTATTCATGCAAGAAGGGTTGCAGGCAGTTCACAAGAGGAGGTGAAATGGGTTATGTGCTTTTCCAGAACGGTTGTTCTGAGGGTTTTTGGTTGCTTTGTTCAGAAAGTTTATGTTTTTTTCTGCCTGAATGCCACTTTCCACTCTTCCTTTCTAAGCAAGGGTTTTGCTAGCAATAGCCTTCTTGGACTATACAGCATGGGTAGCAAATGCATTGGCTGCCCATTTCTGTGTCTTACTGTTTCTGTTTGCACACTGACTTTGTAATATATAACATAAAAGCAGTAGATCAGCCACACCCAATTAGAAAAATCCTAATCTTTTCTAGTGTCTTGTTTTCAGCAGCGATCAAAAGCAGAGCCCAGGGAACAAGAGGGTGAGGCAAGCAGGTAGAGATACATCCTCAAAATATTATTCCCACACTCCAAGAATTTGCTTCTTGGGCATTTCCTGACCCAAGATCGGTGTCTTGGTGTTTAATAACTATGTATCTAAGTAATCTCTTTAGTGACTTTTTTTCATCTTGCTTGGAGGTTGGCATAGTTTTGGTTCACCAAGGGACAGCTGGTGCCTCTGGGAATATGTACAGCACCGTGCACATAGTGCTGTGCACAAAGCTCCCCTGCTCAGGAGGGGATGCTACTTCTGAAATTATTCAAAACGTGTCTCCGAGGAGGGTGAAGGACCACACCATAACCTACTGATCCATTTGCAACTGTTTGAGTACCCTACCTGGCTTCTTATGCAGGTCCAGCACGATGTTGTAGCGGTACTCATTGAGACACTTACCAAAGATTACAAGGATCTGAAAGACACTGTTAGAGGTTTATGAGTTGTTTTAACAGCCAAAGTCTTTTTCTGTGATGTTTCTCACGCACTGGTTGCAGCTGGAGAAAATTAGCCATAAAGACAACTTGATTTTAACTTATGATTAATTTGATTTTTAGAAGTTATCTCTGTTCAATTGCCCTTCTGGGAATTTCTACGTTAAAATACAAATTGTTTCTTAAGAGTCTGAAATTAAGAAGCTCTCCAGGTGCTTTTTGGTAGAGGTGCTCACACACACTCTCACTCACTTAGTAGATTATGCAGGAAATTCTGATTTTTCATATGGCAAGGTTTAGCTGACACAATACAGCTTGGGAAGGGACAACATGAATTAACTGAATTATAAGGTGAGATATCTCTAAGTATTGCAGGAAAGTGTTGCTTTGGGGAGCATTCCTTTGCATTTCAGAAGTGCAGGAGATGCAGGGCTCCCACGATGGAGCAATGCTGTCCCACGTCCTTCGTGGAAAGCGTGTTGGAGGCTGGTCCTGAGCACCCGAACACCAGGCAGGTCGTATCAATGATCCAAAATGAGCGGAGATAAAAATATTCCCACCCTGCACGTGCCTGTACAGCACAAGAAAGTTATTTTAGAAGTGCTTTATAGCGGCTTTAAAGAACTGCTGTGGTTCCTTACCTTGCGCATCACTGCCTGTTAAAGCCAGTTGCCTTAATTACCACAAGTCCAACTCTGCAGGATTGAGAGGATATTAAAACTAATAAATGTAAAACATCTCTCTATATCTTTCTTTATGTATCTATAGAGCTGGGCCTATGGGCAAGTCAGTTAACCTCTCTGCCTCATTTTCCTCATCCATAAAATGAGACTAATAATCACTTACATCACAAGAATATTCAGAGAATTAATGTGCTTTGAAGGTGAGAAGTGGGCTATGAATAGTGATCATAGTGAAATAGAAGGAAAAAAAAAAAGAAAGGAAAACCTTCCTCAAACAAAAATTTGTTTATGATATCTCTTTTAATGGAAGTGCTGGCATCAGTTCCTGTTCACTGGGTTATGGAAATTTAGGACCGGAGAAAAAGTTTCTAAAGGAGTCAGTTAGTTTGCATTTGCCTTGATTTACTCCCCATGTTTTATGCTTCCAGCACCTCTGTACATCTTTGCAAGGGATTTGTTCCTGTGTTTTAAATATTTTTTGGAAGCAGAGGCATCTGAGCATCAGGACATGCACAGAAGGTGGTTTCTGAGGGTGTCCATTTCAGTGGACATTGAGCTGAGCCTTTACTCTGAAGTGGGCAGCATAATTCCACTGCTATAAAGTGGAGCAGGGCAGGTCTATGCATCTGCTGTACACCTACACCTCCCCATACACGGTCTTCTAATTGCGTCATTACCTGGAAAACCCTAAGTTTTTACGAGTCTTTATAGCAGTCCCAAAAGAGCTTTTTTGGACATTCCCATATAGTGATTTTGTTGTTGTGTGATGGTGTCTAGAATAAATGTCACGGATTTTGAGTATCTTAAGTATATTTTGATTTTGAGTATTACGCAATGTAAGGTCATTAGATATACAGGGAACTGATGAAAGTACAAAATTTAAGGAGAAGCTGCTGTTCTGCCTGTAGGTTTCATGCTTGTGCCATTTCCAGTTCACCATGGGAGGAGTTACAGGCAGAGCGTAAGTCTTCAGAGAACATAATTCATCTGCCTGTCTTTCTGAATACTACTCGTAGAAATACAGGCACAATTAGGTTAAGAGGACTGAAAAAATGTCTCTAAAAGAAACAAAAAAGGATGACTCATGCTATTTATTCTCCTAGAGCATAAGTTTATATCCCTCTATCTGATAGCGACGTCAAAAATATGAATCATTTCTGCGTTAGCAAAAGCCAAACTTGGGCACTGCCGGCGGTACGCTTACAGTCGTGTCAAAATGAATCACCATCACAGGGTTGTCATTGTCATCCCGTAAAAATTATACCCACAAATTCTAGGCACTCCTCCATATTTGACATGAATATTCATTCATGATTAAAAAACACTTGCCCAGCTTTGTAAGCAGAAAAAAAAAAAAAAAAGAGTTACCGTTGGTGTTTTGTGATTGCGGCTACCATGTTATGGCTTGTGGCTGGTGTTAGAGAGAAAAGCCGAGGGTGAAAGTGTGTGAAAAAGCTGCTGAGGGGGTTGTATAGTGTGCAAGCGTGACTGTGCTCTTAGCAGTGCTTTGCACTTTTATGCCACCTTTTTTTTAAAGATGGTCTTGGAGCTTTATACGGCACAATGCCCTTGTTCAGCTGGATTAACTGAGGCACAAAGCAAGGTTATGATTTTCAGAAATGCTGAGCCTCCACAAGTCTCTTGGACCCTGTGTGGGCTCTCAGACAATCAGGTCCAAATGACTTGTTTGGGGCGTACCCTGAATTTCTGTTAAGAGCTGGAAATAGAAATTCAGGAGTCCTGACCTCTATTCTTGATGTTAAACCTGTAGCCACATTTCTTCTCACTACATGTAGTCAAATGACCTTCAGCTGAAGTAAACTGAAGCATCAGCAAAGTCTGTTCATAACTGGGATGGTTTGCTGAAGATGGCCATTAAAAGAGAGTTTTGAAGAGCAAATGCAGCAGCCGCCTTCTGCCAAAAGCTGCTGGTGTGGACTGGAAGGTGTGTGGCAAACACCCTGGGGATGTGGCAAGCGCAGTCCCAAGGGCTCCCTGGGGGGTGCTCCATCTCTTTTGGCGAGAAAATTGAAAAGAAACCCCTCTTTGAGCAGCACGCAGGCGTTTCAGACACTGCGGTGTGCAGAGTTGCTCCTTATGAAGATGTCAGCCCATCCACACTGTAAATTGGCACATTATATGCTTCATTAGGATACAATATCAGGATGGGGAACGGTACTGACAACAATATGGTCCGAGCATCTGCGCCACAGCTAGAAAATGGCTGACGGTGGGCATGTAGCACTTACGTCTGCAGCTAATTCTGGTCAAGGACTGGAAATAATTTTGTAAAAACTGCACTAGCTTTATAATGGGAAAGGCATAGCTGTTTGTGGTGCGTATTACCCACGGACACTTGATTTCTCTATTGGCTGATGCTGTGTGGAGGTTCCAGGTGGCAGTGGGAAATGTTGGATGCGTATGATCTGGGATACACGGAGGGGAGAAGTTGGAGAGGAGCCGCACAGCCTCATCTCCAACCTGAATTTCCTTGCACTGCTTCTGAACTGTAAGCTGGGTTTTGCATATTGGGCGCTGGAAAGACTGCCCAACATGCCCTGTAAAGTCCAGTGTGCTGCCTATACCCACAGCAGAGCTGGACCTGGAGCTCCTGCAGGTGTTGGTGACCTTGCTCTGCTTGGCTTGGGCAGGTCCCAGGAGCAGTGAGCGTGGAGCTCAGTTTCTCCTAGGGGTTTTGGGCCGAATGTGAAGCTAGGTCAGGTCTTTGCAAGTGACATATTGGCAGCACCTGGGATATAACCATGATCACACTGAGCAGCATTTGCTCACGTGGGATTGCTGTCTTGGTGCAAATCAGTGAGGGTTTTGCAAGGCTTGCCACATGCTGGAAGAGAGAGGTGACTTTTTTTGTTTAAAGCTGAATTATTATCATCCTGTTTTCTGTTTTCCAAATCTTCCCTGTGAAGAAATAGGGGAAGGAAGAAATGCCTGTGCCATCAGCCGGTGCAAAACCCTGATAATCTTTTGATTGGCTTTGGCAGTCCATGCTGAGATGATTGCTTGTGTGCCTCTTCCCTCATTTCAGCCCCCAGGTGTAAACGAATCTGAGCTACGCAGTTGCAGGGTAGTTTGCTTGGAGTTTTGGGAGTCCTACAGCTAATATCAAGGGGATTGCCATTACACAGCTTGTAGGGGTTAATGTAGCTGGCAAGGGGAGAACATTGATTTTGCACCTTCTCCAAGGGAAGGGGAACCGACAGCCTGTGATTTTGGGACTGCTGGAAGGAGGGGTGAGAACTGGTGAGCTGCAGAGACACCCCCTCAAAAATCAAAATGCCCAAGAATAGTTATCATTTATGGAAACTAATATTTAATATGGTTTTTGAATTGCAGGAAAGCATTGCAAAACACTGGACCCTTCATATTGTTAAGTGATAAGCTATTTTCTTGGCACTGCTACATGTCCAAAAAGGAATAAATCAGAGGTACAATTATTGTGATAACGGATAACACTCAGCATCTGAAATGGATTTAGTAAAACATTACCAAAAGAAAAAGAAATGAAAGGTGTAAATTAAATCTCCATAATGATGAGGGATTTGCATGATATCAAACACTAAGATACCCTATTAGCTGATAAATAACCCTTGTGCTGGTTACCTCCGGGAGCCATGTTTACATTTTATGATAATTACTTCTTGTCTTGGGGCATTTACTAAGGAAAAAGCCCAGAAAGTTAACAATAAATTTTTATAATTAAACTTCAAGATGAATTGAGACTTTGTAGACATAAATCTTTTCATTTGTGCCAAGCTGTAACATTTTGTTAGCATGATATCAACTAATTTATGGAAATATTGCCAATTATGGACATTTTCATACAAATGAAACAAACAATACTGACAATAATGGAGCAAGCAGCATATTTTGATACTCCATGGATGTGACTATGTTATTAATGAAGACAGCTTCAGTTAGTTTAAGAAAATGCCAGAGCCATTTTTAATGAGAGGAAAGCTCCCATGAAATACAAATGACAGCTGGGGAATTAATATGACCATCACGATCCTGCTCCCCCCCCAAACTGTGCTTGATCTGGATCCCCTATCTTTAGGCACTCTTAGGTACGGGAGTGGGAGAGCAAAAGCCCTAATCCCAGTTTTTATACCAATTTGTTGCATGATTTCATGTGGGCTGCGTGACCTATCTGGATTGATTCAGGCCATCTCTAGATTAAGTTTTGCTAAAGGGACAATGGCAAACAAGACAAAAATAATTGCAGGTCTCTACAGAAATCATCATCAGACTATCGATGAGGGAGTGCGGGAGGATATTTCGAGTCCCCTTCCTCCTACCCCCAAATTAGGATGTATTTACCCACTGCAGGAGGTGAGGATGGATGTATTGACAGAGACCCATGCTACCACATTCCCCATAAGTATCAAAGTCACCCTCTAAATTTTTTCAAAACTCTCTGTATCCTCCACATCACCACAGCCTCCTAATTCACTCAGATTGCCTTTCATAACCTATAATTACTCCTTATATAGCACAGGAGTTGTTGGGGACATCAGTGTCTTCCTAACCAGCGGACTGGAAAAAACCAGGTATACCTACTGGAAAAGGCTTTGGATTTCTGACAGCAAAAGGGAGGTTCAGACACTCACCAAAAAATAACGCATCTATTTATCTCCTGAACACCTCGACCAAACTAATTTTTCAGACTTGCCCTGGCATGGGACCGTGCCTGTGATATATTTGACAGGTTGATTTGGTTTTGATAAAGTTGAGGAAGTCAACTGGGATAACCAGGTTGATGCTATAAGACTCGGCCTTAATGATGAATGCGATGAATTGTTCAAAACAGAGAGGTAAGGATTGAGGGGATTTGTATCGATCAGGAAAGATCAGAATGAAAAGGATGTGTTGGAGGGTTCATTTTTTTCCTGCCCAAAAAGAAGCAGCTGGCTATAAATAGCTTCTGCGGTTTAAAGAAATGAGAGAGTAAAATCTTTTGATTAACTTTAAATCCTGAGAAATGGAGAAGCGCTCACAGCATTGACAAGCCAAGAAAGACAAAATGTTTTTTCTATCTGTTGCTTGGTGTTTCGGGGGGAGCGGGATTTAGGGGAAGGGAAGGTTCCTGCTGCTGCGGGGGAGCAAAAGCCAAATTGCTGCTCCTCAGCCTGGCTCACGGGGGTCCCCGTTGGCTTGAACCCCCTCTGAGCTTTAGTATTCAGATGCGTTTGCTTTTCATGGGCTTTTCTTCTGCTCCTGGAGTCTGTTCTGTATCACCCAGTGCTCTGCCTCTGGCCCCGTGACACCTCCCTTGGATTATTCGGTAAAGTGTATCCTCATTTCGGCATACCCAGGTAGCTGTTACTGGAAAGTAGGACCTGAGCGAACCATTTACATGGTACTTAGCTGTTTTTATGGCTTTGTTACTGTTCCCTGGCTAACATGTTGGCAAAGCAAAAGGAAATATCCTTTGGACTGGTGCAGTGAAGGTGTGTGGGCATACTGTAGTGGGTGGGTTCAGTGCATCCCTGTTGCTCCAAGTGCACCCGGGGACCCGTCTCCTTTAGTGCTTTCGTTCAGCAGCAGGAATTTGTCCCAGACCGTAGGATGGGTCTGGCTGAACTGTGGGCTACAGACTTCCCCGCCACGCCGAGACGGCCCCGACTCCTTCTGTGCCAGTGGCAGAGAATAGGTGTTTTTGGGTTACGATTCACCTGATCCACTTTGGATGTCTGCTCCAGGTGGAGACGGACCATGTGCTGGAAGGGACTCGTTCCTCCCACGCTGCTGGAGTCTCGCTGCCTGGCTCAGCCCACGCGGTAGCTGTCTCTATCTGGCCGAAGGGATCCCACAGAGACTCTCGCTCCTTCTGGAAACAAGCTACATTGGGATTTTTAGATATATTGGAATTTTTTAGCATCGCTTCCATGTGGTCTAGTGGGGAGGCCCTGCTTAACAACAAATTGCAACATATGGTTTTATTAAAAAATAAGTCCTGTTTATAGCTTAAAGTAAAGGCAATAAATTTCTGGTTGTTGGATTGAGTTTGTGTCAATACAGAAGAGACCTCGTGTGATACAACAAAAGTGATACCATAACTAAACATAACTGTAGGGAAGTCTCATTCCTACAGGGTTTAGGTAGGGTGTCAGTACTCTGGGAGTGATTAAATCTCAATGTTCAATGGTGGCTTATGGAGCACTTGATTTTTGGGTGCCTGAAACCCTTCAGATTTCCCTTTTGGGGCTGCTCAACTGGGATAAAGCATCTGCTTTGCCTTGCTGAAACTAAGGCTCAGCATGGCCAAAAAAAGGAAATTCCCCAAAAAGAAACATCCGAAAGCGATCGCCACGCAGCCGCGCAGGGACAGTGCAATCCTTCCCTGGTGCCCTGCACTGGTCTGGCATGGTGAGACCATGATGGCCCCTTCGTTAGCAGAGAGCCCAGGGTGTTACAGGCTTTCTGCACAGCCTTTAACATGAAACAAACAAACAAAAAACAAAGAAAAAACCCAAGTAAACCAAAAATAAAACAAAAGCTTCTTTCTGCTCTGTGGCATCTTCCTATGATGGCGATGGGGACTGTGCAGCAGAGGAGCAAGCGACAGTTTTATAACAGATTGTCTGAGAGTTTGTGAGTCTGGAGGTAGAGAAGGAGATTGGTTGGAGAAGAGAAATGCAGAGATGACAGCTGTTTAGGGCTTTTGAAAGAGGATCTCAAAATATGCCCAGTGTCCTTAGTAGGAGGCACGTAGCCATAAACACAAAGTGAGCGGCTGGCATAGTCCCTGCAGTGATTCAGCTCAGTGAAACTCAGCCAAAAAAAGGGGAAAAAACAAAAGGCATTGCAAGGAATTCAGAGAAAGTCCAGTGAAATTTGGAATGGAAAGAAGATGGTAATGCAGCAAATCCTGCGGTGAACAAAATAATTAAATGTAATTTATGGCAACATAAAAATAGTGTTTCATTTAGCAAAGACCAGCTGTAGAATATCCTGTACAGCTAAAGGTAGTTCTGCTGCTTGGGGTTGCTTTACAATCATCTTCCTCATTCTTGTCTGAGTGTTTTAATTAACCTTTTGTGCCCTGATCCCACATCCACTCTTCATCTGTAGCCGTGCTCGTATGGAGTTATGATCCTGATTAGCAGTGCAAAGCAGAACTGGAAGGGAAGGCTTCCAATTAGTCTCTGTCTCCACACAAGTGAACTCCTTCACTAGCTATCCATTGTTTGCCATAACATTAAATTGTTTCTTTTTAATTTAAGGAATGAAGATAAGACCTCTCCCTGTGAATTTTTAAAGGCTCATTTACAGAAAGCTTTAGTAAAATAATGCATGATCTATGGAATAAAAAACAATGATTTAATTCCAATGAGCAGCGTGACAAGACAGTACAACGCGGATGCTTTGCTACCATGGAGTTTAAGTTACTCTCTTCCAACACCATAGTACTTTTACTCCTCCGTTTGTGATTTTAAATTGCAGGTACTTAATGCTCAGCAATAACTCCTGGCTGCTGCCAGAGTGCCCCGGGAGAGCGCGTGTGCCTGCAGACCCAGAGCATGGCCGAGGTGTGCTGGTGCATAAACTGCGAGGGAGGCGAGACCTTGGTCTGACTCTCGGGCGCCACAGACTGTGAATTCGAACGGAATAAAAACCTGGCTAAGCAGTTTGCAGTGTTAGAACTTACAAAGTAAAAGTGAAGGCATGAACAGAGCAATGAGGCTGGATGTGCTTAACAGTGACAAATAACAAGGGTTGGGGTTTTTTTTTTTTTTTTTGCTAATGTAGTTTGTTTCCTCTGAGTTTAAGGTGACATCACTATATAACTCCCAGCAACAGCAGGTAAACAAATCCTCTGGGCTTTTAACAGATAGTTTTTGAATGATTCATCATCTGGCCTTGTGGCTCAGGGCTTCTTTTACTTTTTGCCTTGTGCTTCCTCTTAGTCAGATCCCTGATCCCTTAGAAATCTGTCCCCTGGACGCTTGCATCGGCTTCATTATCTGGAAGGCAGCTCTGTGGTCTGCTATACTTGGAAAATGAAATGCTCTTGGAAAATGAAATTCCTACACTCACCCGCTGTAACTGCATCCTCATTAAGATTACCCAGAAGAGCCTTGGCTTTGTAGCCACCTACCCAATTTATTTGGAGCAATGTTCAGTTTTGGTTGCAAATTGCTTCTCCTAATCACCAGGCAATCATGGCCTGATTCCCAGTATTGTGAAGAATATAATTACTGCTTTACAGGCAATAGCCTACCAAGCTGAAGTTTCACCAGCGACTCACAGCATACAATATAAAAGTATTTTCCCGGTGAAACTTGCTTCCCTGTGCTGCGAGCACTGGGGCTGGGACTCCAAAGAGCCAAAGAGCTGCTTGGGTGATTTCCCATCGTCCATGCAAGTGTCTGGACTCCCTCTGCACTGACCTGTTGTGAATTTTGGGATGCTCGCTTGCAGGTTAAAGGAGCCAGTTTGAGGGGGCCAGATGGGTCAGGAGAGCTGATAAAGGGCAGGACCTATAAAAGGGGCTCTGTGATGAGGGACAAGGCAGGAATCAATGTTCAAGAGGGACCAAGGAGGGGGTCACTGTGATTGCTCTCATATATTTGCCTGTATAGGGGGGAAAGAACCCCTTCCCTCATCCCCACTCTGTAGTTATCCAAGTTATTTTCTGCTGAGGTTTAGTCAGAGCCTCGTATAAGCAGTCTTTCCACTCAGGCACTCCATCATGCAGAAATGTTTGGCCATCTCTTATGTCTTCAGAAGTTTTTGTTTGGTTTTTTTTCAGTCTGATGTTTTGTGTTCTGCACTGCTAAGCACAGAGCATCCATTTGGGGTCGTTCCTTCTTGGTATTTGAGCTCTAGGACAAGAACCAGGAGTCAAAAGAGTGGGTGGACCAAGAGCTCTTAAGCATAAGCATCCCAATCCTGATGAGAAACTGTCCTAGCAAGAGCTCAGGGAAAGTGTGACAGCAAAAGTGCAGCCCTTCACTGTAACAAACAGCAGTGTTTCTGGCTGCTGCTTTAGACCTGCTCTCTGGCCATTTCAACCACGTTCAGAAAACACCTGCCTTTTGATCTGCTGATTTTTGCTTCTTTCTATATAAGAAAGAGGCCACGAACTTGCACTCACAAATTTTGCACTAAGGCTGTATTTTCCTGCAGAGCTGCTGTGTGCTTTTTGGAAAGGTTGGCACTTCTAACTTCCAGGTTTCCGTGCTTGAGGAGTTACTGCCTCTTGTGAGCTGTCCGCAGCCCCGAACACTGATTTCCACTGATTTCCCCTCAATCTGCAGCTTTAGTATCCGTCTTTGGGTCTTGCTGTTTAGTCAAGGACCCACAGTCAGGATCTGCCTCCCCTTGCTGGTGCAAGCGGGTCGGAAAGGAGCTGGCTTTCAGCCTCCCCTTGCACCAAAACTTTTAGTGGCTTCCAGGTGCCCTGGGGATGGGACTACCTTCTGCGCATCCCATGCACGACCCAGGGGAGGTGTGTGAGACGGAGCCAAGCTTGGTTTGGTCCACCCTGCATGCAGAGAAACTCATGGAAGGGGCATGGTCGGCGGTGGAGTAACCTTATTCCATCTCCATGGAGCTCTGGGAACGCGTGGCTGCCTCCACCTACCAAATGACAGTGAGGCAGGGTCGTGGGCATCAGTGTCCCTCGGGCACTGATCCTTGCACTGTTCACACCCAGCTCCCCACCTCTGCATGGGGCAATCACCCAGCTTGTGCCCCATTTTTCCCCCTTTTTTTGCCCGCATCGATGCTCTGTGTGTGGTGTTGGCACGGGCAGAGCATCATCTGCATTTTCCCAGTGCTTTGGTGCACAGTGACGGACCAGAGGAAGCTTTGTAAAAACACTCTCCTTCATCCTATTCCACCCCACACATACAGTCAGTGTCTGTAAAATTGTGCTGCATCAGAAAGATTTTCCTACTGCAAACCCATTTGTTCCTCTTGCTTTTTGGCTCCCAGAGAGGTTTTGTGCAGCATTCCAAGCCTTTTTCCACTTGGGTGGCTGAGCCAGTCTGCAGCTTGCAGAGCTATTCCTAATTCTATTTATTTCCTCATTTTTGTAAAAAATGTATTTATTCTGTTGGGGGATGTCACCATCTTTCTGTGTTCACCCTGGCATTTTGTCCATTACCTCTGGAGTTTGCCCACGGGAAAGAATTAAACAGCTGAGTCTCCTGTAAAAAAAACCAACAAACAGTAAACAAACTTTGAATCAGATAAATGGGGATGCTGTGCTGCGCATCGGTCCTGCTCTCATAATGCACTCTCCCAATTTATTCAGTTCCAGCTTCATCCTTAAAGGAGACCACCTACTTAATTCAAATCCTCTGGAGGAGTTCTCAGACTGATGAACAGGGCAGCAGGATTAATGAAGAGTAATGGCTGGGAAGGCAAACCAGGAGCAGTAGCTGATGTGGCTAAGACTCCCAATTATGTTGCTTTTAGGTATTAACATCTGTGGCTGGCGTTTTCACATGTTTTCAGCATTTTCTATAGCAGCAAAGAGAAGGCTGAAGAGGGCTGAAGTGCCTTTCTGAACATAAAGGGGTCAGGACCCAGAGATGGGGTCAGCCCCCTCCCCTGTGGAGACGCAGTTCTGCACGACACCTCCACTTCTTGGCATGTTACAAGCCTCCCCTAAATTGTTTTTGATCAGAGATTTTACCTTGTTTGCGCGTCAAGCCTTTCTTCATCTGCAAACTTCTCTCGGTCCTCCTGGCTATTCCAAAAATAGCCTTGTCCTCGTACATCTCCTCCCCATCAGCGCTGCTGGTGGCCCTGGTCATGGCATCATCTTCAGAGCTGTAGGGCGTGTGGCAGCCTGGAAAGGGGATGCGATGGTCCATCCCCAACCCCTGGGCTGCAGCAGCTTCCCCAAACCCCGTCTGTCCCCAGACCCTGAGCTTTAACAGGGCTCCTAACCCGACCCTTCACGCTGTCACCGCCGGTCCTGCTTGTTTCCAGATCTGTGTTGTGCTCCACTCGGTTGGGTGATAGCGGCTTGGTTTTATGCCGCTAAGCACCGCTGTATGGAGACCAAGGACCTCCTCACTGCTGGACGCTGATTTTCCTGAAGAATCTAAATACATGGCCTGGATGGCAGGAAAATTCAGTAATCCTGATGGTTTCTTCCAGCCCTTTTCCCTCTTTTCAGCTAAGGAAAGAAGACCTTCTGTTGGAGAGGCTTTTGGACTGCTTTGTACCACCTCTGGTGCCACCTCACTCAGGTCTGGCTTTAGGCAGCTCCAGAAAATGGGTTGATCTTAACTGGGCCACGTTGGCAGAAATGAGGTGGTCTGATATGATAAAACCGAGGCAGAAGGGTTTGCCTTCATGTATTTTTGGCACCTGGTGAGCCTCTGGGAGTGTGGAAACAAATTCAGCTGTGTAGTGGGGTATTAAGGCATAAAATAGGGCAGCATAAAATATAGACTAACTCTCCACGTTTTCCCTATATCCTATCTCTGGCACTTGCTTCTTCAGCATGTCTGTCCAAAAATGGACTTGTGATGTGACTGTCATGAAGGGTCTTGTAGGAACATGAATATTTTAAAGTTTTATTCTTCTTGTGAAATAAAATTTAAAAAGAAAGAGATAGAAAAAGAGAGAGCGCGTGAGCAAAGACGCTCTAGTCACCTATAGATCTGTTATTTAAGCAAGCTTGGTTTTGTGGGCAACCCTCCCTTTCAGCTTGAGAGACCATTCCTGATGGACAGAGTCTTGACTTAGGACTCAGGAAACCTTGATTCCCCCCTGACCTCCAGCCTTCTAGCTATTTAATTATGCCTGGCTCAGTTTCCCATATGTAAAATAGGGATGAGAGTGCTTAATTTCACCCGTAAAGAATTTAAAGCTCTACTGTTGGGGGATGCATAAGACAAGGATTTATAACTTTAAATAAATTGAATTGCAGCCAAGTTTTGCATTGCTGCTGTAATTGTCCTTAGTATATGGTGGTTTTTATTTTTTTACACCATACTAAGAGCTTGTTAGTGCTGCTTTGACATCTATGCTATTAAGTACAAGAGAAGTAATTGATTGCTTTTATTTAGACCTGCTCCTTACACAGATGATTTTTCTTTGTTAAACTGTGTTTCAGCACAGTGCATTAAAAAGCTGGATTTCCAGAAACTCTTTCTTTAGTGGGAGTAATTTTTCAAGAGAACGCTGGGCCCATGGTGGTAGACGAGTGAAGCTGAGCGAATATTACTGGGAGCTGCTGTCGGTGAGCAGGGCTGGGCTGGCAGTTTTCTGATGGAGGATTTTCTGATGCTGCGTTTTTAAATTCTTATTCTGTGAGAGTGCCTGAGGGTATCATCAGGATGTTTTACTTCAACTGTGTTATTTTAACTCTTCAGGGATGCTGTGCGTTATGTAAAAGTCAAAATGATAAAGCCAGGGCGAAAAGCAGAATGAAATGAAACTTTAAAAATTTTGACCTACAAGAAATGTTCTGACCTCATCAAAAGCGGAGGCGTAAGGACAATACCAAACTGTTTTCAGAATATTCCATTTCACTGCAAGGTTGAGAACTTATTATTCCAATTTGAGTGGAAACTTAATGTTGAATTATTTGACTTTCTCATAGCAGGAGACATATCAGCTGTAGCTGTGCATGTTTTTGTAAACTGGACCTATAGCCCAATTTTTAGCAATCTCTTTGTATTGGTTTCCACCCCCTCTCTGCAAATCACTTGTAAGAGTGCAGGTAGAGATTTAGAATAATCACAGAAATAATATCCTGGGTGCTTTGATCACAGATAGACACAGACCTTTGCTGCTGAACTCCAGCAGCCCGTCTCTGATTTCAGTGTTGTTGTAAATGAAAGGATAGTGAGGTTAATAACACTTGAGGGTAAAAATTCATTGACAATTGGGAGCATTTATTGCTATGGATATCAAAGCCTTGCAAACACTCAGATGCATGTACACAGAGGGATGGCAGTAAGAAGAGTCATATTGCTTATGAACTCACCTTTGATGGGGAGCTGAGACAACCTTTTGCTTCTGTGCAAAACACTGAATTTAATACTACTTTATGTATAACTATTTTTCTTTCCCGCATAGCGTTTGTGTAAGCAGGCATTTTTGGTTAGAAGCTGACTGCATACTTCAATTAGCGAGCAAGACCAAGAGCTGAAGCAGAAGTTTATTGGGGTGAAATGCTCCTCTCACCCATCTCGGAGGAGATGATCTGGAAAAAACATAATTGTGAAGAACAGTTTCCTTCTCCCCCTCCATGTGGCACACATGCAAGATGATCCATAATCTCTGCGGCAGGCCATTTCAGTTAACACGGTCTAGCATGTGAAGATCTGCAGGTAAATCACCCGTGCTCAAGGACGCTTGACTTTGATAAGACTTGTCAGGGAGCACCTGATGAGATTCACTTCGTGCTGTGGGTTTGCAAAGACCCCGATATCAGCGGCGCGTGGGAAGGTCTGCGGTGCAGAGCCACGCTTGAGGCTTGCACGGGACGAGGGTGGATGCTGCTGAGTCAGAATTCTTCTAGCTGCAGCTGCTGGAGAATTAATTTTGGGTCAGGGGAGGGAGCAGCCTGGCTTGGCTCTCCTCTCCCAGGTGATCCCATGCACCCCTCCTTTTCCCTGCCTTTGCTCTAGCCCTTGCCCAAAGCCATCCTTCCCACGGGTAAGATTTCTTCCAGTGTCGTCCTTCATTTATTCTTATCCTGGACTCTTTTCTGTGGAATTAGTATTCTGCTTTTTCTGCCCAGACACTCTCCAACATCATGTCCCAACAACTAAATTAAAAAAATCACCTTGTTAGGTACTCAAGTGGAGGAAAATTTATGTTCTGCCTTTTCTAATGCAAGGAGGAAAGCATCACTGAATTTTTCTGGCATTTGGAGAATGAAGTCTGCCTGAATTGCATAGGTGTTGTACTTAATCTTATGTTTGGTCTTATAGAAAACAAACTCCACCAGCCCAAATATTAGTGTGCCAAAAAATTTCTAAAAATGCCCCTTTGTACATCGGTTTCACATGGACATGCTCATGCAAAGGGATTTATTTGCTGAGAAAGAAATGATTGCAAGTTAGATTTTTGTCTTGCATTTTATTTTTGTTTCTTGAGTGAGCTGTATTCATTTAATTAGTTATGACTGATTATATGCATATCCTCAAACATACAAATACATGCCAATAAATACCTAAGAAGGTGTGCCTATGTGCCTCTGCTTTGCTTTGTAACTAAGGGAGTTAAGAGCCAATGAAAGAAACTAATGAATAGCAGGAAAAGAAAACTAAAGAATAGATATCTGAAATACTCTCCTTTTGTACCTAGGTCACTAACTTAATTTTCTCCTCCAATTGAATAGATTTTAATTTCTAGGAAGTCTTACAGATATCTTGAATCTTTGTCAAATTATCATTATGTTGATTTATTATCTTCACAAAAAACGTTAGCTCCACCACACAGAGAAACCAATCATTTCTAATGGAAACCTTTAAACAATTCTTTCTGTTCAAAAGGGAGACTGTAATATACAGCACTGAGTCTAATTTTCATTAATTTGTGCCTGAGCAAAGAAATCTTTTTTTATGGAGTAGGAGACTCACTTTATAATCTGCATGAAACTGAAGTCGTTTGGAGAGATGAGGAGCCAGTGCCAATGCACTTTCACTTGAGGAGAGGTGAAATATCCTTGAACTCTCTTCTTTTTTCCCTAGCAATTCCTATCATGCCATAGAGCCATAAGATGATCCTGAAATGGATTTGGAGAACAATATGCTGGCACAACTCCTCCGGAGTTGGGAGCATTAGCAGTTTGGCAATGGCATGGGGTGTGATGAGCAGAAGGTCCGGTAATTTCAATTTAGGAAGAGAAAGAGTGAGAAATTGAAGGCTTGTCCCTGCTCCATTTCTCAAAAATACATTTTGGTTTTGTACAAGATAAAACCTTGATGGACGGGGAGGTACGAGCTGCTCTCTTGGTGGCTCTAGAGCCTGGCAAGGACCTGCCAGTCAGGTTGGTTAGGAAATATGACTGCCTGGTGGCGGTCCCTTGCCTGCCAAGGGCGGCCTCGTACCTCCCAGTGCATCACGTACAAGAGCAATTAAGCTCATGCAATTATTGAATTTGCTGAGTGTGGCCCCACCTGGGCAGTTACGGGCTTCCTGTTACTTAAATAAAATACTAGTGATGCTGTACCTGACCCCAGGTAGTTCAGCTTCATAAATGGCTCACAAAGATGAGTCCAGCAGTGTGGATCCCAAATTATGGGGGTGGATGCTTCCTTCTCCCAAAGACCAAGTGCCTTTCACAGGCACCCGGTCTTGGGCACCAAGCTGGGCACCATCAGCCTGTGCACCTTGGCACTGCTGTCTGCCTCCCAAATCTCCTGGCACTTTCTGTTGGTAAAAACTAGGGTAGCACAGACCCAGTAATTCATACTCCAGCTTGCTTTTTCATTCCCTGCAGGGCAGCATCTGGGAATGCATATCACTTATCTGTCATCCTTCAAGGAAAATATTTCTATTGTGGTTGAGCATCTGTTACAACTTTATAAATTGCACACCTTGTTTGCAGCATAGCTTACTGTAATGACTTTATTTGATATGGTGATATCAATATAAGAAGTGATATTTCTTGTATTGCAGTACATTCATCGTTATGGAGCATGCTTGTAATGCGGTAGGTAGCAACTCTGACATATTCCAACTGTGCAAAGGTCACACTGGCAACTTCTGTTTTGTAAAGTATGTGATATATATTTGCTATGAATACCCAGATTTGTTTCATACTTATAAAAAGTATCTGAGAATTTACAAAATATATAAGATTAAGAATAATTGAATTAATATGTACCTTTTCCTACCCTTCCTTCTTTCCTTTCCTCCTGGAAAGATTTAGAACCCAAAGCACCTTCTGGCTATCAGTTCCCGCTGTTTCATGTTTTGTCTTTGCAATATGTATTTTTCAAAAAAATCCTTCATTAAAATTTAAATTGCAGTCCTGAGTACAATTTACTTTGCATATTTGGCATACACTATACTTTATTTAGCATAGCTTGTGCAGGCTGTTTTCTCTGCTTTTAGGATAATGGACGAGGATGTATATGGAAAGTGATCATTCCTCATTTGCCAACTGCAGAATTTTTATAAATTCCTTCCAAGCATCCGGCTTTTGACACAGCTGCAGACAAGAACTTGGGTATGATAGACAGGTTTTAATTCATTGTCGCATTTCAAATTGTTCCTGTGAAGTTAGTAAACCTAGGAGTAGGGTTGGAGCTGTTGAGTTTTATGCCATATTTTCTTTTTTCTTAAAAAAAAAAAAAAAAATTAATATCCTTTCTTTTAACAACTAAGTCTGTAAGTCAAGTCTAGAATAATACTAGGAAGCATATTTTCCCTTATTCTCCCAGACAGCATATGATAAATAAATAAAACCCCTTTCCAATTCTTTTACCTTAACCAAAAAAGCAATCTGCTATAAATGGTATCTGTAGCCAAGTATTGCACTGCTCCTGGCTTCATAAGACCTTGATACTTAGTAAGGCAGAAGGAGAAAATAAAGCAGCACTTTTGAAGCTGAAATAATCCTATTCTGGAAGAATCCTTTTGTTTAATAGCCCATATACTTTCATTAAGCATAATTCCCCCACTCAGTTTCTGCTGTCAATGAGATTATCCCGTGCGGCTTCTGCAGTTCAATTGCAGCAAAGTCGAGAGCAAAGCATATATGCTTTGCATTGGTATTACTGCAAAGAGGCAAACACAGCGGCATTTCCCCTGGACATCCTGAGTCACATCAGTCTTCATAGAATCCTAGAATGGTTTGGGTTGGAAGGGACCTGAAATATCACCTAGTTCCAACCCCCCTGCCATGGGCAGGGACACCTTCCACTAGACCAGATTGCCCAAAGCCCCATCCAGCCTGGCCTTGGACACTGCCAGGGATGGGGCATCCACAGCCTCTCTGGGAAACCTGTTCTAGTGCCTCACCACCCTCACAGTGAAGAACTTCTTCCTTACATCTAATCTAAATCTGCCCTCTTTCAGTTTAAAGCCATTACCCCTTGTCCTATCCCTACACGCCCTTGTAAAAAGTCCCTCCCCAGCTTTCCTGTAGCCCCCTTTAGGTACTGGGAGGCTGCTATAAGGTCTGCCTGGAGCCTTCTCTTCTCCAGGCTGAACAACCCCAACTATCTCAGCGTGTCCTCATAGGAGAGGTGCTCCAGCCCTCTCATCATGTTTGTGGCCCTCCTCTGGACCCGCTCCAACAGGTCCATGTCCTTCTTACGTTGGGGACCCCAGAGCTGGACGCAGGACTGCAGGGGGGGTCTCACCAGAGCGGAGCAGAGGGGCAGAATCCCCTCCCTCGACCTGCTGGTCACGCTTCTTCTGATCCAGCCCAGCACATGGTTGGCTTTCTGGGCTGCAAAGACACATTGCCAGGTGTCCTGGTTTTGGCTGGGATAGAGTTAATTTTCTTTCTAGTAGCTGCTATAATGTTGTGTTTTGGATTTAGTATGAGAATAATGTTGGTAACACACTGATGTTTTTAGTTATAGCTGAGCAGTGCTTACACAGAGTCAAAGCCTTTTCTCTTCCACACACCACCCCGCCAGCAAGCAGGCTGGGGGTGCACAAATGTTGGGAGGAGACCCAGCTGGGACAGCTGATGCCAACTGACCCAAGGGATATTCCAGACCATATGGTGTCATGCTCAGCTTATAAAACTGGTGGAAAAAGAAAGAAGCGGGGGACACGTTCAGAGCGATGACACTGGGGCATGTGCACATGCAAGACATTTTGATTCAAAACTACTAGAATTTTTCATTCTGTATCAAAGTTTAGACTGAGAGGCAAAGACTAGAGGTAAGAGAGGAAAAAAACCTACTTCAAACTTTGGTGCTGGCGTATAACTCCCTTACTATGAAGAAAGTTTATAGACATCAAAGTCTTTACAGTAAACTTCCCCAGTGCTTTATTGCTCAAGCTCCTGGCTAGGACGCAGCGAGGTTTCCACTGCCAGTGCTCATGCCTCGCTCTTTAAGACCTGGGAAGTTTGGGAGGGCTGTGATTTATCACCTGTGTGCAACCGTACCCCTCTCCTGTGAATACAGCTTTGTTCTAACGAGCCCGAGAAGTTGGTTAAATCAGCAAGTCAGGGCGTCCCCGAGGATTTGGTTTCCCATTGAAGCTGTCAAGCTTTTGTTTATTGCTTCCCCACTAAGTTTTGTACGTGAGCTGCCACCAGCTCTCCTTGTGCAGTGGAGGTGATGACGCTTTGCTGCTGGGGGGGGAGCGAGCCTGTTTTACACCCAGCCTCTTCCCCCCATCTCTGCTACCCCACAGTGGGGCATGGTGACACTTGTGATTTTTTTTTTTTTTTGTTGTGGAAGAACCAGCGTCTCTGCAAGCCCTCAGGGCCACTGTTATGTTTTGGGTTTAATTGTGTGCATTACTGCTTAATAACAACTCCTTCCCTTGGGTATGGACCTTTAAATCTCATTTATTGTTCTTCAGTACTGCTGTTCAGGTTTGTGTGTTTTGGGTAGAGAGGAGGCACTGCTGTCTGTGCAAAAGGAGGGACCAATATTGCCCTGTAATAGGAGGGTGAAAGCCCTCTTCTCTGCCTGTCCCCACCTTGTATTATCCTGATGTTTGGAGAAGAAACAAAATTTTTGGTGTCTTTTTTACAGTGTCTAACTCATTCTCCTTCTACCCTAGTTCTTTAGGGGTGCAAAGCATTTCTACCATATGCACGAAGAGCAGTGGTTCCCTAAGAAAATAAAGGATTATTTTTAACCAGCTCTGAAAGCATAGATCTGAATTTCACAGACATGAAAGCACCCTTGGTTCAGACTCCCTGGAGCTCTGAGGAGCACTCAAATATGGGGTAGTGCAGAGGAGCTCAAAATGTGCCAGAAAACAGCTGAGCATTGCGTTTCTGATGCGTCGCTTTGGAAAGCAGGTTTTTTTAATAAGGAATGAGTGATGCAGGAGACTCAGTGGGACAAAGTAGTCACTAAATGTTGACATGTGTTTGTAAATCCTTATGTAAGGGCTAGTGTATAAACACATAAAGATGATGTGCTATACATTTGGGAAGAAAACGCTACTTTATTTATATTTTAATTTGTTTAGACTGAATTTTGTTACAGTTATTCACAAAACCAGACTCAGCTGTGTAGGCACAGGTGGGAGGTATTGATTTTAGTGCAGAGAGTGTAAACATGTTTTGGTAACAAATAAACTGTTAATGTGGGCAAACGGGAGGGAACTTGGTTGTGTTTATCCTGGGGACTCAGCTGTGCAGTCAGAGGCAGACAGGAGAGGCAGCAGGACCGGCGTGAGATGGGGACCCACCACGGCAGCACATGTTCATGTTTTTTGCCCGTTTCTGGTGTTTTCTAAGTTGCTGACATAGACGCCCAAATGTATATAGAGAAAAAACCACACCCAAAGGTGTTTATAAAGAAATCCTGCTGCTGGCTGGGGATACCACAGGTCCCAACTGGGAATGCTGAGAAGCCTGGATGCCTGAGCCTTGGGCTTGTAGCTTCCCCAAAGTTCCACAAGAGCTGACATTCAGCTCTTTCCTAAAAACCTCATCTCTCTGACCTTACATTTCAAATTACTCGGCTTGTTCAGTTTGCTTCCTCTCCCTCTGGGTGTATAATTGATATCTCATACTATATCTCTGATTGATATGTCACAGAATTAAATGCTCTGCATGGCCAGGTAACTCTAAATAGACAGCAGTCCTCCAGCTGCTGTTTCTGAATAATGAAACGTTTTGCTCTGAGAACACCTGGGTTAAACATTCAGGTTTTTAAAGCCTGGCACACGGTAATAGGACATATAGAGCCTTTATTTTAACTGTTTGAATTATTCTTCACTGCTCTGTGGTCATCCACCTTCAAGCAGAAGCTCCTCTCCTGCAGCCAGGAGGTAGGGCATTCCTGTGGGGCTGGGGAGACGTGGGGAGACGTGCTATCCTGGGGTCAGCTCGGTTGCTTTGACACCACACCGTGTTTTTTTCACCTCTGCCATATTCTCTGCTACCTTGAGCATCTCTGCTGCCGGTCCAGCTGTGCAGGGCAGGTGCACTTGTGGTTTCTGGGAAGAAAACCATTTGCATTTGTGGGGCTAAGAGAAGTCATCAGCAGCTGGTGGTGCACAGGGCGCTGCAGTCGATGTGCAGGAATGGCCCGGGCTCCTCGTTCTTCCCCAAATCCGGGGAAAGCGCTCGCTTCTTCCTCACTCAGACGGAATAGCAATGACCTGCCATTAACCTCTTACTAGCTAACGATTTATTGGAGATTCTGCAGAGAAGAACATCGTTTTCAGGCTCCTGTAATGCTGATAGCCAAACGCTGCCTGAGCTGATATGAGGAGGGGAAGCAGTAGTGTATTTTGGACGTTTGCTTGAGGAATCCAACCTGTCTTAGCAGAGATATGAGGCAGGTGGTAGAGGTGCACCTCAGCATGGCTGTTGCTTTTCCCCACAATAAGGAAAAAAAACTGGTGAGGAATCAGCTGGAGGTGTGACACATTGCATAAATCACAGTGTTTGTAGTAGAGAGATGCGGTGCTGACACGGAAGAGATGAAGCTGCAGAAAAGCTACAGCATAGGGATACCTCCAGGGAAGTCCAGTCCATAAGCCAGGAGACGGGGCTGGGGTCGGGCACCCCTAGGGAGCAGCTCCATCAAGGTCTGGGTGCCCAAGCAGAGGGTGCTTGGGTGGGGGTCCCAGTGAGGCTGGTCGGGGCCATAAAGCCCTGTTGGTGCCCTCAGGATAAAGGTAATGAAGGTAATCTGAGGTAGGGGAGCAGATACGCTCCCTGAGACTGCAGAATTGGCTCTGCTGGTGCACGTTTCCTAAACCTTCACTGATACCACGCAGTGGGACAAGACTTCCCAAAGGAGGGTGGATAGACACAGATGCGGGATGAAGAAAGAAATTTCCGTTGTCGAGCAGGACGTGGGCTTTTCTCACCATAAGCCAAAACCTGAGGCCACGACGGGAGACTGATCACCCTGATTTCCCTCCAGCCTCCTGCTTGTCTCAGCACATGTGGCCTTGCGAGCTTGTTGACTCTGTCACTGCCTCGCTCTGCTGTTGACAGTCTGATTTCCCTCTCTCCAGCAGCTCATGTTTTAGCTCCTGCCTGTGTTTTCTTTGAAGTCCTTGTGAACCAGCCAAAGCTTATTGTGCTGTTCTGACTCTAAAGTCTTTCAGCCTGAGAATTTGCCACTTCAACCTGCTTCATCTCTTCAGCGCTCATGCTGTTTTAGGCACCTGTTCAACGCTACAGAGCAGTTTGCCTCAAGTTTGAACATACTGTGCAAAAAAAAAAAAGGTTGTTGAGTTTCTGGACCACTGGAAATTGTGACAGTTACTGCTGAAAAATAACATAATTTGAACTACTGCAACATTTCCTGCTGGCTGACTTTCAGGAAGGAAATCTTTCATGCCAGCAGCTGAAAGCAGAGATGTTGTGAAGATGGAGCGTGGCTTCCTCTATGCCTGGAGCACACGGGGTGATGGGGCTTGGTTCTTGCCACAAGCATGGGCTTCGCAAGGGATAGCACAAGCACGAGTGCAGTAAATATCATGGAGGATGATGTTTCTTTCCCCTTGCTATTCCTTGGGAGCAGATACTTCGTCTGGTCTCGGGAGGGAGGCGGGACCCTAATCAAGAGCATAAACATAGCCAGCATGAAAAATCCCGAGTCATGCCCTGAATCCTTGGTTGTTGGAGGAGAGGCGTAAATTTAAGACTGCTCAGTTTATTTAATCTTGTGCAGCTGCTGTCTGTCTGATTTGAAGGTGGACCCAAAATGATAGCAAATAAATACAAAGATGTTTAATGATCCACATCATAATGATGGACCATCTCAGGACAATGGCTTCTTCTGAAGTGTATGTGCTAACCCCAGAACAGCAATGGACTTGCTGAAGGGCTAACACCCAGCCTACAGACTGGGTCAGACTACATGGGGGAGGATTTTAGAGATATGCAGGCACGTGAGTTCAGCTTCTGTTGATTTCAACTGGAATTGAACTTCTGTCGTTCTGAACAAACTGTTAGCAGAGACTTCATGTCACCTCTCTTGGCTGCTAAGTGGAAGAGGGACTTTTTTGATGGCTCTCCAAACCCACCCTGGTGCTGTGCTTTGCCGTGGCTGTGTCTTTGGGCAACAATCCTGAATGGTGCCTGTTGTACTAGGCAAAGCCCAACCTCTTGGACATGCCTCCAGCAAGCGATGGGTGCCCTGGTACCTGGGGAGGTGACCCGTGCACCGTGGGAAGGGCTGGCGTACACGTCATGCCCAGCTCTGAGGTGGTTAAGTGCGGAGAATGGACTTGGCATCTGATTTGATGACCCCCTCCAGTGTAATCCCCATGTCCTTACCTGATATATCAACATCTGTATCAATATTGTCATCTATATATAAATATAGATGTATACACACACACACATATATATATCTTTTCCATGCTTACAGATAAGCAAATGCAGATTTCATCTGCATGGTTTCAGTAATCAACAAGACAGTATCTGGCTCCCAGAAGTCTCTCTCTGTGGCTTAGGGTAATTAAATGTGCAGAATGCACTTACCTGCATTAGAGAGGGATCATTAGGGTAATCACAGCCTGGGTACGGGTGTAGGGTTGCATCAGTGTCATTTTACTAGTACCAAAACTCATCTTTCTCTGCCCAAATCAGGACAGAGGGGACCCAACAGGAAAGTTAGAGAAATAGTGAAAAGAAAGGAGGTGTGGGAGCTTTCTGCATTTGTGATTTGTCACACGTACCAGTGGAGCTGCTGGATTAGCTGCACTAATCAAGATCTGGAGAATCTGGTTCTCCATTTGAAGGGAGCATCCCTTTTGTAATAGTCTCTGAAGTTGTTTTAACTTGCATTGACACAAATTAAACAGGAATCTTGCTGTCTATTGATTTTGTCAGCAATGTTTTTTTCCCCTCCTGAAGTCATCTTTAAAGACTTTACTTTTATTAAACTAAATGCTGCCAGTTAACTAAAGTCTTTGTTTTTATAGACTCAAGAGAACAAGATCTAACATAAATTAATCATGACTTAATTGACTGAACTAATTCAAGTTCTCTCCAGTCCACTGCACAGCAATATTCCTGTCTTCCCAATGCTGAAACTGAAGGCTAAATGGTACATTGCTTTAACAGCATAAACTTTTTATATCTTTAACACAACATTTTTACTGTGGACAAAAGTTTTAATTTCCTTGGAATTAAGTCTGCAAAACACTTTCACAGTTAGGAATGCTGAAGTGAACACCCGTTTTGTAATGCATATTAGAGCTGACTTCAATTTCTTCCTATTATCTTTTTTTTTTTCCTCTGTGCATGTACTAAATTATTTATTTGGTATTACTATTTCAAAGGAAAACCAAGTATTAATTCAATTTACAGCAGTAGTCTCTCACCCTACAGAGCATAAAATGAAATGCAATGAATTGCTAATGCCACTGATGTCAAGAACGCAATGCATTTAGCGAAGCTGGCTAAATCATTGATGCGAGTAGCTCTCCTCAAAAAGGCACCGCTGTCAGGAATCGGTGAACCCAGTGCGTGGCTTTTGGGTTTAGCCCATGCATTGAGTCCGGGGACAAACCCACCAGTCGTGTCCCGCATGGTGGAGCAGGGAGGGAGTTTGGGGCTGCCTTGTGGGAGAGCTTGCAAAATTAGGGAGGGTGCAGGCTGTGATCCTGCTGCGATGGGCTTTCAAGGCCATTAGCCACCAGCTCCGAAGAAGACAGCCTGGCAAGCTCTTTGCTGCTTCCTGGGGATGGCACCAGAAATCCGGGCAGGCCCAGCTTCAGCTCAGGATATTCACGATTGACCCATGAGGCAGTGGGCTTGAAGGACTATTCACTGAGTGCATTTAAATAAGGAATCCATGCGAGGAAACTGCAGGCTGCTCGTTGGCTTTCCACTGCTGAAAGAGGCAAAATTAATCAAATAGGCTATTCCCTGCCTAGTTTCTTTCTTCAGCTCTGCATTTTTCAGCTCTGCATTTCCCAGCGCTACTTCTTTCCTGCAGCAGAGCTTTAAATATCCCAAGCAAGGGTGGGTGCTGTTATTACTTCCCTTAGGAGCCTGTTCCTTAATCTAACAAATCTCTGTCAGGAATAGGGCTTTCCCCCCTATCAGCCTAAACTTTTCACAGCTTTATTTCATGCTGTTTTGCTTAGTTTTGCCCCTCAGCATCATCCACAGTAAGTTCTACTCCTAGAGCAGTTCAGAGAGTTATCACGTGTTATCCCATACCAGCATGACTCCCATCTCTCCATTGGATGAACTGTGCATGTTTTTCTTGGTGGAATTGTTTCTTCAACCGAAAGCCGCATTTGATGCTAGTCTCTGTGTGTTCTCTCATTTCACGTCTTTTTGGTGGCTTCCCCACAGCCTGTAGTCGACGCAGTGTTAATGTCTGGTGGTTTGCAAGAGCTCAGTGATACAATGAGCTTTTGAGCAGAGGTTTGGAGAAAGGAATACCCAATTTTACCATTTCTTAGTGGTAAAGAGGGAGGCTTGGCTGCTGCAAGAGAAGATTTCTGTCCTCAGTGTCGAGTGATTTGGGGCAGATAATGGGTTTTGTGTTGGGTTTTCAACCACTGGTGGGGGAGCATGCAGACCTGGGAACAGCAGCCGGGACCGCCGTGGGGACCGTCCTGCTTGTGTCCTCTGACGGACTGCTGGAAACCTTTATGCTGCCTTAGGAATGGTCAAAAGAACCCTTCTTTAAACTTGTGGAGGGAGATTTTTCCCCAGGGGAAGCTTTTGTGTCAAGCCTAGAAAGTACGTAATGGCGTAGACCCTGAGTGTCAGGAGCTTGGATTCGCTTATCCAGCGTTTTGCTAATGTACTTGGAAAAGGTCTGAAGAAGCATTGTCCTTCAATGACAGAGGTCTGTTTTGCCATTAGTATCTGCTCTTCCAGCTGTTTTATACTGTTATGTCGTTCTCTTAGTTGTGTTTTTCTGTTCTGTTAAGATGTTTCAATCAATTTATGTGGTACTGAAATAGGGAATAATGTCCCTCTGGGACCACCACGATCGTGGTAAAACCTCATTGCTTTGAAGGTGGCTCCGGTCTTTGCTACCTACACTGAGTTGCTGCCAATACTTCAGCTTTGTTCACAAGCACCTACTGACACTTCTTCTGGCTAAGACCTATGCAAAATAATCTTGTTTTAGCTTTACCTCACTCTTTAATTCCTCTTTTCCTTTTTCAGCTCTGGTGTGAAACAACCTGCATGCTGCTGGAAGGTTGGGAGAGAGACTTTCACTTATAAATAAATACAGGTTTACAGCCTGAAGGCTTCTCTCCTGCTCCGACTTCCCAAAGCTCCTCTGCATCATTTCATACTGAGCTGATGTTATCAGCTTGGGTTTCAGAAGTCAGCGACTTCTGGCAGCGGCTGCTGCCACTTACTCCGGTGTAAAACTGACCCTTAGGAAGGGATTAATTTTCTGTATCTTCTGGGAGTAGAGGTTGCGAGTAGAGAAATGGAGAGACTCTCATCCTGCTTAACCCGACGTACAGCTGTGTGGCTGCTGTGTACTCTTGTCATCAGACCCTTTGGTGGTCAGCAGAAATGAGGTGGCACGTCCAGGGGTGCTGCATTACCTTCGTGTAGCACAGGATGAGTTGCCTTTTGAGGCTGCCTCTCTCCCTCCATTGACCAATGCCTGTCTGTCGAGTAACTTTGACCAGATGCTTAGTTTTTGGTGAAGAAAGTCAGATCGCATAAATCCCACCTTGTATTTTATATAGAAATGCATGCAAACTCCAGTAATTTCAGCAAAATTACAGCTATGTACCTGTGCTGACAGTCTGAAACAACAGATTTTGGTTTCTTGCAGCCAATCCAGGCTCTGAACTCCTGGATGCAGTGGAGTCAAGATGTATACGTTCCTTGGACTCGGGAACTCAGGAGGTGTTAAATGAATTAAATTAATGTCACCTTTATAATCGCTTGAGCAGGGTCTGTAAAGCAGTCCTTCATCGCTGGAAACTCTCACCCTGAGAAGAGACTCCTCTCCATCTTCCTCACCACGATAAAAGGACTCTATAGTACTTCTCAAAATGCTTGATAGATGTACACACAAAGTGTTAATGCGCTTTAAGAGAAAAAAAGTTAATGTACCGTACAGCCTTGCGTACTATTTAAACTTAATTTGATGAAATACCAACTACCAACAAATGTAAAAGGTCTGTAGTAAATATATGTAGTGTTCTTCGTAATGAAAGTGCCATCATAAGGTGTGATTCATTATAGGCTCATCACTTTGCTTTTATGTTTCAGGTCATTAATTGCTGATAGAGGTTACAACACAGAATGGATTAGGTGATAAAATTACATTTCAAAATCTGCCCTTTTTCCTCTGAAGACTAAGAAATTTACATCTACAAAAGCAAAGTAACATCCAAATATCTCAGAGCAGATGTAAACTATCGACATTGTACTTCAATGCAGCTGCATGTAATGAAAACCTGAAATTGAATTTTAACTTAATAAAGTAGATTGTTTTTTAATTGAATGTTGGTTTTTTTCTTTGACTGGGAACATTCCCACTCTTTAATTACGTTTCATTTAAGAGAAGAACAAATAAAATCAATTTATTTTCTGACAGTGAAAAAGGAACATGCAGTATTTCTCAGCGGTTTGAAAAGCAGCACCCCACACCTTGAGCAAATCTATTAAAATAATGTGCTTCAAGCAAGCAGTCATTTTTAATTAAAACAGCTACTCTGTAAACAGCTTATATAGCAAGGCTTCATATATATTCTCACTGCACACTGCATTTTTTTGTGAGGGCAGCTATATAATGCACGGTGAGAGAAGGCCGTTCACAAAGGAGTCCCTTTTGGAGAAATCTGCTGTTTTATTTAATGCTGGGCAGGTGCCTGGCGGGGACCACCCCAGCATTGACACTGGGCTCTCTGGTGCGTGTCCCACCCCTCCATGCACTGACATTCAGCCGCCTGTCCCTGGCCCCGCTTCACATTTACAAAATGGGGAAAAAAATATTCCTCGAGTTCTCCCGCATTGACCCTGTTTTGCTGATAATAGAAAGACATTTCTGCAAATACCTTGTTCTTCCCAGTGTGGCTGCAACAGCCGTGCTTTCCTCTGCTTTGATGCCTTGATCTGATTTTCAGGGTGAAAACAGCTGGGGCTGTACTTAGCTGGCTTTCCAAGGGACCAAAGTAGGTTTTAGAAGGAATAAAACTTACATTTAGTGATAAATTTTCATGACAGCATATCTTAAATACCCAAATCCTCCAAAGTTCTTCAAAATTTCCTCTTCAGGATGTGTTGAGCAAAACATTCATTGTTGGGATTTTTGATCTCAGTTGTAAAGTTTGGAACAGAAACATCAAAGATAAAATGTGAATGATCTCACGTTGCATTTGCGTGCACAGCATCCTCCTTTTGAGAACGATGACGTGTTTTCTTTTTTTTCCTTTTAGGACAGTAGCTTTTTCCTTTCTTGCTTATTCTGTGCTGGTTTTTGGCATTAGAACAAAAGGAGGGTATTAAAATATCCTCTTACGCCAGCCAGGGAGAGAGCAGGGAAATGGCAAAAGCAATACCTCCTCCTTTCCATTACATTTTATGCTTTTTCCTTGCTCTTTCCCCACTGGAAAGATTAAAAGAAGAAATAAGGAGGGCAGGTTCCTGCTTTACTCCTTTTCTGTTGCTGATAGACTTTGCTGGGAATCATGTATTTCCATTTCATGGGATATCTTAATTTGACAAAAAAAGAGAATGGTTTGATATGAATAACAACTTTCTGTGGAGTGGGGAAGCCAGAAGGTCTGGGAAGATGGAGTGATGTTTTCTGTTGAGTATTTTGGGATGCTCTGCAGGCTGCTGGGCATGCTGCAGCCACCGCGCAGGAGGGCAATGAAAGGCACGGGAGCACCCCAAAACTGGGGAGTCTGGTGCATCGTGAGCCGGGACAACCTCGCAGGCTGCTGGGGACGGATGGGAAGGGTGGCTAGAGGATGCCTGGAGCGGCTTGGTGGCACCGCTGTCCTCAGAGCTGCCCTCCTGAGGCTGGAGGTACGCCCAAGAGTCCCTTCCCAAATCGGCGCCGCGTGGGGCAGGGGACTGCGAGGGAGCCGCTCTCGCGTGGAGTGTCCTCGCAATGGCTTTAGATTAACGGTTTTCAGTGCAGCAGCTCGGTGGTCAAGACTGACGCGGTAGAAAAGGGCAAAAGGTGGTCGTTTCGAGACGGTATGTGTCTGAAATCACTCACACGCTGAAAGCCCAGGTCTCTATAATGGGAAAATCTTCTCTGGTGTATTCCAAAAATGGGAGCGGTGATGTCTGAGGCTTTTGGGTCTGACAGCGCTGTAGCCAAGTCCCTACCAGAAGCTACTTTCCTTCCCCTCAACCTCTTTTCCTTATTTCACACCCCTGGAGGAAAAATACCAACTATGGTTTATATAGCTGTTTGATGGGGATAAAAGCAGAAAAAGCACAAATACCTTTCTCCACTTTTCTCCACACATAACATGTCACTGTGCCATGCTCAGCGCGGGCAGCAGGTGCTATTCAGTCCACCCAGCCTCTGCTTTAATAAGCACGTACTTCAAAAGTGAATTAGCAGCTGATGAGATGGGATTTTGTTGCTTCAGCCCAAAGGTGGTTAAACATTTACTGACATGTCTAAGCAAACACGGGATGAGGTGATGGGGTTTGAAGTGCTGTGATTACACTGCTTGTAGAGCAATGCCTTCTGCAGAGCAGGCGGGATAAGGATTAAATCAAACAGATGCATTTACGCACGTGTGGGTAGCAGACTTTTATGAGGTTATTTTACAGAATAGCCATTTTTTTCAAGGCAGGGCTGATCCCAGTTGTGACTTGCTAGCTGGGAAGGATGCTCACACTGCTTTCGCCTCTGCATTCCAGTTACAGCTGCCCTGCTGTTGTGTTAAGGCTGTGTATTGAGGCTTGCTCATTGTGGAAAGTTTAGTGAAAGTTTTCTCCTCGAAAGTTTCTGTCTTTTTGTCAAAAATGCAGAACCCTATTATTGTTTTTTTTGTTTCAGTGAAAACCTGGAAATCTTTGACCAGAATGAGAAAATGGCAGTACTTAAAAAAAAAAAAAAAAAAAAAAAAGCTATTACTAACCCATACAAATGGAAAAATGTCAATGTGATGCAAAGACCACATTAACAGATTTCAGTTTACCAACAGCAAGCTACTGTGAAGTCTTTGTTTGGTATCAAGGCAAAGGTTAACTTTAATAGGGATTTGAAAGAGCTTAATGAACTGGAGGGAGGTTAATGCACGTTGTCACGCAGAGACCTTACACATCCCCAGCACACTTGGATCAGATTTCCCCAGAGCTATGTAGACTCTATGACAAAAGCAAATTTGCTTTTAAAAAGTATTTGGGCTCCATCAGCGGCTGGTCACCAGATTTGCATGTTTAGTCTACGCTGTGGCTGGTGTCAGCAGCGTCTTTTCATTGATTTTTAAGTGGTTTGGGGGATTCTGTGTCTCTAAATGTGGAAATAACTAATTTTGCTGTTTCTTGGTGATTCCAGAGAAAACCTGGGTTAAATGGAACACTTCATTTAGCTAAGACCAAGCAGTTTCCTTCTTGTTTCTACTGTTTTCCTGAAGACATAAACCAATAAACAACTGAGGGGAAGTTGTTTACAATAAAGGAAAAACCCCAAAGCTGAAACTTGTTTCAAAATATAAAAAAACCCAAAGTTGTCTCATTCAAGAAAAGGGTAAATGAAACATTTTCACTTTCCCAGATTATTGTTCTTTTTTCTTCTGCCCTTTCTTCCCAGGCAGAAGTTTCAGAGAAGCCAATATGCATTTGCAAAACATTTTGATGTATCTGAACCTGAAGTTTTTAGTGCGAAAAAAAAATGGTGACCAAAAAAATTCTTCGGGTTTCCCATGGCTGCAGAGGAGACTATCTTTGCACGAGCTATGTAGCTACATTCAGGGGAACTGACTGCATCCTTCTTTGCTGTGACCTTCCTATGTAGCCTTTCTTAAAAATGAACTACATCAGGAATAAACCCCAAACCGGGAGATGTTTGCATTCATGTGCTTTATGGGGCTCCTTGTCCCTTGTGGTGGTATGTCCTTGAGGGTCTCTCCCCAGGGGTGAACCTGGGAGGGGGGACATTGCTGCTGCCTCCTCCCAGACCATGTGCGGAATAGCTAATGGCTATTTCAGCTCTGTTTGCAAGAAATGGTGAGCAACACCACCCCCGTCCCCCGCAAACTAATTACAGGTTTGGAACATCCCCAGGGAAATATCTTAGGCTTGATTTCTTAGAATATCAAAAGGTAGCAGCCCAAATCTGATTAAGCACGGAGTGCCCGATGAATATGCTCTGTCTGCAGAAAAGGAATTCCCTATCAGATGCCTCTCTCAGAGCAGCCACCAGCAGCTACCATGGCAAACAAATTTTAAACCTCTGCACTTCATCTTTTCCTCCATTTGCTCCATCAGATCTTATCAGAGAGAGCGCCCGTGACTACTGCATGTATATTGAAAGTGAAGAAAGTTTCATCTCTGGTTAAATCTCCCACAGCTGTCACCACGCTCCCGCTGCATGACCACGCACCGGCTAGCAGCTAACCAGAGCTAACCACACAGTGATGGGACACGGGCACCCCAGGGGACAGCAGATCCTACCCTAGACTTCCATCATGGGTGGGGTGTCTCACTTGACCTCCTTTTTTCCTCCGTTTTCTTTGGAAAAAATACAGAATGAGTGCCTAGATTGCTTTTTAGGGTCTGGTGCTGTACTTCTGTTGATAGAGACAAACAGCCCTTAGGTCTAGTTGTCACCCAGGATTTTCCATACCATTGCCTTAATCAAACTAGTGACATACCGGTTTTATTTATGTACGAAAATCCTATGGATACCAGATACTTTACATTGTGGAACCTGAGAGAAGGAGAACTTTGCACTGGGATGTGGGATGTTAGATATGATCATGGCAATGGAAGGAGGCTGGAAGAGACCTCAGGACGTCTAGTCTGGTCCCATGTATCTAACACACCTCCAGCAGTGAATATTCCATAGCTTTTCTTGTCAAACTGTTTTAGTGCTTTGTTACAATTACTGTTTAAAAGTATTTTTCCTAATGATAGTCTTATTTTCCCTTCTCGTACTTTACTTAAAGGCCATTCAGTTCTTAACGAATCTCAGCTGAAATATATTTTACTCCCCCCAAAAAATTTAAATAAATTGTTTCGACATGAAGAATGTTTCCTTGGCTAATTTGTAGTCTGAACTCCCTGATGAATTCGACCTGAGTTCAGAATAGCTTCAGTTTCACCAAAACACGACTCCTTGGTAAATTTACTATTCACAAAAGAGAAACCCCAGATTTAAATTCATTGTCTCACTTCAGTTGCAGGAATCTGCTGGCTTAAATTCTGAATAAATTCAGGAGGAGAAAATGCCATCAATACTGTGGAGCCCAAAGTAAACACAGAAAGAAAATAAGGATTATCCTGCATTTATATAATATAATCAAGTTCAAATTTACCTAGATGTTGAGTAATATAATTGGGGATTTGGGTGAATCCCATAGCCAATGGCATCTTTTAGAGATAACCAGTCTTTTTAGAAATGAGATTAAGTGGGGAGAAAGCCTAGTTATGCTAATTAAAGTAAAAAAAATTAAAAAAAAAGACTAAGGAATAATTGAATTTAAAAAATAGCCCACTGCTTAAAGAACATGAACTTGAATAGCTCTAAAATATGTCTGATCCTTGTTCCCTGCTTGCAACTAATATCCTAGAGAGCGTGCGGCTGTGGCTTGAGTCACTGCTCCATGGCCGGGGCTGTGCTCGGCTCTGGGTCAGGATAAAATCCAAGGGACTGGGTGGGCAGACAAATGCAAAATGCTCCGCTTGCACTCACGGACAGGGATACTCGTATGTATTGCTAACGCCTTCCTGGAAGCCCTTTGGAAAGCTTTTACTAGTGCATAACTTCAAGAAGAATCATGGTGGTAGAGGTGATGGTTTTACTGGCAGAGCAGTTTGCATCAAGCAGAAAAAGTCTCTGCACTGAGATGATGCTCTGTGCGGCGCCTGGCATGGGAAGAAACAGCACCAAGGCTGACCGGGGATGAGAGCTAGCATGAGAAATGTGCCCTTCTGCCGACCACAACATTTCCAGCAGGTTCATGTTCAATATACTCTTTGAAATCAAAACAAGGTAACTCTTCAGGAGCAGAAGGCTCTGCAGGGCTCTATCCCCCATCTCGGCACTAAACACTGATTCTGCTCCTTGCAAAAGCTGTTCAATCAGTGCAGACCGGCTGGGCTGTGTGACAGTTTCAGTGCCATCTATTAAACCTAGGGAAGGTAGCAACAGCTTTTTTTTTTTTTTTTTTTTTTTTAATTTATTAATTTTTAACTCTCAGCTTCGAAAAATTCTATCTTTTTTTTTTTTTTTTCTTTTTCCTAGACCAATTTCTGCTTGATGTGCTTGGTGGCCCAGCCGTTTCCTCCCTCCCTCCTGTTGGTTCCTCAGCGTCGGTGGCTCTGTTAAAGTTGCTTTTGATTTCTCCACCTTTGCCTGGGAAACGGACTTGGCCACCCTCTTGCCTTACTCAGTCCTTTGCTGAACGTCAAGTGCGGCCAGGTCCCTGGGCAGCTGCCAGGGCTGACGTGGAGGAGGTGCCTGGGAGCGTTCCCAACAGCAGCTAAACTGGTACTTCATCTTTTCATCACCTTTTGTCTCAGGGGTGCCCTTTCTTCTGCAGTTAACACTTTCCAGAGCCAAAATTTTGAGGGTGGTCTCTGTAAAGTCCTACGTGGTCCTTCTGTTTTGGAGAGGAGGTTTTGGCCAGAGGCTTGCTGCAGCTGAGTACAGCAGGGTTCTGGGTGAGGAGCATCATGGCTCAGACCACATCTGTCCCCTTAGTGCCAAGAAATAGGGACCTGAAACAGAGATGGAGCAGCATAAAAGAGGCAACCTGCAGAGTTTTATAATGGTTTAACTGAACTGCATCAGTAAAAGAGAAAATTTTTGCTCCGTTAAGATACTGTTTGACAGCTCACCAATTGCTCGCCAGAATGCAATGCAGAACACCACCTGACTTACCCTTTTTTAGGGATATCTGCCCCTCTTCAAAGGTCATCCTGGTCATGTTGCTTATCAATTCTTGGCAGCAGCAAAGAGCCTGTGTGCTCTGAGCACCACCACCCATCCTGACCGATGCTCTATCATTGTTTCCTTGCTTTTATCTGCTGTTGCTTGGACTGAGTACTTGCTGTATCCAAGTTGCTATACTTGGATAAGAAAAAAACAGATTGATTAGGGCCCATCTGGTTGTACAGCACCGTGCAAAAAGGATCCACACCACTGCAATACAAATGAGATGTTTATAAATTTTTTGGGACCGACAGAAGTTTGTTCATTAATGTGTATGCACACACAGACTTACGCTCAGTTTAATTTATTTGGTGGCTGAAGCAACTGTACCTTTTATGCCAATGACTTTACAAGGATTAGGTGTAATGTAAGAGCAGGAGTTGGTTCTGTGCAAACAGTGCATGTATTATAATAGAGGAACTTCCCTGTTCCTATGTTTGGGGTAATGCTTTTGAAAAGCATGGTGGTATGCTTACGCCTGGTGCGTTTATGAACTCTTGACTCTGTGAAGGAAGATAAAGGATCAACGGCTTTCCTAGTTGTAGAAACAGGGAATTCTGCTTGTTTCAGCAGAAATATTTATAAGTTGACTCCCAAAGAAAATATTTTGCTCAGACAGTGTAGTGTTGTATTTCTCTCATTTGCACCCTCATTAGCAAGAAGCATCCGCAGACCCTCTAAGTGCACAACAGCCTCAGAAATAACGGCGAGGTACAGGATGAAGGGCGTTCCTTAGCGTTCTTATTTTGCTGCTTAAAATCGAAAGGCAAGCATTTGCTTGTGCACTTGTGCTGGCAATAACCTTACAGTTAAAGCGGCTCCCTTTATTCACGAGCAATCACGGTGTGTGCTGTGTGTTTAAGTGCATTAATTCTTGGCTGTTTGCCCAAGATTCCCTGCTTAAAAGTTAGCTGGAATGAAGTGTTTGATTTGGAAGGGGCATGATTCAGTGCAGTGTAATTCGCCTGTAAAATTCCTTTCCACCGTTGCATTTTATTTCAGCGGAATTGGAGGGGGGAGTCAATGTTGTTGTAATTCCATAGATTTTCTGTTCAATAGACGCTGACCATAATTATGATTTATGAATTGGATTAACTCCCTCTTCTCTCTAAGCCACGGTATGGTGTGATGAGGAAGAGCTTAATGAAATCACACCTAACTCCAACACGTCCTTTAACTCCTTCCTTACCTACAAAGTGTTGCTTGCATTGCTGGTGCTTGCAGTGGTGTGGACTTTGGTGTGAATACCCAGCAGATCTGGCAAAGTCTGGGGAAGATGGGGGCATGGGCAGGATCACCCGTGGGGATGCATCCCCAGAGGCTGCGTGGGGAGGGCGATTGCTGCTGGGTGTAAATCAGTGAGTGCTGGGTAAGAGGGTGTGAAATACAGCTGTTAGGCTACCATGCACAGTATTTCTACTCTCAAAACCTCATTTGTGAGCAAAGAGGAAGCACACATTACACATAAAGACCAGAATTTATTTTTAAGATTTACTGAAATCTTAGTCTAATCCAAGAATCGTCATTACTAGCCCAGATGTGTCTGTTACAGAAAGACAAAGAATATATCTATGCAGGAAACCTTTTAAGAGTACTACTACTACTACTACTACAATTAAAATTGTTACTCATACTATGTAGTTTCTACCCCTTTTCCTGGCAATATGTTCCCCCTGCTCTTCTGGGTGCTACAGTTGGGGGTTTCACGCTGGGGCTGGCCTCACAGCGAGTGTCAGCATCAGTGGTCCTTTGCTGGGATGGGATGTCCATACTGATGGTTTCTTCTCCCTCACCACTTAGAGTCAACTTTATATGTTTGCTAACACGCTTTTGTACCTTTTCCTTTCTTCACTGGTCCTCAGCTCCATGTCGCTTGCTAATTTACTATATGTGGTGTCCTTTACGCATGTTAGATACTATTTCAGAGTATCTGAAACGCAGAAAACAGAGATGCTATTCCCTTGGTTACACCAGAAACCAGTTTTGTCCAGGTCTAGCTCTGCATTCCTTTAACCGTCCGTGGGTGAGCTGTGTGTAGGCTGTGGCGTGTCCCATGCCAGCCTGTGCCCATCTCTTACTCTCTGTTGCCTGTACCCCCCAAGCTGCATCCTGGGTCCCCACTTCTCAAAGCCTCTGCTATTGTAGAAGGTCTGGATTTCTCTAATCATCAGTATGTTAGTGATAAATATCTTGTTCTACCTAGAATAACTGCTTGTAACTGCTGTCCATGTAAAACTACAGTTGTACCATACAAATATAAACAAAAGTAGAGCAAATTAGCCGTAGACAGCTGGTCAATTAGGAAAACTGCTGTTACAGCTAAACCAAGTAAGAGAAAGCTGCAGGCAGGTCAGGAAAAGTTCAGGCAGAGCAGAGCTGAGGCCACGCAAACTTAGGGCAAAGCTATGGCCTGTAACTAGCGATGGCAATACCCTACTACAGGGCTACATGGCTGCAGGATGACTGCTATTAATGATAATGTAGCAATGGTGCAAACTTGCTGCCGACGGAGGCAGCAGTTAGCCAAGGGGGCAACGTGAGTGCATATGATTAAGAAAAAATATACATGAAATAGGTGAACTGGGAGGGGGGTCTGGGTAAACCACCACATTTAAGGGACAGTGGGTTTTGCCAGGGTACTATCATTGGTGCTTGTTTTGTTAACTCACAAGCATGACAGCGACATGGCCAGCTAGGGCGTTTTCTTGTTGGCTTGTTACATTGGCTGAAGTAGAGACTTCATATCCATTTTCTTTGGTTTCCTTGAGACTAATGTGCAAACGTTCCAGTAACAGTTTACATACACATTGCAAAAGGACAAACGTGTAGAGGGATATGCCTCTACCTGCACCTGAGGGTTAGTAATAAGTGACAATCCTGAGCTAGTAACGCGCTGTGCACGTTTTCCTGCAGAAAAAGCAGGAGGTTCACAGGTGCAATATTGTCCAAAAATCACAGATTGAAGACGTCTCCTCTCAAGACTCACTTCTTAACCTCCACAATGGCCTCACTCCTGAGGTTATCATAGGATGCCAAAAAAATTTGAAACACTTTTTTGCGCTTTACTTATGCATTGAGTAAGATGTGAGAGAAGCTGCTGAAATACTCCAAAGCAAGTTTGTGCCCAGGAGCAGTGCCCTGGGGAAGCAATTGATGAGTGATCCCCGAAGTGGCCATGCTGAATTTGTGGGGCTCATTGAGGATTTTGGAGCTGTCCCAGGACCACAAAGCCAGTGACATCCATCAGCCCTGCTCATGTGGCGTGGCACCTCATTTCTCCCATTAGCTCGCTCAGCGCCTGTAGGGCGTTGCTGGGTGCAAGGCAGTCCAGTGTCACTCAGGATCCCACGATGAGATTTAAATAAGCATTGTGCTGTGGAAGTTACCCTCATTTGTCACAGAACAATTTTCCCCAGGAAGAACGCTATCTGCACTAAATGAGCTTGGCCAGCTCCACTCCTGTGTACCTGAGCTCAAGACAGAGGAGAAACAAGCACAATGTGGCTGAGCGAGGGTGGACGAAGCTGACCCTTTGGAACTTGTGTACTGCAGTGCCATTTTGCAAAAAAAAATGGAAAAAAAGTTCCTCTTGGTTCAGACCCATGTGCCTGGATGGAGTCACAGCTGGATTGGTTTTGTCCTCGGTCTCCCTTCCCTCAGCTGTTCCCTGCCGCACTCCTCCTTCATTTCCCCCTCTTTTTAAGACAGCAATCAGGAGCTGTGGCACATCATTTGACTTCTGTTTGATCCATGATACCAAATCAGTGTAACATGCAAACGGGACAAGACGGATGGAAGGATACCATGGGAGAGAAATGTGATGGCAGAACCAGGCTGTTGCTTTTGGGAAGAGGCACTCTTTGGTAGGTAAAGGATAGGATTTAATAGTACCAATGAGCAGACTCTTTTCAGGGTCCTGTTATATTGCCTTTTAAACACTGAGAAGGATACTTAAAAAATCAGTAAATCCTGAGAAAGAATTTCTTGATATTTGTTCAATACACTTAGCATTAAAAGAAAACAGCGTGTCCTTGCTTTGCTTTGGAATTTAGAATTACAAGATACATTTTAAAAACATTTTTCTGATGCTTTTAGAAGCAGCTTTCCTACCAGGCTTCGATTGCCCCCTCCAAGTTCTATTATTTCCCTTGCCTAAAAAATGCAACACCATGTCCTTCTCCCTCCCTGGCAGGGGAGTGCAGAAGGGGAACGTGAATTTCCATTTCTACTTTATAATGCACCTAGTGAGAAGGAGCTGAGCAGTGCATTTTTTCTTAAGCCCTCCCTTCTAACATACCGAGATGTAAGGAGAATGTCACAAGTTGATTCTGAAGTGTTTTAATTTACTGTTCAATACCTGGGAGCCCTGGAGGTTTGGAAGTAGTGATGGTCATGCCAGACTGGTAGATGAGTAAGTGCCTTCTGTAAACACAGGACAGGAACCAGCCTGGGACCGCACAAGTCTTGGATCCTTTTATTCAATGAAACAAAGGAGAATCACCCAGAGCACAGCATTTCATAGACGGAAAGTGGCTGTGGTACAGCCGTATGATTGATTTTTCAGGCTCTCTGATGGGTGAGGACCCCGCCTCTGCTCGCACGAGGGGCTGTGTTGGAGTGGAAACCTCAGCGCTGCACTCAGAGTTTAGGAAGCTACTTTTGAAAATTGGACATCTGGCGTCAATGAGGCTGTTAGTGCTATTTGTGAGATGAACACATTGCTTTTCCCAAGGGCGGTGATGCATTGTAATTCTTCGCTGTTCATTAAACAGAATATTTTCCCAGTTTAATATCATAATAGTCATAATTGCTCTGCTCATAAGGACCAAGGTTTACTAAATTCAAACGATGCAATGGATGCAAAACCCACATAAGGGTATTTTATCACTGATACTATAAAGACTTCCCTATAGCAAACATATTTTTATACTCTGCAAACAGCTTTAGGAAGATTAACAGAAAACATCATAAAAATACTCCTTAAATTAAAGATTGCATTGACTTTAGTGGTTTACCCTTCCCCCATACCACCATTCCAGCAATAAAAACACGATGATGTTTACATGGTTTCCAAACCATAAAGCACTCATTTTTCATTATTTCTCCGATCTCATAATGTAGAGTTGTGTTTATCTATAACTCAATACATTTTAACAAAAGGCCTGACATTTAAGTGAATGCTGATAGGAAACAAGCACAGAAAATGGTTTATAAACAAATTAACAAGGTTACTACAAGAAAATTAATTGGAAATAAAAATGGCATCTATCAAAGAAACATACTGACAGGTTGTTTGTACCTGAGGTGCATTTTTCCACGAGTTTTTCAATGTAGGTCTCCATCATTACTGAACACCAAAATGATCCTGTCTGACACCAATGTAACCACCAGCCTTACCTCCCTCTCCCCTTACTTCTGCCCAAATTATGCACCAGACAATTTTGCACCTTCCTGGAACTGCCACTGACTATTCAAAAAGGCAGGAGGTCTGGAAAAAAAAGTTTATTGTTATGTTATTTTTCTGCTATGACAGCAAAGTCATAAACTGAAAGGGTTTAAGCCATTCTGAACAGAGGTGACCAGAAGCCACAGCGGCAAAATCAATGCATTTTTCTAAGGTAATTTCCAAAATCCAAAGCCTGGGGTGTGTGGCCACCTCCCTGCATCCTGGCCCCATCCCTCAGCAGCTGGCTGGTCTGTGGGGGCAAAACACCACGCTCCTGTTTTGGCTCAGCATCTTCTTGATGGACCTGTCCCACTGGCATAAGAAAAGTAGGAACAAATAATTACAGCCGAGAATAATTATAGCCGTAGCACACTTGAATGAACCAGCGACTTCTCACATATTTCTCTTGGTGGTAGACAGGAACATAGTATAATGGATTATTTGTCACTATGCTGGAATTTTAATATACGTATGGGAAATAGTTTGCAGGACACTGTTCCCCATAGGAGGTGCCATATTGTTTCCAAGACACAACTTTATTCTGCTCTTCATTTGCTAGAATTAAAAATATTGATCTCCTTGGGAAGCACAAGCCCTCTAACAACGATTGCTCTCAAGCACAATGGCAATACTGGGTCCATTAATATAATCGCGTTATCGCAGAGATGATATTGTATATTATTAGGCTGGAGAAGGGCAGGGAGTGGGATTAAACACATCATCCAATCAATCCTGAAGGTGTAATTCAATATAAATCATTTTTTAATCAACGGGAGGATGTGTTAAAGTCATTTGTTTGTGGTGCCTGTTTGTATTGAGAAAATGCAGCCATATTAAAAAAGAGTTTATGTCTCTGAACGTATTTTTAAATTGTTTTTTTTTTTTTTTAATTGGCCCATAGTACAATAGGCAAATGAGATATTCTCAAATAAATATTTGTCATCTGAGACGGTTACGTGTCTTTTGTAGGAGATATACCGCCTTCAAAAGGTAAGCTGAAAAAAATCCCTGGTCTCTAGTCTTCATGTTTACATATCACCCCCATTTTGCCTTTATGCGATAACTCCCCTCGTGGTTAACAGCAGAACAGGCAGCCGTGCGGCGGCCGTGGTTTGCTGCTGAGCACCCTGCCCTGAGCACCGCTGCTGGAGACACGTTCTGGCTTTATTTGCTGAATTTAATGCCATGCTCAGACCCCATTACATTAACCGATGGCAAAGAAACTATTTAATTGTCTCCTGCGCTCTGAGGGTTGGCGGTTTTAATTGCATGGTGGCAGTTTAATGCATTAAAAGTTATGATTTTAATGTAAAGGAAAGAACGGTGTCTTCAGGAGGGAAGAGTGGTGTCCTCTTGTACCTGCCTTCAGTCAGCACGGGAAGGCTGCTGCCGAAGGAATAGCACCGGAGAAGGAAAGAGTGAATTTGTGCTATTCCTGCAGAAACAAGTTTGGTTCGGTGTATTAGCTCAGTGGCAATTCTCTCCCCTGCCCAGCTGGCTGGTGCATTGGATCGCTGCTAGCTTATAAATGTCATAGATTTTTCCCCCTTCCTGATTAAAGATGTGATGCTGGTGGGTTGCATGGGCAGCCGTACCTTTTCCAGCAAGGATGTGCTGATACTGCTAGGATTTCAGCGGTGCCCTGTTCAGGTATCGCTCACCGTCTGTGGTTTGTGGGAGACCCGCGGGATGCAAGAGGGACCCCAGGGGCTGGGGCTGCGTCTGCCCAGCTCTGCCAAATCTTGGCTTCCCCATCTTTCGGGGGAAAAAATTCCCCCCCTGACTTCCACATCACTTGATCTAAAAAATTTTTCACCTGTGCCGAGACTTCCCAGCAAGCCAGTTTGAGTCAGGGAAGGTAGCTGGGTCTAGAGGGCAAAACCCACCCTCATCTTCTAATGGGCGGTGGGAAACCCCTGCCTAAGCACCAAAGCAGGTAGAGTGTGCAGAAATGGCACCATCAGTTAATTAGCCCTGAAAACCCTCTGGGCTTTCGTGTCGTCTGCACTGCTGATCGCTGCTTGGGAGCTGGAGCAGGATCGAAGAACTGACCTCGCTTCTTCTCTGCAGTTTTTGCACTCTCAAGTAATTTAAAGGGTAAAGAAAAGATCCCTTAGCTGTTACAGCTCTTAACAATTACTCATCGTATTAGCTGTACCTCCCCAAGACAGCTCGCCTAACAAATGAATCCACTGTGCTGATATTGAATTCTTTGGAAAATTACTAAAGATTTTCAATTATACACGTTTCTTTCCCTAACTTTAAAATATGTACATGCATTATGGACTTAAATTAGTATTTGAGCTATTAATTGGAGATTGTACTTGGCAGCAAGTTATTTTTTGTGGTGCAATGCTCGTGTACACAGAGATAATATGATGACTGCATTTTCAGCAGCTTATAAATAAATAAAAATAAATGAAATTCTTCAAGAACTACTCATATCGAGCTATCAAAATGAATCAACTTGATTGCAGGGACATTTGCTGTCTGACCTTGTCCTTTGCCTAGCACCTTTGTGCCACCCCTCTGGACCGTGAGACATATCTTCAGTGCTTTTGAGGTGTCCAACACACGAGCAGCACTACAGCTTTTTAGCATCCCATTGATTTTTGTGCTGTGAACAAAGGTTTGTGAACCGTTCGGTGAATTTAATTCCTTTCTCGTGCTTGTGCATTATCCAGGAGCAACCTGCTATTTTTATGCCTTCACAAACACCTGCAAGGAGCAGCTCTGTGCCTGTATTGAATAAATAGCTGTTTTACAAGAGAGCTATTGTGTGTATTTACAATTAATCAGGTGATGACTCTACTAATTGGCAAAGCATTGTTTTAAAGGTTTATCAGATAACCTGAGCTCTATAGGTGGGGAAAAAAAAAAATCTTCTTTCACTTGTGAATTATTTGTGGACATTTATAAGCATAGGGTAGGGTCATTGTGTGAATGGTGAATTCAGGCAGTGACCCACAGAGTGTCTAAAATGTTTATTAATAATATTGCATGAATGATAGTAAGTGCTTTAATGTGCACATTACTGTGTTTGGAAATGACCAAGAGAAGAAATAGGCTTAATTTGCCAAAAACTCATCAGTCTTTTTTTGGATCTTTGTCCCTGCTGACCTCCTCGTAGTTAAGAGGTTTATTTCTACGAGTTCCTCCTGCGCAGCGGTTCAGCTCTTACCCTTTACACATCTTGCCTGACTGCGGAGCGGGTATTTGCTGTTCGAAGGGACGATGCTGGAAGCAGCCTGGCAAAGCTCTTTCTGTGCCTGTCTAAATTAGTTATCAGTTATGCAACCAGGATATGTACATGAGAGGGGGAAAATATCAACTCACAGGAGTAATTTCATTAGCAAGTTAAATCATTCCCATGTGTCAGCTGTGTTTTAGGAAGACAAAAACTCTCACTAAACTGTTTTCTGTGGCTGATTGTGTCACTCATAAAGACTGCTGAAATCAAAGGAGGCTATTTGAATCTTTCACACGGCTGCCTTTCTGTCCTGGTTCCCATGAAGTGCTCTCAAACTCATAACATTTGTGATCCATCAGTCCAAATAGCTCTTGCGGTATCTGATTTATAAGCTAAAATAGACATCTCCGGGGCTCTCAGATAATACAAATGGCTGCTTTTCCTTTTATTAACAAAATCTATTAACAGCAGTTGTCTCCAACATCTCCGCAAACAAAATCTGCTTCAGTCCCCTCATCCACTCGTGGGAAGGAGCTCATATCTTAAATGGAAATGTGAACAACTGTGTTTAAAGTCATGCAGATGGTGTTACTATACGCTGGTGCTAAACGGTCTCACCTTAGAGAAGGGAGGTGTGCATGTTTTGAACCTCCAAGTTTTTCCACTTTTCCTCATCTCTGTGTTAATTACTCAAGCCATTATGAAACAGGATGTACCTGGAGAAATCGAAGCACAGTTGAACGGAGCAAAATTAATCAAAGTTCATTTCAGAGCAGAAGTGAAACACAGGAAAACCTACAGGGGAGACTTCAGGAAGAGCTGAGGGACGTAAACCAAACTCCTGCTCCTTCTCCTGTTCATCTGGCCAAAACGGACCTTGTGACGGTCCTGCTTAACACAAGCAACAAGTGGTGGCTTGAATGTTCCCATGTGCAATGTTCACGTGCATTCGTGGAGGAGGATTTGGAGATGGGTCTTCTATTGGCGGTGGAGACGTAGCGGTGTTACACACAGGACACCAGTGTCCAATGGATCGGTAAATGTCCCTGTGCCTCGGTCCCTTCTCCGCAGAGGGGCAGCTCTTTGCATGACCAAGACACTGGGCTATACACTGGGTTTGGAGAAGTCCTCATACACTGCGGTAGACTAATATCTTACTGCGACTTCTCTACTCTCGTATTGAAAATCCCAGGTGAGCTATTGAGATTCAAAGCAGCGGCAGACGGTTGTTTTGGGGCCAACATCACTGGGTTGTCCTTGAATTCAGGTGTTTATTCATCCCATGGAGGAGCCATTAGCATCTGCAAGTTCCCTTTCCCTCTCTTTTCTGCAGTGTTGGTATGTTTGAGGGTCCTTGTGCATACAGAGATTTTAGTACAGGGGCTGTAAGGGCAGGATGGTTGGCTCTGCTAGGTCTAAACAAAAATAACAGGTTATAAAATACTGTTTGCCATTTTTCACTTTGATCTCATATTTAAGTGGTTTGAGATTTAGAGTCCACTCAGTAGTTGAGATGTTGCCTAGTTACCATTTTTGATATCACAGAGAAAGAATAAATAAAATGACATTTTAATATTAAATGCTGTGGCTTGAGAATTGCAGATGTGCTCCCTGTGCGTCAGAGCGCCAAGTCAGAAATCCTCTTTTGAAAAAGCTCAGATTCTTCTGTCCTTTTTAATTTACTTTTTAAATTTTTTTTTTTTTTTTTTTACAACAGTCCTTGCATTGCATTTGCTCTGCAGTACAGAGCCTGAGACAGGGCATTTTTTTTGGCAGGGCCCAGTAACCCCAAGCATAAAGTCTTGCTACTGGGGCATATTGTTACAGGCACAGAAAAGTCCAGCACCGCAGTAGCCACCACCCCAGTTGTTGGTCCTTGTTGTAGTGTCTGGGTCTGCAGTGCTATATTTTGACCTGCCACACGCTCGTCATACTCATTGCGAAGCATTACAGAGTTCCCCGCCAAGCTGCCTTAGGAGAGCAGACAGCTACTGCTGTTCAATGATGACAATTTATGGGCAATGCCTGCTTTTGAGGTGGCTCTTGACTGCTGACCCTATTTCATCCTCAGTGCCTTCTAACATAAGAATTAGGCATTCTTCTTGCTTCCCAAACCTGACATTTGAGAAGTGCACATGGCGCTGAGAAATCTTTCATTCTGCAGCAGCTGTCTAATCAGCGAAAAGGTGAATGTCTGTGCAGGCACATCGGAAATTTCTTGGGTTACTGTCTGATTGTTGAAAATCTTCATATCTTTAACAATGGGCATATTTAGTACTACCTGGCATGCAGAAGATATCAGTCCCTATCCCTCAATCAGCCCTTTGTGAGATATCCTGAAAGCGCTGGAGAGGGCAGAACACGAGACATAACCGTCCTCCCTTCTACGTGTCGTACGCTGCTTCGTCTGCTAACCGCGACTGGAAGGGACGGCCGAGACCTCCTCTCTGCTTGTGTGTTTTGTCCTGACTTTCCTCTCTCAATCCCTCCTCCATAAGGAACCCACTGATGCTGGTTTTTAATGACTTGCAAGTCATTAACTATAAACAAGAGGGGTCTGGAAATTTTTACTCTCAGAACTGTTTAGTCTTATAATTCCAATTTTTTTTGGTCTCCTTCAGTAAAGATGTTTGTTTGGGCTTTTTGGTGAGTTTGTTCTGGTAAAGATGTGTATTCAGGCTTTCCTGGGTAAAGCCTGAAGTTTCGTAGGTGTCCTTTCCTGGGTAAGAAAACGCAGCAAGAAACACAGAAAAAGAGATTAAATTAGGGAGTTCAGTAAGTACTTCATAACCAAGAATTATAAACTCAGGAAAGTTTCAGCTGGCATTTATATTTAAGAGAAATCTATGAAATGGGAAGAAACACATAGCTCAGGAATCTGAAGTGGCTTTCAAATCATTAACATTTAGAGATATAGACACCGAAATACTTTAGCTGTATGGCTGTTGCATACTGTCATTGCATCACTTAATAACTGGCAGGAATAAGCACTATATTAGGTACTGAAGATAATGCTAATTCATGCAAAGGCTTTCAATTGATTTTAATTCCTGCAGCAACATAAAGTGATGAGAAAGTTCCATTGCAGCCAGGGGATATCAGTGAATCTTTCCCTAAACATTAACATCAATATATAAATATATGTATATACAGTGATAAATAGCTATACACATAGATATTTTAAAAGCTTGCAGTGCATATTTTTCAGTGACTAGAAATATCACATAGAAGGATTTTTCTGGCTTTCTTATTAATGAGTCAGAATATTGATTCTTTTCTGGTACAAGGAAATTTTCAGGCAAAAGTCTATGTGGATCTGGAGTTGTGGCTGAAGGTGCGTATTCATAATTTAAGATTAAAATTCTTCCCAGGAATGACACTGCAATATCTTTCAAAGCAAGCAATGTTTGTTTGTTTGGAGTTAGGATGGACATTAAAAGAAATGCTAATTTATCAAGGTAGAGGAAATCAGCAGTTAAGCTGCCCCCAGAAACCTTTTTTTCTGCCTCATGAGGGCACCATGGATCATTTCTAGTGCCTGGAAATGTCTCTTCCAACTTTACCCATCAGCTGGTTGTCTACACCTGATTTTTCAGCAGTGGAGGGTGATGAGCGGCAATGGAGGGGAAAATCTCCCAACGGCTTTAGGAGGGAGGTGGGAGCTGTACCATGAGCTTGGCTTTTCACCAGCCAAAGCGAACATGTGCCCTTCCAGACGAGAAAAATCCGAGTTCCCCATTGAAAAGCTGCCGCAACTAATTTTAAGGTATTTGTGAAATAGATGTGAGTAGTCTCCTCTCTGTGGACAAGGTGCAATAAAGCAGAGTTAAAAGCCACAGAGCTGCCTTAGTTCTTTCACTGCATTGCAAAGCTCGGCCCGTCTCCTCCTGAGAACGTGTCCCCTGGCATTTCTCTTTGAGCATTCACTTTCTCTCTGTTTCTAGTTCTTTCTAGTTCACAGATAAGTGTTTTCTTTTGATACTCTTGAGCTGAAGCCAGTGTCCTTGCGATGCAGGATTTCTAGCTAAATTGGCACCAGTAGCATGGGCAGAGGAACTCCGTATCTCTGCAGGACAGTAGAGCTTGACATCCTCAGTTATGAGCAGATAAATCAAAACAAAGTGTGATTTCAAAATGGGAAAGATAATTTTGATTTAAGATGAAATGAAAATGTAAAGTGATATTGCAGAAGGAAATTGGTAAGTTCTTGAAATGTACATATCTGGTAAATGTTTAAGCCAAGGGAGTTGAACAAGTTACCCAAGAAACTATCAAGTGCAGAGATATTCTGAAGCCATTTTTTACTTTGATTGTTTTCTGTCTTTTTATGGAAGTACTACCCTCAAAATAGTTATATCTCATCAAAGGATAAGCATCTGCCATATTTCAATTTTAGAAACCAGATAGCATTTTCTGAGCTGTTCGTTAGGGAATTTTATTTTCTTGATTTACTTTGTTGTTGCTTAAATTACTTTAACACAAATGAACTCATCCTTCTCAATTTTAAGCAACTAAACTCCAGTCATCTCTCTGAAGATGAGACCTTCACTCTGTAGTTGTCCCAAACGTATTTTGTAGCAGAATTATAAGCTATTAAAAAATAAGCTTTTACTCTGAACACTGAAAAAAATTCAGCTCAGGTGGCAAAAGCTGTCTTTCGTACAATAAAAGCCTTTTTTGAAGATCTCGTTAATGGAAACCACATCATTCAAGCTTAGCTGGCTAACAATATCTGCCAGTTTATCCGGCAGTTTGGGAAATTAATCCATGAAACTTAATTGGCTTTATATATTTACATTCAAAATATTCAAAGGGAAACTCCAGTTTATCTGACGGGTCGCCCACGCTTCTCTTTGATGAGCCTCATCATGAATAAAGATGGCTTCAGCTGGGTTTCGAAAAGAAACTGTAAAGTGTTGGGGATCTTGCAAGTCTCCAGGTAAGGCAACCTACATATCAAAGACTTAGCTCCTAAGCTGGATTTTTCATAAATATCTGAAAAGAGTTGATAGTTGATTTCTTTTTCCTTCCTTCCCCCCTCCTCCTTCCTCCATCCCTTCACCATAAGAAAAAGCTATTCCCATTCTGCCGGTTCACACTTTGCCTCCAAAGCACACAGTCTGAGCTCAGAAAATCAACAAATAACCTGACTTGTTGATTCCTGTCCAAATGCCCATGCTGTCCAACTCTGAGAGTGATTATGTTTATCAGGCAAACTGCACCTGCTGTGACACCAGCCATTCACATCTTGTAAGAAGATGCTCAGTGGTTTATAAGGAGAATTTAGTGCCTGTTGCAAGCCAAGAAATCAATTTCCCAAGCCTCAGCAGACACCCAGGCCACAGGTCCTTCCTGGAACCTAACTCAGATTGAATTATTGCTTCAGTTCCACCTGGCAAAGATGATGTTAATGCAGAAGATGAGTTAGGAGAAAATAAGTAGTGACTGCAGTAAAAATGCTTGTGGATGAAAGAAAATGCGCTTAAATGAAATAATGTCTTCTAGATAGCATCACATAAAATCAGGAGGCAGCTTTTAACTCAATAGGCAGGAAATTAGACATGTGATTCCTGTATTATGAAGGGCAGCTGCACACCTGATTCCCAGTAAGTTATGATGACATTCGCCCTGAAGCCTCTTCTGGAACTGCAGTTTTTCTATCAATTGTGCTCCATTTTGGTTACGAGGTTAAGCAGCCCACCATGCCTCTACTAAACGAGTTTGCTTCCTCTGAAAACCACTCTATCGGTCTCTTGATTTCTGGGCATATCCTAGCAACAGTTTTTGTACGAGATTATATTTTCAGAAGGACCACATGCATTGCCTTGTACCTCAAAATCAAGCTGCAGTGTGTAGTTTTGATTTAATGGCTGCGGAAGGTTTCCCAGCATCTCAGACTGGTGTATGAGGTGATGGTCCTCAGTTTTGTTTTGGCAGTTTAAATGAGAAAGACATTTTTGGGTTTTATTTTGTTGCCTTTTTGTCTTTACGCCGTCCCCAGTCAAGGTAAGATGGTTCAGCTGAAGCCACATCAGCAGCACCAGGAAGAGCTGGTGGGCTGGTGGTCCTTCCGTGGTGGGCTGGCTGGTTAGCTCTGGAGGGCTGGTCCGTGCTGAGCAATTCAGGGTTGTTTTTAATAGCGATGAGCACACTGAAGAATGACTGAGGAAAGCAGCTGATGATCCAGCATGAGCTTATGCAGGGAAAACTGGTATAACTTGATTATATGCAACAATCAGCAACTAGTGACCATAAAAGGAGTGATACCACTTGCCTATGCCTTGCTAGAAGGAGAGAGAGGGTGAACGTGACCCAAGACCAGCAGTCCGTGCATGGCTGCTAGTGACTAGCCAGGTGTTTGCAGAGAGGAAGCCGGTGGATACCTTCATCAGCCACTGAAGCAATAACAAGTGGAGGCGATTTTGTTTTAGGTTTCACTTTGGTTAAGGTAACACTGTAGAAGAGATGACCAGAACAAATAACCTGGTGGACATGAACTGGTGAAATAAAATAGAAGGAGAAACAAGTAGAGGTTTGTCTTTTCTTTTAAGGGCAGACTTTGAGAAACGAAGTGAAGCAGTGAAATCATCTGGAGGGAAGAGTGAACCAGAGCTGCAGTGGGTTCCGTGTGGAGGAGGCATGGAGCTGTAGAAGTCAGAAGTACAAAAACTACTTAACATTTGTGTCACAAGGAAAAGGTTTTTTTTGCAGTGACTGTGAATAGCCATCTTAGAAAGACTACTAAGAGTAAATAAAGAGGTACATGGGCAGTAAAGAGGACTGATCAGCAATAAAAAACACATACTGAGGGTCAGAAAGAGATCATGACTTGAAAGGACACCTCGCTCAACTGAGGCTCAATTAGACTTGAGATAGAGACTGGGTAGCCAAGTGAATAACCAGTTATAAGTCTGGTACAAGGACTTCTATGAATTCTCTCAAATCAGGGATGGTACAGTATAACTGGAGAATAACCAACAGAGTAATTGAGTCCTTTTATTTAGGAAAGGCAAAAAGTGATGTGGGTTGTTGTAGCCTACTTGGTCTAACCTTGGTACTCTACAAGATAGTGGCATCAAGGGAAATAAAAACCAGGGTAAAACCCACTGTGATGGATGGCAAAAGGTAGATTGGGCTAGACTAACCTATTATCTTCCTGTAATAAGATAACTGAAGTGATATCTCACTTGATGGGAAATGTGGGAGAAATTACATTAGAGAGGAAAAGGTGTTCTTAGAAGAGCCAGACACCATTGGCTGTGGTGTCAAGTCACTTACTGCCAATGAGAAGCAAAGAAAAGGACTGAAACAATGAACATTTTTTATTGTATTCAAATTCGACTTTAGGCAGGATAATCCCATTCTTCCAAATACTTAAGTTTCCAAAAGGAAAAAAAAAAAAGTTGTGCTTTGTTTTGTGTAGCCTCACATTTCCCCCAAGGAGACCTCCTTCCTACTCCTTCCATCAAACAGGCACTTGTGCTGCTCACAGCTCTGTGGCCGGGAGCAGGGACCAGTATTGGGAACACCGCTGCCGTGGGTCAGGAGCAGGGCATGAACTGCAGGCAAGGACAGCACGTGTTTGGCACAGAAAGGTAGAGGCGGCGTTAGGAACTCACAGGCTAGCTTGTAGGAAAGCACAAAAGAGCACAAAGCAGAGGACTGGAAAGTCAAGGAGACTGCCTGGACCCCCAGGAGAGGGCATCAGCAGGACCCCAAGTCTCCCTGTCCCTTTGCCTTGGGCTGTGAGCAGGGTGGGCAACTGCAGCAAGGAGCTGGGCAAGGATTCCCGCAGCAAAGCATTGCATGAATTGACAAAACTGGGATTTTTGGCCATCTGGAGAAATTCAGAGAACTTTATTTGGTCTCACCCTGCTTTCCCTTTGTTGCTCTGGTGCTAGTAATATGGCTTACTGGTTCTCCTCCTTTCTCTCTATGTATCAGCCAGATCCTTATTTAGAGGCTCATGTGCCCACTCTTGCTGGATCACTGCTTTAAAGAAATATGTTTATTGGTAATAAGAAGGACAATCAGGTTACTGAGTTTAGAGTCAGGAACTAGGTTTTCAGCCTGGAGGATATGGGAAACAAGGTCCATTATTGTTACCCTGGTGAAACTGAGGTGACTCCAGACAGATCAGCATGTTTCCTACATGTAGAATAACCCTCTCCCAGTGCCCTGCCCTAAAAGAGCATTTGTTCTGTCCTCAGCGGACACATTGGGGACACAGTTGGTTTTGTCTAAATGACAATTCCTCCTGTTTTTTCCTAATGAAACTGGCAACATGGCCAGTAAATCTTGCCAGGACTGCTCTGCTTCACAACAGTCCCATCTCCTTGATATGATGCTGAAGTTTTATCCCTCCAGTTTGCTGTACTTCATTTTGGGAGATGATTTCTAAAGGGAAACCCATCCTAATAAAACTAAAACTTGGCCAGTTCGCCTATGCTAGGCAGAGTTATCGCTCAACACAGAGGGATAAATCAAACTTCAGATCAGAATACTACTGAATTTCAGCATTCAAACCATTCCTAGTCAGCATTCCTCCCTTTTGGGAACTGGAAACAAAATATACCTATGGCATCCTTTTAGTACAGCTTCCCCGTTGGTTATGTTTTAGACTAACCTGTTTTTAGGGTTAATGAGGTAGTAAATAATGTACTTCTATAGCATTGACCAACGTCTTGCTAAGTGCTGGCTGGGCGTATCGCTGCTGGCATCCCTGGGTTGCCCTGTCAGTGCTGCGGCTGTCGCTGCTGCAGACTCTTCAAAAAAGGATGGCTGAGCTCTGTGGGAGTCCGATTCTTTATTCATCCCCTTCACCCACTGCAACTGGGGGATTAGGAGCTATTTTAAGCCTAACAAATTGAAAGGACTTGGACCAGATTTTGCAGTTACTGCTATCCCAGGGCTTGCTTGTTCCCAGCAAAAACAATTTCCACTTCCCAGCAGGTCATAATGAGAAGGAAGGAAGGTATTAGCCCACCTGCAATAGCAAGTGCTTACATCAAGACTTGGTGCCATTGAGAAAGTAACCAGATTATTACCAAAACTTGCCACATTTTATTTCTCATCTTCCAGCAGTCTCCCTTAGGAAGTGGCATCGGTGGAATAGGCAGTGGAGAGCAACGTTATACTCAGGGTTTGCAGGAGAGAGCTCATGTTTGTGCACTGTCCATCCCCTTGGAGGGGTGGCCATACCCTCACAAAAGTGCTCTCTGGGGGAATATCTACTCTTGCTGCCCCTCCCATAGAAATGACTTGTGTCAGCCCTCCTTAATTGCTTCAGGCAAAATCAATCAGGGTAACGAAGACCTGGTGCTTAAAGGCTGGCTGCTAACCCAGCTTATTTTAGCTGAAGTGAGCATGGAGGGGCTCAGGCAGGCAGCTCCTGGGCTGCTTGCTGGTAGAGGAAGGCACGGGGTCTGGAGGAGGGTAAGTTCCCTGCTTTATGGATTAGATTTTTGTCTTGTTTGCTTTCTATATGCTTGGCTCCTCTGTCTCTTGCTTGCTGGATCTTTTCTGCTGTGTTGAGGAGTCCAGTGGGAAACCGCAGAGCAGTGATTAATTGCTTCTCCATAGGTGACTTGCACAAATGCATTTTGAGGCAGAAGTATGGAGCTGGGTACAGACAGCATCCCAAGAGAGACAGTTGGCATCTTACTGAGACAGTTGTTGTGCTGAATCCACAAAGGACAAACAGACCAGTCTACTTTTGTCATGTTTCTGACTGAGCTGCTCTCTGTTCTTGGCCTTGGTAGCCTATACAGATATGAATGTCCATCGTATTACTTTGCAAACTCCTGTTTTTACCAGCCACCTGCCCATTTACTCATTTAAATCCTAGATCATAAAGATTATCTTCAGAGCAGAGATAATCTTGGTGCATCTCATTTGCTCAACGCTGGCTCTAACAGTGCTGTGGTCCCTCATTAGAGTCCTTAAATCTGACTTCAGTTAAAAATTTGCAATCGTGGTTTGCTGAATTGTCTTTGCGTTCAGGCCTGCTGTGTTGTAGCTCTCTAAAACAACCCAGCCACCTGATTATTCCTTTAGCTAGGAAACCCTTTGGGAAGTAAATAGCTTCAGGCCATAGGTAGCAGAGAGGAATTTAGTGTCACCAGGCTGGGTACAAGATCCAGCAGGTTCTGAGCATAATTTCCTAGTAGCAAGTTGAAAACCAGTCAAAGGAACTGTTTTTTTTCCACCCAATGCATAAAATCACTAGTCCCTGGGTATCCCAGTTAAAGGATCCCTAGACATGCCCTATTTTCACTTAAACCTCTAGTTCCTACCACCATGGGACAGGATTCATTGGGCTCTGGGGCAATTATTTTTCTGAATTTGGTAGTTTATTTTATTCAGCTGTTGCTTTCTTGGAGCCCACCCAAATCTCACAAGCAGTGCAAACAGCTGCTGATGTGCAGCCAACTCTGAGTGTGCAGTGCTTCAAACCCTGCTCAGCTGCTGATCCCAGTCCCAGTTTCCTGGGTTCATCAAGCTGGTACAGTCAGTCTGAAGGATTTTAGCCCTGCAAATGCCAACAGTGATAGATGCTGGCCTGACCAACCTGCTCTCCTTAAATTCTTTTTGTGCAGCAGGTTTCTTGAGGCTGGGGATGATGCCTGAAGAGTTTCTTAAAGGAAATGTGATCTGCACATCCTTTTCTTGTGTTGCTGTAGCCTCTCTATGCATGAGGGCTAGCTGAAATGACAGATCAACACCATACCTAGGTTTTTGCTTTAAGCATGTGTATAATTAATGATGTAGTTTATGCAATTTATCTGGATGCTGGGTGGCTTTTTTTGGGGGTGGTGGGCTAAGGCAGTGACTTGTCTCAGAAACCTGGGCAATAAACACAGGGAACCAAAGTCCTAAGAAATTGAGTTCTGTGTGCCATGAACTAAATTAATATTTTGGCTAGGATGGAGAACTTTGGGCTGGAGTACAGTGCTGTCTAATCAATGGTCAACCGGATGTGCTAAGTAATTCTCAGGAGGCGAGTTTTTTCTTGGTATTAGTGCTTCAGATAAATCCAGCTGGCTCTAGAAACAAGAGCTCTTCTCATATTTTCTTGCTTTCTTTCCTAGAAATGCTTTCCCAGTGAAATCTATACCCCTTAGATACAGGTTTGATGAAAAAGTAATGAATGCATTTACCACTGTACTTCCTTACCCCAAAGGAAAGCAAAGGGAAATTATAATCAGAATTTCTGCCTCCTATTTTCTTTATAATATTTTTTGTGTTTAAAGTGCTAAATGACCGGCACTAAGGAAATTGATTTGTATTTGTATTTTTATTTGATTTTGATTCACCTGACTGAAAGAGTCAGTTTTGGTTTAAAATTACTTTGCTAGATGGCCATTGATCAACTTACACCCATGAAGGGAGGAACCTTTCACCAGGTAGCAGTGAAGCCTGTCTCTCCTCTTCCTTCATTCTGGGTTAATACACTTCAGGGATGATCAGAAATGGCAAATTCATAACCAGCAATTGTTTTTCCCTGAGGGGTGGAGACTGCAGTGTTCAAGGCAGGTAATTTCAGCTGAAGAGGTAATGGGACTTGAATGCCTAATTCTTCTGAAAAGTCCTTGCTTGCACATGTAGGTCCGGAGCCAGTGGGAGGAGGGCGATTGTCACAGGCTCTGTGCTGAGTCCTTGGTGAGGAACCCATTGAAGTCCATGTGAAGATGGTGCCTGTCCCTTTAGCAGCCACTTGCCTTCACTGCTCCTCAGTTTTCCATGTTAATGTCCTCCTGGCTCCGATGCTCTTCCTTCTGCTGCTCGCGATTCACTGCCCACTTTGACCATCTCTACTTGCTCATCCCCGCTTTCTTCTCATCCCCAGGCTTCTGCCCAAGCCCTGTTCTCTGCGCCTCTCCTCTCCCTGCTTCTTGGCCCTTTCTTTTTCCTTGACTCCTCACCATCTGATACGTCTCATGGGAATAATTTTTTCCCAGTCCTATCACTCACCATCTTTTCCCAGATGCTTTCTGCAGATGGAGGCAGTGATGGTGTAGGTCTTGTTATGGTGTTGCTGTGACCAGTTGCTCTGTGATGGTACAGGTCACTCGGATGACGAGTCATGCAAACGACTTTGGGGTTTCACTACTTGCACTGCATGCTGAATGTAGAGCCAGGATGAATTGCCAAGACACATTTCTGGATGCCACTGTGTAGTATCTGGTCTCGTGGTCATTAAAACTCTGTTTGCAGCAGGAAGCTGTATGGAAACTGCTGCCAATGTGGTCTCGGGGAGAAACTTGAAACTGAAAGGCTTCTCGCTTCCTTTTGCTGTGTTTTCTGCTGTACCATCTCACAATACACTCAGAGGTGCATGAAAATGATTAAAATTCTGATTACTGATATGAACAATGTGGAAAAGAACATCTTTGGAATTAAAATTCAGAGAGAAATTGAATCCCATAACAGTCTGCATCTATATTCAAGATATGCTAATATGCTGTTCCATGAGATCTTTGAATTCAATCAGGAAATCACATAACAATAAAAGCCTAAAAATATATACAGAAGAGAAAGCCAGTGGATGGCATTGATAAAGTCTCGGCTCAGATCTAGACAAACCTGATTGATAGGTTATTTTTTTAAAGATTTTTAGACATTACTCCAATGAGAGTGTTTATGCCTGGTTTCTTTCTGTTAGCTCTTTCTTGATGTTGGCACAGTGAATGAACACAGTCTCTCTCTGTTTTTTGTGTTTGTTTTTTTTTTTTTTCTTTTTTTTTTTTTTCCCTTGGCATGATCTTGAAGTTCTGAAGGAATTAGCTGGTCTAGACAAAGCAGTAGGTTTCTAATTTAGTTTATTTATTATGTAACTGAATGTAATTGCTAATAGAAAAACAAGTTATTACTGGCTGATATGCCTAGTTAACAAGAGCAAAGACCGATTCAAATACAACTCCAGTTCTCATGTTTAGTAACATCATTTGGCTTTTTGATAGGCATGACAGGAGCTTGTTAGTTATTTCTTACTGCAGAGCCATGCAGTATTTGGCATGGTTACAGGAGAAAACGTTCGTAGCACAATAGGTAGTGGCAGTGCCTGACTATGGAAGTTGCTGGGGCTCGGGACGTCATGCAACCATCTGAGTTCAGGTGTCCAAATATCTGGGGGCAATTAAGCCCCTTGATTGTTGTGCATATTAAGAACTTGTGCGTATTTAAGTGTCAGGGCCTTTGTCATTAGAGAGGTCTCTGCCGCTGAATGACAGCCTTGTGTAATTTTGCTGGCAGTCTTGCCCAAAGAAACTGAGTGTTAGCAGCAGTGGAGACGCACGTTGCCAGATACAAAGATTGTTAATTGGCCGGCCCTATGGGAGATAGTGACGGGTTTTTTTTTTGTGGAGCTGAAGTATCTCCAGAAGTTTTTTCTAAAGCTAAGAATATCAAGAATTGCCTTATGCAATATGCAAAGCACTTGATTGCAAAGGGTCCAACCATTGTTCAGAGACCAGAGGGATCTTGGGGGTGCTGCATGCTGTCTGCAGGGAGGGACTGCTGGGTCACTGCTAAACTGTCGGGGATCTAGCTAGGGTCCATCAGATTTATGAGTTGTTCTTAATATGGGGGTTGAATAACTGAATTATTCATAGGGGCTGTCTTCTGCTATAGTGTGGTGAGGGATTGCAGCTCACGCTGCAGTGCTGCAGGTAGTTGCAGTGAAAGTGCATCATTTCCCAGCACGTGGCAGTGTGCTATGTTTTAAGAACCTGGAATTTTTGCAGGAAAATTGCTGTTTCCACTGCAGAAGCAAAGAATCTTGTATGCTGAACAGGTGCTTTTGTGCTGGCCACAGGTACTCTGGTCCTCATGCAAATTTCCCCGGGGTTTGAATGCTCCTGTGTTACATTGAGCAAAAGAAGTTTGCAAGCTGTACTTACAAATCTGTTACAATTTAATCATGTCTACTAATTCTCATACTTGCTCTTTAAACAATCTCATTTACCTTTGACAACTATGTGACATGGCCTGGGTTTTTCTGGAGTCACTTAGCTACTTTTCATGTGAACTTATGGATTGTATAAGAACTACCACATCTTTGGGCATGTTTTTCTGGCAAATCTGGAACTATGCATTCATCTCTCTGGCAACGCAGGTAAGATAAGATTAATTTCCAACCTTCACCCATAATTGAAAATTATCCAGGTTCAGTCTTCCTTAATGATCGTAATCCATTGCGCTGCGTCTTCACACTGATAAATGATTCAATAACAAAGTTTTGTGTTTGTGGTTGTCCTTGTGTTGCTTATTTTTCCTGGTGCTTTCCAGCAACCAGCATTGTGAACGCTGACAGAAAAAGTGAAGTTTCAGCTCTTTATTACTTGCTCTGACACCTCAAAAACATGGGAAACCTTACAATGGAAGTCTGTTCCTCTGCAGTTTCTGTCCTGCTGGCTAGATTCCTCTCCCACATTTGAACCTGTCTCTCAGACTCCAGGAGGTTTTCCTGTCTCTAGAAATTTGCATGGGCCCAATATTAGCTGGTTTTATGTTGGTTGCCAGGAAGATTAGGAGAACCGGTCCTGCCTGATACAGGGGTCTATAGTGGCAGTTGGTAATATCTAAATCCTGATGGGCCACTTACTTCTAATGACTGCTGTGCCTGTGCAAAAGGAAATTGAAGACATCCATCTGGATACTTCCAAATCCTATACCCTGTCCTATTTATAAAAGTCCTTCTGAGCTTATATGGTACAGAAGGACAATAATACTTCAATATAAAAAAATAAACTGTACCCTGACTAGTCTGCTTGAGACCTGGGGAGTTCTTGGTCTAAAATGTTTGCATTGTGGAGGAATGCAAAGTGCGTGTGTGGTCAGCAGCTCTGGAGGCTGCTTTTGTGAATTAAATTATGAATAAAATGCCTTTAGTACTTGAGAGCTTAAAATATGTTACTGCCAGTGCTTGTTTAGGGCATAGATGTGGAATATGTCACCTTTGTGTGCTGCTACAGGCATGGTGGGGGAGAGAAAATAATATATTTTCATGCTTTCAGGTCAAGGAGAGACCTTGCTGCTCATAACATCTACCCCCAACTGTGAGAGTCTGCCTTGTATCTGATGAACTAGGGCCTAACCTCATACACCAAACACATGAGGTCTGGAAGTCTCTTATGCTTCATTTTTGAAGTACTAATATCTCAATTTAATTTGCATATAAATAACCTACACTGCAAATATTCATGGCTGACTTGTCTGAGAGTATGAAACAATCCTACTGGTGTGTTTCATTTGCCTTTTTTTAAATTTTTGATACTTCGTTTCTGGGAAGGTATTAAACAGCTTTTGGATCTTCTGTAATAAATAAATCCAGCCTGGCCCTCTTAATTCTTTGAATAATTGCAAAGAGATTTGAAATTCTTTATGGAATGAGCATGTTCCCGAGACTACATAGACATTACCTGAATTTTAAGCCAATCTAATTTCTTTATCTGGGTTTAACAATTATCTTGATTCATGTGCCAAACTGAGGTTTCTTCATAAAAATATGAATCAGATTATGTATTTGGGAAACTCTATGAAAACTTGCACATGAGTTTTGCACATGCTTTTTCCTCATAGAATCATAGAATTGTTTAGGTTGGAAAAGACTTCTAAGATCGAGTCCAACCATTCCTCTTTTCCTAAGGAAACAAAGCTCAGGAAGTTTGATATCTTTCTCCTTCCCCTACATGTAAAGCAGTATGTAATACATGGGCTCATTTCACTCAAACTTTAGGGAGTGGAAAATTCTGCTGCTCACAAAGCTACCTATTCTCATTATCTCTCCAGCTTGTGGAAATGGGAGAGTGGTTGATGCTAGCATGATCTTAAACACAGGACTTGTAATGCTAGTACATGGAGGACTTGGATGCTAGTAACTGGTGGAGTCTGAAGAGTTGCTTTTGTTCAGTCTCAGTGTGATCATTCAGATCCAGACTTAATTTCATGCGAGTCTGAAGAATTAAAGCATGTATTTTTTCCTTGCATTATGAGTTTTTCCTATTATTTTGAAGTGTGGTTCTGCTATAGTTGAAATTTTTGCTCAACAGTTGAATAGCGAAAACTCAGGCACACCAATTCTTGTCTTTAAATTTGGTGTACTTCTTGCTGGCCCAAGGATGCTCAGAACTCCAATTTTAAGATACTTGAGTGCAAGGATGTTCTGATATATATGATGCTTCTTTCTATACCTCCTACTTTTTCTTAGTCCATGGAATCTAGTCATGCTGCTTCTGCACTGAACTGGGAAAACAGCTCCAGGTCTCATCATGCCTAGCTGTTTTTTGTTCCTCTATTTGTCCCAGGACACATGCTTTTCCTATTGGATCAAACATTGTGCTGGACATGCACTTGCTGGAGCAGTACCTGACACACAGATTATGTTGGACATCCTTAGAGTTGCCAAATGGCATTCAAGCCTGATAGTTTTGCATGGGAGCTGAGAATTTCGAGGGTCTCTGCCATAGTGGAACATGACTTTAATCATGCTGAGTGGGCATCCCTTGCTGTTAGAGAAGCAGGGGAGGAGGATGGAGTGCCATGTATGGACCGTGGCTTTTGGGATCCTTTGGTGCTTAAAATTTATGATTAGGGTAATTAACTTAAAAAGGGTGTGTGTGAAAGAGGGGTAGATCTGCTGTCTCAGTGGTCTTGGAGGATGAGTCTCTGTTTCATAAAGAAACAGTGGCTCATCCTGCTGCCTCAAGGCTATGGCTCCTTGGATCAGTGGGGCCAAGAGTCTGGAAGCAGCTTCTGGATGCCTGGATCTCATCTAGAGTCTAGGTTTAGTCACCAAGGCTGTGTGAATGATGTGCACATGTGGTCCTCCCCTTTGGGAAGGTTTGGCCCCTTCTGAAATCTGATTAACTCGATACTGGCTGGTATTATATATCCATATAAGTAATCTATTATATCGGCTGTTATATTCTTGATAAATTGCTTCACTAATAAGTTTGTAAAAACCTGTAATAGCAACAACTAAGTAGGTATGTACTATTAGTGGTTGTTGCTATGTGATTGGTTGCTACTAATATTAACTGTTGCCATACTATTGACTGGTGCTATATTATTGATTGCTGATAGTAATTTGTAATAGCTTGATCTATATATTTGCTTTATGAATCATAGGTATATTTGCTAGTGGTGATTCTTTGAGTTTTTGTGGTAATCTGCAATAAAGTAGAGAAATTTAGAGGATAGAAGCCTCTGCCATTGTGCATTAAGGAATCCTATGAACCCATGGCTGACTATCTCTACACACCCGCAGACTGGGTAACCCTTTAGGTCATGGCAGGCCCTTCTCTGCAGTTGCGTGTGTTGTGTAGATGCTGGTATGTCCCTTGCACAGCTTTGTGCCAGGCAGGCAGGGCTGGCTGGCTCAGGGCAGTGTGTGCAAAAGTCTGGTTCCTGGGCAGTCTGGAGCTGGCCACTCTGTTTTTTTTCTTTTTCTTTTCTTTTTTTTTTTTTTTTTTTTGAGATGAGGAAGTGTAAGTACATAGACATGAGTTGTGCTTTCCTATGTAGCTGCAGGGCAGGGAGCAGCACTTAGCCAGCTTTATTTACTACTGCAGACATAACTTGAAGCTTTAGCTGGAAAACCCTCCCACAAATGCTAGGCGAGATGCATGGGTAGATTTTATTCATGTTCAGCTGCTCTGTCATAACTTAGTCTTTCTGTCAGCATTTTCTGTCTAGGTTAGCTAGAGCTAATGTGTTGAGCTGTACATATGGTGACTTGCATGAAACATAGGTTCTGTGAACTATAGTTAGGAGTCTCAGACAAATGAGTATGGCTTGTTTCCCTGCTATCTCCTAGTGCTTTGGTTATTCATCCAGGATGCACAAGATGCTGTTTCAGGTCTGTATTTGAGGCAGGTTTTGAACCACAGTCTGTCCTTTTATGTATGAGTAAACCCTACATGTTAGCTGTTGAAAGATGGTCTCTTTTGCTTAGTTATGTGAAGAGCAGCAACTATTTACTGAGTCTGTGAAAGAAGATGAGTAGTCTCTACAGTGGATAAAGGCAATCACCTGGGATAGGGTAATGCAGGTCATGGCTCCAGACAGTGTTAAACAAAAGTCATCAGAAGAGGGATTAAGAAATAGTTGAGAATGTTTTTAGGGTTGTCTTTTGAGGTAAGTGGGAAGAGAGATTGGCTAAAATGTCTTCTGAACCAATCAGGTAGAAAAGGGTTTTGAAATGAGGTGGCACTGTTAGCTCAGGAAATTCCTCCTGCTGACTTTTTTTTTCTGCTTTTCTTGACTATTAAAATGTTTTATTTAATCTGGAGTAAGTTCCTCTCTGCCCCTCAGCAGGTGTCATTGGTTTGACTAACAAACCAAAGAAATCAATTATTCTTGCAGCTCTGTGCAACATGCTTCACTCTTCTACCAAAAACACTTAAGAGTGCTTAAACTGTAGTGAAAATAGTGTGAGGTTTTTTGCACTAAAATGTAACATATGGTAGACAAGTCAGATCAATATTGGGAAAAATTATTATTGCTCATGTCTAACAGCTGGAGAATTGTATTACCATTATATGGTTGATTACTTCCTAAGGGATTCAGACTTCTCATGGCAGAGATCTCCAAAGCAAATGGCTCTCCCCTGGCAGCTCAGGACCATGAATTTTAAAGATCTATGCAATATTAACAGCCTTGGAGCAGGCTGTGTCAATCACTGTATAGTTGTCTTCTGTAAATTCAGCATCACAACGGTTGCTTTGAGATGTTCACGTTGACTATGTGTACTTGGGAAAAGACCTGATAAAGATGGAGCCCTGGGTATAAGGTAAGAAAAAAACCTCCTGTACCTTCAGGCAGAAGCCCAAAAGGGAGGTGAAGGCTTCTCCATCCAGTGTCACTTTGTGTGTGATTACCTGCCCTATAGGCGACTGGTATTTGTTTACTCATGTATGCAGCGAGATGGTTTTCAGAGACAATCCTGCCTCTTAGCCTTAAGGTATCCAAGCTGTAGGAGCTCACACATGTTGATCTGTAGCTGAAAATATAGCCAAGCTCCATCTCCAGGTCAGCCATGCCTTGCTGAAAAGGAGACACATCTTGGGACAGAAAATAGATGATGGCCATGTATCCCTTGGTGTACAGGTCCCTGGTTTGGGGATCCCAAATCAATAACAGGTGGGAATGCAGTGCTAGGGAATCTTGCTATCAAGCATTGGATAACTGGATTTATAAACCTGGTGGCTTTTCAGCTTGGTGCAGAAGACCTTTGGGGAGGGGAGGTAGTTCTGGTTCACAGTGATGAAAATTATAAATGCTTGTGGTCCAAGTGGATGCCAAAACGCTAGGGGGATTGGAAACTAGCCTTGGAGGTAAAGCATAAACCATTAAATTGGACTGTAGAGATCTGGATTGCAATGTTACCATCTTTTGAAGTGTTCCCATTGTATCCAGGGTTGTGCATTGGACCTGGTTCAAGATATATCAAAGATACCCTTTGTCATAACGACCAGAATGCTTTCAGATTCGGTGCCTTGTGGTTACTGCATGCACAGAAAGGCCACTTCTTCAAAAAAAGTAGTAGCTAAAAGGGTAAAACATTTGCAGGTGGAATGGATATTTTTTAAAGATGCCATGTTAGAGATATACAGCAAAAGTATACCATGTACTGAAAAAGGGTTTAGTAGTCTAAAAGTTTGCTTTCTAGGCTTCCTTTATAGTGAGTAGGAGGAGAGACACAGAAGAGAAAAATTGTCCAACTTCACAGAGGAAGAAATTATTGTCTTCAAGAAATGCAAGTATTGACACTTTGCAAAAACCACAAAGCATTTTCAGAAACTGTAAACCTGCTTAAAGTTGAGCCAATGCTTACAATGCAAAATGAATTTGGGGGGGGGATGGTGGTGATGAGAGGGGGAAGGATGATGCTGTAACAGAAATCCAGCATAATTTTCTGTATCACTTTCACGTGACAGAGCTTTGAGAACTTCTTGTATTGGAGCCTTTCTCTATGAAGGGAAAATGGTATTAAAATCTAGTATCAATAAAAATGTTTAGAGGGAAATGATAAAATGAATTGTTAGACCGAGGTACCTACCATTTACTCAAAACTGACAAAACCTCATATTAAATGACCCAGTCATTAAAGTAGTAGATAATTCTTCATTTAGATTAGTATTGGAGGAATTCATTTAGAGTTCAGGGGACTGAGACATCGCAGACCACTAAGTCTTGCTTCCAAGACTTGTAAACCAGTTGGAAGTAGGACAATATTGGTTGATAAATATGATATGACAAAGAAGAAAGTAATACCTCCCAAGAGAAGTAAATAATAAATAAAAAAAAACTTGTGTAAAGGCAATCCAAGTATTCCCTACCAGAAGGGAAACAGAATGACTAAACTGAGATCTTGTTTTTCCTTCCCCCAATGACTCTACAGGGAGCCTTAAGTTAGTGAACCATGTGTGTCTCCTGTTTGTTCTCCTCCCTTCATGTGTTGGTATCCAGAGAGAGGAAAAGGGCTGTTGATATCAGTCACCTATTCAATTTTATCTACACTGGTTGAGTTTCAGGGCAGATCTGGTATCTTGTTTGAAACTGTTCTACTAGGAGCTTTCATCTTAGAAAACCATTAGGTAGTGCATTAGAAAACAATAAGGAGATCTGGATTTAGGTAGAGTATGTTGTTGGTCTGCAATTTTAACCAATTATCATTTTTGAATTTAATTACCAATTTGAATTGTTCCCTAATCACCAGCATGGTGCTCCAGGATTACTTTAGCATGTTTTTCCTGGAATGAGGATGCACCAACAATTCATACTCTGCAGGTATGGCTGCAACACCTGATGAGGTGCTAACTGTAATCAGGTGAGAACACTGGGGAATAGATGCTTAACAAACTACCTAATCAGAACCCCATTATAGTCTCAGAATTAATGAGATGCTGAGTGCTTCAATTAATACTGGGCATTTTATAGAAATCTTATGTTTTATGAATTTAGCAACAATTCCTGGCAGATGACTATCAGTAGTAGTTGCAACAAAACTGCTGGGCTGCTCAGAACTTGTTCAGAGGTAGATTTAGGCATAGTTACATTCTGGTTGTTTAATGAAACACGCACCTACACACCTCTGTTGGTATTTTTAACTCATGTAAGCTTTATTTCAAATGAATACTTCCATGCACACTGAGAATATATATCAGTCTGAGCACTGAGTTTACTTAAGCAGAAAGTATATATGTAAACACCTTTGTGTGTGCAAGACACGCACACTCAAATGCCTATTTGCATAGCTAAATGGAGGAGTTGGAGCTTAGAGATATTGCAAATGTTTTTGTATCTGCATTCAACAGATGCATTAGTTTCCATTTCTAAAAAAAGAAATAGTCTGTCTCAAGTAGTGTAAACAAATCTGCTGTATATTTATCTTTTTACAGAAATAATCAAGACTTACTTTGGAAAACTCTTATTATGTTTGAGCCAGTACCAGAGCTGATACTCAAGGATATTTCCATTTCAAACAGATATTTTTGGTTGCTAGTAGTTTTATGATCTTAACTTTCATGCTGCAATCTGGCATATGTGGATATATATATATTTGTCTCAGTGCAGGAACATGTACTTAGAATGCAGTTTGGCATTCTGGGGAACAAATCATGATATCTCACTCTATGGAGTGCCAGCGTCAAGATTTGTTCAAAACCTGGCACTTGGGTTTTCAGAGGACTGCAGGTGCTTCTTGTGCACCCTCAAACTTCCATTTCAGAAATCAACTGCCAATTAACCAACTGCCTCTGTGGATCTTCATCTAGTCTTCCAAGACTGATGCTTTGCTAGTTAAGGACAATTTGCAAACCAGGACTTCTCAGCAGGTAAAAATTAAAGTCCGCTGAATCCAACTCTGTGTAATCTGAAGAAACACTGAATTTCTGAAGCCTTTGATAGAGGTAGTCCATGGCTTATATATTGAAGCCAGAAAGCCACTTCATTTGAAAAGAAACTTCCTGTTTTCCTTTCTCTAATCTGCTTTCACTGTAACTTGCAGTTTCCAGCAACTGAGCTGAAAACTGAGCCATTTGTCTGCACCTAATTATGATGATTTAGGTGCCTATGTGCAATGGACTTTTGCACTGAATCTTTATTTGGAAGAGATGTCTAAATGTAGTCCAGTATTAACAATCTAAGACTGAATGAAGGACAGTTGCTTCCAGTTTTTTTTCTCTTGGTTGTCATAAGTGTCTCCCTACTGAAAATTCCCTCTCAGTTTTAGATGTGTGCATCTGGTATTTAGGCACCTGGCCCTCCCCAGTTAGCATAAAGGGAATTTGGGGATTTGACTTGGCATCTGATTTCCATAGCAGGAACCACTTGCTTTTAATTTGGATGCTACTTCAAGAAAGTCTAAGTGCCATTATAGGCCTAATTTTTTTCTGAAATTAATCTTTCCATCTAAATAATAAACTGTACACTTGCTCCCTCTTCATATATTTTTCTAAAAGAGTGGTGTTGGGTGACAAACATGTGATTGCTTATAGACATGACTGATCGACTGTTGAATGTATGCAGTTTTTTCACTTGATTTAAAACCACAAATAGTCCCATCTTAAATGTTGTCCAGGCAGGAGTAGGCCCAAAAGGAAATCGGGTATGATCACTATTATACTTCTGGGGCATGAGAATAAAAGCTATCCCAACATTGGCAGTATCACTTGTCAAAAATCATAAATCTAGTTAGTTAGATGTCAGATTTGAAAGTTAGTTCTTATCTTTGTAAAAAGTCATGATGTTGATTCATTCTTATAAAGCTTTCATTTCTAGTAGGACTATTCAAAACTTTTGGTTTGTAGATGGCTTTTTGCCAAGGCTTGTGACTTCTTTTGAAGGACAGTCTCATTTTGGCATATTGCTGGCAAAACGCTTGCCGCTCTGGTATTTTTGTACGTTTTTGAAGATTGGAATTGTATATTGTGCAATTCCTCATTAGGAAGATCAGACTGGACTTTTTTTACCCTTTAGCCTGAGTTTGGGTGATTCTGCAGGAATTAAAGCTCACATAAGCAGTGTAAAGTCAGGCTCGTCCTCCTGCCTGAGCGGTCCCCTCATTGAAATTCATCCTTCAAAAAAGGTGTTGGTTTGATTTATGTTATGATACAGTACTTAGTTGTGATGACTGAATTTTTTTGAAAGATCATTGAAAAATTGGCAGAAAAGGGCAAAAAGAGCCACAGAATGGCCTTGGAGCTGTGGAAAATGCATTATAGTAAGAGACCTCAGGAATGCAATCTGTGTAGTCCATCAAAAAGGAGATTAAGGTGACTTGATCCAAGTGACTTCCTGGTAGGGATATAATGGCTCCTGAAGTAATTTTAATAAAGTAAAAGGGGAGAGAAAGAACCAGTAGTGGGGAGCTGAAGCAATAAAAATTCAAACATGGATTAGACCAAATTTTTTTTTATAGATGAATGTGGTTAACTGCTAGAGTAAGTGTCGGCTTCAATTGATGTCTTTTTAGCACTAGTGAAAAATCTGTTTTTAAAGTATACTTTATCCAAAATGTAATTATTCTTCAGTCATGTATAATCTGTTAGGCTCTGTATAACAGCAGCTGGATAAAATACAATATACAGGGTTTCGTTAGAGGACTTGGTGGTCATTTGTGCCGGTAAAAGTATGCAACTTATTAAAGGAATTATGCTGGGTCAGACCTAAGATCTAAATCTCCCTTCTGCAGACAGGTTGAGGGACGCACAGAATTCATGAGAAGTGGGGAAAATACTGTAACTTCTCCATTAGTGTGGGGGATTATTTTGAACTGACCTGTTGGACCAGTGCTGGGTGGCAAAAGTATGAAGTTTAGCTGTGATATAATCTCTAGGTGAGGAGACACTGGAAACAGAGTTGGTCCATGAAATGTTGAAATAGAAAAGCTGATAAGTTGCTCCCTTTCTATGCTCTGGCCTTAGGAAATAGACCCACTTTCAAAGAGGGCTTTAAATTCTCTTGAACTGCTTTCAAGGAGACAGAGGCATAATGCAAGTTAACATCTTGCTTTTACCAGCGTGTTACAGCTTTTGGAGTCTGTGCTATAGCTTCCAAGTCCTAGAAGCTGACTGACTGCCTCTGCACTTTTGTATTTCATTGAATATGCTCTCAGCACACAGAAAAACCATGACAAGATGTTATTAAGAATCTGATGTGCTCTTTGTTAGAACCATTTTCTTGGAAAATATTGTTTCCCCAGATTCAAAGCTTTTAGAGAAACCTTCCAACTCCAATGAAATTCTAGTAAGATTGAAAAGAAAGAGGGGACTTTTTGCTTCCTTACACTTGATATGAGATTATATAAAACACCTTAGAAAAATTAGTGTGAGGGGAAAAAGCTGAGGTTTTCTATTCTAGGTCACATTACCCCATGTTGTTCAATAAGCTTATTTTGTGGGAATGTTCAGCATGATGGATGCTCTTTCCTGTGACGGAGATCATGAAGCAGAGGATGATGTACAGCCAATGGAAACATGCTTGCTTTCTCTTAGGTAGAACCACAGGCCTGTGGTGGAGTTTGGGAGATTTTTACTCTCAGGTTAAGCCAGTTGCCGATAACAAAGTATTTCACAGGTGGCAAGGAGTTTGGAGAAAGTAGTTAATTTCCTAGAATTCTGTCAGAGTATCATTGCTTTTGGGTTCACAGAATATAGACCTAGATATCATCTAATCTGAACTCTGTAGGTGACAGGCTTAATGACATCTCTCTATTAACTGCAATAAAATCAACCCTATCTTGATCACATCTCATGTCCTCAATCTTCCCTTAGATGATAGGCCTTTGGCTTCTCTCTCTCTAAAGCAAGTTTTCCTAATTTTCACAAGCCTGTAGTCATCCTCTAACGTCTCTGCTTTTTCAGTATCTTCTTGGTGTTTGAGCTGTAAGAGTTACAGCCGTGTCTGCTGCAGGGGGTCGTTGGGCTCTCCGTTCCTGCCCGCCGTGTCTTTCACCAGCACTCTTTTCCTAGACCCTGTGTCACCCTGGGATGTCATAACTAGTAGGCTGAGAAGACTTGAGTCTCTAGGTGAATATTTGTTGTTTTTTTAACAATGCCATCCCGGCTCCTGCTGGTAGAGGCCATGTTCTTTGTTCATATTTGCATGACTCGGTGCTGACGAGCTGTGATGTTGCCTCCATCGCTCGTTACCAGCAAACCAGGCTGATGTGAAGTTGTACACCTGCCCAGCGAGGTGGGCGTATGGGGAACTGCCTGAGCTCCCTATGGAAGTCCTGCTACCGCTTCTGAGCGTCAACCCAATGGCAGCTTCCCTCTGGCCATCTCGCTCCTCGTTGCTCCAGGACCTGCTGAGAACCAACACGAGCAGGTCCAGAGAGCTGCTGTTAGCCCAACAAAAGACCTGCTGGAGCACTTGGAAGGCAACTAATGTCCCCTACCTACTTTCTGTGTTTAGGGTGCTTTGGGGTGACGTTACCACCTTGGGGATTACTCCTGCTCCCCTCCTCTGTGGCTAAAAGGACTTTGCAAAGGCTCGCCTGGTGCTCTGAGCCTGCGTTGGCAGAGGTTCATGTCCACCTCCTGCAGCAAAGAAACCTGCAATGGGAGCTGCGTGAAAAAATGTGAATCAGTATGACTTGAGGAATAATGTAACTGTAGGATTAAAGGTTAGAGCCTCCACTGCTGGGGAATAGGTAATAGTTGAAGGCTCATTACCCTGCCATTTTAGGAAATCTTGAGTCTTTGGTACAGTGTGGGATTTTATTCCCAGACACCTACTCTATTTCCTCTATTTCTGTTATTTTTTTTTTTTCCTTGAGTCCTGGTGTGCTAAGTTTCAATGTTGTTTGGTTTTTGGTAACTGAAATTTAGACATCATCAATTTTATTTGTCTGTATCAAGCTACATTTTGCATTTGTGGAAAACACAGGGCAGATCTGTCTGTGTGTTTATCAGGTGCAACCAAACAGATTTTGTAAAAGATCTGGAACTTGTGTCCCTGGAGATTCTCCATTAACCTCCTCACCAACAATAAACATCTCTGTGTTGTGGAGCTGGTCAGGTGTAAACTAATAGTAGAAATTCAAGTACCTTTGGCAGGGTAGCTCCACAGAGACTGGTGCAGTACAGCAGAAGGGATTAAAATGCTAGTTTATACCAGGTGAAGATATGTGCTGTTAGCTATGGCCTCTGCTTACTGCAGGCATCATTACATGATGTTCTTTGCATTTATTTCTGAGTGGGCCATATACTTTTGCTTTTGGGGAATGAAAGCATGGAGTCAAAGATATTTAAAGCAGAGCATGAGAAGATATGGGGGAAGAAAAACTCTTAATGACTGGGGGGGGGAAATGACATCTGCAGATGAACCTTTCATTAAAATGAAACAATCTGTGCAACCCATTCTTTTTCCTGGATCTTTTTCCAGCCTGGCTTAACTTGCAGTTCTCATAAAACTGGAGATGGACAATTTGGTTTATTGGTGATTCAGATACTAGCAGAATAGGGCTATGTTTGCCAGTCCACAAACTTCACAGACATTAGGCTGCTCCCGGCAATACCAGTCTGCTGTATTATTTCTGCTGGAGAGTCACTTTATGAAAAAGCAGCAGCTGCTCACTGAAAATAAACATCTTCTCTTGATACTGTAAGCAAAAAGATGCCTTTTAATCATTAAATGCTTCATCCTGTTAAAGCAATGTGTCTTATTGACAAAAGTGCTATATTATCACTGTCACTTTATTGCCTCCAGTGTTGAAGTTGTCTCTCTTGTACTGGTTTTCCATGCAAGTCCTTTGACTTCAATAATGATATCTTTTAAGTAATTAAAATAGAATTAGAGCCTACTAATACTATATCCTAATGCACTACAGCATCAATACTTCATCATGCAGCATGCCCTCAATTCACTTTCCTATAAATCTTCTTGTTGGAGGAAAAAAAAAAAACCCCAAACAAAAAAAACCCAAACCTTTGCATTGAGACTCCTGAATGATTAATTCACTATTTAAGAAGAGATGTGCAAACTGTAGAGGTTCTACATTGAGCAGTTTATTAATACAGGTAGCAAAAACTTCCTGGTGAAATCCATGGAGAATATACTGCATGTGGGTGTGGGTTGTTTTGGTTTTTTTTTTTATTCACTGTCAGTTCCCCACCAGGGGATCACGAGAACACATCTTTGAGTTGGGGACCTCGCATGCAGCTAAGATTCTCCTAAAATGATGTAAAACCCCAAACCAGTATGCCTCCCTTATACAAATAGCGGCAGCTTGTGGGACTGATGCTGGGGACTGTGTCTCTGCACAGGGGTGAGGGTGGGGCATGAAACCAGGTTTGGTTGCGTTGGTTTCATCTGCTAAAAAGCTCGCAGCTCTATTCTGAGGCAGCAATGCTGTGTATACCTTACCTCCCTAATTTGCTCTTGGAATCCCTATGCTTTGATTATCCTGTGGGCATGCATACTGCTTTACTGCTGGGGGTGGGTTTTTTGAGGTGTGATTCGACCCAGGGGTTATCCTGGGCACAAAGAGCACCAAGGCAGCACGAACACCAAGCTCCACCTTGTCCCCCCAGTCCTCTGACGGTACCCCAGCACATTTGGGCTATTGTAGGGCTCCCCATGTTTGCATCATGCAACCTTGTCTCATGCTTTTAAAACCCCATCGGGGTGGCCTGCAAGACAGCCCTCGCTTTAACACCAGGCATTACAATGAAATAATTGCAAAAGTATTGTAATTACGCGCACCGTGAGGGTGCTACTTGGGATCCAGGTAAGAGCTGTGCATCGCTCCAGAGAGGGCCAGCTCTGAGCTGCGTTGATGTACATCACTACAACATTTAGTGTGGCACATGCCTTTAGCAATTTAGACACAGCCATTGTTAGACTACTCTGGATTATAAACCTTTATTTTTGCTATTGCACTGGAAACAGTGTGATGCATCATGTTAGGTTATACCACCTTCTCTGCAAAAAGCAATTATGGATACAGCCTTTTGTCTTTGCAGCTGAATAAGCTAGGGTTTCTAATAGTTCTGGGCAAATGAAAGAAACAGCCTTTTTAGTGGAAAATGTCTCAAGAAATATGTGCCCCGCATGTGCTCAGAGCTGCGGTAACATACTTGATAGCCTAAAGCTTTCCACAGGGATTTAGCAGATAACAAACCGTTCACCATTACAACTGTGTCAAACTGTCAGAAAAAGCTGATTTGTTGAAACTGAAACTTCATGAAGAGATGCCTTTTTTTTGTGGTGGGGGGGAGAAGTTAATGGGAAAAATTTCCCTGCAATTTTGAGTGGAGTTTTTGAGCAGACCAATAGCTTTAGTGAGGCAGTTGAGTAAAGTGAGGTTCAAGCTTGCTGTCGTTGGATGCCACAGCCAGAACTTCATCCGCTCCTGTTGCGCTGTCATGCAAGTCCTGCGATGCTCTCTCAGTGCACACTTAATTACCTTCAGGTTTTCATGTATTAATGAAAATCACTTTCTAGTCATTTATTTGTTGGTTCTTGTCACAATTTTTGTGCTCTTTTCCTTAGGGTTGGCAGCAGACATCTTAGCCTGCAGTTTCCTAGACCCCTGCTTGCCACTGCTGCCTGTAGACATGTGAGCGCTCTTCCAGTCCCTTGAACTGCACCGATGTATCAAGATGTGTTAAAAATGTACAATAACATCTCGTGAATGGCTTATAATTCTGCTGAGTGTCTGAAACATCAGGAAGGCTTCACCGGGAGCAAATATGAAGTTGTTTATCCTGCTCGGCATAGAGTAAAACACGATGTTGGTTTGCTACCTGTGGATCTCAGCTTGCCCCAAGCCCTCGTACTTTGGTTGGGGTTTACTGCTTCGGGAAGGATTTTCATGTCATGCTTCCTGGGGCAAGCTCCTTTGCTTTGTTCTCATCCCTCTGAGATTTCCAATTCCTTTTGATAACCATCTGTGATGGATGGTACAACAAAAGAAGCCTTCTTAAATCCTTAAAAAATTAATGTGTAAGCAGTTTTCCAAAGGAGGGCAAAAAGAAAGGAAAGAAATATGATAGGCAAGACATTAAAATAAATGGCCAGCAATTACTGATTCACTTGTTATTCTCTGCAATTGTGAATCCAGAGGGTATGAACATGCTTTTAAATGGAATATCTGGTCCAGGAAATCTCTTCCAAATCCCTCCTGATTACAGGTTGTGATGGTGACTGATGACTCTGAACGGAAATGCCAATTTTTGCAAGTCTGTGACTGGTTGTTCAGGTTCCCTGCTATAACTAAGAGACACATGTGAGAGATTTACTGCCTCTTCTTTTTTTTTTTTTTTTTTTTTAAAGATTTGATTATTGTGAGGTTACTAAAGGTTTCAGAGAGAAAATGCGAACTGTTTATTTCCAAAGTAAATACTGCCAACCACCCATGCACATGCAGTGCATACTTACCTGCGGGTAGCTGTTTATTCAGTTCCCATATTTGCTTATTTATTATTTTCACAAAACCTGAGGGGTTTTTGACCTAGGGTTAACACTTCCAATTTACCAGTGTATCAACATGCGGTAAAATGCACATGAAAAAAAATGGAGAGAGCAGTGTTTTTGGGGGCTAATTAAGTGTGCCTTTCTCTTGTTGTTCTTACTTATGGATTTGCATGTTGGCTGTGCCTTGAGCTCATAACTGATCCGTGTGCTGCTCTGGGCTGGGTGCAGCAAAAATAATTCCTATCCTAAAACATGGCAATCCAGGGGATGTGGTGTGCTGGGCAATGCTGTCTGTTCTGGAAGGATTTTGGTGGCTTTCCAGTATATTTTTACTGCCCCCCCCCCCGCCTTGTCTTTGCTTGTGGGGTTTTTGAGAGCAGCCTGACTCGGTATAGTGGGGATGGACAAGCCTTGGGCAGGCAACAAGGGTGAGAGCCAACAGAGATTGTTGAGCAGGGAAGGGACTTCAACTTCCACAGTGCCTGATTAAGATTCCTCCCACACTATTAATTTACTGGGTACCTTTGCTGGTTTTCTGTTTGTGGAGACATTTATGGCTGCTTTAGTGTTCCTATGGATTTTTATTTTTTTTAATTTCAGTGAGTCTTTGTGAGTCAAAGCCAGTCCATTTCATCCTTCACATCACAGAAGCTCTGGGTTAAAAACACTGGCTTGGTCTTGTGGTTTGCTGTGATAGCCTTAAGCAGGTTCTCCCATGGGTCAGTCTAGTTTCCTGTGCTGATGGCAGTAAAAATGTTGGTGCCACATCCGTGCAGATAGGTAGGCAGCCAACTTCTGTTGACACTGTTTAGGGGTTAGTCCAGACACTTTTGTAGCACTAGGCCATAAGGCCTCACAGACCCCCTAAGTAGTCTTCAAAAGAGGCAGGGAAAGACTTTCTGAGACTCCAGGGGTGAAAGGTTTTTGAGGAACAAGTGCTGATAGTCATTGAGAACCAGAGAAGACCAAGAACCATGCCCCAAGATAGCTTGATGCTGTGTCAGCATCGCTTGGTCAGCGTTATTGGAAAGCCTGTGAAAGGAGAGAAGAAGATAGGATGGCTTCAGAATCCTCCTTGCTTACTAACGCAATGTGGATGGGCAGCATTTTGATGCGCTCTTGTACCATGGTTATGATGCTTATGAAAGTCAGACATCTCACCATCAAGGAAGAGCAAACAATTGGTGGTAACACAGGTAGGGTCTGCAGAAGGGTTTGAATTTAAAGTTGTATATAAATTTAATTGCAATTCTCTAAGGTAGTCTGAGCTCTTTATTTGCTCAGCCCTTGTCATCTGGCATTTAGCAATACTGCTAAAATGCAGCACTTTAGGGATGCGGTGCCCATGCTAGCACTTGGTGCATTATCAACCTAAGTGTGCTGAAATGACATGTCTTTATTTGAGGCTGGCTCTGCAGTCTCTGCCAATGAAGTAATCACAGCACTTCTAATATAGTCATTTGATGCTGCGATATCATTTCTACAAGTGCAGGAAGGACATATTTCAAGAAAAAATATAAAACGAGCATGGTTCCCTCGTGTTCAGACTACATGAAGGTATATCTGCTATTTAATTTATTGAGTACTCAAGGGCACGTGGCAGGATAGATGTTCCAGTCCCAGCCCATCTGAAATAACAAGCCAGGAGAAGTCTCTGCTACTGATATGAAGTGTCAGGAAAGAAGAAAAGCCTGCAGGAAAGAGCATTACTGAATTTAGGCAACATGCCAGAGTTTAACCCTACAGAGAATATTCGTTTGATTTTTAATCAACCATTCTTGCAGCAAGTTAGGAAGGAGGATTTCAGAGGAGACTGAACCGTGAGGCTTGCACTGGACAGGAGGCCAGGGCTGCCATCAAACAGAATCTGTGCATACAACTTGGGGGTGAAAGCAAAATATATGATCAGCACCTTCCTCTTAAGCATGGAGAGGCCAAGAAATTAAAGCAGGAGGAGGATGTTTAGCTCCACTCTGGACGTCAAAGCCCACTGTTTTGCATGAATGCAAAAATAATCTGTACAAGAGAAGAATATGGGCTGAAAGCTTATTCTTACTGGCAGAAAATCAGGCAGGTGTGAATTCTAAGTCAGGCTGAGCTCCTTTAAGATGAGCTCTTCAACAGGAGCAGTCTGGAAAGGAGCATGGGGCAAAGAGAGAGGGATGAGGCCAACAGGCTGCAGCTCCAGCAAGAGCACATCTCCTTCTGAAGCTGCCAAAATGTCAAGTTTCAGGGGAAGCTTCGAGCAAAATGCAAGGTGAAAGTATGTCTTGCAGATGGCAGTGAAATACGCACAATATCCAGAATCTGATGTAGTTGCTACACTGTGGTGGTCACAGGAGAAGATGAAAACTTTATGAGCAGTGCAGCAAAAGAAGAGGATGTATAAGGAGATGAAGCATTTTCAAGCAGCTGGCTACCCCTAAACATTTTATCAGCTATGCATTAAGGCTAACCACTGGTGGCAAATGGCAGTAAGCCGCTCGTTCAGCGATGGATCATAGGACCTGATTTAGAGACATTTTAGGAGGGGCAGCAGAGCTATAACTGATGAGACCGCAGCCCTGGTGTTCCCTCCCTTTGAGTGGCAAAAACCAGCTGAAATGAAAGCAGCAAAGTATCTGGCTTTCTCTTCTGGAAGGGGATGGTGGGGTGGAGGCTTCGTACCACCCCATGACATCAGGAACTAGGGCATGTTCCCCTGCCTCTGTTTCCTCTCAAGGCCTTTGAAATTTTTTTTTTGTTGTTTTATACCCAGCAGTAACAGCAGCTGCCATTCATCTGAGCTACACTTGCAATGCGACTTAAGGGAAACATCAGGAGGCTGTTTTGGGAGTGGGGGTAACGCAGGCTCAAGTGAGGTGTATGTCCAAATTTGGCATCCTCAGGTGTTTTTAAACAGGGCTTTGTTAGCTTTGGCCCTTATTCTTTGGCCTAATCCCAGTAATGTATATTCCAAAATTGCCCCTGGACTCATCTCTTGGTTTTCTACATCATTCTGTCTTTCATTGCTCCTTTCCTTTAGCCTCATCTCCAGGCCTCCTACCTCTGTAATATTAAACATGAACTCTTTGAGGAACATGTCCCCTTTTCATTATAAGTGCTTATGAACTGGAAGACGTGAGCTTGAATCATGATGGACTTGACAGCTTGTTTTAATATTTTCTTATTCTTTCTAATTTCTTCTCTTTTTTTTTCTACACCAACAATTTTTTGCTTTCTCTCATATTGTCTTTCATGCTGATGGGGATAAAAAGGTGGTAAGTGATTTGAACCACGAATATGTCCAAGTATCGTTGGTTGCTCCATGCTGAATTCAAAATCTAATGTGCAAACTTAGACTCTCCCTTGGTAAGCTGAAATCGGGCACTGAGGAGAAAGTCAAGGAATTTTATTTTCTAAGTGAAATACAAAACCAAGTAAATGCTCAGTTGTTTAAGGATGTCACTGGGAGTCAGCATCTGACCCAGTTTTGTGACATTCCAGATGATGGCTGCCTGAACTTCAAGCTGAAGGCTTGAGAAGGAAACTTCATAAAACTGGTGGTGACCATCCTCTTGTTTGCACATTTCGGTTCACTTCTGTACCCAAAAGGCCACTGCATTCTTTGAAAAGACTTTGAAGGTTGCTTGTTCTCCTACAGTGAGTATGTGTGGAAGTGCACAGCGTGGGACAGATCTAGCTAAGCTCTCTGGGGTCTCATTTAGGATGTGTCAGACGACTAAACTCACAGCTGGAGTTTGCATTGAATGGGAAAGTCCCACGTTGGCATAGAAATATTCTGTCCTGTTTTTTCCCCTCAAATACAAGCACAAGCCAGATCTGCTGTGTTCTTCAGCCTTTACTCCTCCAGCCTTTCCCTCCCTGATACTGCTGTTTTCAAATGAGTACTTTGATTTTTTTTTTTTTTCATCCTTTCACTGCCTGTATCAGATGTTGGGTATCCTTGGGTTGTCAGTGGTCTAAGAAATGATGATATCTGTGATGAATGAATGATTAACAAGAAATCAGAAAGTGGTCCAATGTGCAAAGTACAATGGCAGAAAGATGTTTTTCTAAGTACCAGCAGGCAACCACCGGGATAAGCAGTAAATAGTTGGTGGTCCAACCTGATGGGTCCACTGGGGATGAAGCAGCTTGGCTTCCCAAGTGGGATTGCTAAGGGGCACTGGAAGGAGGGCAGGAACGGGAGCTGGCTTTGCTGCTGCCGCAAGACAAAGTTACACGAGTCTTGCTGTGGGCACCCAAGGACTCGCTAATGGGCAACCGGCAGCATGGGAGCTATTCTTTCCTTGCTTGAAAAGGGGAGCAGGGAGACTGAAAATGGGAGGAAAGTGAATCAATCTGACTGCAGCAGAGCTCTGGAATAATTAATGAATAATGTGCATTGACTTGGTTAGAGGGTTGTTTACTGCATGAATGCATGGATTTAGCTTAATAGGGAGCTGTAGGGGGAAAACCCTGAACAATCAGGAAGGGAAAATAATGACTGAGAAAATTCCTGCCTTCATTAAAACTTGAAGCTTCTTAAGAGACAATGTCAGGACAAGAAATTCTGCAGGCACAGTTAATTTGACAAAAGAAGAGGATATCGCATAGAAGACAGGGAGATGTAAACTCCGGCATCTCTTTTTCCACCATGGGACTTCCTGATGGAGCCACTGGCACGCACTGTACCCTGTGCAAGGGGGGACACACAGACCGGGACCTTGCAGTGTGTTTGCAGGAGTCTTTTACGTTCATCTGACCTACAAATATCTGACAGATGTTTGGATGAGGTTTCCTCGGGAAAATGTCTGGGGCCGCTCCTCTGGGATGGCTGGATTTGGAAAACTGGCAGGATTTGGGAAGATCTGGATGGGTGAAAGAAAAATTTCAGCTCAGGAGGAGTGAAGACTTAAGGCCTGCCACCTCCTGGGGGGGATGTTTAAAAAGGATGGGAGAGGGACAGAAATGGAGCTGAGTCTGGGAAGGAACTTTCACTTTAACTCTTTCTCACTGGGAGAGGAGGGGTAGGAAAATTGGAGAATAAGCAAGAGATTCAGACATGAAAATTCAGATACTGCTGGGGATAGATTATGCGGGAGGAAACTGCAGGGACATAATTATCTCAGATACCTAATTAATGAGATGGGAGGGTCTGTGCAGGCCTGCAGCTGTCTTGGTAGAGGAAGGAAAGGCTTGGAGGAAGGGGAAACTTTGCTCCTTGGAGGAAAGGGGACTTTCTGTGCAGTCATATTGCTTTGGTGTAGGTAAGGCCTGTGGATATTTTGAGTGGTGGGTGGGAATTAGCAGGCCTGGGAAGGGTAAGTGGTTCAGGAAAGTTTTGTGGGTAAATCCCATATGTTAATATGGAAAGTGTTGGTGGGCTCGAGGCAGGGCTGGTGGCTGGGTGTGCTGGGACAGCCATGGAGGGACGGGAGGGCACTGCCTGGGAGGCAGTGACCTAAGCACAGGTGATTTCTGACTCTTTATTTGTGGGTCAGCTCAAACATGTCCAGCTGATGACAGATAGACAGGTTGGACTATTGCAATGGTTCCTTCTGTTCTCAAAAATCTGCATGACTTGTTTTTCTGTAGCTATACCTCCTGCTTCCATCATCTGACTCCAACAAGTGCCATTCCTTCTCTTCAGATATGTCCCCCCCCTTTTTTGGGGGGGGAGGGGGAGGGGGCATTAATAAATAATTTGCTGTATCATGAAGAGATGTAGGTTGTGGAAGCAAGTGTGTGCTTTGTGGCTTTTTTTGTGACCGTCTAATGGTGTGGTGCCTTTCAAAGCAAAGCTGGAGTCTTCATTTGTGTTAGATTAGTTGTGATGATTAAGGCTTTTTGCTTGAGTACCTTTCTGGTGAACCTTTGTGATTAAAGTGAAAATCATTAACTGGGGCTTTGCAAGGCTTTTCGATGATTTCAGAAGCCCTGACTGTATTGAGGAGGGAAAAAGAAAGAAAATGCCCTAGCTTGTCTTTCCCACTGCACTAACAAGCATCTACAAACACAAATGTGTAAAACAGGCAGAGCGCAGCTATCGCAGGCCTAAGTAAGAGCAGGCAGATGTGCAATTAAATTACAGTTTAACAAGTCATCGTGTGTCAGCAGAGCCTCAGTTGTTGCCTGTGTGTGAATGTTAAGCTCTCGGCAGAGAAAGGCAATTTCCCATGGCGTAAGCTGTGACGAGCAAGAATTCCGTTACATGAAATTACTCAGCTTTCTCGTGATCCGAGAGGATGCGTGCAGATGGCTTTAACAGCTCAGGTGCCAAGTGGCAGTTCACTGAGCTGCAGTAATTTGACAGTGTTTCACCCCCCCTGAAAGAGGAGGAGCTTTGGAGTCCAGGGGTTTTCCGATGCGCATGCAGATCACCGTATATAAAACCTTGTTTGGGTTTGCAGGGCTGTGAAGCAAAGCAACGTATTTGAGTTTGCTGAATATAATGCAACTTCAGGGCCACCAGTGATTCTTCACGTGCTCCTGCTGGGTGTCGTGGCTGCTGCCCCACGTCGTGATTTGCAGGGGCAGCTGGGTTACAGGGCACGGGCTCAGGCGGCAGTGCCATGCAGTGTGCTTGTGCGTCTATTCATGGGGTTTGGACCCTCGAATGGTTGGGGTAAATCCAGATCCACCTGCACTGGGTGCTGCTGCTTGCACTGACGTGCAGGTGGTTGGGAATGAGGTGTGAGTGACTCTCCATCCCTCTGCGGAAGGAGGTGGCCTCTCTCCTGGTGTCCCTTCTCCTGGTGTCCCTGCTGGGCACCTTGCCCATGCACTGACATCCCCAGCCCAGCTGGCCCCCCTTTGCCTTCTCCCTTGCAAGTGGTGAAATGATATGGTAATTGTCCCTGTGTTTGAAAGGCTGAAGCGCAGATGTTGTTGTTGCTATGAAATCAGTTTGTTGATGGAAAAAGGAGTGTGTGGCTGCATGTTGTGACTAGGGTTGGTAATAGTGTGTGATTATTTCTTGCAACATCAACAGAAGTGCTTAATGAAAGAGTCTGCAAAATGACTGCTAAAATGTTTGGTGCAAGAAGGCAGCAGCAGCTATGATATGTAGTAACTTTGAAAGTGTTGTGGTTTAAGCCCAGCCTGCAACAAAGCACCATGAAGCCGCTCGCTTACTCCCCTCTGGCCCCGGTGGGATGGGGAGGAGAAAATATAAAGAAAAGCTCGTGGGTCGAGACAAGGACAGGGAGGGATCACTCACCACTTATGGTCACTGGCAAAAGACAGGCTCAACTTGGGGAAAAAAAAAAAAAATCGAATTAATTTGTTACCAATTGAATCAAAACAAGGATAATGAGAAATAAACCCAAATCTTAGAACCCCTTCCTCCCCCCATCCTTTCTTCCCAGGTTTAACTTTACTCCTGAATTCTCCACCTCCTCCCCAACAGCAGCGCAGGGGGACGGGGAATGGGGGTTGGGGTCAGTTCATCACACCTTATCTCTGCTGCTTCATCCTCTTCAGGGGCAGGACTCCTCACTCTTCCCCTGCTCTGCTGTGGGGTCCCTCCCATGGGAGACAGTCCTCTACAAACTTCTTCAAAGTGGCTCCTTCCCACAGGCTGCAGTCCTTCATGATCTGCTCCAGCGTGGGTCCCTTCCACGGGCTGCAGTCCTTCAGGCACAGACTGCTCCAGTGTGGGCTTTCCCATGGAGTCACGGCCATCTTCGGGAGCCTCCGCTCCCCTCCATGGGCTGGGGGGGACAGCCTGCCGTCTCACCATGGGCTGCGGGGGCATCCCCTGCTCCTCCTCCCCTCCTTCTTCACTGACCTCGGTATCTACACAGGGGTTTCTATCACATCCCACTCCCCTCTGCTGTAGGTTTCCCTTCTTAACTCTGTTCTCCCAGGGGCACTACCACTGTCACTGATGGCCTTGGCCTGGGCCAGAGGGGGGTCCGACTTGGAGCCAGGGGATCTTCGAGCAGCTTCTCACAGGAGCCATCCCTGCAGCCCTTCCCCTGCTACCAAAACCCTGCCACACAAACGCAAAACAGAAAGGGAGGTTGAGGCAGAGACACTATTGTAACAAAGAATTGCAATGGCAATATGGATGTTGCCATCCTGGACATGAGGGAAAATGAATTTCTCTGAGGTTGTGTGAAGGGAATAGCATTGCATTTCCATTTACCTTGCCAGCAGACTTCAGGCTTTGCTGTGGTGCATAGCACATGTTTGTCTGCTCCCTGCTCACACCTACCAGCCCATGCAAGTACTCCAGCCCCTGCCCAAGTGCTGGCTGGTGGGGCTCAGCGCGGCCATCACTGGTTCGGCAGCTCTGTGCATTTTACGTAGCACAGACCTTGCAGCCAGGCTGGTGCGTCCAACCTTCGACTGTGAAAAATCTCAGTTTGGGGCATTTTTCTATATCCAGCCATTTGGGACTTTGGGCATCCATTGACAGTCTGGAAAGATGTAAAAAAGTGCACAAATGATACTTAGCTTGTGGGATGCAAACTCCTGTCTATGATGCTGAAGTTGGGCTTAAAGCCAGCAGAGCCATGTTGTGAACTCTGTAACCATGAGTTTGGTTTCACGTTAGGTTTCTTGATACTGAGAATATGCTACTGCATCTGGACTTCACTTCCCTGGACATGGGCTGGTGATTCTGCCTCGTGCCCAGGAACACAAACTGCTCATTTATATAAAGACTTGGACCATGGATTTTTTTTCTTTGTTTCTTTTTCTTTTCTTTTCTGCATGATTTGTTTCTCCAGTTTTAAAATGCATTCACCAGTTAAACTTAATCATTGGTGAAACCTCCATTCAGGTGAAAAAAGACTGCAAAGGTGTTTTTCTCATTTGTCGTGAGCTAGAGAAGAGGCGCACGCTGGCTGCAGCAGAGGAAGATAATGAGGGATGGGTAATTCCTTGCTACTGTTATGAATACTCAGCTCCTCAGTTTAAACCAGCCCTCAGTCAGTCCAGCACAAGAAGCCCCTTGGGGATGGAGACATTGACAAATGGCTTGTGGAAATGTCTCTCCTTGTCAAGTCTCCCCTGTCTTTGCACTGCTTGCTTTGATGGGAGCACCTTTAAAGCTCCACCGATGGCCCTGCTCTGAGACGTCCTGTGTTGGTGATTGTGCCAACCGCAGCGGCTCCTCTCTCATCACACGTGAGACTGTTTGCCCCCTGTACCTGTGCAACTGCAACTTGCCTTCGTGCTTTTACAACTCTACCAGCAGCCCCCGAAAAGCCAGTGCGGGGGCTGTCAAGCAGTGCTGTGCACCAGTCCGTGCTGTTGCGTTACTGCTGGTGGGCTGATGGTCCCTCCCGGCTGACATCGGTGATGGAAGGCAAGCGCTCGGTCTGCGAGCCTCTCCGTGGGGGCACAGCCAGGGAGTGACTCATCTCCTCTTATAGATAGGTCCTTGCAAGGTGCCGCCGGGGAGTGACTCATTTCACCTCTCCATTTGCTGTCAAGAAAGCTGGCGTGACAGGCTCAAATTGGGTGTCAAACTTCCCCATGGCTAGAGGGAGAGGGGATGGGTTTTGCTTGCTGTAATGCCAGGGAAGCCACAGGTGCTAGCTGTGGATTAGTTAGTGAAGGCGAAGGCTTTATACCCTACTGGCTGCTTTTTCCCCATTTTTTTTTTTTTTTTTTTTTTGGAGGCAAAATACTGGGTCTCCAGGGCAGGAGGCAGAGTCCAATGTGTTAGCTCTGAGCTGCTCAACCAGGGTGTCTGAGCCATGTGTTGTGTTAAAGCGAGGAGGAGGATTGCACTGTCTTGTTCTTCCCTCTTCTGGTGTCCCTACACACTTCTGCCCTGTCCCAGGTGGATTTGACCTTGTTATGGCTGGCCCAGCTCATGTGGTGATTGTGCAATGTAGAATAATTAGATAATAAGAGGTTATACAGTTCAGGAGATCCTGGATGCTGTCCCTCGGACCTGTTAGACTGGTGGTAGGGAAAAACCAAAATTTTGCTCATAGTGTGTTTTAGCTCTGACCAGAATTGCCATGTTTTTAAGAAAAAAGCAAATTTGTTGAATTTAATGCAAAGGAGGTTATGGGTTTTGGGGGTGGAATTTGCACTGAGGAAGGCAAATGGCAGAACTTGTAACTTTTGGGCTCTCTTAGAGGTAGTAAATGTTTTGTGTTCCCTGCTAACTCCTTAAAATCTAGAGAAAGTAGCTTTATCTTTCCCAGGCTGTCTTACTGTGGTTGGGCTGCAAGTTAGGCTGCTGTTCCATTTCTTTCTATGGAAACACCAGGAGAAAGTTTTCCTTTGCTGAGATGTTGTCTTGCCTTATTAGTTTTGCTCAGACAAGCTGCAAGTTCAGCTTTTTGCTTGGTTTAAATGGGTCTTGGACTTGGGACTTGAGTTGAATTTGGCCTGGAGTCATAATGGGATGTAAAACTAGGGATTAATTGCCGCTGACTTTGACTTTAGCACAAACTGGACGGTCAAGCGTGGCGCAGGAAACACCTCTGTATACAGAAGCATTTTGAGAGGCTTCTGAGAAGCTGAAGAAATGTGACCTCTCTTTTAAATAAGACTTCTACTTCCATGTTTCTCCCAAGGGCACAGATTTACATGCCTACACCTTTATGTGCAAAAAAGCAGTTGTATGCCCAAACCAGATAATAAAATATCTAAATTGCCTCGCCATCCTGCCAATGCCTTTGTCAGGCCACGTTTAGATTAGCAGAAAATCTAGATGTACATATAATTATATTTCCCCCCCCCTTTTGAAACCTGCATGCAAATTCAGTCCTAGAGCCCTGTGCTGTGAGCAGGCAATGAGAGGGTACAAAGCAAAGTCCAGTTCAGTCACAAATTATGTGCTTTCCATAAAGTTGGAGGTACTTTTCCCTTCCCTTTTAATAGGAATTATGTTTCCTGGCACTGGTGCACGATGCATGCTCCATTTGTCAAGCTGCAGAAGAAATCCAGAACTTCATGTAATGAATTGCCCACTCAGCTTGCCAGCTGGCAGTGTGTATTCAAGGCAGTAGCTGTGCTGAAAGCAGTTATTCTCTGAATTTTCAGGGATAAATGAAATCGGAGTCCTGTCAGCTGCTTCAGCTGTTGCTTCCAGTTACTATTATTTTCTTCAGATACACCAGGATTCAGCTTTCTGCTTTGTCTCTTCCCAGACCTACAGTGCTTGTCATAGGACACAAATGTTTCCCTTCCCACCCCTAAGGATAATTAAACCATCATTAAATTGATTTATAAATAAAAGACAAGGCTTTTGGCAGAGGCCCAAGAAGCTTGTGTTGGTGTCCGAGATGTACTTAAATGCTGGACAAGGGCGTTTCAGCCCGAAGAGGCCATGCAAGGGCAAAGAAGCAGAACTCCTACCTGCAGCAGGCAGGGAGTGCGTGGAGCCATGGCAGAGCCAAAACAATTGGTAGACATGGGCAAGAAACGGTGATGATCAGTGTTGCTAAGAAAAATGCTCTTTTATACAGCATTGCATTTTTCTCCTGTCCATCTCTCTGCCTCTTCCCTTCGCTGTTGGTTTTTTACATAGCTCTGCGTTCCCTTTTTTTTTTTCTTCTGTATTATTGAAGGAATCGTCCAACAAAAAGAGCAGCCTACACTTGAGTGCTCAAGCAAACAGCTCCAAAGAACCAGCATTTGAATTCTGGGCACAAAGAAGTCATTACTTGGCTGGTCTGTCCATTTGTCATTATATGAAATGCACCCTGACTCATCTGTAAAAGCTACAAAAAGCCATCTGGTCATATTAGTCTTTCTCTTTCCTTTATCAGTCCCTGGTTGTATGTCTTTATTATGTTCTTTTAAGAGAATCACAGTGTAAATGCTTGAGGCAGGTGAAGAAGAATCTATGGGTGTATCTTCCTTTGTAATTTTCCATGGGGGGATTTAATTCATTACGTAGGTGGAAAAAAAAATGATAAAATAACTCCCTCCTGTTGCTTGTCTCAGGAAAAAGTTGAACTTCCCTGAGTCTTGAAGCCCCTGAGATGAGATCCTGGCACGATGTACGTGCAGTGTGAGGGAAAGGAGGAATTGCAGACTTGCAGAGGCTGTTCAAACTTTTTCTTCTTGACAAGTTTGCATTAAGTTATGTTGAATACATCTTTTCCAGCACAAAGTAGCTGTAATGGACTGACCCCATGGAGGGGCAGTAGTTAAAAGCCTGTGCATTGAGGGGACCAAGGCTTTGCTCATTGTGAGTGGTCAGAACATGGCTGGATTTTGCTGTCTTTTCTGCGGTACCTCAGTATTCATGTATTTGCTGTCACACATGGTGTTTTACAACTTAGAAGTGAGCTGCTGAATAAAGCAAGATCCATATTGCCCATGTTAACAGCTACCAAGCAGAACTCATTATGAATTTCTATGAAAAATTTATTGCTGCTTTTCTTTTTTTCAAAATGTCTTACAGTCTTTTGCCAGCACTCAAAGAACACAAAAGCTTTCATTGTACAGAACTTGTGAAAATGCCGTTGCATTTATGTTAAACAGGTGCATCTGCTGACAGTCTTGGGGGTGGAGAGGAAGTGTCCACATATGGCTGCATAAATGCACATTAAAGAGGAAGATTACAGTTATCTTGGGTGTTGATTTGTGAGACAGTCCTTTGATAGGATATGAACGACTCTGTAAAAAGACTTTGCAAGTCACAATAACTGTGTAATGTGTCACTTAGTACTCCAGCAACATTTGGTATTTTATTTTATACCTTTTTTCCCTAGGTATGCTACAGATTGTGGTAAAATGGGAATAAAACCTTTAAAGGTCCCTCTTGTTCATTGCTGTTCTGTAAACTGTGCTGCACAGTCACTTCCACTTTTTGCATATTTTCCGTGAACAACTCTCAGCCTGCAAGAATACTTTGTTGGCAGAAGTTGGATGCTGAAGGGTAGGGCTAAAACTTTCAACCTGTTGTCCGGGGGACCTAAGGGCATTGTTTTATTAGTAGTAAAATACGCTTGTGACAGCTCTTTGGCATTGAAGATGATTGAGCCGTGTTGGCCATATTACTAAGCATTTTTATCCCCCAAAATAGAGTGGACGCATATAGACCTTTAAAAATGGTCTTGGGAACCATGCCTGGAAATTGTTTGAAAGACTGATAAACGGCCTGGGCAAAACCATGCAAGTCATGTTAGATGGGGAATTGCACGGCGTTGTTTCTGCTCCTGCGGCAAGGGACTGTCCTCCTGGAAAGAGCTCTCGAGTCCTCTCCTGACCCTTTTGCAGACACTGCTTCCTCTTTTGGCACAGGATCTGCATCATTTGCCTTTTGATGCGTCTACCTTACACTGAACAAGAGCAGAGTTGCATCTGATGTACGTGTCTACTGGCAGAAGGCTGCCCCTCGTGTTCCCAGTAATGGACAGAAGTGCTTCCCCAGTACAGGGGAGGAGAATGGGCTGTTGTAACCCACATGCTCACAGCACAGCAAGAGCTTTTTTTTTTTTTTTTTTTTTTTTGCTTTTTAAAGAAGGGAAAATGGATATCTATATTTTCCAAGTTTGTAGACCATAAGGTAAGGATCCCAGAAAGGACCTGATGCGGGTAGAGGAAGGGGCATGGGGCATGGTAATGACTGAGGTTGCTCATAGGTGTTGCTGAAGCTTGGCAGAGCGTTAAGGGCTCAGACACCTTCCCACATCAGCTGTGTGGCAGCTGAGATGGCTGCAGCTCGAGGGAAACACTCTACATAGGGAGCGTGGCCTTAGAGGTCCGGCAGTTTTGCCTACACGCTTTACATGCTGATTGATGAGGGTCTTGTGTATTATTTAGCAACAGGTCTTTAATATACATTTGTATAAATTACATTTATACAGACACAAATATATAAATCTGTATAATTTTTTTTCTCTAATACATTGTATGAGATTCTCAGTGGTTTTAAGCTCTGTGAGGAATTGACTTATTTCCTGCTTTTCAGTGCAAAAGTAGCTAAAGGGTAGGAAATTGGGAAGTATATTTCTAAGAAATAATATTCCCTCATGTCTTGACTGAAACTTTTTTGCTGGATTATTACTTGAGATGGGAGAGGAACAATTTGATTGTGACTGTGAAATAACACCATTATAACACAGTAATCAACCAGGTGTCGCTTAGTGGATGACACTTGTGGATGTCATAAAGCCACTACCTGGACCACTGTTATTTCCTCCTCTTTCCTACTTATGTGTAATGCTGGGATATTCAGCTTTGAAGACTTCGGTGGGGAACTGAGCTTTCTAGTATGCTCTGTGTAGAACCAGTCCTCTCCCTTTGGCAAATAACAATTCAAGATAATACTTTTCCCCGAGCCACCCATTTTTGGATCTTAGGACCTGAATGAATTTAGGTTGCCAGCATTTGTGTGAGTTTGTCTTGTTATAACATGTTATGTACAGATGAAGGCTCATGCACTTAGGGAAGTCACTTCCTCAAAATGTGTTTCCTCAAAAAAGTACATGCCAAAACAGAAGAAAACCTGTGTCTCTTGGTTCATAGATACTTTCTTACTCCTAAAACATGTTTATTAAAATGAAAGACTATAAATTACTACTTCTGTAAGTCTAACGCAGTGATTTTTTTTTTTTTTCCCAATTAATCTTCCAAATTATTTACCTCTTCCCTCTTCTTTCTTCTCATGGTCAACTCTGGAGAATTTTCCACCTCAAATGAACTTTCTTAGTTTAAACAAAGTGTCCAGACCTCCAGACTCTCTCTAGAGCATGCATTTTGCCAAGCGGCATATCCAAGATGGACAGTATTGAGCGTCCCTGGGTACCAAACCTTGCAGCACCCCATTGCGCTAAGGAGCAGTAGCATGGCAGCAGAGATGCTACGCACAAATGACAGAAAACTTCCTGAGTCTCGGTGCAGCCTTGTGGGTGACAAGTCCCGTGGGATCACCAACTCTCTATGGAGCACTGCTCTGACTTCATTTCTCCCACCCTTTGTGCAATCTTGAGGTGCCTGATTAAAAAAAAAAAATAGATTTAGAGAATTCTAAAAATGATATAGTTTTAATTTTAAATAGTATTAATATTCTGTTTTCCAAGCAGTCAGTATCTTATGATATTTTTGTTACCCATGAAGCCTAAAACACTGTTGTGCAACAAGCTAAACACGCTATTTGAGTCTAGCAAAACACCTAACGCTGCTTCAGCACTGAGCTTGGAAGTGGTTTGGTTTTTTTTATTTTTTTATTTTTTTTTTTTACAGTCACACCAAAGTTTCTAAAGCAAGTTGTTGAAGCAGCATCTTGCATTGGGTGCCTGGATGCCAGGGGAGCGCAGTGGCGTTGGCGAGGAGGCAGTTATCCCGTGGGAAGGTGGCACCTCCTCGCAGGAGGTGCTCGGGGGATGGAGGGAAACCTGCTGGGTCCCAGAAGTACTTGTCCCTGTGTTGGCAGCACTTGGCTGTCCCATATAGGAAACCTTTGGTCTCCTCCTCAGCGCTGGACTCGCGATTCCCTCCGAGCCCTGCTCCATGGCGTTGGGAGAACCCAGCCCCAAGGCTGAGTCTGTGTTATTCTTCGAGGAAAGGCTCAAATACCCGAACCCTACCTGGGCTCCCAGCCAAACAGCGAGCTGCGAGTCTGGCTGGGCAGGCCAAAAGCCCTCGAAGATGCGACAATAGCTGCCTGGGCTTTGAATTTGACAACAAAAGTGTTTTTAATATCTGCAGGCTATGCTGATGCACTCTTCTCCCACGGTCTGAAATCGATACGTGAAGCTGCCCTGCATATTTATTACTCTAGCTGCAATGTAACCACTTGGGCATCTGCTTACGAGAGCGATTCACATCTCTACAAAATATATCTGCTTTCAGTGATTGAAGCTTAAGGAAAAAATACCCAGCAAAACCTATGAAAGTATCTTTACAAAGAAAGCTGAGTCCCTTTAAAGCCGTTACATACCCGTGTTGTTCATTTTTCCTGGGAAAAGCAGAGAAGCACTCTTAAACTCCAGGAATTTTCCTAAATAACAGAATTTATGCACAGTTTGTCATAGTTGGGACATTTACCCATAGAAGCTATCTGGGAGATTTGAGGAGGTGGTTTTTTTTTTTTTGTGGGGTTTTTTGTTTGTTTGTCTTTTAAAAGATAGTGATGTGTGGGTTAGAAAAATAAAGTTCATTGTGAGCTGCATAGAAAAATCTGGTGACAAGAAACAAATATTATGTTCCTGTAAGCAGATATGCTTATTGATGTGCAGGGTCACTGGGACTGGCAGCTGACTAAGGAGAATCTGCAGTCGCTGGGAGTGCCAAGCTGTGGTTTACCTAACCAAGGTCTTGAAAAATATGACAGGGTGAGATTAAAGAAGCATAATGTTGCTCGAGTGGAATTTTCATTGTTTAAGGGGCAGATAGTGTATTTTTGAAGTAAAATTGGATATTGCTAGTTGGCTTGCATTAATCTGCTTTTATGGCCGTGTTTATACACAGCAGACAGCACCGCTCTGTTATTTAACTGGCTGTAAGTGAAATGGAGCAATTCTGCTTCATTCAGGAGCGTTAAAGCAGACGTGCTCTGGCAGGTAGTCTTTGGAGGTATGGCTGCGTTTCGCTTTTTGACCTGTGCTTGCTGTTCCTCTGTGCCAAGTGCTCCTCTGCTTACCCCCCCGTCCATCCTTCGCCCAACTCGGATTTGTCGGCAGCGTTTACATCGCTCCCACCGTGAAGCTTCTATGGGCGGAGAACAGGCAAGATGCCCCTCGGGCATTTTAAACGAAGGCTAAAATCCTCCCTTGAGTTTCACACTTGACTCTGCCCTGCCAGCTGCTGAAATGGCCTTTTCTGTGCAGCGAAGCAGTCTGCAGCCCCGGGAAGTGATCTCTCAAGCTCTGTTCCAGCTTTCCAGATTAATCCCTTAGTCTATGGGCAGGACAAGTGAATGATACTGTCGGGGTTCATTAAGGTTCAACTACTATTTAATCCTGTGCTGTAAAATCTAAAGGCTGTGATTGGGGTTACGGGGAACAGCATAGAAAAAGTTTCCTCTGCGCTCTGCTGGACCAGAGACCTCTGAGAAAATTGCTAAAAGTCTGTTCCTTTGCTGGAAGTGCCTCTGCAATGCTGTCTCAGTTTGCCTCTCGTCTGTCTGCCCTTCCTTTAGTACCTCACCTCGCTCAAAAGCTTCCCATTCCCTAAACTTACTGCATAATAAAAGAAAACATTTTGTAAAATGCTTTCTGAATTTCCAAACCTTTTATCTTGCACTCAGGCGAGCTGTTAAACTCATTCAGATGAGTGGAAACTGTGAAAGCAGGCATTATGCATGCCAATAAAAAATAGGACGCACTTCAAAGAGGAAGGGAATTTACCTTCAGACTCCAGGGGAATTCCACTGGAAGCTGGAATATTATTAGATACTTCAAGTTTCCTTCACCAGGAAGCATCTACCCAAATGCTCAGCAAACTGAATCACTTACTGCTATACTGGGTGATGAGATCCCAGAGAAATTCTCCAAGGATGATTAATTACTTCATCTCTTGGGTCCCATAGGGGTGCCAGGGTCATTCATGTCTGCGGCACCCCTTGCTTTCACCCTGTCTCCAGGTGCCATCAGACAAGAGCAACCACCTTGGGGCTGCCAGGTCCATCACCGTCTGATGGAAATATTACTCCTTCCACATGATGCAGAAGAGCGAGTCCCACAGCAGTTTTCCTGCCTCAGTGCAGCTAAATTTTAAAATGAGCAGACAGGACCTCATTATCCTCCCAGCAAGGGGAAAAGACAGGCAGGAGCAAATCAACTTTTCAAACATCAGAAGAACAGATCTAGTTTCTTGAGTCAGCTAAAACATTTGAAAGCTTGCAGAAATTTTTTTTTTAAGAGATCCCTTTCCCCAACTTGGTATTTTGGTTGGAGATAACCCCTGATTGCAGAGGGGCTAGTCATGTTTCACAGTTAAACAAGGGATTAAATAACCTGCTGAATAGACGAAAGGGAGCGAGTGCTGATTTTTCACTATCAGTCTGTTTGGAAACGTCTAGGCAAAAATATTCTTGCAGTTCATTTTAGTGACACTCTTGACTAATGGTAGTGGCTATCTGTGGCCAAATATGTGGCCTGTTCTTCCTTTCTTGGGGCTGGACTATGACTAGTCCAGTACCCATAAAGTCACTGGAAAGATGCTTTTATAGAAATCATGTCCACGTGTTCTTTTGCTCACAGGTAACAGGGTATTGTTAATTTGCAGAAAACGCGGTGAGAGTGAAAGGAATGTTTTTGGTTGTAGAGGGACAAGTTATCTGATCTCCAACTCCTGAAAGCTTATAACGCGAGGAAGCAAAAACCAGCAAGTGTCCCAGCTGCAAACAGCAACAATCGGAAGGAGGTTCAGGGCAGTGATCTGCTGTGACAGTCGCACGAGGTGCTAGGGGACTCATGGATGAAAATCCCACTCAAAGATTGCTGAATTCTGTTTCCTCGATAAAGAGCAGGAAGGGTGTTAGTAGTAACATGGATGAAATAAGCAATGGTTGCTTTAGTCTGTGTTTTCTTTTCTAAGCCTTCCTTTAGAGAGCTTTAAGAGTGATTATGCTTTTAAGCGGAGGTCTGTCTTTGGGGCATCTTTTTCCCCAAGTTCTTAGTCAATCCTGTCTTACTGAAGCGTTGCTAAAGATAAAACACTTTACAGAGGAGCAAAGATTTCCATTTAAGAGCTGGTGAATCCTGTTTGGTAGGTAGGTAATCTTCAGTAAAGCTCTCTGAAACCAACGGGAGCGTTTAAGCTAGTTACAAGAAGCCACGTAAGGAGTTGTCTTGAAGCAGACAAATCAATAGCTATCGAGAGTCCTAAAGCTGAAGGAAATCCCACTACTCCTCTCCATTTACCAAAGTTGGCTCCTCTCCTCCCAGCAGGACTTTCTCTGGCACTGGAAGTTCAACGCACCGTGGTGTGAGCTGGGAGATTTGGAGAGCGCAAGAGGCTTGGGCACCGTTAGCCGTCCTTGGGTGGCCGTAAATCCAGCAGCAACTGCTCCTCTGCCATGAAGAGCCAAGCCATGGCCCGCAAGCGCAGCATTTTCTGATGCATTGCGGTCTTTGAGCTTCTTCTGAATCCTTTCGTGATTCCCTGGGGTCTGCGAGGCAGTTTGCGAAATACTTGGCAGGCGGAAGCGTTACCCGCTTGGATTTCGGTATCCCGTTAAAGCGATCCCAGAGACACGTACACGTGTGCTATCTGGGTGAGGCTTGACAACTTCATCTCGCTGCAGCTGTAAGGGCAGAGGAACTGGAAAGGTTTAATCCCCTTCACGCTGCGGTGGTGTTTGCTTTGCTTTCTGCTGGCCTAATTGCTGCTCGCTTGTGTAAGCGATCCAGGTGAGCTGTGATAAGAACTAAAATTTGAGAGCGGAGAAGTGCGTTTGCTCAGATCAGGTGCATTATATTGTCTGTTCTCTCCATAACTCCCTGAAAGGATGAAACCCACAAGGCTGTCGTGCTTCAATGGGTTTGAAATTTGCTGCTGTCATCCTTTTCTCCTGCTCAAATTCTCTGTGAATTTATCTCACCAGCCTCTCTGCTCCCTGAACAGAAAGTCCATTTAATCCATATGCAGCACATTTCTAATCACTTTTTTTTTTTTTTTTTTTTTTTTTTTTGGCAGGGAATTTTTGGAATATCCTTAAAGTTAGCATTTGAGCTATTTGTTTCATTTTCTGGGGCATTGAGTTAATTTCACCAGAATTTCTCAGGAGTCAAAATCTTGTTTTAAATAAATCCAGAGAGCCCTACTACTTTTATGTCATACAGCTCTCTTTTCAAATGTAACTAATTCTTAAAGGGTTCATAACTTAAGAGCCAATAAAGAAGTCATTGTCTTTTCTTTTTAATTACTGTTGGAGAAGTATCTCTTGTTTGTCTGAGACTGGTAAGGAAGTAGCTACAACTCTGCCAAATAACTGATTTCCCAGTTTAATATTAAGTTTTCCACTTCCATAACTTAAACAATTTCTCACGTTAATAGTGAATACTGGCATCAAATGACCTTGCTGTATTGTACAAAAGCATTTTTTCTGTTTAGATAAGAGGGTACCAGGCAGTCGCTACATGAGAGCCACAGCTGTATCTCCTGTGACTTGTCATCAAATGTTCATGCTTGTACTACTACAAGAAAACAAGGACTGGAGGGATCCAGCCTTCTTTGCGGGCATTTCCCAACCCTCGGTATTCCTAAAATTGCACAGATGTAGACCACTTCTGCAAAGTTTGTGGTTTGTTTTCTACACCCCCCCACCCCCCCCCGATGCCTTGGGATAGTTTTAAATTTTGCATTCGGAGAGGGATGGAGAAGACTCGCTTCATAGTTTTCCTAATGGCTTGGCTAACTCTTCCTTCTGTTTCTGCTTCTACATGCTTCCAAAATTCTGTTAAAGTGGAAACTTTTTAAAAGAAGCGTAGATATCCGAAGAGGTTTCTTTAGTTTGGGTTTTCTGTTGGTTTTGTTTGTGTGGTTTTTTTAATTTTTTTTTTTTTTTCCAGTCATGTTAAACATCATGCTTAGTTTTAAACTGCTGTCTTGTAAAAGATAGTCTGATGTGAGGACGATGCTCATCCTTATGGAATGACTGTTAAATAAATTGTCTTAGTTTTTCCAGTTTACCATTGCTAGTGCATTTACCATTTGGCATGAAAGATTTTTGTTACATATGATATAAAAAGTACTTATTTGAACAACCAATAGTTATGTGTGCACACTTCTGAACACACATAGCATAAAAAGGAATAATATAGAAAATTGAAGGAACTCAGAAGTTATAAAAGCTGCGTTTTGTAAGCTGTATAAACCCATTTAGATTTTTATGGGCAGCAATGTCATCTTTTTGGACACTTAAGACTTGTCTTATGGTGACAGCAGAAAAGTCCTGAGAGCTTTCATTGGTATGAGATAAATCTAACAAAATATTGTAAGTGAAAGGAAACATCTCTCCTCCCAAATGGCATGCATGTGTTATTCTCTGTAAGTTTCATGGGTATAAAGTAATTGTCAACATCTTTAAAAATTCTCTAAAACGCAGGCCAGTTTGTGCTCTGTTGTGGTAAAAATAAAATGTGGTAATGTATCCATCCACTTTTCTCCCTTTTAAACACTTTTGTATACACAGACTGTGTGCAAGCCTTTTTGTGCACCGTTACCTTTCATGTGGAAAAATGGAAGATATTTGAAGGCTTGGCCCATGGTGAGCCAACTAAAAGATGAAGATTTGCAGACAACTCTTAATTTCTGTGTATTTTTGAGATGCTTAGCTGGGTATTAGAAATAGGAAACCTTCTGCTGGATGGATCTCTCGCTCTCTGAATGAGTCTCTTACTGTGTTTGTAAAGAGAAGGAAACACATCTCATTATATGCAATTCATACTTGGTGGGGCAGCATGATGGGTCTTCTTTTTCTATTTTCTATATTATATGTGGTATTTTCTTCTAGCTTCTGAATTATTCTAATATAAGGTAGAATCAAGCCCATGCAACCCTGCCAGGATAAGGAACTAACAACTTGATTTATGAGATCAATTTAATCTGAAGGTCATGGTGATTATGGCTATTTTTTTATGGGTTTCTGGCCAAGAAAAGGTGACCAGTTAGCAAAATCCCACATCAAATTATTTTCTAGGTTCATTAGATTACATGTTGTGTCTGTTCTTACCAAGAAATCAAGTAGATTGGGTAGTCACCTTTGCAGCCTTTCTTGGCAAGTCTTAAAAAGCTCGACGGTGCTAGAGAGGTGCTGCAGTATCACTGAAATTTGCACCTAATGCAGTGCAAGTCCTTACGTGGTCCTTGCAAAAGCAACGGAGTGCCAGTCTGCTGCAGGTGGATCCCTGAATAGATGGCAGCAGCAAGTAGAGAGGAGCGTCTGAAGTTTTGGGGTAATTCAGATAACTTTCTGCCTGCTGAAGGTATCCTCAGCCAAGGATAAATTAATAAATAATGAGATGAATTCTGCCTAAAGGAGCTGGTGATGGGCAGACGTTCACTTGTCCAAGCAGCCACAGGAGTGAGGGTGCGCCGGTGTTGGTGTTACCCTGATTGCTGCCCTTGCCGCAGAACGAATTTCCAGAGTTAAATGGCCCAAATGCCGGGTAGAAATAAAGCGGTATTTCCTCCTGTTCCCAGTTTCTGAGTTACGCTGCCTGCTGCCATCACCACTGTTTGGCCAGATTATAGGATAATTCATTAGCGAAACAACAGAGCGTAACTGGTGTGCTCCGAACCACGGCGCGCAGCCTGTCGTCATTGCAGCAGCTCCATCGATGGCCTCGCCGACCCGTGGCCGTGTTTCTCTGCAGCCATCGATGCCGCCGTATTTTGTCAGCCTTACAGCGCAGAATAAACGAGATCGGACGGTGCTGACCTGGGGAGCGAGGCAGATTTGTGCAGGGAAGAAATAACGTGGTGGTGCCAAGGCTTAACTTGCGGTGCCTGGCGTTGCTCCCGTGCCAAGCGTGGAGTCATGCCGCTGTACTCCCGCGTCAGCTTGATGGGAGACCGGTCTGCAGGAGACATCACCAGAGAAGGGTCTTTCCAGCCTTTAGCTCAGTAATGAAGAACAGTGTCTGAAAGAGAGGGGGTGGTTCTCCCTCTCTCTCTCTGCCCCTATTTTTAATGAGACTGGAATCAAATGTGTGAAATAAATAGTCTGTATTTAATTGCTGTTTTGCTGAGATCTAGACCAAACAGGAGTCATCAAAAATCTGTGCAAATTCAGCTCTTATCTTTCACTACTAAGAACAAATTATCTGGAGTGAGATAGAGAGTGATGTCATCTGTCCTCTTCCAAAATTAATTATACAGAATGTGTTTTGTCTCCAGTAGACTAAGGCTTTAATTGTACCGTGCGGAGGCCTGACATTTCCCCTTTTCCAGGGATTTTGCAGAAGCGATTTCTGCAGGAAGAAGCCAGGCTTGGCGCACAGAGCAGGAGATTCAGACAACGCGGTGTCACAGGCGTCTCCTGCCTGGAAGAGAGGATGAGGATGGGTGGTGAGGATGTTGACATAGTGACAGTGCCAAAAAATAGGGACGACCGAAAATCGAGAAAGGGAAAATGTCTGCAGTGCTTGGCTGATGTGGAGGGAGGGGAGAGCACCCGCTGCAGAGGTGCTGGGTGATGCAGGTTTCTGTCTACGCGTGGCAGAGTTTTGCGGGCTTGCCTGTGGCAGATTTGCCCATCCCGTGGGAAGATGTGGCTTGCAGCTCTGGAAACCCAAAGCACCATTTGGTCTCGAGGCAGCTGAGGGGTGTCCTCAGCTCCAGGTCCTCCTGGTGCCGTTTGGCGGAGAAGAGTTTTCCAGCAACCACCTGTAGAAGATGTGTTTGTGGCTGGGTGAGCACCCTGTGCTTGTTCTTCTGGGTGGGTGCCAGCGGGCCTCTTGGTTGGGGCTTTCATCTGCAAACATTAGCAAGTCACAAATCAAGCCCCTGATTTTTAATTTTTTTAACAACTTCTGGCTGTTTTCTTTGCAATAAGGACTGAAGGAGTGGGATTCAGCAGTCTCGAAAATATACCTTTTGTGCCTGTTTCACCTCACTGTTCAGAGTTGCAGTAGGGTCACAAGAACCACAGACTGATGGCTTGTTGGCAACTGGTAGGATTGACACAATCTAAGCCACCAGTGACGATGATCTAGTATTTTTCTAGTTATAAACATGTGGGAAACCCCAAAGTTTGACTGTAATCTCTTCACCAATCCTTAAAAGTCAGACTTTATGGAAAGATAGTCTGATTTATATTTTATTATTTAAAATGAAAACATACCTCTGTTTGTTTCATTCTAATGCATGAAATGCAAAACAATGTTAATTACTTATTCAATTTTAAAATGCAATATTTAAAAAAAATAATTCCCTCCTCTCAGCATCTAACAAAAACCACAAGCTTTTAATTACTATTAAGAAAAAACAAGTTATTACTATTAAAAGCTTTTAAAGGTTACATTATTTCAAGTTTTGTCCTTTTTTTTTTTCAAAGCGGGAACTTTGAAAATACAAGTGCAGATGATTGGGTATCCCAATGAGTGGTGCAAAGGGAAAACTTATGTCACTTTAAGAATCCTCCTACCATCTCCCATGCTTGTAGATTTTATTTTAAACTAAATGCCCACAAAACCTAAACCCAAACAAATGTTATTTGTAAGTCAGCTGATTTAATGCTCCCAGGAACTGGAACTCAAGTTCTGTACAACGATAAATTATGATTATTCCAATACCTGCATTTTTTTAAACTCAATAACCTGCAATCAGTTATCCAATAACACTGCAGGCAGGCTGAATAATTCAGTCCCATCTTTCTTCTAATGTTAGAAGTCTTTTGAAATGGACTGATTCTTATCTTCTGCTATAGTCATTAAGGTGTCATTTAAAACCCACACAGCCTTTATAACAGCTTTATGCCTCCCGAAGGATTAAACTATGAAGAGATAAATGCATTCCTTAAGTTTTTAGCAATGAATTCAATATCAAAGGAAAGCAGCAGATTGGCATCTTTTAGACTAAACCCCTTCATTAGCTTGTATTTGGGCGAAGCTCATTTTGGGTCAGAGAACACAGTATTATTCACATCACAAGGATCTGACGGTGTTGCTGCTAGAGACTTGACCCTACTGCTTGTTGTTTTTTCACTTTCTTACATAGCTCACGCCAACAGTGTCAGCATAAAATTGAAATGAGATCACGGAAACATGCTGTTTTTTCTCCTAGTATTCTGTATGAATTTCCAATTTTAGAGTTCTCTACTTTTGTCTCTCCATATGCTCTCTCATCAGCTGGAGTTGAGCAATCTCTTGGTTATTGGTAAAATGGAAAGCATCTGTCAGAGTCAGAAGTCCAATCAACACTTACCCACCCATCAGGGAACAGAGATTTCTCTTAGTAATAAGTGTTAAATCCAGTAGTAAGCACCTCCATGCCAAGCCTTCATTTGTGATCCTACAGATAACTCAAAAGCACTTCTGTGTCAGTATGAAGGCTTAATTATTGATGTTATAATGGGGCTTAAAGACCTCAGCCGGTTTGCTTTGCTGTTTGCTCTTGTGAAGAAGTGATCCTGAGTGCATCCACTATTTTATCCAGGGCTGAATTCAATTGCAGCCTGTTACGTAAATGATTCCACAACAAATTTCCTTCTGCATTACAGGAGCGAGGATAATAACCTGCAATTAGGATTGCCTGAAAAATGCCATTTGTTGCTTCAGTTCTGTTCTTCCACGGAAAATGTTGAAAGCTTTTGTTTGCTTGTAAATTTTCCCATGAGTAGGGTAAGGTTTTGTGACAAGAAACTCAAACAAAAGAATACAATAAAAATCTCACCGTTCACTGCCTGGGTGGGTTTAAACAAAACAAGACCCTTCAGCTTCTCTGCAGGACTGTGTTCTGCGTGCATCACTCTAGGACATGAAAGCCAGATTATTATTATTTTCTTTTAGCTAAAATTTTTACTGATATAAAAACCAAAACCTGGTTTCCTTCTTGCTTTGAAAATAAAACTTAAAAGAAAAGCAAATCCAAACCTGAAAAGTTTCTCTTCTACCTGTGGTGGGGCTGGAGGGGTAGGGCTTTTGGTGCCTTTCCAGTATAGGGAATGAGGATGCTCTATAACGCAGAATTTTCCCAGAATGTTTTTCTTTATTTTTAATGAAAATATGGCTTTTATAGTTTGCTGGCAAAACTCTATCTCCTTAAATCCCCTGCCTCCTCTATAGCATTGCAGTAAGGGTATTTTGCTAGGAGCCTACAGCATGGTGGAGTCGACTCACACGTGGCCGTCTGTCCACCCACGTGGCACCTTGTTGACCCACAGGGTCTTCTCTTGACCCATGTGGGCTCCTCCACCTGCGTACAGCAGCAGCTCAGTCTGGTCCTGGGCCACGGGATGTATACAGCCCCGTTTGAAGAGCTTGAATGGGGTACTGGTGAGTGTTACAGGCACACCAAGTGTTTTCAGATGAACCCATAAATGTAATAATTAGGGCCAATATACTCTAGGTTAATACACTGCTAGTAAGGTACTTGCAGGGCAGATCTCTCTGCTCTCTTGCCTAAAGGCATATTCTACTAAAAGGGAGGTAAAGTTTTTTGGGGAAAGTGGTTTTTTCCTTCATTGACTCATAATTTTTTAAGAGGAAATTGCACAATGTAGAAATGCTTAAATTCCTTCCCATTTTAGGAAATCCTGTGGGAATGAATAGGCCAGGCTATACATGACAATTCAAAATAGACATGGTTTCCAGTAAGATGCCTAAAAGAAACACTGCAGCTGGGTTTTCCTTTCACACATGCCGAGTGCCCTGTCAGTCCTACTGGGAACATGAAGCAATTCGGGGTGTGATCACTTGGAAGTGACTCCAGCGCTCCATTTGTTTGTTACAAGTCAGCACTATCGAGTGTAAACCCAGCGTGTCCTTCAGCAAGAGCATCAGTCAAGACACAAATAAAGGAAAGTAGGGCCAAGTGTGAATGAGGGCCATCACATTCGGTCCCGAGCTCCAGCTCACAGCCCTGCAGGATGCTCAAAGGGGTATAAGGATGAACACTCCTCCAGCCCCAAATTTGGCAACACGTGCAACTCTCTGTGTCTCTGAAATCACACCCCTGGGGACCAAGAAGGACGTGATTGCATTCGTACGATGCCTTGCTTGAGGGTCATTGTGAGAAGGAGGCAGTCAACGGAGGGAGGTGGGCTCCAGAGGAGCCCCAGGGGATGGCAGCTCCGGCGGCCGAGTGAAGTCTCATCTTCTGAGGGATTGAGGGTGGGAGGTGGAGGCCCCTCTGCGGTTTGGGAAAGCCTCCTTTTCTTTTGAAGGCCAAGAGAAAGGGAGGAGTGTCTTTGAGTGAGCTGAGCTACTGAGACAATTACTTACCTTCACGCACAATAAAAATACAGAGAGCTATTTTTGTAAGCTTAGCAGCTATTCACTCCTGATCACGCTCAAATTATAAATGAATAAGATAATGAGGGCTATTAAAATAATTTTTCATCAAGGTTAATAGATGAATAAGGCAATTTAATGTTGACACATACATCTCCAGGATTAGGACTGCAAGGTCCTAAGCAAGCTGTCTTCTTCCTGAGGATGGCTTTAAGGATGTTCAGGATCCATAGATGCCCTTGGAAAACCCAGCATAGCCTGTCTCAGTTTGATTCTTTGTGAAAACATCATGTTACTGAAATATTTAAGTTATTTAAATAAGTGCAGGGATGCATTCCTACTCTGTGTCCTACTTAATACAGCATTAGTGGATTGGTCACCTCATGCTGCATGAATAATGAAAATACAGATTCAGCAATGTTTACAAGAATAAAAGCCAAGCATTAAGTTCTGCTGTTTGTTCCTCTGTTATTTGTGAGTGCTCCCGCAGCTTCTGGCTGTTCCTGGTGATGCTTTTGAGCCCTGCATGACCTGCATGTTGAAAATGTATTTTCTAGAGTGGAAATATGTATATACCTGTTTTTGGAGAGTCGTCATTTTTCTGGTTAAAAGTCTTTTAAGTGATGCAGCTGGGGAGCTGATCTAATTCCATGTACTTTGGCAGCTGGCTGTGCTTCAGAAACAGTGAAAAAAGTTGTCTAGAAACATTACATAGGCTGGAAGTCCTTTGTCCAAACTGTTTGGCAAACACCTCAGGCTTCATTCTGTGTCTATTGGGAGCAGGCTGAATTAGCAGCAGTCAGAGGAGAGGTGATGCACGTGGGGAGGACCTGTCTGTAATTCTCCCATTCAAATTGATCTGTCAAGTTCCCAGCTTCACTCTTTTTTGGACCAAATGATGTTCAGCATAGGTAAAGTGGTACAATCTGTTGTATAGGACTTGAGCGAAACTTTGACTATACTTAAAAATAATCCCAGCAATTATTTGCAAATCATTTCCACTGGGGTTTTCTTCTTAGTTCTTGATCAGCTTAATAGAACTGGGCTTTTGCCTACAAGCCAGAAAACTCAAGCCCTTTTTGATCATAATTTTTGCCTATGTTTCTGGGAATAGCTTGAAAAGGTGCAAACAAAAACATTGGAAACCACAGGACTTCTAAGAAATACGGAGCATATTTTTGAAGGACGGCTAGTTCGGCGATGCGGAATTCCTTGTTAGCAGCTCCCCAAATATCTGTGGGGGTCTGAACTGCTCTGCTGCAGTGTTCCATGACCAACACCCGTGGCTTTTCTCCAGCGACAGCAACAAGCAACTCTTCTGGTCAGCGCAAGGGCACAGCGGTTTGCCATACTTGATCAGACATATTAGGCATTGGACAGCCTGGAGACAAAAAGCTCACTTGATTTCTAAACATGGAAAATAAGGAGACTTCAGCTCCCCAAACAAATTTACCAGTTGTCTATTATGTCTGGCTGTGTGTCTTGAACTTCCACTAACATGTCGGCTAGACAGATTAACCTCTGTGCTTTTGGGAGCAAACGGGCAGGCAGGTCCAAGTATAAAGCTGTGAGAAGATACCAAAATAGCCCAGAAGGCACAAGCATCCGTCACAAACCCTATTTCCACTCTGGAAGTGCCCAGAAACAGCCCTGCATGGGCAGAGGGAGGCACTGAATACGAGCAGGGAGGGAGCTACTGAGCCGGGATGACTCCAGTGTTATTTTCCCGCTGAGTAAATGATTTCTTCATCACATTTACATATAGGCACCTAAAGCCAGCCTAAATCCTCCTGTAAGCTCCCAAGCCCCAGCTCAGATCTAGTTTGGAGTGCGATTTGTAATAAGTAATTAAGCACTTCAAATAGGTGGCTCCCCTATGTGGCTTGAAAACTGGCTGAACTTGATGTTTTTCCTGGATGGATTTGCTTTGTAACAGGGAAATCTTTTATTTGTTGCTTAAGATGTGAAAATATCCACAAGCGCTGTACTTTGCTAACAGGCTGATGACTACCACCTCCCTAGAATCGAAAAGCTGAATCATTCAAGAAACTGCTGTGTTGAAGTCCACTCCAAAGCCTCGTTAATTAAAAACAAAACCTGGAGATAGCTGTAGCCCCTGAGGACTTTTTCACTTACAAAAACCTATGTTCAGTTCCTAATTCCTCTGAACGCAAACAGCCACTTCTAACAAGAAACTTGGGTTTGATTGTCCGCTGCCCTTAGTGCATCCAGCTGTGTTTCTTACTATGGTGGTAAACGGAGTAAAAGTGAAGAAATGGGAGTTGAGAAGAGGAACTGTTGTCATGGTTGGGTGTTGGAAGGTTTCTTAACTCCCAAACACATTTCTGTTTTTAATGTTGTGTAATGTTTGCTTACAACAGAATCTGCTTTCATGTATGCATCCGGCACCACCGGGTATGAAATGGCAGCACATTTGAAGCAAGCGAAGCAGCGCTTTGATTTAACTCCAGCTGTGCAAGTGGAGACTTAAGTGAAGTGCTGCTGTTCAGCTCCTGGCTGAGAGGAGACTGCTGTAGGAAATAACTACACGTTTCTAAATTCTTGCCTGTTGGCTGACGGAAGGAGCAAAGCAGAATTAGCTGCACTGGATCACAGGAATAACAAGTACTAATTTCTACACGGTTAAGCATGCAGTGAACTAAAATGAAGCGGGGTCATAGAAAGGAGTTTGATGTCTCTTTGTGGCTTCATGCATGACAACAACTTAAGCTACTCAAATAATTACAGAAATGAAATTAGATGAGCTACTGGTGAACCTTTCCTAGCCCTGTTTCTGGAAGCTGTAATTTTATTTATTTATTTATTCAGATTAAAATGTATTAGAATTAAAATGCCTGAGCGCCTTAGGAAAGAACTATCTTTTATCATTGTAAAGCAAACGCCTTTCACACGAGGGAAGACCACAGCAATGCACAGCCAAAGCTGGTGAGGCCAGTGGGAGACTGAAGCCACTGTTGTCTGGCAGCTCCTGGGTACCAGCTGGTGTGAGGGAGGATTCAGCATCCGATGAGTAAGTGAAAAGACGTTACTACTGGTCTGGATAGTCCGTAATAAACCCAATGGTGATTCTTGCATTTGTGACAAGAATAATCAACTCTTCTCCTCCTGTTTCAACGTTAATTTATTCCTGATGGGACTGGCTATGATTTTGTGAGCTGTCTTAAAACGCGATGAATATGATTGCTGTTACTCTGGTGACTAAGCGTCAGGGGTTGTGTTGGAGGACAGATAAGAGATTGTCAAGTGCCACATCTGTGCCATGACTTCCAGTGAGAAGGTTTCCTTCCAAGCCATGCTCTCTGCTTCTGGCTCGAGCTTTTGTGGCTCACAAACTTGTTTCTTTGCGTTGATGCTAGCGGTGGGCCTGGTCGTTAACATTAATGAAAGGGAACAGGGTTTTAGTCACTCCTTGCTCGATCGTCTGCCCCGTTTGGATGTATCACCATCGGCGGGCTGTGCCAAGGGGTCTGTCTGCAGTGGCTGCAGAGCAAAGGAGGGATGAGAGCTGCGTGGGCACAGTGCTGAGCACGGCTTAGCAGCCCCGTGGGCACGCAGAGATGCTGGCTGTAGCCGTGGGGTCTGGGCTCGTGGCCCTGTGGCACTGGTGGGGACTGGTGGCAGGCAGGGAACAGCCACCGCCGGCGTAAGATGGCTGAGGGAGTTTTGAGTAAGCAGCACAGGGCATGCCATAGGCAATATCCACTTACACTGAATCAGGGTCGTTGGTCTGACTGTGTCCTATCATGAGAATTTGGATTGACTCTGCTCCTGCCAACAGGTGACCACCCAACATCCTCCAGTATTGCTGTACTAGGAAACAGCCTTGGTGGCAGTACTTCATCTCCTTGAACATGTTTTCTGTGATAATTAATCATGCTTATAAAACATAATTGCCCTTTGGACTATGCCTCTGTGATGCTTCCTTTTCCCTACCTTTTTTTTTTTTTTTTTAATAATTAATTTTGTGCAGGACATTCCTGGCTTAATTTGACAAGCACAATAAACTGCGTAGGTAAGAGTCGCTCACCTTAGGTGATTTAGCAGTGTTATGGTCAGCAACAAATTACCTTTTCTCCTCTGATCAATGTCTGCCTGCAGCTCTTGTCTAGTTTTCTAAGAGGGCAATGATTCTTATTTATCTCGAATTTTAAAATCTATAGCAGAAAACAGGCCCAGCTACCACAACAGGGGGAAGGCTTAAGCCAGCAGAGATACGATCCCCTAAGTGCAGGACAGGGGGTCCAGGCACCTCCTCTTTACCATTAGTGCTCCCTGACAAACGTGCATCTTCTGCTCTCGGAATGCAACCGCAGTCCCACCTGCGTGCTCAGAGCTCAGCTGAACGCACCCCGCCGTAAATTGTGGTTGAAAACTAAACTGTGCAATAAAACTGTAAGGGAATATAAATAGCTTAAACGGTGAGGCATGGAGGATGGGTAGTAATGGGGACCCTGGAGGTACCAGAGGGAGCTTGGCGGGCAGAGGAGATGACGAGAAGAGTGACAGACCGTTGAACCCGCCGGAGACAAAAACAATCAGGGCTGAGCTTCGCAGATGAAGAAACTCAGAGGGTCAGACAAGGAGAAACCAGTTTGACACAGCCAAGAGGATTCAGAAATGAATTTTCACCTGCGGGGATCGCGTCCCCTTGTCTCATGCCGGGGGAGCCTGAGCTGTCCCTCCGCCCGAGGGGCTGGCGGCTCCTGGGGGGATGCTGGGGACCCTTGGGATGGCACAGATGTCCCCATGTCCCACCCACAGCTCCGAGAGGCTGCTGAGTTTGCCAAGGAGGCCCTTTTCTTGCCACTGGGTACCTCTGTCCAGTTTTCTTTTTCCCCAGACTTTGTGCTCAAGGGCCTGCCTTGCTTGGACTCACCCTCCTTTTCATGCTTGCTATATTTCTTGCCTTAAGTCTGGAGACCCTGCAATGAGCAAAGTGGGGGGTGTTATCACCTGACGGTGTATGCGGAGAAGGTTTTTTTCTTTTAAATATCTCCAACGTGCTGCTCTGTCATTACAGAAGAGCATGCAGAGCTCCTGTAACACGGCTTGCTGACAAAATGGCTCCTGGTTAGGTATTTAAGAGGGTTTGCTGCTGAAATAATACACAACCCCAGCATATGGTAATTAGAGATAAGCAAACAGCTGAAATAAAATCTCTTAAATTATACCACATTGTGCACAAGGAAATGTGAGGCACATAAACAAACAAGCTTTCTTCCCTAGCTGCAGACAGGGTGTTAGCAGGTGATTCACTAGCAGTGCGTCTCTCCCTTGTCTGGTTCATTAGATCATCATTAATTTACACCTGTGTTTGGTGAATTACGGAAAAACACGGGCTTAGAAAACACCCTGATTTTTTTGCAATGCTTACAAGGAAGAAATATTACCAAACAAAGTGAGCTCCCTTGGAAAATTAGGAAAGGGTTGGCTTCTTCCTCCAAAAGTAATTTGTTAATCCAGATATTTCTTAAGTCTTATTTTTAAGGGCATTAGTGGGCTTGAAAGCAATTTTGAGACCCCTTGTCCTATACACAGCATCATTTCTTTCTGCCTAGGAGTGGCTTATCAACTCAGCATTTACAAAATCCGTTGCCTTGTCCAGAAAACATGAGGAAAGGGCTTTTCCTATTGATAGTACAGTAACAGCTTAGTGTGAAAAAAACCCACCACAGTGCTTTTGGTTGTAACCAGGGGGCAGCTTTTGACAAGAACTGTATTTTCTCCCCATTTCTGTGCCTGTGTTTACATTGCTTCATGCCTTTTCTGGGTATTTTGGGGGGGTCATTGAAAATCTGCACACTGATTGGGTTGAAAGAGGGACCGTCCCTTGCTAGGATGTGTGGTGAGCCCCATCACAGAGACCACCGGAGATGCTGCAAATGAAAACCGATGGGAAGCGATGTCACTTCTGTTAGGGGCTCAGGGCAGTTCATCTGTTCTCTAGGAAAAACCTTGCAGAGATTTCTCAGTTTTGGAAGTTGTGTGTACTGGGCACTGTGTGTATATGTGTTAACTCTGGTTAAAATGTATAGAAATAGTCCATAGAGCCTAACCTGGGGCAGTTCAGATCTGGACCTAATTCAGGATCTGTGCTGGAAAAAGAACAAATCAGCCTCCTGGTTGCTGAACTAATATTCCTCTTGCTTCAGTGTTTATTTGGGGAGTTTTCATCAAACGGTGCAGCAGCATGTCTGTAAGCACTGTCCCTGAGGGCAGCGATTCCCCGGTGACCCACAGTAGAGGGGGCTGGTCAGGCTGGCATCTGCGGGGCTTGGACGTCAGGTGGGGATTTCAGCATTTAGAGATGTGCTACAGCAGACCTGCAAGCAAAGTAGTCAATCTAGATATAAACTGATCTTTGCGTTTGATTAACCTCACCGCTAACAGTGCATATCATATTTGTAGTTTGAATTTATTTGTGCTCAGCCACCCATTGAGAGATTTCAGGATGTCTTTTAAAGCAAGACTAACCATTTTTCTGTTGTATTTTTTTTTTTAATTTGAGGTGCTTGTAGGCAATAATCAAGTCAATGCATATGCATACTAAACGATGCACTACTAATCTGCTTAAGTTTTCCTCTGGAAGAGAAGTTTTTGAGACCATGAGCCACTCTTTTATGGAAACTAAACTCACTCCTATCGGCAGTATTTCTTTCTTAAAATGCCAAGATACGAGTCTTAACAAGGCAAAAATAGGGGTTTTTGATTAAGTCAGCATCCTAAAGATGCATCTTAAACAATAAAAATACTCCCAGACTGGAATAGGAAACACGATAGTGTTTCATCAAGTGAACATCTAACCTGACATCCTCTATTCGCTGGCCATCTACTGTTAGCAGTGCTACCTGCATGGAGCCCAATAACTTCTGATTAAAATAGAGCTGCTATTTTTGAAAAGCAGTTTAACACCAAGACTGTGAAAGCTGGAGAGTTTAGCGCTCTCCTTCATAAGCTGTTTCAGTGGTTAGATACTCTTGCATCAAAAGCGTGAATGTCTCTTCCTACTTCAGCTATTCTCTGATTTTCCAGCTCAGAATTTCCTGGCTAGGAGACAAATTACTGCTTTGCCTGCTAGATGCCTACAGCATGAGATAGAGATGACTGAAGGAGGGCAAAAACGTTGAATACTTTGTCATTGGAAGTGAGAGGGGAATGGAATTTTTGCTGAAATACCCTGCTCTTCATGCGCTGCTCACCCAGGAACAGGCACAAAGGGAGGCATTAGTCTCAGCTCACAGTAGACATGCAGAAATTGGGCGTCTAGTCTAAGCTGCCGGTCTAAACCCCTCTCTAGCCTGTAGAGGGGAACTGCCCTTTCTAGAGGGTGATTTATTAGGTAGGTGTCAAACATAGACTGAATAACACTTGGCCCACTGGAGATCTTTACTGCCCTGACTGCAGAGACAGCTTAGGCAACAGATTTTTTTCAGACGCTCAATTTTCAGACAGCCTAAGAAGCTGAGCAGAACAGTCTTCGTCTCCCCCCAAAGCTCTAGGCTTGTCCCTCCTGCTCCTGTGCTCCTGGAGTGTGTAGAAAAGTTGGCCCGTGCTATCTGGGAGGTCAGCCCAGTTCATCCAGTTACTTATCCTTGTCTGCATCTTTAGCTATGAAGGATCGAGAAAGATGGAGGGGAAACCAGCAGCTCTTCCTGCAAAGACTAATAGCTGTAGCAGCAGAGATCTGTCATATCTTCACGACTGCCTTGGTTTACAGTGCAGTCCCCATCTGCTGCATGTAAAACAGGCTGTGTCAGCCATAAAATATTGGAAGTCTGACTCCAGCACAAAGATCCCTGACAATTTAATAAGAATTCCTCGTGATGCTTCACAAGCTCTTTCATGGTTTTGACACAATGCCTCAGGCAGGATGGATTACATGGGCTCCCAGGCACTTTCCAAGAGGGAATTGCACTGGCCAATATGTATGAGTCAGCTAACCATCTCACTTCATCATCGTGGACTGATGCCTTGCATCCTGTAAACTGAGGCTAGCCTTATACTCCCTGACCCTTTCTTTTGCCATGAGACAAGATAGAGGATGTTATTGTTGCCTCCTCAAATGGCTGACACATAATCCTTAATGGGACATCAGGTTTAATAAATGCATGGCTATATTGCTTGTATAGGAAAGCTTTGTATCCTTCACGTAATCACACAGAGTCAATAGGGATGAACATAACCTTTTATATACTTATTTTCCTGAGATTTGTGAGTATATCCCAAATAAATCTTAGAAGAAGGTTTCATTTTTCTTTTGCATGGTCAATACTCAGCTCGCAGGGAGCTGATACATCTGTTTATTTTCATCATCTTGTAGGATATACGTAGCACACAGCACCATGAACAAGGACTGGCTGGAAAAGGGATGCTGTTATTTCCTCTTATCTCAGCCTATCATTTCTGAAATGAGCTGACATAAGATCTAATAAATATTCAGTTAAAAGGGAAGCAAAATGTTTTCTGCAAAGCTTCAGCTTTCGACTGGAGGAAAGAAAAAAAAAAGAGAGAGATAGGAGATATTTCTGATTTCTAGGGTAGCTTTGTTAAAAGAAGAGATGGGATGACTGTACGTGGATTAAAATACCAGACTGATATCCTTGATCACTACCTCAAGACAGTCTCTTAAGTCACACATGGCAGCAAATTCCATGGAGCAGAACTCCACCTCAGTTCCTTGACAATGTTTGAATGGGAAATAAGTATGTGACTGGGTGCTAAACAGATATATAACATAGAGACCAAAGGGGAAGATAGAATGTGTCAGGGCAGGCAAAACACAGCTATACCACGGAAATGGGATATTAGGACCTACTGGGACATAGACTTAAAATTTTCCTGATATTTATTAAACAGATCTTCTCAATGCTGTCATCCAGTTACAGCTCTCAGCCAAAAGGTGCAAGGCAGCTTCCACTGTTCTCTGACAAAAGTAAAGCAGCTAAATAGTAAAAGAATCCTGAGTTTCCGAGTTTCTCCCATGTCTGTGAGACAGAAAAGAATGTGAAAAATATAAAATTTAGGGAGATGTGATATACAGATTAAAAGGACACTTGAAAAACAAGTAAGTTGAGTGATGAGAAATAAAGACACATGGTTATTCAAATCCAACACCCTTTCCTGTTCTTGCTGCCCTGAGTGATGACTTCTGGGCACATGGGAGTCTGGGGAGAGACCAGGTCAGAGCCCTTGCTAATCAAAGACACTGCTTTCTAACAGCTGACGACTTGGCTCCCAAATCACATACTCTAAAGCACCATGCAAAGCATACAGTGATGAAGGTACTCAAGAAAGACTAGGTCAATATTACACATTTCTGCATGATGAACCTCAGTATGTGATGTGAATAGATGACACGTGGCTGCTGCAGAAGGAGCCTGGGTGTGAACACAGCTACGCTGGTAAGGGATAGCTTTTGTAGAAGAGAGGAGGCCATGGTGTTATTTCAGCAGAAAAACTCCTTGTGGCAATTCAAATCGGCCCTAGGGGATGGTGCCAGAGGAGCAGAGCTGTGGTTACAGATAATCCTCCACCTTCTTAATTTTTTTGAGTCCATTCCTGTACAAATAAGCAAAGGCAGCGGCAGGTTTATCGCCGTTGGGATTAGGTTGGCTGGCTGATTAGATACCAACAAAACTTGGGATGAGAGTTTATATAGGGAGTGCTGTGATTCCTCCCTTGTTGTACTCTGTGGCTCCTCACGGCAAGGTTTGGTGGAGCAATCAATGCATATTCATGGGGTTTGGCACCTACTTCAGCAATAGATCGGTTTGTCCTGTCCATCTAAAGAGATTTTAAGCTTACCAAGTTTCTCTCAGAGACTCATCTGCTTTCTGAGTCATCTGCTGCCTCCAGTGAGGATATTATAGAGCCATGCTATAAACCCAATCATTTGGAAACAGCCAACTTTGGCCATTAATACCGTTTTAATAATGACAAAGCTCCTGGTTAAAAATAACCCTTTGATCTTTGAAAGGCTTGAAAATGAGCAGAACACAGCTGAAGTTCAGTTCAGATTACCTGCAAACATTTGCATACAACACTGTGCCCTTTGGGGCTGAGGGACCGTATTGTTTAAAAAAAACAACACAAAACCCCCAAAACTTAATTAAATTAGAATGAGTATCAACAGTGATTTGAAACAAGCATGGTTAAAAATTAGAAATGCTTTGACTTCTAGCAGAAAAGTGCTCTGAGAGAGGTCTCAGAGAAGAAGGTAGTGAACAGCCAGAAATATTATTCATGAACGTTCAGTTGGCTTTTAAATAGGAGTTTGCTTTGATTGCTGGTTCATAGACCTGAATGGCAATGATCTGTCAAAAAATTATATTTCATCTCTGGTCTAGGGAACTTTCCTCAGGAACCGTTCACTGTCTCGTTAGAAGGTTATTGACTGTTGTATTATATCTGAAAAATGGCCTGTGAAATGGTGTTTTGAGTGCTCAGAAACTCTGTGGAGATGCAGGTAGTTCAGCTGGGCAAGAAAAAGGATGGTAGTTACCAAGCAGAAATCTTCTGGAGGAGAATGAGCTTTACCCCAACTGGTGGCTGAAAGGCCAGATATTGGCCATGGGGAAGCAAAGCGCATCCTAAGAGCTGAACCAGGTGACGCTGCGTCTCTGAGTCTACCTGGGAGGAAGGGGGAGGAGATGCAACCAGGTGGCTGATACTTCTGGGGCCACCACTGTACCTCCTGGAGAGCAGGGTCACCCCGTGGGATCTGGCATTGTGGCGGGGCACCGCTGGACACAGCCCTGCGGTCGCATGGAGAGGGGGCTGGTATTGACCACCCACCATCCAGCCCATTTCTCTCTGGGCTTGGCTACCTTGCCCTTCAAGAAAAGCTACTGCCCATCGAACCATTCAGCTTCAAGGCTCCGGGGCTAAGATCTGTGGCTCCCAGCCGATGCCCTAGGCTCAGGCACGAGCACTGGTCAGGCTGAACCACACTTCAGAGCAAAGGGTGAATCCCCTGCATGCTAGCTGCGGAGTCAAGCACTGTTTTTCTCACTCCTTTGCACTGCTGAGGTGTTCTGCGTGGCGGGTTCACAGCTGAAATATCTCTTTTGTGCAGTGAAAGAAGACTTGCTTTATATAAAGTTCTCAGGGCCAAGATCTGGGAAACAATCCTACCTTCCACCCCCAAACTTGTGTATTCTAACACACATACCATCATGCTTTCTCCTTCCTGTTGCTGTTAACAAACAAATGTGCTAGTTGTCTCTGCTGTGCGAAAAGACCTCCCTAGAAGCTAACAGCAGCATTCTCGGACCTCTGCCTGCCTTGTGATAAGTATCTCTGTTTCCTTGCAGCCTCCATCCGATGTTAGTGTTTGCAGCTTCAGACTGAGGTGATATGCACTGAGCAACAGTGGCTGTGCTCTGCTGCGCTTTCTGTCCATGCAATGCTGAGGACAGGAGGGTTCTTGTTATTCCAACTATTAATTACATTTCAGATACATGGATGTGACAACCAACTATCCAATGCAGCTGTCTGTAGTTTTGCTGTTATAATCGGAGAATTTGATGTTTTGTCTCACCTGTTCAGGAAGCAAACTTTGGTGTGACCTGGAAGAGACAGCATGCTGCCTCTTCCAAATATGTCCACTAGCTGGGTGGAAAACCACCTTTCCTGTGTTCTCCACCTTCAGTCAGTCCTCAGACTTCCCATTTCCTTGAGCAGCAGGATGCTGGTGGTGGCTTTGGCTGGTGCACAAACAGCTCAGCCTGTGTCCATGATCTGTAGCAGCTGTTGGCCTGGATGTTTAACGATGGAGAAGGACAGGAGGGAAGGACAAGGGCCCTTGATGCCATCTGTAGTCATATGCTGGCAGCCAACACTGACTTATTTTGTTCTGGAGGTGATATCATCTTGATGGATGGGGCCCTAGTGACACCTGGCAGGGAAGGAGCAGCAGAATAAGTGGTAACATGACCATTAAATTTGGTTGATGAACCAGAAGCATTGACAGAGCGTGACTTTAGCCAGTATGAGTGATTTTAGCCAATGTCTATGTCAAGGATTTTTCTTTGGTTTGGGTCGTGTCTGTGTACACATGCATTTCTTTGTAATGCTGATTATTTTCATAGAAAATACAACTTCTGGGCTGAAGAGACTTAGCTAGTGTATAAGATTTGAAAGGACTGCAAACTTTAATAATGAAATCTCCTAGGCACAGCAGATCCTCACTCGAACAGCAAACCACAGTGTCTCTAATTGCCTTGATTGTTTTAAGGAAACAGGTCTAACTGGAGAAAAATCTGTAACTTATGTATGAAATGAGAAACTCATTGCGTACAGCACAGAAAGAAGCCACGGTAATTAGTAATCACACCTGTGTTATCTAGATCAGGCTCAGACAGGAAAAATCCTCAGTAAAGTCTGTTGCATAAAAGGGGAGTAGATACATCACAAATTTCCACATTGTGGTTGTTCCTCCTCTTTTAGGCTTTATTCCTTTTCATCATTCCAGAGATTTTGGGTGTACATTTCCAACTCATCAGCAGGCAGACTTTGTGCTTCTCTGAAGAACAAAGAGAGATGCAGCATCTCCTCCCCGTGCTCTGAAAAACTGGAAAACACCAGCATGGTCCTGGAAACTCATACAGACACACCTCCCGCTGCAGCTCTGCAAAAGGAGCTGTGAATCTGGGCATGGCTTATCTTGCAATAAATCCCACTCACTGAATTAAGCTTCTGGGAACGAGGAGCCTGCACGTGTGTGTTTTTCTGTACAACTCTGCACATGAGTGCGTCGTGAGACAGAAGTGTGCCCTTTGAAGGAGCTGCCCATCATGCTTACCTTTGATGCAGGGTGGGCAAGCAGACTTCAGCAGATCCCGAGGTGCAGGCGTTTGGCCGTTACAGTTGTCCACTGGCTGTGACTTGGGTTGCCAAGGTGATGGATTTCAAAAGGCCAAATCTGCGCTCAGTTTTCAAAGGCTGGGTTGTTTCTTTTGATCTGCAAACCAGGAGGAAAGAGAGATACAGGACACTGGCTTTTTTGTTCTGTTTTGTTTTGTTTCTGTATTACAATCTGAATGATCTTGGCAACCGAATTTGTTGGGTTAAAAACTCAGGGTAAGTCTTGACAGTGACAGGTTGCCGAAGTCACTATTGAACGGCTGAAGTATTTTTGCAAAAAGACATCTAAATACCGTGCCTGTGAATTCTTTGATATTGTCTAATTCACGGGCAGAGTGATGCAATTTTGAAGACTTTACTATGCTATGGTGGTATCCATGGGCATCCAGGATGCTGTTTGCAAAGGCTGTTGGATACAAACCATAGTTCTTTATCAGTATAGCTCACTGGAGGAATTTAGTTTGCAGAGGGAGATTGGGACCAGCATGAGAACCCATGTGCAATGACTACATCTCAAACCTGAATAAGCACCTGGCACAAGAAATTACTTGTAGATTCCTGGGTTTTAATCATGCTGGGGTTGGAATAGCTTTTTCCTTGGCCTTTTTGTTGACTCCTGAAGTTAATGCTTTTTTTCCTCAGCTCAGAAGGAAGATGTCCTGACTCAGCTGCTCAGACCCCAACGACCAATAAAGAACCTTGCACAACATGGTGCAGTGAATTTAAGGCTATCTTCCCCAAATGCTGCTTTCGTGGTTGACAGAATACAATAACTAAACAGCGTGGCGCTCAGTTTTTGCTGATATTTACGTCAAACATATTTCACCCACAAACAGTATAAGTGATGCTCAGAACCAGGCAAAAGAATTCTGCATTTGTACATTGCTCTTTGACTCCCTGAGCCTGGGCATTCCTGATCACTCCTATTTTGCCATACCCTCAGTGTTTATTAGGTGAATGTTCTATCGTTTCGGGGCCCTGGAAGAAGACATGCAATTTACATAAAGCTTCTCTTCCTCTGCAGAAATTTGGTCTGCAAAGACTTCAGGTGGGTATCATCCTAGTTGCTTGTTTTCAGCAGAGAGTACTGTTATGTACCTATAGCCCTTTTCACTAATTGGTATCTCTGGTCTGAAACATGAGATTAAGTTTTTTCAGCTTAACAAACTATTACACCTACAGCTCCCATTTGTGCCCCCATGCTGTGGTAAACACCAGGAATTCATCTTTCCCTGGTCTGCAATGAAAAAAAGAATTAAGTGCTTTAGTTTGCATAGTTGTGGCCTAAGCTGATGTACCTGGACAGCTCCTGCAGTGAGGCTGATGGATGGTAGTTGAGACACAACACTCGTATGAAAGCCCTCAAACAAATGCAAACTTGTCTTCCAGCCTGAGGCACGAATAGGTTGTTACAGAAGTGCCAGCAACGTCCTGATTAATCTCCATCTGCTTGGGTCAGAGGTTCCTAACATATAACCTGTTGGAAAGCATATCTTTCCCGTTGTCTTGCCTGACCTCTGCGTGACGTGCCTACATGAAATTGTTGTACAGGTCTCGGTACTGTGCTGGCACCTGATGCCATCCTTGCACATCAGCTCTCTGCTGCCCGGGATGCTGCCTGCGTGTCAGAAGATGTCAGTGTTGATTCTGACTGCTGTTTTTCTGGCGCAGGTAACGTTTGCTGCTCATGTACTTCTGCAGATATCTGCTGTGTACTGCCACTGTGCAGGCAGGATAAAAGCACTTGTTTTTTATACCTGTGCTTTCCTCTTGTCTGTGGTTTTGTGTGATCTGCCTTGTGCTGGTGGCCCAGTGCACCGCCAACCTTACGCCGTTTCCATGTTTGCTGAATCGTGGTGGCTGAACACACGCTGACTGAGCTGTCAGTTACTAGCTGTAGTTCCTTCCTTTTGGCGTCTGCATTTCGCTTCTCCTTGCATCTTTGCCAGTGCTGAGACTTTCACACAGATATGGAAGTGTGAGTCTTATTTTTCTCAGGGCTTTAACTTAAGCTGCCGTGGGTAGTGCAACTCTCCGTGTGCTGACTCTTGTTTTTTGATGTAACACTGTTTTTATGGATCAACTTTGTAGTTCATATTCAAGTATTCACCGTCTTTCAGAAACAGCAAGACATCCTTTCTTCTACCTAAACTGTGTCTACTTTTAATGTTTTCTGAAATGTTCTGCTGCTGAGAGTATTTTCTTGGTCTGCGTACACCACTTTTGATATCCCAAGAGCATAGGGTGAGGGCAAATATAAAAGGCAAAATACTTCTTTTAGATAATAGACACTGACTATCCTGCAGGTCTCCTTGCCTTGCACAATGTGTTCCAGAATTGGAACAAGTCCCCTCCTGCTGGCAGGCCTTGGCATTTGTAGGTGCCTGTTTCAGGGAGTGACACCTTACACTATGCTTCAATATTGCCTTGAGAGGTTTTAGGTCCTGTTTGTGAGAGTGCACTCCTCCATCTCCTCTTTGTGGTGGTTCTGATACGTTCAGAGCGGGCTTACCTGTTTACAGCATCTGCTCATCTCTGGTGTGTTCTCAAAGCCTACCCTCACATGAGCAGCTCTGCTACGAGGTGATCTCCTTGGTAATGACCACCCACATGCAATGCAGACACAGCAAGCTTGCCTTGCCTGGGTTGCAGCCATCCTGCTCTTCTGCTATGGCTAGGATTGCTCAGCTGATGATCTTTAATGGCTGTTCTTTTGAAAAGCAAACCCAGAGAAGCATTGCCCTCCTTTTGTACTACAGGAATACAGTACAATTAATAAACATAAGGCTGGACGTGTAGGGAGTTCATGACAACAAAGTTTCATTGCAGGTATACAGACAGGTTGGCTAAATCGTGAAAGCAGATAGGAGACACAGGGCCATCAGTTGTTGGTGACAGACTAACAGGTGATTAATGGGCAGAGAAATGCTCCTATACCCTACTGACCCCACAGGCAGGATGGCAGCTAGAGTGAAGCCGTTTCTCTGACAGTATCCAATGAGTAGGGATGGAAAAAAGCCTATTTGGGAGGTCCCAGCAGCCTTCATAAATGGCAGGACATGAAACTTATCCTGAAAATTCCACAATCTACCTTCACTTCCAAACCCACACAAAGGGGGAATCCTCAAAGAGCATTTAAGCACATTGTGGAGTGATGTGGAGGACACGGCCACACACCAAGCAAGGTCTGTAATATGCACGTTCAAGGTGTTTCTCTTCTGAATGAACCCAAAGAAGAGTTTATCTACTCCCCAAAACAGCAAGAGCAGCCAGAATTCCCACTCCTCTTCTCTGCTCTGGAGGTCTGAGCCTTGAGATGGGGATGGGTCATCTACAGAGAAATGACCAGAGGGATCTGTTTCCTGTGTTACTCCTGGAAATGGGTGTTTGGATTTGATGATGTGAACCTGCTGCAGCTTCCTGGGAAGGTTTGCAGAGCAGAGGCCATGTTGGGGCTGATCTTCTCAGATACAGTGTTGGTACCTGCTGGTACCCCTTTGGAGTCATCCCGTGAAGAGTGTTTGTACGATGCAGAACTGAGTAGCCAGACATGAGATCATTACGGCTTAGCTGGTGCTTGGGGAATTTCCACCACGTTGAGGTGTCGTTTTGTTTGTGTCACGTAGCCTTGCTGAGAAACAGTGAATATTAGTCTGGGAGGAATGCCATGGTAACCTGGCAGTGTTGCTTCCCATATCTCAGTTAACTTAACAGACAGCTTGAATATCCCTCCACAACTCTACCTAGTGTCTTACAGACATATACTTTGTGGTCTTGTGCAGTGAAATAAGAGGCTGAGGCTCCAAGCAAAAGCATTTCTCTCTGTCCTTCCTTGTCGGACTTCATGCTTGAAATTTTTCTTCTCTAGCTTCTTGTTCTCATGGGACTGTATTAGCAAAAAGGCTGTAATTTGTACCAGGCTCTGCAGGCAGTTATTTGATCTTCACTGCCTCTTTTTGTTTCATCTTCAGATAGACAGAGTGCTGGCCTGGGCATTAGGATTCTGTGTAACTCTGGAAGCTTTCTGTATTTAATTTTCCAGAGTCCTTTGTGGCATGGCTAATGCTCCTGTAATGTGAAAAAAGTGGAGCAGGCAATATATTTCTGTTTAAATACCATGAGGTACTGCTAGTCTCTTAGGAAAACCCATGTTGTTTTCCAATGCGTTCCCACGGAATTCTTATCTATTGTAAAGGTAGTGGAATCCAGACACTCTATGGTTTTCTGCTATTAATGGTGATTCCTTAATGTTAGTTGTATCTCTTAATGTCTACATTGTGAAGGCTTTTTCTTCCCGTGCGGTGTGGAGGAGATGGAAAAGGTAGAATAGAATAGTTGGAAGGGACCTGCAACGATCAGCTAGTCCAACTGCCTGACCACTTCAGGGCTGACCAAAAGTTAAAGCATGTTATTAAGGACGTTGTCCAAATGCCTCTTCAACGCTGACAGGCTTGGGATATCGACCAGCTCTCTAGGAAGCTTGTTCCAGTGTTTGACCACGCTCTTTGTAAAGAAATGCTTCCTAATGTCAAGTCTAACAGTGGAGGACATGCTCTCCTCCACCAGGTAGTTAACCGTTCTTTTCTGGAGATGGTCATCTGAAATTCTGATCAAAATCATTGAAAACCTGTTGTATCTCAAAACCCAAATGGTTGGTTGTCCCTCTAGGAACAACGTAGGCCAGGCTGTATCCACGACCTCAGCAGCCAGGGAGGAGGAAGAAAGTACAGTACCTGGTGAGTGCCGGAGCCATAAGTGCACCCACAACCTGTGCTCGCGATGGCAGATGAGGTGCACTCAAGTGACAGACGATAGCTGCCATCTGCAGCTGCCCAGAGGTTTATTGCGGTCAGCTAAATTAGGGCAGTTCATGTGTGGCTAACCTGCGTCCTTGCTTTGTAATTTGGAAAACTGTAGTTGGCAATAAGAGATTTCCTTGCCGGAATATTGTGGTCACTAGCCATTTCCTATGCGTCCTTTCAATCCCAGGACATTTCCCCTCTCGAGTGCTGTATTACAACAGACTCACCTGCTGGTTCATTCCCCCGTATTGACACATTTTCTAACAGCCCATGACATGACTGACGGTTGAACCCTTTGTTGCCTTATTTGTTGTGAAAGGTTACTAACTTGAGTGAAATGTATTTAGAAAGTAAGACATTTGGCCTGGGGTTTAACCTTTAGAGTGCTGGGAGCAGGGAAATTTGACTTTAGACCTTGAACATACCCACAAAGCTGTCAAAGGAGAGAGCTCTGCGTACGCCTGGGTTGGAGGTGGAGGCTCCCCGCTGTCAGCCGGGGCTGAGGCAAAGGGCAGGCTGCAAGTGGTTCAGATGTCTTTGCAATTGCAGACGCGGTGGAAGTGCTGCATATTTGCTCAGGGCTTTTTACACCTTGTATTTGCATGTGTAGTTTATCTGGAGACTTTAGTTTCAATCCCCTTTGAACAACTGCCTCCATCAGCAGCTTGTGTTTTGTGGCTTAGATGAGATTGAAGGTTTGCTTTTCGATATCTCCCCCCCTCCTGTTGTGGCCATTCCCCGTTTGAAAGATGCACACTGTTAGGAGCAGAACGAGGGAAGTGTCAGCAGAACAATTTACAGGCAGTCAAAGTCAGGGTTTTTGAAACAAATGTGCTATTGAACTGAAACATTGCATAGCCAATGCACAAAGAGCTTTTTCCGACGAGGTCTGCCATGGGGGAACTGCTGAGGATGGCAGAACTTCCCTGTGGGACAGCACATGTGAACAGCTTAGCTGTATGCTTTCATTGTAGGGTGGATTGGACTTAGGGTGCAACAAGGAGGTTCTGCTGGTGGTCCCGGGGTAGAGCTTTTGTCCTCAGGAGAAACTGTGTTTCCTAACGTCTGGTTGCAGATTGAGGGAGTCTCTTGTTTCAGCTTGGGGCGACTGGCCAGGAAGCAATGACCAGAACCTCTCTTTTGACTGAATTATTGCCTTGGTGACATGATCGTGGCAGTGACACTCTGGGATGCTGGTTAGCTGGGAGCACCTGCATGCCTGCTGGCTCACCAGCAAGGAATGAGCTCGGGGAGAAGTGGAAATCCCTACGCACACCCATCACCAACCTCTTCTATACCCTCTCATTTCCCTTCCAATTTAAAAATCCCAACACTTTGTTCAAAGGTACAGAAAACCCAATGTGCAAATATATTCCAGGTCTCCCACAACCCGGTGATTCTCAGGGTGTTTGAATGCCTCTCCAGGTAGAGCACACCTGAAGCCTCACCACCCACGTGGAAAGGGCAGGGTGGCCAGACCCTCCCCTTCCCACCCTCCTGGTCTCCAAACCTGCAATAAAACGTTTAAGTAATCCCTCATTTTCCTGCAGTGGTTCCTCTATGTGGCAGGAGGAGTCACCTTCTTCTCTAGGGAGTGATGCTGAACTTAGTGTGCAGGAGAGATGCACCTTAGATGCTAGGAAAACCCAAATCTGGTGGGAAAAGAGGTGAAAGCATCGGACTGGACCATCTCTGGAGATGTGTAGCCTCCATTTGTGGAGGTCTTGAGGAGCAAGTTGGACAAACATCTGGCAGGACTGCCACTGATTACAGGGAAGGGGTTTCTCCAAGTCCCTTCCAGCACTGTTTCCCAATGGTGCCGTACTCTGTCAGGCTTAATAATGTCTGGGGGGGTGAGCAGGGGGCTGAAGGCAGCACCTCTGACCTGCACCGACTCCTTCAGGGAGAGACCGAGAGGAGAAAGAACTCTGCAGGGAGCTAGAAAACATCCTATAACCTCCGGGTCCCAGAGAACAACAGGTTTTCCCTCTGCTCTTCCGCAAAGGATGTGCAGCCTTGCTGGGTTGTCTCAGATGCTATCAGAGTGAAGCAATGCATATTTTCTTTTTTTGGATGCTGATAAGAGTGCTGGCTGTGGACAAGGACTGCTTTTAACTTTCCTGCTATCCTATGTATTTTGTGTAGTTTCACTGAATTTTCTGAGGGTGATACAGAGGTTATAACATCTAAAAAGCATTTGCCGTTTTTTGTTACTTTCCACCTTTTAATTTCTTTCTTGTGTAATAGTATTTAATGTGAAGAGCTTTCTTTCCATGTAGGACACTGTATTTAGAACCATTCAAAATATTCTTTTTTTTGCACCTGTCTTTAAATACGTTCAGGCCAAGCAATCGTTGCTGCAAGAACATGCTGACTCCACAGTAGAATCTTACTCTAAGTCTGAAAGTAAGCAAATTCAATTGCACTTGCTTTTCTTGCATCCTGTTGAGTGGAACTAGGAGATTTTCATGGTAGCATCACCACAAAAACAAAGGAAAAAAAAATCCTTTGAAAAGAATTGGCTTGATCAGCTTGTTCTTTCTTCCCTCCTATGATGAAAGAGAAATTGTTATTTTGGAGGCACAGAACATATAATTTTTATAAAGGAAGTCTGCTTCGGGGAGGCACATCTTTGTTGAGGGTTAGAAGGTGTCTACAAATGTTATGGCTATGGTTTAAAATATGAGCTAATGACCCTTCTGATGGTCCTGTTCCCATCATCCGAGGGGCTATGCAGAAACACCCAGAATGACCAGAACCTGTGTATGAGAAGCAGTACCAGGATGGAGAGGGGGGGGTCAGGGAGACCAAAGGAGAGATGTGGGGTATTATAAGGGACAGAAAATGACCTTGGTCTAGGATTGCTCCTAAAAGCTGCCACTCACTGTCTACCCAGGCGTTGAGGAGCTGCAAAATGCACTATGGAAAAGAAATGAGGAGGAACCAGCATTCATTCATACCTTTGCTGTGGCAGAAGTAGGGGGGATGCCCATCACCTGGTTGTACCAATTTGTTCCCAGTTGAAAAGAAAGTATACTAGAGAAGCTGCATGTTTGTCCTGTCCTGGCCAGTACTCCTTGGTCATGGCTGAAGGCTCCGAAAAAGGAGAATAGGGGAAAAACAAATCTTCCTCAAGCGTACCTGAGCATGTTGGGCTTTGGAGATCCTCCTGGTATGTCTGGTGAGCATTTGGGAGGACAATCAGGGAGACAGATGGATGTGTGCAATGGAGGAAAACACCTGAAGGGAAAAGGAAAGCTGCCTGTCCCGGGAGCAAATCCCGAGGCGAAGAGGCTTCCTGCAGGCTGGGAGGAGACTGTAGTTCCCTTCAACCTGAGAAGACACTGATGACTGCTGGAATTGAGAGAAAGGAAGGGACAGTCACAGCAGCAGGGTCAAATTGGAAACTGGTCTTCAGGCTTGGTTCTTCGCACTCAGGTGTTTTTGGTTTTCGTAATTTTCAGAGTTTTTTTTCTAGTTTTTTCTTTTCCTGTCATCTTAAAAAAACACCCCACCCTTCTTCAGTGATTGCAAATGGCTTCTAACTTTTGGGAAAATCTTGGAAAGAGAAGAGGGAGCTGCCAGCGTCATTGTCATGGCCAGCGGTCATTCCTGGTCCCATTGCATACACAGAAAAGACAGTGTGGGCAAAGCAGGGGAGAGAGAGTGATTTAAATCAAACTTGCAGAAGTTGCAGCTCCCATCATATATTATACACTGAGACCAATTTTTGATCCTGTGAGCTCCCAAATGTCTTCTATGGCTCTTCAAGTTGAAAGAAACTGCTGATCAAGGTCCTGAGGGACAAGAAGCAATATCTGCATCAGATATCTGATATGGGAGAAAGGCATTGCAGCTCCTTTTATGAGCATACTTGAAATGACTTGTGTATAAGCAATAAGACTGTCAGAACGGTAGGGAAAAGTTCTCAGTATAATTTGGGTTGGTTCAATTTCTCATTAAATTATCATAGGTCTTCGAGTGATATGAAGCAGGAGATGAGGTGGGAGAAGCATGCTTAGGCATGGGAGATTCTCTGTGTGCTGAGTAGGGATGAGAACAGCATACGGGCACTGAAACGTTTAAAAACAAACCCCCAAGACTCAAGTCAAATGGGTGGCTTATTTTTTTCTTTAGGAGGTCACTGTTGCATTTCTCCATCTCTAGCTGGACACTGACTTCGGTATCAGAAAAATATAGACTGTTGCCCAGGTATCTGTGAGGTCTCAGGCTGTGTCATACATTTACCTGTGATGATTCCTGGTGGCTTATTAAAAAATATTATTTGGTCCCTTTATGTACACACCTGGGAGTAAGAAGGTAGTACTCATTTTTGGGAGCTTATAGTCATGTCTTTTTTTCCTGAGCCAGTCTGGATTTCATGCTTTCTCATGTCTTTTATTTTCTCCCTCCTGAGTGGCTGTAATTTTGATTATGGCATTCTCTTTTTGAACATTGATTGTAAAGAAAAGCTCCCTGAAAGGTGCAGGAAAACTATATATGTTTCCAGAGACTGAACTGTAATTTAGGAAAGTATCTTGCATCCTTAGGCAACAGGAGAACTGCGTAGTCTTTGTTATGGTTCCTGTGAATAAGGAGGAACCTGTGTACGATTACACTGTAAATATTTATCCCTTGTAGTGGGGAGATAATCCAGCTTTTATTTTAAAACAAAACAAACGCAAACCCTGAAATCTCCTGTGACTACAGAATCATTGGGTCGGTTTATATGTTGGCTCTTTCTCTTCTTAACCACTCATAGTACATATCTGTATTAGTTTTCTGCCCCGAGTCATGTAACAACACGCTTTGACTAACCGGACATAAATCTGAATTGCATCTGGATCTTGTTGCTTTTCTCTAATGACCCAAAAGTTTGTTAATTGAGAAACACCTCAGAAAGCCCTGCAAGGTGGGGTGGTAATCCTTCCTCTGGGAGGGCTCCTTCTCCATCCAGGGCTCTGCTCCATCCTCTCCTTGGGCTGGTCCATCTTGAGCAGGAGAGGAGAAATTACTATCACCTTGCCTAATTTTGTTCCATACTTTGGGAGTTACTAGGAAAGACTGGGACTTCAGAAATGGGTTATTTCTTCTAGAAATCCTTTACTGAAGAAGGTCTGCATGTCGCTATAAACATGATGCAGAAATTACAATACTAATGCCAATCTGCAGCAATAAATCAGTGCAGTTCAGTGCGGGCTCACCAGTTCAGGGTGTACATGGGGCAGGCTGCGAGCCGTGTCTCCATTCCCTACACCTGAGCTCTGCAAAATCCCTAACTTGGGTTGGTTTATCCTGATCACTCGATGTCTCAGTACTTCCAGTTGTGGATCCAGATGTCTCTGTATGCCTTTGGCGATGTGTCCCTGCTCTCTCCTTCATACTATTGCCCGGGCTACAGTCCCATTGTACGACTGGTATGTATTTTTGTCTGCTGGTGTGAACTTTGGCTGCTCTGCATCTCGCAGAGTCAAGTGGCGAGTGCATGAACACAGCAAAAATAATTCAGCGTCACCAACAGCCTCACTGAGGTGATTGTGTGTCTCTGATCTGCAGGCTCTCCCATCTCCTGCCAGCTCCATCTCAGGGGTGGTGAGACTGTGGCAGAGTCACCTCCTCCCTGGACACGCTCACTTGCTTCGTGTGCACATGTGCGTGGCCTCTTGTCTGCAGCAAAATTCTCCTATGGTTGCAGCTAGTGAAAAGGTACCTGGGTTTGGCCCTGGAGCCAGAGCTGGCTGAGGTATATTATTCAGTCCTGGAGAAGCTGAGATTCCCTAAAATGTTCTGAAATAATAAACCAATCTTAAATAGGAATTAAAAGCCTAAACCCTAAAAATATTCATCAACTGGAAATATAAAAGGGAAAAATGATTAAAAAAAAAAATTCTTCATGCATCTTTGATTTAAATTGCTTTGACTTGGGGGAGAGGGGTAAAACCCCAAAGCCACCAATAATCTTTTAAGTTTAATCTCAGAATGGAATATTTCTACAGTTTTTTATATGGGTCCAAACTATTTTCTGGTAAGAGGATTAGTTAGAACCAGCTTTGGGTCACGGATACTCGGGTTTCTCTGTCTTTTTTCTTGAGTGGGGAAAAAAAAATGTTGGAAGTGATCAACCCATCATGTGTCAAATGGTGGAGCCTGAATTGTCTTCCCATGCCATGAAGAGCAGAACTGTAGGAGATGCTGTAAATAGTGATGTGCTTGGAAGAAGCAGAACTCTGTGTGGAATTTAGGAAGCCTGAGGAAAATATAGCTGCTGTGCCCCTGCTGTGGAAAAAAGAACAGCACCCAATTCCTCTGCATCCTCCTGGCTGCCTTCCTTCCCCTCTGCCGTGGTGGGGAGCCTGCCCTGCAGGCTGCAGTCCCAAGCACAGGTTTTGTGCTTGCTTCCTAGATATTTCTGCTATATCAGCACTGACTTGATCAATACCGTGCTGAGCCTGTGATTCCCTGCAATGTGCCATCATCTAGTGAGTAAAGGCAATGACGGCTCAGAAAAATGTGCCAGGCAAGGCAGGCTTTTCAAAGAAAGCTGGTGTGCTCATGGAGCTAGCATTAGACATTGCTTCCTAGAAGTACTCAAAGGGCAAAATCCCAAGGACTTCCTTTCATAAAATTCTGGCAATCTTATATTTGCATATGCAATTCAAGTATCACAGATCTATTTGTTTCAGTTCCTTTATTTCAGTTCTTTCACGATATTAGGGAATTTATTTGGTACTGTACTGGTGTAGCTATAATATGGTGTTAAGGGTATTTATTCTCCCATCTCCTGATCTAGAGCTGAGGATGATTTCCTGAACAGTGAATCTCAAAGTAATCGGGGAGGAGAGGGAAGAATGTAAATTTTTGCCTGTCTATGGCTTCCTAGGATTATTACCTAAAACTGAAGGTAGAGTTGAGCTAAGTATTTGCAGAATGATGCTTTCTCTCTGAAGTTCTTCTTCTGTCAAGATGGTCTGGACACAGCCTGCTCAGCAGAGGGTATCAAGAGGAGCAGAACAGGACCCACTTGACTGACCACCCAGGATGGAGTGCAGGCTGGAGCTGAAATGACCGGGCTCAGCAGGTGGGTAGGAGGGTGCAGACAAAGAGATGCTATACAGGAGGGCAGAAAGATGCTGCCCGTGCCCCTTCAGGGTGTACACTCTGTGAATTTGGGGGCAACGGTCAACGGGGAATAAGTGGCAAGCGGCGATGGATTTAGAGTTGGGCAAGACCGGAGGGGGTTGCCTGGGGGAAAGCTGCCTGTGGCTCTAAGCTGCTGGTGCTCGGTTAGCATGTTGTGAAGAGGTGGATGGGTATTGAGGAAAAACTCTGAGCTAAGAGGAGTAGCTCACAAACCGAGATTTGCTTATGCACAGTGAAAATTACATCGTTTTGGCAAGACCACCACTTACCTTTTGTAGGCAAATTTATTCCATTTTAAGAGTGGCCAATTGCATTTTACTTAAACCTCTTCCCAATCAACAGCAGCTAAATAAAGCATTTCGGTTAAGCTAATATGAGATTATCCTTATGGAGTCTTGCACTGGCTTAGCAAAACTCATTTAAAAAACATCCCTTAAATTAAAGCACCAGCACTTAATAATTGAGAAGCTCTGGATGGCATGGTGTGGAGGCATTAGGCACTTGGATTCACCGTAATGGATTTGTTCTGGGACCCCAGAGAGAATGTGTTAAGGATAGATGAAATTGTTGTGAAAGACGTCTCCCTCTTGTCTAAATGTGTACCTAACTATGTGTGAGTACATATAGTGAATTTCAGCAGTTAGTAGTGATGATTTGAGTCTAATTTCTGTCTCTTTCACCTTGAAAGATTCAAACCACCAAATAAAATCTGTGCGTTTGATTAATGGTATTTTCAGATGCATTTTTTGGTGATTGAAATGTTTTTTAAGAAACAATTTGAGAAAGTAAACCCAGTTTTGGGAGTTATTCTCAACCTCAAGCAATGTTTCCACTTAATGGTTATGTCCAATAAATTCTAGGCAATGTTTCCAATTAATAATGATGTCCAAAGTCCCGTATTACCCTGCCACAGAGATTTTAGTAATATATGGGCAAATTACTTCAATTCTTCCCAGTTCCCATTAGCATATTAAACTACAATTATCATATTCTCATATTTCAAACATTCTGAAGTTTTTACCATATAGCATTGGAATTCCTTTCGGTGATGTCTGCAAAAAAAAGGAACTCATCTGCATAACACTATATTGGGTTTGAAGAGAGCTGAATCTGCTATTAAGAAATGAATATTTTACAGCCTGCATTAGGAAAAGACAGCTTTAACTGAGCAGGATATAGTTCATTTAAAAAAAAGAAAAAGGCTTCTCCTTTAGAACTGGCTGATATGACCTGCGTTTCTTTGTTAATAATAATAAAAAAAAGATTTCTTGATGCTAATAGGCAGAAATAATTAGTCTCAAGACAGTATTGTTGGGATAAAGAAGCTGTGGTGCTGTTCCTCAGAAATTCTCAGTGTTACATTGGCTTGCTAAGAAATGTTGAAAATGTTCTGAACACATCTGTTCAGAATTTATCATGTAATGAAGCACAATCTAATACAAAATATGTCCAGTGGCCGATATCAAAGATTAATTTGCCTCAGTATCCTCATATCCAACAGTGACCATAAATGAGTGCCCAGGGAAGGACACAAAAATTAAATATTTCCCCCCCAAAGCTCTTCCTGTCTCCAGCTCTTTTGAGTTCAAAGACATTCTATGCCAGATGTGGCTTCTGTATACGCAGCAATTCTTGATGGACCTCTCCCTGTGAACTTTATGCAAGACTGAAGAAGACTCTGTAGGAGGTGATTTTTCTCTTTCTATACAGGAATGGAAAAACTCAGGGAAATAACTGTGACTCTCTGGTAGTTCCTACTGTGGTAGTGAGACGAGGGCTGCCCTTTTCCCTGATATGGATATAAAGGAAATATAAGCTGCAGAAGCCACGAAGCACAGAGGAGCCTTGTAATCTGGAGCCTACGCAATCCTTTGCCTAGAGAGGAAAGGGGATAGGAACAGAGTGAGGGCAAAATGGGACACTGGCTCCATAGCTATGCAAGTCTGCTCGCCACTTCTCCCGAGAGGAATATCACAGGCAAAGACCTAAAGAAAGGGATAAGAATAGCAAGCTCATTCTCATCATGGCAGAAGGATTACAGAGAAGTTGCAATGTTCTATACCAAGGGATTTGTGTTTTAATCCATTCCTTAGTAATCCTCCCCCAAAACACTAAGAAAAGTATTAATAAATAATAATAATAATTTGAAAGGTAAGCATTGAGCTAGCAAAATGTCCAAGTGAGCAAAGTATTTTTTTCTTCTTTTTCAGGATAGCCATATTGACAAAAGACTGGTGTGACATCAAGGAGATCTAAGCACTCTGGGACACTTGGTGGCATGTGAGGCTGAAGAGTCAGCTGAAGCAAAACTTTAACAATCCGTAGGATTTAAGGGTTTTACTGTTTCAGTAACAGGACCAAATTGTTAGTGTAGATGCTGCAGTGGAAGTCTCTGCTCAGTGTGGTTGAAAAAAAAAAAAGAAAGCAGCAAGATAAGAAAGGGCTGTGAGAGAGACCTTCAGGGCCAATCTCACAACATTTGAAATCAATGATGTAGCTTCGATGGGAGCCAGATGTGGTACTTGTTACAAAAGATATTGCTAAACTAGAAAAGGTTGAGAAGAGCAAGACAAATGATAAAGGCTGAGGTAAACAAACCTCTTCTCTGAAGAGCATCTGAAACCACCTTTGTCCTCGGAGGGGACATAAGGTGTGAGTTTGTCTGTAAAGGCTAGTCTAAGGGGCACAGTCTGAAAACACAAGTATCCATCCCTGGTGTCTGAGCACAAGAAGGGGAGGAAATTCAATGAAACTGAAAGGCAAGAAATGCTGAGAGGAAAAAAATACTCTTTTATGCAGTTTATACTAAGCCTGTGGAACTGCCAAATGATGCGACTAAAGCCAGAATCAGCGCTACCAAATGCATGTTTTTCTGGATAATTAAAATAGCCAGAGTCCTTATAACTAAAGGGTGAGGGGGAATCCCCTTTCATGGCATTTAAACCAATCTCTATCTTCTAGGATTAGCATGAAACTTATTGTCAGTAGCAGATTATTACACCTGTCTATCAATGGTGTTTCATGTAACTCCCTTTAAAAGTCTCCTCTGCTAGTAACTGCTAGAAGTAATTTGGCTCTGTTCCAGTCTGGGAATTTCTGTGCTCCTGACTGCAAATTATTCTTGGTCAGGATAATTGAACCAGATCCTCAGTGGATGTAAATTATCCCTGGTCTGTTGGAATTGCTATTGCATGGTTTCTGCAGATCCAGCATTTATGGTATTGTGCATGATGGTGTTGAACATGCTACAAGTACGTTGGGTATCTGCTCCTCTGGATATTTCACAGGATTATTAAGTTAAATAGGTTAGCAGGAGGATTTGTAAAATGTTAATTTAATTGTACTTTAACTGCGTTGATTAATTGTGCCTAGCTTCAGGAGCAAAGCATGCTCATCTGGTTGGTGCAGCAGAAATGAAGGCTGAGGGAGATATGTGGCAATGTAATCATATAGCCTGATGTCTACTTCTTGCTTACTAATTTTATTAAACTCTGTAGATTCTCTTTATTGGTAGGTTTCAACCCTTCTTTCCCCAGCTAGAGAAATCAAAAAAACCCTGAAAATTTGTTACTGATAAATAGAAATTGCTGTTTAAAAAAGAAGGAATTTTTATGTATCAAGAATTATTTTTTAGAGCCATTTCTCTTAATCGTATTGTGGTGCTAACAAGTAGCATATTGAAATATCTTTGTATGAACCAGACATGAAGAGAAGTTATTACTGCACTGTGCAAGACAAATAGATGAACAAATTAAGTATTATAAAAATGCATACAAAAAAAGTGTAGTGTATTCTTATTAGCTCACTTTGATGAAATGCATGACTTCTAGTACTCTTCTAAAATGTTCACAGCTGAACACAGCTTGGACACAGATTTTCATTCAAAAGAAATCATTCTGTCTGAGTTACAGTCCTGCTGAAAAGTGATGCTTGTACAAACAACAGCCATAGAAGGAAAGGCTGAGTTTTCAGGTATTAGACTGGACTCAAGGGGCTGCGGTTCAGTTCAGCCCTCCGCAGATCTCCGATGTAAGCCGGCTCTTCCTTCTGCGTGCATCTGTGCTAGTGTTCTACTTGGGAGCAGGAATGCACTTTTAAAGTAAATCTCCAACATCCTCATTTTACTGCACTCGTGTGTTGTGGAGTGGTTTTGGCATGTGCAAATCAGTTTCCTTTGGGATGTAAGTCAGCTGCACCCAGCGCATGCCCATCACCCACTGGTGTTCAGCACGCAGTACCAGACCAGAGACAGGCCAAAGTAAAAAACACGTAAAACACAGTGAGGATGCTGAATCTTCAGAGCCGACTGCTGCACTTTACAGATCCACTCCTGTCGTGGCCCCAGGAGCCTTGATAAAGTTAAGGCAGCCACTGTGCCTCAATTCTCTCTCCATCCAATGAGGACTGCCATCTTGCCTTTGTTTCTCTTGTCTAGGATGGAAAAGAAAGAAGAACAAGCTTCATATAATGGCATCACTGAGGTGGGACTACATCTGTATGTACTACTGCACAGATTTCTTTGGGAGAGAGGGCTGAAATATCCTCCTTCCCAGTATCCAGTGCATTGCTAGCTCTGTGGTATATGATGGGAAGGCAGCTCTGTTGCTGGACTCCTTCCCATGTTGCTATCCTACCCGCATCTTACCTTGACAACTACCATGACAGAAATGGTTGTTTATATTTAAATGATCATTTTTTCATATAGTCATTTATAAGATGCTGTAGAAACTTGAGTTGTATTACTCCTTCTATAGCAAACCATTTAGATTACCCTAGAGCTTTTCTTGAGATGGATTTTAGAAATGAAGAAGCCCCAAGACTGGAATCATTGTCTTTAGAAATCATCCAGGGACTGAATTGCAGTGATCAGTACTCAGCTTCAGTATCTTTGCTTGCTCATATGCTGTTCATTCGAAGCTTTGCCATTCCTTCTGCACTGTGACACTCGTTTTAAAATTGCTTTGCTGCATAACTACTGCATGCAGCATTCAGAAGTGCAGAGGGCTATGCCACTGCATACCCAATTGACATTCCCCAGATTCCATGCTACAAGGGAGATGCATCACAGATGTAATGAATTTTCCCAGCTCTAACCATAGTCAAGAAGGAGCTTGGTGAATGGCATGCTCAGCATCCCCAAATACACCAATAGGAACAAAAATAAGAAATGCAATTAAGTTACTAAAATTATATCCTGGTGTTCTACCAACTTGTATCTCTGTTCAGGACTTGGTCTTAGCTGAGGTCACGTAGATAGTTAATCATTGCAAATTTCCTGGAAAACTGTTTAATCAGAAGCTTTACCTTTAAGCAGAAGATTTTTGAGTATGGGTCATGACAAATCGAAAGATATTCACCTCCATTCTAACTTTAGGGTTTTTTCAATTATTGTAAGTTTTTTAGGACATGTGGATCAATACAGCTGATTTGCAGCCAGTGTAAGACCTCTTTATGCTCAGCTTCCAAAAAACTAACTAACTTTCTCTTAGTGAGAAAATCTTAGGTGACAAAGGATGAGAGTGAGACATCACTGAGCTGAACAAGGTACAGCATGAAAGATCTGTAATTGATTTACAAGATGTATGTCTTCCCCTACGCGAATGATCTTTCTTTTTTTTTTTTTTTTTTTTTCTTTTTAAATCCCTGGACTTTCTTGCTTTTAGCAAACATACAGGAAATGGTGACCCCTGTTGCAAATGGCTTACAGTAAAAAGGAAAGAAATATGACACAGAAAGGTTGGATTATACTGTTAAGCACGGTCATCATGAAAGAGTGGTATATGCAACGATAACTCAGTTTTAAGCAGGTTAAGAAGAAGTGAATATATTCAAGGTCATCTCTTGCTGTCTAGAGCACATTTGTAGCCCTTAGCTAGTGAGTGAAGCAGGAGGAAGATCAGAGGAGGGACAACCAAGAGGACAAAACTGGCCTCTTCTTCCAGGTCCTCCCCAGGACAATCTCTTCAGCACTGAGCTGTGATCTCATGGCAGGTGAAGATGGGGTCTGGGAAAGACATGAGTTATAAAGAGGCCAGGTTGATAAGGATCCTAAATTGCTTGTTTTGTATGCCCCATATACAACTGTAGCCATTGGATGTTTTTCCCCTTTTCCTTTCCGTTTGTTGCTGGAAGACAGTAATGAGAGGCTGCAGACTGGTAGGACTGTACTTGTGGTAGGTATGTGGAACTGAAGGGGACACTCAGGATCACTGAAGCATGTCTCCTGTACTTGCAGAGGAGCTGGTAATGGGTATCTCACCCAGAAGGATCCACAGAGCATCCCTTCCAAAAGCTGCCAAACCCCAAAGGCTGCAAAACGCTTTCCAGCGCCCTGCAATGAGCACGACTGTCCAAAGTCCTTTTCCAATTTACTGCCCCAGAGACTCTGCAAAATAAGGAGGAAGAGCCACAGACACATTTAAATAGGCTTTTCTTGAAGGAAATATCACTCCCCCATCGTCTGTCCATCTATCCCACATTAGGCTATAAGCCAAGTTGACCAACCCCATTTGGCACTCCAAAGCTAATATTTTGGCCAAATGTATCGTAGTTACTGCAAGGCCCTTGTATGATAAACACATTTGGCTTTTCGTTAAATTTGTATTTAACCCCTTTTTCTTTCTTTCTTTTTTTCTCAATTTGTCTAATCCTTGTCATTTAGAGTATCTGTACATTTTATCATGTTAATGTTAGTCATGTTAATGAATACCCATCACTAGTATTAAAAATAAAGAGTTTAATTCCTAATTCATTCTCATAGGAACATAAAAGCTGTTTGGCATAAAGTAGCATGATTCCTGACAGTACAAATAGTTTCTACTCTAATTGTGTGAAATCTGCCTGATATTCCCCGATGGGATTGTAATTGCTGTATAGTTTACCTTAAAAAAACCTCCAGCCCTATCCATAGTCTAGTACATCAAATCTTACTGAAAAGACAACTGCCATGAGCAGTGGCCAAAAGTTTCCATCTGTGGCTATTAGCAAGTCCTTAGATACCATCAGTAACGCTTTATTGCTCTAGTCTTGTGCACTTGCCCAGTATTTTTCAGCCAGATCAAAATATGAATGTCAGGCAAGTAATTACAGTATCTTCCAAAGATTTGACTTAAGAGAAATGGAATACAGCAATTTGGAACTCAGAACAAAATATGAAAGGTTATTAATACTCTTTTTAGGTATTACGGGTTTTGTGCAGATAATGTATTTGAGGAAGCTCAGAACATCCTGGTCTGCAAGGATGCAGAATGTATTAATTTATACTTGCAGTTGCATTTCAGGTACATTTATTAAAAACACTTGGGTTTTCATTACCTGTAGCCTGCTAGTGACTGCAATTAGCAGATTTTCATCCCCAAAGTGGAACTGTGTCAGAGGTGATGGCTTTTGTAGGTCCTCCACGTGTGTCTGTTCCACTGTCCTTCTAGATCCAGCCTCGACATCAAAGGGCTTCATTTTTCATACTGTTTGAGTGCAGCCTACCACTTTCTCTTACTCACTTCAAAGTCACTGTCCTTTCTGTAACAGTGACAGTGGGTTTGTTCCCTTAAGCCACTCAAGCACGCACCGAAAGTCGATGCCCTTGTTTGCTTAATGCACCAGCCCCCTTCACCAACGGGAGCGTGCATTTCAATGCACTTGTAATTCAGCTCGGCAGCAGGACACACAGCAGAGCCCTTGAGGAAGGAGCTCTTCAAGGAAATTTCTGCTTCACCCATTGCCAGCACAAAGAAGCTGTGCTATTTGGACACCTAACCAAACTGAACTATCCCACTTTTAAACATTCACTGCTCAGTAGCAAGGGCACAGCAAATGAGTGAGTTTTCACAGCTTGGCCTTACTTGACTTTGTTGTATTACCAAGAGTAATACAAATTGTCTCCACTTTCATAAAAGCAAGCTAGATGCTTATTGTTTTCTTGATGTAAAGTAGATTTACTGGCATTCTAACTGATCTTTGACAGTATTGGGAGATAATTCTCAACTAATCTGCAGTAATATTTTTTTTTGCTGCTCTCAAGAACATGCTTCCCCCAGTTACAATTTATTCTGCATCTCATAGATCACTGCAGGATGGTCCCTGGCAACTCAGGCTTGTTCAGTGTGTGTGCAGACAGATTGCATTATCTCTAATGTTTTGAATCAGATCATGCTATGTATTTAATCTCCAAATCAGTTTCCCAATGAGTTTTGAGGGCATTTGTTTCTGTTAGCTAAATTCTGTATATGGAGAACTTAGAGCTGTGTGGCTGCAACAGCTTGAGTCCTTTCTGGGAAAGGCACATTTTTTCTGTAGGGGTCTTATAACAAAACCAGACTAAGGATTTTTGTGCGCCCGATCTGGCTCTGTCATTTACTGAATGTAAAAGGTTCAGGGTATTTGTTAGTACCAACGGATTTATGGAGAGACTGGATACTTTAAGCCCTCCAGATTTAATAGAGGAAGAGACACGAACAAAAACTTCCAGCAATTCAGCAGAATCCCCTGAAAGGCAGCTCAGGGGCTGCAGATTTCACTTTTCTTGCAGAATTGTCACAGCAACTTGCACGCCAGTTGACTGGACAACCCAGCCACGGCCAGAGCAACAACCTCGGGCTTCAGTCCTCTGATAACTGATGCGTCTATAGGAGGTTTTTGCACCCTTGCCTTTTTCTTTTGACCAGGTCTTGAAAGCCGGAATATTTTATTTCTGGTAGGTAGACTGCTCTTACAAACACAGGCAGAAATTAAAATTTTACTGGTTATTTCCTCCAGAAATATGTCAAAGAACTTCTGTAGCTATGATGGAGTCAAAAGGTTTTAACTTCATACATTTCACCAGCTTTAGAGCTAATAACTTCTCCTCTTGATGTCAACTGGTAACATTACTTGCCTGAAAAGAAATAATTTCATGCATGGCCATGGCAATTAAATCTAATCCTTTCGCTAATCTGGCCAGAAACCTAGAAAATACTCATATGTATAAACAAAAAAATTGTAACTTGAAGCAGAATGTCTTTCGAAACATAGAGAGACATCACAGGGGCTTGGCAAGGAATGAGGCAAAAGAGCAAACTTTGAGGAAAGTTGAAATTTGCCTTTTATTTACTGTCCATGGGAACCCTGTCCATCTTCCAGTAAGATCAATGGGAGTTTTTTTTTGTTTCACTCCAGTTTTGAAGAGCAACTAGAACAGTGGCAGACTTAAGTCAAACACTGCAATTCTTGGCTCTGCTCTCCAATTCCTTCTAGTGTTCATATTAAAGTACCAGGGAGGAAAACCCCATCATTAATAGCATTTCTGAGAATACTTTGACATGCATTGCAAAGGAAGCAACAATTCCACCAGAAATAAGGAGAGCTTGTAAGAGCAAGACTTTTTTGTTTTTTCCTCTATTGTTCTCATTATCAATATTTCAACAGGGCACAGCCCTTTAAGATGGGATAAGCAAAGTAATCGCAGAGAAATGATAGCTGTATTGTTACAGGAGACAAACTGAAGACATTCTGCAATAAAGTGGTTGAAACTCCCATGCCTTTAAGCTGGGTTAATGTCTGGCTGACTTATTGTACCCTCCACTTAAAATGAGTCTATATAGACAGTTTGCTTTACTCACGATTAAAACCACCACAGCCTCTAAGGCACAACACGGCAGCAGCTTAGCAGTACAGCAAAGTAAAAGTTTTTTACATGACTGGACAAAGTATAAGCTAGTTATATATTACTATTAAGACGAGAAGCACTTAGATGAGCTGAAATAATGACCTGCATTTTTGATATCTGGTTGCTGCACAGGGCTAATTATAACCTGCCCTTTCAATTCTTTTCGTTGCCTCAATTGGGTGCATTATTAATGGATAACCATTACAGTGCATCTGAGAAATACCGACCCAGAAGAAAACCATCTGCTGCACTGTCAACAGCAGCCGGGATAGCACCTGCATCTTTTCCAGTCCTGAAAAAACTCATCTTATCTTATGCATTCAGCTCCAGGTTGGCTTGACATAGTGGGGTAGTCTTTTAGAAACAAAGTTGAAAGAAACTAAGTCGAATGGCAGTGCATTGGAAATGAAAGCACCTAGTTTCAAATTTATGCTCAAGGGCATTTTGTATTAGTATTATTGCAAGATTCCTAAAACCCAGTCTCGAGGTGCAGTCTTGCAAGGGGGGAGCGAAGCCAGAGCCATTGACATCTCATTTTCTTTCCTAGTATATGACAAGCCTGTCTGCTGTGGCTCTGAAACCAGATACAAACGGTTTTCAACAATATAACTGCAGGTGTCTTTTTTTCATTTTCCTAGATAATTTCCTATCAAGAGGATTAGATAGTGTCCTACAGGGAGAAGACAGCAGCTTTGATGATATCCCTCCCATTTAATGTTGGTTATATCTGGTATGGGTGCTGCCCTGGACCAGGGTCTGTGAGAAAACACAGGGTGGGAGTTTTTGTATTGGAGCATCCTTGTTGGAGAGACCCACAGAAACTCGCAAAGTTTCCAGGGTCCTTCCAGGAATCACAGGTGTCTTTTTTTCTGTGTGTGGTATTTAATAAATATTCTGCCTTTGCGAAATCAGGGAAGGGTGACATTTGGTGCAATACTGGGATGCATCAAGGAAAAATTCGGCTTTGTGATGGCAGTGACAGGCTTGCTTAGGCCAACTAGCTATGCCCTCTTTGTGATAAGTAGCATCCCAACCCTCCAGATGATTGATGAACAAGTTATGGGGTCAAGTGTTGCTCAGCATGAAGGAGAGCTGCAAAAGTCTGCTTCCATGCAAAAACTCAAAATACATGCTCTTTTTGGGCAAAAAGAGCAACCAAGCCTTTTCTCTGCATTTTTAAAATGTTTTTTTTTTCACAATAACAACGTGAAATCCACCTGTAAAAATCCAGCCACTTAATTCGCACCTAGATAAATTTTCCTAACTGGCATTAGAATTATTCTTTTTAACAGCAAGAGGTTGATAAAGCTGCTGTTAGATGAGAAGCACAGCCCTGCACAAAGGCAGACACCAGGAGCAAACATATGTGCCAGAAGCACACTGGAATTTTTCTCTGCTTCTGGCTTTTTCTTGGGGTGTATGAGTTGCAGGCAGCCTATGCCCATCTCGTGGTAGTTTAATATCCGCGCTCATAGCTCAAGTAATAAAGTAGTCTTAATCAATAAAACTTGTGCATCAATATTTGTGGTTCTCAGTTTCAGTGCTCCCAGAGTTCAGCGCACGCTGCTTCGCGGGCGGATGGGTCTGTGCGTTTCCAGCTCAGCTATCGCAGCCGAATGCAAAGGAATGATACCTGATACCCAATTAGAAAAGATTGGCAGTTGTAATAAGACCAAAGAAAAGGTTTTTTTCTCCACAAATTTGTTGAACATAGGAATTAAGGTTTGTGGCTCAGGCCCCCCAGGTGCATCAATTTGGCTAAAGAAACATGAGACAGGTGTTTTTTAAAGAATACTTGTTAGTTCTAAACACTTCTCTGGTTCTTTGGTTTCATATTTTCCAACTTTCCCCCTTAAATAGAAGCTGTAAACTTTGATGTCTAAAGCAAAATTGAAATTAAATTCTAGGCTTTTTGAGCTGTAAGAAAACAATGTATCTATTGCAGTTTTAAAGATGCAACTGTGAGAGGTAGTAACAGTGATGGAAGTCTATTATTTGCTTACGGTATTTGCTTACAGCTGTGTTCAGTGTGGTACAATTTTTTTTTTCCTGATGCCCTCTTTCTCTGAGCCCAGCAAACACAATTTTGCTCATTTATACTAAGCTTGTTTTACTCAATACTTTTATTGAATAATAAAAATAATAGGAATAACAAAAATAAACATTCTTATATATAGCTTGGTGAGGGCTGTGCTAGAGCTTTCAGGATGATCATTTCAGTGGAAATCATTGGGGACGATAATGCTTTTCAGACTGCCACCCAACTGCATTCTTACAAACACAGCTACTGCAAAGAGAGTGCCTTTTAAGTTCAGTAAAAGAGAGGTTCTCTTTATTTTCATGCTCTCTGGATTATCATCTGGGTTTTTAGTTGTCATTCAAAAAAAAAAAAAAAAAAAAAAAAAGTGGGGCTTTAAAGGCAGACCAAAAGGTTGCTTCTTTCCTGGGACAGGTTTATTCTTTTTCAAAATGCAGGAAGCAATGAATGAAGAAAAACTGAGATGTTTCAAAGCTTTTTGCTGAAATCATTTGCATTGGCATCAAACCTAATACACTGTAGCTGATCTCAAAAACTTCTAAAATCAACTCCTCTCCTGTCTGCAGTGTCTTAATTAATAACGCTGGAACACTCCGCCTATTAAAAGGAATCCATTTACTTGAAGAAAGAGAATTACAGTCCTGGCATATTTTCCTCGCAAATCAATTTGCATTCACTTCCTATGCTGCTATGGACTTGGATAAAACAATTGTACTTTTCAGACTCTGGCAGAAGACAACTTTCAATGGAAATTTCTTTTGCAAACATTTTATTCTGACAGCTTTATTAGGCTATGAATAGGAACTTAGAGGCTGAATTTAGCGTATTGATAGGTTTTAAGATACCGCATGAGCAGAGCCTGCTGAAAGCAATTTCACAAGTCAGTCACAATATCCATTAGTTTACAGATATACTGAAAGTAACTTTTGCCTTCTCTCCACCTTAGACTAGTTCTTTTCCACCTGTATAAACCACTACTTTGTCACTTCAGAGTGAGGGTCAAGCATTCAGGACTTAAAAGCTAGCAACTGCAACATGGTGGTGGAAAGCTGCAAACCCAACATTCAAATGCGCCTTATTCATATGCATTTGCAAGATGGCCTCTGTGCCGATCATCGTTAAGTCACTTGCCAAAAAGCGATGTAGAGGGTGATTCTGATTCGTGTACCGCTCTGGTGCTGGTAGCTGAAATACCATGAACTCCTGCAGCAGTTTTAAGTGAAAATCCCACCGACTGCAAACACCATGGCTGTTTCCAGAACTAAATGCCCGTAAAATCTCTGCCATGGAGAGTTATATGTCCGTGTTTTTCCCATCAACGCTTTTTCTCCCTGCTAGGGTGGATTTCTTTCCCCTCTGAAGCTCCTCCTGGTGAACCTGCTTCTCTCTTGCCTTTGACCTATCTGTGTCTGGCCATTCTGAGGGCTTTCTTTTTCTGACACTTTTATTATTTTTAAGCTCTTTACTTTCCAGTTGGTTCCTATCTTGGTCGTCAAAAATAATCACGTTATTATTGTTTCTTTGGAAGCTTTTGCAATTTTTTTGATGTTGAGAATGTTTGGAAGAAAAGTGATGGCAGAGATGTAATGAAGTTCATTGTCTCTGGGTTTTCAGTGTATGTCAGTGGTCTGTCTAGTGGTGGGATAGTGGCTAATTTAAAGCACACAGATTTGTTCTTGGTGCAGCTTTTCCTACCTGGTACACCAAGTTGCTGGAAAATGTCACCCTATACAAATATCCCTTTAGTTTTCACTTTCCGGAGCTGATTATGAGACACAGGGACATTTTAAGGGAAAGAATGAGAGGATTGTTTTTTGGTCAAGCCTAGGTGGAGCAGGAATAAAGGAAAGGAAAGGTAAGGAAGAGAAGGAGAAAGCAAATGTGAAAAAAGCTGGAATACAGTAGCTCAGCGGCTTTTGATTCTGGGTTCATTAGTCACCTCCTCCTTTTGGCAAACACATGAAAAACACTTTGATTCTCCTACCCATTAAAAAAAGGATTTACTTTCTGTCCAGCCCAGTTATTTAGAAAGAGCTCTAAGTCTTAAATTTCGTGGTAGAAAGGTGTTTGCAACCTGGGAGCTAAAAAAGATTAGCAGTCAATTCCTGTTTTCCTGCCAAAATTATAGCTGTAGTGGCATGGTGAGCTGCAGCGTCATGGCTTTCCACAGTAACATTAAAAAAAAATAATCATTTTCATACAAATTTGTATCAACACCCTTTGTATTTGCTGCCAAGCATGACCATTTCCTTTGATATACTAATAATTTCCTCCTGGCTGACACTGTAAATATGCCTGTTTGGTGAGGTGTTCTGGTTTTTCCATGCATATTTATTACAAATTAAGTGTTAAATTTCCCTGCATTAGCTCAGGGATGGATTTAAAGAGCAGAAAAATGCAAGTAAGCTTTTGTTTTATGGGCTACAGTTTTTATAATATACTTTCTTCAAGGAAGAATGAACATGCTTTCCTCATTGACATAACTCTTTGAAAGCTAATATTTTTACTAGTGTTCACAGAGTACAGTAAATTAATTTAAAATGCCTTTTAAAGATGTAATAATACAATGAATAAGAAAAGTGGAAAGGAAAAAGTGTAGTGAGAAAATCAAATGAAAATAATCAAAGGTGATCATGCCAGTGAGCTTTGAAACTTTATATAATGATGAACTTTAGAGGAGGGAAAAAGAATAATAATTAAAAAAATCTCGTTTACTTTAACCTACACACCTACTTCCATTTTTAGCCTTAATTATCCTTGGTGGCATTCATTATATCCTAGCTTAGCCATCTTAAAAATTGCCTCTTGTCCTAAATCTGTAATCTTGGCTTTCTCTACAGTCGGTGAAGAGGACTTGATGTCTGTGAAGAACAGCTTGGCTGGTGTGAGATGTGTGTCTCATACAGGTGAGGTGCTGGTAGGATGGAGGGAGGCGATCCAAGAAAGGGCACAAAATAGATCAATAATTTTGGAAAGTGAACCCTGAGTGAAAGATATTTTAATAGGATCTGGGCTCACATTCCAGCTCTTTCACTGACTTTCTGGATGATCTCAGTGCCAAAAGAAAACTAGTTTTTTACACAGACATCCCAGTCTCAACAGGCAAGGAAATGACTACCTCCTCCACTGTAGAGATGTGTCAATGGACACATATAGGTGAGTAATGTCTCTGTGCCAAAGGCACTCACACACTGGTTTCACTGTCCCACAGCCTTTGTAATGTCAGTATTATATTTATAGTCTTCCTTTTGTCTTCCTTCTGCATCTGTCCTTGAGTGTGTTCTTCTTTGCTCTCCAAAGTCTGGGATGTGATTCACTGAGCACCTTCCAAAGGTGAAAATGGGAAATTACCGCTCGTTGACCAGCTCAGGAGTCTCCAAGCCCCGGATCAGATTTTGAAGGTGTACAGGTTTTTCCTAACACATCTTTGCCAAATGACCACATTTGGCCCTGTACCCTGTGAGAAACCTACCTTCAAAGTACTTGTGATGTGGTTTTGGCTTTGACTTTGGGAACAGCTCTAGCCGAGAGCCTCGGAACTGCACTTGATCCATAAGGTGGTAACTGCACTTGCTCCGTAAGGACTGAAGCCTTTTATTCTGATGCTTGCTGAGCTTCCCTCACTGTCCCTTCCAAGCCCAGGGTGTGTAACTCTCAGGCCATACTCTTTACTCCCAAATCTGTATACCCTTCCAGTGCTCTGGGAGCAATGAAGAGAAAAAAAACCCAAGAATTGCAACGTAGCTCACACACTACTGGGCTACTGATCATCTGTTGGTATTGCTGACCCTAGTCTCTGGTTTCCCGTCTCTGACTCCCAGCTCTGGATTCTGGAAGCTAATGAACTATAATCAGTCAGTCCTTCCATCAGTCGGTCAACCCAGGTGAGTTATCTTCAACTCTCCTGCTTCAATAAAGTCTAAGCCAATCCTCTATCTTTCTATCTCTGTCTTCATGTAGAAGTATGGCCCTCTGCTAAGGGTCAAATTTAACTTAATTTGTCTTTTAAGGAAGCATATCACATCTGGCAGCTGGAAAGCGGAGGGAGAGCTCAACATCCATCCTTACAGGGATGCCTGCAGAAGAATAAGTGGTAGGATAAAGCAGGCGGTGTCGGAGAACCTGCAAAACTCCCCACAAAAGTTGTGAATACTCAGACAACCCATTGCCAGCTTAGTCTGACAAATATGCAAGGCAACGTGTGTGCTTCCCTCAAGATTATTTTCACAGAGTAAACCAGCTGCGGCAGAAGAACAGTATTCTCACTGCTGAACAGAAATGCTTTTAAAATCATACAATAACCATAAAACCAATCAATGGAAATGTCCCAAGTATCCTAATTTCTCATCAATTTTGTGAGAACAGTATTACATTGAGTTTGCATCTGCTGCCTATACATCTGTAGTCTAGTGATCGCTAAACAGATGAGCATCAACTAGTAATGAAAAACATTTGAAAGTTCACAAGTCTGATTATATAAATTGCTTGTATGACAGTATGTGGGTGCCAAACTGTAAAACTGGCCGTAAATTCTTGCAAGGGCAGCTTTTTTTTTTTTTTTTTTTTTTCCCTACAGGTACCCAGTTCAGTTAAGGGAATAATTGTTTTTCACACATTTGTAAGTTTTAAGGTGAGAAGAATCTGTAATGATTATCTAGTCTTGACCTTGCATGGTAAGACATTGCAGAATTTCACCTCTCACTTCCTTCCCTGGTGTTCGTTTCGGGGATATAAGAAAGTCCCTACCTCATCCAAGGCAGCAAATCTCTTTTTCACCTCATTTGTTGTAGAGATCTCCAGATCCATCAAGGAACCAAACAGTATCTTACCAAGTGTGGGCTTTGGATTGGTGCTAATATACTACCTTGGGATACAGAAATCTAATTTATGGTTAGCCTTCCTGTGTGCTATAATGATGCAAATCCTAAATTATATTATAGGCAGACTCATATGGGTTAAGGCTGGTGGGATGATTCAATGCCTGTGGCCCCTAGTCTGCCATGGGCCACCACATTTGTCTCCGTTTGCTCTTGGTGAGGCTCATGTCTGGCCCACAGGACCCTGTTTGGTTCATTCCAGTTCCTCCTTCCTCAGCTGGGTTAGAGGAATATTTAACAATTCAGTACTTTGCCTCTCAGTCTGGCTGCAAGGAATTTTATTTCTGGCCCATGGAAGGTTTTTTTCAGACCTTTTGTGCACCTTTTAATATATTCCAACTGTCTTTAAGAAACATGAGCACCAGAACCATACTCAGTATGACTGTACAGTCTCCCCAGTGCTAAAAGCAGAAATAAAATTATCTGTTCTTGCTTTCTGCAATCCTACCTATGCACCCAAAGGTTGCTGCTTGGGTCTCAGTAACATATAACAAAGTTATGCTAAATTGCTATTTTCTGCTATAAACCCATCACAATTTCCAGTCATTGCTTTCCATAGCATGGTTGCTATTTCACAGGTATGACCAAACATCTGACCCTGAACAAGACCGTCGTTAAACGTCACTGCTTAAGTGGCCCTGCCTTATTCAAGTCCATTGCTCTCTGTAAGTACCTGGTCCTCAGCGTTATTTACTGTTCTGCTGATCTTGTTTTAATCTGCAAATTTCATCATTACATTACTGATGGTAATGAGCACCGGTCTGTGATGTAGCCAGTTCTATGTGCACACACCGTGGACTTTACAGGTGTTGGAAGGGGTTCGCATTTTAGGAACAGCAGGCAGGATGGGTCAGGAGGTCCCTTCCCAGGCTATCACCATAGTCATCAAATCGTAGACACTTGTTGCATGTTGCCTTTTGCTTATGTATTTCTTTTTCTTAAATGGTTTCTCTCCCTCTCCACCCCAGAATCACTTCTTTGAACCTGTCTCATTTTCCGTGGGCACAGGCAACCAAAGCTGTTTGTAATATTTAAGAAATAATCTCCTTATCATCTTTCATGATATCCACTGCAAATAGCGTAGCAGAATATCAACCTGTGCTAAGTAACAGTGATTTTTGTAATGTCTGTTACAAAAATCGAGCTACATTGCTTCCATGCAAATACCTTTATTCACCAAATTTATAAGCTCATAAAAGAATGAAATCAGATTTGTCTGACATGACTTATTTTTCATGAAATGCTGTTGGCTGGAATTAATTATATCTCTACCTTTTAATCCTTATTGATTTCCATATCAGCTTCCTCATTATCTTCCTCATTACCTTTTGCTATCCCTGGCAGTGTTCAAGGCCAGGCTGGATGGGGCTTTGGGCAACCTGGTCTAGTGGAAGGTGTCCCTGCCCGTGGCAGGGGGGTTGGAACTAAATGATCTTTAAGGTCCCTTCCAACCCAAACCATTCTATGATTCTATGGTTATTTTGCCTGGGACTGAGAGCAGATTAATCAGCCTGTAAGTTACTTGTTTCATCACAACTGCTTTTTTGAATGTTAACACCACTATTCCCATCTTCTGGAAATTCTTATGTTTTAACATACTTACTAAGACTTAATAGCAGTGGGAAAGAGATTTTTCTCAAGTAACTTTTTAGAATTCTTGACTGAAATTCATCTGGGTTTGCCTAATTTTCCCCTGCTGACTTTGTCTTTAAAAAAAATGAGGCTTATGAATGACCTGGTAGTTGTTTCATCAACACTTCTGGATATGAATACTTTCTGCTGTTTTCCAAAGGTGATGCTCAGGACTTGCTCACACACAAATAAATTTCTGAGGTCCCTGTGGGATGTGAGCCCTAGCAGTGAGGTGAGGAGCAGCGTGAGCTTGAGGACGGAGCACCAGCTGAGCTGTCAGGAAAGCGTGGGGCTCTTCCCACGTTGTGGCTGAACCCTTCAGGCACCGCTGGCAATTCCCTCCATCGTGTTCTCCTCCTTTCCTTTTTGTATAATATGGCTGTACTATCCATAATAAGGGGGATTGTGGGAGTGGGTGGGGGAAACTTACTCAGATGATTTAATAAATAGTCATTATTGATAATAATACATTATTGGTTGTTAATTTTAGTGCTTTGTCTCCCTGCATTTGTAGGGTTCCAACACTGACAATTTTCTGCCACGTGTAAGTAGGTCATTCCTTTTCTTATTCCTACTATGCAATTATAGGAGGAACATTAAAATAGATATAAATTTAGTAAAGGTCACATTTTACTTTTATTCTTTGGAATTTGTGCTTTGATAAATTTGCAACTTGTAATGTTTATGTGTCATTGAATACAATGGCAGTGACCTACTATTGTAGTTGAAAGTTCATTAGTTCTGGTAGATTAGACAGTATTAATTAACTAAGATTAAACATTCTTTTAAACCATCATAAACTGCCATCTCAGTGTGGCAGCTTATTAAAGAACATTTTCTGGTTGTTTGTTAAACCAGACTGAAGTGACAATGTAATTATATTTGTTCCATCAAACAGAAAGGTCAGTTGACAAGGCTGATGTTTTCTGGTTAATTACAAGTGGATGATTTCATTGATTAAAAATATGGGCTTGTTAAACCTGTGCATAGAGCTAAGAGATATATAGGAACCCAGGGGAGGCAGGAAAGGGGATGGGAGGAAGAGGATTTGAAATGTTATTTCCACTCCCTCCCGTTCACATGCTCGGCATGAGCAGAAAATGATTCAAGCGCTGATAATTCACCGATCTGTGGGGTCCCTGCTTTTGGGGGTACAGCTTTGTGTTAGATCAGGAGGGCTGATCTCCCATACCCCACCCCAAGCACTGATGCACCATTTCCACAGTGATAAACTGTGTCTAAGCAGAAGGCAGGACTGTGCAGTAAAAGGCTCGGCTGTGCATGGGAGCGCGGAGCTCTGCACAGATGTGCAGTGGGACGTGGGAGCGGGGTCAGGGTGCTGAATGGGCTCTGTGTGAATCACAGAATCATTTAGGTTGGAAAAGACCTTTAAGATCATCGAGTCCAACTGCTAACACTGCCAAGTCCAGCACTAAACCGTGTCCCTAAGCGCCACGTCTACACGTCTTCTAAATACCTCCAGGGATGGTGACTCCACCACTTCCCTGGGCAACCTGTTCCAATGCTTGACAACACTTTTGGTGAAGAAATTTTTTCCTAATATCCAATCTAAACCTTCCCTGTTAAAACTCGAGGCCATTTCCTCTTGTCTTATCACTTGTTACTTGATAGAAGAGACCAGTACCCATCTCACTACAACGTCCTTTCAGGTAGTTCTAGAGAGCGATAAGGTCTCCCCTCAGCCTCCTTTTCTCCAGGCTGAACAGTCCCAGTTGCCTCAGCTGCTCCTCATAGGACTTGTGCTCTAGACCCTTCACCAGCTTTGTTGCTGCTCTTTGGACACACTCCAGCACCTCAATGTCTTTCCTGCAGTGAGGGGCCCAAAACTGAACACAGGACTCGAGGTGCAGCCTCACCAGTGCTCAGTACAGGGGGACGATCACTGCCCTAGTCCTGCTGGCCACACTATTTCTGATACAGGCCAGGATGCCGTTGGCCTTCTTGGCCACCTGGGCACACTGCTGGCTCATATTCAACTCATGTGAAGCTGAAGTGAGGTTTGGCATCTGGGCTTCTGGTGCAGGGGGCAAGTTCAGAGCTCCAGGACTGAAAGCTTTGGAGAGCTGTTCATTTTGCTGGCTGGCTGGACAAGACTGAATTGTGAAGCTCTGCTGTAGGGTCCTATCTGACCACCAGCTCCCAGTTAAAAAAAAAAAAAATCAAGGTGACTTTGAGAAGTCTCCAAGAACTCTGTCTCGAAATCTCTCTCTCCAGTATTCCACAATTATGAGCTAACCTCTTTAGTGCAACGCATCTCTGCAAATAGGAAAATGGAAACCAATTTTTGGATGTAAGCCTAATATAAAGCAATACCATCAACAAACATAATATGGGGTGGTATGTCATGGCTGCTTAAGAAAAGGCTCTTAGGTCTACTTGTGCCTCCTGTGTCACCCTGGCATGTTGTGAAAGGCTGATACTCCGTTTCTGTGCTGAAGAATAGGAGTTTCCCTCTGTTTGAACTGATGTTGGCTGAATTGGTGTTGGCTGAATCTTTCTGAATGGAAAATTGAGTTTGGGATTAGATAGTTACAACTTTTTTGTTCTTCATTGGAAAAGCTAGTCCTCGTTAATATTCATAAGTTTTTCTTTTATGTGATTTCAGAACTTTTTAAAAAATTTATTTTGAAACTCAAAATTACACCCTGAAAAATTTGGGGAAAATAATGTTTTGGTGTTTCCTTTTTTTTTTTTTTCTTTTTTTTTTCCCCCTTTATTTATTTGTTGACACAATTTTCTGTGGAAATTTTGTGCTGTGATAATATATGGGATTCAAACATAACAAGGGCCCGTCAGAGGCACCACCTCTGGCCTTCTAGGACAGAGCTGATTTCAATCCAGATAAGTAACTGATTCGCTTGGACTGATCTAACTAAAGGTCAATGGTGCCCTAAACAAAGCAAAAAACAGGCATGATACTGTTAGTTTAGACAGTGTTCTTTTTTAAGGCCCATTTCTAAATAAATTCAATTATCACACGTCTAACTTCTTCCAAAAATACATCTAGAAACCACACATGGCTCCAAAAATAATGCAAGTGACAGCTAAAACATTGCACTTCGTCTGCAGCGAGAGAAAGCGTGGTGCTGGCGTGGTAAGCAGCAGCAAATATCGTGACCGATCTTTAAAGCCACAGATCAGGCAGGCTTCAGCAGAGCTTGGGTTAATGAGTTTTTTTTCTGTCCACTGAAGGAAGCTGTAGAGACAATCCCCACATTGCAGCCAAGTGCAGGAACATCAGGGTTTTTTGCATTTCTTAAACTTGTTTTGGGTCAGATTCTTTAGTACCAGGATTTCTGCCAATCTGGGCTGCCACGGTCACTCCTAGGTGAGAGCACAGATCAAGGATCTAAGGGAAGGGCACAAAAGGTTTATTTTTCTCCGCTTTTCTCTAAAGCTTGCTGAGAATAGACTTACAGAAACAACCTCACAGATCCTTGTTTGACCTGGGGGAGGTCCATGTGATGTGCCCCTGGCTCTCTAGCCATCCGTCTGGAGACACCAGGTTGGAAAGGACAGAGGGTTACTTTGGCAGATGGCAAGAAGGACTTTTGTCCCATTTGTTCCTTCTCCTGCACAGAGTATTTTGCAGGATAAAGGACTTTGCTAAGTGAGGGGCGAAGCAGGCAGGATAAATAAACACAGGCAACGAGACCTGAGCATAGAGGTTCCAATAATTCTTGGCAACCAGAGAAATAAAGATGTTCCTTCTCCCTTCATAAACCCCAGATCCTCTCAAGATAAAGATGCTGCTTAGAGCAAGCACAGTGACTATTACAAATTCACTTTGAAAACTCGAAAGGCACCATGTGGTGACAATGTCAAAATGAGCATGCCTTGTGCAGGGCAAGCCAACCGTGAAAACATGAGGCGTGTTCCAGGCGGAGAAGGCATGGGGCCACAGAAATTATAGGAATGTTGCCAAGGCATCAGGAACCAAAAGCTCCTGCTAGCAACAGGCTCCAACACTACATGAGGAAGCAACATTGCAGGCACCTTAATATCTTCCAGCCTTGGCAGCCAGCATCCCTGTTAGAAAGACGATTCCTCTTCTGACTTTGAGGCTGTGAGAAATGACAGTCAAACCTGGAAGATTGTCCTGCCAAAGGCTGCTCCTCAACTTGTGTTGGGTGCCTGCTGAATTAGACATTTCCCTCTAAGAGGTCAAATAAAAAAAGCATCACATTGACTTCTAGCATTGATCAGCTTTCAAAGGAGAGGGCATTTAAAGAGCCATTTTTTACAGGACGATCCCATATTAAATCATTAAGAAAGAAAATCAGCAATGGAATGGATGGAGGAGTATTGGGTACTGACTCTTAATAATTTCTGCCTTCGATGTCACACTGCTAGGCTCAGCCATTTGTCAGTTTGCAGCCTGATAGCGAGGGTCTAATCTTTCTCCCTTGTTTTAATGGTTCCTATTTTGTTAACTACCACCTGAGTCTGAGACACAAGTGACACAACTCCGACTGCATGATTAGACTGTGCAATCCCTGGGCTGTATATTTCTTTATCCCCCTATGGGAACCTTCCTTCTATAGAGAGGTTTCCTAATCTATTACTGCCCTCCTGGTTAGGCAGTTCCCTTTTATCTCAACTGCCTCACCTCACATTCATTTCTTATGAAAGCCATTGAGATGAGTGGTGTGTTGGAATGATATCCCCATAACAAATAGTAAAAGAGGGTACAGGGCTTATAATGGATGTTCATGTCAAGCTCACACTGCCTACAGGACACATTTTGCTGTTAATGTAGGGGTTTATGGTTCCATTCCCTCTAAAGGGAGTCACACCATTAAATGCTCCACAGCTTCTTGGAAATTCACTCCTGGAAGCATCTCACACTCCTTCATATGGCTGGCGACATAAAGGCATGGCATCCACATAGCGGGACCTTTCTCTGTAGCAGCTTGTGAACTGTTCCAGGCAGAACCCAGTATAAGGACCAGTATGTAAGGATCACTATACAGGCATAGCACATAGGCTGGATGAAGGTCTCAGTTCTTTCCCCACTATGGCAAGGATATGGACTGAAACCCAGCCTAAGTAGGAGAAGCTGATAACTATTGCCGCTGGAGGGGTACTTGGAGATTCATATGGCATTAGCATTCATTTGCATTCATTTCCTCATGTGAGGTTATTTTTTTTCCCCTTCAGTGCTGTCATTGAACCACACCAAGAAAAAAGAGGCAGAGGAGTGAGAGAGAAGAGAAGGACTTGCCCCATCTGGTAACACCTCAGGGACCGAGGAACTTATGCTCTTGCAGCTCTGCGTAAAGAACTTCAGTTTCTGGCCACTGCTCTGGCATCTTCCCAAAGCCCTCTCTTGAAATAGGTAACTAAAAACATGGAAGAGCTTGTTCTTTTTCCTGGGAGACCTTAACCAAGTGCATGGTAAGAATATGTGAGGCAAGGTCAGGAGAAAACACACAGCAGAACACAGAGCTATTTCTGTTTTCTAAGTCATATTGCAATGGCACGAGATCCTTTGAGAGAGGTTGCCAGAGGCCAATACGCAGCTTATGTGGCATTGTACTTAATGCATGTGACCTGCTTGCAGCTTTTGTGTTACTCCCACTTGCTGGTGCTCAGGGTCGTCTCATATAATGCATGAACAAGTTAAAAAATACCTTGATGTGGAACAGTGGAGGCTTAAACTTTTTATGAGAAATGCTTGTTGCCTCTGAAGTTTCAGGCAGACTTTTCCATTGTCATGTCACTACCATAAAATAAGGTGGCAAAGGAGAAATTCTATTATACATTAAAAACCCCGCTGAAAGCAATATTTATTGACCTGTGTTTTGGGACACTAAAATGCATGAAAAAGAGAAGATTTACAGAGTTTGCTATGCTGGCCTTTCCTTACAGACACTCATTAAAGATCTTTCCCTCCCAGGGCATGATACTCCTCCCATCTCTCCAATCTTTCGTTCCTTCTTCTTTTCTAAATCCCCAAATATACGTCTCTAACACCCTACAAACCCTAAAATCCTCCAGCTTTCAGGGCTTTTATTCCCACAGGTTTGTGGACCTTGACGTCAAAGAGCTGCAGTTCAGATTAAGGAGATCTGTTCCCACAGTGCTGGACCTCCCCATTCCCTTTAGTCACTGGTCCAGTGTCATCGCCCAGGGTGAAGGACTTCTGCCCAGGTGACAATTCACAGCTCTCCGTTACTTGATCTTTTGGCAAGTTCTTGCCTCAGTAACCCGGCTCTAACCCAATGGGGCTCTCGCTGGTTTATTACCCAACGGTTCTGCTATGTATGAAATTCAGAGAAAGTGTTGCAGGCTACTTCTGGCCTTGATATTTGAAATTAAAATAGCATCCAATCAGGTCAGAAGGCAGGCTGCAATGTAAATGTGATTTTCATCTGGCTATTCCTCCCATAATTTTAGATACATTTGACCCAGCCTTAGGACACGTAGATAGAGCAGACAACCTCCCCAAACCATCCCATCCAGTCCTATTTTTCTATTATTCCTTTAACATATCCAGAATAAAATGCCTCATGCCTGTAGCGTTCCCATATTGGGGCTTGATTAGCATTTGTATGTACCTAATGTACAGATTTTCTGTACAGATAATGTACTGATACTCTGCTCTTAGAGACTCGTAGGGGAACTGTCTTGTCTAACTTGGTGTTTCCATGTACTTCAAGCCTGGATGACAGAATTTATTTTTTTTTCAACTAAGTGTTAAATAAAGGATTACATTTGATTAGTCCATGACACCTTCTGAACAGCATTTCCCCTCATTCCCTTTGTTCCTTCTGATGCCTTCACTTTGATTTACATAGCAAATGAAAAAGTAATAAATCCCAGCTCTTGTTAGTCTGAGATTTGGCATTTGAGTGGCATGACAATTACATTACTCAAAATTCTGCCCCCGCCCCCTCCCCATTTCAGCTTAGGGGCATTCCCAAGGTATCTCCTACTTTTGTATGGTCAGATCATATTTTCAAAGATGTATTAAGATCAAGGTTTGCCTTTTGGTTTTTGCTCAACTAATTAGTCTGGCATTATCGAAATACACTCACTCCCCAGGTGTTTGCAGAAACACTGAGATAATGCAAGTGACTGATGAGGTGACATGACAAAGGCATATGCTGGATTTCACCTGCCAGCATGAGAATAAACAGTTTTGTAGTAGAAGAGGTGCCCTGGCAAAGAAGTGTGGAGTGGGAAGGAGAAAACACCTCCTTCAGAAATCAGTGCAGAGGCTTATGGGCTTAGCTCCTGTGGTTGCACAAGCCTTGTAGGATTTGTGCCTATTTTTCTTCAAGTCCCAGGTCCTGGCATCAAGGGAGTATAGAAGAATTTCAGTCCTTTTTTTTTTTTTTTTTTTTTTTTTTTTTTTTAAAAATAAGCTGATATAGGTTTTAAGGATATTTGAGGCTTCTGTATAAAGATAAGGACAGTCTGATGTTGTCTGGTCTTGTAAGGGTGAGTGTTTTCTGCTGCAAGATGTGGTGGGCTGCTGGCTTGTGCATTAAATGCAGCAGGACAGAGGTGTTGGTCAAAGAATCTGGTGTCCGAATGGACAAAGTGCATTAAATGCAATGAAGTGTTTGGGGGGCAAAGGGGGTAGGGATGGGGCAGGGGGAGTTTATAAACTGGAAAAAAATAATAAAATCAAACTTAATGGGCTTTGAAAATTCAGAGATGCAACAAAAAGATAACCCAAGCATTCATTTAAAGAAAGGTGTCATCTGGGATTTGGAAGCTGATGTAGGAATTCAGGTTATTTGGGGCTGCATTCCCTCAATCAAATAAGGGTAACAGCTTTGGTAAAAAAGGGGATGCTAAAACAAACTCAAGTGAAAGCCAGGTAACTATACCTGTCCTGTGGCTGCCCAAACACCCATGCCAGAGAGATTAAGTGAGAGACTTTCAGCTAATGTAAATTAAAGCAGCTACGTCTAAACCAGACAGTTCAATGGAGCTGAAGCCTGTGGAGCTGAGCATCTCTCCCTGGATGCTTTGCAGCGGGCAGAGAGCAAGAAGCCTTTCTGCCAAGGAGGGGAGATGGCAAACCAGCTTTGACATGCACCAGCCAATGCTGCCGATGGGCAAAGCCACTGAGACAGCACAGAAGTGACAAGTTAAAGGGTTGTTTCCTCACCAGGCCTGAGCAGCTGTCAATAAATTTAATACTGAAGAAAAAAGAAAGATGAACACTCTGGGGTTTTGGTTTGGTTTTTTTCCTCTTGTGTTTTTTCTCTACATCTGGAACAGAGGTCGTCATACTTCCCAGTAATAGCAACTGATTTGTATTCAGTCGGAAAGTTTGGCAGATATATTAATTTGGAAGTTTCTTGCAAAGATGATCCAGTATTTACTCTGGTATGACTGAAAAGGCTCCAAATGGAACTATAATCCATAAAATAGGTCTTGAATGATGTTATTATAAATTCAAATTATGCCCTGAAATGCCAGGCTACAAATGAAGACTTAAAGGGAGGTGAAACCTAAGGCCGGTGTTAGTATTCAACACAGTGGTTTTGTTTGTGACAGAATAATCGCCAGGATTTTCATGAAATAACCAAAGAAATCGGTTTCTAAAGGGAATCTATTTGCAATGGAGATATCCTGACCTGTGTAACAGTAGCGCAATGACCTGCTGCCCACAGAGAAAGTGAGTAAGTCAAGCTAATGAATCTTGCTATTAAATACCTCCCTATCTCTCATATTTACATAGTGCTGGGATATATATCGTACATGGGTAATGAACTCCAGCAGCGTTCAGGAGGGGCTTTGGATCCACTAATGAAGCTGTACAAGCCTGTAGACTGGGGACGTGGAGGATTGAGCAGTAACACAGTCTACCCACCAAAGAAAGTCTGTGGCCCCAAACACCTCCCTCAGTGACCCTCCTGTGGGACTGTGGGCAGGAGTCAGCAAAGAAAGCAGATCTGGGCAAAACCTTCCCTCTCGCTGGTCACTCTCCAGCTTTTTGCAGGCAATTTAATTCATGCATTGTGTATGATGGACCGGGAGGACTGGTGTTCAGAGAATTACTCGTGAATGTCTTGATAATATTTGTCTGGTAAATGAAAAATCTTGCCTAGATAATATAGACCACTAAGGGTCTTCAAATGGGATTCAGGCAATTAAGTGTGTTCACCCCCAAAATCTCCATGTAATTTATACTCCAGCCAAAATTCTGGGAGCAGTTCAGTACCAAGGAGGTGTCACAGAAAAATGCCTTTGTGCCTCCTGAATTTCCACAGCTTATGTCTAACCCCGATGGAGGATCAGAAACTGCCTGTCTCTTTTTTTGTCTCAGGCACCCACAGCAGCTGCTCGGAGCAAAGGTAACACACAGAAAATTAATTGCGTTCTTGCCCAAATGAGCCTGTGGCTGCCACTGCATTTTAAAACAGGGAGGTGGACTATACTCCCACAAGCTGTTTCTGCGTTTCATGCAGGGATGGTTTAATGAAACAGTTCTGGATGAAGGGGTTAGACATTAGTGTCCCCTCTGCTTCCCCAAATACCTCCTTGGCACCTCTGGAGTCATGCTCCCAGTCTTGTTCCCTCTCTTGTGTCCCCAAACTGTGCCCTGCTATTGCTTTGCAGCCCCTTAGCCTTGGCTGGAGGTCATCTCCTCCTCACCAGCAAGACCTAGCAAGGGCTGGAACAAACAACCTGGAGCAGGGTCCATCACAGTGATCCATCACAGAGATCCAAAGGGGAGCGACACACACGCAGCCCACCTCCTCTGTTCTTGCTCCAAACCAAGGTTTCTAAAAGAATAAAACACCCAACATGCTTTAAGCATACAAATTTTGTTCTTTTTATTCAGGTTTGGAGATGGAATAACTGTTTTCACTTGCAGAAGGGACCCAAGTAGGAAATCTAACAAGCTGTCGAACCTATAACCAAGGTTTCACAGTGGAAAATGTCCAGCTTGCTACCAGCCAGAGTACGAATTGCAGGGCTGCAACTGCTGTGAAAAAGCTGAGATACAGGGATATTATCAATGTTGTGTATCCCAGTGATGGAGCTACTCATCACCTTCCAGTTACTATTCCAAATTAAGAGCTAAAGCTTGCCTTTGACTGCAGGTGTTTCTCATGCTTTCTTAAGACACATGTGAAGATATATAGCACACTGTTTTACTAATCTCTTTTCATGTTAAGATTAAGGTGTTCACAGGGTCACTCTCCCTTCCCCAGCTCATCCCCACAGTCTCCCTTACCAGGCATGTTTTGACGAAGGAATTACTGGCAGGTTGCCTTTTGCAAGACCGTGCCCTCGGCTGGGTGTTGTTGCTCAGGATCAACACCTGTGGTTTGTGGGCTCTTCCTTTGCAAACCTGACAATCCTCCGTCTGCCCGATGAAACCACACGGGAGTTTGCTGCTTCCTCAGGCTAACCTGGCACTGCTCAGGCTTGAGCATCTCTCCGGAGGGGACCGGTGCAAACCCAGCGTGCCGCGGCAGCTGGAGCAGCACCCTTTGCTCTGACCAAATCCTTCACTCCAGCCAGGTTTGCCTTGCTCCCAGGCACTGCAGAAAGCATGGCAGAGCTGGGGTATTGCAGCCTTGTCCCCTTCTTATAACATCTTGTGTTTAGGGCTGAAAACAGTGATCTTTCATTTTGTGTAGCACCTTCTCCTGTCTCCCAGCTGCTATCAGCCGGTCTCCATAGGTCCTGCCCATCTCCATGTCCCCACAGTACTCCCCACGTGGGCACTGGTGCCAAAGGGTGCATTGGCAACAACATAATTCAGTATCATAATTCAACTAATTGAAGGCCAAATTCTCCACTGGTGGCAGACACTAATGTGCCAGTGGTTAGATTTAGGCTGGACTTGGCGACGGAGGTGGGAGACAAGTACAAAGTCAGGGCAAGCTGAGGACTGTAGAAGTCAACGGATGCAAGAGCTGAAACGGCAGACTTGGAGAATATGCAGAGGCCAGAAACGCCAAAAGATAGGCTGGTGTCTCACTGAAGAAACAGCAACGAGTTTGCAAGTCCCCATACTCAGAGGTCAGTTATTTTCCTAGTGTTTTGCATGGCTGATGTGTGGGGTACGTACCACGTTGGATCCCAGGCCGGATCCCATCTAGTTAAGCTCATCCAAGCATCATTTGCTGCAGAGATGGGCTCCTGCCAGCAGCAGAGCCGAGCACGTCGCCTGGGGCTGCCAGAATTCAGCCTGCCAGCCAGGCAGGGGTGGCTGCTCCCTGACGTCAGGTCGCTGTGCATTGCCTATTTGTAGAAAGCCTCCTGCAGCTAACGCGTTGTCTTTGTCTCTGCTGTTCTGCATGCATAACTAAAAAGGCAGTCAAATTATATTTCAGCTAGGAAAGAAACAGAACCTCTGGGTGCTCATTTGCTGGCACTTAAATCCCCCATGTACAGCTTGCTGGCACCATACCACTGGCAACTCATGGCATTTGGTTTAATAGTAATTTGTGATGAATGTAACTACTAGCAAAAAGCACACAGTTGTTTTACAGGCAAGTGTACTTCTGTAGACTTAGTCAGCTGCCCTGTGACTGTGTGGGCAAATGCACACACAAATAACCTGAAAAAAATGTTTAAAAATTGCAGACACCCACCAACAAGCCCAAAGTGCAGGAGAAGGTAAGCTGAATCCTGCATTCAATGTGTTGCAATGAAGCATCTAAAGATCATCGTTAACCAAGAATTGGAAATTCACTGAGTTTAGCTTCTGAGTTGATGCTGGAGTGTTATTTTAGCAAAATACAATTGTTGGATTTGTGGGCTTTAGTTATAGAGGGATTTATAAGGGAAAACACACAACAGCTAACTGGTGCTGTGTCAGCTTGCAGAAACCTTCGTTAATCCTTCATTAAGCTAATGGAGGCACTTCTTTGGCTTTTGACAAGAGTCATCAAAGTGAAGCCACCATACAGATATTGCAGTGCGCATTCTTCTTCTGCATTGCCGTGACCAAGACTGCAATCCCACCGTGTCAGGCACTGCACAAATTCATAACAATAAAATTCCTGTGATCTGAACAAGACAAGATGGATTTCTCTTGCCTTGTATCGTCACCTACTCCCTAATACATGATGATAGCCCCTATTAGTAGCTAATCCATGCCACTGAAATGTCAGAGAGAGAGGAGGGTCCCTTGGGAGTTCTCTGGGGTAAGAAGGATCAGAATAAAAGATGCTTCTTCCTTCCCCAGGCAGCGCCAAGTCATTGTGGCATTTGGGAGACTTCTGGCCGTTTTTCCACATAGACATATACGGTTAACCAGCCCCTAAACGATTTTGTGAGCTGCATGATACAATCTGGATCAAGCCAGACAATTTGCTCTCTGCATGTTCCCCAAATTCAATTGATGCAGTTAATAGAAAGGTGAGAATACACCAAAGAGCAGCTTTGTCTCCTAATTAAACCAAATTAGAATATCTTTGTTACTGGAAAGCCACCTGCTATTTCCTATTTCCTTAATGATTTCATAAAATGCTAAATGCCTTCCCTTATTTTCCTATTCCTGGTAATCATTCAGCGCTGTGCATGGAGAGAAGGGGATACTTGGAGCAGAGTCCCAGCCAGCAGACCAAGCGTGACTGTCCCTGTAGCATGAAGTGTCCCCTCGCCTCTGATGGAGGCACTTTGGGGCTGTACACCTGCAAACAGCCTCCTGTGCCAGCACATAACCCGGCTATGTAGATGCGGTCAGCAAAGAGTAAACCTCTCTTCACAGTGGGACCAGCTTCATATCTGGTGCACTTCTAATTCCCCACATGCCAGGCTTAGCTCTGCAGCTGAGATGTTCGGCTATTTTTGGTCTGCAAATCCCTCAGGACAGAGCTCTTACCAGATTACTGTTTTAGAGCTCTGTTCGAGCATCTTCTTTTGTTAGTAATAATATAAACTAAACCAGCCGTAAACCTGCAGCCTTTGTGTATTTGTAGTGCGTTAACTTGATTTATTCTGCTTTTGATAAGACCACAGCAGTCTCCTCTTTGAGGTGTGGATCAATGAATTTTGGAGGGTTTGCAGAGCAGTTCTCAGGCTGGTTTTGTTCAAACTCTGATCAATGTATTTTTGGCAGAGGCACAGCTCAAGGGGCTGCATTTCCACCAGCCAGATGCTGTGCTGAGGACTGATTTCCTCCAGGAATTTAGCAGGAGATATTGTTTTTGATGCAAGATTTGGAGAACTGGTCTCTCTTACCACTGATCACAGAGATAAAGAGGCAGAAGATTTGTCTCTTCTCTTTTTCCCTTTGTTTTCCATGAGGACTTTAGGATGATTATTCTGCTGTGCCCCATGGGCTACCAACAGGACTGCGCTGCTAGGTTTGCACTGCCCAGCCCATTTGGAGACCTCCTTAAATGACAATTTAGCTGAGAGTGGGTACACTCATCCATTCTCCTCTCATATTTAGTGCACTTCAAAAATCCAAGACCCTGTATTTTTAAAATATCACTGAAATCACTGAAGTGACATTAGCATAAAAGTGGCATAAGAAAACAGAAAATGAGAGCAAGATGTCAGTTGATTCAAAACCAAGCCATGTTCATTTTCTTTACTTTAAAAATTTTGCAGGAAAAGTTTGATTCCATTGCAATTAATGTTCTCCACGGGAAGACATAAATAATCACAAGAAATATCAAAAATGAAAATGTCTGTTACAATTATAATTTGGAAATGAAATTATGCTTCATTCTGACTTTAATGTTGGACTTTTGGGGATTTGAGAAACTGTACAATTTTGGTTTCCTATTTTAAGGTTCCCTTATCTCCTCTTTAAAGCAAACCAAAATGAAACATCTCATTTGGTTCTTCCATTGAAGAAGAGAAAAAATAGATCAAAGAACCTGAAAAGTGAGGTGTACTCATGAACATGAAATGCTGCACCTGGATTTATGCCAAAGGCCTTTTATTTCCTATGCAACATAGAAAAGAGACACTTCTAGCATTATCTATGGCATGGTCTTTGAAATCCTGAAGGCCAAGTTGGGCAAAGTGAGGAGCTCAGTGCTGCTGGGCAGCTCTCCAAGTCAAGGTGCTCAGTGAAGCTGGTCTGGGGATGCCCTAATCTGCCCTTGCTGGGCAAGGGGGACAGCTGGACATTTGCCATTTGGGTTTTCCCCTTTTATTTCAGAGTTTGTGTTGACTCCTTTCCCAGCACGACCTCCAAGGGGATGCTCATCAAGGATATCTCCTGACTTTCTATTCCCAGGGCACAGCGTGGAGCAGGGCAGGGAGCTCAGCACAGATTCTTTGTTTGTAGCCAAAGACAGTTATTAAAAAATGGTGCGAGCATCAGTGATACCTCCCATTGCTCGTTTTGCAAGTATTTATGTGACAAAGTCACATTAGTCCAAGTGTCCTGCATACAGTTATGCTAGTGTCCAAGCAGGTTCACGCTTTTTGCAATGACTTTTCTCCTTCCCCAGGGTAGGGAAATGCTGTAATCTCACAAGTAGCAACACCCCACTACAGATAAGAGGGAGGAAAAGAGCTAATGTGAGTTTTGACTGCTTATTTTGTGTTTATCCTTGTAATGATTGATATGTTGTGCTTCGAAGAACATTAAGCTGTAACACTTCTGTTAAAAGAAGGTTTTAAGCACTGGATTTTTATGAACCTTTATATGCAACTTTATTCCCTTGTTGACTTAATGAAAGGGGTAGAAGACTGTGAAGTATTAAAAAGAATCATCTTCATAATTGCAGTGTGCTTTATGGTGCCATCACGCCACTCTAGGCACCCGCAGTCAAAGGAAGTGATACAGGTTTCCCTCCCGTCACCGTGCTGTTGTTACTGCCGCGGTATGAAAAGCAAAGGGAGATCAAAGGATGTCTTAATGTGCTGGTTGTGTCCCATCTCACATCACCTCAGGGTTACTCAGGGACTAGGAAGCTTTAGAATGAAGTTACACTTGACCTAAGCACAAATTATTAGGGCTAAAAGAAGGTGAAATTCAATGGTTTCTGTTATATGGGACAGTCACACGGATGATTCAGTGATCTCTTCTCAGCTCAAACACTGTAACTCTGTGTGTCTGCTTCTACAGCCTACCTGTAACTCAGCTTAAACCGTACCTATACTCAGGGACAGAGGTCTCTCTTCTTTCACCAGTGACGTTCTTTTCCTTGATTTCTTGACTTTATTTTCTTTAGCCATTTCTGAGCTTGAACCCTGGATTCTCTTCTTTCATCTCAATTTACCCCAGTGATACAAACCAAGACACATTGTCTTTTTTATTTTTTCTTAGCTGGATACTGTTCACTTGGGGTGTTTGAGTATATCAAGCAGTGGCATCACCAGAGGAAATGGCAGGGTGGAAAGATCAAAAGACAGTGTGAGCAACAGAAGGGGCAGTGATGGCTTCATCAGATGAAAAGGAAAGATGCCAGTGACAGATGATGACAGCTTGTGTGTTTCTTCAGCAACATGACACGAGTGAAATTTTGTTGTTCTTACTAGGATTTTAGTAAGAAAACAGCTTTGGTGGAAGCAGACAAAACAAAAATAAAAAAAATAGGAAGAGAGAAAGAAAAAGAGGAAAAAAGGCTGGAGAGCTCAGTTAGTCAGAATTTATCTTGTGAAGTAACTGCAACATTTTCTGGGCTTTCGTTTGCAGATCAGGTTCTTTCCTGAGCTGTCTCGCTTCCCTTCCACTGTTTCTATCCCCATCCAAATTGAACACTGAACTATTTCCAGTATGAGATAAGTGGCATATAGCTTTTCTCTTTTACATGCAACAAATTCCCTCTTCAAGGACATTTTACAATCATAAGAGGCTCCTCGGAGTCCTTCTTTGATATATCGTGTGGTGTCCCCAATAAATCCTAACAAGAGTAGCTCTCCAGAAGCATCTCACTTTTTTGCTCAAGGGTTCAGTGCATCATATTCAAATGTATTTGCCTGCATTTGCCCAGCACTGAGGATTTTGATACATATTTTTGTGACATTATATCAACAATTCATTTAGGAACATTTCATGTTAGAACACGTCAACTGCCTAATATGAGTACAACGACTGCTAGAATTGCTCATGAGCTATGTTAATGTGAACTGGTCTTTTGAGCAGCTCTGTCTCCCAGCTACTTTGCTGCATGGGTTTGAGTAGCTATAAAAATAAACAAACAACCCTCCCGACAGAGCAGCTTAAAAAATTACAGAAGTCCAAAAATCCCTATTTACATATTTGAATCAGAGTGGTAAATACTCCCCTCTCCCCAGTGGTGAGCACCTGTAAACAAGAAAGATGAGGCACGATGAAATGATTCCAGAAAGGTTACTGAGTCCATCGGCTTAGCGGGGACAGGCAGCACAATTTTTCTGAGGCAGATGGCTGACACTGGTGTTAATACAAATGGGATGCTCAAAAGAAGGTTGCAGAATGTCCTAGTTAGCAGCAAGATAATTGCTGTGCAACCTTATGTTTCTCTTCACTAAATACAAAGGAATATTAAGAAAAGTTTAAAAAAAAAAAAAAAAGTGTGATGCGTAATATAATGCCAAAGAGAAACCTGATGGGGTAAAGAGCAGGGATGCAGATTGAGCAGTCAGTAGGACCTTTTGGGGTGGGACGCATTAAGCTGTGGAATAGCCTCCTAGGAGAAAAGGATGAATGCATGCCATTGCTGGAGACATTACCTTAGGCTGAGCAAAATTCTAGCAAACAACTGGAAATCATCAAAAAGCCCCTCTGATTCTGTGCATTCATGAGTTTTATGGTCACATTTAATGACAAATTACACTTTCTAGTGGTCCATATAATGGCATTGTGGGTAAATATTATACAAAAAAAGACATGCCAGTGAGTAAAAATATCATAATCTTAGCTTTGGTGCAGCATACAATATACTCCCTGTTGGGCTGTGCACATTCAGTGGTCTGTAATACTCTCAAAACTTCCCAAACTGTTTATTTTTCCTGCTTCTGGGAAGAGTTACACGGACTGTAGCGCAGGCAGCAGAACCTCATTTCCTTCCCTGTAAAAATCAAAGAGAAGTCTGGCAATAGCAAAGAGGGGAATTAAATAGACTTGCTGACATACAATGGGCATGGCAACATGACAGCATCAGGAGTAACTGTGACAACCTCCCTCCTGTCCATTCCCTAGCAAAAAGCATCTCTGAAGGTGAAAATAAGCTGCAGGTTGTCATGGCTAGAGGGTTATTAAATCAGGCCATCAACTTCAGTTTTGTAAACACTCTAGTCAGAGGGAAAAAAAAAAACCCACCTTGTTGCTTGTTCTCAACTTTGATCACCTGCCACCAACGGGACCAGACTCATCTCACTCTTGTGCTTCTCCATGCAGATAAACAAGATACGCAACACCGTAATGGCAGCGGTTACTGTTGTAAAAGATGCAGACTGCAGTGCATCTGAGGAATTTTATCCATGTAGCTATGAATATTTCACTCAGAAGGAATGCACAACACAGCATAATCTTAGAAACCAACCAAACCAAAAATCCTATATGAAAGTTTAATGAGGGGAACAAATGAATATTTTGGTGTATATCCAAATAGGAATGTCTTCATTATCAGTGTCTTTTGTGCCAGCATCCCTGAGGCCATTACACTGGATAGAATTGATGGGCATTTATTCTTGCTTCAGCCCTAGAGTATTCAGTCTGTTCAAGCAAATGTTTCAGTTGCTTTTTTGCTATTTCCTCATTAAAGCCTTTGCTTGACACTTACAAAAGTTCTTTGTCTTGCCTGTGTTAAATGAACACTGCCACCAGCAAAATTTGCAGTGGTATGAAGTTTGCAGACATCACCTAAAGCAACCCAGACACTTTTGTTCCAATGATAGTGCTACAAGACTTATATTTAGCCTTCCCAAGGGTATAGAGAAAACCAGAAGTCATTTGAACTTTTGTAGATACTTGAGTGTTATGAGATTGGGTGGGAATAATGGGGAAACAAAGCATAATCAGCTCAGAAAATGGTTTCCTAGCATGCTTTTTTTCTTTCCCTGAAAGAAACTTCAGAATGCACGGCGTAAGAGGTAATGGTAAAGTGTTTTTCACAATAAGCAGGCTAATAACACACTGGGATGTATAATATAAGAGAGCAATCTGTGTTGTGTAGGAGGTAAGTCTCTTGAGACAAATCAGCCATCTGAAATCCATCCTGTCACTTTTATTAGCCTGGGACGAGAAGTCCAGGATTCTCTGTGGCCTGATTCTCCCTGGTGCTGAGCACCCACTCCCTTTGGCAGAGATGCTCAGCCATTCTCATCATCAGGCCGTAGGTCCCTCTTTGCTCTGTTGGCTTGTTATGGACCTCAGATCACATTTCATGAGTTTATGTTATGATATTTCTGCACTGGACAGAAAATGTAGGAGAGTTTGATGTAATGAAATGTCAGGGAAGTGTAAAATAGGGTTTTCTATTCCAGTTCCAAACTGGAATGTTTCATAAGAGCTTTCCTCCAATAATCCCTGAACAATCTGCAAGGTCATTAGCAATAACGTCAGCAGTGGCTGGATTCCATTGGGGTTGGACTGTACAAGTCAACTGGTATAAAATGGCACTGACCTGAGGAGTTTGGTGGGATGCACTGGGGACTCTTTAGGAAAAAAGTTTTGTCTGGAGCATCTCCAGAGTGGTTCATTCCTCTTATCTCAGCTTTTGATGAATCAGCTGCTGAAACTCTGTTCCACTCTGCTGTATAGAGGGAGGGTAGGTATGCAGTTTTGATTAGAAGCTTGAATTTTAGACTAAAATCCAAGAAAGATTAATTCCATTGTGTGAGGAATAGATAAGGTACCAGTCAAGATTCCAAGCTGCTTTACTGTTACCAGGAGATTTCACTGGTTTTATGCTCCAAAGCTACTGACTCCTTCTATAGTGCCAAATTCCACAGCCATGGGAGGAAATGTAGGCATCACCTTTAGGTCCTCTCCAAACTGAGAAATTCACACTCTTCAGACCTTCAGATTTCTGCCATGAGATGATGATTGTAAGACAGGTCTGGAATTAAACTCATAAAAATCAGTGACACACCTTCCACTCTACTCCTTGGACCTCGAATCAAGTCCTTGGGAAGAGATTATCAAAAGAAAGTGGCAGATCAGCTGTGGATGCTGAGCATGAGGTGTAGAGCATGGGATGTGTAAGCAATGTCTTGCGATCTACTGGAAATAATAATGACTGAAAAAACCCCTTCAATTATTAAATGTTTTCAAACAATTTCATCACCTCCGATTTTGCTGGTGACTGCTATTGCAAACAACTTTTGCTCTCATACATGAAGAGCAGACTTTCTGAAAGGATTTCTCCCTGAGAAGAGAGTTCTTCTTGTTACAGGGCTGCTTCAATCTACATCATGTCTTTGACACAGCTTTACATGTTGTACCTCCAGAGTCCCTAGGGAAGTGACTTGAACTGACATCCATCTGCTAATGCAAGAAGAAGGCTGAAAGAGTAAGGACATGCTAATAAACTCAGGGAGTCTGCTCAGTGTCTGTGTTTTGTTCCGGCAAAGGGAGTTTTGCAGACCACAGCAGCCCGTGCAGAGGCAGGACACACACTGCTGCCATTCACTGCTGTGATGGATGGAACAGCCGGCCTGATTTATGATCACCCATGTCACACAGACACTTGCCCTTGTCCCTGAGCTATGAAAGGCTGTAAGAATAAAGGAGATAAATGGCAAAGTACTGCAGCTGCAGAAATAATTACCTTCCAGAAATGTAAAAACAAACCATTTTTCCCCTATCTGTTTCAAACCTAAACTCTTCAGCACTGGATACCTGCAAGAAGGGGCTGCCTTTTCAAGATGCCATTCACAGAGATAACATAGGCTATGGTTTTTCACTCTGAATGTCAGATCTACAAACTCTGGTCCCTATGTGCCTCTTTGGTTGCTGAAAAAGTCCTCCAAATCGCTTACTGGTGTTAAGATGTTGGTATACAATCAGTGCGCTGACACAAATATTTTTGTGGACTGGATCAATACAGCTATCTCTATGTTAGTAAATAAAATTGGTGACCTGCGTCATCTTGCCTATTGGACACTGTCCTTACCCTGTGTTGTTGGCCAAGCTGTGTTAAAGCCCTGTTTGGAGCAGACCAAAGGAAACAGACCTCCAGTGAAGGATCTTAGATGATTGTGGTCCACAGCTTGACTTTGTGCTTAGGTGCTGTTTTATTTACTGGGACAGATGTAGCCAACAGTGCAGAGTTATGATGGTCATCCTTTGGTTTGCTCCTCTTACACCATTCATTGGTTGTTTTTTACTATTTCCTTTTCTTAAGACGATAATTTTTGTTTTAGGCAAGGAAGGTACCCTGTGCCAAGCACCTTAGTAAGACAACCCAGGCAAATAGGTGCATTCTCAGCCTTGCACTAAACCAGCAAACTTAATGAATGGAGCACTCACCAGCAATTCTGTACTGAGATCATTATCAAAACCAGAGCTTCATATGATCAGATGTTTCATGTCTTGACTGCAGGAAATGTTCTGGCTCCCAGCTTTCACAGAGCATTTCTGGATGAAAATGAACAGTTTTGGCCGGCATCTGTCAGTAACGACATCTGGCTGACCATAAATTCTGTTATCAGGCTTGCAGCTGGCGGCAGTGGGAATGCAGGTGGAGCAGGTCCTGCACAGCTTTCCTGCCCATCGCTCCACCCCAGTCAATCCTTTACGAGCCACAGATCTTTAGCAGCACACATCGCTGAGTGCTCCTGCGTTGAACCCATGGAGCAGTACCCATACGCTTTGTCCTGGCAGGAATGTAGGGACTGAATGGAGAACAAGTGGCGGGGAAAAAGCATCACTAGGGTGAGAAGTTGTTATCCACAGCTGCTTACACTAGAGTCCTATTCCTTCTCCTCTTCTGTCTGAAATTTAATGGAAAACCTGTTCATGTCGTTCAAGAACATCCTTAGGACAGAGTTTGGGGTTCTTGGCTCAGGATTATGAGGGGATGGAGATGCCTCCTCAGCCACTCTTTCTTGGGCATCAGGAAGGTTGCACATGCACCCCTCTGCTCAGTATTTCCCTGCGGCTTTCTGCCTCGCCTGCAGAGATTTTGAGGTTGCCTTTCTCTGGTGCCTGATTTTCATCATGCACAGCAGAAGATCACAGGTTTTGCGTTTCACTGCATGAAGCACACGTCTGTGTGCTTTGTGGGATTTGGCTCATAAGTCAGATTTTCCGTGAGTGGTCTCCAGCTTTGTGCTCCCTGATTTCTGGGTGCTTGCCCTGTGACCCTGGTGGTAGGCTTGCACAAGTGCTGACCATTCACAGCTGTGTATGGAATCCCAGATCCAGAACTTGTTAATAATGCTAAATGAGCTAAAAGTACTGTAATTGGTGTTTCAAAACTGATGCCCACAATTAGTGGAGGCTTTCAAGCCTGAGCGCTCTATGCAGCTGCTTCCAGTCTGTAAACCACCCCTCCTTCAGCTAGAAAATTAAATGGGTAGGTAATGCACCTGATTTTGGAGCAGAGTTTGAAGAGCACACAATAAGTAAGGACTTAGATGGCATACTGAACAATGCCAAAAAGCAAAATATTGATTTTCTTTTATTAAGGGAATGGCCTCTATTCTATGTGCAAAGGAGGCAGAGGACCTGAGAATAAAAATGGCGTATAATCGTGAAATTAAAGATAGCATCAGAAACAGCTCCACTTGGAGGCTGAATCTGCATATGCAGCTTTATCTCTTTTCGTTCCTTAATTTTAATTGTTGACATTATATCATTATCAATTGTCTTTTTTTGTAAATAAGATCCACAGATGGTCACTAAATCAGCATGCACTTAATGCAGTCTTTTGTAGTGACCATAGCATTTGTTAAGCTCTTGAAGGCAATGCCTAATGAACATCATCAGCTGAATGATTTCAATTAACAGGAGAACCAGGATGAGTCTTTTGCAGAAGGACCTTTTCTCTCTAAGATGCTTTTCTCTTCTATAAAAAGCGGATTGTATAAGTGTAGCAAAGGCTCCCATCTCTAGGAGGTATAATTAAGATAGTCAAACCATGCAGCCATTAGTGACACGGACAATTTTTTTTCTCTTTAGCATACTAATGCTTTCAGTGTTGAGCAGAGACACCCATTTATAAGGGCAGGTCAAGATATCACTTCCACTAAGCCCTGTAAAAACCCTATTGGAAAGACAAATTCTTGCTTGGCTTTGGCCAGAGCGGGCAAGCCGTGGTGCTGGTCCCCTGGGGAGGCCGCAGGTGCTTCTTGCTGCAGCCAAAATCAGGTGTGTAGGGTGAGAGGTTAAAACATACGGAGACTCAGAGCTTTTCCCAACCCAGCAAGGTGTCGCAGATACACCTATGCTTCCTACAACCAGACAGAGAAAACCGGAAAAGGCGTGGGATACTCAGTGATGTCAGAAATCACTTCCACACTGAGGTCATTTCATATCAGTGAAAGTACGTGAGCTTTGGGGAAAGGCCTGGGTTTGCATATCTGTATACCTGGTTCTTTTCTACAGTCTCTCCTTATCTCAGTATAACATTGCTAATAAAAGTTTCAATATATCCTTTTAATTTCTCTTCCTAAATAATATGATATCAGCCACTGGGGCATTAAGAAGAAAATGAACATTAGTTAAAACAACTTCCATATGGAAATACAATCTCCCCATATAATTTTCATAGATTAAATCCATACTGAGGGCAAAGAATGTTATCATCAGCAGGAATGTGACATCAGATTGCTATTGATACCAGCTACATAAAAGAAAAATAACAGGGATGTGAAAATGAAACCCTTTGGGATTCCTTGGTTTGAACATGAAAAAAGAGAGAATCCTGGTTTTGGACTTAGAATTATAGAATCATAGAATAGTTTGGGTTGGAAGGGACCTGAAATATCGTCTAGTTCCACCCCCCCTGCCACGGGCAGGGACACCTTCCACTAGACCAGGTTGCCCAAAGCCCCATCCAGCCTGGCCTTGAACACTGCCAGGGATGGGGCATCCACAGCCTCTCTGGGCAACCTGTTCCAGTGCCTCACCACCCTCACAGTGAAGAACTTCTTCCTTACATCTAATCTAAATCTCCCCTCCTTCAGTTTAAAGCCGTTACCCCTTGTCCTATCCCTACATGCCCTTGTAAAAAGTCCCTCCCCAGCTTTCCTGTAGTCCCCCTTTAGGTACTGGAAGGCTGCTATAAGGTCTGCCTGGAGCCTGTTGGGGCCCCCAGATCTGGACGCAGTACTGCAGGGGGGGGGTCTCACCAGAGCGGAGCAGAGGGGCAGAATCCCCTCCCTCGACCTGCTGGTCACGCTGCTTTGGATGCAGCCAAGGATAGGGTTGGCTTTCTGAGCTGGAAACGCACACTGCCAGCTCATGTTGAGCTTCTCATCAACCAACACCCCAAGTACTTCTCAGGGCTGCTCTCAATTTGCTCATCGTCCAGCTTGTATTTGTGCTTGGGATTGCCCCGACCCATGGGCAGGACCTTGCACTTGGCTTTGTTGAACCCCATGAGGTTCACACAGGCCCACCTCTCCAGCCTGTCGAGGTCCCTCTGGATGGTGTCCCTTCCCTCCAGCGTGTCACCACACCACACAGCTTGGTGTCGTTGGCAAACTTGGTGAAGGTGCGCTCGATCCCACTGTCCATGTCGCTGACAAAGATGTTGAACAGCACCGACTTGCTGGAAGTTATGATGCACTGCAGCTTTTAAAGAGAAGGAAAATATGGCACTGATAATTTCCAGAGCAAGATGAGGAAGAACAATTTTCCATCTCTGCTTCAAAGTATTAAAAAGTTGATAGACAAGCCTCAGCCCATGCCGGCACATCCCAAAATCTAGCTGCTGGGCTATTAATTTGTGGCAATTTCAGCAGCAGCAGAGCACATGCTTTCCAACCCAAATAACTTGAAAACAAGTTGTACCTTATGTTTGAATGTCAATAAAGACGTGATGTAAAGGAACAGATGTTGTTGTCTTCAGCGAAATTTCATCTCTGCATACAAATTTATGGAAGACTTAAGTGACTCCATGGAAATGGTCTCTGCTTAATACATACGCCTTTGTAGGGGTTCCGCCTGATACACCCAGACGAAGCAACCCTTATTAGATACTCCGAACCAACAGGTCTTAGTCCTACTTGTGCCTTAGGTGGGAAGTCTTTCTGACTTTAGCAAGGCCAGAGACTCATCTTTCTAGTAAGGGGTTCTTGTCTGGTCGCCTACAGAGCTCATTCTGGTGTAAAGTGTTTTGTTCTGTTCTGTCCCACGGAAAACCCATAACCTATCTCTTTTTAATGAATGTTTAACATATGTTAACCAGCATCTTAAGTGAACCCAAAACAGTGTCATCAAAACAGTGTCAGTGGACGGAGCCAAGAATTGTATTAGATCAACTCGGAATGATTTTTTTTTTCCCCAACGGTATGTTCAGCAACAGGACCAAAAAAACCCCCACTGATTTTCTTAGATCTTCTGAGGAAATCAGCATTCATCCCTCACCCTTCTAGACCACTTGTGTAACCTAGCAAATTACCTAGACCTTGCATGCTGATTTCCAGGCTGCTGTCACTTTTTAGCTGCTTTGTCTACTTGTAACACCTACCAGCAGGTTGGCCTCTTTCTGTGACTCTATTAGATCCGAGCACGGCACACTGAAACCCTTACTTGCTACTGCAGACACCTTTTTGACTCCAATAAACTGGAGTTTACAGAAAGCGAACTTCCTTGATGTGTCCATTTATTCTGAGATTATACTACGTGTACATTTTGCTTTGACAAATCTTCATCTGCTTCCAAGAGGACATTGAGAGACTAGACAACTTTAATGCAAATACAGCTGCGGCTAGCCCAGGCACTGAAAGCTACTCACAGGAGCTGAGCTAATTATGGAGAATGTAGCTAATAAAGGTAAATAAATTTTAGCCATGCATTCTTTATAAATATGCACAGCAAGGCAGATGTACAGTCGTCTGGTTATTACATGGCTGAATGGTAGCTGCCGTTTGATTACAAAGCTGTAGTCAGAAGTGTATCATCTAAATAACTTTGTAATCAGTCCTTTGCCTCAGTTTTGCCTGATTAAAATTGCTGCACAAGTATCTATTCTTTCATAGTCCTTTTTCCCAACGGAATTTTTACAGACCACAGCAAAGGCAGATATTTTTAAATGTCCAGGATTTGCTCTCTGAGGTTGCCTCCCCTATGTTTAAATGTGTAAGTGCCACTGAATGTGAACTCACACTGTGGAGGGATGGAGGAAGAAAGAACAAGGTGAGCAGAACTGCTTGAATCAAAGGCTCCAAGCCCATTGCAAGCCCTTACGCTCTTCGGTGCATTTAGGGGTGAAAGCCAACCCTCCTTCGCAGTTCATAGGGTCCTGATTTGTATATTTGCCTACAGACAGCTCGTCCATGGAGCTCCGGGTCTGTCGGACAGAGGCGCCCCGAGTGCTATCTTCTGCTGGGCACAGGTAAGCACTGTGCAGGAAGCTGGTTTTGGAAAGCAAAGATTTTGCCCCACATTTTTCAACCTTTTCTGAATACAGAGAAATTGCTCCCATCGTTCTACATTCTTGACATAGCTGCCTGGCTCTGAAACAGCTAGAAGACTGCTGGTGCTCTGCTTTCTGCCTGATACTTGTCCACAAAGGTCATGTTCTGCGTATCGTGAAAGCGCATACGGCCTTCATTTACTGCAATACATCTATGTAAATGAAAGACAACTGCAGAATTGCATCCAGTTCATAACAATAACGGGGAGCAGGCTGCAGAAGAGGCAATCTGCTTGAGGTGTTCGGTGAGCCTGAAAGTGCCTTAGTAATACCTGTAATAAATAACACCAAATCTGGCAATAGTTTTCCCTTTCAATTTAGCATCAAAGCTGTCTTTAGAAGCTTTCACACAAAGACAAAAAATACAGCCTAATGTTCTTTGCTTTTCAGAAGTGCTCTTTCACTAACGCCCTACTGTGTCCAGATAACGCAACTCTCCCTCATTCTGCCAGTTCTCCCAGGTCCTCGACCTGATGTTTGATTTAAAATTTTGATGAGAAATTGAGCAGCTGATTTATATTTTTAAAACCAGCAGCAGCGCATCAGCTAACAGAGTTTACAGCTGCAACTTGTCAAAGCCAGCACAACAATTCTGACTGTCTTTGGGTGCCCAGGGATTTTAAGAGAGATCCTGGAGGTTGCTGGCAGCTCAACCTGTAGGCAAGTGAATGTCTCCATTTTGGGGAGAAGGGGACAACTTGACCATATAGCTCCTGGGGCTGGTCCAGGGCCGCCAAACTGGGGGCATTTTCACTCTCGCATTTCTTGAGGCTCAGGTAAAAGGTTGCTCTTCACTTGCTCCTGGGAGGTTGCCTTTTACTTTTACCTCCTGCATTTGCCATCAGTGCCTTGTGTCAGTCCCACTGTCTGCAGCACAGAGTTGCATCCTACCTGGGCACAGATATCCTGGAGATCATCACGAGAGCCCTGGCAGGTCGTGCTGCAGACCAGGAGAGCTGCCACACCGCTGTGCTGCAGTCTTGGACTAGCCATGAAAGCTGGAGCCACACTAGATAAGATTTATCTCCTGGCTTCAGCCCAGATCTATCATCCTTCCCTGTCACATCAGCGGCAATGACAGACTTGTGCCCTTCACCTGACCTGGTGTGACTTTGTTTCTCATGAAAAATTGAGAAAAAGTGAGAAGAGTGAGTGATAGTGACACCATGCTTCCAGGTCGTTCAGCTCTGGCAGAGCAGCTGAAGATCCATCTTCCAACTTCACCATCTCAGCAGCTCCAAAAGATTGGGAAAGACCACTTTCCCTTCCTGAGACTTGCAGCACTGCGTGCTGCTGGCTGATGTGTTCCCGTGTCATGCGTGGCTCTATGGAGAGTTGGTGTCAGGAGCAGAACCCCTCCCAGCAGGAGTTAGATGAGGGTGCACCTCCTTCACTGGCGCTCAATGGAGAATGACGAAGTGCAAGCCTCTTGGTGAGTCCTGATGAGTCGGAGAGTGGCTGGACAGATCAGTTTAGGAGCTATTTGGGAGGTAAGTAAGTGGAGACCTGCTCTTCCAAAGCCTTCCCGTTTACCTCCCTGAGGCTGCCCTGGCCATGCGGCATTTCCCAGGACAGGCAGAGCAGCTTTGGTACAGAGAACAGAGGAAAAAGCTTTCCATCGTGGAACACCTTGTGCAAGAGGAAACATTTTCCTAGCACTGCTAGGGAGAAAAAAAGTGATTTTGGAACCATGCTGGTTCCAAGCTGGGATGGCTTTGAAGAATGGTTGCAGAAGAAAGCCACTTAGGAAAGTTTCAGTAGCCAAGATCTAAGCCTTGCACAACACAGGGTTTGTTGGCAATTAGTTCGTGTATGTGTCTGAGCATCTGGCTCCATCCCCATGGGTTAGGTAGAATATCATGATGACCTATATGAATTATAAGCTGCCTTTCAGAGAAACAGCATTTCCAAAGGTTTTGATGGTGAGCAGGATCCCTTGTTGTTTCACATAACATATACTTGCCAATTAGTTGGGCATTATTAACTAAGTCATGACACAAAGCATCTTATTATGGGAGCTCATGTCACCTCCTATTAGTGCTAACCTAAGAAATATGAAAATTTGTGGTCTGGAAAAAGAGGAGCATTTCAGCTTTTCAGATCTGAGGCATCCACATGCTGCACTCCCTATCTAATTTTCCTGCTAATTTAGTGGGGCTTATTTAACAAACCCCAACGAAGCACAGCCTACAAGTCACGTAGGCAGCCTCAGGTTGTGCGCCAGTTACACAAGCCATCAGAGCCCATTTCTGCACGAGGGCCACTCCTCCTGAGTCAACATTTTTGCCAGGCTGGCTGAGTTTTGCCCAGGGGTCAGACAATATTGTTGTTCTCCATCCAAGCCTGATCACTGAAGCGCTTCTCTAAATAGAAGTTGAGGTTTCTGTTCCTTGTGTTCTTCCATCCCTACTCAGGGTTTCACTGTTTCAAGGTCAAGAGAATTCACTATACGGCAGTCCTACTAATGTATTCGCCATGAGGATAGAGGGGAGGATTTGAATAAAATTGGGAAAACACCCTTTCTGGTGTAGCTCTTTATCTGAACTGAATCTGCACTGAGCTTTCCTTTTTTTCTATTCAAATGAGTGTGAAGGCTAATTAAATGCAGATGTCCATTTTTTTCAGGCATTTTCTGATTCCTCCAAAGACAGGAATGAAAAGTATAAAAACACAGAGAGATTCAGGAACTGTCAAATAAGTTGGGAAATGGATTAAAATATTGCCAAATCTGACTCAATTGTTCCATGCTGCTCTTGAAATCTGTTTTTTGAAGTTGCTGCTGCTTAAACCAAGAGACAGAAAGTGAAACTCGGCTTTGATTTAAAGAACAAGTATCAAGAAGAGCTTTTCCAGAGAAGCAGGTTGGACATGAGAAATAAATTAAGTTTCTGAACTGAGAGTCAAATAAGAACTGGTGGTGTGTTTTTTCAGGAAAAAAAAAATCTGAAGATAAATCAACTTTGTGATAATTTCTGGAAGTTTTGTTTTAATATTTGAAGACCTAATTTTGAGAATTCTAACAGCATGATAAATAGATGCTATTTTTCACACAGCTCGCCTGAACTAGAAGTGGCGAGGGTCTTATAAGGAAGGTAATTTACTTGAGCTATTCAGCTGAGTTTTTCTCTTTCAAGTTGTCTGAGAAGGTCCAGGTAATGATCTGAAGTCTGGGTGCTTCTTATCCGTGAAATCTGTCTTTGAATCTCTAGTGCACCGACAGCTAATGATCCAGCACTCTCAAAGCCTGGCAGGATCACAGCTTTTCAACGTGATTTTCCTACTTGCAGTTCACCAACACACTTTTGCTTTTTGATCCTACAGTGAGCAGACATTTGCAACTGCTACAGCTGGCGCAAGGCACAATATCCCATGCACACCTTCCTCCCACGCTCCCCATGGACTTTGGTTCAGGGTTCCCAGGCAGGTGGTACATTTAGCAGCGAAGATCTCCGTCTCAGCCTTTACAGCTCCCACAACTCTTTCTGGCCTCAGCCCCTGCTCAGTGTGAGCTTCCAGACCTCATCTCTTCATGCCTCTTTGTTCCGTTGCTTGTTGGAGGTGTTATCTGTGCCACTCGCCTTGCTCCCTTCCATGCCCGACCACGTTGCAGTGATGTCCCCAGCCTTCACCTCTGGCACAACTCCCTGCTCTGACCTGCACAACCCAACATTATTCTCCTAATGGACAAGCCCACCCTGAAGCTTTATATAATGGAAAAAAGGCCAAAGGGAATTTTAATAGGCTCCTTTATGCCTTTCATTGTTCTGAAGCAATCTTATTCAAACAGGCTCTTGGAAGAATTTCTGTGAGCTCTAGAGGATCAATTACAATGAAGAGATGATTAAAGAATAGATAAAGGTTTTTAATAAATTATAAACTTCCTGCAGAAGTACTTTAACAAAATGAAGTTACGATGGTGGTGATATAATACTGCCTTATGATCACTTCCCATCTGTGAATAGGAGATTAGACAAAGATTAGTGAAACAATGGAGAAATAGGAAATGTGAAGCTGAGGTTCAAATGCATAAGAATACTACACTGACAATAGGAATCATGTTAAAACGAGAAAATACATGATTTGTATGGCACCCTGCCTTATTCACCAAAAATTCTGTAAATTAGATTTTGGTCAGCATGATATGTGCAAACACTTAGAGTTTTCAATATTCAAACTGCAAGCTGTGTCGGACACGGACTTAAGATCACACAGTATGATTCTGTTCTTTGACTGGGTAAATGTAAATTTTAAAGTTGGCTTTCCAGGGGAACTGATATTTATGAATTCAGAATTTGCTTTCCAAATTGATTGTCTCCAAGAAAACTCATTTCAGTAGAGTCAGTCCTGGCTGGATGATAGGAAAGGTGCTCAAAGTGAGCTCACTGGATAAACAAACAAAAATAGAATTTATGTTACAAGAAGGTTTTCACCCATTCATGTTAGGAACAACAACAATCAGAAAACTACCCCACAAGAATTTTAATGCTTAAAAAAATTGCCTTTCACAAATCAGAAGGAAAAGCGGAAATGTCCAAATCTAGTCCAACAAATCCAAAGCAATTAATGTTGGGGAAAATATTAATATAATATTCAATATTAAGAAGGTGAAAACTATACAACTTCTGGATTGTTCTCCCCAGTACAACACAAAGCATCAGATGCAGCAGGAGTATAAAATACCATATGCCAAAATTAACTGCAACCATTAATAAATGCCCCAAACCGTAAGATAAAAGGAGCCAGTACAAATGAAAAATTTTAATCATCTAAATTGTTTTGATCCCTTTTTACCCAGAGAAAATCACTGAAGTTGACTCCCATGAAACATTTCTATTTCAAGAAAACCCATATTATCTGCTGGAAAAATGCTACACCCATTTTTTTCTCTGTGGGTAACTCCAGTATCCAATAACTCAAGTTCTTATCATCATCCTGCTGAAAAGCATCTGACCTTGCACTTAGAGATGCTGATTTTAATGAGACTCTTGAATAAGTAAAATACTTCTCAAGAGGAGCGGAAGGACCAAAATGTCACCCAGAGTTGTTTCAATGGAGTAAGTTGTTCAGAGCTGATCCTGGCTGACATCCAGCTGAAGAAATGACCCTGTGGGAAAAATCACATGATTCATATTTTCTTATCTAAAAAAGGCGATGCAGGTCTGAGCTATCCTGCAACATTCATCATTCGTTTTCAGGTTGCTTTCAGACTCTTCTCAAGACATGAACATAGGGTGAAAACCAGCAAGGTGTGTCTGAATAAACTTTGTGCCATTTCCATTCCTAGTAATACTATCAAATTCAATTACATTTCACGCTGATGGCATTTTATTTCTCAGCTGTTCTATAAATATCTTTTTACAGGAAACAGTGTCTCAGAATGTCATGTGCTAGTAAATCAGCAGAGCTCGATTAAGCCCAGGGAAAGATGCTGATTTTCCCTACCTGAGGTTTTCTCCCTGCATATTTATTCTCAATGGTCTGGGGATATATAGAGCTTGAAAGTCGCAAATGACTAATGCAGCTTTGTGAATCTCCATCCATCTGACCAATCTTCCCTGGCTTATAATATCATGTTAGTCATGAGACAGAAATAATATTTAATGATATTATTTCTCCCATTCATTTGCTACTTGACTAATTCAGTCATACACAGGTAGTGTAGCATCTCTCTTGGAGAAATTAAATGCAGGCCTTGAATGTTGCAGGAGAATGACTACTTGCCGTGACATTCAGTTTATATATACCTCTTTCATGTATTCACAGCAAAGCCCTTCTTACATACAACATGTTATTTATCCCCTCTTGCTTATAAGCGTTACAGTCACTGGACAGCAGAGTGAAAAGATGATGAATATAAGGCTTGCAAATTTTATAAAGGAAAAGGAAGCATTTGAATGACTGCTATGTAATTCTTATATTGTTCTTTCTAAAGCAAAACCCCCTCGCCTTAATAATAGAGTTCCCTGGCAAAGTGAGTCATATTCTTGAAACTAGATCATGAGCTGCTTTTAATACTCACGGCACCTTGTTAATTTATGAATATTTGCAAAGGCTCCACATGTTCCTATTTTGGGGAGAGCCAGTGAGTAGCAACTTAGAGAAATATTTACTTACTAAAAAAAATTCCTCCTATTACTGGCTAGTGATGTATCAAAATGACCTGTTGGACATCTCATCTGCGGATTGCCATTTAAAAAAAATATGGGAGTGACTCAGGACTGTTCTGTACTGAGTTGTGACCATGATTGAGCAGACACTAGATTTCAGGCTAGTGGTTATTTCAGCATCTGGAATTGCAAAATAAATTCTTTAGTTGTAATGTGTTGCAGCATGGTGCTGCACATGAATAGAAACATTAATCCATTTTTCATCATGAGCTACCAGAAAAAGAAACCCTTAAGAATAACATGTCAGAAACCTTGAGATATTACTCAGCTACTCTTTTTGAATGAGGCATATAACTTGTTGCATTAGTTTATAACACCTACCAGTGATTTATGCACCAAGATTAAAACTGGATGTCATTGTTGGAATTTGCTGCTGTTATAAGGAATTGTAGTCGTCATGTTTTGTGCTGATGTCCAGTTGTTACTGGAAAGGGCCGAAATACCAATAAATGCAGTTGCCTAAAAACTATTTGGAGAACTATTAAAGCACTGGCTAACACCTGTTTTTTTCTTAAAAGGAATGGAAAAATACACTTCTATGTTTTTATTAATTTGATATTTCCTTGTTGAAAAAGTAAAAGTACCTAAAGCAATGGCTAAATAAACCTACATTTTCAGGTCTGCAGCTGGTGTAGTTGCAACGATAGAATCAGTACTGATGGCATTTGTGACTGTCACAAGTGCTGTGCTGAAAAGGGATGAACTGCATGCTGCCCCGGCCAGCCATAACTGTTACCGTATTCATCGGATTTTAAGAAGCAGCTTATTTAAGCCAATGCCTGAAACCAATAATTAAGATTCGAGTTTTAGGAGTATTAAATATAGACCAGGAAAAAAATGACATCTATGCCTCCATGTCCTCAAGACAAACTGATAAAACAGAAGAAGAGAAAGAATAATTAGGAATAAACTTCACATAAATCTGCATGTCATCTGCATAAAAACTGATCCTTATCCATATCTTCAGATCATCTCAGTCAAAGGAAGCTTGTGGAGGCTGAATAAAGATGAGCCCAACGACAAACCCTGTGGGGCATCAGAGGAACCAGACTCTGTGAAATCAGCGCGGATCAGCCAACCTGTGCGAATTCGATGGATATAAAGAGAAGGCAAAACCCCAGAGCCCAGCCAAAAGGCCAGCTGCGTTGTCGGTAGTGAGGTGCTCAGGACCGGGCTGCTCGTGGCTGGATCCTCTGGGTGCTGAGGAGCAGAGCTGACCCTGCACCATGGTGGCAGGGAGAAGAAAGCTCACCGAGAGGCAACTTCTGGGCTCCCTCCAGCTCTTGAGTGAGGGTATTGCTGTAAAGTCTGTCAGGACCTAGGAGACTGTTTTAAGAAATGGGGCTAGAGACCTCGTTTTCATTTGGGTTAATGTTGCACCGGTGGTCTCAGCCCAACTCCTGTTGCAGATGGTGAAGTCTCCTGGGCAGAGCGTTGGACAAAGTCACTGGGGCAGGTCCCAGGAGTGCTGTTATCTCCTTCTCTGCAACGTCCTGGCAGAGCCACGTCAGATTAAGCGGAGTGCCTTTGTCAGGCAGCGATGTGAGGGGCTAACAGTCTGTCAGTGCACTTTTTGTCCACGGAGGAAGGGGCAGGGTGCTGCACAGCAGAAGCGGCAGCTTCTTGGGTCTTCTCGAACTGAACAACAGGAGGGGAAAAGATGGCATCTCACCTGTTCCCACGGTTTGAGAGTGCCACTGGCTAGTCACCAGCAAGCCCTTTTAGTGAAACACGTGACCGTCAATAATATGTACTTCTTTCAGTTAAACTGAAATACTGTGAACTCAAATGTCAGCAGCCACAAGAGGCTGATAGATCAGGTTTGTAACAAACCAGACGGTTTCTTTCAGTCATCTTGCATAAATGAAGCCAACTACCTATTTTTTTACCACATCTTCCAGAAATGTAGCCTTGTTTCATTTGCAGGTATGAAATGATGGAGAATTCCCCCCTGTTCACGACAATGTTTCTGTGCTTTCCAAAACTGGGATGTTTCCCTCAGACAGGATTTAACAGCTTGATCCTGCTCCCAAGGATGTCGGTGGGTGATTTGTCATTACAGAGACAACACGGCCCTGCATCTGCCGTCTCCCTGCAGCTCTACCTCTGCTCCGTCAGCACGGGGTATTGCTGAGGATGAACGAGCTGCCGTGATGGCGGTGGCTGGGCAGACGCTGGTGCACCTGAATCTTGCCAGGACATAAGGTGCTAAGGTTCATCTTGATCACCGGCTCCATACTTTGCTACTTCAGGAAACTACAGCACAGTAACTGTGTTATGTGCTGATTGCACTCCAGCTTTGAAAGTAATTACCCTTTTTGTGCTAATTACCTCTGCAGGCAGGTTGTTGCAGAACCTCACCGCTCTCAGGCCTTCTTGTCTTACTGGTGCCACCCAGAATAATAATTTTGGCACGTGTCCCAGGTCCACTTAACTGGTTATTATACAGCCTCCTTGCCAAGGACTCACCATTTCCAAATGAAAAGTCAGATTCTTCGCAAAAGATTTCTCTATAATGTGGATTCTGGTGTTGGGTTGATCTCAGTGAGGAACATCTTCCATAAGTCCTCGTCTTTGAGCTGCAGAAGATGATCTCCCATTTCACAGTTTTGAACCCAACTACCTTCTCTGCAACTATTTAAATGCAGGCATACCTCAAAATCCTCACCAATAAGCTTCAAGGGACCCTGCTGTTTCCATAGCAGCAAAAGGGGACCCAATCATAGACTCTTTATCATCAGCTACTATGGAGTCTGAGCTGCACTTAGTGGTTGGACACCACAAAATGAGAAGACGTCTAAGTTGCTGTCCATGGAGAACAAGGAGTGTGGCAAAAAAGTGAAACAATGAGGTTGTCCTGGCTATAAATAACTCCTTTCTACATCTCCTTTTCATTCCTGGAAATGATAATAAGATGATGAGCAGATGTCCTTGCAAAAATCCTTAGGTCAGAAGTCTAAGGAGGTTAGCTTCTTTGCAGCTGTCTAAACAAGTATAACTTTAAAATCAGGATTCAGCAAAGCACTTCAGTGCATGTATGCATTCTATTGCAGAAAGTCCATGTTTAAGTCCTTTGCTGGTTCAGGGGCTAAATTAATTGGTAGTAATTTTATTAACAATACCTTATACATCATTTCCGCATTAAGTTCTAAATATTGTTTTTGATGAATTTGAACAATTACACCATGCATCAACACCATTCATTAAAATAAATTATTACCTGCCCACCTTTTATTAATGGTGCTAGCTCTGCTCTGTTTTGTAGACTACAGACAGATTGTTTAGCTGGTGTAAATCAGCAATACTCCATCATTGCCAGTAGTGGGAAGTTAATGTAAACCTCTGAGAATCTGGCCCGGTTTGCTGAGACAAGTTTTTAGAAACCTATGGTCCAGGTGGATCACAGCTGGTCTGATTAAAGTACAAGCAAAGTTGGCTGGATGGAATCCAGAATAAGCTGATTACCCAGTAGTGGCCTGAAAACGCATAAATCGTGTTCAAAGTATTGTGCTATGGTTTCTAATAAGCTTATCTCCCAGCTCCAGCAAGCCAGTCTCTTATGGGAAAAGCCAATAAATAACTGTAAAATGAAATAGGAATCTCAGAATTTATTACTGTTATTTATAATTTATTAACTGTGCCGCACTGGCATAGAGGAAGGCACTCTGTGCAAAAGGGGGATTATACACTAAGAAGTCACACATCACACCCAACAGATACACATAGAACATAGCAGACCTAAACTAGCACAGAAATCTAGACTCACCCCTCCAAACCCTCCTTCAATTTTTGGGTAACAATGTTTTATAACCTCATTCAGAAAACTTGTCAAACTTCATCTTCTAACTACAAGCACTTTGACTTCCTATACACACTGATACTTCCTCAGGAGGTCAGCTAAAGCATTTTCTAATTTCTAGCCCAGAACTTCTTCTGACCTGTTCAAACACCATTAGTTCTTGTTTCAGCATTTTTCTTTAAATAACTCAATCCCCTTCTGTGTTTTTTTTTCCCCCTTCTGGACTTATTTATTAAAAAATGCATTTCCCTTTCATATCTTCCCTTGGGCCCCTCACTCCAGGAAGGACATGGAGGTGCTGGAGCGTGTCCAGAGGAGGGCAACCAGGATGGTGAAGGGTCTAGAGCACAAGTCTTATGAGGAGCGGCTGAAGGAACCGGGGTTGTTCAGCCTGGAGAAAAGGAGGCTGAGGGGAGACCTTATTGCTCTCTACAACTGCCTGAAAGGAGGTTGTAGTGAGGTGGGTGTCCATCTCTTCTGTCAGGTGGCTGGAGATAGGATGAGAGGAAATGGCCTCAAGTTGTGCCAGGGGAGGTTTAGATTGGATATTAGGAAAAATTTCTTTACTGAAAGGGTTGTCAGGTATTGGAACAGGCTGTCCAGGGAAGTGGTGGAGTCACCATCCCTGGAGGGATTCAAAAAGTGTGTAGACAAGGCACTTCAGGACATGGTTTAGTGGGCATAGTTGATGATTGGACTCGATGATCTTAAAGGTCTTTTCCAACCTAAATGATTCTGTGATTCTATGATTCATTTTGTGAGACACAACATCCAAATGACCTCAGGATAGATGGATTTTCTATGAGCAGTCTGGTTCCAGGGAAGACTTCCAAGCATGCCCAGGCTAAGGACCAGTTGGTTTAACAATATGAATGATTTCTTATCTAACTAGCTGTGAATATTGGCCTAATTAACACAGTGAAAGTATCCCCAGCATCCTACCACCCAACACACTTTGCAATGGGTTGGTCACCTATGCAGTGGCAAAAATTTGTCATTCTTGATGGTGGGTGACCAGTAATGTTGAGGGTTCCCCATTCTCATCACAGCAATGTACAGGGTGTCCCTGCATCTCCTGGAGTACCTTGCATGGCACATCACCGAGACAACCCCCAGATTTCAGCAGAGTGAGGTTTTATAGAGACAGAAGCTTAAGCTTTAGGTGCGGAGTTTAGGCTGTGAACTAGATGCAGAGTGTTTGAAGAAAGAACGGGGGTATTTTGGATTTTGGCACTGCATAGATTCAACTAGATGATGTGAGGAGCTGGGAAACCTAGTATGCAGAGACAGGGTCTGGACAAGATCAAATGCTTTTTACACCTTGCCTTTGCCATAGTATCCTCAAAACTGCATGACCATGAGGCAAATGATTAGATGAGAGCTTGGCTTATGATGTTGACCAAAATTATCTTAATTTTTTTGCATGCTTCATTTGCCTATATTATGCTCTTGCTTCTCAGATTTTAATTCCTTTGTGGCTGGGAATATCTTTGTTCTGTGTATCTCTTTGTACTGCCTAGCACATACAGTCCTGCTCCAATTTTTGCACTTCTGTGTGCTACCATATTAAACAGTATGTTCAAATAAAGTATCTTAATAATGTCAAAAAGAGAAAGGAAAGTTTCTCATGAAAAAATCAGGATCCTTAGTCAGAACGAGATGGACAGATCTCTGCAACCATCATGCGGACAAGGTAAAACAAAGGCACTGTTGTTAGGGAAACCACTTTCTCCTTAGTGATTAAAATAACATCTGATAGACTGCAGAAATCGTCTGTTATGAATATTCAATTTTTTTCCGCTCTTCAGAACAACACCCTACTGAGGACCACGAGCATATTGCAAAGTTTTACCTTTTCTCATTTCATAAAATGATTTGAGAAAGTGGGATAGGCAAGGGGGCAGGAAGAGGGGGTGGGACTTGATCTTGGTGAGCTTCATCCTAATGGGAGTGTTTGCAGAGTGTAAATACTCCCATTGGGATCTCCTGCTTCCTCTGCAAGTGCACCAGGATTTCATATAAAACACACATAAAGTTGCTACTATGTGCTCATTTCGATGCAGTTTCATTTGTTAAATATGCCCACAGCTAACCCATGGGCTGTGTTTCCCAGAAGTCTAAGTCCCAAGGCACCCCTACCCACTGAGAGATGTGACCAGTTTATTCTCCTCCACAAGTACCTTAACTTATGTTTCCAGTGGTGATGGTTTTTATAGAATGACAGAAAAATTGAGTCTGGAAGGGATCTCTGGGGTTCTCTAGATTAGATCAGGCTGCTCGGGGACTTGTCCAGTCAATTTTTTAATATCTCCAAAATATTTCTCAACTTCTTCAGGTCCCTGTTCCAGTTTTTTACTACCTTCACAAAGAAAAAGAAATCATACTTTTATCTAATTGTAATTCCCCAGGTTGCAATTTGTGCTGTTTCCCTCATCCTTCTGCTGTGTACGTCTGAGAAGAGTCTGGCTCTGTCTCCTCTACGCCCTGACTCCATGGGCTGTCGCTAATCCTGTGGAATGAGCAGTCAAGGTAGAGATCTGCTCATCAGCCATGCTGGAGTAAGACGTCATTTAAGTGGCACGATGGGACATGGTTTTGGGAGATGGTCCCTCACGGATGTGTTCTGGATATGTGCATGCTCTGAGATGGGCTATTTTGGTAGCTCTTGTGAAAGGATCTTATTATATATGATGAGGACAGCACCAGTATTTTTCCTGAGTGACAAAATTGCCTTAAAAATCACTATAAATGTTGCATGTGCAGATATGAAGGGTTTGAACCTAAAATGTGCCCTGCACGCACAAAGCCTGTGGGCTTCAGAGAGAGGTCAGTGCTCATTTTGCATGTGTTCTGAGCATATGAAAATTCTTCAAAAAATGTGAAAAGATGACCTTTGGTTTATACTGGGAAAGTGGAAGGGGCGGAGGAGTTTAATTGACTTGTGCTGCCTTAGAATGCAACAAATGTGTGAATGTTCAGCCTAGCCATTAACAGTGTTTGTGTCTCAGTTCCTCTATTTCTGTGGGCTTAAACTTAAATAAAGACTTCGTAATGAAATGCAACAGCTCCATTTTTAAGGCAGGAGAATCCAAGCCATATTTAAATATAGTGCTAAGTAAGCTATTTCCAAGTATTGCTTCTAAAGTCAGGAAGGAGCCTATGTGGACCTTGGTGTACTTCCCACAGACCATGTGCACTGGAAGTTACAGCTGTGTTTCCTGTGTGCATTTTTTGGCACAAATTTTGCTAAATGTGATGAGTGAGAGATGCAGACATCCGTAGGTAGGAAAGGCTGACCAAAAAGGGACACTAGCTGGAACTATGAAAGAGAAGAATCATTTAATCATTTTGACCCAGCTAAAAGGTAGTTGGGTAAAGTCATCTCCTCTCTTAGCATATTCACCTGATGACTTCTTAGACACCTTTCAAGACTTGGACTTTTATAAATCCTCCTTTGCTGTGCTACAATGTGAGCTCAAGTCTTTCCCCAGTCATCTCAAAAACTTGGGTAAAGGCCTGAATTTCTACTTGCTTCAGGTACGTCATGTCTCAGTAGCACATTCTAAATCTCTGTTTGTTTGTTTTGGTTTTTTTTCTAATTACAAAACTAATAAAATTACACTTTCCTTTGCCTTTACCTTTTCCTTAGTGACATTTAGTAGTCCAAACTAAAATGCCATTTCAATGGTTAGAAAAAGCAGAGACAGGTAGTGTGGAGTTCAAGGAGGAAAGACTTGTGGTAATAAATCTGTGTAACAAATTTCAGTCTGTGGTCTGTATCACTCACCGAGGACAAAGGAGCGAGACAGATGCTATTCTGGAAGCTGCAACCACCCATTAGAATTTGTCACTTGGACTGCAGCATCACGTAAACATAGCAGAGCTATTTCAGTTATGCCTACATTTTTAATAGCTTTATGCCTCTATTTCTAGGCCACCTCTGATAAAAAGCACATGCATGCACATACATGCAAATCTCTTGTCAGATCTTTTGTGCTTTTTATTTTTTGCTTTGTTTAAAATTGGTTAGCTTCAGAGAATGGGGAATGGGTGGGTAGATGTTGGCAGTTATCTTTCTGAAATGGTTAATGGAAGGCAGAAAAGGAGAAATTAAATCACCGCAATACTAATTCTGTCCATGCCGCTCAACCTACGCTTCTCAACCTGTCTCTAAGTGGGACTTCCCATGAGTCACTCCTTTATGAAGACTTGGCTTTGCAAACTAAGCAAGCAGGTTAAGTACTCAAGTTACAGAATTATTATCCAGGCCGTTCCCTGGAGCCTGGAGTGGAGTGGATAAGCCGTAAAGGCTGCATAATAAACCAGCCCAGGAATTCTCAGCAGCTTCGCAGGCAGGCACACTGTCATTGCCTTCACTCCATGGGGAGCACTAATTGTAGCACTTGCTGCAGTCCCCTTCAGCTTACTGACAGAATGCCAATTTCAGGCAAGAACTAATTTATCAATGGCTGGAGTGGCTAAAGAGAATATACCTCCTGTCATGTTCCAGGCTGTGACTGCAGTGTTTCTAAAGTAGCTTTTGTTGCTCTCACAAAAAACCGCATGTTTGCAGGGTATTTCTGCAACGAGTAAGAAGGTCCTCTAGGCTTCTAGTCTTATTAGATAACAGTTGTTCTACATTAATCTGTTTTAATGAAGTTCCTGACCTTCTTCCTTGGTAGACTGATGAGTAATTTTCCAAATAAATCTTGCCTCGCATCTTAATCCTATTTTGCAAATAATCCCAATAACTCATGTATGAACACTTACGTTAGGACTATGCAAAAAAAAGAGAGAGTAATACACATGGAGACTAAGACTCTGGGTAATTACATTATGTGTTACTTAGGTCAGTGATTGACAGTTCTGATTCATGGGGAAAACAGTACACAAGAAAGATGTGAAGGGGACTATTAAGTCCCATAAAAATTTATGCAGATGTCTTCAACAAACCTGTGCAATCGTAAAGTAACCAGGCAATGTGGAAAAAAGGTCTTATTTATGGTGCATTGCATAAGTCAAGAGATTTAGTAGGATCTTGTAACAAAGTGAGAGTAATTAAATGCCTTAGAATCAAGAATTGGACACTGTAAATGAAAAATGTCTGAAGAGGAACAGTTAATAGAGTATGTCAGTGTGTGTTTCTAGAGAAGTTAATGGACATGATTAAATCTATTTTTTATCTCTACCCATAAAGCATATTGGTTCTCAGGTACTGAACTCTACATCTGTGCATGGAGAGAAGTGAGAAAGAAGTGAACAGTCATGTCTAGATGGGCAGCGTGGGAGAGAAAAGTGGAACAAGGATGTAGGAGATGCTTTTAAGTTTATGTCTTAGATTAGAGGGGAAAAAAGGGGACGTGCAGCAAAGATTGAACATAGTAACAGCTTGCTATGGTTTATGGCTGTGATGGATATACGGTGAGGGGTGCTGAGATCGTGCTTAGCTCTTCAGAAGTACAGTGCTTTGTGGATACATTTTTCCCTCCCATGCTGTCAGGTGAAACTGCCCAACCCTACCATTCCCAGACTAAATTTCAACCCTCTCGTTTCCCACCTAGTTACATCCAGCAGTCTTCCATTTTCTTCCAGGAAATGGCAGCTGCCAGGTGAAATGTCTGTAAAGAAGCCTCCCAATAACAAAGAATAAAGTATGCCTAGCCAGAGGTACATGAAGTCTGTTATTTTGGGATTTTTCTAGGTACCTTCTTACAGGTTTCCATCAGCTTGGGGCCTCCATTTCTGGCTGGGGAAGACAGCTAGGTAACCGCAGTTGCCTCTTTGGATGTCTTTGTCCAACCAATGCTCCTTTCCCCCAAGCTTGGACCAATGCTGACAATCCTGTATGTCACTGTTCAAACATTTCATTTAATTCAGTGAACATGCGACTATCTTCATTTTTTTCTATTGCTTCTTTGGTCATTATATTTTTGGATGTGGCACTTTGATCTGGCCATTGGTAAAACAAACAACCCTTACTCTCCAGTGTAATGTTTAATATATGAGCAACTTTCTACTCACAGAGTACAGACTGACCTGTTTTTTAGGAATTCTTATTTTGTACAACTGTGTTGGCTTTTTGAAGGAGAAGGTGGGCAGATATTGCATTGTATTTTTCTTGTGCATTATGCTTAGTTAATCACTGCCATGAAATAGATGAAGAATGAAGCAAACTACAACACCTTTTTTTCTTTTTTATAAGATTTTGTTAACAGCTTATACCTCTTAAGAAATAAATCTTTATCATAAGCAAATAAAAAAAATTACTTTCTTCGATCAGTGAGGAAATTTGCCCAGCATGGTAGCAGAGGTGAGCTGCAGCCACTTGTCATGCAGCTGTTTACACATATATACGTATCCCTCACTGTTCTCAGTGAGAGACAGCAATTAAGTGTTCATTCATTAAAAAGAAAGTGTATGACTTTAGTTTTAAAATGTCAGCTGAGCATCCAGTGACAGACATGCTTCTGCCTGCTCCGGCTCTCCTATGTTTCGCACCTCTGCTCTACATTTTCCTTCACAGGTGGGTTTTTAACTTCAGCACAGGTTTGAAAGCAGGCTGTGTAATGTTAGGGGTAATCAAGATGACTGCATGGCTCACCGGGACAGAGAGGAGACAGCTGCAGCATGATTCCTACTTTGTCAGTAAGAAAGCATCTTTGTCTTTAAAATATTGTCAGAGATGGTGAGAACCTTCTTATCAGGTATCCATTTTATGTCTCTGCAATGATGCTTCAAAACCAGCATGAACAAGACTTTCCTGAGTCATTCAGACTGGAAAATATCAGCAAGTTGATTAAAACTCCCCAATGACAGAAAGGTGGAAAGAGAAACTCTATATCTAACACTTATTTATCATGATTTCTTAAGTTTTATTTAAAAGAAATCTGGATTGCAGGTGTTAGCATGTGTGAGGTAGACTTACTATAGAAGTCATCATGCTCTGTTACTTTAATAGTTATGTCTTCTTCACATAGAACGTTTCAGTATTTACTTCTCAACAGTTATAAAAGCCTTCAGATACTAGCAGGCATCCCTAAGGAATAATTATGTGTTTTATGGTAAAATTATGGACCTTCTAATAATTATTTTGGAAATCCTGAAAACTAAGTACTGTAATAAAAGCAGTATTTCAATCTGTTAGGCTCACATAAAGTTGATCAAAAAAAGTATCTATCTGTGTCGAATGTATTAACCAGTCATTGTGTTGCTTATGGTGGGACATTGTGGTAATAGGTTTTCTCTTTTGGTGAAGGAATAGATATTGAAGACTATATCACAATGAAGAGTCAAAGACATATCTTCACTCAGTATAGATCAGCGCAGTGATGCTAAGATGGTTTTATACTCCATGAGGATTTGACTCCCAGCTTAAAAATACAATTGTTAAAATAAAAATAAAATCCCAACAGAAGAGCTCTAACCAGGGGTGGTGGTGATGCAACACGGGACAGGTTTGACTTGGACCATAGTCCCCTCTTGCTGTGCTGCGCTCTGCTACAGGTGCTACAGCACCGACCCTCTGCTGAAAACTCTCTTCGTGCTTCATCCTGTGGGATGGAGGAATCTCCATCCCAATTACTCCATGATACAATGTGAACTTTGCTGCAAAATTGGCTTATAATGGCTGGTGATAGTCACTGGAGGACCTCAACTTTTAAAGCACAGATCTGCCTCTGACAAAGTGTCACCAGAGAGAGAAGGAACATATTTCGTGTGGGAATTTGTAGGCCAGGTATCCTGTAGCTGTCATGAAAAAGAGTTAGAAGAAGTTGCCTGGGATGGAACTCACTAGCACCATCAAAAGAAAATACTAAGAAGAAGCAATGTTGTGTTATTTAAGAGTCCATAAGCAAAAAGGAAGGTGGTAAGAAAAGCTGAAGGAAGTGTTCCTGGAAAGATAAAAGAAAGATGTGACACCCAGTGAGGAACAAAAACAGCTACTGAGGTAAGTGGTGATGTTACCGTCTGGGATAAAGAACTGGAAGACTGTGAGGGATGACCTGAAGAATGAATGGGTGAACATGGAAACACTCAGAGTTTGCAAATGCTTTGCAGTTTGAGCACCTGAATCTCCATGGACCGTGATAAACCATCTCCATGTTCACAAGACCCCAAGAGTGCTTGGCCAACAGGCTGGTGTGGTCTTGCTACCAGTGCTTTCATATCGCTACTTATTTTTCACAACGGTGTATGTATCCAGCCAAGTTTGTAAGTTAGTGAACGAGTTATTTTGCCTCTAGCTGCTCACCTTATCCAGTTTTGCCACATTAGCAGCAATTTAATGGCCTGCCCCAAATCAGAAAGCAACAACGATCTGTACAGCTAACTCCTTTCCTTTTCCCCTCCAAAGGACCCTAAGCCCACCCAAAACTCACGTGCTATGGACTATTTCTTTTTCCTTTGCAAAAGTTGCTCTGGTGCCTTGGCTAAACCACACAGCCTCTTGCATCTTCTCAAGAGACTGTACAAAATAAGATTGGTCAGACCACGAACCTTAACACAGCCCACCTGTGATGTACAAAATCAAGCTTTGTAGCAGGGAGGCAGCTGGTTTGCTGTCAGTGCCACTAATGCTCATCAGTATTATTCCACTGCTGCTTTCTGTGTCTCATGTCTCGTGCAGTCACCTGGCATCTGGTCTCCTGCACCCGTACTGCGGACAGGAGCAAAGGGTGCGTTCCTTTGCTGGGGGTTTGCAAGGTGTGCAGCGCACAGGTGTTTACCATCAGTAATAATAACTAAACACATTAATACAAGGCTGAAACACGCTCAACTTTTTAGGTCTAATAGTCTTCTCAAAAGTAGAAATCAAATAATCAAGTTGATCTTATTCCTGTTCAAAATCTCTAAAATGTGGTTGTTGATATAACAAATAGCGGCACAAACCCCATATATTTATGTGCATTTCCAAACATACAAAGGACAGCAGTGGTGAGACACATCTGGAGTGCTGGGTCCAATTCTGGTCTTCCCAGTACAAGAATGGTAAGGACTTACAGGATCACAAAGATGTTATGAAGATAATAAAGAATCTGGAGTATCTCGCATTTAAGGAGAGGCTGAGAGAACTGGGACTGTTCAGCATGGAGAAGAGAAGGCTCAGGGTTCAGGGCTCAGGGGGATCTTATCCATGTGCATAAATTCCTGGTGGGAGGGTGGGAAAAAGATGGAGCCATGTTCCTAGTGGTGCCCACTGACAGGATGAGAGGCACAGACTGAAATACAGGAAATTCCACTGAAATAAAGGAAATTCCACTGAAACTTAAAATAATGATAAAAAAAAAGGCTTTTAATGTGAGGCTGGTCAAACACCAGAGCAGGTTGCCCAGAGAGGCTGTGGAGTCTCCATCCTTGGAGATATTCAAGACGCGACTGGACACAGCCCCAGGGAACCTGCTCTCGCTGACCCTGCTCTGAGCAAGGCAGCTGGACGGGACGATCTCCAGAGGTGCCACCAAACTCATCCATTCTGGGATATGGTGAATGGGGGTATGAGGCCATGAAGGAAAAAGGGCTGCTTCAGGTAACGGACAAATTATTCATGAGAATATATTTGGGTAAACTGGCTGTGGCTACTTTGGTCTGATCGCTGAGAGAAGATCTTTGCTGCCAGGGCAGAAAATAGAGAACGGAATTCCAAATACATATACAAAACCACGTAGTTTGAAGAGGCAACCTGGCCATTTCACTAGGGAGAGCCTGTGTCCCAGGCTGTAGCGTGGGAGTGGAGGCAGTAACCTGGAGCTCTCCTTCCAGTGCCTCGTTCATGCAGCCTGGGGAAACATGACTTGGCCATGGCCTGCCAGTGCTGATGGAGAAAGTGCCATAATTACGTCATTTCAAGCAGTATAAATATGCCTGAGAAGAGAGAACTGCAGCAAACAACTCTCTGCTTTTCCTATTATGTCCAGTTTTGTTATCTATGAACATAGATATGTCTAAGAGTATCTGGAAGTATGTTATAAATGATGGTCCCTACAGACAGACTGTATTTATCTTTAAGGTTAACACAAACTCCAGAAAATAAACGAAGTTGTTTGGAGAGCTTGAACCGGTCACAGAAGAAATTAACATCATTAGTTGTGATTGACTGATGGAGTCATTATGGTCAGGCTTATAGAAAATCTAGCCTGACCTCGGGCATCTTCTGGGTCACAGATGCTCGCCCTGTAACCTGCATCACATCTGTAACTCCTAGTTGAGCTAGAGCAGGGATTTGGGGAAGAAACCCAGTTAGGATTTAGAGATAGAGTCAAAGTCTCCTTGTAAATCGACTAAATAGCTCCTGATCCTCTGAAAAAGCAGAGTGCTGTCAAAAAAGAGCAAGTGTGGGGAGGTAAAAAAAATGTTTCTGAAGAGCAGCGACAATCACAGTATGGGGTAGACACATTCTTTGTTTTGAGATCCTTGCTAAAACCGTGACAGCTTAAAGCACTCTACAGAAATGAAACACTGGAGCAAAATAAAGTGGGACTGCTGAGAGAGTGTTTTTGCAGCAAATTCCAGAGCTGAAAAGTGGAGGAACTCATTGACTGTATGCCCAGGAGAGAAAGCAAAAATGGATATGAACAAACGATTGCAAAACACTGTGGTTTTGCAGCCGAGCAAGTGATCATGCAGGTGTTTGGATCGAATGAGCTCTGCCCGGCTGTCGTGGCGGCAGAAGAGTACACACGGTGGGTAATTACTTCAGCCTGGCTGACAGTGATACATTTATTAAGCTGTGATAAGTCATTGCTTTCACTTGTCCGTCCAGGCCCGAAGTACTTCTATAGTGATAAAGTCCAAAAAGAGATTGTAAAGATTTCTACCTGCAGAAGCAAATTAAATTTCTGCCCCCATGCTACCAAGACTCTTAGCAGAGCAGATAATTTATGTCAAGAAGGTGACTAGCCTTTTGGCATAGGTAAGGGAAGCGGAGGAGCCGAGTCTAGGGAAAAATTCAGGGAGGCAGAAATTTGATCCCTCTGTAGAAGAGAAATTGCAGAGAGCCTCAGAGGCTGAAGCAAAGCATTCTCGTGGAGAAACCTTGAAAAATCTTTCAGTTGGCAGGAAACAGAGAAACAGGTTGGCAGTCACAAGGATACCATCTAAAAATTCAGATTCTGGACAGCAGCATTCTTTTCTTGTACAATTTTAGGTTTCCTGTTCCAAGCCTTGTATTTTTCTCCAAACTCATTTTTATTCTCTGCACTGAATTAAGATTTCTATTTTGCTCTGCAGTAAGCAGCAGTACCACATTATAAACACAAAGTCATGCAAATATACTAACCATCACTGTTGACAAACGTTGCTCCTGTAGGCTGGTTTTCAGCCAGCAATTCTGAAGATAGAGTGTATTAGTGCCTGGATTTTGCCAGTTCACAAGCTACAGTAAATGAATGACTCATTAGAAAAAAATATATACATATATTTATTTTCTTCTCTTTGAACTCATCATTTAAGGCTAAATCCATTTATGGAGCTAAATGAGAATGGCAGAAAACAAACTAATGTGGACATGGCTTATAGGCATGCAATGAAAGTTGGCTTAGTTTTATTCTTTCTAGCCCAACATCTGCTACGGCTCTCAGGCCAGGGTCTCCATTGGAAAATGTTGGAAAACTGTGCAACCACACACAGTTAAAGATAATCTATTTGACAAAAATAAAAAGGCAAATCCACTGATAAAGAATATTTTATGTCAGATGGTAAGCAAGAGGAAAAGAAGTAGTAGCATCTGCTCTAATAACACTTTGCAAAAACCTACACTATGAAAAAAGATCTTCGGAGAACTTTGTTGCAGGAAGCAGTGATCTGAAAAGTAGGTGGCACATAATCAGATGGACAAGACCTTTCAGTGCAATGCTCCAGTCCAAATGGATGACGAAGTAATTGGATACAAATACAGGGAACTACTGAGGAGGAGCAAAGGGTTTCTGTTGCATCGGGACTTAGTGCTGATGCAAGTGTAATGTGATCACTGCGTTATGTCCTTTGTCCACAGCTCCAGGAGAAGGTTAATAGGTTAAACAAGGCTCATACTGGAACCAAACAAGTGTTGAAAATGTGGGAAAATATGCCCTGGTAGCAACAGACTGCAGGAGCACAATGGGGTAATTTAGAAAGAGATTAAAAGATGACTTGATCATAACAAGTAAGTACCGACACGGGGAATAGAAATTAAGATAATGGGCTCTTGAGTCTTTCAGGCCCATATGTAACAAGATCTAGTGGCTGGAAGCTGAAATTAGACAAATTAAGAGTAGAAAAAAGTACACGCCTGATGATGAGAGTAAATTAACCAATGGGACCACTGGCTGGGCGTTGGGAAACATATTAATACATATATCACTGGGAATGTGTAAACCAGCAAGGTATTTTTCAAAACAGCATGCTGATTATTTTAGGAAGGTCTTCTGACTAGTATCACGCAGATAGTTTGCAAGGATAAACTCAGGTTAAATAATCTATGAGTTCCTGACTGTCTCTGGTGATTAAGATGTAAAGATACAAGAGTTATAGTTCCCTCTGCTCTGGCCTGGTTGGAGTCAGTCTTGTTTGTAAACTACACGAAGGCTTCAGAGGTTTTCCCAAATACTTGTCCCAAGTCCATTCCTCACGGCCCCCCATGGCAGGAGGGCAGAAGCGGGATGGAGTTCTTTGCAGCGACTCCTCGCACCCAAGCACCAGTCACCCAGGGTGCGTTGAGTAAGAGGAGCCAGCGGAGTAAGATAAGAAAGTAATTGTGCAGCCGTCACTGAAACACAAGGTGTTGTAGTCCTGGAGATTGGCAGAGGTTAATTAAAAGTGTGAATTTCAAATTATTCCATTAAACTGGTACAAATCCCATTTTGAACACTCATTTTTCATTCCAAAACCATGGGCTTTAATTTAGTTTAAAGAATAGTGTTCAAGTAACCTAAGATGGGAACCATTTAAACCCAAAATGCATATATACACGTGAAAGAGTGCATCACTTCAGTGGTTCGAGCAGCCCAGTGCGAAACGGTATGTATCTTAAACCTCATAGTCTTGTGGAAGAGAGATGTGTGTGCAATTAATATTTTTAACTAGTGAGTCAATTTTGCCCTCCTCCTGTGTCTATCTTTCCCATGCATATTACATGTACTTCAAGCATATGTCAATGCAAGAAGATTTCCCTGTTCTCCGGGAGCGGAATGCTAGTTCTTTCTGTGCTTCAGGTCACTGCAGAAAAGGTAACTATCCAGATAAAAGTGTTTTTCAACAACTTTTGAGATTTCAACATTCCTTTTATATTGCACTGGTGCATAAGCATTTCACAAGCTGCTTTTGTCCAAAAAGTTATTTCAAGTCCTGAAACACTGAAGCTTCTGAGTTGCTTAGGTTTCTGTGGTTGAAGAGACCCTGAGGACCCTGAAGACACCTCAAAAACCTTAACAAAAGCCTGAAAATGCTAACCCTTCAGAAAATCCTTAGCTTTCCATGGACTTGCAAATTTAACATTCAGCTGAAGATTGGAGTGTTAAATGGGATTTCTTTGTCTTCAGTTGCTTATAGCGTTTACTTGCTCAGTCTCTGCCGTGCAATAATTATTTTGGGAGGGAAGTTGGAGCTATTTCCATTAGTCAAAGAAATGAAAGTCCTCAGTGTCTTTTATTTTGGAAAAATTAAAGCCTGACTTTAAGGCCTCTCTGCTGAGTCAAATTTATACTATGTTCTTGTTGCTCAAACAAAATGTTTCAAGGATCATTTTCAGTACAGCTGGAGTGACTTTTTAGGCACAATCCATGCTTAAAATATCTTGGCTGAAATTGTTTCTAACATGACATTTCTGTGCAGCGGCTCTTTGGCTACTTTATTTAAAGGAAATATTTTGTGTGGGTGCGAGTGCAATGCAAATGGTCTGTTACATCCTGTTACTTTTCCAACCTGGCTTCAGGAATGGGCCAAGGGGTACATTATGACAGCTCTTGTGGCTCATGAAAGGCCACCTTTTATTCTGAAATAGAAATTGAAGGATTTCTCTGTACTTTGAGATGCAAAAGCTAAATTTATCACTGGCTTCACAATAGAGAAACCTAGTTCGTCTCATTGGAGAGAGATTGAAAAGGGTGATTTTCATTTTATTACATAGTGGCAGACACTTCATCCAAGAGAGTTGTGCCAGTCATACGTGCACTCATTCAACATTGTGTATGACTTTTGATTTGTGGTTTACGAAATAAGCTGTGAGTTATTCTGCAGATTATTTTAGGAATACTGTTTGGAAATGAGTGTCACAGAAGTTTGAGTCTTCCTCTAAGCATCATAGCTGTAGGTGACCATGGGAAATATCTGGAGAGTTCAAATGTCACTTCCGAAAAATATATTCAAAATTGTTGAATCCAATACATAAAAGTTTATTTTATAAACTTTTTTTGCAAAAGTTCATGCATCTTGCCAATACAATGACAGGGGAGAAAGACCCATGGTGCTTTGCAATATCCGGTGCAATGTCATGATGATTAGACCGGGCATTAAGGAAGAACCAGCATTTATCAGCAGGCTGACTTGTCCCACAATCCTGATTTTATTTGAGCAAAAACCAGTGATAGTTTAATATAGTTAAATCTCTCGGGACAAGGCAGATAATCTTGCAGTTCAGCCATTATATTAGCCACAAGGAGACCTGATTTCCATTCCAAGTTCTGATACCTTTATCAATAGTGGAAATCAATCAGATTAAGCTGAAGGCACCTAATTGTTGCATCTCAGAAACCCTGTACAGAAACAAAGACCACATGAGCCGTACAACATGTGTATGGTGGCTCTCACATGCCCTGCTCTGTTCAACCTGCTGCAAATGCTGTGCACAGCTTTCTCCCAGATATGCAATAAACACATTGCACTTTTGAGGCTCTGGACTTGCTCTGCACGCTGAGACTCATCCAACAGCGTGGGCAGAGAGAACTTCTGGAACTGCTGGGCATGAAGATCTCCTAGCAGACTGCTAGATAACTGCAAATCCTGACAAAGGAAAAGTATCATTGTTTTTCAGTCTGGGCTTCCCCCTCTCTTTTTTTTTCTGAATGATTTTTCTGGGCAATAAGAAATTTGAAAAGAAACAATCAGCAGGGAAACCCAGATGACTGGCAGCTCTACTGAGGCTATTTAGCTTCTTTTAAAACAATTCTCAGGTTTGCAAAGAAGGCTTTTTTGTGCAGGAATTGATTTTTGGTTTGCATTTGTGTAACATGCAATAAATAAAACCTCTGATCCACCTGGAGCCCCCAGGGCCCCTCTGTATAGCCTGAGATCAACAAGTTCATTCAGTAGTGTAAATCACAGAAATGTAAGAAGGAAGCTAAACAACTGGGTAGATCAAAGCTCTGCACTGAGGGAAAATATCCCTTATTCCTGCCCTGCTCCCCGGGCAGAGTGTTCATCTCATGTTCTTGCAAACATTCACCAGGGAGGACTCCTCGGCTCCCTGCTTCATTGGCATTACAGTTAAAGATGTTTCTCTAAAAGCCAAATGAAATCTTGGAGGTGATACTTTCTCCTGGTGGAGAAAAATTGATTGCCCTCACATTTATGACCCATTTAACCTATGTTAGCACCCTTGCCATACCCGTTCCCTATATCTGTCCACATCCCTCCACCTGTCTGAGCAGTTCATGCTTGCTGGACGGCTGAACACTGTTTCTCTTCGGCAAATTCTTTCCATTTTCTTACGTTTTCCTTCCTTGAAGTACAGTGCTCAGAACATGGGGTAGCACCTCAGTATCCTGTATCCTACCCCCAGCTCTCCTCTTCATATCTCACAGTGATATCTGCCATTTCACTAACAAGATCCGCACATGGTTCACTCACAGAGAGTTGTAGGTTACTAACACCTGCAAATCTTCTCCAGTTATTAAATGCTCCTTTAAAACAGGGAACAAAACCAGACACCGAGATGATGCCAACAGTGACAGCTACTAAAGATGCAGAGGTTCAGCTAGACAATCCTTCTTCTGACCATCTTGTTTTCCAATTTGAATGGAATATTCAAATTCCACAGGTATGCAAACAGCTAAATGCAGATCAGCTGCATTTTTGTTACTAATAATGAAGGCCCTCAGATTTTCTCAGGCCCATCTCCTGTTGAGACAATAAGCTATAGCTGAACATAAATGCTGTAAGCTATTAAAATGTTATGACTGTATGCCTGAAACGCTGACAAATAAACTAGTGTAACTGGCATTTGACTCATTGGGTCACATTTCATTTAACTTAAGAAAATAAATAATAAGATATGACAGTTCTGTTCATGCAGAAATAAAATTGTGCTGTCTCAGGAAGTGGGTGTTCACACACAGTGCCAGTTTCTGTCGAATGTATGCAAAATATATAAATCAGCTGAGCTGATTTGACATTAATTACATGTTTAATTTTTCCTACAGTAAACTGCATAATGAATAAAAAACTCTAAAGGGGGGGGAGTGAAATCCCACTTCCGTTGCCTCTCAAATACATCAAAATTGAGTCTATGTTTGCAATCACTGAAATCTGGCTGTATGCAGTAAAAGGTGGTTGGTGATACTGCAGTGACATCCCTCACTTGTTCTTCAGTGTTGTCGATTCAAAATTAGCTCTTCCACATATTTGGAGCATGGCTTTGGGAAAAAAACCTACTTCTATTGTGCATCATATTAAGCTATGCATCAGTGGACCTTAATCACTCCTTGCCCTGAATCTCTAGCTGGAAAAATGCCGTAGTAACCCTTCCTTTCTCCCAGCGTTATTTAAGATGTGTGCTCCTTTGTGGCAAGGGTTGATGGTGAGGACAGGTTGGGACAGAATCAGATTTACCGAGCTGCTAGGTATCCATGTGACTGCTGTGCTCTTATTTTATCTAGTTAGATTTATCATAAACTAAAAGATTGCATTTTACCAGAGAGTTAGGGAATCTTTGTGCTCAGAAGTGCTCAGAAAACACAACCCTCTGGGAGGAAAGAGTAGTACAAAACTTTCAAGGTGGTTGTTGGACTTGGGAGAATGGTGGTTTCTTCCACGTTCATCCTGTGGTCTGCCTGTCCTGCCTGGGACCAGCCCATGAAAGTCATTTAGTTAACTAAAGGTAGGTACCTACAGCTAGGTCTGGATAGCGACAGGGCACATGACACTTAATTCTTTTTGTTGTCCATCCCCTAGGTCCTAAGGCCTCAAGTACACTTGTAGGGTCCTAAATATCTTGAAGATTTTGGGACCTGGTGGAATATCTAAGGCTTCTTAGTGGCCTAGAAAGATACTTGGTTACATTTAGTTTCCAAAACCTGTCTTATATCTCTAACAGATCACCTTAGCATCTAAATTCCCTTAAAATTTTCATGTAGATAGTTCTAAAAATACAATATAAGTCATCAAGCAATTAATCATTTTAAATACTGAGAGGGCCTGCTGAAATTTATCGGAGGATATTCACAGACTCAACCAGAACAACATTAAAGTCTTCAGACAATAGCACTTTCCCTCTGGAGCGTAGGAGAGAGGCCAAAAGGCTTTGAAAGATCAAAAAGCATTGCTGTATTTAGAAAGAGGCAGGAAAGGGAAGTGGAACCACAGGTCAGATAATTTGCATTTCTGGAGTTACACTGGAGAAACTGGAATAAGAGTGGAGAAACTGGAATGAATCTGACATCCTGAGGCATGTTGTTCCAAAATGGAAGACGATTTGAGAAACACTTTGTATATACAAACAATCTGGACAAATTAGAGATCTTTTACATTTTTGAATAAGCAATTGCTTATACACAAGCTGGGGACAGCTGGATCAAAAGTCTGCAAAGAATTAGAGGTGGAAACCTCAGACTGCTGTGGAAAAAAAAAAAAAATCATCCTGGGACATGCATACAGGAGTACTGTATAATAAACCTTTCCTTCTGTGCAATTATGGAGAGGTCTCGAGCTGTCCAGACATGGGCCCCAGGAAGCAAGAATGACATGAAATAATAGGAGATAGTCCAGGGGAAAAAAACACCCCAATAAAAATTACTAGGAATCTAGAAAACAGAGATTGAAAGAGCTGGGGTTGTTTAGTTTAGAGAACAGAAGGCAGAGGGGAGATACACGAGAGCTTAAATGTTTAAAATATTGCTGTAGAGAGGAAATATCCATTTTCCATATGCAGTGCAAGAAGTTAGGGGTATGAATTGTAGTAAAGACGAGAGGGATCAGTCTCCAAAATCCAGTGTGTTAGCACTGGAGTAGACTGCCTGGGGAGGTGGGAGCATCTCCCTCCATCTGTGGAGATGTCTGAGCATGGGGCTGGGTAAGAGCAGTTTGAGCAGAGCTGAAACAGCCTTTGTGCAAGGAGGTAGACTAGGTGACCTCTATCATGGCTGAAAAATTAGGCCCTTAGTTTCACTGTCACTCATATTTTTCTCTGTAAAATGGGGACAATTCATAGCAAGCCATGCTATTACCTTAAATCTGTCAAAGATTATGAGGAGCTCAGATGCCTCAGGAGCAAAGGAAAGGAGGTGTATAAGCTTCTGAGGTTGATCAGCAGCCTCTTAAAACCATGATTTAAGTGGCATAGTGCTGTTGTGTTATAATTCAGATGCTGCTGTACTGAGTTTCCTGCAGGGAATGGGAGCTTTCCCCGCTGCCTCCCCCTAAACATTATCAAACACGGTGTCAGAGACATTATTTGAGAAACCCACCATAGACCAAGAGCTGTGATCTTTATTTTCCTGGGACAGGATTTTCTATGAGGCCATTGGCCTGTATCCATGTGGCTGTTAATGAAGGACTGTCAACTCTTACTGCACGCAGGCAGCACGGAAGAATCAGTCCTGCAAAAAGCCAGCTCTTGGCAGCCGAGTGTTCCTGTTTCGTATTGGGCTCTACTAGAATAGAGGGAGGCGATTGCTAACTGGAAGGGGAGCTTAAACTGGACTCCATCTCAAATAGGAATTTGGGCTGAAAACGTATTTTCTGAATTGCAAGAATGCTGAGGCAGTGGCACAAGAACACTGCCCAAATTTGATTGTCAAATGTTGAGTTTTCTTGAAAGGAAATTATTCATTGTTAAAGGTAAACATAATAGTCCAGCAGCAATTTAGGGTCCAGCAAATAAGACAGCCAAAAAAAAAGGTAATTTCTTTGAGACCATGTCTTCAGGATTTAGGCATGTGAATGCAGCAAATGAATTGTCATGGCTTAATAAGTTACTGGTGATGAGCTGAGTTGCAGGACATTGGTGGGCTGTAGCAAAGTGATGGCTTAGGATGAGGAATAGCTGAGATACCTGCAACTGAGACAAAGACCCAAGACAAAAACTTTCACAGTGGGGAGAAGGTTATCTTGTCGCCAAAGCATCTCCTCCATCTCTATCTTTTTTCAGAGTGCTGTGATACTATTCACTGATGCTTTAATACTGGTCCCAGCAGGCCAGACCCCTTGGAAGTTATCAATTAAATAGAAACTAGAAGTTTGGCTAAGTGCAACACAGGAAGTCATTGGAAAATTCAAAGAAAAATTCAGGTTTTCCTGCACCTGACCCAAATCTTCTCCTACAAGAGCTTGCAGTGTCCTGACCACTATTTTAAACACTGCAGAGCTGATCTTGCTCACAGAATAGAACAAGCTTTTTTTTTTTTTAGACAGTTTTAAATAAATCTTTATTAGAGTTACAGGTCTTAAAGCCAGAGGAAACTGCTAGGACTCTGTCTGATCTCCTCCCAGGCACCCATGGGAGTGCTCCAGGAAACCCCTTGTTTTCTGACTGAGCTGAAACATCTCGGGTAATCTCCCCACTTTGGTTTAATGACTTCTCATGGCTGAGAATACACTACTTGCACAGGTGAATTACACCAGAGGCTAACTGCTTTATTGTTCAAAAAATGCAGTCTGTATTTCCTGCCAGGTTTCTCCCAGCTTCTGCTTTCAGACATGGATCTTCTCACACCTTTGGCTGGTGGCCTGGGAAGATCCCACCTGAAAGAAATCTTTTCTGCAGGTACTCAGAAAACAGATCAAGTCATCACTTCCACTTCTCTTGGTTAAACTAAACAAGACGAGCTTATTAAGCCTGTTGCTGTTTGGCAAGTTTTCCACACTTGAAATAAAACAAAATAAATTCCCTCTGCTACATACTTATCTCTGTCCTGCAAAGTATTGTTTTAAAATCTAAATACTCTGCAAGCAAGCTGTGCTGTTGTGTTTGGAGATTGCTTATTCCAGGTCATATTGTTCTCCTGCAGTGATGAACTTGTTCAGCAAGAACATCTAAGGGGAGAATCTGGAATTTAAAATTAGGTGTTGGAAGTAAGGAGGGACTGTTTTCAGTGCATCCTCAAAGTGTCTGATTAAGGACTAGGTACTAAAGAGGGATAACGTATCCTTGTATTTAACACAGCAGCTGCCTGGGATTTGGAGATTAAAGAGCAGTCTTTACACCTCAGAGGTAATCTCCTCATTAAATGCTGGATCTGGAAATGCCCCAGGCTATAATGCAAAGGTCTGTATGGAAAAAGAAGAGAAGGCTGTCCATTTGGTATGTGTGGTAGCATAAATTGCAGATTTTCATGGAATGGGCAACAGAACAGTAATTTATTCAGCATGATTTCTTATCAGGAAATTGCCTATTTTTAGGCAAGAGTAATGTTCACTGCTGTGGATTTGCAGCTGCTGGTAATGATGAACACCTAATCATTTATAAAAATTTGTATCATTGTGCCTTCCTGTATTGTTTCCTAACAGCCTTGTTGATTCAGCTTAAGATAGTCATAGAGTAAATACCTTGCTAATGTGGAAAGGATACAGTGTTCATACAGTCATGAATTATTGAATACCAATTCTTGATTTAGTTATTGAGGTATTTACTATATGTCTGTTTGGACTAAATAAACAGAGATGTTAGCAAAAAGTTCAGTGAAGCAAGAATGAATCAAGATAGCAGCACCTATAACCCCTAAGGAATCCTGACTTTGCATCTGCAATAATGGGCTCTCTACACTGCAATGGGACCATGGGAACCTCTGAAGTCTGCTTTAGTCTGATCCCCACTGTCACATTATCCATTCCATAAAATGATTTAGATCACCTTCAGCCTCCTGACAAGGACCCAATCCTCAGCATCGCTGTACTAATGGGTACAGATCTTCGGATATCCAGCTGAAATGAGTTCCAGTTTGCCCCTACATATTCTTGTGCCAGCATCATCCTGTACTTTAAGTTGGTCTGCTCCACTTGTGGTCTATTTCTGTCCTTCCCCAGACATCTACAAAAAGCAATTAAATCTTGTCTTAGCCTTTCTTTATTAAACCTAACAAGCCCAAACATCCTTCACCTTCTCTTAGGAGATCACCAGTGCCTTGTGCCCTTTATAGTCCTCCTTAGCAATTGTTCTAGTGCCAATTTTTCTTTCTTCAAAGACCCTGTCCAGAACTGCACAGAGATGAAGTCTCACCTAGACCTGTTTCACTGGCATTGGGGTGATCTTCACTGGAATTAATTGTCTCCACATATCGTAGCACTGAATTTTTTTCTTCTTTCAGCCCTGTGATGTTGGTGGCTAGATGTCGTTTCCATTCCTGCTAACTGGTGAGTGTCAGATGGGACAGATATTCCTCCCCAAGCATTGTGCTTGCACAGTGTTCTGCTGTCTCTTCAAATGTGTTATTGTATGTCAGCACAATGGTTGGGTTTATTTACTTTTCTCTAAGCCTTAAGGCCATCCAGTTCTTCCTCCTGATATTCCTGCTTTACTCAGAGTTGATGATGCTCCAACAGATTTAATGGGAACACTACTAATTCAGATCACAGAATGGTTTGGGTTGGAAGGGACCTGAAAGACCGTCTAGTTCCAACCCCCCTGCCATGGGCAGGGACACCTTCCACTAGACCAGATTGCCCAAAGCCCCATCCAGCCTGGCCTTGAACACTGCCAGGGATGGGGCATCCACAGCCTCTCTGGGCAACCTGTTCCAGTGCCTCACCACCCTCACAGTGAAGAACTTCTTCCTTACATCTAATCTAAATCTACCCTCCTTCAGTTTAAAGCCATTACCCCTTGTCCTATCCCTACACTCCCTGATAAAGTGTCCCTCCCCACCTTCCCTGTATGCCCCCTTTAGGCACTGGAAGGCTGCTATAAGGTCTCCCTGGAGCCTTCTCTTCTCCAGGCTGAACAACCTCAACAACCTCAAGTTCACCTCCACCTGTGCCTTGGCTTTCCTGATCCCCTCCCTGCACTCCCAGGCCATACCCCTATAATCTCCCTGGGATATATATCCCTGCCTCCACTGCCTATGCATTTTGTTTTTGTGTTTTAGGTTGGCTAAGAGGTCTTGACTTAACCAAGCCGGCCTCCTGCCTCCCCTGCCTGACTTCTTGCATGTAGGGATTGAGAGCTCTTGCACCCTAAGGAAAATGTCTTTAAATATCTCCCAGCTCTCATTCACTCCTTTGGCTCTGAGGGCAGTTTCCCAAGGGATCCCATGCACTGGCACCCTAAACAGCCAAAAGTTTGCCTTTCTGAAGTTTGGGATCCTGACTCTACTTTTTACCAGTCCTCTACCCCTCAAGATTGAGAATTCAACCAGGGCATGATCACTGCAGTCCAGGTTACCTCTAATCTTGACCTCCCCGATAAGTTCTTCCGCATTAGTGAGCAATAGGTCCAGCAGTGCCTCTCCTGTGGTTGGGCTCTCCATCACCTGTACTAGGAAGTTGTCCTCAACACATTCCAGCAGCTTCCTGGACTACTTCCAGTTCGCTGTGCTGCTTTTCCAGCCGGTGTCTGGGTGGGTGAAGTCCCCTATCAGAATCAGGGTCTGCGAGCGTGATGTTTCCTGCAGTCGAAGAAAGAACTCTCCTCCATCAAACTCCCCTCCTCGATCAGGTGGCCTGTAGTAGACACCAACCACAAAGTTGCCTTTGTTGGTTTGGTCTCTAATTTTCACCCATAAGCTCTCGACCCGCGCATTGCTATTCTTCAAAAATAGCTCTGTGCAATCAATTCCATTTTTGGCACAGAAGGCAACTCCCCCACCTCTCCTTCCTTGCCTGTCCCTTCTGAATAGTTTATAGCCATCAATCATCGCACTCCAAGCATGCAATTAATCCCATCAAGTTTCTGTGATAGCACTCAGGTCATAGTTTTCCATGTGGGCAGCTACCGGCTTCTCCTGTTTGTTTCCCATGCTGTGTGCATTGGTACAGAGTCACCTGAGCTGGGCTATCAGCCACACCCCCTTTTTGGAGGAGTTTGCCCTAATTCTCTTGAGCAATTCACAGGTGTTTCCCTGCTACTTCCCGATGCCTCAGTAGCCACTGACTCCTCTCTAGTGCTTAGAACTCCATCCCCTTCCCCTGCTAAATCTAGTTTAAAGCTCTGTTTGTAAGTCCAACCCAGCTTGTTGCCCAGGACAACAAACCCAGCACACCAATAAGAATACTAAAATTCCCTGAGAAACTCTTCCAGTAGCTGTGTTATGAAGAAATATTTCCTCTTTTAAGCCTGTTTCCTTTTTCTAGCCTCTTCCTTTCCTACTGTAGTGTTAATTTATGCTTCATCTTCTCTTGCATAATTTTGTATCTGGTACTTTACAAATTTTTAATTTTTTTTTTTAAAACCACCAAATGGATTCAACCTATGGCATTTCTTGCCTAAGACTCTAATCCAGCATGCTTGTAAAATTCTGTTTAATTTTATCTCATTTTCCATCATCACCATGTCTTCACCTACTTTTAAGAACTTCTAAATCTTCGCATATAACCAAACTTGAATTAATTACTCATTGGTACCCATATCAGTCTTTCCCAGTCTTCTACCTTAAGTAGATATCTAAGCTCATAAACCCAAGTCTTGCATTGCTCTTAGACAATACTGTGTTTGATCATTTAGTTTGATTATATGTTCTGGCTACTTCACCTATTGATGGCACATGCCCTAAATGTAGGATCTCATCATCATCAGGTTCATACCCTAAATAGATGGAGGGTAGGGTTCAGAGTCTTGTCAGTCCAGGTTTTCATATGAATAATCGCATCCAGGCAGTTTTCAAGTGACAAAACCCAGCTAGTTTTCAAGAGGCAAACGTTTTTTTCAAAAACCTGTAGGCTTTTCTGTAATTCATAAAGAAGGACTCTTCCAGAGTGCTATTGACTAGACACTTTGGAAATGAATCCTTCTTTCTCCTTCTATCCTTGAACCTCAGCTGTCTTTACATCTTGTCCTTACTCCACCTGCAGGTGATAATTTGTCCTTTCAGGACTTGTTTATAGGGTTTCCCTTGACTTCAGCAGTCCACTTATCTTTGTCTGCCCACCCCCCTCACATTTTTCTGCCTCCCTACCCAAAACTCAGGTTTCTGATGGTAAGATGATCTGGAGTGAATCCAGACCAAGAGCTGACATCCATGTTCAGTGCAGGAGAGAAAATTGCACACATTGGGTGCAAAGTGCTTCTGTCAGATGGCTGTCAGGGCATCCAGTGGGCTAAACCCTGCACCACCCAAGGCTTAGGTTTATCCTGACAGGGCTGTGGGAAAATGCATGTATCAAGTTGTTTCTCAGCTCATGCCTATAACCTCCTGAGCCTTGATTTCTGTGCTTGCTTTAAGATGGAGCAGCAGGTCATGCTTTCTTTAGGCATCACAGTCATTTCATACAGCAGCTGAGCAGGCAGAGGACTCGTCCAGTTTATGGGATGCAAGTTCAAACTCCAGGTGTGCTGGAAGAGATACAACCCAGACCCCCCTGACCATGGAAGGTACCTCTGCCTCTTCAGACCAATGCTGTTGGTGGGCCACTGTGGAGAGAATAAGTTGAAGCTCGAAAGGAGCAGAGGGAACGGAAAGGAAAAGGTGACATGGTATCGTAGGAATTAGAGCTGGTAAGAGCAGAGGGCATCCAGTCTCTGCGTTGAGGCCGGCTTGCAGATTTTGCTCTTAGTGCTGTTGCAGATGACAGACAGCCTTGCAGAAAGCATGGGAGCAGCTCTGAGAGGAGGGATCAGAAACCAGGATCCTGCCCTGCTAGACAGCCCTTTGCACGTTCGACTCTGGAGTCAGACCTTGCACTTGCTCTTACGCCGCCCCAAAGATAAACTTGTGTCTTTCCTCTCAGGGGGCCCAAACCAAAAAAAAAAAAAGGCTGCAGCTGCAGGAAAAGCCAGAGATCCTGGTGCAAAGAGATCAGGGCTGCATCCTTCTTGGTCTCAGCAGCCCCCTCCTCCCAGCAGATGTCTGATACGTGCACTTTTTCGTACCGTGGAGAGAGGAAATACTTACACAACTAAATTATGCATATCTATTCACTTCCTGCTGGATCTGTGCTTGTGTTTCTTTGATATTGTGGGTTCTTTACTGACCCAAAGGGAAAATGCATATTTTGGCATGTCTTGCCACTAACTATGGGAACAGAGGGTACTGTGAAACATGGAATGACCTCAAAAGACATCAAGTAGGTAGCAATTAAATGGGAAAAACAGCTTATGGAAGAAACTGAGTTAACAGTTTGCTGTTAGAATTGTAACAGCTAATTTTTTAGAGGCTAAAAGTGGGTATTGCCCAGCACTTTCTTATCCTTCCTGCAGCCAAGCTTTATGATGCATTACGGTTTTTGATTGGTTAATAGAAAACAAATAAATTTGTGAGCTTTCTTATTGAAAGTGTAATGTAATCATTCCTATAACAGATCGTTATCTGTGAGGAACAAGATTATTTTGCAAGGGCCGTGATGGGTTAAGAGTAATTATCGACTAATAAACATGCCTGAAATCTTGTACTGAGAGGCATGGTTGTCTCTTTCTTTTCAAGAGAATTAAATTTAAGCGATGCTGTTGTGCTGCTAGTGCCAAAAAACAAAGCATGAGATTCTTGAGAACACTGAACTCTTGGTGACCTCTCCAATGACAACGTTAGCACTTGGCAGTACTTGGTAGGAAAAAGCACTCTGAGAACAGATCACAAGTCTAAGCCTTACTGCTAAAGGCAATCCTACGTAGTATGAATTGCACTCACCTCTGAACCACTCCACTGGATTTCAAAGAAGTTACAGCAGTGTAAAGCTGGAGTAAAGCAATGGCCAATTTGCCCAGTTGCCATTTCATTGACATTTAGGTGCATTTGCAAATGGGAGATATAACAATTTTAAATTTCTCATGCTGAGGTTGGATACAGAAGGCCAAACACCTGGGACACCACAAGCCTTCAGTGGAAGATTCTGGACCAGATCCAAATGAACGGGGTTGCAACCAAACCCACGGAGAGTTTTGTGTGATGCCATACTTTGCGCACTTGCAAAACTAGGACCGAGGGTACCCAAGGCCAGTTCCCGCTCTCACCGATGGCCACGTCACGCAGTCCTGACTACAAAGTCCTTTTGCATCTGTCCCCAAGGTGTTGCTCCACCTGGAGCAGGCACAAGAAGCACCAGGATCTGGAGAAGTGGTGATGCAAAGCACAGCTGCAGCTAAAACCAGCAAAGCTGGAAGTAGCTTAAGCTGGGAGTGAGAGTTAATGGAGGCGGGAGACGGAGAACATAACTTGGCATTTTCCAACGGGGCAAAAGGTGACTAATGGATTAGAAATCGGATGCAGCCCTACTGTGGATTTACCCAATCTGAAATAAAAAAACAAGAAAACTCCATTAGTGTAATACATCTTTCAAACAGCTGTGACCAAGCTGCAGGCTCTGTGTGTGGAGGGAACAACAATTTCCCTTGCTCTGAGCATTAGTACATTAGTGTCATCTTGGATGAAGAGGGAGAAAATGAGAAATTGAAAGCGTAAGGAATCTTGTTTCTCTGAAGAGGCAGCCCATGGGACAGAGGTGAATCCTGCAATCCCAGCCCTGCAGGGATGCTATTTAAGGACCGACGACGTGTTTCCCTGTCCCTGTGTTTCCACTGTTTGCTGCTGAGGTCTTGGTCCTTACCTGAAAGTCTCACGATTGCTTCCCTTCCAGTGTTGCCAACAAGGTAAAGAAGCCCTTTTACTTTAAGAGGGGAGCAGAGAAAACCGCACACAGAGAGGATTCAAGAAAGCTAAAACTGTCCCTGTCTTCACCCCAGGCTGGCTCCTTGGGTTCAGCATGCTTGATAGAGCATGGATTTAGTTGCTGAAGTTTGCCTTATTCACACTGAAGCCATGCCAAACCAAAATTACACCCATTGCTGTTGTCTAGCCTTGAGAGCATGCAACAGCCCGGTCCTGGGCAAGCCTGGAGGTGCCTTCACCCTCGCAGTGCTGAGCAGCCCCGTCCCCGCGTCATGCCTATGTCCTCCCAGCAGCTGAGAATTAAGCATCGTCCACTTAAGTTTCCTGAAGGCTTGGCTCGACTGAATACATTTACACTCAATGTCCTCTGCTCTCTTCCTGTTAATTTTTAGCTTCTAATATCCTCATAGTTAAAAAATGCCACCAGGAAATGGGAGACTTAGTTCCTACCTCTGCTCACACCAGAGTGTCCAGGTAAGCGCCTTGGCCCCAAGTCTGCAGACTACTCTGGAGGAAAGTGGGCTTATACCTTTCTTCTGGACCTGTGCTCCTTTGCAAAATACTTAAGTAAACTGGGGGAAAAAAAATGAAACTGATCTGGGCTGGGACAGTCTTGCCCAGTGGTTGGAGCAGACCTCTTGGTGATGAGGAGATATTGATGGACAGGACTACAAATCCAGCACCACACATGTGGTCCTGGCGTGTCTGAGTGGTTGTGGGGACATAGCCCTCAGCTGCTCTCTGGGCCTCCAAGGCAACGGGTCATGTAAATACCTTTGATGGCCTTAAACATTGGGATATGAACACTTCCCACAGTTGTTATTGCTCTAGACAGTGACAAGTCATTGCTTTTATCAGGAGCAAGCTATTAAAATACAGAAACACAAGAAAAATGTTGATATGCTGCAGAGGAGAGAGAAGAAAGTCAATACCATGAAGTCAGGGACAGATGGAGAAGAAATAAAGAAAATTAGAACAGTTTCAGAACATTAAATTTGCAAATATAAGAAAATGCGAGACCAACTATGATGAAAGCCCGGAGTGGTGAAAACTGTTGTATTTCTTCAGAGATCAATAAAACAGGCCCAGCTACTGAGATTTGGACTGATCAGCTGTGAAAAGTTCCTTTGCTTTAGTGAATATGCAAAGGGTTCCATCTCCCCAAACCCATGAGAACCCTGCCTACCATGGGGGTCTGTCCCTGTGGTCCCTCCTGACCACCAGCCTGCATTAGCTCCTTGTCTTCGAGGAGAAGGTAAAGGCTTGTTGAAGGACTTGCCCTTAGCAGCACACTCTGCTGTGTGGCCAGGAGCATGCGTGGGAGGCTTTCTGCAAATTATCCTGACTTTTTTCTTGTTAAAATTCTGGCTCTCTAAAGGCCATGCCTTTCACCTGTTCCAGCACTCGTCAGGTAGGACGTGGTGGGGACCAGGAGAGAAAGCTGGCCAGGTTGAGCAATCAATATATACATAGGAGTAAAAGGGTCAGCACAGTGCAGCACCATGTATTTCTTTCGCCTGCTTAATATTTGATCCCTGCAGTTAAGATACACCACTCTCTGATTTAATGCCATGCTACATGCCACAGCGTGATGCTGCTGACCCAGCTTGACATGAGAAGCCATAAAAGGACACTTTGACGTGATGATTATTTTCAAAAAGGTTTTAAAGTGTGATTACAGAAACTTCAATTTTCAAAAGCTGGGAGCCTATCAAAGATGTTCTCAGTCTGTTCATACATATCTATAACTTCAAAGAAAAGTTGAGAGGCCTCACATCCCTTCCTGTTTGAATACTGGCCAAAATTGCCTAGTTAACTTAAATTACCTCCTGGGAGTGATCATGGCAGGGTTTTCTGCTTTTATCCAGCGAGAGGTTCTTAACCAATTCTTACAAAGCTGGACCCAAGTTTCTCTCCCTGTGTGTCCTACAGATGGGTCACATTCTCACCGAGGGATTCTGAGGGAGCTCTTTGCACTGCCTGCTTAATCTGGGAGACTGCACATATTTCTGCCAAAATTACCCCCCTCAGCAAAGCCCAGGCCTATGTCAGGAACTGAACAGGCCCCAGACCTCCAGATTATTGATTTGTTGCAGCAAAGGGCCCTTAAGGAATGTATATGGAAAATATAGCCCTAATGATGAAGACAAAAGTCAATCACATTAAAAGAATATACACTTCTCTCTTCTTCACCCCTTCCTTTTTCCATATTCCCTGTTTTTGCATTTCCTATCGTATCCCTTTAACAAGACAAAATGAGGATGGAGAGGAAATAAGGAAGAAAATTTAGGTGAAAAATGGAAATGGAAAAAAGTGCTGATTTAGTCTATAGGTTCTCTTGTAAAAAATTTGAGGAAAATTGATGAGTGCATTTTTTACCATTTTCCCATGAAATGATGATTCTCTTCCAAGCCATTCTGCTTGGGGCTATGGCTGTTGCTGCTACTGTAGTAAATGCTTTTCTTAGTCAAGCTCCTCCAGAAGGTTAATCCTGACAAAGGATTTCAGAGGTCCTCCAGGTGCTGCCAGCTCTCTCAGCAGCGTGACGGCATGTAACTGTCTTGCATAGTCCCTTGCCCAGCAAGAAGCTCTCTCCCCTCCCTGTGAGCTCTTGTACTGTGCGCTCTCTCTCCACTCACTGGAACTGCTCATACTTCGCATTTCTGAAATGGAGGATTTTAGCCGGTTTTCCATCATGGTTTTTCTCTTGACTAACTTGATGTGCATTAGTACCATGACAGGTGCAGCACGAAGTCCTGGAAAACCTTATCAGTAATTTCTTTTTCTTTTGTTTTCTCTCCTTCCCAGTCTGTCATGCCTGACCACTCTCCCCCAATTTGCTCAATCCCTTCCTCTCCTACCTTTTGGGGAAGGCCAGAGAATTCAAGTGGGAAATTGCACTGAAGGTAGGACTTGTGAAATCTTGGCAGATATGTCAATAACAATGCAGCTTTTCTCACAGCCTTTCGTTCTCCCTGCCAAACCAGTCACAAAAGTCCCAATTTTTTATTAGTCAGGGTTTTAAAAGACACACATAACACCTTGACCTTCAGCGCATTCGCTTTCTGTGCCTACCTTGTCTAAAAGGATTGCTAGCAGCTCAGGCAGGACTCTGCTGGCCCAGAGGCATCCAGTCTCTCCAATTAAATGGATGGGATGTTGTTCACTGCTCTTAGACTTTAAGCATAGGCAATATTCTTGTCTCTGTTTCAGTTTCTCCCTAGTAAGTTACTAGGGACTTGACACTAAAAAAAACCACCTCTGACAATCTGGTAGCTGCCAAAGCCTTCCTGGGTAACCCAATGGAAAACTGGAATGAAGTTTAAACAATTGGTTTTATCCCCTCCTTTTGTCAGTGATTTGTAATATCTCTAGTCTCTTGATGTGGCAAGCCTAGTCAATAGCTGAAATTTAAGTGTGAAACAAACCTTTTTCAAGTTTACTTGGAATAAAAAGCTGAGTTTCTGGATCTACCATAGAAGTTTCGAAGACCAATTAGTGCTGGTGTATCTTCACTGTCTGTGGAGGAACCTCAAAGTAACGTGAGAAAAATGCTGTGATGCCCTGCAGGTTACTGAATAGTGGTTGTATGGCCTTGGACCACTCTCATTTCCAGGGCCGTATAGAGGAAGACTCTCAGCAAAACCAAACTCACCCTGCTCAAATAATCCCTATAGACCAATGCCGATCTGGGCCAGATGAGGGGCTGTTTTAGGGGGCAGAAAAACATACCAACCAACCACCCAACTTGCCAGCCAACCAACCCCACCAGGGCCAAAGAGGATCATTACATTTAGTTATTAAGCACAATCTGATCAGCAGGTGGGTGTAAAGAGCCATAAAGGAGACCAAAGTTATGCTGTGTGTTGGCTATGGTAGCGGGAGTGTTTGTATTTTAAAAATAATGATGCTAGTTCAAAGCTGTTCCAGATCCATGCCCCCCTTGCCGCCACCAAAAAAATAGAAACAGCTGAGCAGAAATACTATCACAACCTTATAATATACTTCTGATTGCTGAGAGCAGAGTTTCACCTTACCCTACACTAGCATTGTTGACACTTGTGTTACTGATTCCTTCTACCCTTTCATGAGAGCAGGTAAAACATACAATAATTGCAGTCTACAAGTCTGTAATTGAGAAGACTGCAAGGAGAAATTGGAGCAAATTAAATGAAAGGGCTCATTTTTCTTAGACAGAAAAAGAAATAATACATATGTGAGTGCCTGTTTTTCATAAAAAGTCATTTAGAGCTCTTTTCAGAATGGATGTGTGTGAGCAAGACACACACACACATATAATAGAGACAAATTAAACTCCCCTGAGTCAATGGTGGCTCTGCACAGCATTGCAATACAAAGCAGAAATACCCGGAGACACACTCGATTGGACCCTGTTTGTAGAAGCCATACCACTTGAAGTCTCTTAGGTTTGAGCACCTAGTTCTCTCAAACTCCTTCCAAAATCACAGCCTAGATGAGGGAATGGGTTTCCTTCACAGCCCGTTTGGCCGAGTGAAACTATCTGCTCCCGATATCCTGCAGCCAAGCCCAGCACAGACCTGTCTTATCTGCTCCTTGGTCGGTGACACACATTTGCTGTCACACGTGATGACACATTTACCAGTGACATCAGCACCGTATCAGTTGCCAAGGTGATTACTTCAGCGCCTTTATTAAAGGCCAGACCCTTCCATTACCTTGTTGATTTTTCGGAGAGAAAAGATCTCTCCAGACTGCACCGGCAATTCCTTGTGTTTCAGCCCATGCCTGCCGAAGCCCAGTTTTTCTGGCCACATTTGGTTCTGCAGAGGCTGGTTTGCTGCAACAGGCTGCATGAGCGAACATGAGTCCTTCCCCCGACTCTGCCTTGGTTTGAAGAAAATTCTCCAAACCGCAGATCCTCTTGCAAACTCCTTCCGTGTCACCTGGCTGGCTGGAGAGCACCATCGTCAGCATGGCCCCTGCATCCCTGGGCACAATGAGGGACAGGAGGAGCAGGGGATGGTTGCTTCAGTTGCTCTCTGTGTCACCAGGACTAAGTTTAAAGTTTCCTTAAAGGAGGAGAAAAATGAGGCACAGTAGAAAAGAGAGAAAGATCCACCAACTTTCTGCACGATGAGTTTTCTTCTTGCTTCCTTTTCCAGATTTTCAAGTTTTCAGTGTCTGCATGTCAGCTGGAGGCTGCGCCGGGATCTGGTAGAGTAAACATGCCTACCCAAGCTCCCTGATAGGGACAAATGCCCAGGGGTCTCTGGGAGAAGGACACTAAAATACCCTGCCATGGATCTTTCGCTTGGTGCTTCTTCATTTCATTGTTTGGATATTTTTTCTTCATATTCTTTTGATTTATATATACCTTCTTGGAAACCTTATCATGGATCTCTCTATTCCTTATGAAATCTGATTTCTAACTGTGCTGTGGTTAGGAATAATTGCAATAACTCTAACAACTGAGTAACAAGGTTTTGAAAATACCTTTAATTTCAGCCTTGAAGAAGTAGAAGCTAGGAAGTCACACTCCATCTCACAGCTTCTTCCAAGGAGCTCAGATAACAGATCTTTTTAGTATTATTTCTTATTACACTTTCACCTGTGGTCCCTTAATTGTTGTGAAGATATAGGATGCCTGTTAGGGATATTGAGAATAGCCCACCAAGAGTGTGCAATGTTAACGATGCACAGGGGGGTGTCTCCGTGAGGTGCAAACTCCCCATGGGACAAAACAGCTGGTACAGGAAGATTCAGGTCTTCTTTCCTCCATGGGCACATGCAGCAGCTGCAGAGACCCAGAACATCCCATTGGTGTGTTGTTGCTCATGTTGCTAACAATTGATTATATTTACCCATTTCTGGCTGTTTAATTTCTAGGCATTCAGCTGTGCAACCACAAAGAAATCCCCAGTAAATCAGAGTCGTGCACAAAATTCCCTGTTTTTAGATTGTGAATATGTTGAATGCTGGGTTTTATCAAGGAGAAAGAACACGAGCTCTGGGAGTCAGATAGATCAACAGTCCTGAAAGGACCAACAATCCCATGACACTCAAATGTCTATTGCATGGACCGAAATCCACCATATGAATTTCAGAACTAGAAATCCTATCAAAACCTTATACAAGGGATGCAGTGAGGAAAGGAATGGTCCAGGGGATCAGAACAAGGTATTCCACATATGGACCGGTGTGAAGGAAACCACAAAATTCTTTCACTGAGAAAAACTTGCACAAGGATTTGTGCAAGGTAACATCCCTGGGAAGAGGAAGAGATAACATTCAAATAAAAGAAATAGGATAATGCAGTGCTACCCAAAAAACCATCAAGCCTACGTCCAGGAGGCACAGGAGTCCCTATCAGAGTTTGCTTTGCTTTCACTAGGCTGCACTCCATAATTTTGCCACGAGAGATTATCTGCAGTTTATTTTAACTGGGATGTCGGAGCTATTTTTGGCTTTGCAGTTTTAAAGATTCTTGTCGCTTGGCTCCAAGCAGGCTTTAAAACCAAGTACCTAGGGATCTTAAGAAAACAAATAACAGGGCCTTTTCTGCTAGTCATGCTGCCTGCATTACAGACCCATCACATTTAATGTGTCAGTCAGGCATTTAGGATCTGCTTTCCCTGTCAACCACATATACTGCTGGCATAAAAGTCAAGTGTAAGTTGAAGCCAGGATTGTAAGCTATATATTATAGTTATGAAGCAGACTCTGCACTCCCCTTGCTAAATGTTTATCATTCTAGTTCCTCATAATACAGAATATGGATTTTTCTTCTTAAGATTTGGGTCATTAATGCAGAAGGAAAGACCAGGTTTACCATGTTAATTGTGTGGCAGAGTGATGCAACAGAAATTTCTGTCACTTGGAAGTATCAAATGGCTCAAGCCAGAGGGAATCATTGACGTTTCTGTGCTAAATGACTACCCAAAAAGCAGACACACAAACAAATTCGCATTTGACTGGAAGGATTAATCTCTTCTAGCATATCTGCCTAAAATGAGGTGTCCCACCTGAGCTGGACATTCAGCTTTCTTCCATGGCTATTGATCTCTTGTATCTTAGATACACTTGCCTTCAGGCATGATGAGTTGCCTTTAGGAGATGCCCATCTCTCTCCACTGACTACCAAAGCAGCCTGGAGCTTAAAATACATGTTTACCTCTACAATATCAAAAACTAACAGAGATAAATTATGGACCTACTCCCAGACCAGCAGTCGGCTGCTAGAACTGGAAGGGGACTGCTGGTCATAGAGCCTAAGCTCCTGCAGGACTCCTTGTCACCCGGAGCTCAATTTTCAGATAAATTAGCCACCAACTCTACCCCTTCCTACCCCTCAGTTCACTCATTTTGCGAATGAGCCCAAGTTCCCTTTTGATTCTTTGTTTTCAAATGTCCTTTGCTTGCATTCAAAATATTCGTAGCCAGAAGGGAAATAATTCACTTTGGGATGATGGCAAAGTTTGAATTATTAAAAAAAAAATAATCGGGGTACAATTATTTTTTTTGGCACATTCTTTGCTGTACGCTCAGACTTCCAGCTTTAAAACCCTATTTTTGACATTTTTTTCACATTTGAAGAGCTTCAAGTTCTGTAGTTGGGCCTCTGATATCTCTGCCAGAGCACACCGAGTTCACTGGGAAGGTTTGCATTTGCATTCGCTGGCTTTCCATATGCAGTCATAGGAGTGATACAATCACACAGGCGGTGAACACCCTACCGAACCTCCCATCTTCACTTTCCTTCTTCAGATCTCTGGATGGGAACCACAGAAACACGACACATCCTACTGCGTTAACATTCCCCAAGCCCAGAATAGTGGTTTACTCTTTTTTTTCCTTTTTCTTCCCCCCCCCCCCCTCCGTCTGCCAAAATGTGGTTAGTTACAGCTTAGCCATTGTCAAGCCTGCCAGTATCATAGTGGAGCCAAATGATCCTCGCATTGCAAACCTGCCTGTGTGTTCCAGCAGAAAACCTGCATTGGGCCAGATGCTATCTGTTTGCTGAGGTGCCAAGGAAGTCTGAGATGATGTAGGAAACGGTGGGCAGCTGAGGACACCACTGCAGACCCAGGCGGAGGAGTGAGGAGGCTGGTGGAGTTCATCATGGTTGCACCACAGAGTCAAGAGTTATCGAGCTGAGAATGAAATCAGGCTCAGAATGAAAGAGTGACTGAAACTGTTTTGAAAGGGAGTTTGGATGGACTTCTCTTCAAAGAAGACTTCAGTGTGGGAGGGCAGTGACAACCAGGATATTTTAAATTTTTATCTTGTACCCTTGGCTTATTTCTTTGTGCTTGGTCTCTTCAGAGTATCAGACTTTTTTTGACTTCTAGCCAGGAAAACAATAATTCTACACTATTTTCAAGATTTTCTTAAAAGCCAGGCTCTGTAAGAGGTCTCAGGCTAAGAGAGCAGCGTGATTAAGTGTCCTTTCCCCTATCATTGGATGTGGAAGAGCATTTGGAGGACAGAGCCCACTGCTGATCTCCATGTGAATACCTGTGGGGGGAGCATGAGAGTTTGATTATTTAAGAATAAGAAGGAGATTTTATGTTAATTAATTTGGAAGAGTTTCTGATGTGAACAGGTTAAGATTTGCTAAGAAAAATCAGAGTTGATTAAATAAAATCCAATAAGAGGAAATTCAGTGCCAGGAATCTACTAAATTACCAGGACTCTTTTACCTCTGTACCATCTTTATTAACCACCTGAAAAGAAAATGGAGTAAACAACTTGTGTTTATTCAGTAGGATGAGGACACTGGCAAGTGGCATTTTCTGTTTAAAATAATTACCTGTTTCAATTAGCGAATTCAGCCGTGTGACAGTGTGACAGGGTGTTTGTGGCAATAGGTGTTGTTAGCATTCCTGGTTTTGCCAGAGGACACTTTTCTTGTACATAGTAGTTACATGACGGCTTGCTAATTGTTTACTACTTTCATCCTTTCTAAAGGCTTATTTCAGTAAATAGAGCGGGTTTTTACTTGCCTGGCTCCTTTCACAGGTTGTTAGTGGAGGTCCCATGGGATGGTGAAGGAGAAGGGGCAGAGCAGAGACATCCAGGAGCATTGCTTCTTATCCGTGGCTGATGGTGCCAAACACAGCAGGCAGGATTAGACCAAAGAAAAACACATGGGTGATTTCTCCAAGAGACACTCATCTTGCCACACAGATTTATTTTTTTTTAGGCAGCCCTTGAATCCTCTTTGCCAGCTGGAACTCGTGAGTAATTTAGAGCAAGTTGGATGGGGCTGTAATAAAGGTGCAGTATGAAGACATCAACATATCATCCTTCTCCACTGGTCACAGGCAGGAGAAGCAGCGTGCAAGCCAGTGCAATGTCTCTCAAGAGCCCCATTTCTGCAGAAGTCTGGACTGGTATGGGACCCCCCAGCCCAAAGCCCTGTTGCGTTTCAAACTTCATCAAAACTGTAGCTGAGACAATTCCAGCTTAGCTTACGGTTTTAGCAGAGGAGCAGGAAGGGCATCGGGGTTTCCTCAGTGTTGCTGTTCTCCTTCTGTGCGAATTGCAGCCCAGGTTCTCTCTTCCATTGGCCTGAGTCTAGCATGGCACGTTGAACAGTTGAACAAATAAAAGCAGCCTTCAGTGTTAGGATTTTTCTCGAATAGCCATATGCCACACTTGTAGAATCCTAGAATGGTTTGGGTTGGAAGGGACCTCAAAGATCATCTAGTTCCAACCCCCCTGTCACGGGCAGGGACACCTTCCACTAGAGCAGGTTGCTGAAAGCCCCATCCAACCTGGCCTTGTATGACTGCAAGGTGGGTTAAAGTCAAGTTTTCCCTGATTCAGCCTAGAGTAGACGTGAGGAGGATCCATCCTGTAACTGATACTTAGATCCTCATACAATTTTGCTCTCAGGTAGGAAAAGAAAACTTTAAGATGATGGATGACTCGATGTTTTTCCATGGTGGCACTTCTCGAAGGTGGTGATTTGCAAGATGCTGCCTTCCCATGAGGGGGACATCTGTTTGGGGAGCTAAATCAGTGAGAAGACACAGCTGGCCTCATCTCCACAGCCACCCAACGATGCTGTTAAAGTGCCATAGTAAGTATATTTACAAACAACATCTGTTTAAAAAGGATAATGTGGCTAGGCTCCATCGCCCAGGAAATTCAGAACACAGCTGTATTTTAGAAGAATTTCTCAAAGAATTATAGATGAGGTATTTACTATGATTTAAAAACAGAAGCTTCAGTTAAAAAAGAAAATACAATTCCATTAGTCTCCAACTGTGCTCAGGATTTTTCCCTTCAGCCTTCCAGCACCAGGGACTTTACTTGCAGGAGAAGAGTTGTCTGACTTTGCTCCCTTTGCCAAGTTAACTTTGCTCTAGTCCTACTTAGCTTAATGCTTTTGCCACTCTTTTTATAGCCTCGATTTATTCACACATTCTCAAACATTCTTTTCTTAAGGCCTCCAGACCAAACAGCTCTGTGCTCTGATTGTGCACGTTGCTTGTGTTGTTGCAGATAAGTGCGCTAGCAAATTGCTAATAAATTCTGAATTACAGATTGTTTCTATTTTCTTTTTTGAATTTCTGCACTACAGAGAGCAGCTGGATATGAATTTTTGTTTCTGAGGTTTTCCTAGCATGAAACACAACTCAGAATCCATCCACGCTAGAGAATAAAATTGTTTGTTTTGCCTCAGGTGGAAATCAAAAGTAGTGTTTGTTAAATCTCAGAGATATTTATATGGACTAACTTCAAAGCTCCGGATATGCAGAGCAATTAGACAGAAAACTATATGTGTGTTATATGATCACTGCTCTACTATAATATTAAATAAAAAAAAAAACTAATTTATTTTTGCTAAACAAAAAAAACAACCCCCAAACGATTTCCAAAAAGCATCTCTTTCATCTTCGCTATAGAAAACTTCCAGGTAGCAAAGCACAATGAATTTCACCGCAGTGCCTCATTAGTACTGAGTTACCAAATACAAAAGGGTTTGATGAGAAGGAACAAATAAAAGCTATTGCCATTTCACTTTTAAAGTTGTTGCATGCCTCCCAGTTTCTGAATGAGTGCTGGGAGTCTGCTGACAGTTTACCTGATAAAAAGATTGGATTTTGCCAACAATTTTAATAATCCTAATTCAATAATTTTAACAATGCAAAATGCGTTTCTGATGACCTCTTTAACTACTTGATGATCTTGTTTGTTTGGTCTTGTTTAAGACCATATTAGTTTCATTTTAATTCAATATCCAACATGAACTGATGTACGAGATAAAATGATAAATTATTCCTAGACCGTGGAATTGATTTCTGATAGATTATCTTGTGTGTCGCTCGAGCGTTTTCCTGGCCTTGGCATAAGCTGGATGGGTGGCAAGGTGATGGAGTATATGTGATACGCACCGGGGTGCATTGCATGAGCAGCAGTAATAGAAACCAGCTTTGAGCTTTTCGGGGACATCATGTTTTTGCTATGGCAATACCAAAAAGCAAAGGGAATCCCCCCCCGGCTCCTTTTTTTTAAATTGCTTAAAAAAATTAACTTGGAGGCCTTTGTGATCACTGTGCAATATTTAACTCTTTCTTTGAGCTCCTTTATCATCAACCAAAGCGTGTTATTCTGTGGTGGAGGAGTTCAGGGAGGACAGTCATGCTGGTTGAAAAATAGGGTTTATCTTTCAAGGACTTCTTTTTCCCTACAGCTTTGTGATTTCTTAACTTTTTTTACAGGGGCAAAAGGACAAGAGATATTCTTGTGAAAATGGACAGTGGGAAGCGGTTCCTTTCCAAAGTCTCTTGTTTTCTCAAACTGACTTAGCCACCTTTTTTTTAGAAAAAGCAGATTTCTTTTTTGATTGATTGATTTTTTAAAATTCTTTTTTCCCCTTATAAAAAAGAATACCATTTTTTACCTAAATGGAAATGGCTGGTAATCTTCTTTTGCATCAGATCATCACTCTTCTGTCAAGACATATGGGAAGCAAGAAAAATAAGAATTGAAATAATCCTACAACTATACACAGTAACTTTTTAGGGCTGTGGTTTTGGTTAGTTCAGAATTTTAAGTGCAGACCCACTTAGAGATAAGAAAAAGCTCCAAACCCTTGAGACTTCAAGTGAATGTGTAAGAGCAGGCTCTGTAGGGAAGTTGTCTGTGCTTCTCAGTTGTCAACTACTGGGAAAACAAAAAGAGAAATCAGACATTTGAAATCACGGTTCCTTTTGCTGCTTCTCAGCTGTGGCGAGGAGAATTTTAATGCACCATTTGGGAAATCTAGAATCCCATAAGGAAGGAAAAGAAAAGATGAAGTTGCAGTTGTATGTACGGATGAAGTGAAAGTGGTATTTTGTCCTTCTTTGATGATTTATGTACATGTAAATCACAATTCCAATTTTCACACTGTATTGCCAGAAATCACAATTATGTCACCACCCCAACTAGAAACAATAATTAAAGACAAATGTATTTTAATGATTTTTTTCCTTATGTTTCCTTCAAACATAATCAGATACCTATTGCTGTTGGAAGTAGTTACAATTTGTGTACACAGTATGCAGTCGCCACTACAAATATTTATCTGAAAACACGAATCCAAAATAGTGCATGGAAACCATTTGACTGAAACTGCAAGACATGCTCTTATTCAGTGGAAGAATTAAATGAAATGGAATGAAAACAACGGATTTTCCCATTTGTTTGGCTGTTTCACTGTTCAGTATTTTGAGTGTACCAGATTGATTGAAAACTTTTTAAATTATTGAATTAAAATCCCTCATTAAAATAATTCCAAATTATATATTTAATTATCTGGTTTATCTGAATCCAGACTAATGCTTCCTTCTGCCTAAAAGCAAATTTTAATGTTTTTATCACACAAATGGAAAGACAATTTCAAAACAAAAACACTAGAAAAGCAGAAAAATTGAAACATTTAATTTAGTTTGTCAAAACAAAATCTGTCTTTCACAGCGCAGACCTATTTTCAGACTTCAGCTGGCATGAGACATGTGACAAAATGTTACAAATTGGCAAAACAACATTGCTATCTACATGTATTACTGGAAAATATTTAATTCAAAAATTATTCCAGTATTAATTATCAATTCCTAGTGAACTTATTTTTCATGAACAATTTTGCTGACAAGTGTGTCCCTTTCTCAGCAACACTAGATGCAAAACTTGTGAGTTGCCAGGGTGGGATTTGTCCTGCGAATGTTTAACGTGAGCTGCTTGCACCGTACTTGCCTGCGTGTGATCTCTGAATTTCTCGTTCCAGTTGTACGGCTGCTCACTGAAGCCGTGTGGCTGCACATCTCATATGCAAAGTGATTTCACACAGGCTTTATTATTTTTCAGCTAGAGCAGTGTCTGTAAGCCAAAAAAAGAGAGAAGGCAACTTCTGAGAGGACATTCATCCCACCCTGGGGGCCGTCCCCATCCCTCTCCACTGAGCGAGCGTTTGGAGGGGACAGCCACGGTGAACATTTGGGAAAGTGCTAACTCTGAGATTGTAAAATTAGGTGACATGAACCGCATTGTGAGCGATTTCAAGTGTGAATCCACGTGGTCCTAGGGGTGGAAATCTGTGCGCTTGTTCCCATTGAAATGCTTATAAATTTATTTGATTTTCCTCAGTGTATAATTGGATGGGGTTTGTCCCTGTGACAGCAGTCAGCCTGAAGCACACTCGTCCTCGCACGCTGTTAAACTCACTTTGAAGACTTGGCCAGGGCTGTAATCTAATATATGCAGGGGAGTTTTGCATAGGACAAGGGACATTATATTCAAATTCTCTGTTAATTTTAGCCCACAGGTTTTTCAGTTCCTACTCCTTATATCCCAATCCCCATTAAAAAAAAGAATAAGTGTTTGGGTTTTTTTTTTAATCTAAGTAGTGGCTGAACCCTCGTGTGCTCATAAGCAGGAACAATAGAAGAAAAGTGGTAACAACAACTTACTATGTCTGATACCTCTCGACTTTGACCTAAAGAAAGCAGAGTTGGGGAGCTATAATCAGCTCTCCACCAGCTCTCAAGCCCTGCAAAAGAGAGTCTTTTCCTAAAGAAACTCTTCATTAAAGTTTTGCTTTCATGTTGAAAGAGCAGTCCTAGAAATCTTTTGCTTTTATGCTCTTGGGCAGATTTTTCATGAGGTTTGGCTCTCTCCGTGCTGGCTAAAGATATACATTTCATAAGAAACGAAGAAGTCGCAGGGAACACTGCCTGCGTTCCTTTTTTCTTAAAACTTTCCCTTATTGAGAAAGCAAACAGAAAGCATAAAGGCTATTTCCCTTGAGTGGACTGCAATCATTGTTACAAGCTGCGGCTTTGTGCAAGCCCTGCTAAATAGGCAGGGGTAGCTATCGCTTGCAGGATTGTGGTTTTAATCATTCACTGGGCAACAGATGTAGATACATTTTTCTGGAAAGAGAATTTTGACAGAAAAGCAGCAACCTGCTTTGTGCCTCTGGGATGTCTAAATATAAACATAGGCTTCACTTAATTTTCTCCGCACGTGCATGTGCTTAAAGTGTGCTCATTATAGAAACTGATTACAGAAATAAAGGTCAACATGACCCTCTGACTTGGAAGAGCGAAGTCACCAGAAAAAGCAAAACACATCCCCGTGGTCGGGACGGGGAAACGACATGTGGCAGGGGTGTATTGGTATGTACTTCTCGAGGGAATTTGGTGTTACTTTATGCTCTTTTACACTATCCTGAAGCCAGAATAGCATGTCTCTGCTGCCCTCAGCTCCATCCCCACTCCCGTTCCTCTGAGAAGGAATTGCAGGTGCTCCGGACTGGAGAACGAGCGTTGTCCTATATGGGCTGCAAATTCGCGTAAGCTTTGCTGCTAACACACCCGAGGCAGCAAAGCTCTCGCAATGCCGTAAGCTGTCGTGGCCTCAACAGCACTGAGAGTGCTGTGGTCACTACCTGTCTTGGGGGGCTCTCAGGAGGTCACCCCCGGCACTTCTCCCTGCCTGCAGCCTTTCTTCGCTCCTTCAGGAGAAGTAGGGGCGAGCGGTGGGGGGAGTGCGCAGCCCAGCAAAGATGAGAGCCTCTGGAGGTGATACGCCTAGAGAACAAGTCGTTATCCTCAACCTCTACCAGCCCAACCCAGCTTTATTCCACCTATACAATCTGTTTTTTTAACTTCTTTCTTAGTCGGAACAAATCTTGGACCTTTTTCCATTTTCCTTTCCTACAGCACTGTAGAAACACTGGAGGCCACGGGGACCAAGTCCAAGGCCTGTTAATACCAATTCAAAAACTGCCAAAGGCCTTTAGATCAGAAACCCTGTTTCCAAGGATTATCTCATTTGGTAGCCAGGCCATCTAGATGAAATCACCCTAGATACAGCCTAGCTGCTCTAACATTTGGCCAACTCTGGACTCCTTCACATGCTAAAGAGTAGGTCAGAATTTACATCAAAATCCCTTTTTAAGGTCAGCAAATACACAGAACAATTCAAATGACTTAAATTCATACAGCAGGGCCAGAATCCATGGAAGATTTATGAGCATCATGTGTCTTTGTATAGGGGCCAACCCTCCCCCATTATCCCAAAATCAGAGTGTAACCTTTTAGAGTGTTTAAGTTGGGCCACAATGATATAATGGTCAGTGTCATGTTGATGATCAGTGTGGGGTTTATTGCAGTTGTTTTAATTAAAAAGTGCTTAATAAGAGAGTGAAAAATTCCTCCAATTTTTGGGTTTCACCAGATAAGGCTACATATATAATTTTCTTTGCTGTTCTCTACTTTCTCTTCTTCCCATTTTCTTCCTCTTCTATCACATCTATGAAGTGTTATTAGAATTGGCTTCTCTTTGCAGTTCTGCTCTGCCAGAATTGTGGAGATAAAAATGACCTTAGACTTTCTCTGAAAAGAAGAGGAACATGAGATTAATGCTGCTTTCCTCTGCTCAGTTTATGGAAACAGCATCAGAGTCTCACTATATCCAAAATTAGAAAAAACTACATGTAGTATTGAAAAGCGTTGTAAAATACCTTGTATAGCATAATGAAAGGTTCAAAATCTCTTATTTCTCAGATGCTGGATTTAATTTTGTTTTAAGAAATATTCTGTTTCCTCTTCTCTGATAACTTAATGAGTGTTGGACGAGACTTTGAAACCAAAGATTTATCCCAATGTGAGACCAGCAGGAGTAAGAGTAAGATGCACACCTGAATATCTGCTCACTACAGCAGTGCAAGTCTGATCTGGATTCATACCTGACTTACACTGGTGTAGGAATTAAGCTACCACTGTATTTTAGAGAACATACAGATGCATCTCAAGCTGCTGTGGACGGATGTAGCTACATGATGCAGACTGAGTGAAGGTGATTTACTTGCATGGTCCTCTAAAGTGTATCTTGAGCATGCCAAATGATGAAGGTCTTAATTCTTTCCTTCTTTTTGTATTCATATCAGGAGCCAGAGCAACTGTCTCATCATTCCCAACAATGGAATTCCCAACATGTTTCCATTACATGCCTTAGAAATTATATAGATGGAAATGAAGTACTCATTTCCATTTGTATAGGCACAGACATTGGTAAGATGAGGGACATGATAATACATAAGGATAGAGTGATCTCTTGTAGAGGTACTTCAGCTATATACCAGTAAACCCCAGAATAGAATAGCTGGTCTGGAAAAGCAAGCTTTTATTGCACAGTGGCTGATGAATGCCACAACCATCTGGTGTGGAAAGCTGCCTATCACTTGTATGGTTTACAGACTAAGTCAAGACGATATAGCCATTGTGGTTCAGCCGCTAAGGTGGTATATATGATAATATAAATGTAAAGGTGTTGCCCACAGTACAATTAGTCACCTGGGGATACCCAGCTAAAACAGGCAGGCACCATGAAGACCAGAGTTGACTAGAGAAGCCTTCAGCACATGCAAGACTGAGCTGCAGTATTTCTTGTTCCACATTAGAGACTCCTGGCAAGCCTTCTGTAGGAAGTCTAGAACATCTAGATGTATCTGCATTTGTTTTGACATCCACACCACAATTATTTTGGCAGTTGATGCAGGTGGGAGATGCTGAATCCTGTTTCAGAGTCAGGAAGGGATCTATCAGGATACAAAAGGCTTTTGTTACTGCCTTTGCGTTATAACAGGAGATTTGATGGAGGAAAGGTGTTTTGTTCCCTTTCCTTTATCTTGAGCAGTCTGGGTACTCTGTCTGCTCCCAGATCGGTCCAGAGGAATTTTGCAGACTTTTGCAGTTGCCCCACAAAGGGTGTGCAGAGTAAGATAGAGGGGAAAACACCTCAAGCCCCAGCAGGCAGACATCATACCACTTCAATTTGCATGTGCAAAGTCATCGAAAAGGTCATCTGGGCTCTCTAGTAGATGGGGAGAGATTTCCTCCTTCCTAAGGTGCAGGCTTGCCCTGGAGGTGCCTCTCTGCCCAGTGGCCACTGAAAAGCCTAGATGACCACTTGGACAATACAGCTAGTTTAACAGAGCCAAGTCAGCTGTATTGATCCACATCGCACGTCCCTTCTCACTGACGGGTGAAAATCCATATGCAGCTGTCGTTCCTGTTTATAGTATTTGTGGAGAATCCTCAGCTGCCCTGTGAGGATGATTTTCCACCTGCCTTGTTGATCTCATGCAGAACAAACCGAGTATAATCAGGGCCTAGAATTCAATAAAAAAATATACTGACACTCTGCAAGATCTACTGACTCGGCATTCTGCAGATACGACCTTTGGAAAGTTAATGCAAGACTGCTTTATATTGGAAGGTCGGCTTGAAGATTAAACAAAAACAACTTGTGCATGAAAGACTTGGCAATGTGAAAAGATACTCTCCCTCTAAAGGCTCAGCTGCAGATTTTTAAATTGGATACATATACAAATGCTGTTGACAATGTGACAGAGAAGTCTGAAAAACATGGTTTCGCCTCTGTGATCTTGAAAGATACTGAGCTCAAAATGCTGCAGAGCTGATGCCTCTGCCATCATCTGCCCAGTGTGGTCAAGCATCCACAGTTCTGAAATTTTAATAACTGAATGTTTACCTGTCTCAGATACAAAAACTGAAACTATGCCTAGATTTAGTGGCATAAATAGCACAGTGCACCAAACTACCCTCAAAATGTGATGCGTGCTTTCACCAAGAAATTTGGTTATGCAAAACTGTCACAGAGCTGCCTTATTTTCCCGTCAGGAGATACCGTGCGCAGCCTCATCTGCAGTAACTGTTCTGCTGTGAGCTCATGAAGGAGGGCTAAACTAGCCCATTTATCTTGCATTTGCTGCAGGCTAATGGGATGCATGTAGAAAATTATCACAGCTCAGCTGATGCATGGTGAGTTTTTACCTACAGGTCATTTCACAAACATAAAGAGGTATGGCTTGTCTGGGGGAAAAGAAAAGAAGCAGCAACAGCCACATGAATTTGTGCTAGTCAGTCAAATAGTCTGAAGGCTGTATAATTACTGTGCAAACTCAGTATGGCTGTCAGTCATTCGCTGAGGTTTGCTGAATGGTGGTGGCTGATCACGCCCGAGGTCTTTGCTGGCCTCAGCGACACAGCAGGACACATTCCACCTTCCTCAGGGTAAAAGGAAGACATCTGGTATCCCATGTGGGGTCTTGAAGACCTCAGAGTTGGCTAATTACCGGCACTCAGCTGGTGGAAGGCAATGAGCTAAGGAGCCACAACCCAGGACAATTCAGGCATTCTCCCCTCCCATCCATCTCGCCAGTCATCTGCTTCTGGATGTGCTACTTCTCATAGCAGGTTTGCAGCCCTGTGACCACACCGGCTTTTGCCCTTTAGTCGCACTTCACTATATAATAACTCCGTGCTGGCACGCTAGCTGTCTTCAGGCATTTCCAACCCACCACGGCCCAAAGCTGAAATTGCACAGAGGGTGGGGAAAGGAGGAAAAGACGCCTTAGTGACCCCCACACGGTCCACGGCAGAGATACAGAAGATCTGTTGATTCTTGCTGTCGAAGGATCAAACCTCTGTCATTTAAAATTATATATGGAGGTAGTTCTCAGTGCCAAAGGCACTTCTGATCAGATTTGGAATGGATTTATTTAAAATGGGATGAGTAATTTTCATTTATAAATGATGACTTCTCTAGATATCTTTTGAATTGGACGTGGATGTGCCCAATGCTTTTAAGATATTTTGGCAGCTATTGGCTATTGGTGAGTCAACTCAGTGCTGACCGACCTCTTTCTGAGGATGGTGTCAGCAGTTCCTAGTCCTGGTGAAGCCCTGGAGTGCTCACTGCACCGTGCCTGGGAGCCTTGCCTCCAAGGGGGCAGGGAAATCACAGGGGCACACAATAATTCCCACCTGCTAGAGAAGAGCCTTTGGCTTTGTCTGGAACCCCTCTGCCTCATTGTCCTGTACGACCTGGTCAGCGTTTTGGTCGCTTACTGAAACCAACTGAAATTCGATACTACCAAAGAATGTGTCTACAGAGTCTGAATACAAGACCACAGTTTCAGATATTTTTTTTAGGCAAGAAACAACAATTACCATAATCTTGTCTGACATCTTGCATGACTTGGGCAAGTTCTAGTGATTCTTTTAACTTATTAAACCCAAGCTAGAACAGATCATTTAGAAGGACAAACATTCTCGTGTTAGAGTTAGGTAGTTGCACTTCTTTCACCACATTTATCTTGCAAGTTAGACAACCAACATTACAGTGATCTTCCAGACGTGTGGAATAAGATGGGTGTCTTTCTTACTACGATGAGTTGAACTCTGGTAGATGTCACCTCCATCCGTTAGCTGTAAACAGAGACTAAACAACTAATGTAGACTTGATCTCAGTCTTTCAGAGGACTGAAGTTACATTCATAGACGGAGATTTCTTTTACATGGCCCTGACTATCTTTGTTGAGATGGTAGTCCATTCTTGTTGGGATATTTTCTTGCTTCAAACATTTTTAGCTCCCAGATGAGACAATTTCAATCCAGCAATTCATTTAATTTTGCCTATCACAAAGCTATGACTTTTTGCACAGCCACAGTCCTGCACCGAACTCTGCTTGTGGAGGCAGTCCCAGGCCCCAAATCAAAGCCAAAGAGAACATTTTGAAAATCCATTCTTTTTTCCCCCTTTATTTAAAGCTGGTCTTTTTTTAAAAGAAACTTTTTGTTCAGGTTTATACTCCATGCTTCTGCATTAATTAATGCAATTAATTTTCTCTTGATTGAAAAAGAGTCTGTACTAGTCAAGTAAAAGCATTGTACTTAAGGGAGGTCCTTGCTTACTGGCGCTAGTCAGGATTTAAACCAACGATCAATGGGTGAAAAGACTTTTTTTCCCCTTAATGACAGAGGTCCATTTTATTGAAAAATAGCCTGACTTGTAACAAGAATTGTAGTCTAAAGAAATTTAACTCCACAATAAGTTAAACTATGGAAGAGAGAAATGTGTAGTTTGGAAACCAGTAATAGAACAATAATGAAGGTGAATATATTCCGAGTTAATAGGAAAACCACAAACCTCATTTTCTCCACATAAATTATATACATCTATTTATTTATAAACATATACACAGGGTTGTATGTGTGTTTATTTATGCCTCTTAAATGATGGAAACTAAACTACGCAGATGGGGTTTCTGAGAAAACTAGTAATTTTTCACTTAATACATCAATACTGACATTTTTTTGAGCGGCTGTGGATCTTCTCTAGCACTGTATTTCACACTTTTCACTAGCAAATAAAGTTTTTTGTGGCAGAAAACATTCCGTTTTCACCATTTTCCTATAAGAATGCTTCCCCTTTCACTCCCAGAGAGTGCAACTCTGTTTTGATGCTCCCCTTTGCATTTTCGTCAAAAATTTAAAGCCACTTTCATCAATGCATTGAGATTTTTCTCCCAGGCTTTCACTGCTAGTGTGCAAGCTCGATAAAAAGGGTTTGCAGCTTGCTAAGGAAAACAAACTGCCAGTTCCTTTTAACAGAAATGAAAGTGTCTGAGCAATGTGAAGCTGCTGCTTTCACTCTTTAGTTTTGCTTGAAAAGAAAATGTAAAAGCCCTTTGTACTGCACATTGTTAAAAATCCAGGCTGTTTCATGTTTTAAGAAATACCAAATTGTTTAGACTAAAGAGAGAAAAAACACACGTTTAAAGGCTGAAATAGTTATATTAGCACATAATCTTGTAGAAGCATTACAGCCTCTGGTGTGTTTTTCTCTTTGCAGTTCTTCTCTAAGGAAAGTCTGATTTGATTCAGGTAAAGGGACACCTAATGAGATATATCTAATAAGAACACTGGAGAATTTTTAGAAATTAATTCCCAGAAACCAAGGAGTAATGGCCACTGTTATAAATTTAGTAAAGTATGATCTGCAGACTGTAAAGAAACATAGTGCATCTGTTTGGAAAAAAAAAAAAAAAAACCACCCCTCTGGTTTTAGGAAACTGCTGATTCCTAAATTATTCCAGTTCAAAGCATGGGGGATACTGCTGGAATTAGCATCCTCTCTAGAGCAAGACCATGCTACTACTGTGAATGTGCTCACCCTGTATGTTGCAGTGAAGAACAAGCCTTTTTCCCACCCTCAAAGGCTGGAGCGCAGCAAAATAAGAACAGAACTGGTATGTGATGGAGATGAGAGGAAGGTGGGGAGGAAGAAGATAAAGAGAGGTTCGAGGACAGGGACAAGGACTTCACTTTGGGCCATCTCAGTACATGCAGAGGGAACCACCTCTGATCTGAGAAACTTCCCACCATTTGCCAAAACACGTGGAAAGCTGCCAGCCCCAAGAAAGACTCAGCTCAGCAACAGCCAAAGGTTGTCTACTCCTTGACCACGGGCAACAAGGAAATGTTTGTTTGTGTGTCTCGTGGCAAACAGGACATTTGGTCCACCCTAGAGAAAGAAAGAAAGAAAGAAACTCCTTCCAAAAATATTCACCCTTTTCTAAAACTTATTTTTGCAGCCCAGCTCATTCCTCCACCCAGGCAAAAGTTTGAGAGACTTGGAGGAAAGAGGAAAAGAAAGGAACAGGGTTAATAGTACTTTTAATGTATTACTTCCTTTGCCAATCAAAGACTTTCAGCTTTACAAAGGCGAGAACTTGGGGGGAAAAAAAAAAAAAAAGAGACAATCCGAACATTTGAAACTAGGAATTTAAACGAACAAATCCTGATAATTTGAGATGATGATTTGGTCAAACACATTTGTAAGGTTATATGCATTTGTCACATAACATTTAACTGGGAGGAATTTCTGTGATGGATTTAAGTTTCTAGGCAATTTTCAGAAAAGTCTGAGGTTTTAAGGTTCACTGTGAGGCTAGATATTAAAGCTACATTTCATTCCTGTTACAATGCAATCTGCTGCAGTTTGACGTGATTTGGATGAGGGTAACAGCAACAGTATATGAGGAGATGGAGCACACTCAGCATGGGCCCCCTTTTGTCCACCTTCTTTTTTCCCTCAGCCTGGTTTTTGTAACTGCTGCTTCCAGAAGAACAATCCTTACCATGAATCCCTTGAAGGTCCAGGTTAGCGTAGCAGTCAGTCTCTCATCTGTCCTGCAGCAGCTGTAACTCAGACACCAGCGTAGAGCATGATTCCACCTGTGTCCTGGAGCAAAAGTGGGCATAGCTGCAGCTTTAAAGGAAAACCAACAAAAGGGCACAGACCAATGGCTAGCTTAATGCAAACAAACAAAACTCAAGCAGGCAACTAAACTGGGTTTGGTCAAGAAGAGAAGTAGCTAAACAGGCTTGGTAAGGAAAAACAAGACCCTGTGCTGCTGTTACTGAGACCAATGAAAAAAACCTCCCAGATTTCAGGGGAAGCTTTTCCTTCTACAAAAAGCTCCATCTTGAGAGGGAGGAGGATGAGCATGCTCAGTAAGAGGGCTTCAAATGCAACATTAGTTCTGTGCCTTGTAGGAAGCAAGAAGACAATTGCAGCAATATTAAAATTGTTAGAAAAGTGTCTCAAGCTGTCCTACAAATTATCTCCTGCTGTCTCAGCTCTCCAAGATTTTGAAAGTAGAATAATTTAAGTACAAATACACTGTATACAATCTTTAAAACCACTTTAGATGAACTCAGAAGGACTTGGAGAAAATATTATTTATCATCCTATAGTGATATAATGAGGTAAATTGCTAATGTCATCAATTCTTTTCTCTTTTAGCTACAAACAGTAGGGTTCTCAGATGCACAGCTTCAGTCAAATGAAATTTAATATAGGAACCATGACACTATTTTAAGTTTATTTGATTCATTTCTTGCCAGATTCCATTTGCTGACGCTTGTTTTTTTCTGCAGATGAATCATATTAAAGAGGTAGCTATGGAAGCAGAATTTGGAGATAGTGATCTTTAAAATAATTGATGTAGGGAAGCCAACCCTGCATATAGTGAGTCAACTGCCTGCTCAAGTTAACAATTATGTGTTAAAGCTGGCTCAAATCAGAACCACTCCTAGCTCAGCTTTCTAGTTTGGAAGGTCCATTGTCCCCGAAGTGAAAGGATGATAACAATTTAAGGCTAGAAAGGTCCCTTGGATAATCAGGTTACTCCAAACTTTGAAATCACAGTCTCCTGGATTACAAAGTTACTGAGCTGTATCACAGATTAAAAGTCTGGCACAGAGCGCCTGATTTGCATACTGTGTGTATAGGAGGATGCTTGCCATTGAATTCTGGCAGTGCTGGATCAGGCCCTAAATAATTTCTGTGTGCAGATTTATTTCTAAGGCTTATCTGGGAGCTGAGATTTTTCATCAAGGATCATCAGCGTACAGAAATTGTTGAGACTTCCTTTTGTGGCAGAGGATGCCGTACCTGTATTCGACTTATTTTCCTCATTTGCAACACTTCTTCAGGAGAAATCACCTCTTCCACTCAAATCAGCAACTCCCGAGTCTTCTCTGTATAAATCCAGCAGCTGGGCGAGGAACTAATCCTGAAACTTCACTGTACAAGTAGTCCAACCTAATAACACCCAGTAAGAGCTGGGCTGAAGGCCCAGGCTGCATGTACAAGAGTAACGGAGGAGTGCTCCTTTTCTCCACAGGCTGGAACGTGACTTAACCCATCTAATTAGGGCTCTTTTGCACTCATAAAGATAAAAGTCACCTTTCATTTCTCTGTATTATTTCTTCAGTTTACTTAGTAATTAAAGTCAATGCACAGCTCAGATCACCTGAGCTCCCTGTCACCTTGAAATCTCTGTGCTTCTGCAGCGCTGAAAGAGCAGCAGAGAAATCAAGAGATACAGACTCGAGTGATTTGCTGTAAATGCCAACCCCTCCATCTGACTTGTTGATGTATATGTTGGATATAGCTGTGTGGTGGGTGTGCTGAACTGACTGTTCCAGAATATATTAGAATTCTTAATCATTGTATTTATCAGATCCTACCCCAGATGCATTTGGAGTTCATCAGTACAATCTGAAATATTCTGCTCTTGAAGACATCTAGCTACAGAGGATTTTAGCAATACATAAGGAAAATAGAAGAGGAAGGTTATGCTTAAGAGGCAGTGGAAACTAACTCTGGCAGGCTCCCTAAGCATGGAAGAGGAAAGAAAATCCCTGCAACTACAGAAAACGCTACCCCAAACATTGCTAGAATTAATTCGATTAAGACAGTTATCAGGCATCAGCAGCAGGTGAGAAAGAAATAAGCAAAAAAGCCAAAAGCAACAAAGATCAAACCAGGTAGGACCAAGAGCAGGGCAGGAGCAGCAGGAAAGGAAGTCAGCAATCAGCAGATAATTTCAGTCCCCTTTTCCCTTAACTCTTCATATGAAGAGTCATCACACCATGTGGGAGCGATCTCTCAGAGAGAAGCCTCTAATCAAAGAGTGATAATTAAGGCCAGCAGAGCAAGAAGACCTCAGACCAAGTAGGAAACATCCTCCCCACACAACTGCCCACAGTAGGCTTCACCAGGGATTTTATACTCAATTGATGGTGCTTGATGGGTCCACCTCAGGCCATTCTCTTAGGAGAAGTGTGCCTGGGCTCTGCGTCAATGTGACCTTAGTTGCCTTGTGATGGACTGGGCATTTGGAGAAGGGTGGATTTCCCCTGCTTGGGTCATCATCAATTGCTCACCTGGAATGACTCGCCAGGGTAGGCAATAGCTTGCTGTATAGAGCTCTCTTAGGGTACTTTGGGAACTCCCAACGGTTGATGTGGGACTGGGCAGGGAGGTGAGACGTGAAGGGTTAAGTGGCAGATAAAATATCTACTAGGACAGAAGCCTTTTAGCCTGAAATTGTCAAACTCAATGAACATTCTCATAGTTCCTCAATTATCATCTCCTGGAGTGTCATCCTCCTCCTCATGCTTTCTTTTTTAATATCCTTTGCTGTCATTACTTTGACTGATGTAGTCTGGATAACTGCCTGCCCAGGCTAAATTCAAAGCAAATTGGAGTGTCCCACTTGCTGGATGTAATTGCTGCATGTGTGTAATCGCTTAGTGGGATTAAAGGAAAGTAAGAAAAACGGGCACACCCGCTTCAGGGAACAAACCTCAGGAAACTTCGTGCTTGCTGGATCTTGAAGTCATTTTGCTTGTCGAAAGCCCAGTGCCAGTCTGGAACCGGATTCAGTGTTACGCTAAGACTGATGTACAGAAAATACAGTAAGGAGCATCCTGAGTTAGCATTTACCAACTGGAGGTCAAGAGAAGATGATAGAAAAGAAGCTCAAGACCACCGAGGGACTCCCCTGGACATAATGGGGGTGAAGTACTTGCTGGTTTGCTTCGTTGCAGTGGGTGTAACATTGCCAAGGTCCCATCTCTCTTGCCATATCGATCTTGGCAATGCCATACCAGAAACCTCTTAACGAGGGGAAAACCCACTGCTCCTTTTGTATCCTGTCTTCTCTGGGCAAGAGAAAGTCTGTGCAGTTCTGCTCCCACCCCCTCGAATTTAGCTGGGATTTAGCATTAGTTGAGAGCTATTTGGTGGGCACGTAGTACAGTGCAGGCTAGGGCTCACCTCGCTGACTGTCCAGGGCAAGGGACCAGATCCTGACCTTCAGTCGTGTCACAAGATCACTGGACTGGATTAATGAACGTGGTCCATCTTCAGTGCATCAAGTGTGACATGAGGACAGCTAGGTCTGCTTTTCCTTCCCACTAGTAGGGGAAGGTATTCCAGAAAATCTCTTCCCTACTTGCCAGGAACTTTCTTTTTATTTCAGCCTATGTGGAGTCAAAGTCACCTTAAACCCACTTATTTTTGTGCTTTCATTGCTCACTGGAGCAATTGCTAATGCTGTGGCAGGGAGAGACAAAAATCAGGCTGTCCCAGTATGAATGTGATTAGAGCACTTTCCCTCCTTGTTTCTGTCATATTGTTGGTGATGATTAACAAGGAGCCTCACTTGGCACCAATAATTATGAGGCTTCTTTAATTACACAATAAGAAGGGTAACAACCAGTGGAGGAAAAAGCTGGGAGGAGGAGTGTGCTATGCTGTAATCACAGAACTGAATGACCCAAGTGGCTTTAAGCAAGATGTCCTGCGGATGGTAGGTATCTACCCAAGATCTGAAGGGACAAACCATTGCATCTCTTTCCCTTTGGGTATCCTAAATGTGTCCTGCAGATGTTTCATCGTAGGTACTAATTTCCCCTTCTGGTCCCAATTTTCTGCTCTCTCCATCTTTACTTTTTTTTTTTTTTTTCTTTTCTAATCCAGTAACACTTAAGTTCTATTCATAGAAGAAGCCTATTCACAAGAAGCTTTAAAAATATGGTTAAAAATCAACTTTTGCATAAATGCTTGGCTTTTATTAGAGTTTTACCATGTGACAGCACAGGATAACCATCTAGTCAATCCTCTCCTGCTTTTCTTTAATCCACGTGGAGCCTACCATCTTGCCTCTGTGTGCATTGCCTTTCTTCTCTGTTGTGCAGTTCTGCAAACGTTGGTGTTGACCTGTGGCACAGCAGCAGTTGTGCTTTAATTCTTTCTGAATTCCATCTCTTGGGATAATTTTTAAAAGCCTTGAACCCATTTTGTACACTTAGAGATGATCTTTGTGGGTCTGATTCAATGCCCACTCATGCTGTATCATTGACCCTCTTAAATTATAGTAGGGGAATGGCATCAGATCATAGGACACTTGGATAAACTGAAAGACAATGGTACATCGGACATCACAACTTGGTTTGGGCGGACTCTGATGTCAATAGTTGTATGCAAAAAAACCTCTCCAAAATCTTCCTTGCTTCCAAGTCAATATAAGTAAAAGCAGAAACTGCTTTAGAAATCAAATTGTTTTTCCTAAAGTGTTTCTGTATTTCAATGTACTTAGAAATTGTGTAAAATGCACTCAGTTGGTGATATTCTCATAAGTTGCACTCTAATTAGCACGTTGACTCCTGCCTCTTGAGAATCAGACCTAAAATGCACATACAAGTAAAATTTCTACAAAATAAAATATGGCCACAATAACAGCCTTTCAGAAAATAAGTACGCAACAAAGCTATTGTTTTCTCCCTGACTCTGGTACAACTAATTAAGCATATTTATCTGACTAAATAGTTCGGTGTACTGCTATAAAACGATTCTGCATTGCACTGGCCCTCAGTGGTAGTTTATTTTTAATCTCCCTTTGCTTGGCTCCGTTACTCCTGTGCAAGAAACGGAACATTTGCAAGTATGTCAATTTGAATTTCTTTTTTAGTTTGGGGGCAGCCTGGCTTATAGGGGTCTTTTTGCCATATTATGTGTCCATTCCTCATATTTTTCTGATTGCTTAGAATAACAGATATTTATAAGCTTAACAGAGGAGCTTTGAGCAGCTTGACATCTTTGACTTTTGACAGTCCAACAAATTGCTTGCCAGTTTGTAGGTAGTTTGCCTGAACAGCAGCCCAGCATTGCAGGAACTTCTTGCTCATTATACTTGGGGGCTGTGTATAATAAGCACTATATTGAAGTTTCCTCCACATGATGTTTCCCATTGCAAATCCAAAGAAACAGAAATACCCCAGGGAGTTGCTAACAGATCTGATTCTAAAATAGAGCTGGGCAAACCATTTACAAGACAAAAACCCCAACAACCCAAAGTGCTGAATTTCGACAATTTGCCTATTAGTGATTTACTGGTGAGTTCTGAGTTTTAAATTTTTATTCAGTGAATGGTCTGTGGTTGGTCTCTGCCCATGGGTTGCTTATATAAAGTATTTGCTTTAATGGCACTGTGAGCTCTGTCTTTGGTCAGTAAAGAATGCATCTTTCAAATACAAAGGACCAAAACCCAACTTCTACTCTCCTCCTAAGTGCCAAAAGCAGCTGAGAAATGGAGAGAAAGCATTAAAGAGGTCTTTTAGACTTTTTTCATTTATTTTTCCCCTAATATTTCCTTAATTAAAGCCGATAAATGCCAGTCTAAACAGAAAGATTTGCTGAGAAGCAGGGCTCAAATGGAGACCAAAGAGTAGGAGCAGGACAGAAAAGCAGAGTAACCTCTTTTTCTAATGAGGTTCTAGGAAAAGGAGACATTGAGCCAGTTTCTTTTTCTGCCTCATGCAATGGGTGTTCAAGCCCTATCTTGGGGAAACAAAAATATCATCTCTGTTTTCCGAATGGGTAGTTGAAACAATTTTAACTCTTCCCCCTGCCTGTTCCTTATTGCATACTTCTATACATATGTTTACAAAGGAAGGATTGTTCTTTGCCTATTTGTGGGAATAAATGTCTGCACAGAATTGTACATGTTAAAAGTGGAGGGTTTATTGACAAATCTTTTCTAACCACATCTGCTCTGGACAGTGCAACCATGCAATGAAGAAACAGCACCTTGGAAGCACTGCATCTTTCTCAACTGAAAAGTAAGCCAGTTAACTAACTGTTCATGCAGCCAATACTCCTTCTCAGTAAGAAGTCTGAACAGGCCATTTCTAATGTACCAGGATGCTTATCAGCCTTTGCATCATATCGATTTGAATAATTTCCCATAGGTAGATAGAATGATGTTTCGGAAAGATGTATCCATGACACCATCTTGCGGTGGCACTCACTGATTAGAACCGAGTTATCTTTCCTCTCTGCAAGAGGAAATTCTTAAGAATTTGTTATGACTTCAGCTGCCATTTCAGCTCCATCATATTTCATTGAAAGGTGAGGTTACATTAATAGGAGAAAACTTGAGCATTTGCAACTTTACCTACATTGACTGCCAGTTTCTGTCCATGTGACCTGGATTGTCACGCTGGTTCGAGTATCAGTCAAACTACCACTGGCTACTTGGACTTATACCATTAGATTAGAGCGTCTTCTGCATTTTAATTACAATAGCACTTATTTCTCCTTCATCCATACGCCAAACTTGGGTTTAGTTTGTGGTGAATCACAGCTTGGGGGGTTAAAGTAGATTTGTGCAGAACCAGAACTGATGGGAACCCTCTGAGCCTGACCTCTTCTGGACAGGATTTCTGAATCTATGGGACTGTATAAAGGCATCTGGCCATATTCTTTGATATCTCCTTGTCTTTTTGAAAGTTTTTTTTTTTCTTGACATAGAGATTTCTCATTACGTGAATCATTCACCTATGCAAATGCTTAAAATTCCTTAGAATTGTGATGTAGTCAAATGATTTGAAACAAGCTCATTGAAAATATTTGTGTTAAACACTATTTTTCATATGGAGGGCAGGTGTCTGACAGGCATTGTTTAGCTGAGTCATTTGGAAACAGCAAGTCTAATAACCAGCTCTCAGCAGACTGTGGTTTCCCTTGTGTTCAAAGAGGTGGGCTGGCTGTTTCTGCCAGGCTGTTGGGTTGCAGCACATACTGTCCCTCCTGAGCTGTTTTCAGAATCTGCAGATGTATTTTCTTCAAAATTTCCCTTTTTTTTTCCTCTTACAGCACTTGTCCATCCTCCATCATCACAATTTTATTTTTCCATTCCAGCCTCCTCTAATAGAGAAGGGAACTTGCTTCAGTCCAGGCCATCTGGATGTTATTCTTTGTATTGAAATATTTGTTGCAAGATCACTTTTCAATTCTCACACTGTTTTCCTAGTTTATTTACAGATGTTAACAGGTACAGGAGTATCACATGCAGCTTTCTTCTCTTTTGCAGTAACTATCACTTGGACACAAAATAAGAGGTACTGTAAGAATTTGTCACCTTGGACTATATATATCCAGTCTTGCAAGTTGTGTGTTGGTGATAGTGCATTAAGGACTTACTGATGCAATACCTAAAGATTTGGAAGGGTTGTATGGCAGGGAGAGCCCTGTGTTCTGTGCTGACATACAGGCAGCTGATGGCACTTCTGATATCCAGAGACAGCAGTTTCTAGAAGTCCAGAGAAATCTAATTCAGCACATTTTTATCTCATTCTTCTCTATACTATCTCTCTCTCCAACAATATCCAACCTCTCAATGAATGTTTTACCTTCCCTTCATATGTTGCTTCTAACAACTTTACTGTTCTGACTGCACTCGGACCAAACATTTCATTTGGTGTCTATCCTGTTCATAAATCAGCCCTTGCCTTGCTACTCATTTTCAACATAGCTGCAAACCCCCCAAACCAGCAGGAACTTAATGAGGCTTAATGAAAGGTATTTCATAAAAGGCAGATATTGCTGTAAGTCAGGAGCAATGCTGAGATGGGTCTGGAGGGGAGCACTGCACGGCAGACTTCGGGCCAGGCAGCAGCTCTGCAGTGATTGACCACTTCCAGGTTCTGCTCTCAGGAGCAGACCGCTGACCTTGGGCCTTTGAGGTGACTGGATCTGCGGTTCCTCTGGGTCTCTTCTCATTGATTTTTGGCAAGCAGCTTTGATTCTTGAATGCTTTGTTCCAGGTGTGAGGCCGGGCTGCCACATTTGAACTTGAGCTGTGAGCTTGTTGGATAACCTTTAATGAAGAGGAAGGAAAGGCCAGCATTAAGCCCAGTGAAGCAGAGGTCGTTTGAACAGTAATAGCAAAGAGCTAACATCAGAAATGGTCACAGAGGAAATCTGGAGACTTCACTTCGCGTGTTGGTTTTTTTTTTGTTTCAGTAAAGCAACTCCTCTCTCTTGTGGTTTATATCAGATACGGAACATTCTGATTTTTGCCTAGAGAGACAAGGAACCGTTTGCCTGCGAACAAAACTTGTGTTGGAGATTAAGTTTCAAAGTCTTGAGGAACAAGAGACTACCTTGTGAAATGTCACAAAACATTCCCACATCATTTACTATGGCTTCTGCTCTCACAGGGGAGGCACTAAGGGCCAGTGACATTGAGAAATAAGGACAGCAAAACGCAGACCACCAGAATCAGCAGAACGCCAAGGATAAGCTGGAAGGTGAATGATCCAAATTGCTGTTATGTGCTGAGTTAGATCGCTGAAAGCAGCATAATGAAGGACCAACTAGACAAAAGGTCCTGCAGGGAGCAGAAAAAGCAACGGAAGGCTGTTGCTCAGCTGAATGCAGACAAGCACAGAAAAGCACCCGAAACTGCTATGGGAACATGCTCCTCTCTCAGGAGTCCTTGTGAAGAAGGAGTGGGATGTTGCCCAGGAGGCTGAAGAAAAATGGACAGTTTCTTCCCGGGATGAAAGCCATCACTGAAAAATAAGAAATATCTTGAGCATAAGAAATGCATCTGGTGACAAGTCGTACTGGACTATCTGTAATCCCCCCAGCACAAATCCACTGAACTGCAAAGCTTACTAAATACAGAAAGGAAGCAGAAAGAGAGAAATACTTACACAAATGCCTTGGAAATCCGTGCTGACCCTTTAGCAAGAGGGCAGCAAATACTGTAGATAAGCAAGGAGCCAAGCGACTATTGAAAGGGAGAGGTTTTATAGCACATTAGCTTCCCCCATATCAAGAGTAAAGGCTTTCTGGGTTGGACGTCCAGAAACACCATCACTGCTCTAGCTGCAGTCCATTCATGATCACAGCACCTTGAAATTTAGAGACTAAGGCTCTAATAGATATAACTAAAAATGCTAGGCAAGGCATTAGTTATTACAACAGCAGAAGATGACTTCCTAAGCATCTCCTCACAACATATTGGAGAAAAAACAGAGCTGGCATGTGAAGTCTTTGACATGGAACAATTTGCTGCATTCCACGTAGACCATAATGAGCAGTTTAAAAATACTTGCAGTTCTGTGCTGGGCTGGGTAAATCTAGGCTGGAGATCCAACGGAGTTGGTGGGGTTGAAATACATTTATCACTCACTTGAAAGTAAGTATGCGCTTGGGAAGTGATAGCTGTGGTCTTGCTGCGTTTGCTTTGTGCAAACAGAATATGGCACTGAGCAGTAACCTGTGGACTCAGAGCTGTTAGAGAGCTGCTTCCCCAGAGCTTATAACAGCAGTCAGCCTAACTCACTACAAATACAAACCTGAAGTGGGAAACATGAACAAAACCTGGAAATTGTTCAGCTACTAGATTCCCCGTGGTCAAGAAAAAAAGTTCAGGGCTACACACCATTATGGTTAAGAAAAGATGAGGAAACAGTGACAAAACATGCAAGGCTCAGGCAGGGATGGTCTTAATGAATAAAAAAGGGTTGTAAAGGATCTTTAATATAATTTGGGAGTAATTAATAAAGGAAGATGCAGGGAGTAATGAAGTAACAGTAATGTAGAGTATTAGATAAAAACAAAAGTCTTTTGAAAATACGGTTAGAAGAGGAAAAATACCTACCAGTTACAGGTTTACTATTAGTTAAGCTGGAAGTAATGAGGCAGGAGAGTCAGAAATGCAAAGCAGATGGTTCTGTTTTATAGTGGATGGTATTTGGCTGCCTTCAAAAATGAACACTTCATCAATACATTGGGATGATTTCGTCAATTTTCACCCATCTACCTGGCAAAAAGAATAGCAGCCTAGAGAAAATGATTTTTCTTTCATGTTATATCTCTTTACAATAGATCCTTTGATAGAGTGCAATCTGTCATTACACTAACTATCTGTTCAAGTGAAATGGCATCTCTGATATGCTGTGTGGCAGAGTGAATGTTCTAATGGGTATAGAGGTACACTTCCACAAAGGCTGTGGTTTCAAAAAAAAAAAAAAAAAAAAAAAAAAAAAAAGCTAGAGGCACCAGGCATTCATGTAGCATTTCTTTTTAACAGGATGCGAGATCCTAACTCCCTTTAAACTCCTTTGGAAACCTGAGCCAGAAATCCTATGATTTTATAAGATAGTTTGATTAACTAAGCCAAAGAGGTTAAATAGGTGCTGATTATGCTGCAGTGGCACAACTAGACATGTGAGGTATGGGCGTTGAAGGGTGCTGTAGGGAGACAGGCTACCACAAAGGGTGTAATTGCGAGCTCCGCCATCTGACACAAGAAAGTGTTCGAGGGAGAGCAAAGATTTTGCAGAGATGACAAATGAAATAGAAATGCTGTAAATAGAGGCTCTGCACTTCTGTGTTTTGTAGCTCATAGGAGAAAGGTACAGACAGATTGGAGAGAAATCACTGGCCCAAGCACTATCAAAATGCTGCAGTTGTGCCACAGCTTAAAATTTGTCATTTTGCATTTACCGATTAAATATATAATAGTGTCAACTGTCAAACGTGCAGTTGTGACATGCAATTGATTACCTGCAGGGATTCTATTTGAAAATATGTAACATTTCATATTATGTATTAATCATGTGAAACACTGTATTGCGTGGTGGAGATTAACCAGCATTTGGTTTCCATACAGACTCTCAGAGAGAAATCTTGCTCTGTGTGTGGGTTGTTTCAATTATACAGTGCTTTTCTTTATTTTTAGCACTATAGAAATGTAATAATTTGGCTGGAGTAAGTCCAACCACATTGTAAAGTTAATGAATTTCTTAGCAGGTCTTTTTTAAGACTTTGTGTTCAGAAAAAGCCACCGAGCACAAAATTAATTGGGCAGGGTTACAAAATATCCAACTCAGACATTATAGGAGTCAATGAGAGAGGTTGTGTGGAGAAAGCCTTATTGCTTTTATCTCCCTGTATGTCATAGTCATACAGCAGTGATGATGATGCTTTATATTGAAAATTAAAGGAGTGCTTCAAAGCCCATTTAGAATGAGAAAGGAAAAACTGTTGCTGCAGGACTAAACTTGGTGGGAAGTGTGACTTATCATTTCAGCACTGCCCCAGGGGCTCGCTGCGGGCAGACATTTGCTGACCAGAGCTTTTGCATGTAGGAGCATGAAGTGAGCAAAGTGCACCCATGGTCTTCCCACTCCCTGAGGGGACGGCGAGCGCTTCGCCCCAGGACTCACTCTGCAGCATCTCTGACACCTCTGCCTGCATTTCACACTGGTTCTGGAGTGGGGCTTGGCTTATTCCTCCAACTTCTCCTGGCGCTGAGATGGTTCATTCACCGCCTTTGCATGCTGGAACAAAACTGCCAGTGTGCCAGCTGGAGGACGGGGTGTTTCTGAGTACAAAAACTCCTTGTACGTGAAGATCCTAGTTAATACCACCTAACATCAAGCATTATGTTAGAGGCTTAGTCACCTGAGTTATAGCCACTGCTATAATGAACGGAGTGACAGAAGACAGAAGTTTCTTCAGTCATAGTCATTCTGACCATCCTTGCTCCTCTCCTTCGACCTGGGAGGAAGCCAGACAGATAAATCACCTGCTTCAGCATCTCATTGAGGAGCCTAATGAGACGGAATGAACCTGGACCCCAGCACCCAAATACAACACGCCAGTGCTCATGTAACTACACGTACAAACCAAACCCAGAGAGCTCCTGGACCCGATTTTGGCAGTATTTTTCAATTCTGGTCCTTTACTCTGCTTAGCCCTGGCCAGGAGCATGCCCTAGAGTCTGGACAGGGAAGGATGATTACTTTACCACCTTCCCATCTGGCCCCTTGAATGTTTTATGGAAGTCCAAAGGCTCTGCTGGATTGTGCTGCGGAATAGTGGCCTAAGGGTCCGTGTTCATCATGCTGTGAACAGAGAAACACCATCTGGCACAGCCCCGCTGGCCACAGGAAGGTGCATCGTGCGGGATGTGGGAGACCTGCTCTCTACCAGAAAAAACCTCTTCCTTCCCAGTAGGCTTCCACTTTCAGCACCTTTTATTTCTCCTGATAGCATGAAAACAGCCCTAAATCCAACTAGAACTTGGACCAAAGTGTTTACCAGACTTGGTTTGCTTTACAAAGAGTAGAATGTGTAGTATTTAATATTGTAGTTTTCTATAAAATTTGCATAAGCATAGTGTGTGCCCTAAGGCTCCTTACCAAGGATTCTGTGCATTATCATCATACATATATTAACAGTGTGTTTGAACTCTGTAGCAAATTTTAATTTTTCTTTGTCAATATCAATGTTTCCATTGCATACGCAGGGTGGAATGAGCTCAGTGTTTTCATTATATTTTTCAATTAACTTTTCTTCCCCTCATCAATGCTGTTGTGGATTAATTCATTCTCTCCACTTTTCTTCAAGAAAAAAAAAATAATCATTATCTGATATGAAATATTTCAGTTCCTTGGAAGAAAACCGGCTGTGAAAGGGAGAGCTCAATCCAGGTAGCAGTATGCTACCAGGCTAAAGGCTCGACCATTTTAACAGAAGGCAGATGATTCTGTGGCTTGAGAAAACTGTAGAAATACCCCAAATCTGGCCTTTGTGGGGCTATTTAGGAGGGAGGGTGATCCAAAGGAAACAATCTGTGGGCTGGGAGCTTCCTTCCCTCTCCAGGGCAGCACAGACATTAGTCCTGTTACTGTAGCATTTCAGAGGAAGGTCCATGTCTCCTGGTATACTGCCACACGTCCATAAGCACGAGGAGATAAGAACCATGTTGTTCATTATTGGAGGAGTGTAATGGAGGGTATTTTGCTGCTCTTGGTGTTGCACAATTCTCCTGCCCAGAGAAGGAAACTCCTTGGAACTCCCCTTCAGAGTCAGGGATGGCTTCAGTGATGCCCCTGAAAGTGTCTCAGGCTCAGACATCTGTCCACCCTGGGGCCCAATGATCCAGTTATTGGTATCTGGAGCAGGAGGAAGAGATACTTCAGCTCATACCGAAAGGGCCTCCCAGACAAGTAATTTTCCTTTGCTCTTTGTAGAGTAGAGTAACCTTTGGGGAGCTTACCCAAGAGCAAGCTGGTTTGGTTGGGTTTTGCTGTCTCTAGATTCAGATGGATTGAGCTCAGTTGTCCCACAGGAGGACACCCTCTTCACATCTGCTGCCATGAGTACCTCCTGGAGAAAGCTCGGCTCTCTGGTCACAGCTGGTTATGTCAGCTGGGATTGGAACATCTGGGCTTGAGCACTGAACAAGCACCAAACAGAAAGCCCCAGACTGTTTAAAGCTCATCAAGAACAATGGCAGAACAAAGAGGCAAGGAAGCAAGGGATGGATGTTCAGGGAGTTTCTGGAATGGACAAGTAGGGAGTGGAGACGCGCAACTCCCTCCATCCCTCTTTTCTCCCTATAAGTCCCAGCTGGTATGTCCCCAGGCTGCCATTAAGGTTTCTAGTCCAGGTTGTTGTTCAAATTGTGCCATCCTTTCCCTCCATGCATCTGGTGCCTCTGCGTTGGCGAAATCGGCCATGGAGTCAAGACCTGCTCATTTGGAGGGTGTTTTTTTGCCTTCACAGGCACTTATTTATTTAAGGTTACCATTGCCATGCCTGCCCTGTAGGATATCAGTGCTCAGGATGCCTAGTATGGGTACATGAGGAACCAGTTACTCTACGGTCTTCAGGGCTATGCGCAGCGCACATTTAACACAAGCTTTGAAGCACAGCATCTCTGCAGCTTATGGGTAATGCACAACCTTCTCTTGAACATCTGCATTCCTCCCTCCTTCTGCAGTCCTTTGAGACTTGGCTTGAAAGCAAATTGCAGCAAATTGGCGTCCACCTTGCTATGCAAAACATGTTAATTTTTATGTGCTGGCATGATGCAAAGAGGAGCAATATTTCGGTCTTTTTATTTTTTTTCAGGTCGGGGGGTGGATGAAGATTTGTGTTTTTCATTTGTGGAACTGTCTTCCTGACAGGGGTCTGCATCTTTCAAAGGAATTATTTTGTTGTACACCAACAGTGGACTGTTTGTGTAGAGTTTTCAGGAAAAAATCTGTAGATGAAATAAGCAGCCATTTAATTTATCCTTCACAGTTGTTTCATGTAAATGAAGAAATGGAAGTCTTTGTGAGCCATCAAAGCTGTGAAGTAAATGCACGATTAGCTGCATGAAAGTGCTGAAACCCATTAACACTCATTTTAGAATAATAATGTACTTCAAGTCTATTTGTTGAAATATAAATACAATTATGTGGAAAGAAATTAATGCACAGTATGAAGTTTCTTTAAGATCTCATAAAATTTTCTGCAGCACAAGATTAAATTAATGAAACCATGTTTTTAGAAGGCAAACAATTAGGATATTGTATTAAGATATAGATAAAATAAAAAAAAGTTATAACATCACCAACTATGAGCATCAAAGCAGATAAACATTTGTAAAAACTGATCTGAATGATGAAAGCACACAGTCTGCCTTGTCCTGGCCCTCAGTGATGTTGCCAGCAGGCAGAAGGGCGCGTGGTTTTGGGGGCACAGTTGGAAGTGAACATGCTTCTGGCAAAGGAGAAGTTCAGGTCGTTAGAAGTTTGTCCAAGGCGCAGATCAGACAACTGATTCCTGCTGCTCTCAGTCTACCTTTAATATAAATCTGGCTCATGGGTGGAGTGGGCAGTGGTTTCTCATCTGTTCAAAACCATCCTTTTTTGACCTTTCCTATTCCCATGCTCCCCTGTCCCCACCATCATAGCTTCTCAGCCTGGTGTTACTGGCACTGTGGTAAAGTCACTCACAGAACTGGTGACCAGCAAACCTCCAACAGCAATTGAAGCTGCCTGTGCCAACATAGGGATGGCTGTGCTAGGTTTGTCTGGAGGTCCACCTAGACTGGTGGCCTTAGGAGGAGAGTGATTAGGGATGTAAGACATAGGGCAAGTGTTGACTGGTCGTGCTGCTTGGAGTGTTATCCCACCTTCAGCCCACAGTCAGCCTAGGTGGGAACAAGATCTCCTTTGCGTTCTGGGGCATCATCCAGCCTCTGCTGAAGACGTTGTGCTGCAGGGGGGATCCTGTGGGCATTGCTCATACTATCAGCCCTCCTTTTCAGAGCTACCAGGAGGAGATAGTTACAAAAGAAATCCTGTCCGTGCAGGGGAGAACAGGCAGGGAGAAGCCACCTTAGGGAACTTGTTTTACACCATGGGAAAGTCTACTTAATTGGCATTAAAATACTTCCAACTTTGTTTTAAAGTTGGTATCCAGAGGCAAGGCAGTTAACTGTGCTATGGAAAGATGCGTTCCTTATTTCCAATAGTCTTCATTCAGGTCTAGTATAAAATGAGAAGTTGTCCGCAAAAATGGAGAAGTATTTGCCACAATCCTGAGAGTACTGAGAAAAAAAGATCTTTAAGAGTGAATATATCTGTCTTCGGTCACCTGAGCCAATATTCAAGTCACAGAAGTGGAAAAAGAAAGTAATCTCTTTGGTGACACAACTCATGGTGCTTTGTCTCTAGGAGCTCATAACCTTACAGGAAGAACCAGAGTGTTCCTCATCTCTGAGCACGCAATCAATGTTGTCTAAATCAGTAGGGATGCTTACATACTTAAATATATACATGTGCTTTTGCCCTTGTGAGTTAGCATAGCACTGTCTGACAGTTTGCCAGCTTAGTTGGATGTCCCAAGGAAAAAGGAAATGAAGGAAAGGTTAAACAGTAAAATCACTGTGTCTCTTTCCTTTCTTCCTAATGCTGGGAGAAATCACACAACATTTAAAACCCACAGCTTTCTCAAACACTCCATCATTTAGTATTGAGACTCTCAGACGTAAAGAAAAGATCAGATAGCAGGGCTGGTCTGCTAATGTAATAATTTATATCTGAATTGCCAACATGAAATATGGATATAAGAAGCTGTTTCTGATAATGACATAAGTATGGCATTTCTTTTCAATTTTTATAATGAAATACCCTAGTAATTTTAATAGGAATGTAAAATGATTTGTACGCTGCATAAGAGGTTAATGTATTAGTCTTTTGCCTGGTTGCACTGGGTTTTAATCTGCCCTGGGACATAAGTTAAATTTCATCAGAGATCTGTAAAACTGGTATTCATCCCACCTAACTGTAGCCATCTGAAAGATGACTGACCAAAACTTTGAAGCTTAGCCTTGCAAAAGCAGATATTGTAACTCCCTCAGCAGTCACAGAGAGATGGACACTTCCAAGAAACGAAAAATCCTACACTCAAATCTGAAGTGGTTGAGTCACCTTCTGGAGACACCATGGACAGATGGCCAGCCCACATCACCAGCTCAGATCAGATGCCAGGATCCAAACGACTCGAGTTGGATGAGATGAGTCCTATTCCCAGTGTTGGTTTTCATCAGGCTGAAACATCGGTGCCTGGCCACTACTAACACGCTCCTACCTAAAATCAAGATTTACAATTCATTGCTTTCAGAAAACTCATTTTACCCAATTTTTTAGATGTTATGGGTGCAAATAGACTCACCTTTCCTATACACACCTTAATCTCAGACCTTGAAAGATTTAATCTTTGAACTTCAGGTCTGTCTCCAGTAACAACCTGATGCAAATTCCAGTTTCTAGTATCTCTGCATTCCCAACTCACTCTAGACATTTTCTGGGACCTACAATGCATCACGAAAGCATGCTAAAAATTAAAGGAAACCAATACGTGATTGCCTGAATTGTGATCTAGAGAAAATCGATTGCATCTTTGTAATCGGAAGGCTCCTCTTCAATAGATCAAGTGCTGTAAATGCACAGAAACCCATGAGAACAATTTAGTGAGGAGTTTTTAAAGGTTGCCAAAGGTCAGCCAGTTTGGGAAACGTGTTAGCCAATGCTATGCATCTCTGCTGGAAAAGGAGATGTTCAGGGACTGGCTGTAGTGTGTCTGACAGATGGCTGTCCCTGCACACATGCCTTCTGTTCACAGACCCACAGCTATTGATTTCAGATCAAACATGGAACCTGAAAGCTTGGTTAGCATCTCAAGGGAACAAAGTCAGGCATTTAATTAAAGGATGCCAGGCCCAGTTCAGAAGGACTTGATGTGTTCAGAGCCGCAGCACCCAGCAGACCTTCTGGAGGCTGCCCAAGAAGGCACAGCTGTGCACATCGAGAGCTCAGCGCCTACGGCAGCTGGGCCATGTATGCAGTAATATTGAGCGAGGCATCTGTAACTGTGTAAGAGCTTTGCAAATAGCTAATATACTCCGGGGATTTTCCAAGATGACTTGTTTATGGTGTATGAATCCCTGCACACTTGCTTGTTGTGCAGGAGGAGCCTTGCATTTTCTTTCTTGGGGGGCATTAATGGGCTGTTGAGAGAGCAGCTTTATAATGACACTTGGACTGAGCTAGCCTGCACATACATCACGTAGAAAAAGGTCTCATGCTGCAAACGTGAATCTGCCCTGGCTGTCATTAGCATGCAGCAGCACTACAATTTGCTCAGGGTTGTTCCCAGTAGCAGGTCTTAAAAGCATGACAATTTAGCAACTGCTATGCAACGATGCTATGGCAGCTGCAAGATCATCAGTATCGTTTACAAAACAACTGTTGTAACACCTCCAGAGTTCCCACCAAAGAGCTCTACTACTTAGGGTTTATGCACATGCACACGCTGCACGCACACACAGAGGCACGCAGAGTAAGAGGCATTGCAGACCCAGCAAATTGTACCTTATGATCCTCATTGTACAAAAGTGGTGCAGGTGTATAAGGTGACCCATCTAGGGTTACACATGGCATCTATGGCAAAGATGATAACTCAAAAAAATTATTGCAGAGCAAAGAATTTAAATGGCACCTTTGTTAACAAAAGCAAGGTAATAAAGGTCCTGGGATGAAGTAAAAATGTAGAGGGCACCTTGAATGTCTTCTTGTTTCTGTACTAAGGATATTTTTTGGCTGCCAAATATGCTGCTCTTACTGCTAACTTCTTCAACAGACAACCTTTGATTTGTTTGCTTAAATTGAAAACATCCTTCCCAGGCTGTGCATGTCCAAGGAAGAAGAGAAACTGCTCCCACGCGGCTTCCTCCAGACAGATTTTCAGCTGAGGAAAATGCTTCTGGGAGCAGTGAGCTGGTCCTCCCCCGGGGAAAGCCGGTCTCCTGGAGAAGCAGCTGCAGCTGGTGCAGAGAGCCTGCAACAAGGTGCAGCTCATCTCTATTCTTCTGACATTTCCAGGACAGTGCATCAACTTTTCCCCCAAGGCAAAGTGGCTTCTGACATGAGTATTTGCTTAACCAGACTGCCATGCTAGGAACCAACTTTATTTGAAATCCTTTTAATTCCATTTTGTACGTGCACCCTTAAGTCCTCACGCTGGTTAATGGAGAGTGTTTGGATGCCCCTTGGCAATTTGTTAACACTCTGTTAATGCCAATTACATCAGACCATAAGTGCGGAGAATAAGGGTGGTTGCTCTAGCGTGGAAAGGGACATGGTGGGAGACCAGTTTCTGACTACATCCATGAAACGCAACAAGCTTCTCTTTGCTGAAGGGCAATATATAATGAATGCAGGGAAACCAGGTTGACTTTTAATTGCTCAGTCTGCTAACGCCAACATGTGTGATGGGAAGGGTTCAGATTCATGTGCAGGCATGCTGTAAATGAGATGGAATGACACAATCGCTTAATCTCTTCACATCAAATGGCCTGGCAACCTGTGCTGTAATGAGTGATACTAATGAAGATGTAAGGGGACTGCTATGGCTCCCAGTAAATCCCCTTGAAATAATCATGGCTAAAGGAAGCTCCCATAACAGCAAAACCCAGGAAACCGAGCTGCAAGCATGAGGAAGGAATTTTCTATGACTGATTCCATCAGAAGGGCTTACTCTAATCAGATCCATCCAGAGGCAAACTCTCTGAAGGACCAAAGCAGCCCCAAGATTTGGGCCCACCAAGCTGGCGGGCTGGCAGGATTTCTACCTGAAAATACTTGGCTGTCCACAGAGTCTGTGAGCTGCTCAAGTCCAATGGGTTCTCTAATTTGAGAGAGGAAAATGTGACATTAGTCGACAGATAACGTGGTGAGTCACAGCCCCCAGGATTAAGAGGAAACACTACAAGGGCTGCAGTGTTGCACAGGTTGCTCTGCAAAGGGGTGCTGCACTCCCACTTCTCCATATTTTTTTCAGTCACTTGGCTCTTTAAACCACTAGTTACATGTGAAAAAGACAGGAAACATATAAAATAGATGCAATTTCAAACAAACAAGCACAATCACAGACTTCGTTTCTGCCTCTGTTTATGGTGCCAGAGCTGGCAGACCAATGGGATTTGTACTAATGACCTAATTGGGAAAATTTCCCTTGACTGTTCCAGCAAAAGCTTGATGTGCTCTAATCAGCTACTCCTTGACAGCAGATCAGGAAAAACTGAAAGCTTTAACCTGCTGTAGTCTTCTTGGCTTTTGGCTCAGCTGCGGGTGCCCACGAGAGTCAGAGATTTGGATTCAGAGCACCGGTTAGAGCTCTCATGGCTGAAGGGCTGATATTTCTTCCTGCGCATTACTGCCTTGTTGTTTTTTTCCCTGGGATCCTTTTTTTTTTCTCTTGGATGAATCATCTTTTCCATATGGGTTGTGAAGGGAAACCATTTCTACCCAAATTTGTCTCGTTCTTCTCAAAACTGCAGCTAGCCTTAATTACCATGGTTACCTGCATCTCTGCACCCTGCCAGGGAGCACCAGTGAATGCAAACCAGCTGAGAACGGGGAAATGATTCTTGTTTCTACTGGCTTATAAAAATATCTCTGCTGATTTCTTCTTCCCAAGTCTTATTTTCCCATTGATTGTTATTTCTGTTCATCCTGATGAACTCTTGGGTACTCCACTGAGCAGTACTAATACCAAATGCTCCAGAGACAGCCCGTCCAATAAACCAGAGATCCTGACCTACTCGCTTTCCTCTAACAACAGAATTGATTCAAAACACATTAATCATCCGAGTTCCTTTATTCAGAGAACAGCACAGGTAGCAAGAGGTTACTGTGTACTTGTGATCAAGCAGTGCAGCTTGAATCCAAAGAACGTAACTAATTCACTGCTCCCTTTAAATATACATAATTCAATCCTTAGAAATGATAAAAATTTGAAAGCTAATTTGGGCATTTGTAGTCTGCACATCAAAAAAACACAATGCCACAGGTGTCTCCTTAAATTTTCATTATTTCTTTAAAGGACTATGGCTACCTTGCTCAGCTGTGTGTTAAGCAGTTACTTATCGGTTATGCTCCCAAGCACCTTAGCTGCATACCCCTAAAATTGAGAAATTCTGGTTTTCAGGTATGTCTTTGTCTTGCTCTAACATAAGTGATGGAAGAGCCATAAACAGTGTGTAATAGAAGGAGAATCGCTAACCATACCTGAATGTCAGGTCTTGTTTATTTGAGAGCAGCTGCATTTAGAAATGGTGGGGAAGTCTAGTTGATGAGAAATAGCATTCCTGTTGATAAATACTACTTCATATAAGGATGCAGACTGGGCATTTTCAGTCAGATTTTTCCTTATAAGAGATAAGGTAAAGGAAATATTTTCTGTGACTCATTTTCTTATTTGTCATTATGAAGGAAAAAATCAGCACTTCATGACTATGGGAGATGACAGCGCTGTTCAATGGAGTATGGATCTGATAATCCAAAGCCTTCCTGAGGCTGAGCCAGGATTAAATTTAAGCAAACCAGATTTACTGGTCAGATGACTAGTAAATCTACAGCTCAGATCAGGAAGCAGAGCTTATTAGCAACACTGTGCAAAGATAAGTAGACTGCTTCCAGACCCGAGGAGGTCATGTGCAGCTGAACCAATTGGTCAACACTATCACACAGTTACTTACAGCCTTTTGTTAGAGCCAGGTCTTCTGCAGATGCACCCCTGGACTTGTTATCCTGCTCTAGTCTGAGCAGAGTCACCTCTTGCACACTTTATTTTCTGCAAGTCAGTGCTTCTGGTTGGGGGATAGGGCTGATGGAGCCAGGTCTGATGTCTGTGCCCCTGTGAGGCCCCTGTGCCTTATTCTGTTCCTATTGCAAGTAATACAGACTTAGATATCAACAAACATACTCTCATCACACTCTAGGAGCACTGTAGAGCTGTGGTCTCCAACCTTTTTGGAGCTGTTGCCAACAAAGTGTCCAGGAAAAGCTGAAGGATCTGAGGGACAAGACGTGTTGGGCACCGCTCCCTTACACAGGCAGAGATTCACTGGGTATCAGGTAGATCCTGGGCTTCGTGAGCATTGGAGACCCTTGCAGCTTTATAAACACAATTTTTCAATGCAAATAAGCTGACACTTTTTTAGGAGACTTTACAGAGAAAATCAAAACAAACCACAAAAGCTTCCAAAACATTGGGGGTCACCCTTCCCCAGGAACCAGTTCTATATTGCTTAATAAAAAAGCTAGACCATAACCAAGAAAAATGGTTCCTGAGTGCATTTCTGGTTGCCAAGAAATTATTACTGCAGATGCAGATGTCTCTGGTCATTCCTAAGAAAATAGACTGGACAAGTGCTAAGTGCTCCAGGGGACCAGGAGGGATTTTGCTGAATGCCACCCAGCAGAACAAATACTGTCAACGAAGTACAATTTTCTGACATGAATGTGCAGGACACATTCATATAATTTTGTCCAAATAAGTGGATTGGTGTGCTCTTTGTGACAGTGTGACTCATGACAAGTGTCCTCTTCTGGGCCCCATTCAACCACCATGTTAAAGTTGGTAGAGTGGGGTGATGTGGAGACGTTGGCTTGAAGCCAGCTCCACCAAATGTAGTTATGTTATTATATTTGGGCGGTTGGGCTGTGGTACATCTGGTTGCTTCCTTGCAGACATCTTACTGGGTGGGTTACTGGCAACTGGGATGGAGCTGGAGCATTGAGGTTCCCCAGGTACCAGCCACTGCTACTGCGACAGAAGGCTCCCCAGCCATGCCTGGTAGAGGGAGATGGACAAGGGACAGCACAACGCCTTCTACCAAGGGATGCAGGGACCAGGGTTTCTCCTGCTGTGGATGACCTTTGCCTCACTGTCTATTTAGCTAAAAAAAGAGAGAGAGAGAGAGAGACGTCTGTGTTTGCTGAAGCAGTGCAAAGAAACTCTAAAGCAGCGACAGCTCAAAGCTTGAATGCATAAATCAAACATGTTTCAGCTCACACACCATTTACTGCAAATACAATGCTGGGAATTCAATATTTGCCTTCTGGAACATGAGGTGTTTCACAGGGCCCTTCTGTGGCATGATATTATTCTTGTCCACTGACCGAATGAGTCTAAGGCTGAAGTTTCCCCTGAAAATGCTGGTGATTACTGGAGCAATTTGAAACGATATTCATTTCATGCTCATTGTTAGAAAAGACATCTTTGCCTGTAAATGTGTTTGTTCGGTCAAGAACTGAAAGCAAACAGACAAAAGAGGGACAAGCAGTCAAGGCAATCTCTGGGAAAAAAATGAATAGCTCTTCACAGAGAAACATTCACTTACACTAGACTTAAGGCTCGACAATGGCAAAGGCGCTGTAAGGGATAACATTCAGATGAGAAAAGAGATGAATAATTTGCAATGCACCTGGTACTCAGAGCTCAGTAGCAGCTGGAGCGTCCACAGCTCAGAAATTGCACCAGCGACCAGGGTTCACAATAGCGTGGGGAAAGCGAGCTCAAGTAGAGCACTCTGCAATTTACTATCACTTTTGCTGCCAAGGAAAATAGAAATATTGGCCTCTCCTATCTCTTTTTTTTTGGTTGGTTTTACACGACAAATTGTTTTTAAAAGATTTCTGAAAGCTTCACATCTAGCAGTACCTAGGAAAATGAATTGTGCGGCAGCATATTTTTAAATTGGAGATGAAAATAAATTGGGTTTCATGGCTATGTGTAAAGATTGTAGTTGTGAATTATACCTCATTGCTTTATTTTTAAAGCTTGGAGGGAAGTGAATTACAGTATTCTTTTTACAGTTTATTGAAAGTAGAGAGACCTAACAAATGTTTTTAAAAGTTTTTTAAGGTTCCCTTTTCGTTTTCTCTTGTGGAACATAGAGGCATTAAGGCGTGTGATTTTGGGTGACGAAGAATATAAATAGAAACTGAGAGTCAGCTGGCTCGTATTTCCTTTAATTGTGGAACTGAACAAAGGAGAACGTGGGGTCTCCAGATCCCAGCCGGCACCACCTCCAGGCAAAGCAGCTCCAGGCAGCGTTGACGCACTTGTCTACACATTGATGGGTCTAGTCCTGGAGAAGGAGGGGTAAGCAGCCAGCACACTTTACCTTGGTGGTCTCAGGGCTTGAGGATCACCTCTTGGCCCTGTGCAGAGGTGCAAATCAGAGGACATTTTCAAGGGAGGTGCAGAGAGTTAAATTCAGCTACCAACCTTGTGTGCCAGACTTAGGTTGGCCCTAGGTCTCTTGCAGTCAGAAGAGTTACTGTTTCTTGATAAAGCAAATATTTTGTGATGGATCAGGTGTTCTGTCGTTCACTTGTGATAGCAACGGTGATTGGAATGGGGCTTTGTAAGTACTGGAGTGTACCGGAGGGGAACGCAGAGTGCTGCAGAGAGGAAACTTTATTTTCACGGGAAAATATAGCTATTGCAAGGTCACCTGGAGAAAACAACTCTGTCAGCTAGATGGCTGTTTCAGAAGGAGGGACTCAGTCTCTTGCTAACACCCACAGCCAGGATATCTCTTTATCAGCCCTGTTTTTCGTATACATAGAGTCCGGATGCCTCAGGAGGAGCTGGGCACGGCTGACAGCCCATGTTCAGGTGCTGGCCTCGCAGTAAAAAAGCACAGGGTCTCCTGCAGAAAAGACAGAGATAACACATGGAGGAAGGACTGCCAAATCCACTTTTAATAAATTTTCTATATAAATAAATTATTCAGAGGAAATAGTTTCTTCAGAGTTAGAACACAACCAAGGTTTTCCCAGAGATATCAGTCATCCAACTTCGGGGCTTTCAGCCAGTCTTGTACTATTGGAAATTAGGCAAAAATTTTATGCTTTTTTTTTTTAAAGTTGCCTGCTTCCGTATGGTTAGTCCTATAACAAACATGTAAAGATGTGATCAGCTGGGAAGCATTTGAGGGCTAGAGCCCTTGCAGACAGCATAACACAGTGGTCTGTCGGGGCTTTTGTCGCCCAAATGCTGAATTCCCAGTAACAGCAACTCCCAGGCACAACTGGGACATGTCACTGGGAGACAGTAACAGCAATAGCAGACTTAAACCTGAGCTCTTTTTCATTCAGAATACAAGTTTTCAGAATTAATACCATGTCTTGTCCAAATCATTAAAATGATTGATTCTGTGAATACTCAGAAGATCACAAATAGGTTCAGGATTAAAAATCATCTACATTTGTCAGTAGATGTGTCTTTGTAATTCTCCTAGACTATAATAGACATGCAAAATAGGATAAGATTGTCTAAAAGAAACTGCAGTTTCATTCCTAAATCATCAAATTGATGCATGCTATCACATATTACTACCTAAAACCCAAGAACCGAACATAAAAACAATATTGCTTTATGTATTTCAAATCAAACACAGCTTAATATCTGATCTTAGAAGTTGTCTAATTTGCTATCATAAATCCATAATGTTCAACAGAACATTAGGGAAAGAAATTACTAGGCTTCCCAATTTTTCTTCCTGTTATTTTTTTTTTCCTTTCTTTTTGTTACTACTACAAAATTTTCTTTTTTTCTTTTTTTCTTTTTTTTATTGGATACTGGGCATAAAAAAGGAATATCTAATATTCCTTTTATTTCAGATATAATTTGGTAAGTTCACATTTTCACAAAAATAAAACAGAACAGGCTATCTACTACCTACAGAAGTTATTTAAATTGCTTTTGCCTACTTCAGTGGCATTGTTTCTATTGTTAGCAATGCTCATCTGCAGACTATCTAAAATATTTGATCCCTCAAGCAAGACCTGATCTCCCTCAAAAGACTTCAGTGACCTTAAAAGTATGATGAATGAAAGGCACCATAATCAGCCATGAGGAGATTTAAAGATTTTCTCTTGATGTGTAACTGGAATGAAGATGAAGATGGAGAACATGTTTTTTACTATGACTTCTCTAAACCATGGTAGAATAAACCAGCGATATCAGAAGTCTCTACTGTCAAAACTTATCAGGGTAGTTTTTTAAAAAAACCTAATATCTGGACTATTAATATGTGATGCTATTTAAAGGGCCTGTTTTCTTGAGCACAAGAAAACATATCCTACTTGCAAAAAGTTATGTGTTAAAATTAAGGGTGAACTTACAATTTATGTCCCATTTTATCATTCTCTGTGAAGCTGTATATTACTTAATTGCTTACTCACTGTTGCATCTACATCCAACACATCTCTGCAGAGGCTGCTTCCTCCAAACGGCATCTGGAAGCTTCATTTAAAAAAGGAACACAACAATTGCAAAGATGTCTCCTGCTTTTCAAATACAGCTTCCTTGTTCTCTAGTCTCTAATTTGACATGTCAAGAGACAATATTCAGACACAGGCCAGACAAATGATTATATTCCATTTCATCACCATCAAATTCATGATGCAGATGGTTTATATCCTTAGACCAGGGACTAAAATGATTGGCTTTGCTTCTTTATTTCTCCAGTCTTGAATAGTTGGTGAATGGTCATGTTTTAGACACAGGAGACCATGAAAAGAAGACACTATTATATATAGCTAATCTGTTTTCTATAAAATATATAACATATTGAGCAGGTCTAAATTTCTACTGGGTTTTGCTTGAGAATAACTGCTGAGCATTAATGATCTTGAGCTGGGACCAAAAAATGTCCCTCAAAACTCACAACTTAACTTTTTTGCCCAAATTCTTTCTCTTTTCCTAAGCATTTCATGTCCTTGGCTATATAATGACCGTTACTAACAATAGAGTTGTTTATGCTGACTCATGAAGTATTTGAAATTATACGTATTCAAGCTACTTGAAATCCAGCATTCAGTAGATGTTACCCCCTCCTCAATCAGTGCGGGTAAGGTAGGGTGGGGTATCCCTACGTTCATCCACTTTTTCTAATGAAGAAAGAAAATGGTGATATTGTCTAGAGGGTTAACCCTGAAAACAAAATGAGGCAAATTTCAGCTGAATCTCTCCCTCTCACCGTTAGTTTATTTTAAGATAAGAAAGTTCTGATGAAGTGTTACAATAGGAGGGAAGTTACATACAAATCTTTAATTAGAAGCTTCTTTCCATACTAAATGATACTCCTGCAAGAATTTGTGGGACTAATTGGTGCTGCTCTACTCCTTCTTCTAAAAAAGGATCGGGGATGAGCTGACACGAGAGGGAAGTTACCCTTTCAGCATGTCAGATGGGTGGGCGGTGGGACGGCAAAGGAAAAAGCAGGCAGGGAGTTGAGAAGAGGAGAAGGAGCTGTGGAGGTGGAGGAGAAAACGATCGTGAGAGGTGGTCTGAAAGGCTGACAGGCAGAAGTTGGGGCTGACACTGAAAATAATTTTTTCAGGTTGCTCCCGGGTGAATAGCTTTAGAAATTTTGGTGTTTTTTTTTTTTTTCAGAAGCTGCAGCACTCCCAGAAAGAAAAATTTTTTATAAACATTTATACTTATGCACTTTTATTGATAATGTCAGCCAACCAAAGTTCAGTGGGCATCTGTTAATGTGAATTCAGTAAATAGCTTATAAGAGGGGAAAGAAACCACGAGTCACGATATCTTGCCTGAGGATTTTCAGAGGTTTGCCTGCATGGTACACAACAATGAGAATAGATTATGAAATATCAAAACAGTAAGGCAGTGAAATGAAGCTTTTCCTCAACCCTTTCTGCACACCATTTACAGGATGAAAATGTAGAGGTTAAGTACCCAAAGCATGAAGGCACCTTAAAACCAGAGGCTAACTTTAACTTCATTATTAAATATTGAATATCCAACTGAACGTTCTTTGCAAACACACTTTTTATTCCAGCCATCACTTGCTAAATGTACTCAATACATTGAAACGGTTCTATCAGAGAGATGAGAAATACTTGACACATAGTTCAGCATCAGGCTGTAACTCCCTGGGCCAAACCAAAATGGTATTCATTCTGGTAATGTTCTGCAGAGTAACAAAAATACGGGAGTGCTAAAGGCCACATTATTGCCAAATCAGCATTTTGTTTAAGATTATCCTTTGGTGTTTTTTTTCCATCCTTCTGTTTGAACCTTATGGATCAGTCATTTCCTTCCTATGAAGTTGTTTTGACCTCTCACCTTTCAGGAATGTATTCTTGCAGAGGATTTATAGGGTGCAAGCCACGTGGAGGTGAACAAGTTGTGTGACGTTGGTTGGCTCCAAGTAAGTCTGGCATTAAATTTGGGCAAAACACGTTTTGCCAAATGTGTATATCTTAAGTCCCCTACCTTGCTCATCACCCAAGCACATGCATATGCACATCCAAATATATATTCAGTTGGCCCACGTATGGAAGGACGTAACTTGCATATGTTTTGTCAAATACTTGCACGTAAGTTATACGGCTTGAAGTACATAGACGCCACGCAAAGACAAGTGGAAGACCATGAGTCTTGTGTGACTATTACCAAAAGATATTTTAGGGCTAATTCAGGTATACTTAGGAAGATTTTTCATATTTACGGCTTGGGAGAATAACTCCACAAACTCTCTGCTAGTGCTTGCTGTAGCAAGGTCAAATGATGCACTTGCAGAGTGGACTTCTTCAGCTCCATCTTCGAGAATTCTCCATCACGTGGTGCTACCCATGGGATAATGTCCTGAGATGCTTTGGAGAGACACAAAAATATGGGCCAAGGTGGGCTAGAAAAGAAAGGAAGCTATTGTCAGAATAATATCTTGTGATAATTCAGATACCATTTGAATTTCTTCCATTTTTTCTAGATTATTCTGAGAAACTAAGGCTTTTTTTTTTCCTTAAGACTGAAGCTTATTTTCCTATTAATATAATCATGATTGATTAGATTGTGTTGTCTTAGCTGTGCACGGAAACAGCTTCCGTAAGCCGATATCATAGACATTCCTACCTGATTCTGTTTGAACAATGAAAACAGGATTAGAGGATGGTGACCTGCACTGCTCCTTCTGATGGTCCTGCAGATCTCTCTCTCCATTTTTGTGCAGATAAAATTGCCAATGTCAAATATAGCAAGTAAACCAATATTTTTGCAAAATATTGCTTTACATATGAATCATGGGTATAAACCCAACCAGACCCCAGGGTTATTTACCTTTATGCCTGACTCTCACAGCAACATTAAATGTGCCCAGGAGCATTTCCAGGCCCTGACACCAGCTGACATGGAAAGGGACATATCTTAACCATCTTAACCCCCTTGAGTCATCTTAACCCCCAAGACAGTGTGGCTGCAGGCTATGATGGGAAATGATCCCTGGCCCATTCTATCTTCTAATCACAAATTCATTGGGAAATACCTACAGGCTCATCGGGAAATATCAACTGCAATTGGCTGGATCCGTGCCAGGGAGAGCATATCAGTTATGAGCACAGTCAACCTTAGTGCTCCTCACTGGGGTGATTCCTTCTCTCCCAGGTTTTGGGAATGTACTATTTCTAGTCCTTACAATGCTTTGAGTTTGTCTCAGCGTTTTCCAAAGGTGCTGCTAGTATTTGCTTATACATGTGCCTTCATCTGGTGAAAATACGTGCTTCCTTCACTCCCTTGGTCAGCTCCTGTAGGACTTGAATTTATGACGTTAAGTCTCCCTGTAACCCCCCTGGGTAGCCTCCCAAATAATTTTTCCATGGAGTAGCACATTTAAAGTTCAAAATGGTAGCTGTTTTATAACAAACCTTTATTAGCCTTCAGAAGCTCTTAAAGCACTCTTTGCTGGTTGCTTTTCTTTTAGACACTCTTCTTTGACCCTTCATAAAGCATTTCACTGGACTTCTTCCTTTCTACTTCTCTTCTGTTTCCCAGCAGCATCCATAGTGAAAATCCCGGCTTTCAGTTATCAGAGAAAAAGGAAATACATAACATTTCTGGGAGTGACTAGTGCTAGTAAGAATCTGCAGCATAAACTCTCCCTTCAGCTTTTCATTGCAGGCTTTCATTTTGTTTAAACCTATCAGTGATAGACTTACTTACTCTTCTAAATCTAAAAGATCTTATTACAAGAGGAGGAAGGCGATGCCAAAAAAGCAGCCTTGTTTGCACGCAACCTTATTGCACCCATTCTGTGCTGACATACTCTATATGAGTCTGTGGTAGATGTGGGTTTTTTTCTGTGGAAGGAAGTCATTAAATGACTCATGTGGAAATGCCAATCTCTTTATCATACTAATAATTCAAGACAAGGGGTGAACATTGATATCTTTTCCAGACATCTGAGAGAATAGTTTAGCCTTCTAACTAATATCAGAAAAATACACATGTTTTCAACTTCTTTATTTTTCAGAGATTATTAACTGAAGAAAGTGTTAAGTTAAAGCATTCCCTAAAACTATGCAATTTACCATAGAGTAACTGTTTGGAAAGTGCAGATGGAAAATGTAACTGGGGAAATCTAAAATTTGACAGGTCCAGTAGTTAAGAGTATAAGAACAAACAAATATTATAGAATGAACTTTTAAATGTGTCTAAGGCTGGGTCTACACAGCAGTGTAGCAATTAAAGAGCAAATTTCAAAGCAGCTAGTTGAGGTACTATTTGGTATTTGGGATAGCTTGATCTACCCTGGAAAAGAAATGTTATTTCTATGACTATAAGGTAGGCAAGTCCTGAATGACTTAGAAACCAAAGCCCTGGTGCAACAGAATGGCATTTCCCTTTCCAAGCAATGAGGATACTCTGAAGGGTAATCTGTGCTTCCAATACATCCCTACTTTTCACGTTGGTCTTTATCAGACTTGAGACCATCAGATGGTCTAATAAAAACCATTATTTTTTCCTACCAATAGGGCATCATTCAAAAATTCTCATTTTTCCAAATATATGTATTTCAAAGCATCAGCCTTAGTATCTCTACAGTCAACCTAGCACTTCTGAACACTGCTCCTACTCGTATTTCTATAGTCTGAATCTGTTCTGGGATCAGTTGGGCTTCCATCATTTGAGAGTATTCAGCTTTGGTGTCGCAGTTTTCCGAGAATACCTAAGTGGCTTAGATGCTTTCACCCTTTTGACTATGATTTTTGCAGTGTTGTGCCTGTCCTTCATTTTAACTGGAGCACTGAGTTGCAGTGATTGGATTTCGCTCTAACTGTCCCCAGTTAAAGCTTTGCCTTTCACCTTATTCTACCATAGTAGAATATCTAGTCAGATATACTGTCAGCTATATCTTAGTAAACAAACAAACACGTAGTTTTACTGAAAATTAGGCAATGGTCAGGAATTTCATAGGTATGATTAGGCTTTGCCCCTGCAATATAAATAATTTTGATTGAAAATAATCTTGTCAGCTATTTTCTGCAACTGGTACAAATCACACACAAAGATAAAATTACAGATTCTTCTACTTATCCTTATATCTGACAAAAGGAAATTTAGAGCTCTCCTTACTAGCATCTGAGAAATTTCACCAAGCAGTACCAGGCTATGGTATATGCAGCATTTCAGCTAACCAGTTGCTGCAGGTATATTATTTCTGGAAAAAAAAAAAAGAGAATAGATTGTATAAAAACATTTTTCTGGTCTTTGATTCATTAAACTTTTTCAACATAACACACACCAAAGGCCTGGGGGGGCGGGGGGGGAAAGCCAGAGTAAAACCTTTCTGTAGTTTTTTTTTCCCTGCAGGGTAAAGAACCTTTTGAAATACACTAAAAGTTACAGAACTGAATATTGTGATATGAAATATCCACTTTTTACATTTTTTCATTCAAATCTTGTAGTCTTATTGCCACTAATTTGGATTAAAATGGACATTTTGCATAAATAATTCTCCTTTAAATTTTGTTGGAAGTTTCAATTAAAAATGAAAACTCAGCACATACCTAGCTGATCTAAAAATGAGAGAGGATTTCAACTAAAGAGGTAGCCAATTTTGTTCCTTTTCTAAAACAAAATAAAGGTAATCTTTTTATATTTTCAGGATGTTGAAATATGTAAAATATTAATCTACTTTTCTTAAAACTTTGTGCTAAAATTGAAAAAATCAGGTATTATACAGAAAGTGAAAATGCATTTTTTTTTAAATTTATACTTGTAATTATGCTTTCAGCAAATGAAACAACCAACATTAAACAAAACTCCCGATGCTTGCTCCTGAATAATGTAATCCTCCGCTCTGTTTTAAGTGATCCTTTCACTGGCAAGATGAGCTGAGATAAAAGCATGACCTGAAAATGAAGGCATCAGTAGTGCCACTACTGCAATTATAAACCTTAGTGAGCATTTAAAATTTTTTATACAGGTATGATGACTTGGAAGTTTGCAGTTTAAAGGACAATTCAAAAGTAAATACATTTATAATTAGAATGATTTTTTAGTTCACCTCAACCACACAGAACCTACTTAAAAGCAGTCTTAAAAAAAGAAAAAAATGGAGAGAGAGACCCAAGATGACACCGATAAAGTTTAAAAGCTTGCAACATTTGTGAAGTGTGTACAACTGGATAATTGTTGGGGGAAAGTAACTCTTTTGCAGCAGTTTGGTAGATTACTTTATTGTAATTAAAATATTCTGTTGCCAGCCTCTCTAGCATGAATTTTCATTATAATACAAAATTGTACTTGAAATTAATTACCGTATGTCTCAACTCATCAGAAACTGACTTTTCTGACACTTGGAATGTCAATTCTAATGACAACGTTGCTGAAAGCAGGCATTATCCTTCCCCAGGTTTCCTCCCTTGCCGCTCAGAAACTGCTATAGTGAAATGACGTGGACCACAGATGCAACTCAGTGCCTTGTTTATTCAAAAATACCACGAAAAAGTCCTTGCCTCCCATGACAGTGAAGACCAATGGTGGTAGAGTTACTGGTTTTGCAAACACCAGGTCCCAGTGACTCAACCAATACTCTCTCCAGTGCATTGTGTTTCCAGGTTTGGTGTAAATTCCTCCAAAAGTAGAGCCCGTGAATGGCCACCTGAGCTCTTCCAACAACTGCAGCCTTCCTAAGAAATTAATTAGCAGTCACAACTCACCAGCAATAATGTAAGCACACTCAGTTTTTGCAACTTGGCTGCCAGCTGAATAATGTAACTCCTTAAAAACCACAGAACCTTAAGAAAACAAAAGAAAAAAATTAAAATTGCAAAGCTCCTTACAAAACGGAGCCTTATGTATGATTTTCAGCTCCCAGAGTGAGGAATGGACCCTCCTGGAAGTCTAGACGTGGCCTCAGGCACAGCCCAGGGAAGCAGTAGATGCAACATGTCCATGCTGACTACTCCAGGATCCACTTCTGACTCTTGGCTTCTTCAGTACCTTTCTATCTAATAATTTAATTTGCTTTACACCAGTGGCAGCTTCCAGTACTGTTGACTCTGCAGTCTTGGACAGCCGAGCTAAGGCTCCTTATACCATCGGTAAGCACATATTTTCATTGACTCATGGAAGTATTGGCTGGAGAAGTCTTCTGATGGTCCATCCTGCCTGAAGTGAGCCTAGCACTTATTCAGGGCCTACAGTACCCTTGTAATGAAAAGGTTTTTCATGTGCTGTTTCATCAGCTTGTCCTTCAAGATTATGAGTCCTAGCATCCTTCCCTTTTTGGTAGCCCTCCACTGGCTGCTCTCTGGTTTCTCAACATCTTTGAGCTGGGGTGCCCAGAATTGCACTTCTGTCCCCGTGAGGACAAGCACGTCCATTTTCTAAGTAGTCTCTCATCTGTCACTTCATAGGGTTACTTCAAGGCACAGAGCACTTCAGCCTCTTAGATATCATCTCTTGGTAGGTTATCTCCCCTGTGCTAGTATAAGACTCAGCGGTGCATGCTGGAGTATTTCATGAAAAAGAAGCTATCCAGATTCAATTATTGTTTTGTTTTGTTTTGTTTTGTTTTTAATTTCAGTGACTGCAAACGGCATTCAGTTCCAGAAAAAGAAGTAGTCAAGTAGTCACTGGGTCCTAACCATTTAGGGTAAAATAACTGTCCAGTAGCTTCTGGTATTTGTGTGGGCACCTGAAGGGTGGCATTTTCTAAAGGTGCTTCTGAGCAGCTTGCCCATTTATCTTCTGCAGCCCTTGCTCACAATGCCAAGGCTGAGCCAGATGCATGTTGATTTTTAGCTAGAGTTTATTTAAGGAGAAGTGGGAGGAAAAGAAATTAATTATTGGGTCACTGCTGAGCTGTTCTTTGGTTTTGGCTTTGCGCTGGCGTTTTCCCTCTCAAATGACTTTTTGAATTATTTTATTAATGGAAATGTGGGCAGATGGACTTGAAAACGTAACTCTTCACTGACTCAAATGAGAATCTGAAGTAATTAAATATTTTATAGCTTCCTTAAAGCTTTATTCTGCTCTCTTTCAACCACCATAAACCAGCTCTCTATCTCAGTAGCTGACCTGCCCTTTTCATCCATCTGGATACTGCCCAGTGCTGCCATTTCACACAATCCCACACTCTCGTACATGCCCCGCAGCTTAAACACCGCCTTGCAAATGTGTGCTCTCATTTCCCCCTGCCCACACTCAGTGGTGGTTGCTCACATGCAATTTCATGTATTTCTTGGTGGCCGCTGGCCATCACGTGCCCAGGCCTCGTGCCAGGAGATGTGGGGTTGGTACCACGGATGAACGGTCTAGGCACGTACACTTTGAGGTGCAACGAGGGCGATGCAAAGCCCAGAGCCTGTCCCTGCTATCTCTGAAATCGGTGGGAGCTTGGCCACGGACTTCAGTGAACGTGGCAAAAGGCTCTGGTAGAAAAAGGTTGGCGTTGCCTTTCTCCTCTCACCCCCGCTCTTTACTACCTTCACTGCTCCACACTCCAGCCTCGAAGGCGCTCCAGCAGAACCAGCCATTGCTCCCCAAGTATCGTTTTTGGGGAAGGTCCCTGGGAGCGTCTCCTGGGCCTGATGTCACCTGCATTGCTCAGCTTGCAGCTGGTGCAAGGAGTGATGCTGTGCTCGAGGGCTGCTCTGGACCAGGGTAGCCAGCCCAGCTCCAGCTGCTGCCAGCTCAGGTGTAGGAGCGGTAGCAATCTCTGGCTATTAAGAAGAAGAAATAATTGTAGCAGTCTGATGTCCTCACTCACAAAGACAAATGCAGGAGCTTTCAGGACTGTTTTCATCAGACCATGATGTTTTGTTGAAGCCAGACTGTTTCATGGAGACTTATTGATTTCTGTGACATTTCTGATGGGAAGTCCAGACTGACTTCTTATCCATCTAACAACTGTAACTCTGTCTTATAAAGTCAACAGATGTGCTTTTTTTTTTTTTTTTCAGTTGGAAGGGACCTACAACGATCATCTAGTCCAACTGCCTGACCACTTCAGGGCTGACCAAAAGTTAAAGTGTATTAAGTGCATTGCTAAGCCAGATGCAGCTTGAGCTGGGGCCCTGTCATGGTTTAACCCCAGCCAGCAACTAAGCACCACGCAGCCGCTCACTCACTCCCCCCAAACCCAGTGGGATGGGGAAGAGAATTGGAAAAAAAAAGTAAAACTCATGGGTTGAGATAAGAACAGTTTAATAGAACAGAAAGGAAGAAACTAATAATGATAATAATAATGACAATAATAAATTGACAATAATAATAATAAAAATATAGGAATATACAAGTGATGCACAATGCAATTGCTCACCACCTGCTGACCAATGCCCAGTTAGTCCCCATGCAGCAATCCCCCCAGGCCAACTCCCCCCAGTTTATATACTGGACATGACATCACACAGTATGGAATACCCCTTTGGCCAGTTTGGGTCAGCTGTCCCGGCTGTGTCCCCTCCCAACTTCTTGTGCCCCTCCAGCCTTCTCGCTGGCTGGGCATGAGAAGCTGAAAAATCCTTGACTTACTTAGTCTAAACACTACTTGGCAACAACTGAAACCATCAGTGTGTTATCAACATTCTTCTCATACTGAACCCAAAACAGAACACTGTACCAGCTACTAGGAAGAGAATTAACTCTATCCCAGCTGAAACCAGGACAGGCCCTAACTTGAAGGGAGCAGGAGTGGAAAGACAGGAGAGCAATTACTACTGGGTAACTTGGAGGCTTTCCCCCAAGTCACCCAGTGAAGGTACTGGTGTGAGGGTATTGGTGCATGTGTATGGATGAGGTAAAGAGAAGGGAAGCAGAATCTGACCCTTTGTGCGCATTTCTATTCAATGTTGAACACGACGAAATTTTGAAACCTCAAAACGTGACGAAATGAAAATGCCGCCTAGCGTTAACTGATACATTAGATCACGCCTGAGGGTACAGAGAAGGGAACTGCAAGCCACAAGATAAGCTTCAGCTGCCAGATCACTGAGTAACATCCACATTGGACTATGGTTGCATACAAAAGAAGTAGATGAAGTACCAGCAGATGGCACTCGGGAATATGCAGCAGTATCTGTTATGTGGGGTGAATGACATTTTTCTGCAGCATGTTTTGACCAGGTGCCTCGGCTCCATGCTCTGCACCGCACAGAGGGAATCACTGCTCCGCTGCTGGGCTCCTGGGGCAGCCAGTCCCCTGCTGCTGCAGTAAGGGAGCAAACCTGGCTCTTTGTGCCACTCCAGGAAATGTCCTGATTCCTTGCTGCCCCGTCGTTAAATGTCACCCTAATTGCAGGTCGCCTTCTCTTCCCTTGCATCGTCCACCCCCGCAGTCCCATGGCAGCCCTCCAACACGGGGGCAGCCGGGGAGCTCGTGCCCTGGCCGTGCTGCCTCAGTGGTAGTGGTGCTGCTTCCAGCCCCCACCTGTGGGTGCCCAGGTGGTAGGGTTTTGGGTGATGCTAGCTATAGATCCTTCGGCACACGGCACAGACCCTTGCTTTGCACCTGATCTCAGCAAGGTTCAGATTTACGACCCAGTGCAGACAAAGAAAGAAGTCAAATCTAAGTCCATATTTTGTTGTACTGGGAGAGCTGCAGGCTGGGACGAACTGATCAGGTTCTCATGCCCTTTTTCAAGACACTGTGAGAGGGAATGTAGTCAAGGATGTGGCCTCTGATCCAAGGCTGGACCAGTTTACTCCAGGAAGCAAAGACCACTGTAGTCTTCTGTGCCTTGAGTATACTATGGCATAGCACGTGGCAAAAAAAGAGGAGGAACATCCAGCTCACAAGCAGTCTTCAGTGCCAGCGGTGGTGCTGATGAGGTATTGTCAGGCTGTGCGTTAATGCAAGTGATCAAAGCTCCTGATATTGTTCAACAAAATCAGAATCCTACCAACACCTCAAAAAAGTTTTCACATTAATTGGTGTTGAAAGATTCTCACATGTATCAGCCCATTCCGAACGATTGCTGTTTAGGGTTTGAAATGCTGTGAAAAGAGAGGACAGGTATTACTCTGGCAATCCTGCCAGTCAGGATTGTGTTATCAGATACATGGTTAATAGGAAAGTGTGGCAGTAGGAAGTAAATGCACAGTGTCAGTATGTGAAACGGGAAAGTTAAAAGGATCCATGTAACATGTAGCATAAATGAAAGCCAGTTTCCCAGAGATTGGTGTCTTGTAGTTCATTGCAGTCCCTGATGAAAACTGATGGCTGTGATAGAAACTAGGGCACTTTCTGAAGTGCTTTGCTTTAAGTGTGTGATGGCAGTGGGACACCTCCACACAGGGGTGCTGCTCACATTCTGGACCCTCTGGGTGGGTGCTAAATCTACTGTTTTCTGAACTTTAATTCTGCTGGCTGCCCAGCAAGGCTGGCACATAACTTCCATCATAAAGATTCATTTCACTCTCCAGTTCTTCTTACATTAGCATTACTGTTTTAGAGATTTTCCGAAGTTTCTTAAACCCAAGGCATGCACATAAATGCACAATTCCTTCTCCGTCCATCTCTGACGTCTGAAAAATTGAAACGGCTCATTTCATTTAGTCAAAATGATAGATATCCCTAGCAGATGACGATCTGTCAAGTGAGGGTGTCTGGCAGCGAACAATGAAGTGCAACAGAGGGGCCCTTTCTGAGAGGTCCTCTCTGAGACTAAACATTGTAAAATGAACAAATAGAAAAGAGCACTTCTTCCAATACATGATCCTCAAGACGATGCAGTTTGCCAGAATATTTCTCAAAGAGTCCAAAATGGTGACTGCATTTGTGGATGAAACTATTCCAAGTCAAACACAGATGAGGTGAAATGTTTTTCAGAGAAATTATGGAGTTGTTCATTTTTTTAAGACTACATGTAAAAAGTCAAGGCCTCAGCTGCCAGAACTTGAGTTGGCTTAAGCAGAACTGTGCTGATTTCTGACTGCTGAAGTTGTTTTGATATATGGTATATTCAACCATTGTATCTGATCATATTTTCAAGGCGCAGTAAATTGTGCATGTTAAAATAAATTACAGTGTTAACGATAATGGTAATAGCAATAATAATAATAATAATGGGATGCCTTGACTGTATCCATTCTTAACTTCTCCCCCCCCCCCAAAAAAAAGAGAGAGTTTTTAAATAAACATAATTTGTCCTCCAGATCTCTTAGAAAAGGGCACATGGGTTTCTAAGTTCTGCTGCAGACAGGTTTGTAACTCCAAGCAGGCGGGTATGATAGATCTGGTCCATGGTAGGCTGAGGCCTGTGAAAGCCATTTGGTTCAAGCGGATGGGTCACAGAAGACCTGGTTGCAATATATTACATTATTCGTTATAAAGATTTTTCTACAAAGATCCAGGTCTGTCTCTCTGAGGCTTTAGAGCTATTGCTTTCTTTTCCATAACCTCAGCCCCCTGCTCTGTTCCTCTTCACTTGGCATGCAAACCAGCTCTCCTTAGCTTTCATTGCTCTTCCCACCTGTCTTTCCTGCCGAGTTCAACCCCATTATTTTTGTCCCCTCTGCTATGCCTATTTCTGTCATCTCTGCCCCCTCCTCTCTCTATTTCTCAGGTCTTTCATCATGATCTCAGCAGGTAATGCCTCTCCTATTGACTTCAATGGGCAGTAGATGTGCCCTTCCTCCTGCAAAGCCTCTTGTCATGATAAGGCCACAATTATAGTTTTTTGCAAAACTGCCACTTATGCAAAGGAGAAACTGGTATTTCAGATGACCCATTTTTATGAATAAACATTAAACCCAGAAAATAAAAATTGATTCAAAACTGTCTTGTTGCAGAAGTTGTAGGAAAAATCTGATATGCTGAGGTATCTGTTAATACTGCATAATTGCAATCCTCTTCCATTAAAAGTCATTGATTAAATGTCTAATTAAAAGCTGCGCAAATATATATGGTGTTTAAATATAGTGGAGGGTTGGGATTTTGATGAACTTATTAATACAAGTCTTATTTGTGAACAGTTACAATGGCTTTGCTGATGAAAACCAGGTTTACTCTTTTGCTTTGCTCTGTAGTTTCCTCAGGGAAAAAAGATCAAAATTATCTTTCCTTTTGTATGTTTTTTCGTATTTCAAGTGGTTTGGATGGATACCTAATTTGCTTTCAGTATCACACATTCTCTTTTGACATCAGAGGATACATTTTCTGAGCTTCACAGAAGTTTTAGCTGCTCAACTACCATTAAAGTCAATTGGATCATGTGGCTAAAGCAAGGTATAACAATTGGAAAATGCACTCCAGGGTTAAACTGCTGTACTTGAGCTATTAGATTGAAAGAGTTATCCATCTTCCAAAACACAACCTGCATTGCCACAGCATGGTGTCCCCTATTCATCACCTCCAGACAATTACAGCTGCATTCAGCCCTGGTGTAAATGAAGTTGCCGTATCATTTGAAACATGCAGCTTAAGCCAGAGCTGGATCTGTCCCACACAGAGCTTCTGAGTTTTCAGTCCAAAAGAGGCCCAGGGATGGGGGTGATTGGCACTGGTTTGTGAGAATCACAGGAGAGAGGGAAAAGGAGCCATTAAAAAAAAAGAAAAAGAAGAGACTCCCACTTGAAAACTGGATACAGCTTTTGCTCAGTGAGATGCAAACATTGCACGCAGCTTGGCCAAAGGAAGAACAAAGTTTGTGGTCCTTCCCCACACCTATGCATTCAGACCATCCTCTTCATCACAGTGCCTGCTGGCATCAAGAGCTTCAAGAATAAAGCTTTTCACGAAGCCACCACTGCTGCAGGTGACACAGCTGTCATCTCTGGGCTGGGCATCAGACAAGTTTTAAAGACTTAGGGTGAACTTCAGTTCACCTTCAGAGAAGGCAAAAACTCTCTGTTAAAAATGTTTTTGAAGAAGCTGGTATGCGAGATGGTAAGACGGTTTTCTTCTTGGGTTTTTGTGATTGAACAAATGACCATGACAATACACTGCATTTTTATAGAGTGTACTTAATTGCACAGCAACAGCAGGATGGTAGTATTTTCCGAAACCTTCTCCCACCTGAATGATATCCACACAGGCCTCCCAGCGAATAAGCCACAGGCCTCAAGCAGATTGTATCTCACTTTCCTAAAATGAGAGAGGCAGAACTAATCAAGGAATAATCTGCAGTATGCCACAGTAGCCAATTAACTAACTCTTAGCAGTTGGTAAAATAACCGTTGTGAGAGAAAGAAGGTAATGAGGCTATCATGTCAACTTTACAGTGTGATCCCATGGTGTCTGAAAATATAAAATAGTTTTATTCTCATTTTCTGTACATTTTCCAGTACATTTCCTACCATAAAATCAAATAATGTGCCAATAAATACAGTATTTAAAATTTCATCACTTAATATGCTAACATTCAGGCTGGAGATGCTGTGGGCAAACCAAAGAATAATGCACTGCCATACCTGGAAGGAACCAAATTCTTTTGCTTCTCACAGGGATAATTGCTCAGGTGGTGACAAGCATTGTCCCTGTCTTGACCTGTGCTCTTCCACTCTGTTGTGTTCATGTGCAATGTCTTACTTTTGGTTTAGCTTGAATGTCTCTAAAGGCAAGATCATCCTTTAGTAATTTCTATAATACTGCTTCTCCCTGAAGCTGGTGATACCACAGTACAGATATCAGTAATGAGCCAGGCACTCCTCCCCCGGGAAAGTCCCTGGTGATAGGGATGGAGGAAGCAGACTTGGCTAGCAAGTATCTCTGTATCAATAACTCTGGAATATCTGATAGGAAATTCGACATCTTTTCATGCTTTTTTCACTGTCCCCCATGGAATAGCTCAGTTGAAATCTCATTGCCAGTTTCAGTGCTAAGGCCAGGATCTCTCCCAGCACTAAGATGCCCTCCAAATGACCTGTGCAATATTGGATTTTGGAAATGACTGTAGATGGTATATGATTTCGAGGGAAACAACACTATCACGATTTCCATGAAAACAGTGAGCAAGGCTTTAAGTGTGGAGCTGAACTGAGTGCTGTATGTTAACAGAAGCAGCAATGTACACCCTGCTCCAACAGACTTGCAGTCTGCATACCTGTTGCAGAAAGAACGTGGAAAGGGTTGCTGCAAAACGTGCGGGTTTATTAAAAAAGGGATGACAGATCTGAGACTGGAAGGCAGATTTCCTGATTCACAGTCTGCTGCTCTGTCCGTCATGTCTCATTTCTGCAAAGGAGACCCTGGGTGGACAAAGGTGCCGTATTCCCACCACGCTGCACACAGAACATCTGACCTGTGGGACTGACAGCTGGCTGTGCTAATTTACTTGAATCCAGCCACATGCAAAAATTATTGCTTTTCAGCATAAGATAGCATATGCATGGCAGCAACCTTTTGTGAATCAGCTGAATTGCTCTGCTGTTACCTGCTGGACTATAAATGCATAGCAGGAGGGCTGGAAAGCCTCAAACCCTACTCCTTTAAGTAACCACATGTCTAGCACCACACTGAAATGAATGATGGGTCCCCTCCACACACTCCAGTATTTATTTAAACAGGGTTTGGGAATCAGATCAACAGTTTCTAGCTGCTGACAGTGAAAAGGAAGGAAAAGGAAAAGATTGGCTTGATCTAGTTCAGGTTACAAATCCCCCAAGCACCAGATTAATTATTTTAGAGGCTTTGATAATGTGGCTTAATCCTGTTCACCTTTAGTTCTACTTCAGTTTTTTATTATTGGGACCAGTGCTGTTTAACATCTCTGTCGGTGACATGGACAGTGGGATCGAGCGCACCTTCAGCAAGTTTGCCAACGACACAAGCTGTGTGGTGTGGTGACACGCTGGAGGGAAGGGACGCCATCCAGAGGGACCTTGGCAGGCTGGAGACGTGGGCCTGTGTGAACCTCATGGGGTTCAACAAAGCCAAGTGCAAGGTCCTGCCCATGGGTCGGGGCAATCCCAAGCACAAATACAGGCTGGAGGATCAGTGGATTGAGAGCAGCCCTGAGGAGAAGGACTTGAGGGGGGTCTTGGTTGATGAGAAGCTCCACATGAGCCGGCAATGTGCTCTTGCAGCCCAGAAAGCCAACCCTATCCTGGGCTGGATCCAAAGCCGCATGACCAGCAGGTCGAGGGAGGGGATTCTGCCCCTCTGCTCCGCTCTGGTGAGACCCCCCCTGCAGTACTGCATCCAGCTCTGGGGTCCCCAACGTAAGAAGGACATGGACCTGTTGGAGCAAGTCCAGAGGAGGGCAACAAAGATGATGAGAGGGCTGGAGCACCTCTCCTATGAAGAAGACACGCTGAGAGAGTTGGGGTTGTTCAGCCTGGAGAAGAGAAGGCTCCAGGGAGACCTTATAGCAGCCTTCCAGTGCCTAAAGGGGGCTACAGGAAAGATGGGGAGGGACTTTTTACAAAGGCATGTAGGGATAGGACACGGGGTGATGGCTTTAAACTGAAAGAGGGCAGATTTAGATTAGAAGTAAGGAAGAAGTTCTTCACTGTGAGGGTGGTGAGGCACTGGAACAGGTTTCCCAGTAAGGTTGTGCATGCCCCATCACCGGCAGTGTTCAAGGCCAGGTTGGATGGGGCTTTGGGCAACCTGCTCTAGTGGAAGGTGTCCCTGCCTATGGCAGGGGGGTTGGAACTAGATGATCATAAAGGTCCCTTCCAACCCAAAGCATTCTATCATTCTGTGATTCTATTAAACAAGAAAATTACAAAAAAGCTTTTTGTCCCCTCCATAATTGCCTTCTCAAAAAAAAAATTTGCAGTCAAAATTATTTCAGATTTGTCAACTGCAAGCTACAGATGGTCATGGTGTAAGACGTAGCTTCACATCATTACAACAACCGATCAATAGATTATTAAAATGCTAGTTTAATTTCAAAGCTATTGTCTCCATTTCCTTCATGTCAGAAAGGTTCTCGCATGTGAAGGTAAGCCTTAGCTGGAGGGTGTGTGTGGAGTCTGATGTGCAGAATGACATGTTGATTATAGAGAGGATAATTAGAAGAGCATTTAATGAATCTCAAGAGCCAGAGCTCAAACGCCATGGGTCACAGGTTTTATAACCCGTGGTCTTGTGATGAAGGCTTTTTACCACAATTGCCTGTTTTGCTGGTGGTTCAATCCAATTATATTTTAAAAGCATGCAAGAAATATGTCAAAACTATTTGCCTGACTGCACTGGAATGAGCTCTGCACGGGGACAGATTTTCTTCCTTGTATCTCTGTTCTGGGAAAGGTGTAGATAACTCAAGAAAAACATCACAACTCTGAGAACATGTTTAGATCAACCTTCTGCAGGGCTTGAGGGCTTTATTTTGTGATTTCTTACAAATCCAAACAATAAATATTATATAGAAAGGAATGATAATAAAATGGGTTAATTTAATACTGCATCAGCTTCTCAATAGGAAATTGATTCAAATAATAGATGTTATATGACACAAGTTATAGAATTTGGCATAAGACAAGAGTATCTTATTTATAAAGAAAAATTAATATAATCAAGGTCAGGTCTAATCTGATCCATAGCTATTATTTTAAATGATGTGGAGGATTAGTATATATCACTTGCATTCAGTCTAGAATCAATGGATTTCAGTTTATTTGTTGCATTTGTCCATTATAGTGAAGACATATGCTTTAAGTGGGTGGGAGACAAATACTTGGGCTCTTCTCTGTATGAGAAAATGCATGGTATAATGTAATTTTACTGGCAAACAGTAACGTGCTGTATTTCTGCACCTTACTGCCCTAAGACACTATCCATGGACGTCATCCTGTCGCTAACAAAACCAGCTCTAGGGAAATTGTCCCTCTGCAAAGAGAAAAGAAGAAAGGGTTGGAAAGGAGAATATGTTTGGGTGAAATAAAACATGCTTTTGCGTCAAACTACCTGGGAGCAACTTTTCTGTTAATCAGAGTTAATGCCTGGAGGCTCGGTTGGGTATTTTGTGTTGCACCACAAAAACGACAGCTCTTGTCTTCCAGCACAAAGTTCTAGAAAAGAAGAGAATGTGTTTATTTATGGAAAATAAATGAAAGAAAATTTAAACCAAATACCAGTATATATCACATACACAATCATTTAATCTTGTTCTTGCCTCGAATACTGTTTGGAGGAGTGCATTTCATTCACTGTCAGGTCAGCACAGGTGTATCATGATTGACCAAGGATGGAGTCACTGCTGCTTTGGGATCTGTAGCACTGCTTATGAGGATGTAAAGGGATTTTCATTGTTAATCTCTACCCTATTAGATTTTTGGTCCAAATTTTGGAAAAGCATCCCAAGAGACCGAGACTGTGATTTAACCGGAGGAATAGCCATATTCCTCTCAGTCTGTGAATGAACATCGACACAAACATTCAAAACATCTCTAACCCATTTAAAGACTGATAACTTCAAAACTTCCAATAAAAAAGTTCAATTTACGGCTATTATCTTACAGCCTTAGGAAGCCAGAGAGATGTATTTATTGCAGCTCTTCAGTGGCAATGCTTGAGAATTTAAAGAACAATTATGAAGCAAGCAATATTGTGTGGTCACTTGCAATACCGTAGAAGTGGTCTTGATGACCCCTGAGGTCCCTTTTATTCCTCTGTTCCTAATCTAACAGCAAATGCAATCTTTTTTTTTTTTTTTCTTTTTTAATTTAGAATTGTTTTTCTTGAACAACCTTGCGGGTGCATTGTGAAGACAATGAAGGCAGAGAAGGTTTGTTTGCCACCCAGCTGGCAAGCGTGGACATCCAGACATGCCTCTGAAAGCCTTCACTCCTGTGTGGAGGCTTCAGGCACGTTGCTGTGACTTTCCTCTTTGCCCTGACTCACCACGAAAAGGAGTCCACTTGCCTGATTGTCTAACCAGCTTTTGCAAGTTGTCTTTCTTTTCTGAGGCAGAATGCAAAGAGCGGCTGGGGGCTGCAAACGGTAGTTTGTGCGTGCCCAGTGTGGGAGCAGAAACGCAAAACTGCGTCTTCCAGCAGCTCCTAGCGAACATGCACCACAGCTGGCTCTAACGTTTGAAGCACAAGGATCTTACAGAGCCTCAAAAAGCACAGCTGGGAGGGTCTGAAACTGCGGGATGAGAGGATCTATCACTGAAGTTGTATTTCATAGGAGAGGGATTTTTGCTCTCTCATGTGCTGGAGACGTGCATATGCTTTTCTGTTTAGCAATGGTGATAGAAAGTATTCAGTCTCTTTAAAGGGAAAAATAAAAATTGATAAATTGCCCCATGATTTACAACTGAATCAAATCACTGGTATATAATTTTCACAGTTTGTGCATAAGTACTGTCAGGAAGGGAGAAATTGGCTTTACCACTATCATTAAAGTCTTATGTAATGAATCACATGAGGTATCAGGAAATGGTATAATATACTTTATTTATTATCAGCTTAGATGAATAGATTTCTTGGTGTAACTGCAGAAATCTTGAATAGGACTCAGTCACTGTGAAATCTTATTCCTCCAGACTTTGCCAGTCCATTTGTGTGCACTTGGGCTACTGCAGTTTTCACTGTAATACAAGGCAAGAAGAAAGCCTTACAAGCTGCCTTTGTCTTGTACAAAATGCCTTCTTCCTCTGTAGTGTTTCAGGACAAATACTGAAGCTCCATTTCAAAATTTGCCCTGACCTAAACAGGTCTGAAAGTCAGCCCAGACTGTGGCTTTCCACTAACCAGAAGAAAAACCCCTTACAGGAATTGAGACCATTCCCAAGGGCTGTGCAACACCTTAAAACACTAAATGGCAGGTGTCAATTATTCTTTGCAAAGGGACCCACATGCGAAATAGTGAGAAACCAGAGTCGGAGTTGCATCAAAGGGAATTTAAACATTTGCTTATGAGAAGGAAGCACTTATGAGAAGGTAGCCTGGAGGGAGTAAGGTCTTTTGTTGCCAGAATTCCCATTGAAATGAGGGGATTGGAGTTTTTTAGGCTCTTTCTCCCTCTGGGCAGCTGTCAAAGCCCATTTGTCTTTGCTGCTGGCATCACTCAGGAATATACAACTTCATAAACAACCTTCAAGGTCTGAAGTGTTTGGCACTGTTGGAAAACATTTTCAATGGGTTGTATTGCCTACCTTTGACATCAGTAATGCATTCATTATTACAAACCACACAAATCATCAACCAAATCACATTTTATGTCTGTCTAGAAGTCAAAGCTTTGACCTTTCTAGTATGAGTATATTTTTCTACTTATGAATAAGAATGTTCATTGATGAGTTACTTCAAATACCCACCAAACATGGACACGTACAGTAAATGAAAACTTATTTATAAAACCACACAGGTTGTGGTTCATCTCCCATAACTTTGGCTGAAAAAATTAAATACCTTTCCCCAGCAAGTCATCTGACCTCCCTTCATAATGGGCAGGAGAGTCAGGGACCTCTGGAGAAGGAGTCATCCTGCTCTGCAGGTGAGTTATCCATCTTTTAGACACTGACCTGGGAACAGCAGAAATTGCTGTAGGACAAAACCCCTCTCTCTAGACTCCCTAAAGAAGATAGATGCAGATATGGCACAACTCACATGCACACAACTGTCCCTAAATTTCAGTAAGGTTTTTTTTAAAGCTGGAAAACACAGCCCTTCATGTTTCCCAGCCTTAAGGCTGGGAAAAAAGTCCTGCCTCAGGCCCCTTGGGACAGTCTTCATCTGTTCATCTCAATGTGTGTCCTCATAAAATCATGCAACATTTTTCTCCATTTCACTCACAGGACGGACTGCTCTCCACCGGCTGAGCAGATATTCTATATTTTGTTTTCTCTTGTTTCTCAGTGTGTCAGCCAGGCTCGATTTGCTCCACACATTTCAAACCTTGCGCTGAAGAATTATTAATTTCCTGTAGGCTTTTTCTCTGATGCATCTTGCTACAGTTCACAAATTCAATCTGGCTATTTTCTAGCCACCTCGATGTGATAAGAAGCAATTATTAACCCTTGTTTTCAGGCAGGGAAGTGAGGCCCAGTGAGACTACATATACAGTTATTCACTGATTTTGGATACCCAGGCTAGAATTCCTTGGAGCTGATATTTCAGGGTGCTTAGCTGGGTTTAGCAGTTTTTATTGAAAGTGCAATTCCCTCCGACTTCAGCTCCAGCTGTGAATACTCAGCGTATTTGCAAACCAATTGCCAGGGTCTCACTCTGGTACCTGGAAAATGAGGACTGCATAAACAGTGACCACCTGCAGAAAATGTGGGAGCTGAGCTAATTTGATGAAAAAGCATAGATTCCCAAGTGCAGAGCCTAATTTTAGGTACCTGGTGTGAGGAGAGAAAGCTAAACCAGAGAACTAGATAACTCCATGTTCTCTTAAGTACCTTAAGCCTGAGCAGCCCTTATTCACAGCACAGCCAAGAGAAAAAACCTGAGATCAAGGCTGATGTCCTGAATCCCACCTTTCTTTGGGCTTACTCATGAATTCAGCATTTTGCACCTACCTATGCTCCTAATTTGCTGGTTTCTGTCTAAATGTGCCCTGAGACCGTGTGCCACTGTGTTCAGGAGAGGAAGAGGCGAAGGCTTGCCAAGATTGCAGCAGCCTCGTGTGGAGGGAGAGCTTTCACCAGGCAACACTAGAGACACGTTTGAGTCTCTTGGCAGCCTGATGGGACTTAAATACCTGCTCCGTAACTCTATTTGGTTTGTACAACCAGGCGTATCAACCGCTAGATTTAGATAAATCCCAAAACCAGTTAAATACAAATTCTTTAACTGGGTTCACCCTTTCGACAGCCTCATAGAAATATTAGCGTTACAGAAAATGCTGTATATTGGCAGAACAGCTGTTCAGAATCCTTTATTAGGAATCATGGATTAAATTTTCTAACAAAAGCCAAATCCTATGCTGTTCCTTTATTTACAGCTGATCTTTTTGGCTTCGAAAACAAGATAAAGCATAGATGTCAAGGAACTCTTATCCAGAAAGCATTACTTTTCTCTGTGAACATGATATTTTAATCCATAAACTACATAATACGTATGTGCATTTCAAGTAACAGTAATTGATTAGTAACTTCATGATATGCTTAGTATATGACTTGTCCTATTGATTAATGTTGCAGTAACAACATCACCAGAATCACAGTGTTGCTAAAGATAACTTTGAAAAGATCACAGTCCGGTGTTGCTACTGTTTTATAAATAGAGGTGATGCTAGAAAAATCTCCATTACCTCATTTACAAACATTTCAGACAAATATATATGTGTTCTGCAAAATTGATTGGCCTGATTGGTCTGTTAGAAGTTATAACGTAAACTTTGTTCCTTTAAACTGGTCCAAAGTACTTGAATGAGTCTGGGAAATGTTTTTTTTTTTCTTATCATTACCTCTTCCCTTCCCCTTCTTTTACTTTGCTCCCCCTCATACCATGTGGTGGTGTGGCCTAGCAGTGGAAACATTCTTCTTTTAACCTTCTCATGAAAAAAAAAAAAAAAAAAAGACAAAACCGTAAGCAATTCAAACTAAGTGCTTTACTGTGAAGTGCCAGACAGCGAGGGAGAAGCGGTACTGCCATTTCCACGCACGCAGGCAGTGAGATGCCTTGACGTGAGCTGGGCTAAGCAGCAGAGAAACCGCCCGGCGGATGCCCTGCAGTCCCCTTGCAGGGCTGCAAGGCTCCACTAGCGCTGCGTCCATGTCCACAGGCTATACTGATGTACAGCCACAGGAGCTGCTGCCTTTACCGTGCAAAATAAGTCTCTGTTTCCTTGCTTACATGACATCCAGGTGAACTTTCTTCCCTGGGAATATTCTGGCAATGAGCCATCGAGTTGATCCTGTTCCCAGGGAAATGCTTCCTCCCATTCTTGGGCATTCACCATGTTCTCAGGTGATGCTGTGGACAGGGTGGGGCAGCCAAATCAGTTGCACGCGCTTTTGATGCGATGGGGGTATTACGTGGATTATTGCTTTTAACTGTCCCTTCGGGGGGCTTCCCCAAGGGGATTAATTAGAGTGTCCTGGCATCAATTACAGCCAGGGGACAGGTCATAGACTGTCGCAAAGACTCAGAGCTCTCTGCCCTTAGATAGCCACAGCAACAAAGGGAAAGAAAAGGATTTTGTTTTTCTGTTTTAAAAGTCGAAGCTCATGAACAAAACCCACCACTGATAAATAATCAGTGTTTATTCCAAAGGCACAAAGAGAGATGAGGTTTGTTAATGCTAATTGCTAATGAAAACTCCCAACACTGTCAGCTTTCTGTATTGGGACATGAATGACGTGAAGGTTGTGCATCAGTCAGAGCTATTTTTCTTCAAGTTTTTCTACAAGTATTATTATTATAACTGATCCAAACAAAAGTCTTTGGAAGGGAAGAGGTAAGTGAGAGTAATGGTGAGGGATCTTTCAATTTCTCTTAGGTCCTATTGTGTTTCTAAGTCTATCACCCTCAGATTTACTTGGAGATAGAGACAAATGCCAAAGAGATGAAGAAACCTAGACAGTAGTTGAGGGCATCTTTCATTCCTTCTTCATTGTGCTTCTTTCGTTAGGAAAAAAAAAAAAAAAAAGGAAATTAATCAGTTTATATGTATCAAGGAAATCTGCACAAATTCAGATTCAAATTTTTTTGTTGTGTAAGGCCTGGCACCCCACTCATCCACAATCGCAGGCTTTGAGAAGTGTCTGGGACGGGAAAAGTAACTACAGCTTTAGACAAAGCCGTGCTGATATCCCACTGGAGTTGTGGGTTTCTCAGCCTTGTCCTCAGGTCAGCCAGCCTGCCTGACTAAATGCACCCCAGCAAAGGCTTACAGAGGAGCCCAACATGTTCTTGTCCTGAAGGAACAATGTTGACTTTCTAAGCTTTGAAACTTTTGGCAAGGGGGATTACCTACTCCTAGAAGTAGCACTCTGAAGGGCTAAGTAGTCACTGGGTCAAAGTATGTGTCAAAGAAAATATTCTTTGGGCACCTGTTGGGCTCTTTTCTAGAAACTTTTCCATTAGCAACCTGGTTTTAGAAGGCTTTAAGAAAATATGAAACCGAGAAGAGTTTTTATCATTCTGTCACCAGGGTGCTTTGTCAAACTTATACAAGCACAGGCAATACATGACTTTCTATATTATTTTCCAGTGAAAAGCGAAATGGCTTTATGGATCTTTTCTTCAGGATGGGTGGAGGGTTGTAAAAAGGAACAGTTGTAGCCGCTGACATGTGAAGGTGGGCTGTAAAGAGCAGAAGTAGAAATCTGCTCTGAACAGGTTTAAGCAATAAGAGACCCTACAGGGAACTGTCAGGATGGACAGAAACTACTTTCTGACAAGCAGGCTCTGGAAAAGATGCAGAAGAGAAATGGTGAGAAGATGCCCAAGATAAATGGGAAAAAAAGATATGACAGCTCTGCCTAGTCAGTGAATCATGGAGAATACACAGGGAATAATTATGCATTGGCATGGAGATGAACTATAGAACAATTTATTCTGTTTTTTTCCATGGCTCTTACAAACTCTAAATTCATAGTCTGAGTCCTTCAAATCAGACAAGGTCTCATAGCACAGTTTCATCAACCAGTGATGCTGCAAGACAGAGATGAGGCTGTTATACTCTGCTATGAACTTTGTGGTCAGGTTACTGGATTAAATTTGAATGGAGAATTAGGAAAGGGTCATGTCTGCTCCCTCTGGGCTATGTTAAATACAAGACACAATCACATGCAACAGCTTCACATTGGTACCAGCCCTGTACCTACACGCGGGCAATAACACAATTTCCAGCTCTTATCTCATAAATTATTAGAAGCGTCAGCTTCCTTCCAAAAGGCTGGAAGAAGCAGACTTTGGTTTTAGGTTCCCTCAATTCTGCAGATTACTATTTTGGACCCAATTGTTCCTCAACACAGTCAGTGGTAATTCTTGATTATTTCAGATTAAATAGCACCAAAATTTCACTGCTCATTACTGCAAAATTTGCCCTCACAACACCCACAAGCAAAGGAATATCACAATCAAAAACCTGAGCCATTGTGCCTCTGGGTTGAATATTTTAAGGCATTTGAAAACAGGAGCACACTGGGAATTTCATATGCACTCAACCTGTCAAAACTCCCACTAAATACTGTTACACACATCTCAGTCATGTTAAAAAATAGTGTTCAATAGTGTAGTGACTAATATTGTCAACAATATCTATACAGACAGACAAAGTAATCAACAGTTAGGGTTATCCTACACTCGATGGTCAATGTAGGACAACTAACAGGATTTTTGTTTTCCACATGCTGCTTCATCTGTCTTCCAGAATCTTAATTCCCTTAGAAAAAGAGTCCATCAAGAACTGCAGCAAAGGCACTTCATTACATTTCTCCTTGGTGATGGTGTCTGTTCTTTCTAAAAACTGTTTAGCAAGTGATCATTTTATTGAAAAGTAAATGGATTTTCGGTTTTGTTGTTATATTTTAATTGAATGTAGTGTGTTACAATAGCCCTTCAAGGGATAAAGAAGAGGACTTATTCTTACCCCAGTCTGGGTACAAACCTGTCCTTAACATGTTCCACCATTCCCATAACGTCCTGCTTTCTAGCACAGTAGCTGGACTGTTCGGTATCATTTTTTTCCTAATTGCACTGAATAGGGATGACAAAACCAGAGACTGCAGTTTGGTTCCTTGATGAAACCCATTTTTAAGCTCAAATATTGGTTCCAATTCAGCTTCAAGCATGAAATATGTCGAGATTTATCACAGCACTGCTGCACAAAGGCTGATACTTCATGTCTAAAAGTGGACTTGTGGGATGGACTGCGGTTTTGATTCAGGAATCATAGTCCTCTCTCATACCAGTTTGTTTTTGGTTTTGTTGTTTGGTTGGTTTTTTTATGTTTTGTTTTTTTTTTCCCCCATAAAACTCTATGGAAAAGAGTGAAGACTTTCTTCTCTCAGCCTCCCAACCTCACCCACCTACTTGGGACAAGTTCTGCTACCAGAAGGGAGAAAGTGGGACTTACACTCACCTGATTTACCATCTAGATGATCAGATCAGATGTGATCTTCCTCCAAATACCATCACAAATAACTGTTCTTTCAGCAAATTACATGCTTAACTTTAAACACATGAATTATCCCGCCTCTGCTCAGCAAAATCTCATAAGCAGGTGCTCAGATCCTGAAGAAGTTGAGTCTTTGCCTGAATCAAGCATGAATATGCATAATGGTTGAACAATTTGGCTTTCAGTATAGGATTATGCAAATTGCAGATTACACGCACAAATGAATTGCCACTCCTTGATTCACAATTAATCACTTCAACCGTTTCTCCATCTGCTTTTGTTCCACTTTTATTGTTTCTTTCATTTCTCTAGTATATCAATCTGCACTTTTCTGCAGGGAAATGGTTGCATTAACTCAGCCTTGAAAATAGAAAGCATCTCTTTTCCAGTACAAATTCCAAACTTTTGAAAATGTGAGATCCTATTTCTCAGGAAAAAGCTTTTTCTCTGAAATTAGCAGAGAAATTCCTCTCCTCTCTAGGTCAGGGAACTTCCCAAAGGAGGCAGATGAAGCAGCAGAGGTGATCAAGCAGAGGTACTTCAGCCCAAGCAACAGAAGAGGCTTCATGCCAAATGCAACATGCAATTAGCATTCAAAGTCAGAAAAGCTGGCTGCAACAGAAAAATGTCATTTAAACCTCTGCATGCACCTGTCAGGCCAACAGAACCTCTCTGAGATTTATGATCTGTAAACTACCCAGAGAATTAGTTGCTCTGTATTTCAAATTGCAGCACATTGAAACACTTTCTCTCTCTCCTCTTTTTCTCCTTACTTATCTTCGGCTCGCTTCACCTATGTGTGTGATAGTTCTAATCTGCCTTGAGTTCTTCTTGTGCTTAAGTTCACTTGGCCCTTGCAGTTGAGGCTCTCAACATCAGCCAGGAAGGTTCAGTCTTTACTCGGATGAGTCACTAACAATAATGATGGTAGGAGGGAGAGAAGAGTGGAATCTTGGCTGGAGAACGAAGGTTTGGGGATAATAACTGAGTGCAGTTAAGGCTCAAGTGGTTCAGCAGCTGGCTCAGCACACCCATTACGGCAAAGAGGCTGCTGCTATGCTGTAACTAGCACAGTAATTTATCTGTAGGTGCCTGGTATTCAACGTACATCTTTTCATCCATATGGAATAACTGTGCATTTGTTCAGGGGGTGCTTTCTTAAAGTATGGATTGCTTTGATTTGTTAAAGTATGGGTTGCTTTCAGTTAGCAAAGTATAGGTTGCTTTCAGTTGTGAAAGTATAGGTCTTCCTGGCTGCTGTGGAAAGCATGAGCAGTTTCTTTTGCATTCAATCAAAGAAAGAACAGTTATGGTAGCACCAAAACTTCGCAGGTAGCGTTCAAGGGCTTGCACTCACATGGACAGTGCCAACGAGCACCGTTGTCTACTAGGATGGACGCAGGGCGCTCGAAGAATTGGTCCACATAGACCACTGGCTCTGCCAGCTTGTCACCGGTTCAAAGGTAGTGCAAGTTTCTAACAGAAAGAGCTGCATCTTTAATGCTCAGACAGGTCCATGAGAGGTGCTAATTTTTGCCTAAGACCATATTCCCCCAATTCCTGAGTCACGTGGCACCTGAGATGGGCACCTGTCCTACCACAGGAGCTGGTGGACTCCTGCCAGATGGGTGTCTCCTACACAAAGGTTTGTGACACCCAAGGCCATGCATTGAGAAGCAGTGCTGGAAAATGAGAAGTAAGGATTATTTTTCTTTCTACTTAGGGGAAAGTTAAACAGCTTCTCGGCTTCAAGATGGTGAATAAGTTTTCAATAAGGTTTTCCATAAGAGCTTTCACCTGCTTTCGAAGAAAAAAAGAAATCAATAATTCTTTCTGGCTACTGTCTATATTAATGGTGGGAAAAATTGTATTTATTGGTGTATCAATTAACACAATTAACTAGCTAATGGCCTGACATACCCTTCTGTGCTCAGGAGATTTGACTATTGGCTACTTTCATTAGATTTTCTGAAACGTGATGTGGCCTTTCCTATAAAGGGAGGAGTTAGGATTCTGCATGGACATCCCCTCTGATTCTTTGTGTTACCCCAAGGAACCCAGGGTATCTAATGAAGGTCATTACCGCTGTCTTGGCTAGACTTTTGTTATTAAGAGGATAAATATGTGTGGGATTCTCTCTTTCCTCTGAAGTAATCAAACTGGTCAAGAGTGCTGAGTAAAAGATAAGAAATATTCTTGCATTTTTTAAGTGCTTTTGCATTACTACAGCAAGTGCCTCAGAGAGTTATGGTTTAACTGCCCTCCATGATAAAGAAGTGTTTCTACATCAGACTTGCAGATGTCAAAAGTCATTGGAATATCTCTTGGTGAGAAGTTGCTGTAGCCCACTCTCTCCTTCCGCAACCGGGAGGTGGTCAGCCTGTTTCTGTCTCCGTGACAACCAGGATTTTCAGAATCACCTCAGTGCCTGTTTCAAATGATGCTTCATGCTAAACAAGATAGAGTCAATGGCAGAAAATGTGTGTATCCCAACTCAAGAGGTACGTTGACTAAAGAGACTTAAGCAAGCTGTGTTGAAAACTATATTTGTTGAGAGTACCTTCCAAATATCTCAGACTGGGATACCCATGACTTGTACTTGGATAGATATCCTTGAAGGGAAGTAGGGATTGCAGGTGTGGGATTGTACCGCTATTTTAATACATTGTAATTTCAGAGTGGAATGTTCCATGGGATCTACAAAATCCATCTTTGCTAGATTTTCCCCATTTTCCCATCCTATAGGCACTCTGCTTTCAGAATTGAAGACTCTGATTGCTCATAGGTAAATAGTAGTTCTTATGTGCCTAGGGTAAAAAAGAAAAAAACTCTTCAAGATAATTCGTCCTGTCCTGTTCTGAGCTCTAACAGTGTGGTGGCTGACCTTCCATATGGCTGTAGCCATCGTCCAGGAGGTCATGAAAATCAACTGCAGATCTGAGAAGTAAAGTCACAGACTTAGAAGTGAAAGCAGATGGATCAAAAATCCCCAGATGATGATATTGATGCCATCCCTTGTCCTGGGGCATTAGATGACTGCAGTATCAAGGAACACCTGGAGTAGTTCCTCCAAACTTGCAAGAGTGGTAGAAGGCTCTTTGGCTGTGACTCTCAACATGAAATGAATTGTATGGCATGAGAAGCAAAAGAGAATACCCAGGGACAAATGAACTCAAATGCTTCCATGACTTTGAAATATGAAAATAAATTTATTTAAAAGGGGGAATGTTAAAATGAATTAAACATAAAACCCCGCCAATTCAGGGAAGAATTAACAAAATACTTTATATCCTGTCGCCATCTACTGGCTTTGAGCTGCAGCAGGAGAACACAGGAGAGAACAGATCGTGGAGGTTCTCGGGGCACTTGGGGAAACGCAAGGACGACTCCAGAGCATGGAAACCCCCGGGCCACCAAACCCAAGGTCATGGTGAAGCATCTGCAGTTTGTCAAAGAGCTGTGAACTGCTTCCCATCCCCACCGTCATCCCAAGGTAAAGGGAGGTGGCCGCTGCACAAAAAGAAGGCATGTGGCTGAGTTTCTCTAACGGAGGGCAACTGTCACCAACGGGGTCTCCCCTTGCCAGGGCCACCCAAGGAGATCTGCTGGGAGGATGAATTTTCATGTCAGAAGCCGGCATCTCTGCACTCATGGCTCCCTGGGGTCCACGGGCACGCTGGGTGGGACATCACTGCTGTCCCCCACTGCATGTACTTCTGGAGTTTCTACTTCTAGTACTGAAACTGGAAAACAGGACTCAAAAGGCTTTTTGGACCAAATAGATTTTTCTCCTTTATTTTTATAAGTGGAATCTAAAAACTTTGTGCTTTCTTTGCCCCAAAACATAAGAAGAGAAGAAATACAGAGCCATGCTCAGAAAAGTGTTGGTGGCAAGGCATTGACTTCACCCACAGTCCAGTACTGGAGATCCTGGATGATTCCTTTCCTGTCTATCAGAAACTGAGCCCATATTCTCCAGGAAATCACATGAACCATCAGCCTACATGGTACTTGCGTGAGCAGGAATATTCTCATTCAGTCAACATTAAATCCTTCTAAATCATTAAGATAAGCAAACAAGCACTGGAAGTCCCTTCATGGAGCAACATTTAAATTATCACCTTGGAGAGTGGTCTTGCCCACTTTCTCTGTCCTAGTGAACACCTCTTAAATATTTCAGACAGTCTGAAGCAATCTCAACAAGAGTGACTATTTGTCTTGAAAAGCCCTTCTAGCTAATAATTAGCTCTCTAATTAGAGCTCAGCTCATTTTCAAACCTAGTCTCTACTTACTATAAGGCCTGGATTTGTCCCAGGCTCTGAGACATCCTAAGGATGTTCCTCCCCTCAAGAATTAACCTTTTTTTTACCAAATAAATTATTGTAATAATTTTGGTCTTATTTAAGATAAGATAAAACAAAACACCCCCCCCCCAACAACAACAACAACAAAAGATGCCTCTCATGCAATTTTAGCTGCCTGCAACCTAGTCATCTATTTTAAATTATCATTTACTTTTCCTTTATAGAGAATGGAACAAAACAGACACTGCCCAAAGATGATTCATCCCACCTATTTTAGGCATTTATCCTAAACTGGAATAAACTGCCCCGTGGGGATGCTGATCTCTTTTTGTTAACTTCAGAAGGAGCTGTTGGTTAAAGCAGACCAGAAGCTCTGGCAACTGACATCACGTTTGAAGAAGCCTACAGAGAATCTTTTTTTTTTTTTTTAATTTTAGTATTCACTGAAAATATTTCAGAGTGTAATTGTATCCTGATGAAAGGTTGATTATATATGCATGTAGTTCTAGATGAATGAATAAACTGTTGATTGGTTAAGATTAACAGAGTGTCCTGGTGTGAGGAAAGATGATTGAAAGTAGACCTGAAATCAACCTCATCTTCAAATTAGTAAACTAGTACTCTATAGACTCAATAAAATGAAATTACTTAAATTGCATTCTAGCTTGATAGTGTCTCTAAAACGTAAGCAAATTGGAAGACCTAGTTTTTAGACAAAGTTTCAGCTTTTCAAAATCTAAATGAAGCCATGTCTGATTTGTAAAATTTCCCTTTCTCCATCCATTCTTGTCTCCAGGGTCAGACTCCCTGTTTATGTTCCTTCCTACCTGTTCTAGGCTCTGGGCCAAAGCAAAGTTGTGTTTGCTTTAGGTATCTATCTGAATTTTCAGAATAGTGATTTGCAGGGTCAGAAGCACCCTGGGTGCCTGCTGTCTGCAGAGACAAACCTTGCACTTTGTCAGAGTCCACGGAGCTATGGACACTTACACAGATCTTAATTAATCCTGAGAAAATTTGGTCTTTATATATAGCCATTTACCAAGAATTCACTTTGCTAGGAATATATCCCTTTTTCCTAAGAATATAGTTTTCTACCACTGCTGAGTAAAGGATTATCACTATATTAATTGTCTGTGTGTGTGACCAGACCATTTGTCTGGTCATTTCTCTTCTGATGGGTTGGGTCAAATATTCAGTTTAGTTGTCAATAGGAGGATGAGTACACGGACTCTTTATATCAGCTTGCCCTTCAAATGTGTCAGGGCTGGCTTTTCTGTTGCCAGGCTAGCCTGTGGGCAGGAGGATGCCGCAAGGCTTTGCTGAAGGACAGAGTTACGATAGCATGGTCTCCTTCTGCCTCCCAAGCACCACTTCAGTCTGAGAACGACATTCGGAGATGCACTCTATTTCAAGTGACAGCACTAGGGAAGATAATCTAAACCCGACAGGTTCACTCAACCTAAATATATAATTAAGTCCTCATGGGATCTTTTGATTTTGATTGATTAAAGGCACTATCACTTTTATGGGTCTCCATCTTAGGGTAGCCATGGAAACGTTGGGAAAAAAGGGTCCTGGTGAACGGGTGGACTCTGTAATGTAATTTTCTGCATAAAGCACAGATTGTCTCACTTTCAGGGATCTGTCTTTTGTGGGGGGTGGTTTGATGTACTCAGGTATAAGGGACTAAACCCTGCATGGGTCAGGAGGTGAGCTGGATGCCGATTTGTGGGATCCTGAATCCTTTTGCTGCATCAGCACCAGCCTGAGGCGAGATAGCAGAAGTTTATCACTCTGTGCCCAAGGGTGCTGTTCTGCCCTCCCTAAAGGAGACTGCGAGAAAAATCAATCTAAATATTGCAAGATATTTAGGGTTTTGAGGCACAAAGAAGGTACCAGCTGCTTGGCGGTACCTGTCCATGCAGATTTAATGTGAATAAGTGTGTAATAGCTTATCCCTGAGTGAAAGCACTTACAACATATATGAAAGGGGGGAAATGTGGGACTACATATACCATACAAAGCCTGGATTAAAGTCACTGACATAACTTTCTCCTTAATACTCTGTCTAAAATGCTGACCTGTCCGTTTGATATCTTTTTACCTTGTTAAATGTTTGCAAGGCTTTCCCTGCAGGAGCTCAGAGGTCAGTGCCCATGTCCATGCTCCTGTAATAACTGTGCTAACATGGTGGGTGGGTAGTTTGAGAAACGTAGACACGAACATTCTCCTACTATTAAGATATTTCTTGAAAAGGTCATTCAAACACTAATCCTGAAATTACAGCCATCCCCAGATCTCAGAAGTAGCCATTTAGGAAAGAGGAATAAACCCAGTAGACAAGGGATTTCCATCATTTAATATCAGATGTGATCTCTCTTCTGACCCCAGAATGGCCTAAGTATCAAATATGTTTTGTGACCTGAAAGCAAAAAAGTTGATTGAAAAATAGATATTGGGAAAAGGTAAATAGTCACACTGGCATGTATTCATACAAAATTAAGGTTGTTGAGGTGAGAAGCAGTTTTGCCTTTCGTTTTTTATTTCATCAGAAGAAGGTCCCATAATGACTATCACATAATCTTCTAAATTATACTGCATAATAGGGTACTAGGAGAACACAGGCAAGCAGAGCATCTACACTTACCCTGGAAAAGGTTATCACTCTCACTGTTCTGCCTTTATGACTGTTTTGATATTTGCAATTAGAAACTCGGCACTGATTATGTCCTATGCACCAACTAGTAAATGTCAAGGTCTGATCTGGGAATTGAACGTGTGCTTAAGTACTTCAATTTTTAAAAAATTTTCTTTTACACTGGGGCCTAAATCTTTGTTTTTGTAAACAACCACAGCCCTGATCTCACTAAACACTTAAGCTTCTGCCTTTGTTTAAGTACAGAAAGAGTCCCACTGAAGTCCTTTCACATTAAGCACAGATTGAATCAAGACATAGATCATTTAATTAATGGCACATCCCACCAGATGTGAATGCTGGAGCACACAGCATTTGCTTTGGCTTTCAGCCTCTTTGTAAGGCTAACTCCATCAACGCTTTCACATCGATGAGCTTGCCGGTCTACCCAACGAGGCTGCCTACCTCAAGTCAAGGCTGCTGTCAACATATCTGGTCGAATTCAGAACAATTGCGCTCAGCCTGCATTTAGCTTTGAAAATCATGCTTCTAGTTCAGACATGAAGAAGGGCTTGTATGCTTCAAAGCGTGTCCCTCCTTATTAAAAGGTTTATTAAAACACAAAACAAAACAAGTCAACTGTATTCTTCCCACAAACCTTGTCTTGTTACTAAACATTATTGAGATGAATTCTAGTGGAAGCTACAATTAACTCTTTAATTGTTAAATGTGGAATATGAAAGGAGATTTTGGAAGACCTTCATGAAATCCAGGGGGGCTCTTCAATACGATATGGCAACACATAATGAGGTCATCAGCAATGGGGGGAACACAATAGAAATCCATTAGTGCATCACCTGGGATGCAATGACACCAGAAAGTAGGCAGAGGTGCAATTTATAACCTAATAATCCCAATTGCTGGGCCAGAGCAGTCTGCCTCCGGTTTACCAAGGACTGTAATAAAGTCCCCAGAAGCTGCTGGTTTCTCTCTGTCCATCCAGGGATTCATGCTTCCATACTGAAGCGGGGTAAAACCATCGTTTTTCCATGGAGTGGAGGCACTGCACAACCCCCCAGTTCTTTGGTGTTTGCTTGACCAGCTCCATCAGCTTGAGAGTCAGGTAGGTTTGTTTCCCCGCTGATCATTCTGTCTTCAAATTATTTGCTCTGACATTAAAATGGATTTAGTATAGTCCAAAGCCTGAATTTTCAAAGCCCTTTGCCTTCCATGAAGTAGAGCTCCCTTTCTTGTGACAAGTCTTTTAGAAGTCCTTACTGCCGTTGTTATATCAGATCATCTGTTTTAATTTACGTACTGAATGCCTACTACAAGCATTGTAGTTTTATTAAAAATTCCTTTGCTCTTTTCACTTCTCTCTTCCTCCCTGAATCCCCTCCCTTTTCCCCCTGTACCTGTCATATTTCACAATTTTTTAACGCTGTTAAATACTGCCTGTTTAGGGCTCTTGCCTGCTGCTATCCCCATGCACTGCGGCTGCTTTGCAGTGCCCGGCACCCAGACAGGGTTGTGGGAGGCACTGGGTCACCAATCTACATCTGGCCCCACAGCTGTGGTGGGACCTCACGGACATCGTTTTCTCTGAGTCCCTCCCACGGCCTCCCAAGGACCGGGATACATGTCCTCTGCAACCTGTGCGCGGGGAGGGCTGCTCGTTGGCCCACCTTACCCCAGAGCCCAGCAGAAGTGGGGGGGGCCCTGGCAAGGAACCGGGTGGGTGGCTGTTGGCGGTGGATGAAGCATTGTACACAGTCTTTCTCCTTTCTCATGGTGGTCCAGCAGATCCCAAGAGCCTTGGCCTGCTGTGCAGATATTGGGACACTGAGGACGGGGATGGGATGGGATGGGATGGGATGGGATGGGATGCGGTGGGATGCGATGGGATGCAATGGAATGGGACAGCATGGCATTTCATGGCATAGATGCTTGAGATGTGTGGGATGTTGGTGAAGGCTGCCACCAGGAGAAGTATGTGCATATGCAGAGGAGGAAGAGGAAGGGGGTGCTGACAACCCCACGTCCGTGGCATGAGGTGAGGGAGGATTTGTAGGTATTCCCTCACTTGTTATTTAGGGCTTTTTTTCACTTGGCAGTGTGAAATGCTCTGGCAGGACATCCTTGCCCTGATGGAGATGTTTCTTACATATGTGTGCAGGCACATAGATGTTTGTGGGTGTGGGATTTTCGAAGAAAGAGCTACTCTTTGGCTCATTATCTTTCTTTATATTCCCCCTCCTTCCTCCTTGCTCTCCTGAACTGGACTGTTTTAGAGTCAGGCTTGGTGCTCTGCACCATGCTGCGGCAAGAGGGATATCAAATATTTAATAGAGTTTCAGGTGTTTCTCCCACCTTATCAGGCATGAAAAGATGTTCTGTCACTTGAAAAATGCCAGCAGTGTGACATGGCCTTCCTGCTCGAGGTCTCTGCTGGCAAGGGAGATGCCTCTTATGACAAGGGGCACAAGGCTGCCTGGAAGGATCATATAATATATTAGTTATTTATTAGCTCTCAGAAGATATAAGTTTTAAATAATGTACAAATTTGCCTTGCAGGTCTGATAACATATGCATAGGCTCTCAAAAAGTTATTTAAAAATGTTTTGGACTCCCAACAGTAATTGGCAAACAATTTTTAAATCTTCTGGCATGACTTTCGTCAATCAGATATAGATGTAAAGAATTAAGACACTTCTCCAATGATCCATAATCATAATAGATGCCATGTAGATTTGCCTCTTCTCTCTCTGTCTTTGCCATCTCTCTGTAATGCATGGTTGGTCTGAAAGGTCTGAAATTTTACACAGAGCTTCAACAGGGAGATGGGATTACGTTGGGTGTAAGGACCAGACTGACTCTAATCCCTGGCTTTCATTCTTTCCCCACTTTTCTAAAACAGGTGAAGTTGTGATCTGTTGAAATCAGAGGAAAGTCACATTTCCTCAGTCAGTCCAGCATTTCATTCCAGGGCAAAGAAACTGAGTTACACAGAGGGAAAACTGCAAATAAAAAACAAATTTAAAAAATCAAATCATGGCGTTAGCAGAATATGTCTGGAAATACAAGCGTGCAGCAGGAGAGGCTTTTCTGGATTGCTGCATCCTGCTCTACAGTCTGCAAATTCAAAACACTGATAAATAGGAAAGAGCCCTACAGAAGGCTTGAATATGTATCTCTGGCTGAAAACTCGTGGAGTTAAAGCTGTTTCAGTGAAAAATAGTAAAAGGAATGGGTCTCCTACAAGTAGAACAAAAGGTACTAATGGGCTACTCAGTCCAAAAACTAAAGGTGTGAGGTACTCCAGCGGATACAGCTCAGACCTAGGGAAAATTTCAACTAGAAATAACGCGAACATTGTTAATAATGAAGGTAATTAACCACTGGAGCAGCCCCTCAGAGGATGTTGTGGTTCCTCTGCTGTTGGCAATTTTAAATTAGGACTGGATAATTATTTTGTAAATGCTGTGCTTTAATTCAAAATGGAATTACTTCAGGGAAGTCCTGCAGCCTGTGTTACACAAAAGACGAGACTGTACAGTCCCAATGGCCCCTTTGGCACCGCATCAGTGATCTGTGGGAAGCTGAACACGGAGGTAGGGTGACATCTCACATCTTTCTGTTTGTCCCAGCGCTACACCTGGTGGCTTTGTTTAGCAGAGCCACTTCTTCCCCCCTTTTGGCTCCTGCCAAAGAAACATACTCTTGTTCTAAAAATTATTTGACCAACTGCATAATTTCTTTATTTTTCATCGCATTCGGAGCTTCTGTAATAACACAACTTTTTTTCCAAAAGAACAGAATTAGACATATAATGATAGAGAATTGCTGCATAACGCTGCATAACTTAATTTAATTTTAGGTCTGGCTTTTCTCCCTGTACATGACAAGAAGAAATCAAAGACTGTTCCGTCAGTCAGACTGTCATATCTGTAAGAGGATGAGAGCAACATCCTTAGAAACGTTGTGGGAATAATAGAAAAAAGGATTGGAAAGGACCTCCAGAAATCATGTGGCCACTCCCTTTAGACCTTACTGCCTGAGCAGACCCTGGCAGGGGGAAGTATGGCTCTTAGCACCTATGCTTCTGGTCTCAAACTGGAAATAAAATGCATACTGCTCCAACTGGGACATCCAGGAGGTGATGGCAACTGCTCAGTCAGTTGTTCTTTGGGTTCTTTCTGTGTAGGAGCCAAGCAGCCACAAGAGCACTCTTCATTGCATGTAACTCCATCAGCCCCAGCGAGCTGTTCTGGCAGATACAGAAATGCTGCAAGAAAAGCTTGGCTAAACGCACTTCCCTGCAGCCAAATGCAAAGGAAAATTGTAGGCCAAAAACTTTCACTCGAGAAATGAGGCATTCTCCCTCACTAGCAAGACATTTAAAGAAGCAATCTCATTTTGTAAAGTCCAAATCTCCTAGGAACCCCTGATGATCAGCTCTCCTAATTAAATTTTGTGGGTTAAAAGACTAACCAGGAAGCTACTGGCCTTAGACCAAAAATGTATGTGAAAAAAAATGGGTATGGGGAACAGCAAACACAAATAAAGTCTTTTGCCTATGGAGTATGGCAAGTTCATACCCAAACATCTGTTTTTGGGATATGCATTTAAAGCTTCTTCCTTCCCCTCTTGCTCTACCCCAGGAGACAGAGGACAATGTCAAAGCTTTGCTATAACTGTCCCTGTAAAGTGATAGTGGCTGTGATGGAGGACTATGCATCACTGTCCTTGTACAGAGGCCACTTCCAGTAAGACCCTCATGAATCATGACTGTGACCAGACCAAGGGTCACAGTTTCCTAAACAATGATTTAAATTGATTTTCGTTTCTTAACTCAAGCATACAGTCCAAAAAATTCACCTGGAGTTTCCTGTTTGCATTTGGAAAAATCTCCAGCTACAGCAAATCTGCCTCAGTGCAATACCCAGGTGGCCCCAGCCTGAGCCTGCAAGAACCAGAAACACAGCAGAATTGCCCAAATCCCCTGTGTTGAAATAGTGCCACAGTGCAGAAAAGAAAGCAAGATTCATGGGAGAGGAAGAGGAGAAGGAGAAGCCAAAAAGCAGCAAGCTTAATGGTGCAGGTATAGGTCTAGGGACAGGGACACCTGGACCCTGGATCCTGCCTCCTTCAGCATTTCTGAATTTTATGCAATGATTATTTAATGTAAAATGTGTAAATGAAGGAGGTTAGGTACAAGAACTCAGTTTCAGAATCGGCACCCCTGTATTGTCTACACAGCAGGAGGCAGAGAAGATCTTCCACCCAAATTCATCTGAAGCTTCGTGACCGACTGTCTCCTGGAAGATGAAAGTAGTGTAGGAAAGGGAAAGGAAAGCCGACAGCTCACGGCTCACAAAGACATTATACCAGGTCTCTTTATTTCTTGGGTGAGAGCCTTAATCTTTAGGTTGCTTTATATAAGCTGGCAAAGACACCAACCTCTGTGGTTTTTTTTCTTTGAATGACTTCGTAGGCCTGAACTTTACCTCTGTCGTATTGGAGTAGGTCGTCTTTGCTGGCTGTAGGTACTTTTGGCTTCTTCTTGTTGCCGTGGAAGAAGGGCTTAACATTTTGAAGAACCAGCCTCCCATGAGCTTTCTCCCATGAACGCTTTGGGGCTAAAAACATGCAAATATCCTGGGCAAAGAGGAGTCCACGGGTGCAACACGAGACCTCAGCAGCACAAAGCACCATGTATGTCCGAAGTGCTGTGCACAGCTTCCAGAAGCAATTCCAGTGCTGACCCACATTTGAAGTGGTTGAACTCTTGTGGCTTTGAGGTTTCCTTTCAGACTCTTTTCATGTCTTACATACCTAAGTACTGTTTTAGGATACTAACAGGTATATTCATAGATGTCTCCATTACGTGTACCCTTTTCCTGTTGGTGGCTGTTGCGAGCAATCCTCATGCTTTGCATTACTCTTCTAAACTTACTTGTGACACATTTAAACCAAACCTGATGATTCCAATCAATAAATAGGTCCAAACATTACTTGTTTGGTGATAATTGTTTGCCTACAACCGCCTTCTCCATTTCACCCATCCAATTTCTCCAGTTAGCTTGACTTTCTGTACCAGAATTCAACTCCAAATTGATTGCTTATGTTCTTCTTGATGGCATCCTTGTGGGCCATCTGTTTTAGTGGATTGTGATTGCACCAGATGTGGATATCATCTGTACTGAATCTGAATTCTACACAAACCTATGTTAAATTTTCATTGAATGTACAGACCAAATTAGCCTCATTCACTTGGTTTGGTTCTCCATCCTGCCATGACCTTTCTGGACAAGTTGGAAGAAAGATGGAAAAAACAAAAGGTCAACATAATTTGTAAAGACCTTACAAAATACAGAGGGCCTGGCAGAATTGTTAGCCTTTGCTATATAGCTTTATTGCTTCTTTTGGGGTTAGACTCTGTACTTTGTATTGCAGAGGGATAAGTTTTTGTTTAGGGACAAAGCTGGATGCCAGAGAATGTTCAGAGAATTTCACACATGTACAGAAACAGGTTCTGGTATGCTGCTTCAGCATGTAGCCCTTGGTGGTTATATCTAGCCATGTGAAGGATGGTGGAAAAGAAAACATGACTGTTGCAATTGGAAATGGAACCACACGGGTGAGTTCCCAAGCAAACTCAGTTGGCCCAGCTTGAAGGTGTGAATCTAGACTCCAGAGAATGTTTGGGAGCTGGAACTACAAAACCAGCAAAACTGGCTATCTCATGCCAGCGTGTTTTCCTTGGGTGGGGATATTTTTGCAAATCACATGCATTTTATACATACAATAAATTATCTGAGTGACTAGAAAGTGAAATACTAATAAGACCTTGCCAATACAGGTGCAAAATAAAAAAAAAGCATTGGTTTTAATTTGTTACTCCATGATTGACAGAATCTAGGTTTGGAAAGGACATGAGTCCCAGAGTGGAGGTGTCTCCAACAAGAAATGTAAAAACAGTTTGAGACATTGGAGATGATGCAGTGTCTCACTGAGATGGTGATAGTGGTCACAAGCAGTGACTGATAAAGACTTTTACAGGGATACGTCTCCAACCAGAATCATGAAAATGAAAACATAACTGGATTTGGGATCTGATACCAAATTTGGGAGGAAAAAATTGTGGCTCTTCAGTTCACTCAAGACAAAAAACTTGTGATGGTATCTATCCACTCTGATCATAGACCAGAACCCCATTGTCTTGGGCTTGGTACAAAATAATAATAATGCATGTCTTTACCCTAAATTGTTCATAGCACAAGAACAGCTGGTATTTACTAGTGTAAATCCCTCTTCATTTTTAAGGGTCACAAATCCTTTCTTCCCCACAAACTCACTACTTTTGTGCTAGTAAATATGCCTCTACTTTTGCCTTTTTGCTTCTACATCCTAGGTAATGTATCTCAAGGACTTTTAGCACGTTAACAAAGTCTGAATAGCTCTTCTAGCAAAATACACTGGACTCTCTGTTTCCCAAACAACATCTGAGAAAGATAAGATATTGCGATGATTGTAGGTTATGTATTTAGGGATTAGCTGCTGTGTGTGGAATCCCCAATTCTCTCCCTATTATGGTAGCACAAGATAAGGCCCAGATTTTGCACCTCTGCTAATTTCTTTTCACTTATCATATCTATGCAAAAAGAGATAACCTTTATTCTGTTTTCAAGTATCAGCTGCTGTATCACGTAATTGCAATCCTCTCAATTAACATGTACCATAGTAAAAAGAACCAGGGATCATAGACCCATCTAGAAAGGTAAAGAGGACATTTCTGAGACGATGCGGCAATGAGAGGGATTTAAATGGTGAGAATGCAATCACTGTGTTAAGGAATGGCCAGCCTGCCTATGAACTGTCTACTGGATCTATGGTTCATACAAGCTTCATTTTACAGTGGAAAGAAGATTGATCTAGCAAACATTATTTTGATCCTAGCTTAGCTATGCCTGTGATTGATTGCACTTAGCTGAAGGTTGGGGATTGGAAAGGGCCAATGGAAGTGTCTGAAGGTGGTTGTGGACGTTGTCTAAAGGAAAGATGTGAAGCTTTGAAGAGGCCAGTCCTGGAAATAGAAAGGTTAAGAAGGTTGGGGCTCCAGCAGCTTGTTAGGAGACAATAAGGATGTAATCATCCCTCCAAAGAGGACTTCTTATAATAGCTTCTTCAGTACAATGGCTAATGAGGCCTCGTCATATGGGAAGATGGGCTCTGCCATGCAAATGAATCACGGATGCTGGGATGGGGTGGTGAGATGACTCATTTAAAGGGATTTGAAAACATGTGCCGGCCACAGCAAGAGTGAGTTGATTCCTCAGCAGTGAGCCTTGTCAACAGGCTGGCCAGGGGCCAGCGGAGAGGGAAGCTGTCACCAGAAGGAAGCTGTCACCTGCGAAGGAAGCCTTATTGCAGCAGTAATGCTAAGCCAGGAGCCCAGAACATTTGACTGCAGAGATAAACAAGGTATGGAAAATGGGGCTTCATATAAAGGGGACTAATTCCAGCAGAGTTTGTCATGAGGGTGATATGTACTTTGTACCTGGGGACAGAAGGAAGCCTGGAATGAAGCATGCAGCTTACCTGCAAAGCGAATACCCACATGCACATGGATGAGAGCAAGATAAAAATATAGAGAACAAATACTAAAGGAGACACTTCACTTTTTAACAGCCCACTCAGCCTTGTGATCTGTCCATTTCTTATGGCTGGCACTACCCTGTCATGGTGGACCGATGTTCCATATTTTTGGCAAGACCCACAAGCCAGAAGCTGAAGGTACATTCTGCTTAATGTACTTGACATTATGTTTAGACAATGGGTCACACTGGGCTGCCAGATTTTAAATGCTGAAACTGGTGACGGTCCCAGAAAGATAAATTGGTATGTATACTCAATGAGATGTGGGAGACCTGCTGTTCAAGTGATATTGTGGCTCCATGCACATACAGAAGGCAGATGAATTTAGGTTTGGATCTACAGCAAGTACATGAAGTATCATTATGGGTGCATTAGTCATTTTTCCAGACATCTGGCAGCTGAGGATTGCTGGGCATCTGGAAAAACATCTAGGTGGTGTGATCCAGGAAAAGCCATGCTACCTGTGCATTTCTATAATGTGGATTTCGGTCAAGTATTCCATAATGCCTAATATTATGCATGATAAATAGTGGCTCTGGGGCCACAGAATAATAGTGCAAAAGCACATCTCCCGTCTTGGATTATGGCACAAAAGAGAAAATGCTTCCTTTACAATCACGATCAGCTATAATGCAACGCAGCCTGGGCACCTGCAGGACAGAAACCGCCTTCCCTGTGGGCTGCATAAATACTTGGGAGCTGTCACGATCTGAGCTGTGGTGAGTTTATTAGCTCAGACCGGTACATCGATGTCTCCCACAGAGATACCTTTGACCGCAATGAAAACTTGCACTGGGAGCCTTCAGTGGTGCCAAGATAAGGCAAAGGCTCATTTTCCCCAGCAACAATTTTCAGCCTTTTTCTTACTGTGTTGAATGATGGAGAAGCTTCTGGTGGAGGCGCGGGTCCTTTTAGAAACTGCACTTGCACAGATTGTGCAGAAACATGTTCACGCTGCCTTCCCTTAACTGTTTTTCCCAAAGCACTCCAGAGCAGGTATTCTTGGAGAAGAGGTTGAAAACCAGTGCTTGAGGTTCAGCAATTTATTACCAACTCCTGCCCCATAAAGGTAACAAAAGCTGGCACAAAAGATACAACAACAGTTGCTAAATGACAAGATGGAGCAGCCCACATGGAGCATGGAGGGAGAAGCACAGATGGCAGAGAAGGGCTTGCAGGAGACTGCGGGAACGCGGTCAGAATGCAAATCCCATCGAAGCATTTCAGTAAATAATTTGTCTAGTAAAAAAGCAGTTTAGTTTTAGAGTCCTGGAAGTCTTTTCATGTTACTACCCCACACACTGAACACGAAACTGGGAGAGATTACAGCTGTGTCCTGCAGGGTAAGAATAAACAAAGGATTTAAAAATAAATCCTTATTATAATCTGAGAGATAAAGCCAACTCTTCTGGAAGAAGAGCCAGGTGGAATGAATAGTTTCTTCATAATTCACAGAGAACCAGGAACACTTGCTGCTTTGTGAATGAAGCAAACACTGCTCTGTTTCTGCCATGGGTTTTACTGCTTGAAAGCAAGAGAGCTAGAGGGAAAGCAGGATGGTGGAAGGAAGGAAGGAAGGAAGGAAGGAAGGAAGGAAGGAAGGAAGGAAGGAAGGAAGGAAAGAAGGAAGGAAGGGCGAATGGATGGACAGACTTGCCATGGTACTCACCACTGCAGAAGCTACATTCCCTGTGCTCTGCTTGCTCAGGTTGCTCAGCCCTTCCTGACTCTGACTCTGCCTGCAGCACATTAAAAATGGAGAGGAGATGAAGAACAAACTCAAGAAAAATGATTGGGGTGACGAACTTTTCGGAAAGTTCACATATAGGCTAATGCAAGGCCTGATTCAACCATGTCTGCTCACTGGAGGAGCGACCATCATCTATACACATCCCACTGGCTGCAGAGGTTGTTGTAGCTGCTTGGAAAATTTCCAGTGAAATGTTTGGGAGTCAGAAAGTCTCTGTTTATCGAAAAGCATTGCACGGAAATTTGTCACATATTAAAAAAACCCTGTGGTTTGAAACAGGAATGGGGAAAGAAAAGTGTTTTGAAAAAGTCAGAACAATCCAGCAAAATTTTTTTCAAAGGGAGCTCTTAGACTGGCAGGTTTGAAACAACTTCTCATTTTTCTACTTTTAGAAGAAATTAAAAAGGAAAAATGGGATGGAATGGAGATGTTTTGATACACAGTGAATAAGAAAGATCTTTGGTTTTTTTCCTCTCTGCTGGTATTTGAATTATGAAACTCCCACAACCTAAAAATCTGGGCTTAACAGCCATATTCTTGATGCCTGATGTAATTTATAGTTAAAACCAGGGCTCCAGTAAAGACATCAATTAAACAGCCATTGGTTTTAATGAGGTCAGATTTCACTTCGTGTTTTCACACAATGCTAGTGAATGGGATTGGACTGCACAATTTGGATATCTCCTCAGAAACAGGCAAAAGATTGTAAGAAAGGACCAAGTTAAAACATTATTTTCTCATTAATTAATTTATCCTATATAGTGGTAACTGTTATTGAACAACCCTGTTACTATGTGATGGAGGTTTCTTTTTTTTTTTTTCTGGAGCAGTCTCTCAGAATTTTATTTACATTTAAAATTAATTTTCAACTTCTCATATAGATTTTTTTAAGTTAGAAATAACTCATTGAAACAGAATGAAAATTCCACTTGGATGGAAATTTTGTAGCTTTTCAATGAAAAATTAAGCTTTTATTGGTAAAAAAACATGTAGTTTGGAAAGAATATTTGGAGAACCAAAGTATATGACAGAAAACTATGAGAGCTTCATAAGCAGAGACATTTTAGTTGGTTATTTTTTACATTTTCTTCATTAGAAATTTCACTGTGAAAATCCAAAAGTGCTTGCAGAATTTCCTTTCTCGGATTAGAAGGAGTTGCCAAACAGAACTGGAATATAACTGGACATAGTTGAACACAAAACCCCATTTCTTTCCACTTTCAGGTGAGCCTCCCAAATGCATTGCTGAAATTCTCTTGTTTTTCCCCTTTCTGTGCCTTCCTTTAAAGAGGGCTGAAGACAGCTTCCCCCCTCCCACCCCACATAGGTCTACTGCCTCGGGACAAGGTGCTCACCGAGACCCACCGTGCCTGGAGGTGAACTCTGCAAGACAAGCCGCTGGGTAAGATCAGTGTTTTGGGATACTCCTCGGTGTTTCTGAGAAGATATCCAAAACACTGGGACCCTCGCATAAGGAAACAAAGCAAGAAAAAGATATATAATGAATGTCTAAACTGTGGTAAAGATCTCAATCTGAGGTTTTTCTTACTGGATTTAGCATAATCCAAACACAGAAACCCAGGAGAAGAGGTCCCACGGATCCCACATCCCATTGGCACGCCACCCACCTCTTTCCCAGCGACGCAGAGGGATTGCGGTCCCCACAGTTGGGGCTCGCTTTCCCCACGGGCTCACAGTCCCAGGAGGCATCTTAGAATCACCGTGCTCAACTCCAGGCTCTTGGTTGTGTTTTGGCAGGGAGTGTCAAGTGCAGGCTGAATTGAGGTAAAAAAGTCTCTACTTGGGAGAGACAACAAAGCTTTCAGCAGGCTTGTTTGCAAAAGCCCTACTGCAGAAGTGTGGGTTTGCACACAAGGTCGGAGGGAATTTATAAACCAGGTTGCTTTATTTATTGGAGTGGCAATGAAACGCCTAAAATTTATAGCCTGACAGACAAGCTGAGGAAATAGGACACCATTAGGAAGACAAGAAGAAAATTAATCTGAAGGCCTGTCTGTATGATAAGAGCATCCCACGTCCATTTGCACTCCTCAAAATGCTTCAGAGACTCTTGAAGTGTAGGGCAGGAGTCGCAGAAAAACATTTTGTACATGCAGGCCACTGGTGCCCATCCGTATGGGGAGCAGCGTCCCCTGCAGAACACGTACAGGCAGAGACCCCTTAGGTGAGAACCCTCAGACATCTTTTAATGTCATTTCCCCCAGGAAGCCAGAGAAGAGGAGTCTCACAGATCTGAGAGTAGGCATGATGAAAGAAGAGAAGGTGCTTCCCAATCTTGACATCAGCAATGACGGTCTGGGTGTGCTCCTTGCAACAGGCTATTATAATTTGACGTGCTCTGCTCTGCTGACAACCAGAGAGCGGTGCCAGTCCACGCCAGTGGGAATGTGACCCGAGGGTCTTGATATAAATATACTGATTCCCATATGCTATGGATAGGTATCACAAAGAACATCCAATAATGGTGTTAACCTTCTTCTTACACCTAGGAGGGTGGGTTTTTTAGAAGGTCTCAATACTGTGTTGGCTCCAGAGTCAACTTAAGTTACTCTTAAACTTAAATGACACTTGAAAAAGCCATTACAGAATTTAAAAACAGAAATGTTTTGCAAGAACCCAACTGAAAACATTCCTCAGCTGCATTAGCAAGACTCCTGCAAAGGACGAACTTCTGCCCAGACCAATATCTGATTGGCAGATCTGCACAAGCAATGACCTCCTTCTTGTCCGATGATATAAATAGAGCCTTTTTTCCACAGAATGAATGCTAAATATTTACCTTCCTAAAATAGTGACTGCATAAAAGGAAAGGCCCAGGCTTGATACCAAAAGGCTCAGCACTGTTCAGTGTAAGCAATTCCCTGTGATCAGCTGAGAGGTGTAACAAATCTGTGGTGCTCTGCGATGAGCCGCGTTTAACTTGCATGCAGGAATCCTGCTGGGGCATAATGTGCAAATCCTGATCTTCACATTTGCAATGAAGTGGAAGAGAAAATACAATAGTTATTCTGGATTACAGTTCAGACTTTTATGGACAGTGACAGCTTTGGCCTGTCACTCAGCTGCTAACAATAACTGCTCTGAGATAGTGACTAGAAAAATAATGGGCTGAATTTATTCATTCTTGCACTGGACTTACATATTTTTATTCTGAAATGATGAAGAGTAAAATGCAGCAAATTTGACACTCAGTGAGCATTCATGCTTATAACTCATTTAAAGGAGAGAGGAAAGGTGGGAGAGTCCTCGCTCTTAAACTCCATACATGATTTTGTATATTTGCTGTGTTTAAAGATATGCCTTTCTGCACCTGCTCAAAGTTGCTCAGGCTGCCTCTGCCAGAGGTTATCTGCAATTTCAGAGAGGCAGAGTGGGGAGGGAGTAACGTGCATCCTTGCCTCCTGCAGCCTTTTGTTGGCTTGTACTCCCCTTCTCCTCCAGCAGTAACACAGCTATTACCTGCGTCCCGCACCCCTTTGCCTCTGCTCTTCTTTGCTGCAGTTCCTGCCCAGCTGCATTTTTGGGAGGCTTTCAAAATGACTGGGTTTGGGGGTTAGGAAGAAATTTTTCCTTTGGGGTCTACAGCCTTTTCGTGCTGCTTCAGCAGGAGGTCTTAACTGAAATAAATGTATTATTTACTAGTTTGCAGGAACAGTGAGTTCTCACGGCTTACGCCTGGTCCACAGGGTTCAGGACTCTATTGTGTACTGGAAGAAGGAGTCAGACCTATAAGATTTTCAAGCAGGAGCCATTGTCCCTTGGAGGAGGGGAGAGGAGAAGATTCAGAGGCTGAGCAAACTCCTACGAGTGGGCTGCGGAGAGTCTAGCTGAGGGTTAGGTGGTAAGAGCCCTTTTGCCACTGATTAATCATTTCAACAAAGTAGCTTACTATCATCAGCTAGAAGTGGAATGAGAGCTTGGGAGCTGTGCCAAAGCATCCTGGATATGTTTCAATTTTAGTTTGCTTCTATTTTTTTAGTAGAAGGATGCTTCTGAATTAATAACCTAACAGGGTTTTTTTCTTCCTTCAGCAGATGTCTAGAGAGGAAGAAGACATGTAGGAGAGGAGGGAGTGCATGCATATAAAAGGAAGGAGAGGAACAGACTGAGGCTGATTTTATTTGATAATTTCTCAAGCATCCATTTTTCTTTGTGAAATTGTTGTAAAGTAATGCATATATTGATTAGCACCAACTCTGGCAAGGCCTTGGTTTTGGAGGATGGCAAATAAACAAGACATTTGGCTTGTCAAATTATTTTCTGAAATAAAATTAATTGTCAGTTTTGTTTGTCTTTGCGTGGTGATTAGTTGGTACTGAGGTTTTTGTATTAACCAACGGCCTGCTCATTTCTTCAAGTATCCACGTTTTACTGCATCATTCCTGTGATGCAATTTCTCTAGTGGTGCAGCTATAGATACAGACTCCCAAAGGGGAAGCCTGTATTAACATTTATCTCAGTGACCCATTTTCAGCAGCATGGGAGCTGCAGGGCTGATGTCTCAACAGTGCTCTCCCCAGGATCACTCATAGTCTCTGAAAATTTCCCCTGTAAAAACCCCAAGAAGCCAAAAAGGAATCACAGTTTGCAAAGCTTACTGTTCATGTAACCGACAGAAACATTTCACTAAAAACCAGTTTGCTCTAAGGAATTTTCTACCGAGAAGCAGCATCTTTCTCCCAGAAGGATTTTTCTCTTGCAAGGCTTTTACCTAAACACTCACTTCCCACAGGCATTTCATCTTAGAGTAGAGACACATCAGAAACACCGTTATATCATTTGTAAGATTTAAGAGTGCTTTTATTTAATTTATTTCATGCACCGGACAATTACTCCACATAGGGTAATCTACCAAATTATGCAATGGACTACATATCTAGGATGTACGTAAGATATTTTTCCCTTCTCTTTATTTGGTTTTTTTTGGAAGCCACATTATTTGTACGAATAAGCTACCTTAAGTTTATAGATAACAGCATCAGACCATGATGCAGGGCTTGGTGTTCAGGGTAATTTTGTGGTGAGTATTCCTTTGTTAGTGCCTGTCAGCCTGGGTTTCTCTTCCAAACCGAGCCATGCCCCAAGGCACAAAGCCTGCCCTGGCCCTCTCCCTCCTGCTCAGGAGGTCGCTGCGTTTCAGCTCGTTGTCCCCAGAAGGAGAAGGTGGGAGATCAAAGACCACCTCCTCTGCTGGAAGCCCCTGGCACTCTGCTTCTGCATTCCCAGAGGGGAAAGAGATGTAGAGTTGTAGCTGACACCCATCAAATGCTCTTCCATCTCTTGTCCATGAGCAGCAAGAACCGAACTTTTCAGCATGGGTCCCTCCGTGGTATAGCAGCGACTCTGGAAAACAAGCCTCCCTGCACGCAGAGGACGCATGCAGCCTATGCGCTCCCCTTGTCCTCATTCCCAAGACAAAGCACCTCTAGAAATGGGAAAAGGCCATAGACAAGATCTGCTCCTCACCAGATCTCAGGACAAAGGTCAAGCCCAGCTGATATTATTTTAAAGGATTAGATAATGTCGTAAGCATAGGATGTGCACTGAATATGTAATATTTATCCAAGTGCCTTTACTGCAAAGAAATACAAGAACCAACCTCAGAGGTATCCTGTCTACTTCTGCTTCCAAAAGCACCAGTATGTGACTGTCGCAGCGTAAAATGTTGGGGCTGGGAAGAGCCGTGATTACACACTACGCTCTGCTCTTCCTCAGTCCTTGCTTGTGTGTTTAGAGATACTTCAAGGTCGCCACATCTACTGATAACTCAATCCTAATTAACTTCGCTATTGAGGTAGCAATCTCAGGAGTTTGCCAAGTAAAGAATACCCAAGATCAACAATTTTATGACACAGACAGTTGTCCACAAAAGAGTCAACTGAAAATGCGTTCGACAAAATAGGGCTGGTGCGTAACTGAAGTTTGAACCAGAGTCTTTAAAAAACCCAAAGATCAACTGCTTAAACCTGTGCTGACCCTGTCTCTCAACCCGTGGCTTCTCAGTGACTTTCCTGCCCTTTCACCTCTTCTTATCAGAGGAGTCAGCAAAATAGGAAGCAGTTTCAGCTCCAGACAGTAGCCTGACCAGTAGCAGAATGAAATGATCGTGGCTTTTTGTTACTTTATGATATCATTATTTGCAGGAGATCCAAACTGGGGATAGAGGCATGTCATGAACTACTCTGGCATCATATAGATTCAGATTCCATGAGCCTTACCTATACAAACAGGGATGAGCAACAGAGAAATACAAGCTCTAAATTCACAGTTTTATATTCTTCATTCCTTGTGCTAGCAGAACATTTTCAAAAACCCTTTCAGCAGCCCTAGAAGCGAGTGGCTATGATACAGCCCAGTGATCTTCCATCATTAATTCCCAGCCCAGGGGAATGTTAGCTTACCTACTAAATATTACACATCACATGCATCAGATGAGATATTAGGTTCATAGTATTAGAGATAAGCAGGGCAAATTTTATGAAAATATATCCAGACATACATCTAAATGAATATTATGCATGAACAGAATTCAGCTTAGTCCTTCAGGTCATATTTCAGAGGCAGCCTGCCAAGGAGATTTACCTGTAGAAGACCTATGGAAATGGCAAATAGAGAAAAGAAGCCCTTTCCATGGAAGTTCAATGCGATGTCGAGGGGCTTAGCAGTCACTCAGTCTTTGCAATACTACCTGCAGAGAGTGTACTTCGGCACTGTCCATGCGAACCCTCACAACAGCAACTGGATTTGAAGCATCGCAGATACTTGGCCACGCTATGTGACAGAGGTGACAAATCAGAAATATTCAACTCAGCTCACGTATCACTTTTGGAGAGCAAAGAGTTATGCTGAATGGTTTATAAAGTAGCTAACAACAAGGACTAGTCACAAAAATAACTTTTGTATTACTGAAGAGGAAGAAAATGAAATAGAAGTACCTTGTAAGGCTGAGAATTTAGTGGGGATTTGGAAGCATGAGTATGGTAAGAAGATTTTGACTGCACTGTAGGTTTTGGGCTCTGGCTTAACCAGTTCAGGAAGGATGTTGAAAAAGAGCCATGGGCTGCAGCACAAAAGACTTGAGTTATTTTGTTGGCTTTTTGCATGATCTTTGGTATTTCTCTACCGACTGCAGAACAAGCGTAGATAACTATTTTAAACTAGCCTGCTACCTGTCAGCTGGCTAAAATCATATGCACTGAACCCCTTCCTAGCTCACTAGTGTAATTCATGAGAAGAAATTTTCAGAGGTGAGATAGACACAGGAGTGGATTTTAGCGACACGCTAAGTGAGAAGAAGCCTTTGATTTATTGCAATGAGAAGTGACCTGTCCCTTTCAGCACAATTCATTCCATCCAGAGAGGGTCAAAATTCGAGATAGTCTTTGCAGCTCCACATTACAGCAGCAGCACTGAGCTCTGGCAATGATCTTGCCAAGATCCTTGCATTTTCAGGGTGCTAAGGGCTAGATTTTCATCTTTGCATTGAGGCTCTGCCATGAGCAAATAGCCAGTTTGTGATTTTTCACTAGGAGGATGCAGAATCAGACCCTGGACCTGCTGAGTTACCTGCTAGATAGAGACACTGGGTGGGAAAGGCTGGTTTTTTGCAGTGAAAAAGAATGGAGGGCAACAGGGAATATGCAGACAGATCAGTGCTAGGAGCGACTTGTTTAGGATTCATTTTCTGCCTCCTTTCGCCGGCAACTTCTCCTGCTTCCATCCAGCTGGCAATGCCGAGTTCCTTTTTCTTCCCTGCTTACTGTACATTTGCAGCTGATGATAATCTTTGGCCTGAGTATCGTCCTAGGCCAGCCAGGCCAGGACATGTTGAAGGACAGAAGATTTATAAACCTGCATTAAGCAGTCCGTTTAATCAGCAGAGTTTCTTTTCTGCCTGCGAGCCCCAAGGAGCGGCCAAGGCGTCCTGGAGAGCCCAGTGCTGGGGGCTGAAACCCTGGAGAAATTAATGGGACCGCTCAGCATCCATGCCCTCTCCTTGGGGCCAAGGGAAGAATGAACTTGTGAAAAAGAAGGCAGGATGAAGAAAACGTGTTGTGAGTGCTGAACCTAACCCGCCGTTTCTCTAGAGCTGCAGGAATTTCAGAGGCGAGGAAATCATGGGCATTTCTGGATCCTCTAATGGAAATGCCAGTCATCCAGAGGAAGATACCCAAGAAACCTGGCGATATCCCTGTTGAGATATACTATATAACTGGAGTGTATGTGCTGCAGTTATTTTTAATCTGTCTCCCATCTGAAATACTTTATTGCATTTTTAGAGGCTCTCTTAAAAGCAGAGAAGGCAGTGCTGCTAGAGAGTGCTTTTATATTTTAGGTTGTCTTATGCTAAGCAGTAATATATGTTTAGGTTGTTATTTTACCTTGCGTTTTTACTAGGTTGATGACAATTTCTGTGTTCTGCTAAATTGCAAACCAGCCTCCCATAATGCCGAAATGCTTGTATTAAGAGGCTTAGCTAAACAACGCATAACGGTAGATTTGCAAAGTATCTTTTAAATGTTCTCACGGAAGGTTATTTCTTTTGTGCTAGGCAGAGGTGCTTAGTTTGTCCTTGCGCATTTTTTCTCCACTTTCCAAAGCTGCCGGGTGGCTATGGCAATATTCATGCAGGAAACTTTACTATTCTTTTATATTTGCTTTAAAATAAGCAGACAAAAATGAGCTTGGCCTATAGAAGCATCTGAGTTAAAAAACAAAAAGTGGGATATAAATAGGACTATGTGAGTTATATGCTATTTGCTCCATTTTGCTTCCTTCAGCACCATAAAAATTAGTAAATTATTTTTTTAAATCACCGCTGGGTTACGACTTTTTATGTCTTTATCAATTAAGTAATTAACTTCTGCTGGACTGGCCTCTCAGACCTCACGTCCTGCTCAAAGCATCTGATAGTTGATACTGCTTCTGTACATCTACACTTGCATCTGTAAATCAGACATTTATTAATTCAAATGGCCAAGTGGCATTCTTGAATGTACAAGTAACCTTATTCTTACTAGCAATGGCAAATGGAAAATATTGGGTGTTAAAATACAGACACAAAAATTAATTTGGTCTTTAGGCTTCTGCCTTTTCTACAGTCAGACCCATAAAGGGCTTGAGAGCAAGATTTACAGGCTTAAATCAGTACATCTATTAGAAAAATTTTTCACCAGAACATGAGCTGGTCAAGCACATTAACTTCAAAATGAGTAGAGATCTAATTAAAATATGACCAAATAAACCATAAAATTTCAAACACATTTCTGCTGCTGCTGTTTCTGAAGCACAGGATTCAGTAGCAGATTGCTGCTTCACAAGCTTGTTTATTTTTTTGGCAGGGTTATTTAGGCAAGAAAGAAATCCCATCGTCAGTGCATGGGGAAGGATGCAAATTGCACAGGTTGGGAAAAAATGTATGCTCATTCCAGCAGGAATTTTTCACACACTCCTTTTTCTTTCATATCCAAATGAAAGATGGATAGAAACAGGCAAGATATTTTTCATGAGATCACGGGATATTTGGGAGCCTGGGTCCAACCCTCAGTAAAAGCCTTTCCATTATCTTCAGGAGATATTAGATCACATGTGTAATTATCTCCAATGCAAAATGAAGAAAAAGGAGTTTGAAATGGGTTATTTTTGCTTTAAGAAAAATGGGGAAGGAGGAGGACCAGGCCATGAGTATCATTCAAAGAGCATTAAGGAGATTTTGGAGCATGTTGACCTTGTACCGAATCCATGTCCAGAGCTCCTCTGGACATCAGCAGGAGGCCAGTCTGAAGATTAAGGCCACAGAAGGAGTATCTAACCTGGAGTAAGCCCCAGAACAGCATTAAATACAATCTTTTTTTTTTTCCTTGAAGGCTGTTTGGAAGCCTTTCTAAGAGCAGTCCAGGTTTGAACATATAAAAAAAAAAAAAAAAGAAAGTATAACACTTGGAAATAAAATCTTTTCCATTTTTGGTTTAAATCTGTTTAGGTTTACTGACTTAAGTTCTTATACACTGACTGAGCCTCTGTCCTGAGACGGGAGTAGCCTGGATTTAGGATGTATTTGTGTTTTTTTAATCCATAAGCAGTCAGGAGAGAGAGGCATAGTTTCATATATGGATGTGCCCAAACAGTACTGAAACAGCAATTCATGGGTTTTATTTTTTTCTCTTGTACTGAATTTGATGCAAACAAATCAAAAACTTCTTTAATCACCAGATACTCCTAGAAAGACATAATATGGAGGAAGGAGGACATGCAAAGAAGCTGGAATTCCTCAGAATAGCTCCATTTGAAGAATCTCAGTATTTTTACTGTTGCTTGAATTGAGAATTGGAAGAACCTAGAAAAAAAATTGCATGTTTAGAGGCTCATAGATAATGTAGTTTCTCGCAGGATTTTGCTATTTGAGGAGATGAACAATTATCCTTAGAATTTTGTTAACCAAGTTCAAATCAATCTTTAACATATAAAGGAGGTGTTTAAATGTCACTGATAAGTCCAAGTAAAGCCCTGGATCCATCTATCAAGGGTTTTGGAATTTCAGTTCCCAGATCTCAGGTTTGCGTCCATCTTCTACAGCAGAAATTACTGACACTGCTGTAATGCAATGCAATATAGCACTCTAATACAGTCAGCATCCAGGTTTTCTATTAGACGTGAGTGAATAAGCAATGATAAATACACAGTTGCATGATTATTAATAACACTGAATATGAAGACACACTATCAAGATTTTAATGCAATACCATGAGAGAATGGCTATGGTTCTCATAGCAATAATTGTAATGAGGCAAATAAAGGGTTTAAAAACTGTGCAGCACTGATTTATTATGGCTATTTTATTTCTTTTACTAAACTCTGCTCCTGTTTTTGCAATTTCTTGTCTTTTTGTATACACAGAATGAAGCACATTGTTAACTGCTGCACTGCCCAAATAATTATGCTTATTTTTGGCACTATATTGCACCTTAATTAAGAACTGTTTGCATTTTCAGAGCATGCAGATGCCAAAAGTTTGCCTTTTTAATTAAAAGTAAAAAGCAAACTAAGCTGTTCTGTGAGGAATGTGAATGAAGCTCTAATGAACAGGGAAGGACAGAGAAGTTCAGACCTGGTGAACTTTAATGCCAATGGTGCAAAATGCAACTAATTATACAACAATTGATTGTTTGCCATGTACAAGTAGCTACAACCTTATTTGCCAAATAGACTGACAAGATAGTCTAATCTCTCCTCTTATTCATTGTAATCGCTGAAATTCTGTATCTCAGCGAGACACAAAGAAAAGCTTCACCTTTGTGATGTAAATCAGCAATGGAAAATTTACATGATGTCTTTTCATAACTGAAAAACCGAATTGCACAGGATATTCGCTAGGAGAAAACACTCCTTCCAAGTCGGTTGGGTGTCCCCAAAATATACTAAAGATGCTGCCATGAGGCCTCACTTGGTGCTTGTTGCATTTAATGAAAAGGTTTGTGCTGGTGTAGTGACCATTGCAACATGTTTTTGGAGCTAACCTGTGTCACATGATTACTGTAACACTTCTCCCCAAAATAATCAGTACTTTTTTAACAGAAAATCTTGCAGGGACATGAACTAAATGAAGCCTAGAGTACATATCACTGACTTTTACCCTAACTTTGGTTTATCCAGTGTGCTGTATGGCCCAGGGAAAAAGGCTATGGGATGCAGTCAACATCTTTTTGAGAAAAATAATCATGGCCAGCACATAGCAACCATTGTCTGCTATTACTCTGTCTTACATTTGGGAAATGAGATTGAATTCTGTCAGCAAACTCATGGGATAGCTCTGCTTACATGCCTCAGCATTCCTCAGTGAATTTATTCACTGTTCCTCAGTAACACTTCAGTGTAAGTTATTGTCAGTCACCTTTTTTTGCTGCAGCTAGCAATGCCATGGAAAACCAGCCAGTGATGGAATGCCATCAAGTCTACTAAACAGAGCAAGGAAAAGCAAGGCTTTTTTGAGGAAGGGTTAATTTGTTATATCAATATTAAATACTTGTCTAAGTTTTCACCGGCATGTCCAGACATATCTGTTCACTTAGAAGTCTCTGAGGGGTGTATGTAGCCTATTGGCACCTCCCAGAAACATTCTCCAAAAAATCAGAATGGGAGAATGGGGAAAAAAGCATAAAAATCCCTTATTGTTCCAAGCCAATTTGGGAAATTCTCTTGACATTAAGAAACATCCAAGGAGTTTAATCTTTAAGTGTTCCAGGAATAACTGAAGCACAGTAGCTGAACTAAATCTCTGCTCTGAGGGCAGCTCAAAGACTGTGGCATGAGTTGACATCAATTCACCACAGCCATGGGAAGAGCTGAGCCTCATCCTTCTCAGTTCGTGCATATCCGCATGAGCTGTGGTGTCTCTGTAATCCAGTACTCACTGTCCTGGGATGATCATGGACCTGGTGAAACTAAATAGCCACCAGTGGAGGAACACGAACTTTAGCTTGATGGCGAACAAGAGGGAGAAGAGCATTCCCCTGTACAAAAATTATTTCAGGTCACTGATGCCGTAGAGACGGCACACGCGTGCTGTAGACCCACAGCCAGCGTGGGTGAGCCAGGACTGTGCCGGCTCCCTGCCCTCCCCAGCAGTGGCTGGCCGAGGAGGCAGGAGGTGACGTCTTTTATTCACAACCACTGCTGCTCCAGAGACCCTGGCTGCTTCCACTTGTACCTGAAGTTAGCTTCCTGCAGTTCCTGAAACTTACCTCTTTCTTCCTCTGCTCCCAGCATTAGCAATGGATTATATCGTGGCATGTCTCACCACCAGCTCTTTGGTCCACCTCCAAGTAGTCACAGTGTCAAACTCCAGAGGTTGAAGACGATAGGTAGAAAATAACCTGCCAGCCTTGAGGAAGGGAACATAAGATTTGCATTAAAAACACACTAAGTTTAGGAAGACAATGTCTTTATTGCTTGGATCAAGCCAGCTGTGGTTGAGCCACTCTGGAACAGATGCCCGTGATGTCCCAGGACTAATTAATAAATCACAGGAAGGACCAGTTCTAGGCCCGGACGGAAAACTGAGTGTGCTGTGGCAGAAAAGATAATGCGTGGATATAACCAAAACAAGTTACGTGAAATGGGATAAATGAACATGTCCTGGGGGGAAACACAGCTCCAGCGGTAGAGTCTGCAGCCCTACATTCAGAAATGGGGTCAGGATGTATGAATTTCTAATTAAAAATTAGGGTGATGGGCTATGTATTCTCTAGGAGACATGCAAAATCCTTCATGTACCAAAGTGAATTCCTAGGAATTTTCTCTTCTCTGTATGTTGAGAGAGTTATGGGTTTTTTTCTTTAACTACCTAGAGGCAAAGTCCAGGTAAATAATAGGCAGACTGGAAATTTCACATGAATGCCCTGGTTGAACTTTCAAAAGCACCGGTTACTCATAAGAGACGATTATACCACTTTACCCTGACTAAAATAATTGCTCAAGTTATTGTGTTATTGTTGCTCAAGAATTCATTAGAACTTTTTTGTTTACTTCTGCAGTGAAGGCAAAACTTGTGAAGGATATATGGGGTTGGGAAGAGCCAAGTTTTGAAAGGCTTTTTTTGGCAACCCTTCAAAACAAAACCAGCCGCCCATGCCTGCAAGCTTCTCTGAACATTGTTCCATGGCTTCAAACTCCAATCTCCAAAGCTGGGTTACTATTTGCTAAAGATACTTGTTCATAGCACAAAACATGAAAATAGCAATGCCAGATTTATTGCTGTCTTTCAGAGTCAGAAACCAATAGGTTGAAATGAGATATATTGGGTAATAAATCCTTGCTAAGTGTGAAGGGCTGAAATTATGTATAATACAGTACCACATGGCTTTCTGGATATGGTCCACTAAACTCGTTTCCTCTCTAGTAACTAATTTTTCCCTTTATGCTTTTATGTAGGCTCTCCACAGTATAATAGGTTTTCCCAGTACAGCTTATGGAAAAAGATACTGCAGGTCAGAGCTTCGTGTCAAAACACCATCTCTTTGACCCTGTACTGTCATAGTGGCAATAACATATTTACACTAGAAATAGGAACAGCAGAACCTTCAGCATCTAACATCTTTGCATCCACAGGCTTACAAAACAGTCAGAAGGGGCATGAGCAGGACTTCTTGCCCTTAATTACATGCATTCGCTATCTTGTCCCACTACAAACCCTACTTCCACCTATGCATTACTTTCATCTTAATTTATGTCCTGGTTTCGGCTGGGATAGAGTTAATTCTCTTCCTAGTAGCTGGTACAGTGTTCTGTTTTGGGTTCAGTATGAGAAGAATGTTGATAACACACTGATGGTTTCAGTTGTTGCCAAGTAATCTTTAGACTAAGTCAAGGATTTTTCAGCTTCTCATGCCCAGCCAGCAAGAAGGCTGGAGGGGCACAAGGAGTTGGGAGGGGACACAGCCAGGGCAGCTGACCCCAACTGGCCAAAGGGGTATTCCATACCGTGTGATGTCATGTCCAGTATGTAAACTGGGGGGAGTTGGCCTGGGGGGTCGCTGCTGGGGAACTGACTGGGCATCAGTCAGCAAGTGGTGAGTAATTGCGTTGTGCATCACTTGTTTTGTATATTCCAATCCTTTTATTAGTATTGTCATTTTATTATTATCATTATTAGTTTCTTCCTTTCTCTTCTATTAAACTGTTCTTATCTCAACCCACAAGTTTTACCTTTTTTCCTTCTGATTCTCTCCCCCATCCCATTGGGTTGGGGGAAGTGAGTGAGCGGCTGCGTGGTGCTTAGTTGCTGGCTGGGCTTAAAACACGACAATTTATTATCTTTAAAAACCATTTCCTACTTTCATTTCCAGGTTGTGTCCATTGTTAAGTCCTCAGTCCTCCCCTGAGGCAGCTGACATCTGTCACGATGTACCTTTCTGTAATGTCTCTACTGCTTGTATTTAGCAACTAAACCAAATGCAAATATCAAAGCATTTGCAAATATTTGCTGGGTTTGAGTCCATAAATACTCAGACCAGGCACCCTTTGGATTACTGGGGCGTTCTAAATATTATGGATATCGGCAGAAAAGAAAAATATTACCCCACAGTGGAGATGAAAGAACCCTGTGGGTGAAGGAGACATTCTGACAACCGCAGAAACTTCATCATGCATCCATACTGACCTGCGTTCATATATCGGATACCTCCATACCTGTGATTGCAAAAGCACCTTCTGGGTTAAGGAGTTGTTTAAGCAAACATAGAAATGTTATCAAGCAATTGAGGTGGCCAATTGCATAGCATCTATATTGATTTAAAGATTATGAACATAGGAAGAAACAGCATCCAGTAATTGTCTGCAGGAGGCAAACTGGCAGAATTTTACTTTCACATATGAAGCTGTTAATTCTGAATGATAGAAAGTATTTTGTGAAACACAAATAAATTCTGGAAAGAAGTGTAGTCTTAATTAATTGAAAAAAATGTCTCTTGTCTCTTGGGCCTGAGGGGATTTGACTGAATCAGGGCTGCAGTTCAACGCCCTTTCTCTAATGGCAGTCAACACCAGTGATTGAAGAGGAAGATACAACAAATATGAAAATGAACAATGCAAAGTCACAAGCTGGGGGGGGCACTCCTGTGTCATACCCAGCAGCCAGGAGCTGCCTTTTGTCAAAGCACAAAGCTGTGACGTACGTGGAGAAGTGTGTGTACACTTTCCAAATGCAATAGCTTTTGGTCCTTTAATGGCCTTTCTGGAGCGGTGGGAGACATCTTGTGCTGGAGAGCTTGTTTTCCCAGTCCTGGTGGTCTAGCAAGCTGTAGGAATTAATTTTATTTTAGGAAAGATGAGCTATGCATCAGTAAAGTGGTGATTGCTCACAATTCCCGTTATATGTCATTCCTGATATTTACCCACTCCCTGCCCAACATATTGCATGACAGCAATTGCTCAGGATAAAGGATCACAGAGGATAAAGGTTTGGGTCCTTCTGTGTTGTTGCTTATCTTGGAAATTCATTAATTTGGCAATATGTTAAAAAGGAGATAGTGGCACTTCTCTGCAGTGCAGCTTATGAGGATGATTACAACCAAATGCCCTGGAGACGGGGAACGGGGTGGAAAGAGGGCTTTTGTAGTAAAGCATCCCTTTCTCTTCCAGACACTGGAGAGCAAAAGAGAAGAGTACTTAGAGTAGGGCAGCTCAGCCTTGCTAACTGGAAAAGCCAGAAGACACCAGCTCTGTCTGTCGCTTTTAGGGCATTTTCCATATCATTCCTGTAGTCCACAGTGATAAGAGGAACCACCAGCAGCACTTGCATCTATTCTGGGCAGCAAATTCTTGTGGAAGAGGAGGCATATATCACATCTACTTATTTTTCCAGCATTTTTAGATAGTTCAGCACATTTACAGATTTATCATCTTCATAACACTCTTATACTACTTCCCAAAGCTACAGAAACCAATAGCAACATTTGATGGCCGTGAAATCATATTTATGGGATCCATTAAAAACTCCATATTGGTAGTTAAATCTGGAACCTGGCATAAGTGATGAGAGTATATTGGAGAAGTCCCTGTGGAGCAGCATATGTGGGCTCATGTTCATAGCATCAGGAGGCATCTGTCACAAATTTCAGCCCTCCCAAGCAGATCTAATCTGGCATTAGTGTTCAGGAAGCAAGGCGCATCCAAGAAAGTGTGTGCGAAGATGGGCTTTTAAATAAGTGTTTGTGTTCCCACTGCATCAGAAGGCTTTGACTTACATGTTATGTAGAGAAGGTACCGCAGGAGAGGACGGTCTTTCCAAGCTAGGAGATAGCCAGACTGACTGACAGGCAGACAAGGGAGGCTGTCACACAGTTCCCAGCAAAGCAGAGGCTCTCAGGCACGGTTTGAGGACGACGTGCCCTGTGCCCATGGCCCATGGACCCGCACTGCCATGGGCAAAACACTTGCTCCTCGTGTGCGACTCCCCAGGGCATGCAAAGCACTTACAGGCTCCTACAGATCCCCCTGCCCGCTGTGCAAGCTGAGTTGTTCTTCTAAGGGGGATTTCAGAGCAAAACTGCCTCCCAGCATCAGTCTAAGTGGCATCCACATGGCAAATAAGGGGCATTTTTGATGCCCCATGTTGGAGGGTGATGAATGCACGCTAATCAGCCTTGCACGCTGAATTTTTTGAGGGTGGGTTTGTTTCCAAGCAGTGAGGACTCGGCACGCCCGAGGTCTGAGCACGGGCTAAGGAGTGCGCTCACGAGGGAGCAGGGACGCAGTCAAGTGTCTGCCTTGTGCATGGCAAAGGAGAGTCACAGGAGACCAAAGTGCCATGGAAGGGTGACAGGGATGGCTGTGCCCCTGCCCTCCAATTGCACATTTCACCTGCTGCACACCCACACCACCACCTTGTCATCTGTTTGACCACAGAGGACTTTCTGTAGAAGATGGGTTTTGTTGAATCAGATCAAGAAGAAAGTGCTCTAAGTATTGATCTGCAGTGGGCTGAAGGAATCATCTTTAAATATGACAAAAGCACATTTTTCCCTTCTAAAGCTTCTGTTTTAGCAATGGTTTAGCTAATCAGAAAACTGATGACACTAGGGTAAGGGTTCGCTACCTTATTCGCTGCTTCCTGGGAGTCAGAGGCCCCCACCAAAGGAATTTCATCTTCCTCACCACAGATGTGCTCTCCACAATGATCTTTCATTGCCTCTTAGAAGTGATTCTTGGACCACTGCTTTCAGAAAATCTTGGGAAGCTGAAGGATGAACCAGTCCTTCAAAATCTTCAGGCCCAAGCTCTTAAATGGGAATGATGCAGGGATGCCTTTTCGTCAGACAGCTCCTTGCTGTAATGGAAGTGGCAAGTAAGGAGATCTTCTGATGCCTCCTGCAGAGGTTCACAGCACGTCCTCCCCGACAGCACAATGCAAATGGTGCTACGACCTGATTCCTTTCAGCATTTTGCTGAGGAGACACAGCAAGGAGGAGAAGTTTCTGGTTTATTTTAATCACTGCTCTTATCCCTTCTCTCTCTAGCTGGGAATTTGCTGGCTTTCTGAACTGTCCAACCTTAGGCAGCAATTTCCTGAGCAATTAGCTCTGGTAACAAACATCTTACTTGTTTTCCTGGGGTCAAGTCAGAATAGGCATTTAAAGCACTCGCCAAGTAATTTTAGTGGCACCAGATACAAAATTGGTCCCCGGTCTGCAGACACCAGGCTAAAGGCTGCTCGTGGCCACCGTGCATCTTCACCTTTGGGCACAGCACACCAATGTTGCTACTACGGAGGCTGCCTGAGGCTTGGTGGATCTAATTCTCACACCACAGATGCTCTTGGAGGCATCAGCAGCATAAAAGCAGAAAGCATTTCATCTTGGAATGGGCTGAAACTCTTCCTTCCCAAAGTGCACCTTGGCACAGAGCCCCTCGTCCGCAGTCCCAGGCCCCTGGTCAGAGTCATCCTTCTGCAGCACCGGGGATGGGTTTGTGGACTCTTTTGTTCATAGGAGGAACATGTGAAACGCTGAAAATCAATGAATAGGATCAATCAATCCCCTTGAGCAGGTCCTTCACTCATCCTTGACTAGGTACTTCATTAATTAGAGAGGGGTGAGTTAACGGCACCCATGTCCTCTTCTTTCTGAATCCATATCTTACCGAAGAGCTGTTTGAAGTGGGTACTTCCTTTATGTAGTTGTATAAACTTACAGGACAAATCCTTCTAGCATATCCAAAGGCATTAGCAAGGGACTTAACACCAATATGTTTGCTTTCCACTTATCTGTGTGTTTCTGATTTCTTTACATTGCTAATATGCTTTTAATTTATTTTCCTTGCTTTGTTTGGCTGCAGCTCATCCCTTTGTTCTCTTACAAAAACGCAGGTTCAAAAATCCAAACGCCTGCCTTGGCCTCAGCGAGGTATTGACGTTTTCCTTACCTCTTCAATTATTAACCACGTTGCTGTTGCACTGAATCAAGGTCTCAGACCTTTCATGAGATGCGCTGACATGAGGCGTCTGCTTAATTCTAGCCTGAAAAGCAGCTCAAGTTGAGATTGGCAGTACCACCCATCCATGCACGAAAGCTGAAGCGTCTGCAGGCTGGAAAAAAGCTTTATTACTGTATATCGGCCTCCAAGCTCAATTTGAGCACCAAAGCTCACACATTTTATGATACCGCATATTGTCGCTACTAAAATCTCATTATATCTTTGTAGTTACCTCATCCCACTGCGGAATAATGTGTGGTGTTAATGACACAGCAATGGTAATAAAGTGTCCCTATGATGATTTAAAGCAAAAACAGTTCTCCCCCCTCAAAAGCCTTATAACTAGCACTTACTTTTATGATGGACTGCTCATTCAGTTATTAAACATTTATTGTTTCCTCAATAAAAGTAATCTTAGATGTATTCAATTATTAATATAAATAAGGCACAAAATGTGAAACAGCAGCAATCTCATTTTCTTTTTTGCATTAATCTTCTTTCTTATTCAACCATCACAAGAGGAGAGTGAAAAAACCCCCACATTCAGACTTACTGAAAAACAAATACAGTTAGCATGAGAAAAGCGAAATTCTTATCTATATCTGTGTCAGGAAAAAAAAATAAATTAAAACTCCTTGGAAACCCATAATGTTTCCGAATATGTGGTGGAATATTGTTAGTTTGGTGTCCCTAGCCTGAAAATAACTGAAAACTGAGACTGCCACCAATGCCCAGCAAGGACTGCATTGGGGGAATATGAAAGAGGACTGAGATAGCTCTGTATTGTATATGCATAAATACAAACACACACACACACACACATACATACTTTTTATATATATATATATATATACACACACATATACACACATATCCTCATACACACATACCCATGATTGGATGTTAACAAAGCATTAGCTTTAGGTTACTATTTCTTATGCAGAGCTGGGATCTTTAAAAACTAGGTCTTGTACAAATCCCTGTAGAACAGTATTTATGGGATCATAGCAAGATTTTTGGGGTTTGTGCCTATGGAGTAGCCACAGATGGGCACTTCGGATTGGTTTGGCCCATGGTGATTAGGAAGGAGTTCAGTTCCCATTGCCAGTTGACTGCTGTATTTGAAATAGGTTTACAGCCAGGTGCTCCTGTGAAAGTTTGTTTTTTGTTATGTGTTTTCACTCCGTGTTATGAGTGACAGCCTCGAAAGCGATAGCTACGTGCTCCCAGTGCAACATCAACTGAACCCAAGTTATAAGCTCTGAGTCTCGCACTAGGCAAATATTCAAGTTTTATTTGAATCTTTTCAGGCTCTTTGCCTAAATTTAGCTGTGATTTGGTAGTTTGGAGGGATCTTCTACTTGAAAAACAGCTAGGATAAAATTGTTTTACATTTAAGTAGAAGACATTAGTTGTTCATTGTTTGCCCTCTCCGTTCTTCCTTTCTTTTTGCAGATGTATCTTATAGAGGCAGATGCTTGGAGGATGCGAATGGAAGAATGTCTTCCAGCTCTAATATTTCTAAAGTACTCAAACTGAGAAGAAACCATGCAATATGAGAAGTGAAGAGTGAGAGGTCATGGACTGTTTATTCTAGTAACCTCAATGCCAGACTATGTTGGCAGCATATGCAAACCTCCAAATTAAATGGAAAACTGTCCTTTAGTTGGCAACTGAAGCAAGCAGACAGATAAACATAGAAACCCTGTGACTTGCACCGCTCTAGAAATCTTGTAAATTTATTGTCATTTGCTTATGAGATAAAAAAAAATTATTATGAAGCAAGCGTGCGATAATTAAACTTCTGAACAAGAGGGCAAAGAAAAGAATAGATCATCTGAAACCAGATGCCATCAAAACTTGAAGAAAAATTTGTAAGCTGGTTTGAGATTTCACTGATATTTTGAAATTTGAAACTGCAACTATATTTCTGAAGTTTTTGCTTGCTTGATTCTATTCTACAGCAGTTAGAAAATAGTTTTAAAAGATAGGGTAGTTGTGAAAGCTCTCTTTTTTTTCCTGCTTGTTTTAGCTGCTAACCAGAAAATTCTGATGTTGAAGCAACGTTCACAGCCATACTTATTTAGCACCTGCATAAAAAAACAGAACTAGCATTTTATTTCACTAGCATTACCTTAATTATGGAGTAAGGTCTTCCATCTTACTTCTGAATTAGATACCAGTTAATCAGGATTTAGTCACTTACTTAGTTTTACACGTTGTGAATAAACCCATAAGTCAATGGAATTACTTGGCAGTCATGAAATACCAATACAGAGTATTGGTGAACCTGGGCCATATTTACTGTTGTAGACCTTTTGGTCTACAAAATAAAGTGAACTCTTCAAAAAAACTCCCAAAACATCATTCTGAGATAAAACTCGGAAATATTGCTTATCACAACTAAAAAAAAGGAGTTGATAAATATATAATAAGAATCGCCCAGCATGGAGGGCAGAGCAAAAGGATCAGCCCCTGAACCCAGGAGTGCATCAGCATTCAAAAAGGATAATTCCAAAGTTACCCAAACAACTAAAATTGCACTCCTATGTGCTCATGCTCTATTAATGGTCAACTGATAACAAGCACCCAGTCGTGGAAATTATACTACTAAGGTTCCTCTTTTAGACTGCAGTCTATAAGACTCATTGCCAGTAGCACGTACAGTATACATGGCTGATTATTATCATTCTTATTTTGCTGCTTTTTTATCAGCGCTTCCGCATCATGGTATCACCTTTGTTGACAAGTACATATGTGGGTATACACACAAAAAAGCGAAAAAGAAAATAGCTAAAGAAATGGAAAAGATAAAAATCTGTTTAAGTCAAATTGAGTTTTTATATTAGAATCAGCTTAATCAGGTGCATCATCTAGTGACTACTGGAGGAGTTAAAAATCTGCTGGAATGAGGAAAGCAACTTTAGCTATGCACACTTTTTTTTTCACGATTTAGAAAAAGAAAATCAGATATTAATGAAAGCAATTCTGAAAGGGGAAAATGCAGTGTACATCGCAAATGTGAATTATGAATGCGTTTTATTGCATTGTATGCACAAAAGTTCCTCATTCCCAATGAATAAGTTTAGTGTCATGAGGAATAAATCTAATCATGCTTGTAAGCTAAAAAATATCCCGAATTTCAAAACAACGTGTTTAGATACAGAGATGGGCAAAAAGAAGCAGGTCATTTAAAAAGGAAAGTAAGTGATTCAGTTATAAACATCAATATTTTTAACAGTTTAAAATGATTATCAATGTACTGATTTTTTTTTTTTTCTTTTTTGGTTCAGAGATACTGGACTTAGAGGAGACAATCCAATTGGGAATTACAATTCATTTTACCTGTGAAATCTGGAGTTTGCCTGTGAAATCTGGAGTCACTTCTCAGGCAATCCATTGCTTGTAACAACAGAAGAATGTGTACAGAGAGATGGGCAACTCTCATTGCAAGAGAATTTATTATCCAAGGAGGAGAGAATATTTTGCATTAACCAAGAAGTATTATTCATTTTGAGTATTCATTTGAGTATTGTTCTATTGTATAGGCTCCGTACAAGATACATGCCATCTTTATCCCCTGAATTTCAGTTTGCAATAGATAATTAAAATACCACTGAAGGGTTGTCTTTTTTTTGTGGGTTTTTTTTTTTTTTTTTTCATCATCAGTCATGGCCTTGGAGCTGAGTATGTTTTGAAGTGCTGGTAAAATTCTTGTAAAAGGAAAATCCATATCAAATTGTCAGGATCAATTGGATTACCCTCTCATCAAACATGTTAGGACACTTGACAGGTCTGAAGGCACAGCACATACCGAGTGGCTTTGAATGAAATATTCTCTGGGGAGCATATGCTCCACAGGGTGCAATATTTTGACTGTGAAAAAATTTCATAAAGCTTTTCTTTGGTCATCTTGTGCCAGAATGTGCTCGTTTCCTTTCTTTGCATGAGTCACATATTTGTGAAGCTGTTTCTAACAGCTGATGGCTAGCTCACACTGAGTTATAAAATGATTAAAGCAGCCTTGATTCTCTGGACAATGATCAACTTCAGCAAAAAAACATGCAACTCATGGAGCTTGCATTAAATTGCAGCTAAAAAATAAAAAGAGAAGATACTGGAAACCTTTTAAGTATTGGAAATTGTAAGTATTCTTTGGAATAAAATACTGATCTATTACAATGAAATAGCAGAAGTGTTTGAACATGATGTGGACCTGTATGTTTTCGTTAACACCATCATCAAGTCTTTCAAATCATATGCACAAGGCTTGAGAAACCAGTTCAGTGTAATTGAATTCAAGGCAAAGCCTACAAACTGAAGAGGCTGATTACAGACACAGAAACAGAAGTGTGAAACTACAGAGTATTTGTCTAATGACTTTTTGAGGAATTGCTGGTGGAGCTGTTCTTCAAGGATGGCAGAAGACTGAAGGCAAAATGTACGTGCCCATTATTGACTGTTTGACTGATATATCAGCGCCAAGAAGCAAAGCACATTAAAACGGCTACAAAACTGCACGATACCTGTGTTAGGGAAAGAACAGAGGAGTGTGAAACGTTTCTTTGTCATCGCTGAGGAAAAGTGTATCTTGTTTCTGAGTGTAATTATTTCAGCACATTATGTCTTAGTAACAAAATGTCCATGTCTAGTCTTCATTTAGACAGAAAGCAGACAAGCTGGAGTCCACCTTCCAAAATACCAATATTGTTTTACAGATTTTCTTGTCTGTGACTGTCTGCAGTAGCAAACAGTTTTGAAGTAAACACCGATTCGAAATGAGCAGCACAGCCTTACACTGATGGTTGATGCTAAATTCCCACTCAAGAGTATTGAATCCAATCTTTAAAGAAAGCCACATTTTTTCAGAGCTCCTTTGTGATAGCCTTGACAAAAAAAATCTCAGAAATCATATTCTGAATTTTCGTCTTTATATTTTAATCTTCAAATATAAAAAAATTTCTCACCTGTCAAATAAAGATGTTGCTATGATATGCTAAACAGACACTTAAGCCACTAATCTGTTTTTATAGTAATTTAAGCACCAGCTAAGTTTCCTAGCAGTTCGTGTTGCTGAATAGACAGGAAGATACAGCCAGTACGTCCATCAAGAGGGAGCGTGGAGAGTAATGTCCTGGTTTAATCATAAACAAAGCAAATACGTTGGTCAGGGCTGGGTGTAAGGACTGAACAGGAATGAACCCAGAGAAGAGCTGGGCAGAGAAGGTGAGATGTATGAATGATTTTATTTTATTTCTACCTAAAACACGTGTGCTACTGCACAATAAATTCTTAGACAAATATAGATTTTATTGACTTTCATCCTTACTGGGGCCAGAGGAAAAGATAAAGGTAACATATGATACATCCCTTTTCTGTGGAAATAACAGCCAAAAATTTGTGGAATGGTTGGTACCCAGGAATCTTCTCAAGGATACCTGCAAGGCAGGAGAAAGCTGTTCCTGGCTGCCCAGCCTGGGTGAGAAGTTCAAGGGATAGGTTTGAAGAAGAATTGCAGGCAGTAGCCTTCAGCGAGGTCACGCTGTCTTATCCCTTCAGAGGTCAGTGGGAAGGGAGGACATAGCCTGCAACACATGCTTTGATTCATGGTTTTGGGTCTTTGTTCCCACCAGCAGTCTTCTCAGCTGCTTAGTTACCCCATTTTCATTAAGCTGGAAAAAAGTTTTATAGTGAACAGCAGTGCGGAGGCAGGGACTGGGAAATCTTTGTCCTGCTGTCAGATGCAGAGAAAGAACACAGCCCAAAAGCCAAGAAACTAATTTATTTGGTTTCGAGGTTAATTCTGAGGAGAAATAAAAGTTAAACAAACAAACAAACACTTAATGCTTTTGCTGATATCAATTCTGATCCAGGGCTGCACCATTGCTGTTTTAATTTGTGCAAGGCAATCTGCTATTTTTGATCATTTCAGTGGAAGGACTTGGGAAGATGGCAGACCAGACATCCATCTAGACTATGGTTAATATAAAATAATGCATGGCTCAGCTGATTTATTGCTGGTAAAGACAATGAGCACGGGAAAGAAAGAAGTTCTCCTTGCTCGTTGTACAAAGTACTGACTTTTTTTTACACATAAACCAGCTTCTACAGGTATCAGCTGAGAAAGGACTAGCACACGGGACATCAGCTTAATCCTGTTTTGTTCTTGAATATTCAGCTTGCAGTTATGTGTAGGAATCCCAACACAAAACATCAGGAGATGTATGCCGAAGGTACCTCAGAAGGGTATCTCATCCGTCACTCTCTGTCCCTCTCACCTGCAGCAGAGTCAGTTCCTCCTATGTCCTTCCTGACAGATACATGTTGGATATTTCTCCTGGTAATCAATGATGGAAGTTTTACCACCTCCCCAGGTAATTTTATAAGAATAATTTCCATCCTACCACTAGACTGCTTTTCTCATGTTTAGAAATAGACTAAGTTTGCCTAGCTAAAGAATTGGTAAATGATACCCCTTCCTCTAAGGATTTAAGCAGTATATTACCCCTGGATGGGCTTTCCTTCCTAGTGTTTAATTTTCAGAATAACAGCTGTTCTTACATGAAATTCAGCACTAAATGAGCCATCCAGCTAATCTACCCAGAGCAGCAATCTCAGCCTGAGCATTGCCTTTAACCCCTGTTCAGCTCGGTCCTGGAGGTCACTGGTAGGTGACTCTTCTCCGTCCTCAGGTGAAGTCCCTGGACAGGAGGGTCAATCTGTCCCTAAGGCTCAGGTTCATGGGTTGACCTTCAGGATCTTTCTCTCATTCTCCAGGGTGGAGCCTCTAGACCCGCTGGGAACCCTCATAAGGTACTTCACAAACATCTTCATTTCAAGTATATCAGGCATCCTTGTTGTCAGGGATGCTGATGAAGTATTGCTAGTTTAATCAGCTGAGGATCTGGCACGAATCCTGTAAGATTTGGAACCAAGTCACATTTCTGTGCCTGCCTTTGGGTTTACAGTGCACTGGTGGCTCTTCTCATAACTGTCCTTCCCCAACTGCCGGCAGCCCAATGCAACAGGTCTGAATGGGATCAGATTGAATTATTTCAGCCATACAATGTGACTTACTGCTCTAATTCTCCCACAGGCTGCAGATTTTCTGTTCTTTTTGGAAGAAGAAGAATCCCATTTTTCCCAATGAGAAAGTGTAATGGGAGGGCTGTAGTTCTAGCTGAAAACCTGTAGGAACTACCAGTGTGAGCTTGCACTGTATAAAGTAAATGTGAAACTCCATCAGGAGAATTTGTAGCTCCAAAGACTTGATATTTTTCTATCATACAACATACCCTGACAGATACTCTCCAGCTGACCCATCCCTTGGAATTGGGCTGCATAATCACGATCACATACGGCACACTGATGTATCTTCATCGCCGTTCCCATGGCTCCTGGTATCTGTGACTCCTCACACAAATTGGCATCCATAACTTTACTTACTGTGAAGAAAATAAATGGATGGTTTCTGCTATAAGCAATATAGAAAAATAACCAGCTCTCTAAAGGCTGGCTTCTCACAGCCCTGAGAGGTGAGGTGAGGCACCAGGACTGCAAAACACCCAGGAGTCCTGGTCACTCACAGTCCACTATAAATAAACTACCTAGGTACATATCATCAATGATAAGTAGCTCTGATTTTTTTTTAGTGATAATATCTTAATCCCATTCCGTGCTTTTTTTTCTCAGTTATAAAGCGCTTTTGGTGAAGAACAAGCGATTAGGGACACTTAAACTGAAGGTTAGGCAGGCAAAACAAAAGATGACCCTGGCCTGGACGAGCGTTGATGTAGTCTTACTTCCAGCAGGAGGTCGGACTGGAGATTTCCAGACGTCCCTTCCAGTCAACATTTCTATGATAGACAGGTTTTTTTAGCCCTGTTCTCTGCACATGTCGCTGAACACATGAACAAAAAAAAAGTAAAATGGTTGTGCCAGTTGCTAACCCAAGAGGCAGGGAGAGGCACAGCGTGGCCAGGGCAGTTACCCAGAGAGCAGCCGGAGCCCCAGACCCCAAGTGTGAGCCCTGCCCTGGTGCTCCTGGGAGCTGCTCTCTCCTGGGCCATCCATCTCAGGCACGTTCATGGCATGTGGCTGCTCTCCAGGGCACAGTTAAGCTTTTCAAGGTGGCATTTGGCTTTGGACCCATTCATGAAACTTTTTACGCTGAGGATGGTGAAACCCTGGCCCAGGTTGCCCAGAGAGGTGGTCGATGCTCCATCCCTGGAAACATTCGAGGTCAGGTTGGACGGGGCTCTGAGCAACCTGGTATGGTTGAAGATGTCCCTGCTCATGGCAGGGGGGTTGGACGAGATAACCTCTAAAGGTCTCTTCCAGCCCAAACCATTCTATGATTCTATAAAAGAAAATAATCTCATTTTTATTACAGTCAATCAGTAATATGGAACAAATATAAAAGAGACACTCTTGCCGGGCAGCATTTGCTTGGTAAACAACAGTATCAAACTTCCCAAGAACTTCCCCAGCTGATTATCTGATCTCTTACTGCAATGATTCCAGCAGCTGTCAAAATCAAACATAAAGGGGCTTTAAACCACCTTTTTAAAGACTGAAAAGCATTTTCATAGATTTAAGAGTCCTTCAAACCCAATTATCGAATCAAAATGCAGTTGCAGCCACTCTGTCTAACATCTCTTCAGAAGTATAAAAACATCCATGTATAACTAATCACTCATCAGCTTGCATAGTAAATGCTTTCCCAGCGTGCCCTTTATGACAGCATGTACGAATTAAAAGTGAAATGCGGTTCTTAGCATTCACCTATAGCCACAAAGAAGGCTATAATGTTCCCCCAGCTGCAAAAACACGAGCCCAGATCCCACACGCCATGCGGGAAGCTCTCAGCAGATGAAGCCAAGTGGGAGCTTTTCAACATGCCTACCAGCTAAGACATCCGTCAGCAGGTGTGGATAGATATATATGAATGTATATGTATATAAATAGGTGTACGTATATGTATATTTATATATGTAGGTGTATATATGTATATAAACCAGTGGGTAGTTAAGTAATTCTGTGATGTGATTAGCAGCCATGTCAGTACATATTAAGAAAGCTTATGGTTTTTCAAAGCAAGATTCCCAGCTTGGAGAGCCCAGACATGTCCCCCCTGCAGACTTGGAAACCTGGTTTAAAAGCTTGAATAAGCTGCAGCTAATACCAGTTTTTAATAGCTAGCATCCCTGCTGTCAGTCCAGCTCTGTGGATTTACGCTGTCTGATGCTGCTGTCCCCTAAATGCTTACTCTAGGGAAAAGCCTCAGCATATTTCACATGTTTATTACTGTCATATATTACTACAAGCAGATTCACAGCTGGTGTGAATTGTTGTGTCTCTGTGAAGTTAACATCCAGGTCTTTTCATAAATGCATATACATCACCTCTGTCCTCATGTATACATATTTATATATAGCACATAGGAATAACGGCTCAAGCACCAAATCTTCAGCTAATATCACTTGGCGTACTTCTCTTAATCCATACCATTAAATATATCTCACCCTACTGCTGTTCTCCTTGTGTTTATATATTAATGTTGATGGAAGTAAAAATATTGCAGCACATAAAGGCCAGATGGCTGAAATACAAAGTGTTAGTGGTCCTAAAAGTATACTATGGCATCATTCCCTAAATTATAAAATACTTTGATTAATTTTTCAACAGGCTACTTTTTAGTTTATTTACTTATTTTTGTTACTACATTGGGGTCTAATATAAAAGTCAAATAAAAAAGCAATGTCTTATCTTATTCCTGCTTTTAATTACTTGTGCCTGCAAATAATGATTTAGGCTCCCACGTATATTTCTGGGCAGCATCATTATTTAATTTCTTTCTTTCACTTTGCCTCGCTCTTAAGTTTTTTGTTGTTTTGCATTTTTTGTGCCTTTTTCTTTTTCCCCAGAAGTCAGCAAAACATTTCCTGTAGAACCTTTTCTATTCCTGGACAACCATCATGGCAAGAAAATAAAATTCTTACTAAAAACCATGCAACCTACTTTTGCTTATTGACATAACCTACTCGAAAATCAATAAGAATTAAATTCTGCACATAAAAATATTATTAGAGTTTTATAGGCTTTCTTTAAGGCCACATTTAATTAATAATGCTAGACTGCTTCTTCAGTTTTTTTGGCCATCCCATAAAAATGAAAGAAAAAAAAGTTTAATGAAGTAATTATTAGAAGAGCAAACAGTATCAGAAGGGACATTTGTTTTGCAGTATAAGGTATTTTTGCCCAAGGAAAGAAATAACGTAAGGTTAATTGAGGAGGGAAAAATCGCTGCTGGGCAATACACAGGCCTGGAAAGGTGAGGAAGAAAGAAACCAGACTAAGAAGTGATTTAATTCAGTGCAAAGGACTGCATGCAAAATAGGCATAAGCAGTTGGGTACCAAACACGATCCACGTGGTCAGAAATTCTGCTGAGGGGGGCTGCAATAAGGACAAGGTCAGAACAAGTGAACAAGAGACTTCTTTGGAAATTAGTGGTTTTTGTTTGGGGACTCACACTTTCCTGGAATGTTTTGCTATTTTTTTTTAAATAGCAATATTTCCAAAATTGTCATGAAAAATATGACAGATCCCTGAGCACTTCACGCTCAGGGCCAGGAGGGCATTTGCAGTCGTGACAGAGCCGAGGAGAGAGAAAGCAAAGGGATGTCCAGGACAGAGGACGTTCATCATTGGCACGGAGGGACTGGAGGAGAGTCTGCCTCTTCTTTTTAGGGACAGACTGACCTGCAGAAAAAAGGAAGAACAGAAAGAGAAAGAATTGTAACTTTCTCCATAAAACACTGCTTTTAATACCTCTCAGTCAATTAATATCCTTTGGAAATATGGAGGATTTGGATCATTTCCTTAGGCTTTGCTGGATTTTCCTCTCATTAACACCAGCCCTGCCTTGGTCTGGCTCCAGTGACTTAGGCAGAAATACTGCTGATCTTCATAAAAGTCGGGGCCTGTATGTACACGCACGGATTTCCTCCCGGGAAAGAGTTCTTTAGTCAACATGCCACAAAGGCCAGAAATTGAAAATCAAATTGCTTTCTGCTCCAGGTAGCGCAGTAGCTGATACTGGGTTTACAGTTTCAAAATGCCTGAAAGATTAAAACCATTACTCTGTGCACTTCCTCCAAGTGATAGTGGTTGAACCAAGACCAGACCTCATCCCAGGCTGTTATTAATGTTGAGTGGACAGCTCTTTGTCTAAGGGACAAAGACAGAGGAAAGTGGGCTTGGATTATTTTTTGGTTTGTTTGTTTTTCATTTTGTGGGTTTTTTTTTAATGAAATAAGGGTTTGCAGAGAAATGATGGAGAGCAATTGCATCTGATTCCCACCCCCCATTCTTTTTGAGGCCAGGTGGTAAAATCTAATACCTTTGATTGATGACACCAATAGCAACCATTGCATTAGGAGACCTGTGGTCCCTTCATCCAGAGGCATGGTGTACATGGACATGTTTGGACCTCACAGCCTTAGGTGTTTGGTAAATAATTTGCTAACCTGCTGGGTTACTAATGTTTCGGCTACTTCTGCTTTGAGCTTATGTTTGAATATGTCTTTACCCATCATATACTGATGCAACAGCATGATGGATGGGCTCCTGACATATCTGCAAAACACTCCAAGCCTGAATATAATAGTGTTTTGGGTCTGTGTGGCAGGGATTTGGTAGTGGGGGAAGGGCTACAGGGCTGGCTTCTGTGAGAAGCTGCTCGAAGCTTCTCCCATGTCCAATAAAGCCAATGCCAGCCAGCTCCAAGATGGACCATCCACTGGCCAAGGCCGAGCCCATCAGCCATGGTGGTAGTGCCTCTGGGAGAACAGATTTAAGAAGGGAAACCTTCAGCGGAGAGGGATGTGAGAGAAACCCCTGTGTAGATACCGAGGTCAGTGAGGAAGGAGGGGAGAAGGAGTGGGGGAGGAGGCGATGCCCCCGCAGCCCGTGGTGAGACAGCAGGCTGTCCCCCCCAGCCCATGGAGGGGAGCGGGGGAGCAGATGCCCCCCAAGATGGCCGTGACTCCATGGGAAAGCCCGCGCTGGAGCAGGCTGTGCCTGAAGGACTGCAGCCCGTGGGAAGGACCCACATTGGAGAAGTTTGTGAAGGGCTGTCTCCCACGGGAGGGACCCCACGGCGGAGCAGGGGACGAATGAGGAGGAGTCCTCCTCCCCCTGAGGAGGAAGGAGCGGCAGAGACAACATGTGATGAACTGGCCCCAACCCCCATTCCCCGTCCCCCTGCACTGCTGGTGGGGAGGAGGTGGAGAAAATTGGGAGTGGAGTTGAGCCAGGAAGGAAGGAGGGGTGGGGGGAAGATGTTTCGAGATTTGGTTTTAATTCTCAGTATCCTTGTTTTGATTTGGTTTGTAGTAAATTAAATTGATTCCGGTTTTTCCCCAAGTTGAGCCTGTCTTTTGCCCGTGACCATAAGTGGTGAGTGATCCCTCCCTGTCCTTGTCTCGACCCATGAGCTTTTCTTTATAATTCCTCCTCATCCCACCAGGGGGAAGGAGTGAGCGAGCGGCCTCGTGGTGCTTTGTTGCTGGCTGGGCTTAAACCATGACAAATAGGAAAGACTAATTTTGGTTTTTCAAATAGCTTAATTTAGAGCACAACAAGCATGATTGCGGCAGATCAGTTACAATCTCATCCCATCGGTTACAGGCTCCATAATGTGCCATCTGAGAAGGATGAGGCAGGGTATATTGGCCTTGGTAGGCTTCAACTTTAATGTGCTGCTGCTCCAGGATCCGAGCTAACTCACGGAGAGCTGAGTGTGCTGTTGTGGCATCCTCTGCAATGTATACCTGCAAGTACGCGAGGCAGGGACTGGGCTTTTTCATGTGAGATTCCTGTAAATAAAGGTCCATTAGAATTTGACAATTTAATGAATGGGAAAGCCATTTTTCATTAGAAATCGCTGAATGAAAAATATCTAGTCATTATCTTTGTAATGAAGCTAAATCAATGAATGGCTTTTCAATCCTAACATTAATGGGAAACCCAATACCTTGTCTGAGCATTACATAAAGTGAGTGCTTTGCTACAGCAACTCTAGTGTTTGGCTGCAAGCTGAAACTAAGGGGAGGTGAAAACAAGTAGATGGGTGGAAAGTTGCCTGAGAGGAATGTAAATTTGTGGTTCTCATCCAGAATTTTAAAACATGTTTGTACATATAGGCTAATCTTAAATGACACATTAGTCATTCGTGCTCTAAACTAATGTATTTAATGTGTTAGACCAATATCTTCTCCTTCCAGATCTTTTTTTAAAAACCTCTCACAGTAAAAGTAATGAGTCCCAGAGTTCAGTTTTAGTCAATGACAAACTGACAAAGACAGAAGATAATCAGTCACAACTTGGAGATATCCCGTATATTACCAGTATTAGACCTCTTTGCCTCAGGAAAGCTATCAACGCTGCTGTACTTGAATCTATACAAATACCAACTAGAGCCAGTATATGTCTTGAGGAAATTACACTCTACGCAGACAAAGCACTAAAGAAGAAAGCAAGCTGTGGAAAAAAAGACACAGAGTGGTGGCTGGAAAACCAAGCAGAGACGGAGGTATGGTTTTGCTTTGCTTTGTCTTAAGACAGGAGAAAGGAAATATTGCTTCTATTGCTGGAGGAAGAGCCAGAGGAGACCTTGGAGTCGTATGAGAGGGGACAGGAGGGTGATGCAGTGATGGGGAGGGAGAGGATAGGGAAAAGCACACAAAAGAATGAGAAACATTTAAAAAGCAGTGAGTGAAGAAAAGAAAACAAAAGACGAACCTTAATCTTCCTTTTGGCAGTTTTCTTTTGGAAGAAACAACCCAAATCCTGGACAGAGAAGCAGAGACAGAAGGTTCCAAGGAGAAAGTCACATGGGGCAAAAAAGCTGGCAAGGGCAATGGGCACCACACCAGCCTGCAGGAAGGCAGAACTGGAGGGTGAGGAAGAAATGCCTTGGGGAAGAAGTGAGCCTGGCCGTCACCAGCACAGGTCAAGACCAAAGGGAAGGCAAGCTGCTACTGGTGTCTGTCCAGTCATACCGCTGTTTCTATGGCAAACTGTCCCCCATGCTGCCTGTTTTTAAATCTGTGCTGGAAAACTCTTTTCCAAAAGTCCATTTTCCTCCTAGAGTATCAGAGCTGGCTCAGATTGGGAAGCGTAAACGCAGCGTGGCCCACAGTTGCTCACCTGTACATTGTGGTTCACTGGCTTGTGTGCTCCAGGAAAAAAATCCTTTTGGCACGTTGCTGCAATGCGTGTTTTTTGGAGCTATCAGATGACTCAACTTCCATTCAGCTGTAATTGCTCATGGAGTACTTGAACGCTGGGCCTGTCATCAGCTGTGAGTGCATGTGTGTTCTCCATTCATGGGGAAAACATCATGGCCTTCTTGTCTTTGCACTAAGAGACTATTTTAAAGATTCTGAAATCCATGGGTATAAACTTGGCATCACTCAGCTGTTAAAAACCTGCTATTTTAAAATGTGTATTTATATATAAAAATAATTCTTACATGGGTTTTCAATTGACCACCTACTATAAAACCACTTGTAAAGAAAAGGGAGTGAGTACTAAGTACTTTTGGAAAAAATCCATAGTCCTTTTAATCATGATGATTGTCACCGCTTACTTACATCAAACTGACACGGAAAGATTGCAGCCCTGTTGCATAGCTGCTGTGCATAAGAACAACGCTTCTCGAGTCAAAGATCTTATATTCCAGCCGCAGCGCTGCTCTGTGGTGTAATTACACAGCAGTGCCTTGTGCTTGAGGACTCCCTCTTCAGATCAGCTGAGCCCCAGACAAAGCGAGGCTGGCTGCGGGGGTGAAAGCAACAAGATGCAGGCATCAAGGAGGGATTTCTGCCTAAGCATCTTTCTGTGGATGCAAAGAGGAGAGGAGGGCTGGGTAGAGCTGGGAAGGTTCCCAAATAAGTCCGTGTTCAGAGGAGCCTGAATGGGAATCCTCCAGTCTCTAGCGAAGGAGGGTGAAGGGGAGGGAGAAGAAATAACTTGGTCACACAGTTAAACTACATGGAAGTTGTGAGGTATTTCAATAACAACTGATAATAACAGGTTGCCCAGGCTTGAGTCACCATCCCTGGAGGTATTTAAAAGACGTGTAGACAAGGCATTTGGGGACACGGTTTAGTGGTGGACTTGGCAGTGTTAGGTTAACAGTTGGACTCGAGGATCTTAAGGGTCTTTTTCAACTGAAATGATTCTATGATTTTATATTCCCATAAGGTATCCCTTGGTGAGGATGTGAGCTCTGAATAGCTGAGCAATAGCCTTCTGAGTTCTGCTCAGAATAGAAGCGTTTTAATGAAGTAATGGGAAGACACATTTGAGAAGACAATATATATTCCATAGGCTTAGTGCTACATATGCAGGTGGTGCAAATTCAAGACACGGTGATGGGTAAAGAGGCAGCACTAAGGGACTGGAGCTGCAGTCTCTTGATGCTGGGAGCAGCAGCTGGGTAGGAAATGTTGAAGCAAGACCGGCCATAGTCTCACTCGTGAGCCAGACGCGATGGCTGGAAAGGTCAGAAATGCTTGTGTGTACTTCGTGGGGTCTGATGGCAAAAGAGTAGGAGTTCATGCTGCTCTTCATGGATGTAAAACCACGTTTTATATACGCAGAGAAGTGACTGAAAACCTAGTACAGACAAGCTCCACCTATCCATCCACCCATTCTGCTCTCCAGCCTGGATGCTTTGTGAGAGGAAGGAAAAAGAGTTATCCAGTCCTGTCCTCTCATTCCAAGCATTAGCTGCCCAGGTAGAGATTTGCCTTTTTTGTTTGTTTTATTCCTTTGAGTTTGTGATTCATAGCTAACCCTTAACTATGGAGAAGTAGGGAGGATGTTGCAATATGAACAGTCTCTCTAAGAAGATAGTTGTTTCCTAACTTTTCGTAACATGTTGCTCCAGAAATCTCACCTTGAGGAACAGCAAGGAAGGCCTTAGGGCACTCTGGAAATCCACCCATCTGGCGAAGGCTGAAGCTGAAAGCGACCATCAGTCATCAGACATGGAGGTGACAGCTATCCACTGTGCTTTATTTTTTCTTTTCCTCCCCGAAGCACCCCTCCTTGCCGCCCCAGCTCTCCAGCACACACAGCCCATGTCCGAGGTCGGTCCGGTGACCTGCCGAGACATCTTCCCACTGACTCCTCGGCTAGCGAGGGACATCTGCCCTGCTCCTGCGGCAGCACAGCTCGCTCAGGCACTGCGGACTTCGCATAGCCGGGGTTGCAATCAGCAATTACGGAACCAGTTTTTGCAGAGTCACCAGGGAGGTTGTTCATCTGCATGTATTAACTGAAGGGCAATCCAGTATACTGGGGAGTTAGACTTTCCCCAGCAAAGCTGTGTAAATATAACTCCAAAGGATTCACAGACATGCTGGGAAGTTTCCTCTGGGCCAAACAATATTTTTAATTCGTTGATAGCATTTTAATTTTCTTATGATGAAGAACCTCTAAAGGCAACCACATTGGAGAGTGAGAAAGGGTCAAGAGGCAATTAAGAAAGGAAGATCTTGCTTTTCACTGCTAGGAAAAACAGTTAATTAGATGAAACAACTGAAAAAGAGGGAGAGAGAAGAGCTGAACTGTAATTTGGAAAATTTAAAAAGCTTTCTATCAAATAAATTGATTAGCAGACTAATCATAATCAGGGCTCTTGGATTAGCAGTTAATTTGTGGAATCAATTAATAGTGGTATTTTTCAAATCACAGTTTCCTCCAGAGCACAGGGAATTCATTGCAGCGTGTTTTTAGAGATAACAAATGCTGGATTAGGGCTGTGGAATGATTCCCTGTCAATATAACAGCTCTGTTGTACCATGCTTTCAGGATTTTTATTTTTAGGGGAGGGTTTTTTGTGTGTGAATGGGTGTTGGCTAAGTTGTTTTAATTCCTTCCTTGTCGCCTCTGCACTTTCTCAATTTTTTTTTACATTAAAGAACAAATTATTCTCCCAAAAACTTTTTAGTGTTCTCTGCTCAGTTTGAGAGTTCACGCGATAATCTCTTCTCTCGAGGTTGAACAGCAATTTCCTACGCTATGAAGTAACAACTGAAAACTTAAAGAAAACTTAGTGGGACTTTGCTGTCCTTGTGCTTTAAGGGGGTGCTACAGGAGCTGAACACTGGGAATCTGGGACTTCCCACTAACTTCAGCTTTCCCTGGGGCTACCCCTGTCCTAGTCACTGTGCTGGATTTCATGAGAAGATAAAAAGTGGTGGTCAGATCCAGGGGCCGTCGGTAGTTCACTCCGCACAGAATAACTCCACGTTGCTACCTATTAATTAACAGCATGCATCACACTACATAACTACATGAAGTTAAACTAAACCTAAAACATATTTTGGCAATAATTCTGTGACAATTTGAGAATTGCTGCCACAGCTAAAACAAACTGAAATTATCTCAGGCCATGACAGGTCCAGACAGTTCTTGAGAGCACAGGTTGATGCATCAATACAGTATCTGTGGTGGTTAATGCAATGTCAACGTCCCATATTTTGGGCTACGAGTCCATGGGAGAGTTCATAAACTGCTTATCTGAGGACTGTGAGTCTTGGACCCCATCTAGTCCTTGTATTTACTGTGTCTTCTAACTCCCGTTGTTGAAAACACTGATTTAGCAGAAAACTTTGCAGAAAAATGACAGGAAGATGGATGAGTTCAGCAGTCCCTGTGCTCCCTGGGGCGCCTGTGCCTGCAGCCGCGGCGGCCAGCGATGGGCTTAGCAGGGAAACGAGCCAAATTTCCAGCTCTTCGGGTGCCTGATCAGTCAGTGGGCTACCCTAAAAAAACACCAGCGGGTACCACAGCCGGGGTAGCAGGTCCTCCAGCTCGTGGCTTCCATCTCTCTTTCCAAATGACGAGGGAGGCAGGCACTGACCAGCAGTGAGAGCTGGGGGAAAACCCATCTCACCCTTCTCTCTATGGGTCAGTTCCACAATGCTGATATTTCTGTAATGCAGACATCAATGAATTGTTAAAATGCTACTAAATTCAGTTACAAGGAAGATCCCCTTCCTGGCTATCCTGCAGAGTACTGGACTGCAGGCAAGTCCCTGAATGTGCATATCAAGCAACCAAGGAGATGCAAAGATTTGGAAGGCCATAATGACTTGAACAAGTATAATTTTCAAAGTTAAAAGCAACCATTATCTTAACATAATTTCAATGGAGCTGAGTGTCTGGCGCTCAGTTCCTAACAGGAACTGAGATTTGGGCTGTCACAGGCTCTTTGGAGAGTCCCAAGATAAAAGTTTTTTCTGATCAGGGTGATAAGCCTTTTGGATAAGCCTTTTGGTCTACTTATATTATCCCTCTGTTGTTAGGGGATCCAAGTCTGCTGTTCATTTGTAGAAATCCCAACTGTTACAAAATATTAACTAAATTCAAAGTATTTTAAGACGTATGTAAAACTCAAAATTGCATCATTTAGTCAAAATCCAGAAAGGCAGCAGACACAGACGGATCCAAGTTAAATCCCACTTTGAAACTACTGCTTAATGAATTCCCCAGCACGGCATTTCTTGCACTGCTTCAATCCTGACAAAGAGAAAAGGCAGCAAGAAGATGGTTTAGGAAGTTCCAGACTAAAACAAAACTAAAGATGGCCGTTTCTCAAAATACTGTCTCACAATTCTCATTTTATAGTTGTCTAGTTCAAATTGCTTTTTCTATCCATGGTACATAAGGAATTTTACTGTGCAAGCTGTTCCATCTCATATGCCTTTTTTTTCCTAGTGATAAACCACCCCTACTGGAGCATCCAGTATACAGAAACCCATTGCAAAATATTTGTTAAAGTAAAGATGATGGTTTATCTAGCATCTGTATAATTATTTAGAGAAAATGTGTCTCTGTCATTTCACATCTGCTGACTCCTGTTACTAACTCTTTCTTACCTCATGAGTGTACTAGAAATGCTTCAAAAATGTTCATTAAAATTGATTTTTATGTCCAGTTTTATAAACAATGAAAATATATGAATTATCTATCTCCTTTGAGTAGCCTTTGGGTTCTCCCACAGCAGAATGCCTGTATAGTATGACCTGTAATAAAAGCAGCACACTGAAATGGAAAACAAAAGCAAACTACTGTGTATGACACTGAAAATAAGGGAATGGAAGCAATTGTACATAGAATGTTCAGGAGAGTTATGACATTTATTTATCTGCTTTAAAAAAATGTGGTTTATTATTTTACATGGTGAAATTATAGGTGATACGACAGATAGGATAGAAGAGGCAATATGATACATTTTGGTCTATAACTTCACTGTTGTGAGAGGAAGCGTATGTGCTAAGGAAGAGGTAGAATCGTTTATAATTCAGCTTGCACGCATATTTCCACCCCCATACGCTTTGTACGGCCACTGGTATTTATAGAAATTCCAACTTTTGAGACAAACTTCCTAAGCTTGACATTCCCCCCCAGATTTCTGTGTAGCTGCACTATTGATGAGCTGGGTGGGAAAGACTCCGTGGAGCACTCACTGCTTTGTCCTTCCCAGAGGATGCTGTGCCCACCTTAGCACTAAAATGAGTAAGTACGGGCAGCTTGAGAGCATCTGAGCAAAGACTCCTGTTGATATAAGTGATTTCGGCTCACTCCTTAACCCAGTTTAACAGTTTCATTGACACGGACTCATGCATTATGACTTACTTTAGCCCAGATTATGAATACATCAGGAATTAATTATACCAACATACTCATTTAAACTATTCTGAAATTAACGATGCGTTTGACTAGAGGACTTTACGGATCAGGACTGCAGAGGGATTATGAGTCTCATTTTGCTGGGAAAAAAGGCTGTACCGGAGTCATGAGGGTCAGCAGTCAGTTACTGATTGCCCACGCCAACAAGCCAGGTTGTTTACTTAATCTGTGTACAATGTAAGACTTTTATCCTAATTAAGTAGCCACTGTTTCTCTTTAGATTTATCTTAATGGCTCGTTTAAACCAAAGACAAACAACATGCCTTTACACTGTGATGTATTGTTCTTGATAAACAATATCATGTTATTAATTCAGAAGATGAATGCTAGCTTCTAGCATGGTTTTTTTCTGATTTCATAGCTGTTACAGCTGTGGAGCCCTCCGGGTCACACAGCCCTGTTTCCTGCATGAGAGGCAATCAGCATCTCTCTGGCAGTTTCTCCATGAACCCTAATAATTTTGAGGTGAACCCAGAATATTTTCATATCAGAAATTCTTTCTTGATTTAATGCTACTGACCACCACAGCCCACCTCATTTGCCTTAAATGGTAATTATTCACATAATCAAAAATATGTCCATTATATCTCATTCAAATATGTTTAGTGTCAGCTTCCAAAGGAAAAAAAACTTCTATTTTTCTCTTGTTGAATGACCTCACTATAATATTAGATATCTGTGCTCTTAAAACATTGCAAATGGGATAAAAATCTGACACTTCCAATGATAATCAAAGTGAAATTTTGACCCACTCAATGCCTACTCCTACAGTCTGGGGTAAAAAAAAGGGCATGAAGTGGTAAATATTTGGAAACAGAGTCGTCTGGAAGGAAAAAGCAGCCATGCAGAATAGGCACAAAGCCTTCTCATTGTAAAAACCTGTTGTATTTCCAGGGATCTGCATGCTCAGGGACGTGGGGCTGATGGAGGTGATGGCCGGTCTCAAGAGCTGCCGTGGTTTAGTAAAGCTGCGGCCAAGCTTCTTGTGCCCCGGCACAGTCCAGCTGATGACTGTGTAAGCTTCATGCAGCAGAGCCAAGGTGAGCATCCTTGTCACCAAACGTCTCTCCAGGCCACCACGTTTGTCTCCATGGCTCCACGTTCACCAATAGCATCATCTGAAAGAGTTTGGTGTTTGCACGCGAGCTGGACCAGGGCTTTGTACTCGTCCAGTCCTGCAGGTTTTTGGTCCCTTTGTACCCATCCTGCGCTCAATGCAACCTTTTTTTTTCCCCTACTGTTACTAGTGTATTAAATGAGGCCACATATTGTTGTTGTTGTTGTTGTTACAATATTACATTATATTATATATTATATTAATAATAATGGCAATAATAGTATTAACAATGATAACAATAACAATATCAGTACCAATAACAACAAATCTTCAAAAGACATTGAGATGTGATAAATTGACACCTTGAAATTTTATGGCTGCTTTTGCTTAGCTGGCTGATTTCCAACACTATGTTTTTTGTAGTGCTAAATTACATGGTGACTTCCTCACTGCTTCTCCCAAAGGGCTCTCTATGTGGAACTTAAATAAAAAATCCCCTAACAATTAATGTTTATCCTCCATTATACTGTCTGGACCTGTTCTTTTCTTTAAAATTCCATTTAAGTTGTTGATTCAGTAAGGTACTCAGGAGTGTTTCGTAACAGTATGAATGTGAATTGGCTGCATAGAAATACACTCTTACACTTAAAATGAGTGGTGGAGCAAACCTGGGCTTTTGTTTCAGACCTGTGTGGGAATGTGTAATGTATTCAGCTGCCCCCATTTAAATATTATTTCTGAATTTTGCCCCAAGCTGAACTAATTCCCAAATAGAATATTCTTCAAAGTTTCCCATGTCATGTCAGCAGCTCTTTAAATGCACAGATTTTAGATATATGCATTTGTTTCTTCATTATGAAAAAGTGTTATTAAATATGTAATAAATTATTTATGCAGTATGACTTTAAAGCTAAGAATATTAGATCACAAGAGATTTCTCTAATTGAAACAGTCTTTGTGTGTAGCTGCAGTCTAATTTAAACTCTGCCTAGCCTAGTTAAAACTTAAAACAATAACATACAGATGACATCTTATCTGTATTGCTTTTCAAATACAAGTGATTGCAATATTATTAATTCTTGATTACATGGAAAATCAAATAAACTATTTCCATTCAATGAATATTGCCATCCATGTGATTTGATTATTTGTAGATTTTTATAATGTGATTAATAAATAAAATGCACAAGTATGCAAATGTGCATGCACACACACACACAGTCATATACTCTATATACGTATCAGTATCAAGGCCAAAATTTAGGGAGATACTTTAACAGATGCTTAGAATTAAGCCTTTGAATTAATGCCTGGGTTTAGCTGTGTTCCCAGCCCCACCACGGTCCATTTGGCTTTTTCGGAGCCAGCCTGACACCACTCACTTATCTGGGTACTTTGGCCTCAGGCTGTGTATACCTTACAGCCCTTGCAGGTGAGCCCCCTCTCTATAGATTAAAAAAGACAAAAAACAAAATGAAAAAGCCCATCTACCTGGGAAGCTCCACTGCAGAATCATAATTAAAAAAATTAGTGACCTCGCAGTAGAGGCATCCTCTGGGGCTTGCAACATCTAGGCTGGTCCCAGAGTGGGATTCAAAGCCCAGAATTGCTGGAAAACCTTCGTGCCCACCTGCAGAGAGCGTCACTGGTCTCCGAGCATTGCCGATGCTGGGCAGCACTGGTCAGCAGCAGAGAGCGCCGGTGTCATCAGTTTGTCCAGGAGAACAAATAATTAAAATCTTCCAGAAGATTTGATGGATGAAGTTTCCTGTCCTGTTTCTTTACACATATAGGACCAGTTCCTCCGACATAAATCAGAGTATATCCATTATCTGCAGAGAAGTGACATTGATTTACACTAAGACTACAGCTGCCCAAAATGCCTTGGGCACATCAACCAAAGAAAAACCCTCACTAGGAATAAAAGCAACCCAGGAACTCCATCCTCTTCCTCCTCCTTCCCATCCCCAGCTACTTTATACCCCTGTGTGCGCTGGCATGGTGCCATTTAGTATCATTTAACAACTACTCATATTAATAAGATAGATGCTTAGGGTGGGATTCACTTTGTAAGGAATGTGGATGCTGGCATCCTGAGCTAATTGTCAAGGCTCCCTTCACAATCTACAGAGAGAAACAGGCATTTTTGGTGGAGTCTTTTAATCTAAAAGCGTGAGGTATTGCCCCCAGGGCACCTCTTTTACTCCTCTGAGCAAGAGAGCCGAGTGTGACTGCCATGGAGTTGTGCAGTGGTGGGCAAAGAAGAGTCCTGCTTCAACTGCCTGGGATCCCTCTGCTTAAATCCGCGTTGTAAGAGGCCTATTTCAGCTCCTGAGCGATATATTCTGACAGTAGAGCACAGTTGTCAGATGTTTGGGAATGAATACCTGCTCCGCCTGGCATCAAAAACTGTAAGGGAATGTTGCCTTTGAGCCAAAAAAAAGGCAAGATTTTCAGGAAAAAAAAAATAAATACAAGGATGAGCACTCCATAAAGATGAGTTATGGTCTCCTGTGACACCCGAAACGGATGAGCAGAGTGATAGCATTGTTCAAACAGGAGCACGCAACACAAAATCGCTGGGATCTGAAATCCGGTTCTGTATTTCCAGGGCTGAGCACAATGAGGGAGCCCAGTGACAACGGTTCTGTTAATAGGAGAGGACTTGTAAGCGGCAATCAGGGAGTTTTATCAGCTCATTGTCAAAGTAAAAAGCAATTGGAATACGTGCCCCAAGGGCTTGAACCACATGGTCGGTATTAGTGGAATAGTTACCCGCACTGAGAGGTGTTTTGAAAATGTGCCTTTTAAGGTCTCCAGGCTATTCAGCTCATTCTGGAAACAATATGTGGTGGCAGTTTTGGTGTAAGAGATATGAATAATGAAATCTTTCTCTGTTTGGATCAAAGGGAGACTATTTCATTTTTAGCTCAGACAGACATCGTGCTTTCAAAAGTCTCAGAAATCCCAAAACACACTTAAAGGCTCAAGATTTAAGGAAAATCTCAAGATTAATTAGCAGAGGAGAACCCAGAGTCCCATGTTCTTGTGATTTTGTCCTGTATCACAAAACCGAATGGAGGCCATGTAATCTGCCCCTGTAGTTCAAGAAAGGATTATAGTTAACCCTTTTCTGACCGATACGCATCTAACCTGTGCTCCAAGACCTCCAGCATAGAAATGTGATGACCTCCACCCGTCTCTTCCACCACCCTATTACCCTGCATGCTAGGAAGTTTTTCCCAATGCCTAGCCCGACTCTTCCTTTCAGCAACTGAAAACTATTTTTTCTTGTTAGAGCCTTCTCAGGACTAGAGAAATGGTTATTCCTTTCTTTTTTCCAGTTGGGTTTTTTTTTTTAATCTATTTGAAAATTTCCTGTGAACTCAACAACTACTAGCCACCATCCATCCACTTTTTCAAACTACTAGGGATGAATTTCTTAATGATTGTTTTAAGGGTTCGTTGTCATGCATCCATTTGATGAGTCAGCACTTCATTACTTCAAGGAATCATAGCTGAGAGCTGAAACCTTCCCTGGCACCAGAACAGGCTGCTGGAAATAAAGTTTGCTACTCCTCCAGACTTGATTGCTTCTTGTTAAATATTTCCAAGATATGTAGGCTTCTGGAGCTTAACCGGAACACCTATGAACTAAAAATAGCAACAATAAAGAGCCCAGAGCATTTCACAGCTCTTTAACAAAACCAGACTTTTTTTTTTTAATGACTTAGTACTTAAAGCCTCTTAGGAGGCAATCTCCTGAGGTTTGCCAGCCCGAGGTTCTGCATTTATGATCTGGGTGAAGCATGGGTGAACCCAACCTCCTAATTACAGTACCACAAAATCAGAGGCACGGATGGTTTAACCAGAAGACAGGGGAGCAGGGACTCAGCTGACTGTAATGGAGACAAACCAATATTTAATGGGTTTAAGGCCCCAGCCCAAGGAGCTCTGGTCACTGTGTGTGTTGGAGTTCTACGTGCACACGAGTGGTCACCACTGTGCCCTCCTCTGCAGACAGATGATTGCCCGGCACATCGGTAAATTGACTTTCATCAGAACAGCAAGGCATGGTGCAGCAACTCTCAGAGAGGAGAATTTGGCAATTATGAGGTCTGCCTGCTCCCAGACAAGTCCCTCACCACCTCTGATGGCGTTTCACTTCTCAAGACACAAATTTGTACTCGATTTTGCAATTCAGGAAATGAAAGGTAGCAATGTCTAAATTATCTTTGACTAAAGAAGGACATTGGCCAGAAGAAAATAATCCAACATCAAAAGGAAACAAAAAAAAAAAAGAAAAAAATTCCCACTACATTTTAAAAAAACACCCACCAAAAGCAAGTAGATTGAGAATGTTTCCTTTCTTTTGATCTTTTTTTATTCAAATAGCCCATATTAGGAGCAGCAGTATTTTCTTATAAATGACCCTTAGTCACATCTTTGTGACTTCATTCTTAAGAAAATTTCTGAGATGAAATGTGTCCTATATGGTTCAGTTGCCAAACATCTTGATCACCTTACAGCTCAGAGAAGCAGAGTAAAAGTGCTTAGTATTGTTTACAAGCATCTGTTTTTTAAGTAAATGATTTGGGTTCATTGTCCAAAGTGGGACTTGCTGTCTCTCAAAGATCCAAGGAACCAGTGTGGTAGATCGGAACTGTAAACATTCAGGAGTTTCCAAAGGTATTCTGGTCACTAAGTAAGTGCATTGGAAGGAAAATGTAAAAATTGCACTTCTCAGAAACATCATTTAACATTTTTTTTTCCTTCAGAAGCTTTTGCCAATACACTTCATGAAATATGCAACTTTCCCATTGATTAGGATGAAACATGTATCCTTAAAAGCAGTACCTCTTTAAAGCAGGGCTAAGATTTTCCTGAGATAAGGTTCAGCAGAGACGTGTCAGATTTGCTCCCGACTGCCAATGCGATTGAGATAAGCAAATTTTGAGGCTCCTGAGAGTGCCCTAGTGGGCTTCTTGCAATGCTGTGAGGGGACACAGGGTCTTCCCTGGGCTGAGTGTCCTGCTCCAGGAGAGAGCTCAGCTGTGAGCTGCTGGTCCTCTCCAAGGTGTGTTGCACCAACCAACTGCTGCCTCCTCTTCCAGCAAGCACCTGCAACAGAAACCACCCACCTTTTGAAGGACGAAGGGGAGACAAACACCCAGCTCATTGCTCCATAATTTTGCTTTCACAGAGATAAGCAGATTTTGATTTGTTAGAGCTCTTTGATTTGTTGTAGAGGTGCTCCTACCTTTCCTGGCTGTGCAAGTAAACAGGTGTTTAACAAAATGCATTGATTCAAAGGGCCCTGCGTGTTACTGAGAGTCAGCCAAGCAATCCCGAGACCGCCCTTCCCGTGCTGAATTATGGAGAATTCTCCTCTCCATAGGGAGAACACAGTGCTCAGGTGTGTGGTGCCTATGCCCCACAGTCCCTGCCAGTGCAAGACCTGCTATGCAGCCTGTGTGCTCCCATCAAACCCAGCACCAGCACCATTACTACAGCTAGAAAAACTGCAGCTTCAGAAGTTGGCAGAACTTTTGCCTCCTAGGTCTTGTCTTAGGTATGGTCTTCTTATCTGGACAACAGCTTTGCAGTATGGGTCAAGCAGAGTCTTATTACTGATTGTTTTTTTTTTAGTTCAGGGGCAGGTATGGGGTTAAACGCAGAGCCATTTCCAACAGTGCTACATACTGTATGAATAACCCAGCAGTGCCCTGTTAATAGACAAATCAGACCCACAGAAGAGGTGTAGGCAGAGGTGATGAAGGCAGAGAGAAAATAAGCGACTTGCCAGAGGTCACGCAGGTGGAAAACCTATCGCACTTGCTTGACTCTTTTCGCTTCAGTTCAGTGCCGTAGCACAAGTGTGTTCTTCAAGTAAAAACTTGGTTTTCCTCCTTAGCCGGTGTAAGGGCAGGATCAACACGGCATAAGAAACCTCCCTTTTACTCATGTTCCACCTGACCATTGTAATAAATTACAGTGACTTGGGAGACACTGAGAAATAAGGTGCTAATGGGGATATCACATGTACAAGCTTTCTCTAGTGCTACCAGAGGAGGCACAGACCCTGCGGGAAAGACCCTCTACCCGCTACCCCCCACTACTCTCCAGGCACCTGAAAACATACAGCACGGGCTTCTTTTAATTCTTTTGGAGAGCACAGAAAAGAGGAATTTTGGTCTTTGCTTGAATATAAATATGAGTTTATAAATATAACCACACCAAGATTTTCATTCAGCATTTAGCAGTTAAATCAGGTTTTATGAAGCTCTCTTAAATTGGTAAATAAAAGAATTCATAGCTATTTTTACAGGCTTAAAGAATATGGATCAGAGATGTAGGATATGTGCATACTATATTAGTGTGCTTTGGTATTCTTATCTTCCTGCTTTTTAAATATTTAGGCATTGTTTGCTCCTACACTTGCTGTAGGATATTGAATCATCTATTCCACATTAACTTTTATGTAGCAATATTCCTGAAGCACAGAAGGCTTTCATCTACTGAAAAAAAAAAAAAATCGTATCGATAACTAAGCTTCTTTTCATAAGTTAAATTAAATCAAGGCATTTGGTGATAGCATTAATGATTGTGCATAGCCCAGATTAGGTGAGAATTATAGCAAATCCAGCTATTCATATTGTCAAATGTGAAAATTTATTTGCCCTCCTTAAAGGCTTATTCTTAAAAACAAAGGAAAACGATGATCCCCAAGCCTGTAAACTCCACCTCTATAAAAAAGTTAAAAACTATGTTGCAACAGGTTTATCATGGACTGAAGGATCACCTGAAGAGAGCTGCTGGGGAGCTCCAAAGCTTCAAATAGTGACACATCGATGTAAGACCTGTAAAGAGAGGGTCTATAACCTTCTTATCAAATTTGCTTGTTTTCAGATTAGGGTATCTTAACCACCCATGTGTATACCAATGGGATTAGGGCCAGATTTAATATATTTTATTCAAACACTATAGCAGCATATTTTGTTTTCAAGGGGATTAGCTACAAAGCAACATATTTTTCAGTACAGGAAAATAATTTTCCTGGTTAAAACCCCTGAGTTTCTGACTTGGCATTTAGGGGTTTGCTTTGCTTCTTGCTTTCTGGGGGGAGAACTACACATCCAAATTAATAAATAACAATAATAACAATAAAGATTTACATTTTAAAATGTGGTGGGTTTCCTGTTGTCCTTGCAGGGTCTGTGATTACACTAATACATCGTGCTAGTGGCCTCGAAGGGAGCCTTCCACGACCTGCAGCTGCTCAACTCAGAGTCGAGCACACTGCGGCAGGGCTTTCCACTTAAATGTACCCTATGAGCCGCACGGCCCCGATGTAAACACACCTGAATCAAATGATTCGATTCAAGTCAGTGCTGCACCGGGGATACATGGGCTCTCTCCTGAGTGCTGCTGCACTCAGACCCCCGTGCACTCACAGCACACAGACTAGTGTCCCTCACCTAGGACGAGAGTTAGGAATTTCACGGATTGTGATAAGAAGGCAGGACAGACTGCGCTGGCCAGATGCAGGGCATGGCCAGACCAGCATACTGACCAGCCAACATGCAACTGGCCTTTTCTATCCTCTTATGCCTCTATTTCTCCCATGCTTCTTCCTCCCCGAATCACCTAAATCTATCCCTTCCCCTACCCTTGGTTCCTCCCCTGAATATCCCATAATCAGTCCTGTGCAACCCCAAAACGCACTTCCCCTGCATCCCCTAACATGTCCCACACCCCTGGGCAACGACCCCAGTCCCAAAGATGCTCCAGCGTTGACTCCTCCTCATGGGTGTCACCTCTGGCCCTTGGGGCTGAGGGTCCCCTGGGTCAGCCCAGGGACGGTGTGGACAGGGTGGTTCATCCTCAGCGCTCATCTTTAATTTGGGTTTCCCTCACCTGCCTTTGTGTCTGGTGGTCTTCTGGGCTCGTGGAGATGGGCCTGGTGGGCTGATGGCTCTCGGCATGGACCTGGGGGCAGCTAGCTGGGCAGGGTGTTGTCTGGGGTCCCCCTCACCATTGTCTCCCCCTGTTCCTTTGTGGGTGTGCAGATGAGCTTTTTATCATATGACCTAACAAAATATACCTTCCTTCCTAATTTTTTATGACTAGTTGATTTTTCTTTTTTTCCTGAATGCTGCCTGTCTGTTTGGCATCTAACTTATGGAAGCCAAACTAGCACAGAATAAATTACAAGGAAAGACATATTCTGCCCCAAAGTGTTTATGGTCTAGGAAACCTACTTGCTTTTGTTGGAAGAGGATTATGGTAAGGTATTAAATTCAATTTGCCAATTTGACCAATAAAGGGTAAGCTGTGCTAGCAAAGGGTTGCCAGCATGAGGGGAGTGAACATTTTTCTTGGGTGAAACATTTTTCTTGGAGACTTTTCTCTGCTGCGGCATGGCTTGAGCAGCTCTGATCAAGGTAGTACAGAACTGCCTAAGCTCAGCCCAGGGGGTTGCTACATAAGCCAGTCATGCTTGTCTAATTAGCCCCATATACTTACATTTGCATCCATCAAAGGATCCCCCACTGCTGCAGTGCCCATCTTCAAAGCTATTGCTCTTCCACCTGAGCGGTCACTAGCCCTGTGGAGGTCATGCTGTGGGTTCCCCTCTCTAGCAAGAGCGCAAGGGGAGGCAAGCAAGGCTGCTCACCTCTGTTGGCCATAGCAGGGAGCGGGACATCATTTCAACGGTGCTAGTGGGTGATGCAAGAGTGGAAGAGGCAGACTTTGTCCTGGGCACCTGCAGTCTTCATTTTCATCTGGCTGGGGCATATTCTGTCACTGGTGCTGCTGAAAACGCTGAAAACCACAAAAGCCATTTAGCTCCTTGACCCTCTCCTGCTGGGCACTCGCTGCAGGTCCCCAGCAGAGTGGTCGCTTGCTGAGGTGACTCGCACGGCTGCAGGCTCATGAGCTTGGGGAGAGCAGAGTGGGTGCAAGGACCCCTTCAAGGATCTCATAAGGTCCCTTGAAGTCCCAAGTGGTGAGCCACTGAGATCCTAAATTGGTCACACTGCATTTCAAATGTGCTTGGACTTTGCCCACTGGTGGTGTCACTGGGAAGCTGTTCGAGGGCCTCCCTGCTCCTGGTGTTACAAACCTCTGTAATAGGCAGCCTGAGTTTATTCATAGCTTGTTTAAGCCATCAGGAAGTTGTGTATCTTGCTGTGACATTGCAGACATTTTGCTAACCACTGTCAACCTGAGACCTTTTAAAGGAAAACAGAGTGCTCTGCAAATGACTTCATCTCACCGGTTATCTCTGCTGGGACATAGCTCTACAGCTGCAGTCGTTTGCATCTTTCCATGTTTGTTCTCATTTAGGTTTGGATGCCTGTCCGTCTGCCTGTATGTGTTCCTCAATGCCATTTATGCATGGCAAAAACTCCCTGCCTCTTTCAGATCCTCCTGCAAGAGCCATCTCTGCCCTGAAAACCGGAATCCTCCCCACCAGACCCCAGTGAGTCACTCAGGAATTATGTGGACACGTCTGTCATAGCTCCCACGCAGCTGGTGTCTCGAAGACTTTACACATAGTATGAAAAAACTGCAACATCAGAGGCTGTGATTAGGCCTGGCATGACAGTGGGATGAAAGCAGTAGCCTGTACCATGAGGCCATGATATGGGATCATGAAATACTACCAGTATAGCACGGAGATCACAGTCCTTGCTGGGACACCCAATTTCATTCATACTACAGAGACACTCTCCCTCTACAGGAGGCCAAATCTATGGAGAATGCACAAGTCATCGCCCAGAAATGGAGCATTTGATGGTTTTTTTTAAAAGGTAAAAGAACTCAACATGCTTGGCTGAGCTATCAAGAAGCCACCTGGAGTAGCTGCTTTCAAACATTAGTATTTTTCCTCTGACATCTCCAGTATTCAGGAAAGAGCTCCCTGACAGTTTCCCTCTTCTCCTTCAGCTCCACTGCAATATCGATGTTGCAAAAAGTAAACATAACCAGTGCTCTGCTCTCCGTGGGTCATCAGGGCAGCTGTGACAGAGAAAGCCACGATTAATCCTTATGGCAGCAGTTTTGGGTCCCTGTCCTGGTAATGCTTCTGTCCATGCTGGAGTAGGGCTAGCCCCTGTAGCAGGTTAAAGTACTTAATATTTTGCAGGGACCGGAGCCTAAGTCCAATGCCGTCTCGCTCTTTTTCTGTTATTATCACTCATTTATCAATCCAGATAACTTTATCCTTGGCAACGACCATGAGGAGCCCACTAAGGCTCCTACGATGTGTTTCAACGTAGGTAGTACTGAGCTTCATCTCTGGCGACGGAATGAGATAGGCATCCACTGCTAATGACCTTCATTACATATTAATTCTCTCTATATTTGAAACAGATACAGCATTTAAACCTGTCACTCACTTTTGACTTCGCCTCTTCTTGCAACCCTTTCCATTCTCTTTCAGCATGAAGACGCTTTCTGTGGCTTTCCCTTCTTTTTCCCGGCTCCCCACCCCCAATGTTTGGAAATGCAGCTTTAAGACTTTTAACTTCCTATCCTGAATACACACTTGAACTTATTTAAGAAAGTTAATCAGAAAGGAGACTTTCCCCATTGTGGAAAATTTCCTGATCAGAAATTCAAATGAATATGTATTTATTCATTCAGATACTCAGGCATGGAAATCTCTGCACTTTGAGTACAAACACAAAGATGTTTTTATTTTAATCTCACTTCTGCAAATTAACATAGTCATATAGTTTTCAAAATTAAAAACTCAAAGGATTAAACCCAACTGGCAAACATGGCTTGGAAATCATTTTGTGTCCCAAATATTAAGATTACTAAACGTAGATGAAAGAGGCAATTCCAGAAGAAATTTCTGTTCCTTCACGACTAAAGAAGATAAGCCTTAACTATATGTGCATGCAAAAATGTAATATGATTTATTTTCCAACAGGCAAAACTACTGTATATTGCTCTGGGTCACAAAGCAATGTGACTGGAATATAAATAAAACTCCAGGAGCTCACATGCTGGTGATGTCTGTAATTATTGATTAATTCTGCTTTAGAAAGCTTGAAAACAAGTCCGTCTTGAAATGGGCCACAACATAATGCCTCTCTCATTGCATGAAGCTAAGATGTACCCCTCATTAGAACTGCCTGAGGTTTTCAGACTTGCCGAGGGATAAATGTCATATCTGGCAGGGGGGAAATGAAATTAATACCTCCAACTTTTTGGAGAGAATATTAATAAGGATTAAACTAGGCTGTTAAAAAAAAAAACAAACCAAAAAACCATAAGCAGGTTTTCCAACCTGAACACAGATAGGAGGCTCTTGTGGTTTTTAGAGGAAAACAGGTTTCTTTCCCACACTATCTTGTTAAAGTGATTACTATTTCATCCTTGTATATTAATAGCACCTGGAGGCAAGTACCCAGCTGCATTTAGCACAAAGCAGACATCCAGGCAAGGCTGGTCCCTATCCTATAGACTCAGCAATCCACAATGAAGATGAGAGACACCCGACTTTTTCAGGTCCTTTTCACTCCAATTCTAACCATTTCACCCCTGTGAAAGCTCTGTCCTACGGTGGATCGCATCACCTTGTTTGACTCAGTGGATCTAGTTCAATTAGGAATCTTGTCCTTCCACTTTTAGAAAGAATCAGTCAATGTATCTATGCTGGGAATATTGCATACCCAGATGAACTATGCTACAATGACTGGCAAGGGATGAAAAAGACTGCCTTTCAACTGTTATTATAGGCAGAAGATACCTCCTACTAAGAAAACGCTCCTGGATGCATGTCTTACCGAGAATAGAGTCTTTATGTTGGTCAGTGAAAACGGGAGGGGGAGAACTGCAGAAAAAACCCCTGACACTGGTCAGATGGGAGGATATTCCCCGTGTCTGCTTTACCTTAGCAAAGGGCTAGCCAGGCACATGGTGGGGCCACGCGCGGCAGCTGTATCAGGGGTCTGAATTGTACGGTAGGACTTTCCTTATGAAGCAGCCTAGGAAATGCTTGCAACTTCACACTCCTCCATGTTTTTCCAACAGAAACTGCTTGCTGTCATGCAGGCGACGCTTCATGTCTCAGAGGAAGGACCCTGGAGTGCACGAGTGTCGTGTTTGTCTTCATTTATCACAGAGGACTTAATAATATTGCCAAGACATTGCCCTGGGAGAGGGTTGCGCCACCAGTGTCTAAAATCTGCCATTTGACTGGTATTATCTGAGCTCTGGGCTTATCGTGGGTAGGGGCTTTTGGGCCATGCTTTGGCATCAATTGGCTTTGACATCTCTCTTCTTCTCTCATGAAATTCGGAGAGGTTTACAGGGGTAACTTTCAAATCTTTGGCATGCCGTGGCACAGGGCTGAAGAAAATGAGTACTCCACATAGAGACAATATGCACACACTGAGTTCTTGTTTGCATCCAGAATCACCAGAATTAGCTGATAGATGTGAGTTTGATACGTCGGGATACTTCTGGAATGTAAGGTCAGAGTATAGCGAGTATCCTGATTTCCATTGCCTTGAGAGTTATAAATGTTTCAAAGATTCAGGTTGTTCTTTATTTTCAGGGAGTCAGCGAGCTGACTTGACAAGGATGTTAGCTGGATGAACAGATGGGTAGGATCATAGTTTGGGATATCAGCTTTAAAATGTCTGCGTCTGAATGGTCTGCCGTTGTGACCTTGCACACTTTGCTCACCTACTACCACCTTCGGTCCTGTCCCCTCCCAGTCCTCAGACAGCAGCAGTGGTAGGTTGATTTTTCATTAATGTGAAAGAAAACACCCAACCGATAACTAGCTAATCTTATATTGTATCATGTAATGATTCAATATTTTCCCTTCCAACTATATTTTAGCAGTAGCTAGACTATTAAAAATTGAGACGATAGTGATCTGAATGTGGAGCCAGCATATTTGATAAGCTTTATAGCTTCTGTGGCTACCTTGCTAGAAATATCTGAGCTAGCTATGGCCGTACAACTGCTTATATTGATGTATCCATAGATTTCCGTAAAGGATTTGGTACCACCTGACCTTCAGATCAATGACTAGGATGATGCATAGTTGGCATGGCAGTTACTATGTGGATTAAAGCCTTTCTAGCTGTCAGGAAGTTATTATCTAGCTGTTATCTCTAATATTGCATCTTAACTATGTTAATATTTGAAACAATAACCAAAAATTCTCACTAATTAAGATTGCATATGACATTAATTAGGAGAGTAGTAAATTACAAAGAGAAAAAGGTGCTAATGAGTAGCTATTCCAATGATTTTTAAAAAACCTGAAAACAAACCTTGAAAGACTTAATACAGCCTAATAAATTCACAGGCATTCAGGAACAAAGAATGTATGCCATCCCTTCATGTTGGATATCTGTTGAATTTTGGTGGAAGAGTTGTTCTGTTTATTCCAATAGCTAGAAAATGAATAAGGCAGATTTAGAAATATGGCACAACTTTTAAGCAGTGATGTAATTAATCCTGGAACAATTTCATGAGAGTTTTGTTGGATTCCCCATCACTGCAAATTTCTAAAACGAGACTTCAGCCTTTACTGAATAATACACTGTATTCAAATAGGAAATAAAGCAAGGAAGACCCAATGGCTGTGTTATTCATGAAGTCAGACAATTAGAACATTTTCTAGTTTGTGGGTTTTTTCTTTTTTTCAGTTGTAGACTGGTGTCAATACCACTGGGGTGTATCTTGGGCTATTACTGTGAGATAAGAATCCATCCACGATGGTGAAGTTGACCCATAGAGGAAGCCATTTTAGTGCCTAAATTGCTTTGGAGATAATGCTCTAACTGTGATGTGACTTGTACTCCTTGAAACTCCTGATGAACACCAGAGCAGAATTTTATACAAGATCTCCTCTAAATATAAACATCCCTTGCTGACCATGTTCAAAGCATGGTCAGATTTAGAAAAAAAATTTGTGAAAGCCAGAAAATCGACATGTTCTTCTCCTTAAGTACTATCTGCAAGAAACAGGAACCTGATGGGATGATCGTCTTGACACTGTTAATTCTTTTCTCTGCACACAAGAATATATGGAAAGCAAAGAAAAATTCCTTAGAGCAAAGGTCCAGAAAAAAACCTCTTGGCTCTTGGCAATATGAATGCAAACAAACAGAGCTTTAGATTTCTCTGCCATTTCTGTAATCATCCCAGTTTTCCATCACTATGCAGACTTCTCACGCTGGTCCCTTCTTGAACATGGATCTCTCTGATTTCTTTTTGTTCCATGCTAGAATTAGTTATTCAAGGAGACTTTTCTTATTAAGCTTAATATTTTCACCATCTCAGTTACTGACTGCTCCAAAGGTGTTGCCTTGATGTACTGTTTTAGGTATGAGAAGTTTGCATAGTCACTTAGATCACTGCTAGGCAAGACACTAAGAGTAAGATTTTGAGAATAAGTGCAGAAGAAAACATGGATAAATATTTTAAAGTATTTACAACATGCTGCTTTACGTACAGGGTATCCAGACACAGAAAGTGTGAAATAAACTTGGAAAGACAGTGAGGAGCTAAAAGCACAATTCGAAGGAGCAGAGTGATCTTAGTCTATCACTTTTCCCACAGAACATGGCAAAACCAATCATTTTCCCTTGGAATGTGTTTTACAGGAGGAAGCTGCTACTACCAACTGTATCATCTCTACCTTGTACATGATTGATAAACCATGACCTTCAGTGTGTCACTCAAGGAAACAATTTCCTGCAAGCTAAACAACGCTGTAGCACACGCATTTCTGCTCAGCCTTAGAACACGAATGCTAAATAATTGAGCCATTTTGCTCATGGCAGGAGCAATGCATTCTTAGTACCGAGCTGCTTCATTTCTCAGTCTCCCAGAGACTCTGCTCGGTGCTTCAGCGTGGCTGGCAAGGCCATCGCACAAGGAGAGGATGGAGCACCCCATCCAGCCATCTGCCAGGATTCAGCTCTGCCTGGCCTCATCTTTGCAAGCAGATGCCCGGGCCCGTCTGGTCCCCACGTGGCTGCAGTGCCTGCACGCTCAATACCCCGCATATGCTCTTGGCTGACATTTCCTCTCCGGCTCTCTTCACAGGACAGTGGGAGCATTATTTCTGTCCTTCTCCAAAGACATCCAATGCAACAGATTGACTCATCAGCACGTAGCACAGCTATCGGAAGGGTAAGTTCCTGGGATCTGTATAAAATCATGGGGTTTGAGGAAATGTCAGGCTTTTATCTGTATTTCAGAATGAGATGTGAGCACTTACAGGCTGTAAATCCCTGCTTTGCATCGTCCTGGTTGTCAGTCTCATGGAAGCTGTAGTAACCACCTTTTTCTCGAGACTGGGTACATTACAGTGTGTCCGTCGAACGGCTGCTTGCTTGATGCTGTTGAATGGTGACTGCTGGGGACCGCCAAGAACATCACCGCCCAACGGCCCCCTCCCCTTCTGCTAAACAAAGACCAGCACAGCTACAGCCACTCGAAACAGTTCTTACTGGAGACGGCTGGTAAAGGCTCCAGAAATGCCTATTTCTAAGCTCCGAGTCCTGCCATGGTTATTATTTCTCTTCGGGAATGTGGAAAGCAAATGCTAATGCATGTCTTCACAAGGCTAAGGCATGAGTGAGTCCAGGCCTCCTTCAGCGTGCTGGAGGTGGCACCGCTGCTGCTTTCTGGGGTCTTAGAGCAGAGCCAATTTCCAGGTGTTACTTACCGTGGTGTTGTATGAGGCTCCGGCACACTGTAAGAATTTGGCATTATGCTTATCCTTTCCACATCCAGATTTGTTTCATCTCTTCTGTAGCTGAAGATCTTTTCTTGCATTATCAATGGCATATTCTAATAATACCTGATGAGGAGGGAACACAATGAGTGGCTTTTCCCCTTTTTCATAGCTTTTCAATCTGGCTATTATTAGCTATTATTATTCAGAGTACTCAGAAGTGTGCCTGGATCCACCCAGGGATACAAAGCTCTGAAGAAAATACCACTGAAGTCAAAAGAAAGCATTGTAGTACATCAGCACAAGCTTTGGAGGACACTTACTTTTATTCCGAATTTATTAATATTGTTAATGACCTGTCTTTTCCTTTTCCCACCATTTCTTGGTATCCTTTTGCTCTCTTGCTTTGTACATTAAGATAGGAAGAAATACAGGACAAGAGCAGTATTTTTCTACTGTTCCTAGAGGAATAATAGTAAAACAGGACCATGATCGCTGATAACAATAATAGACATCATGGTCGTCGTCCTCATCTATGAGCAGGAGGATTTGTAATGGTTGATTTCCTGTACAGCTTTCCCAATCAAATATAGATCCAAGATCTTGTATTCCCCATGACACGGACAAGAAAAAACAGCCTGATGATTAGTCTGAAGCAGGCTGATACTGATCAGCCAGTTGATATGTGTCTCCTTCCCCAGCTGGTTGTTCCCAGGTAAAACCCTGGGTAAGAAATCACACAATTTCTAACAATATATAACAATTCTGTCCCTGTTTTCCCAGTGTGGTTATTGACGTAGGTCCTTCTATATTATAGGATCTCTAAATTTCACACAGATATACAGCTAGAGATCATCCTTGAGATGCCTACTTCTTTTTAAAAGTGTTTGCATTTGGTCAATGTATTCCAAAGCACCACGTCGGGTGTTACCGTGGGAATCACGGCGTCGGCGGTGTGAGACGGTGCTTTTCAATCAAGCCTGACAGGGTTAGGTGAAATTTGGGGGGATTTGCATACCTTACTGCCAGAAGTGTCTCTGAAAACCTTGGCCTCAGGGACATATGTTTCACTGCAAACTGTTTTAGGAGGAAGTAGCAAACCCTTGTTAGAAGGGAATCAGGTCGACAACAGTGAGGATTGGCATGGTTATTTCTGGTTATGCATAAAAGAAAATTGGGATTTTAACAGAGATGCCCAAACCCAGTTGCTGTCCCATCCTGCACAATACCTGGAGCTATCTGGGTCTGTCATCCAGGCAGGACTGGTGAATCAGAGGGGATGTGTAAAGAAAAAAACCCCATATTAAGTAGCAGCAACAAAAGTCCAAAGTCTGAAGCCCTGCTTCCAGCATTGCTTTTGATTTGTGTTTCAGAGCATGCCATTACCTTTGTCTTATGAGAAGTTCAGGACACGAATCTTCCTTGGCATTGGGTTGGTAGAGTGAAGCAAAGGTTGCCCTGTGGGACCCTGTGTCCCAAGGGCGCTTGCGCCTTGGCCTTTTGGGGTGAAGAAGGTGCAGTTTCCTCTGTGTGGGGGTTTGGTAATCTTTTTTTAAATAAGCACTGAAAATCACAGCAGGATCATAGTTTGGTATTGTTTAAGGCATTTTTTTCTATGACTCAAGCAAGAGCCTTCGGGAAGCTGCTCCCATTAACAAACGCTCTGCTCTCCGCTCCCTGCAAGGACTAAATAACAGAAATTACAAAACATGAAAAACCATGGTAATAAAAGCAAAGAGGCTGAAATGTGCAGTCCTGATATCCATCAGCCACCAGAGCCTGCCTGCCAGCAGCGGTTTGCATGCCTGCTGCGGTAAGGCTGACCGTCCCGCAGAGTCGCAGAGCAGCTCTGTGCTCAGGTCCGGAGAACAAACCTCACCTCTTTAGTGCAGCTGGACGTTTTTTATTTCCTCATTTATCATTTAATCTCTGAGAAGAATGCAATCATGGAGTAGCCAAAGCTATTTGCCAATTCAAGCTGAATTCAGCAAATAGCTTCAGCCATGCAAGACATGAACATGAATCCTGGACATGAAAATGCAACTCAGTTTGTCATTTCTAGGATTAACTATTTTGATTATTTGTACAATTTTTGAGCAGTCATTTTGTTATAATTCATTACACAGTAGGAGTGTTCTTCCCCCATCATACCCTAATGGCTAGCGATGAGAAAAAAAAATCCATCCCTGACAAATTTTAATTTCTCTCTTCAAATTGTTCCCGTTTGCCTGTGGTAAAGTAGCAGCTGGGTGTACGCTGAGCATCATTCCTTAGGCACCAGCCAGGGAGGTGGGGACAGGAACACCTGAGTGCAACCAGGCAGGGATTAAGGCCCTTTTCCTGGAGATCCAAAATTTGTCTTCAAAAAGTCCTGCCCTGAAGATTGGGCTGTGGGTGCCCCTGTTGTTGGGCAGGCTTGCTCTTACCCTGAGCAAGTTGTACAAACTTTTCCTGTTGCACCTGATGTCTCATGCAAACACACACACACAGAGAGAAGAATTGCAGGGAAGCTGAAGCAAGGGAAATTGTTCCCTGGATTCACATATTTGAGCGCCTAAGATCTGATCTGATCTCCTCGCAGGCTTCTCCCATGTGAGATGCTACTGAGCTCTGCCAGAGGCTGCAAATACCTTTCCTTCATTAAGCCTGTGCCCGAGGGGACCTTTCCTCAATGCCTGGAGGTGACTCCGGGTTTGGGAGCGGATGCCAGTGCCGTCGACATCCCCGGTGCTTCCCCCGGCAGAGGTGGGTTGTAGCCGATTCACGGTGCTGGTGGCCACGGGGGTGAGCAGAGGGGCCAGGCACACTTCGCAGAGGTTTGCTCTCTGGCTAGTTAACCCATCCTTCTTCCACCCTGTGGGTAAAATGTCGTTACACAAGCCACTTGTTTTGCAGACAAGCCTTGTATGAACAGTAAAAGACCCTGGAGACCTGGGGTATACACCCAGGCTGCCAGTTTAATTTTCACCCTGCCAAGCAGGAGAATAGACAGGTAAACATTCACACACAGCAAAATTCTCTTGCACTGAACTATTCCAGGAATTCAAAGCCCAGGAGAGCACCGCTGCCGGCAGAGTCAATGCCCTTTACCTCTTAACCAGGGCATTAAGCTGTAGTTAGCGATCCTCCACGATCAATGCAAGAGAAAGATGGAAAGGCACGGAGAGCAGCGTTTGCCAATAGCCTTCTGCTGGGCTTGCCTTCTGCTCAAACACATCCATCCTCCTTTATGGCCCCCTACATATCTTTATGCCATCAAGGTAGAAGGAAATCTCTTACAGAAGCACAACAGAGAATGTTTCTTTCCCTTTGCACCAGAGCGTCTGAAGACATTAATATTACTCAGATTTATAGTTGACCGAAACTTTGGAGGCATTGGGCTTTAGAGTTGAAATTCTTTCCTGTGCAAAGGACCCGGGCTAGGATTGTTCACCAGCTCTGTCTGGTATAAGCCCTTAAATCCAATTTGAATTTGTGCCAGATGAATCTCACAGCTCTCAGCCTGATACACCCCCAAATATTATTAACCTTCCTGTGAATAGCGCACTGGCACTAAGCCCTTCTGCCTTGCTCGTGTTCACAAGTTAATGGGAGTCTCCTGAAAAGTGGAGGGATGTTTTTCTTCTTCAAAGCTCCAGCTTTTGTAGTCACATTATTGCCTGAGCCTCTGCTTTTGGACAGAGAAAGGTCAGCAAATGGAAACTGTATTCGTCACAAGAGGAACAAGGCAGATAAAAGGGAATACATGTATATTTTTTGTTAAACCTCTTTAGCTTTACACCAATCTTACAGCTTTTAGGGGGAGGGAATGCATGCTGCTCAAGCACGCGGTGTTTTCTGTAAGAATTAAAAAGCTTCCCCTAATTTTTGGCTGTTCAAAATGAGATAGTTGATTGCTGAAAGGAGAATATTCATCATCATCCCTGGGGGGTGCGACCGTCCAGGGAGTGCAAGCATCACTGCTGGATGCCAGCCCAGAGGAGATGAGCAAAAGGTCCCAGCCGTGACCTCAGCAGCAACTCCACACTGGAAAGGCACAGGGGCCTCAGTTTTAGAGTAGAATTTCCTTTTTCCAATGGGTTAAATGCTCAGGAGGTGGAATTAAACAGTGACACAGGCACACTGGGGCATGATGTATGTTCATGCTTCCAGCATGACTGCCTGCAGAGCACTTTCCTAGGCTGTTCCACAAGGCTGAAGACCTTGCAGAACAGAGCTTTTTGCCATTCAATTCAGCAGAAAGATTTAAGTAAAACAAGAGACCATTGCCTCAGATACCTTAAGATAATAATTCTCTATGACAAGGTGCTAAATATATTCCATTTATGCTTTATATTGCCATTAATAGGCATGTGAGATTAAGGGAATGTGCTCGCTGGTGAGGAGCTGCCTGGTAAGTGCATGCTTAAGCAGCATCTGCACATGGAAGTGCTACGTCAAGGCACAGTTACTTTATCTTCATGTGCAAGTGGGGATTTTATATGTATAGATAAAAGCGAAATAAAATTTGGGAAACCTATTCACATCACTGATAGAAAAATTTTACTCTGAAAAGCTATGTGCAATGAATCCCTTTGACCCCCTGAGCAGAGCACCAAACCACATGGACCTTCGCTGGAGGGCAGAAGGTCGGAGAAGGCTGCAATTGCGGCTCCACGCAGGCAGGGTTGTGGGGTTGTGGGCTTGGCAACCCACTCACTCCCCTTAAATATTCTCACTTTAGCAGGTATTTGAGCCCAAGAAGGAGCCTACATGAAACTGATGAAGGAAAAATGAAAACACTTGAAAATGCTATTTTGAGGCTTACAGAACTTGAATAAATGAGCATATTAACTATTCAATTATCTATGGCATTTTGAGTATTTTATCATTCAGCCCACTCCTTCCTCTTTGCTATGACAGCATCCTTTGCAGGAGCTGAGTGATCTTTCAGAAAGATGCTGCAAGCCCTCCTCTCCAGGCTGCATTTCCCAGGCACGTTGATGAACTCCTAGATGTGATGCCCAGGCAGCAGCTAAATGAAGGTGGTCATTCTTTTCTCTGAGATGGCTTCACAATTTTGTATCTTAGGCTTTCTTTAATGTCTATTTTAGTAGTTTCCAATATCTATTGCCTTTTTTTTTTTTTTTTTTTTTTTTTTTTGTGATCTGTAGGCTGGAAAGAAATATGTACTGGTTTTAGTTTGGTTTAGTGGTGTGTACAGGTAGGTGAGTTCTGCCAAAGGGTTATTGTGGGTTATGGTAAGTTACAAGTTTCTTCAAGTTCAGTTTTCAAAGAGGTCTTCACCTTTAGAGATCTCCTGATCCTATATTAAAGTGTGTTCCTATCAAGGTCAATTTTCAAAAGATTTATGTTATCAAAGTACCACTATCAAGCACAAGATGTGGGATTTCTCTGATCAAAAGCAGATGCCTACATATATGCATACGTCATATCAAATATTTATATATCATACCTTGTCATCTAGATTTCCATTAGAATGAGAAGTCCCATCACAAAGTGCTTCTCATCCCAATGTAGACAGTGGAAGTAGGAGAGCACTTGAAACACATTTTCTCTCCGCTGACTAAAGAGAGAACTGAGGCTGACAAGGTGACTCTTTGAGGACACTCTTACACTGGATTTGAACATTTATTTGTAGTATCTTCAGCCACAAGAGGACGTAAAAAAGCTGCCTTCATGAAGAGTTAATTAGCAACCTGTTTTAAAACCATCCTCTCATCAACTGTTGGCCAAACCCCACAGGAGGTGGGGCTGAAGCAGCTACAGAGCCTCTTACAGGGCTTTGAGGGAGCCTGTTTTTGCAGGTTTGTGGGGTTGGGTGAAGTTTCTTCTCAGTGGGAGCAGCTATTCCTGAGTAGCTAAGCTACAGGGCTGCCCTGGGAAATGTTGTAGTCATTCTGGAAGTTTGTTTTAGCTGTCTCTAAATTCAGTTTGAAGATGTAAAGGCTGCTGGTGAGATGTCATCTATAGGGATTTCTGATGGTGGAAATGAGCTGGATTTCCATTTCCCTGTGGGTCTTTCTGAGGAGTCCTCAGCTGCGCTTGCAGCCCGTGCCAGCCCAGATGTCAGGCTGGCAGCGGGGATCGAGCTGGTGGTGGTGGTGGGCATGGGGATGGGTGACTTGTCACCCTCCTCCACCCATGTTTGTCCTTAGCAAGTAGAACAAAAGCTGGGGAGTATTTATGCTGAACCAACAGCTCTCATGGTTCTCCTCCCTTGGCTCTGACTACCTCCAGCAATTTATGGAACAAACCTAGAAAGGCTGCTGTCCTCCTGTGTTTTACATCTCCTTCTCTTTCACTCATCTTTTGAGTTTTTTTCCAGTGCTGCTAGTGCTATCTTTAGTTTGGACTGTGAGACTGGGTGTAAAATGATCTGGAATTGTATTTGGGATCAAACCTCTCTTCTTTTAAGGTAGGCAGCCCAGGGGATGCTTAGGCAGGCTCTCTGTTACTGAGCAGAACCACTCAGCTATGGAGGTGCTCCTGATGCCCACATTAGCTGTGTGGTGATGATACTGCAGGAATAGGTGCTGTGGATGTCCTGAGGGAGAAGGCATCTCTCCCAGCCAAACTTAAAATGCGGAGCTTTAATGAGCTGCATGTTCTCCCCTGTTCAAAATGAGCCCCAATGTCCTTGTTCCACTAACATCTACTTTAATTAGCTCATTCATTTTCCAAGCATTTGCATAGGGGATGATTGAGGAATTAGGATAAGTAATTTTATGAATATTGCTATGAATAGTAAATGTTGTTCCTATTAAAATGGGTAGTTAATAAAACATTTTTATTTCTTATTTTATGCTTGTGCTCTATTTTCAAATGAAACAATGAAAACAATTAGACAAACTAATACTTTCAAAATAGGAAAATAGTGTTCAATCCCTAATGAAAGAAGCTATGATAAAGTGGTTATATCGGTGAAAATGAAAGTGTTCAAGTGAAAGTGAAAATAGGATCAAAATTAGGAAATAATATCCCAGTTCATTTTTGGTAGGATGCTTTAGTCACTGAAAGCAGGGGCAATAGCTTTGAAGTGTATATATATAAATGAATTTGTTACTTAAATTATTATACATCCAGTAAAAGATGAGGACAAAAGTGAAAAAATGGTAATTAAGAGTGCAACACTTTTGTTCTAAACAAAAGCAACATGGGAGGTGGTACAAAAGTCATGTGTATGGGAGATAATCACAGTTCTCAGATATCCTGAGATAAATTCAATTCTCACTTATTGTTTGTTTGCAAGTAATTTCATCCCACAGACCTCGGATAGACATTTTAAATTACCTTCGCCTGTAAGGAAATCTGTATTTAAAAACAAGAATTATAGTTGTTGTGAACTCCTGAGGCCAAAAAAATCCATAAGTTGATCCAAGTGGCTGAGGGGAGGGGCAAGTCACTGAAAGTGCAAAGAAGCTTTTGTTTCTGAAAGCCACAGACAAAAAGAACGTATTATTTAAATTGGTATTTTATCTCCCAAGAGCAAGTTGCAAAGATCATTAGTCTGAAAGTAAAGGATAATTGAGGGTATTGCTAGACTACAATGGTGAACACTAAATACTGACCTCAGAGCAGACATCATAAGGCAGAGCAGCGTGAAAGAAGATGTTAGATCAGGGGAGCTGATAACAGGAGAGAGTTTTATTTTGTGACATCTGGGTCTCTAGCTGCAATGCATGTGGCCTAAGCAGCAGACTGGAGTACTCCTGGGTGCTCAATAAACTCCGTGAACCCTCTTTGTGGTTGCAATCCAGTTCCTACTGAACAAGGGTTTGCCTTGACTGTAGCTGGAAAATGTTAGTTAGTGGGTGTTTAATGCTTAAAGGCACTCTGCCTTCTCGGTATGAGGTTGTTGGCACACACCAGCGGGCACACATCAAACCCAGGCAAGACCCCCCAAGCGTGGGTGCAAGGAAGCCCGCTGCTGCAAACACACTGAGTAGCAGCTTTCTTGATGAAGAGGTGGAAGACAATTTTGCCTTGATTGTGGCTTTGCTCTTTGATCCCAACATATGACGAATACTATAACGAGTACAGAATATGTGAAGACAGTCTGGTGCAGTGATGTTTTCTCCAGGATTATCAAGCATTTCCATTCTATAGCACAAGGATCTGCCTTCAGATGCCCCAAATTATGCCCTGTGGGAGCAGCTCCCCAAAATACTCAACACCTAGAAAAGATCACACCTGCTTGGAGTAGGCTGGGGACTCGGACTCTGTCCTACCTACTAATGAGCTCTGCTATTTCAGCCAAAGGGCAAAAGTCATTAGCTGGGAACAATGTTTGCTCCTCTCCTCAGTAAGCCTCTGGTGCATGTGTGCTATGACTTCAGGGAGTAACGAGGGAACAAAAAGTTTTCTTCCACAGCACTGGAGCTGCAGAGAAGATGACTCTGGGCAGTTTCCAAAAACTCATAGGAAAATGAGCCATGAAAAGGCAATCCTGAGTCTGTGACTACACCTGGGCACTGCAGCATCCAGGGAAGCAAAGCAGGCAGCTCTTATGCAGATGTTGTTCAGCAAACCTCACGCAGAGTTGCACAGAGCACCGCACTTGAACAACGGGCTGTGGGAGAGCGGTCCTTCATCAGAGGATGAGTCCTGAGTGCGGTAAGCAGCAGAAAAATCTTAAATGTTGAAGTCAGGGTCACTGGTGTCTCCAACTAGTGCTGTTTCTGGTGATTTAAATAACCCAGGAAGTCTGCTGACTGTCAAGAACTGCAAAGAAGAAGAAGAAGGAAAAAAAAAATAACAGTGATATATGTCAAACCTCGGCTTCAAGGCAGGAGTGAGCTGTTATGTCCTATAATGCTGTTAATTCTTTTGTATTCCTTAATCTTTTTCAAATGTTCTTGGAGCCCAGCCAGCCTGGAGCACATGTTGTAAATCACTGAAATTTATGGTATATAAGTCTCAGTATATTTCACTTGTCAGATTTAAAGTCTGTTTTGGGAAACAGTCTGAGAATTACCTTCTGTAGAAAGTCTCCTTTACAAAGTACACTGGAAAAAATGCAAATGGGTCCATATAAAATACTTGGTATAGATGCATAAGCGGCCTTGGAACATAGCAGAGGTCCTGTCAACCTATCCGTATCTTGGAGCCATTGCTTGACACCGCACGATCTGGGGTAGGATGGGGTTGAGGAGCAGGTCGGACAAAGGCAGATGTGGCCTCCTGGAGATTTCTGCAGGATTTGGCAGTTTCCAGGCTCTCTCCAGTGACTGCCTCTTCTTGGCTGGCACTGGCAAACAGCTGTTTTTCAAACAGGCTCACGTACTTTTTCTTTACCTTATTGCTACCCTTTTTGGCCCTAACTCTGAAACTCTTGTTTCAGAAAATCAAGAGGCACTTCAACAGAGCTGTCCTTGTAAGTAGAATTCAAAGGCTTGTGGTGCAGCCTGACCTCACCTGCCCATTGCTCTGGAAAGCTCCAGCATAGAAAGATGTTGTGGCCAGCTTTGCATTCATCTGCTTTTTCATCTGCCCCTTAAACTTTTGAAGACTGCTGTTCCTAAAGCTGACTTCTTTTTAATCAAGGACCCCAGTTCCAGTTTTCTTCCTGCACTCAACGCTGCCATGGCAGCCACTTTGGTCAATGAGTTCTGGTCTGAAACTCCACCATGGGGCATCATCGCTTCTGCACTTAGGACTGGAGCTCTAGCGCTTGGTCTCCAAACCTCAAAACACAGCCCAGGGCATGTAGAAATACTTGCAGGACTGGATCTTCAGGCGATAAATGTATTAGAAAGAACAACTACTTGAACAGATCCTGGCACAATCTTAGTGAAATTTTCAAGAAATAAGCACAATATTAATTCCAAACTGCCTTCTGCATAAAGTTTTGGGTGGGAAACTGTAAACAAGAAAAAGCAACATAGTCCTAACACTATCGGAGTAACAAAGGAATACTAAAAATATTCGGAGATGTTATTATCAACCCAGATAATATTAAAGGCTGTGAGGCCCAAAGGAAATTACAACACACACTGGAGATTAAGCAAGCTGTCTCCCAGCTGACTGTGCTGTCTACTCTACCATACTCAGCTATCACTCATTAAACTCTGAAGTATATGTTTGTTGCATAGCAAAGGCAGCAGGATTCATAGAAGACTCGCAGAGTGTGCAAACTGCCACTTTAAACAGAACCTTGTTAGTAATGACGTCTGTTTAGATTACCTGCTTGGCTAACCCAAGTCAGGCTGCAAGAGCAGATTGGGTTTCCACCCAGAAATCTGCAAGCCCTGCGCGTCCCACATGGGGACAGAGCAACATCTGGGCCTTACTGCAGTGCTGCTCTCAGGAGAGTCAAAATGGGTACAATATCCATGTGTAAACCTCTTATTTGTGGCAACTCCGTGAATGCCGGTGGCCTCGTTTGCTGTATCTGGAGCCTCGCTACATACGCATCAGTAATCCTGCCTTTGAGGGCATCTAAAGGGACTGCAGCACAGGCAGGAGGCCAGGAACCACGCAGTCAAAATGTTATTTCTGTGCAATGTGTCTTTTACCCTGAGACTCTAAACGTTTTAGGTTTAAGCAGGGGCCCATAGGGTGTTTGGCTGTGCAGAGGTGGGAGAGGAGGATGGCTCTTAGATCGCTCTCAAAAATTCACCAGACTGGACTCAGTTCTGTGGAGCCCATTAGCGTGAAGCAAGGAATCACTGCGCACCATGGGCTGCTGCTCAGATGAAGTGAGCAGCTGGTCCTAAAAGACCAAAGACTAGTGCAACTGAAGGTTTTACTCCCCAGGCACGGAAAATACTGGATTGGGAATGAACAGTTATTCAAACTCCAGCAGGTTTATTATGAAATAGTCGTCTTGGCCAGAGAAGTGAAGATCAACTTCCAGGAAAACGTGTGAGTCCTCATTTTAATTTCAAATTCTGTTTAACTACAGTGCTAATTACCATTTAAAGCCAACGGCTTCTGTTCACATTTGAGAATCTTGCAAGCAGGGTTTTTAAAGCCTTTATGATTCACCTTTAAGTAGCTGGCAGTCATCATCATCGCATCAAAGTTTAATTTGCTCTGCTCCAGTACAAAGTCCTCACTACTTGGTTGGCAAGGCTGCTTGGGTTAATTACTGTCTACCAGGAAAAGGACAAATTAAATGTAAATAGCCAACAGGTCCAACTAAATAATGAAAGAATTGCCTGTTGCATCACACACTGGGGTTTGCATCTATTTAAGCTTAGTGTATCCATGTATAACGACTTCATTTATATTTTCTCTTTAAATGTATTTGCAATGTCTGCAGAAGAAACAAGACAGAGGTTTTACTAACTAAGCCCAAATTTGCTTTTGCCTCAGTGTAATCCAAACTAGCAATCATTTCAGCTGCGGTATCCCTGGAAGGTGTCAGCCTGGAAAAGGAGTGGTCACCTCTCCCTGGTACGCCTGAGGTACCAGAGCTGCCGCCTTATGGGGTGGATGCTCCTTACCTAAGGACACGTGAAGCTGTGCTTGCAGAGTTGGGATGGTGACCAGTGGGTCAAGAGCAAAATCAGCCCTGTTGGTAGGTTTGGTCCGTTGTGTCTCTCTCCTATTTGTCAAGCATGAACAGCGACACTTTTGAATTTTCTACATCCATGCAAGTAAATGCCATGCTGTCGTCTCCAAAACATTGTGCTATTCCTGCCCTCCCCTTTTTTCTTTGAAACAGTCTTTTCTGATTTTATTATGTGCTTTACCCTGGTTCTAGCACTGAATTTGGTCTCTCCTGCTCCGTGCAAGAAGCTCTGAGAACTGCTGCAGCTCTAGAGATGGAGGTGTCTTGACTTTAATTTCCAGTTTCATCATGGCCTCCTAGGTTCAAGAAAGACCAATCTGAACACCAGTGCAAAAAAATAACAGAATTAATGTCTGGCACAGCCTTTCCTCAAATATTTTGAGACAAAACTTTGCAAAATAAAAAGTTTACTAACACAAAGGAAAAGCCTAGAGAAAGTTGCTCCTCAGAGCATTTTAGAAAGATGTCAGAAGGTGATAAAAGTCAGCAGGAATTTTCAAAGTGCTTCATAATGTGAAAGGAAAAGAGAATATTTAATGTAGCTGTATGTTTGAATGTATTTCATTTATGCCCAAACACTAGCCTCTACCTCTCCACAATCACTCTAACTTCTATATGCTGAAAGGACACACTGAGCACTGATACGCTGTAACACTACAGGCAATTCATTTGTAAAATGACTGCAATTCCTTCTTTTGACACAAATTATATAAGAACCAGGGAAATCATATTCCACTCATTTGGCAAGCACTTAAAAATTAGCATATATCTGTATATTACTTGAGAAGTTAAAAAAAAAAAAAAGGTAGCGTAACCTGCAGAGAGATACAGTAGAAAAATCTGCTCAATACTTGTCTGTGGTCCATAAAGCAGATACAGGTTGAAATGTGTAATGGTCAGAAGGGTGAACCAGGCAAAGTATCAAAAACATTTGAGCTTAGCATTAGTGAGACTCACTTGGAAAGTGCCTGGCACACCTCATGGCAGAAGGAAAATGCAAAATCAGCAGGAATTCAAGGACAGGAGGTAAAAAAAAAGATTCTGACTTGAAAAGAACAGATTTGGTGAGGCTGAAAAGGTGAGGACTGATTACCTGGAAAAAGATACAAATGGCATGGGAATATTAGCATTTAGCAGGTAACAAATGGCGTGGAGAAGGTAGCTTGGGAAATTCTGCCTCCCCCATCTCAACACTGGAGCATAACGACATTAAAAGAAATTAAAAAGAAAAATGTTTTTATATGCAAACCAGTGATTTCCCTGTGGAACTCACCACTTCAGTGAATCAATGAAATTAAGAACATGGCAAGACCTAGAATTAGTGGCTAGGATGAATATTAGGAATATCTAGAGTAGCTGCAATTAGTCATAACAAAAATGCCATGGAAGAGATGAAAATTCATATTTTACCACTCAAAGAAATCCCTAGCTATAAAGGTAAAACCTCATTTGCGTAGTGGATTATTCCTCATCTCTTTTTTTCAGGCTCTAGCCTTCCTTTGAGGCATCTATTATAAATTCTTGTCATCAGAAACAGTACTTCTTTATGTGAACATTGAGACTAGTTCTATGAGTTTGAGGTTTTTAAGCTTAAAAAGTGCCTCTTAGCATAAGAAATACCTGCAAAGTAATGCTCACAATGTGTGAGTTACAGGGAACATTTACTTTTTTTATTTCTTTTCATGACTGAAGTGAATCTGCACCTTATATTTATATGTAATTTTTTTTTTTTCTTAGACAAGCCTTACAAAACTAGAAGTTTGCTATTTTGTACTGTATGCTAAGGCTACTGTCCACAAATTCAAACCAGAACTATATTTAGAGCTTCATGGCTAGGTTGGAAGTTTATTTTATTGTACTCCCCACATGCATTATGTCCACTTCCAGTCATACAGGAGGGCTTATTTCTAAGCCAAATGGAAACCGCAGTAAGATTGATTTCTCTCCCACACAAGTCCAATTTGGCTGATTAAATGTTTTGCCTTTCTCATCAGCTGAGAACCAGAAACTTCAGTTCAGCTGTGTCTTGATTTTCCCCACATCATGCGAAATGAGTTTTCTGTAGGCTGGAAAATAATAATAATAATTTTTAGTATTCTTGTGAAATATTTCAATTCAGAAAAGACTATTTGTTTGGGCAGCTTTGGGGAAGGTGATGATAGTATTTCTTTTCTTCTTTTTTTTTTTTTTTTTCCCCAAAAAAGATGGATTCAGAGCTTCAAATCTTCCATTCCTTGCACTCGCCCTCCTCCTTCAGTCATTTCTGTTTTAACAAAAAGGGAAGGGAAACAAAGTAAGAGGAGAGAAGGAAAAAATTGAGCTACTTCATGTATTTGAGCTGCATCCCCCAGCCAGCAGCAGTCACCATCGCAGCTTTTCGGGTGCAGCGGAGCTGGCCGTCCTTCTCGCCTGATTTCTGTGCAGATGATTCCCGCTCCCAGTATGAATGAGCAGCTGGGAGCAGAGGTGGGACATATCCCCACCGCAGCGGAGCTCTTCGGCAGTGCGGGGACCTCATCGGGGCTGAGGGACATCATCACCGCGGGGTTTGCAGGAGGACGGTGCTCCTCGCTGGCTGGCCACTTTGCTACCTTCCGCTCACCGTAAATAGAATTTTTACTATTTAATATTTTCCCTCCTTAGTGTATGCAGAGAGGGATGGCTGTATGTAATTTCCTTATCTTTCCTAGGTGTGCAGTTCTCAGCTTTATCATGTAATTTTCCCAGCACTGTTTTGAACATTTCCCGATTCTTGCTAATAGTTTTCCCTCAGTTCTTGCTCCCAATTAACCTTTCATACTTCCTTTAATCCAGTAAACTGCACTTTCCACCGTTTACATTTTTTATCTTACTAATTGAGTTTTTTCATCTCCATCTTTTGATTCCAAATCTAATTATATTGTTATTGCTGGTGTAAAACCAGTAGGTTATTGATAACTTCTGTTCATTACTAAATTAAACTCTGCCTTATCATTGTTCATTGCTTAGCACTCTGATGTGGAAATCAACCTTCGCTCGGCTCTTCAATCCTTTCCACTGTTTCCCAAGGCTTGATTTACTAAATATCTTGTGTCAAATCATTCTGCCCAGCCTTCTTCAGTAACAAAATTCAGCTGTGGCTTTGTCCAGGCTTTATTAAAAATACATGACAAGCAGCAAGAGATTAGCCTATCACTTTGTGAAAGGTTCAAGTGTTCCTAAGCAAAACTGCATATATATTATGAGGGAATAGAAGAAATATGTCTCCAAGAACCTTCAAAATCTTGGAGTAAATGCAAAATTTCTTTAGTGCTTGTGGCACAAACATCCTTCAAACACATTCGCATATTCGTTACCTTTTGTGTCACAGAGTAAGAAATTTTTAGCATATTATATATTCTCGTGCCTACAAAGGCTGAGAGCTGTTACATATTCCTTCCCCAACCTGTGCTTTAGATTTAATAAACTGAATGCTGATTTGCATGTTGGCAGAGACGACTCTGTGGAAACAAATAATTGGGTGGGTTTTTTTGCTATAAGCCAAAGTTGATGGCAAGATTTTTCATATAATGCTAAAATAAATATTCTGACTAGCGTGGACTAGTAAATGCTATATATAAGAAAAGGCTCTTTCCAGGGGAGAAAAAGAAAAGCACAACCATCAGCAGAAGCCTGAGACTGGACACAACTCACTCGAGACGCATACCAGTATTTGACTCTATTTAGGTGATCTGAAGACTGTGAATATAGGAAACCCCATCCACGTGTACTGGCTGTCAGTGGATTCTCCCATCCAGATGGATTGATGTAAGGTGATTGCTATCTTCTGCTTTCCTTTTTCCACTCAGGTGTCAATAAGGGTGTTTGCAGGGTTAATTTCCTTCAAAGCTTGCAGGGCAAGTAATTATTTCACCACACTGTGGAGTAATGTTTTTTCTCAAGAACTGAAATGTTGCCTGTTCTCTATTCCTGGTTGTAGTCTACCAAGCTTCCAAGCCAACAAATCACCATCATCTGATGCCCGTAAATACCAGATTTCTGGACACACTTAGTCGCCAAGTAATAAACAGAATTGAATTAAATTAAAAACTTTCTTGGAAATCCAACTCGGGCAATTTCTAATCAGAGCAATATTGCAAAGGTTCCACCAGCTGACCTGACAAATCTTTCTTCCACAATGATTAACTCATCCCAGATTGCATATAGTTAGCTTCTGCTGCAAGAGACAAAGCCTCTTGTTCAGAATAAGTGCAAATCATGTGTGGAAAGCACTGCAATGGTAAGTGAGGGTCATCTCACTTCTACAGCACAAAAGAGAAGAATTTTAAAAAATTTAGAGATATTCAATTACTAATGGTAGAGGGCCATGGAAGTTCAGAGAGAGCTCTGAAGGGCAATATGGTACGGAATAAGAAATAAAGTTAGGTATCAGCTGCATAGGAATGAAATTGAACTGGACATTCATGTTACAGAAGAAGAAAATGACTAATGGGATGATCAGACAAAGAGATCAAAAGCAAGGAGGGCAATTGCCGGAAAATTATTGCCAGCAATTACTGGACAAGACGGGACTGGAACTTTCTCATGACGGGAGGATAAAGCCAGGGTCTTGCTAATCTTTCAGAGAAGAATATTGAGAAGATAAGATGGGCTAATGTCAAATTTAGTGTAATTTTGCTGAAATCACTTGAGAACTCAAGAGACTGATGTAGTCCTATGAGTTCAAAGTTATACAAAGGCTGAAATCCTTTGCAAGGTGACAGTGATCTGGAAACAGAGTACGGAGCTTTACCAGCTGCAACAGCCATTTCACCTTGGTCAATAATTAATCATATTGAGTTTTACAGACAATTCGTATAGTATCTTGGCATAACGTTGTGACACTAGGAAACATTGTCCCTTCTATAAGATTACAGAAAAAGTTTCCAACTCCTTCCCATGCCTAGCATATCCCCTCTGCCACCAGCTCCAGAGATGCAGGCACCAAGTTACTATCGTTACTGAGAGTTTAACCAAGCCCAAACAATTGAATAACCTGCTTTTCTTGTTCCCAGGCAGAACAAGGTTTTAGAATCTACCTTTCCCTTTCTCCCTTTCTCCTTCATTCCTTGCAACAAACTGAGAGTTCTGTCTTTTTTTAAATTATCGTTATTTTTTTTAAACTTCCTTCCTGCTTCCCTGAGGACTGATAGATGCTTTGATGCAAGATACAGCAACTGAAACAGGAGAGTCCCTTGCACTTTCCAATGTAAGCTGCAGTGCAAAGAGGCAGACTGAGCCTCTTCTCCATCTTCTAGAAAACTGAGAGGAAGAGTTGCTGTCCAGATGGACTTGAGTGACCCTGTTCTGGGTCTAAGAGTTACATGAATCTTTTTTTTTTTTTTTTGAAAGAGCAATGGATGTTAAGGAGTGGAATATACAGCACAATTAAAGTTAATGAATATTCCCCAGGCTTGGATAAAATATAGTCTAGATCCTCTGCTGGAATGAACTCAGGGACATCTCAGACTTCAGGAAAGCTTTACCCATTTGCACCTGCTTAGCTTCTGTGCTTAAAAACTGCTAAGTCCTTTGCTACCATGAAGCTTATTTTGGGAACAGTCAAGGTGTGTTTTCATTTAAAGAAGTGCCATCATGCATAATTTTCACCTTCTTTAAATCCCCTGATGCTCTGCTATAATAGAAATAAATGCCTGAATACACTTGTGGAATATTCTGTTTTCTTAAGATAATTCAGAGATCATGTACCTAAATGTAATGCAGTTGTATGTGATTTGTTATTCCTTGTATTATGCATAGACTGCAGGATATGCAATGGTATGGTAAAATCTTTAAAACATATTCTTGATTGACTGAAATCAATATTCGTCTCACTAATTTAATACGAGTTCTGATATATACTGCCTGGCAGCTCAAGTCTTCCATTTGATAACGCCCTATCCGACAGCGAAGACCAAGGACTGTTTCTCTGCCCCTGAAACCTGGGCAGAATCCTTTAACTTCATCAATCAGTGTATGTCTCTTACCTTGGATGTCCTTTGCTTGTCCAGGGAGCCCTAAACTCTCCCAGAGCTGGAGGGTGTAGGTCGATTAAGCATGGTTCGCTGAGCCTGAAATGAGTGCAGTAATTCAAGCCCCGAGAGCTTCAGGAGCGTGTGGTTTTGCACAGGGATGGAAACGGCTCCCTAACTCTTCTGAAGATGCTCCAGGGAAAAACCCCTCCCCGCTCGTCCAGGTCTGATCCTCAACATCCTTCTCTACCTTTCATCCCCGATGATGAGAACAGGCAGAGCTCAATGGCTGGAAATTATGTGTCAGACCAGGCTGGCAGATTACGTTTAACATCTTTTCCTTTCATACAGATGCATCAGCACCTGTGAAATGGCGAAAGAAAATCTGAACATGGGATAGGTGTCTGGGAGGCACAAGAAGAACTTGCCCTTACACATTATTTTCTGATAAAGTTTTCTGTTTTATGCCCAAGCGTCTGTGTACCTCCTGCAGTTTTTCATGATATGACTTACAGGTCACTCCTCTGCCTTTGGTGTGCACGCATGCATGGAATTTAATTGTATTGGTTTACAGGGTTCATGAACCCTCCCTGCCTGCACCTCCTTCCTGGCCAGGTGGGACACTTCCAAAATTCAACAGACTTAAGCCACGTTAGAGGTTCCGCACTGTGCATCCCCCAGCATGGGAGCTGCTCAGAGAAGACCTAGCTCCCAGCTGGCCTAGGGACCCAATTTTCCTTTACATTTAAACTCAGATATTTGGGAAAGGAGGATGTTGGGATGTGCTATTGCTCCACCATGGAGGCAGGACACAGTAGGAGCACTTGCAGTTGACCCTAAACCCACTCCTGAGTCCTCTACTATTTTTAACTGGGGAGAGGTCCCATGAGGAGAGGGGTGTCCTCTAGGACTGCACCTGGAGCCCTGAAGGCAGAGCAAGGCTGTCCTGTGACAAGTGACGAGTGGTGGCCTCTGCAGAGCAAACAGAGCTGAGTGGGAGGAAGGAAATATCACCTGGTTTCTTATGGGGGTGGTCAAGCTCAGAGATGAAGGCCATGAGTCAACAGAAAACAAACACAGGCTGCTTTTTCCCAGTGAAACCTCAAGAGGAAAGCATGGTGGAAGGGAGTGAAAAAATGGGATGTAGCCCCTTTTATTGGTACCTGTTTTGGTACCTCCTTTGGTACCTTCTTCTGCTCCAGCTTCCCTAACTGACTCAAGTCCGCATTTCCAGAAATAAAGAATATACTCGGCTTATCCTGTCCTTCTTGAGTAGGCAATGGAGTTTGCTTCTGTGCTCCTCTTGAGGTAGGATTTTTCAAAATATATATTTTTTTTTTTTCTGGACACCTGCAAAAAAAGCCTACGTGATAGTAGAGCTACAAGAGGAGAGAAAAAAAGCATTTTCTTTTCAGGCATGCCATATAGCGCAGAAAATTTACGATGCTATTGCAAATGAAAGTCAGACTTTGTGACAAATGAGTCATTATTAGCCTGTGAAAACTATCACTCAGTTTAGTTAGCTAGGGCATTATTAAGCCGAGCAGGACGTGATGGGACATTTACAGGAACAGACAAATGGTTCGCCGTCGCGCCCACCTGTATTGTTTATGACACGCACTTTGCTCGGTTTGGCAGGGTGCCACATGGGCTGTGTTAATTTTAGCAGCAAGGACACTAAAGAATGCAGACATGGTTAATAATGTATGCTGTTGGGGTCCTCTATTGTCTCTGCTTTTCTTGTCGCAGTCCTCTGTGTGTTCATTGTGAGAGGAGGGAGGGAGGAAGCCAGTCAGGAAAGAAAAGAAAAAAGAAAAGAACCCAAAATACCCAGCACTTGTCCTCCTAGAAAGGCACAAGGCCAAATTCCCCAGTTGTGTAAATGGGGAAGGGCCTGCGGAAATCAGTGCTGTTTTTTAAAGACAAGCCTGTCGAGAAACTGGCCCCAGTTCTGAGCTTGCCCGTTGCCTGGAGGCATCCCGGTCTTATTTCAGAGATGTTAAATACCTCCAGTTTCCATGGAGGTCAGGGGGTTGACAGAAGTTTCTGTGATGTATAACTGCAATATGGAGCAAGACTGAGCTTCCAGCTGTAGTTGTCTGTGGTGCCTGTTAACACCACTTTTAGCAAAGAGTCTCTGCACCTTCCTACTTCAAATTCACCATTTCTACTGGAGAGCAACTCCTCGCTGCCGCTGCTCGTGGCCTCGCCTGCCCGTTCGCCTCCCTCCCAAACAGCCACGTCCAGAGCTCCCGCTTTCACACTATACGGAAGCAAGCAGTGCTTCCCTTCATGTTAAGGATAATCCCCCTGTTGTTTCTTTTTGTTGTTTCCAAGAGTTCTGGATACTCTTGGATACAAGCTCTGCTGGAGAGGACTCATCCCTCTTCACGTATCTGAAATGAATTTTTCTGCTATTACAAACAAGCCATAACGGAGAAGGCACCAAGACTAACATAGATCTTAATAAGAGGGATTTAGTTTTTAACATACTTATTATGACTGACTAATTAAATGTCTCATAAATACAGGGAAGACAGCTGCAATTCCCGTTTCTGAGCAAAAGAAGTCCACCTACTGTAATAAATCTGTTTTTCAATTTTTATGGATCCTCTAACCTTTGAATTAGCATTGCCTTTTTTTCTTACTGTCTCCAGCAATGAATCAATCGTCATGCCATTTTCCAGCAAATGTTATAACCCAGTCATTCACAAACTCCTGTTGCAAATCCGCCTTCCTGCAAACTCTTATTTGTTAATGCAACAACCTTCAGAATCATCCATTTTAAGAATAGCAGAGTGGGATCAAATTTTTGAGCATAATGACAATGTCAGTGTAGTTTATGAAACCATAACAATGTAAGATATGACATCTGGTAAGCCCATCATGCATGTAATGTATGGTTAGCTTCAATGATTCCTCAGAGTTTTGCTCTCTCTGTAATGTATGGGTGGCAGCGTGCCACTCAAAGTAAGGAGAATCATTCAGCTGCCTTGAATATAAAGTGGAGAATATACTATGCTTCAGCGGGCAGGCTGGTGGCACAGGAATGTTGATGCGGGTGCCCTGCAGAAATGCCACGCAGATAAACAACGTTAGAGGAAAAAACTTGCAGGTCCATAAAGGAAGGACTAGTCTGGGGGGATGCTTTTACATTTATGCTGAAAGATCTTGGTGGCTACGCGAAGGCTGGGCAGTGATGTCCGCTTAGTCGAGGAAGACCTCTCGGGTTCAGGTACAACTAAAGTCCACGTGGTCTGTGCAACCATCTCATTCTCATTTATTTAAGGCTTCTTTTGCACATAGGAGGAAAGCCCCAGATTAAGTTCTGAGGTGGATGATGGAGCAAATAGAGCAGAGCATGGGATGGAGGTCACTGAGCCACTGCTGCCACTGGCACGTGTTCACGAGGATGGTTGCAAAAGGAGCAGCATTTTCCACAGCGACGGTGGTTTTCTAGAAGAAATAGAAATGGGAAAAAATGCCGGCTTTGACATAACCCACCCATTAGAGCCGATCTGCCTCTCAGTGGTAGTTACAGACACTGATTACTATAAAATATGGATATTTCCCAGTCTTTAATGTATTTATCATCACACCCCTTTGAGACAGGGCAGTGCAGCAGGCAGAAAAAGGAGAGTGATCTTGCATCACCTTAGCACCCAAGAATTTAGCAGCCAGGGATTTCGGCTAAATGACCAACCACCATTTCGCCCATAGATAAAGTGGAGAAAAAGGCCCTTTCAAAGGGCAATTTATCCTTCCTGCCTTAGACCCCCTTCCTCAGAGATCTTTGAGGCCCTGGCCCTCAAGCATGCCTTCTTATGCACCTAAAAATGCCTGCGTCTGAGACAATGGCACAAAGCCCTGCATCTCCCATTAATACCCCAACCAGCTCCTGCATCACCCACGTCGGCAGTCATCACAGAGAAACCCTTTCCTAAGTCAGGTTCTTTGATTTCTGGACAACAGCTCATAAAGTTGGTGCCTTTATTTGCACAACCTTTGGTTTGCTTGGCATCGCGACCGTGCTCCAACATTGATGCGACACCTAAAGCATCAGCAGAAGGAAGATGAGAAAGAGCCGTAGGTACATGTAGCCCTGGAGACATCTTTTCATGGTATGGTGGAACATACAGATCACTGTGGAGGGGCTTTAAAGGTGGTGATTTCCAGATGTATTTTTAAGGGAATGGTGTAAACTGGGAGGCAAATGTGATGGGAATTCTGCTGAGATGTTTCTGGTAAGAAGCTACAGTGAATGTGAATGTGACTTAGGTCTTCAGGCAACAATTATATAATATTTTAGAAATACCAAGTATAGTAAATGAAACATGTACACACACATCTCTTCCTCCTTTCAATGTATGTCCTTTTTTGAAACTAGCCAAATGTCATTGTTTGTGCCTTCCAGGATTACAATATTAAACTTGCCATAACTGCAGAATACTTCCAACAGCAAAGTGGGTCTTGTTAGCAATTGTAACCTTCAAATATATCAAGATCACTTGCAGGTCTCCAGCCTTTTAATAAAATTATTATTTTTTGTTAATGGTGTCACAGGCTCATAACTGAAGAATGCAAATAACTAACAAAATTAAATCCTTTCAGGCATTCCCATGGCTGATTTTTATTTATTTATTTAATTTTAATATATGATGGTAGGAAACCATCTTATATTAAATTATGGGTAGCAAAACACAGCCTAGCTCTCAAAGCAAGGTCTCACTGGTAGAGAGAACTCATTAATGTCATTCAAATAAATTGGTGTGAAATATGATCATCCCAAGCAGTACATTTATTTACACTTGCAAATCAGAAATAATACAGTTAAGATATATGAGGCAACAATTAGGGACTATGTCTGCAGGTATTCAAGGAAATATCATTCAGCTTCTACTGCAAAAAATGAGTATTTTATTGCCAGTGTATCTGTCTAATTGAATAATGAGGATACTAACGCTCTTTTACAGGTACAGCAGCAATGGAAATTTCAACTAAATATAGAACTAATTCCCCTGAAGTAGACCTGGTATAATAAGAGGTTTTTCATCAACTCCATACAGAAGCCATCTTCTGCTTTAATTGCAAAGCCCTGGTGATGCCCAACAGGCTGCTCCAGTGGATGCCTTACTCCATGTGGGGTGCACCCCAACACGACATAACTTCCAAAATGTGGTGCTTGAAATGTCCAGAGTGGAAGAGGAGGCAGCGATGGCAGCGATGGCGGGCAGGACAGGTGGAGACTGGTCTTGTAGCGAGTGGTACACGGGCTGTTTTGGAGCCACAAGGTTATTCCTTCCAATTTGCAGAAAATATTTTTAACAAGGGGAGGCTGGAAAGAAAGTTGTCTTGAAGAGGATGGGTCTCACCTAGATCTTTTCATACTGGTCTAACCTAGATATTTCATATTGGTCTCACCTAGATCTTTTCATACTGGTCTAACCTAAATCTTTTCACCCGGGTGCTACTCTAACTCTTCTTTTTACCCTCTCCTCAGGGCAAAGAACAGGGCACAGCCCAGGGTAAAAGGCAGATGTCTCCATGCTCCCAGGAAGCCCCACCTCTGAAGCCATCACCCACCGATGTCCAGAGGAGCATTTCAGCTAACTTCATCCTTGAATTGGGGCCATTCAGGGCAAGGGGAGCAAGAGGGTGACAGCTCTGTGCTATCCAAAGACGCTGGGCACAGTGACTACTCCTGTTCCCATCCCATCTTCAGGCTTTGCTCTGTCTTTACAACAGTTCTTCAGCAGACACAGAGAGTTTGGAAAGAGCAATTGGGACATCTCAGGTTTGCTAAGGCCTCCAGGCCATATAACGATATACTTCAGCAATGATCTCAGCTCAGTTCAAAAGTAAATGGCTTTGCCGTACATTTACCTACCGGTGGTAAATGCTGCTACGGTTGTAGGCTCTTATTCTATTAACATTATTATTTAATTATACTGTAAAGGCCCATGGCAATACTTGGAACATCAATACCCACTAGTGTAGTTTCCTGTAGTTTCCTAGTGTAGTGTGAGTCTACTGTGTTAAAAAAAAGCTTTTAGCAAGTTTATGAACAGTACAATAGAGTCACATTTTTTTAGGAATCAGCTGAAGCATCATGATGAGGGCTACATTTGGGGGATAAAAAAGTACAACTATATTAGGAGGTTATGATTACTACACATGTCATTGTCATATCAGTCATTCAGCAATCATATCCTAATAAACTGCTGTGAAATTTGTCATTTCAAAGTCAGATTAATGCAGATTCATATAATAAAGTCATCACATCACACAGCTAAGTAATTATGTTCAAGCTTTGTCACTGCAATGAATGTCTGTGTGCCTAAGTACTGAGGGTGACTTTTTTTTGGCTGCTGTTTTCTTATTGATGAATTAGAGAAATAGGCTCTTTAATAACTTTCCTCTGGAAAGGTATTTTAATAAGAATCCAGAAAGACAGAGAGGGGAAAAAAAATCACCTTATTTGAATAATATAATAACTACTGGATTCTCCACGCTGTTCTTTGGGAACCTGTGGATTCATGGCACTCATTACAGATCAAAGAACTTAATTCATCTGTATATCCTTGTTTGTGCACAGAAACACAGAATAAGTTAGAGAGTCAGCATATGTTAGAGTGAGCAGCAATCTGTTATGGTAGTAATTTCACTGCTTGCTGTACTACAGAGGGCTGTGCTATAACACGGCTCATTATAATGGATGTACTTTATTTTGTTCAACCAGTCATGGTAAAAATATTTGGCTAATGTTTTCATTGCCTGCCATCTGTGTGGTCAGCAAGGTTGTCCAACAACATCCGAAATGTCACTGCTTCAAACAAGGGCTTAATTGGAATTTAATCAGACAGCTCATTTCTATTAATTAAATACCAGTTGATTAATGCAATGTATTTTGATATGAAATAACTGTGGCCCAGATTCGGCTGTGCTTGTGCACAGTGAGAGCTGCTCCCTCTCCCTAAGGGCGGCTGCTGACTGCAGCACAGCTCAGCTGGTATGAGCAGTGGTATGAAGACTGACTCTGTCCCCAAAAAGCCGTTTAAAACCTGCCAAGCCAAATATCAGAAAATACCGTAATTAAGGTTGCAAGCACAGTCCGGATCCAGCCCTTCCGTCGTTTGTGTTGGGATCACACGTACATTTGTTTTCCCTCTGGCCCCGCTCAGCATTTGGAGAAAGTGTTGCAGTATTTCCTGGCATTGCCGTCATGCACCTCGTGCCGCTGCTCGTCCTCTCTCCAAACCTGTGTAACTTCTCAGATTTATCTTTGTTTCTTAAGGCTTTTGTCGAACATCTCCCAGTGACATCTTTTAGGTTTTTTATGTATGTTAAGGGATTTGCAACCCTGCTCCAAGATGAGGGGGTAGTATGCTTTCCCTCTTATAAATCAAAGCTTGAGGCACATCACAGTGAGGCCATGCAGAAGAGTGCCAACTGATTTTTTTTAATCCTAAATCTGCAATAAGAAAGGACTGTTTTATCAAAATACTACACTGTTTAGATCTTTCTTCATAGCCTATTGGTGGTAGGATTTCATATTTAAGCAGATGCTGGCTCAGTAAATATTGGCTCGTTTTTCTCAGCACCCTAACAATTGCAAGCTTTGTCATGTATTTCAAATCATCTCACAACATCAGTCAAGTGGATGACCCGAATGTGAATTAATTTGACCAGTAGGTTTCTACTGTAGCTAATATGGAGCCTTTAGTTAGTCTGTGGCAGCGTCACTCTGAGTTTTGCAATGCCGTTTTTAAGACCCCGAATGATTGATTCATGGTTGGTGGGAGTCCTGTTTTTGCTTTCACTCAGAAATTGTGTGTTGAATAGGTTTTCTTTCTTGTGAAAAGTGAGAGATGGGAGTAGGGGAAAGGGGAAAGGCAGGGTGGACAGCCAAGACTTCTCCCACATGCAGTCAATATGGGACTGGGAAGTGCATCAGACATGGGAACCCAGAAGTATACATGGCTTCTACAGTTTAGGTACAGACCAACGTATTGCCCCTAAATCACAAGTCCTGACACAGGAGTTGACCATTTAAAAAAGGTCTGGAGTCCCACTGCAGACTTGCATTTTATTTTATGAACACTGTCAGGAGAAAAAAAAAAAAAGTATTCACAAAATGGAAAGACAAAGAATTTTAATAAATAGCATCATTAGGGCAAAGGCAGTCATGCTGCATGTTTCTCAGCCATGTCTTGAAAAATGAGAGAGTCTGATGGCAGAAAGCTGCAGTTCTGATTAGTGTCATTCTCAAAACATCTGAACATTGGGAAATGCACCAGTAACCAGCAGCAATATTCCCAGGGCTGCCCTAAGGTTGACATTGAAGAACAAGGTGCCAGGATGGTGTCATCAATCTAAACAGTAATTTACATTTATCATGAGAAATAAACCCTGGAAACAAATGGCAGCTTGCTACAATAATTTATGCAACTGATATAAACTTAAGGAGTACACGTAGCAATTAACTTTTACCAATCAAAGTGCTACAATCTCTGTGAAAAAGAGTGATGTGAAAGGAGCATCAGGCTGCAGCAGTCCTATGGATTTCTTTGAAATATTCATTGCATATTTTCACTCAAAACTGCCAATGAAAAATCAAGTTGTTAATAAAAAATAATAGTCCGCGAGCAGTTCTTTAACCTACCAGACCCCTGTAAAATCCAGATCCTAGTACTACCGAAGCACCGTGATATTGTGCATGCGTGGATGAAAGGTGTAATTGATATTTGGGTTCATTTCTTCAACAGTTCACTAGAACAGCCTCAAGTAAGAAACGAATTTCAATACAGTTCTCCAAACCCTACGTGCAGCAGGGAGTAGGCAGCACCCCACCAGAACAGGTAGAGAGCACCTAAAAAGCTGCAACACAAGGCTAAAGTAATGAGCCCCTCTCTGATGTGAATCTCTTTTAACCGGTACTCGTTCATTGACCATTCTCATATTACTGACAGTTAAACAGTAATACTGCCCCTTAAATCTGCCTTCCTACTTGCCCTTGGGTTTAATTTAGGGCAGTAATTTCAATCTGCAGCTGGAGCCACTATAAACACTCAACTAAAATGATATTTTTCCTTTATTTTTTTTCCCAAGAACACTAGTATTTTCAGAGTTTTACTTCCTACATGGATGTCCCCTTTTTTAAAAGCCCCTGTAAGAGACACAGGCTGTAAGTTATGCTCCAGCCTCCTCCGAAGTCATGGAAAGGGGCATCCAGAAGTAATTGCAATTCATCCTCCCAGCTTGAAGCAAACAGTTTTAATTGCCCTTATTCTGCTGACAAGGCTTTGTGCTCAGAGGTTGCCTTGGTCAGTACTCATTTAGCAGCCCAACACATCAGTTAAGAGGAATGCAACATTGCTTCTTGGATGGCCAGTGCCACTATTGCCTCTCCCTGGGTGCTAAGGGATCTGCAGACCCTTTGGTCAGCCGTGGCCGGGGGGGTCTCCGTATGCTTTCCTGTCTTTGCACTCATTTTTGAGACAACCTCCGCTAAACAAGCAATAAATAGGCATGTTCTTCCAGCAGCCCTGTGTTAGGATGAGAGGGAGCCTCAGGTGAAGTGGGGTCGGACCAGAGCCACATCTACCCCAGTATCCTGTTCTTGACCTGGCCAGTAATGAATTTTTAGGGTAAGGTCAGGACAGGGTGAGCTTTCCAGCTTTCTGGACCCAGCAGCAGGTTGATGGCTGGCTGGGCTGGAGGCCGTATCCTGACCGGTGCTAGTAAATGCAGCATCCACACATCTGCCAACCCCTTTTCCACTCACTAATGCTTCTTGGCCCCCACCACATCCTTCTAAAAACCTCAGTGTATTATCTCCATAAAGCCAGCGGTGGGAGCCCTGTAGACAAATCTGATGTCAGGGACCCGCTGAATTATATGAGCTGTGCAAAGGAAGGTAAGCAAATGTCCCGACGAGTGTGGAACACGCTGGGCGAGGAGAGGTGTTGCGGAGCAGAGAACGGATCATTACCTGTCTTACAGCATAAGGAGCACAGGCTTTACGTCTTGACCCAGGTCACAGAGAGCTACGGCAGAGGCAGGAACATAAATGCATCTCCTAAATCTCAGTATTGTTCCTTTTCAGAAAATCTTTTTGGTTTACGACATTTAATAAAATAGGTTCTTCTATCACAATGTTTTTGGAGGTCAACTGCCTCTTCTGATCTTATTTCTCCATGTTTCTAATTAAGCTACTGTGAATCCCAACAGATTTCAAAGAGAGGGATCAAGAACCATTGCTTTCATGATCTAGTTAATACTTGTAAATATCAGCTGTCGCCCAATTCCCACTATGAAGTAATAGGTGGAAAGAGGAAGACACCATAAAACACTTTTTACTTAAAGCCAAGAAGCAATAAATGATCTCTATGTCCTTTGAAACCTGAGTGGCTTTTCCTAAGGCTATAAATTTCTTTTTAGGACCCAGCAGATGTACTCATTTTATCAGTTCATAATATTTATTTTTTTTTTATGCTGGATTTTGTGGGAGGCTTTTTTTGTTGTTGTTTATTTGGTCCTTGGACATCTTCACACTTGCAGAACAGGTCTGCCTGCTGAGCAAGAAAACTCTGCATGGTGAAAAGGCCCTGGAAGTCTTTCCTGTGTCACCTCCAGGCAAGGAGGTCCAAAGGACATCACACGGGGCACAATGCTGACTCTGGGCACACCAGAGCTGTGTCCAGCTCTGAGAAATGCCCTTACTGGCCCCAGCACTGCAGAACTGGACTGCCTTGAACAGTCTTCTTAACAAACTGATCTAAAGTTTTTTTATATAAGGGAGGGCTTTCAACAGAAAGTAAATAACTAACTTTTTTTGAGACAGGGGGAGAAGACATCTGAGTATAATGACTAAGCTTATTTTCTCAGGAACTAAGGAAATACTTGAAAATATGTTTATATGCCGACAGTTGCAGATTATGACCTCCCTTGGAATGACCCAATTAATTAAAATTAAAAAATTGGGTAAAATTAAAAAGTGGGGTAACGTCGTTCAGATGCAGCTATTTACACCAACAAGGATGTGACTATTTACACCATCGAAAAATTAGACTTATTCATTTTTATTTCTTTTTTCAGATGAATTAGCAATGATAAATTAGCTCTGTTACATATCACCCTAATTAATTTCCCCTAATGCTTTACTCATCATTGCTGAGCTATTTATGAAAGAACCTGCACTTCTGCATCTTATCTCTTGAGCTATTTCATGGTTCAATCTGATGGGAAAAAACCCCACGTGATCTGGTCTGTTCAGTGCAGGGAGATGTACAGAAAATGGAAGTGGGTGAATGGATAGAAACAGGAAATTGCAGCTTCACACAATCAAGTTGTTGCTCCGAGGGCATCAGGATCAGATTTAGAAAATGAGATGAGAACATAAGGAATTCAGAGGAACTTCTTGATTGTTTTCCTGTGGTTTTTTAAACTTTGTTAGTGTATGAAAATGTGAAGTGGACTCAGCACCACTGGAAATGTCCCACCCCCAGTGAAATACAGCAAATACACTATACGTAACACTGCGTGTAAGTTGGCCTCAATCATCAGGCAGCTGCTGCCTGACTCTACAAAACCTGCACCTTCAGAGCACCCTGAGGAGTTTCTTGTCTTCAAGTAATTTGTTGCTTTCACCCTGTGGTGCTGCGCTATCTCACCAGTGTGGCAGCTCCAGAAGATTCCGACCCAGTTGCAGTGTCCCAGCTTTCTCCGTTTGGGGAAAAAGCAAAACTGCACCCCCATTTCTTCCCTTGGGGAAAATCTCTGGGCATTAAGGAAGAAAGAAGTCCATGAGGCTCTGAGCTGAATTAGTATCCTAAAACATAATTGGCAAGGTTTTGTATTAAGCTCATTTTCAGAGTTTTACCTTGATTTTTTTTTGTAAAAATCTTTGCTCCAGATTGCTTTGTGAATCAGAAGTGGTAGATTTTTCTGAAGGAAGAGAATTCGGATCCATCCTTGTTTTCAGTGCTGAGCATCAAAATGCTACTTTGTAATACTTTTGATGAGTTTGATACTCATAACTACCATTAATATACCTTAAGTGAGAAGACTGACCTCGTCTTTTTCATCATTAGTAGAGTAGTTATGAAGTACTCCCACCATCCTGATAAATGTTCCTAGTCCATAAATGAGTCAAGCCTGGACCAGCTGAGGATCATCTTAACCGCAGAAGAGATGGGAATGAATAGGATAACTCAAGCCAGCAGCATCAGGACTCCCTTGTCTTCCTCCCAGGGAGTCCAAGAGGTGTTGGCTAAATCAATAAATATTTACAATATGAAACAGAAAGCATCCCATATTTCAGCTTTATGGATACCAGCTTGAAATGAAGGACAATCCCATATAGTACAAGTAATTCATTTATCTCATTGTGAGGTGCATGTTGTGTTCTGAGTTACATGGTATAAAATGTAACACGAGTTGCAAAAATGGGTAGGAATAATTTAACGTAGGAAAATTATTTGCTCTAATTTTTTCCAGCTTTAAATGACCTATAAATGCAGTGTAACAGTCACAGAGCTGTTCTTAAAAAAAGTCCAGCTTTTTGAATAAATGACAAATATTATAAGCGTGTCTGCAAAAGGGATTTATAAAATGGAAAAGTCCAGGGCACAAAATATTTCCTCATTTTCTGGTAGAATGTTCTGTTGCTTTTATAACATTGTCGAGGAAGCAGAGTAATACCTTAAATATATGTAAACTTATAAATACACAGGAGCTGAGAGCCATCCTAGCAAGGCAGATGAATAATAAGCATTTCACCAGTCTATATCATGCATCAATGTTGAGACACTGGATAGTATTAAAATTGCTGTACTCTTAACGCAAAAATAAAGAAATCAAAAAGGGACAGACCGCATGCTAAAATGTGTTTCGGAAATCCAGTGCAATGAAAATCACTTTGAACTCTTGATGAGATGAAATGGTTATATGGGCAGGAAATGAAGAATAACATCAGATATTCCTTCTTCCCTCACCTGGACACACCGAGAGCTGTCAGCTGCCCTAGACTAGTCTTGCTTGTCTGATACAAATTGCAGCAAAACAGCTAGTTATGGGAATTAGGCTTGATATGTAGGACTACAAAAAGCTTAAGCATATTCTTATTTAGTCTTGCACATAAGGAAGACTATCTGAATTGATTTTACATGGTACCTTATCTTCCTTTTACACAAAAGCTCTTATTTATCCCGGTTGCTTAACTTGAGGAACTTTGCAGACTGTTGAGAAATGGTAAGGATAAACCTGGAAAGGAGCATTTCTGTAGGAGCCTTGCAGCCAAGTGACCTGATGGCTGGACAGATGCTGTCTGAAGGCTGTACCTGTATTTAAAATGTTGTTGTTGGGACAATTGCCTTGTATCTATGTTGACTGAAATAAAAATAAAAAGCCAGAGACAAAATCACGTGGAACAACATTAGTCGGTAAGGTCTAATCAGCTTACTTCACGTAAGTAAAACCTTAAAACTGTTAAAAGCATTAAGAGATGCCCAGATGAAGGAGCGCTAACCCAACTATGATAGCTGTGGCCCACCTCCACCCAGAGGTTGTTAGTGACCCCGCACAGCCAGGTGAGGAGGGGAGTGTTGCTGTGGGTTGAAAACCCAACTGCACATTTCCTGAAGCTTCTTCAAGGTTGACTCTGGTTTGACTGGAGGTGTGAGAAGGGCTGTGAGCAACTGAGGCAGCAACGGCTGTAGACGTTAGCGTTTTCACTTTTGGACCTTGTCAACAGCATCAGGTCATTGCCACAGAAAGACGCTGACGCTGAAAATGAAACACAGACTAAATGAGAATGGACAGCCCGTGAAAATCTGGAGCACCCTATATCTTCATCACTGTAAGAACAATACTACACAAGGGAAGGGAGACTTTGTTTTTGAAGCAGCCAGAGCTGTGTGTTTATACACCCAGGCACGACTCAGCAGGCAGATAACCCAAAGTTGAACAATCATGCTCTCAATATTGACCACTGTCATAGAGCAGGCAGCAGACTAAGCATTAATAGTTTGGTTTAATATGGTGATTCTTCTCCACACTCTTCTTAAATGCAAGTTTTCAATGTGGTGTGGCTGCAAACCCATTACAATCACTCCAGTGGAACTTGGAGCAGGACAGGAACCCTCTCCCTCAATGCAGCTCTGGTTTCATGGCACAAAGCATCTGGTTTCCATTGCTGCACAACGTATCACCTGAGAGACGTTAACTGAGTGTGAGAACAAGAATCAAGAGAAAAGCAACAGAAATCAAGATCGTGTTGCTGGAGAAAAAGAAAGAGATTGGCATAGCTTAAGTTTCACGGTATGAATGAAGTTCTCCTACAGGGAGGGGATAATGGGCTGTGGGTGTCACTTGAGTGTTACCATGAGGGTTATTTCACTGGTGCCTTACGGCAGAACCAGGAGCAATGAGATTAAATGAAAGAAGCATATAATGAAATAATGGGAAAAAAATCCTTGTAGCAACAAGAACTAACATATTTGTCATCTAATTTCTGTTATGTTAAACAATTTGAATGCCTTTTGAGTTTGGGTCCATGTAACATGACTCACCTGTGAGTATTTTTGTTTCAGTTGTGATACAGGTGTATTATTCTAGGGCAGGAGGCATTGCTCTGTATGGGGTAGAGCTGCATACTCCTGAACTGTGAACTGGAGAGTTTCACCTCCTGGAACTTTATCAAGAATCAAATCAAATTAGTTTGTGAGCCACTGATGTGATAGAAGATTAGCCAAAAAGCCACTGTCTTTGCAAGCTCCCCATTGCCTTTCCTGACAGCTCTTCGGCTCTGCAGTTTTTATTTATAATCTACATGAAGGAGCAGGAAAAGCAAAAATCTTGCTTGGAAATGCTAGTGGAAATGGAAGTGCATGCCTTTGCTTAAGCTATATTATCTTTTTTTTAAATCTGGTAACTCACTATGAACAGCCTCATTCACTATGAAACCAGCTCTTTTATTCATTAAATAAAATTAAAACGGCTTGAGAAGTGCTTTTACCTTCTAAATCTAATAGCATGGGCAGATGCAGAAATTATTGGAAACCAAAGGTCTTTGGGAAATCCCCTGCTAATCACGCCACTGCTCCCTGCAGGTCTGAGTTGTCAGTTCTGGGGACAAAAGCGATCTTTCACTCTCCGTTAGGACGAGGCAGTGAGAGGATGGCATTGCTGGGAAGGTGCCTCTGCAGACAGCAGCACAGGGGGAAGCGAAGGCTCTCCAAACCGAGGTTATGAAATGCAATGGGCTTTGCTTGGTGGTTGGACTCTCAAGTCGGGTTACAGCTGGATGTTCAAAGTCAAGGATGATAGCAGGGTAAAAGTTGAAGTTCAACAGCTGCCAAGCATTGCAGGTGAATGAATCGACTCACAGAAGTGATTTAAGCACCCAAGGGTTAAAATCTGACGGAGCTAAAGATGTCAACTGGACTTTAGAATGTTGGCATTAGGCTTCAAAATGACAAATTCAGGAGAATAAGTTTAAACTAGTCTGTAAAACTGATTGTACCGCCCTATGTGTGCCTATACTTATGTGCTTTTACAGTTCTAACTCTAGTTATAGTAAGCAGTGTATTAAAGCTGTGCCATAACTTTTGATAAACTAGTAATATGATCACATTATCTGCTGTGGGAGCTTTGAAACCTCCCCAATGTTAGCAGTGATGATATGTTATTTCCAAGTAGTGAAAGGGCTGTTTACTCCTCTTTTTAAAATTATTAATGACATTTGGAAAAAAAGAAAAAAAAAAAATCGAACCTCTTACCACCTCTGCTCATAATGTTCATTCTGCCTTATCTTCTACTCTGACATCATAATTTATTTAGAGTGATATTTCAAAAACTTGAATAGGGTATTTCTTGAAGGACTTTCTGCCCCTCTCATCATCCAGGCTTTTCCTGCCCTGCCTTTCGCTGTACCTTTTGCTGACTTACTGCTACAGGCTTAGCAAAGCAAAACTGAGGTTCTCACCCTTCCCTTAGCAATGGTATTATCAGATATGGCAGATGAGGTGTTGCTTTGCACAAGAAATTAGTGGTAAGAACTGATTAATGCTTACCCAACAGGTATTGAATCTGATTCAGATTTCAGACCAATTTTACAATGATGTTACTCTAGTGAGATTGATGGAGCTGCTTCTGATTTACCCTGAGGTACATCCCTTTAATAGAAATGAACTGACTAACAGAAATATGGTCAGATTAAAAAAAAGACAATGTGATTTATCAGCTACTTTCTTCATAGACACTGGTTTTGAAATTTCTCATCTGATGTCCCATCTTGTCTAGAATTTCATTCGTGGCCCTCTTCTTGAGTGGTCTCTGTATTGACCTAAGGATTTTGCTCCTTGGTACATCAATCAGACTACGTTTCCCACAGCCTATTTTAGTAGCATTCCTTTCATCTGACCAACTTCTCTTGCGTTGCAAAAAAAGGCCTTATTCTACAAAGTTTTCAGCAAAAGCATTAATAGATGTTGCAACTTTCAGCACTTATTCTTTATGTCCAATTTTGTTATACAAGTCTTTTCATTACAACCTAATGAATGACCTAGTGATAACTGAAGAATCCCCAAGGAAATTTAGAAACAGCTTGACAGATATTTTGGGAAGCTTACATGATACTGAGCACATCATCTTCAGAGCTAGTTTAATGCCAGTGTATGGACATGACGCAGTGCCGACTAGCTGAATTTCCATTGTATTTTTGAGTGGGGTAGTGATGGAAGATGACTGAGTTTTTTGTTCCCAGCGCCAATGAAAAGATTGACAGGAACTTAAAGAAATGAGATGGAAAGGGTGCAGAAGATGCTGTATTGGCTTATCGCCAGGATGAGGGAGAATATGATACCAGAGTGTGTCATGATGGAAAAGAAACTCCTAGCTTAAATGTAAAGAATTATTATTGAAATTATTACTGAAAAGAGAACCAGTGCTTGGCTCTAAAATTAAAAGCAGAGTTGATAAAATGACCAACAACATTCTGAAAATTTTAATTGAAAAAGTGGGATAAATTTTTCAAAGAGAAATTTCTTCCCTTTTTTTCCTGTCACTAAGTAACACTGCTAACAGCCCAAAAGAGCCACACAGTTTTGGTGAGGAAAAAGTGTTATTGTCAATCAGGCTGGTCTTTTGGTCTTTGTCTGTAATTTAATGCAAAATTTTCTATAGTAAATTCACAAGTTGTGTTTGAGCTAAGGTATCTCTGTAGAGAAGTTATTCACTTCTATTAAATAAGGATATCAAAAATAAAATGTTCTTGACCAATCTATAGGACTTAGGTGCTTTAAACACTCTTCTAGTTCTCTTCTGACAAAATTTTCATACCTCCTAGAAGCATTTCTTTATAATCTTAATTTTTATTTGGCAACATTTTCCCTCTACACATTTCAATACTTTAAACACATGAAGACATTTTTGCACAGAGTATGAGCTTTTGTCCTTGTCCCCCAAAGAGATTTTGGACCTGAGACCAGAGGCAAATTTCTTGAAAGCAGGAGAGTTAAATTGGTATGAAATTGGTACAAGCTAAAGTACGTCCCCTATATTCAGAGGACAGACAAATTGGAGAAGTGACCTTTCAGGGGTACATGCTCATTTATTTCCATGTGTAGATAAACCTTGATCTCATAATAATCAAGGAATGCCCAGACAGTGCTATGATTTTTTCCCTTCTCTTCCTGCTATATCAAAGGTTCGGATGCAAAGTAAAAAGGCCTGCCCTCTCTGACAACCCCAGCTGACATTTTGACACAGACTTTGCCAGGCATCTTCACTCCCTGCTGTGATTGAGAAGGACATCTCTTTGCTGCTGGCCTTGTTATGTAGCAAGCTGTGTCAAGCACTGGGCGTATTCTCCCTGCAAGTGAGCACAAGTCTTTCACCCTACTACTCTTCCCTGTTTCGCAGTGACCTTTTAATTTGATTTCTAGATTTTATTTAATTTTTTTCTCATACATTTCCTGCACAATAACTACTCCTCTAAAGCTGGGGGGCTTTTCTCAATCATATTATTAACATTTGGCTCTTTCTACTGAGGTGTCTTTCCTTCCTTGAGCTGAGATTCAGGACAATACTGTTTATTTCTTCCAACTTCTGCCTTCCTGAGCAAATCAAGGGCATTTAAGCACGCAATTCACAAAGAGGAAGAGATGTGTTATGAGCTACAAACTGGAGCCCAAAGACCAGGGCAGTTTGGGCAATAGAGTCCTCCATAGAGCTCAGAGTCCGCAGAGAGGAGCATGCTGGAAAGGTTTGGCAAGATGGCAAGAGACAGACTCGGGCAGAAGAAATAATTTATCAGTGTGCTTTATTTCACTGAGGAAATGAAACTCCTGAGACATCACACACACCTGATGCTCGCGCTGATACTGAAGAGGGAGAACCGCAAGGACACTATATTGATGCCTCTCTGGACTGATGCATCTCATGGGACTTCAGTGACCAGACATGTGGACTGGGGTGCACTGGGGGTGTCCATGGCTCTACTGTAGAACCCTAACAGCTCCAGACTCCTTTTATCATCCACTGCCTGATAATATAGAGGACTAAACTACTCCAGAAGAGTCACACTCCAGAAATTCCTACTTTTCTCCCCTGAGCGAGGATTGTTTCTGCAGCTGGTTCAGATGCAGATATCTGTACTGCAGACAGCTGCTGGTGAGTATAACAACTCTTATCTTGATTATAGAAACCATAACAACTTTCCTGAGCACAAGTGGTTTCTGATTTCCTTGGTGCGAATGCTGGTGATCCATAGATGTTATGTGCTAGGTGCTATACAGTTCTGTGAAACAGAAAAAAAATAGACTCCGTTTACTTATTCCTCACTGACATACTACTTGCAGATACTCTTAATTGTAGATTTCACAGCAGTTATTTTAGGGAAGTTTGTGTTTCTAACATCTGAAATCATAGAATCACAGAATGGTTTGAGTTGGAAGGGACCTTTCAAGTTCATCTAGTTCAGCCTCCCTGCCACGGGCAGGGACACCTTCCACTAGACCAGGTTGCTCAAAGCCCCATCCAGCCTGGCCTTGAACACTGCCAGGGATGGGGCATCCACAGCTTCTCTGGGAAACCTGTTCCAGTGCCTCACAATCCTAATTGTAAAAAATTCCTTCCTTATATCCTGTCTAAATCAACCTTCTTTCAGTTTAAAACTGTTGCCCCGTGTCCTGTCACTACAGGCATTGGCAAAAAGCCTCCCTTTATATATTGAAAGGCTGCAATAAGGTCTCCCCGGAGCCTTATTTTCTCCAGGGGGAACAACCCCAACTCTCTGAGCCTTTCTTCATAGGAGATGTGTTCCAGCCATCTGACCATTTTCACAGCCCTCCTCTAGACCTGCTCTAACAGGTCCGTGTTCTTCTTGTACTGTAAAGACAATAATTTGCTTTTAAAAAAATTGGTCATGCATTTTGCTATGTTTGATTTTCTTTTTCATTAGCCGCAACATTCTCCGGTAGCTGAAAACTGCTAATTTGCAATGAGAAATAAGATTCAGGAAAAAGATATATCTAATTTTGGAGAGTACTTCCAGATCCCCACTACACCACTCTAAAAGTACAAAGGGTTTTAAAGTTCAGAGACATAGCAGGACCCAGAGGAATTAATGACCTTAGGATAAGCGCAAATAAAGCCCTCTGTGTTGTTAATGTCATGGGTTTGGGGGTTCTTTTTACTTTAGAACTTTAAAAAACATCTTGAAAGCTGCCACTGGTAACCTGTTAGCCTTCTCCTCCTCCTAACAATGTTCACAACATTAATCGAGCCATTTCAATTCTCACTTTGTGTGAGGCAGCTCAGCTCACACTGCTCTGGGTCTGCAGGTCTTTCGAGACCCTGGTGTGAAGAACATTTTCCAAAAATAAAGCAAAAACTGGCACCAATCAACACTCCAAAATGTGTCTTGGCAGAATTGCATCAGGGAAAAACAGGAAACTGTTTCCCAGATAGACCGTGGTCAAAAAAGCCTGACAACTGCAAAGAAGATTTCCCCAAACCAGAGTAGCCCTCGGGAATTTAACTTTAAGCCATTCCCTTCTTTTTTTTGGAGCTGTTTCAGGGCAGAGGATTTGAGCCCAGTTCCCAAAGCATCGTTAGAAACAACCTCCACCACGTGCTCCAAGTGATGGGTCAGCAGCTGACCCCTTCCCGGTCCAAAGCAGGAAAACATTGGTGGCAGCGGGCTGACACTGATCATGGTGTCTCCCGGCTCTCTTTGGGCAGAGTTTGCTTCTCTGTGCTGTCAGTTTTAAGTCTTCATTGTGATTTTGGGACTTGAGCCCTTAAGCCAAACCCACCTTCACGTCTGGTGTTGAGGCTTTTGAGCTGCATTGTGTTTGTCTAAAGAAGCTCGCCGTGAATGAAGTGGGTTGTTTCACTTCTTTATGTCTCTCGTATCCCAGCCAACAAGCCGGTTTATAAAATATTCATAGCATAAATGATGAGCCAGAAAATCAGCTCACGTTGGCATTTTCACATCCCAGCCTACAAGTGCCAGGAGGATTCCTGGGTTCATAAATGTTGGGTCTGGGAGGGACCACCAGGATGGGCGGCTCTGATCAGTAGCCGGTGGAGAAATTGCTGCAGTGACCGCTGTGGACTGCTCCGCTGTGTGTCTGGGGCCAAGCGTGGCTCTGGAGAGTTTCCTGGGCTTGGTTTGGAGGCTGTGAAGATTTGGTTACATCCCTTCCTGAGCTATTCCAAAATCCTCATTAAAAAAAAAAAAAAAAAGTAGTAGAAAAATTAAAAAAAAAAATAAAATAACTACTACCTTTTCTACCAGTGCAGCTCTGCTGGCTTTTATTTATAGTCATTGGATTCAGAGTCCTGAATTAAAGAGCTGCTCAGGAAGAGGAATGTTTTTGCCCTTTCATGGATCCTTTATACACTGCACTCAAGCTAACTCCTAACTTTTTTTTTTTTAAGCAACTGAATGCATTTAGTGTCTCTCTGTAAAGAACCCTCTGATAGCAGCTCTGTGCAGACATTTCAATTTATCAATCTCCTTTCAGAGCGCAGATGCCAAAACTGGACCCGCTATTACAGTAATGGTCTCAGTAATGCTATATACAGAGTGAATATTGTTTCCCGCATTCCTATTCCCCTAGTCATGCACATGAAGACCATGCTGCCCCTTCTTCTTTCTCCCTTCCTCGCACGGTATATTTGGTTTTATACAAGCAGTGTTTCCTATGGCCGTTGAAGACAGCGCTTGGAGTGAGAAGGAGGGACTATCACATGCAGCTATAGACTTTCCCTTTGGCTATCTGGTCTCTGTGTTTCACTGCGTTAAAACATTGTTTGATAATGGACAGCTTTTCCAGGAAATCCAGATCACTTTCTTTCATCACTGGCTCGTATTGAGAAGGCAGTTGTAGTTCTCTGAAATGGGACTGTTTCCTCTATCCAACCTGATCTTCGTAGGAAGGGAAAAAGCCAGTGTAGTTATCTAGAAGCTTTAATCTTGAAATATGGTCATTAGGATTTGCCATGCTACTAGAAGCATATTTGAGTGGTCACGTTTCTTTTTTAAAATAATGATTATTCCTGCATCTCTTACAGGCATCTCTTGCACAGCTTCCAGGTCTGGCTTCCACATCTTTCAAAATATTCATTATTTTTGCCCTTTTCAGCATTGCCTCATAAAAATAAATTATAGGAATTAAAATTGGGAAGGTGATGGTTTAATTTCTCAAAAGCGAAATAATCACTCAGGTTTATGGAAATTGGGTTGTCCAAAAGAAAATGGGGAATATAAAATGCAAATGTCAGGTGGTTGGAAGGAGGTCATGGTGCCAGCACGTATGGCATAGCCCCGGGAGCTTTTCCCACCCAGCACAGTGCCTGCTGAGCCTAAACCCAGTGCTGGGTATCACATCTCCATCTTGACGTGCTGCTGAACCGCATACTTCCAAAGCCATGGCAAAGAAAAGCCATCTCACCTCCAGGAGGATCCTCAGGGTGCCCCAGGTGTCCCCCTGGGACATCAAGTGGCTTTTGCTCTGCAGGGGCAGATCCTCCGAGGGTGAAAATCAGTGTGGCTCCGGTGGGGTCAGTGCAGCTCAACAGGTTTGTACCCGCAGAGTATGTGGCTGCTCGCAAAGGACATTCTCATCCTTATCTTATTTTGCCTGTTCCTGAATTGAATTTACTTGATTAGTCATGAAACAAAAGCCATTGGTAATGGATGAGATTTATGCACCACACATTTTGCTGTCTAATAATAATAATGGCTTAAAAAATTAAAATTGACTTAGCCTGTGAAGGACGTTGTGTTGTCACTGGTATGCTTTTCCTTGCAAAATTCCCACTTTGATGCTGAATGTGAAATCTCATATTAGATGGAAACATATGAGATGCTCACGGCAGACTCTTTGTCATCCTTGTCAGGAGCGGAGGGCTGAACTCTGGGTTCTCAGAGCTCAGGGCGGTTTGAAATGTGCAGCTCCTTTTCTTCACCAAGTTGTTCAATATTCAAAACTAAGTTTGACAAAAATGTGCCAAGAAATATTATGTCAAGGTGTTTTCAAAGGAAAAAAAGGGGGAAAAAATCCATATTGTGAAATAGCTGGTTACTAGAATATAAAATACTGCATCATTAAGAGAAGAGCACAGCGTATCTCCCCTGCTTCCTTTTAGGTCCCAATTCATCAGACAATTCCTCTTGAGTAAAGCACGTGCCAAACTTTATGCATGTGCTTATGTGCCTGGCTGAATACAGATGGACTTAATCATGTGTTTGTATGCTTTGCTCAGCAGGTTTCTTAATTAGAGAAGTTGTTTAAAAAAAAGTCCTACGGTGATGGCTTTTCCATTCTTTCTTTAGGAACCAATGTCTTTAAAACTAGTGATATGCAATTGCATCTCAGCATGTTACAAAATATTAATTAAAGCCACACTCATGCAAACAATCCCTCTTTACCAAAGAGCCCAAGGGGAAAGAAATCCAGGCACCAGCAAATCACTTGTTTATCTGAGCACAAGTTCTTTTGTAAAACATCTAAAAACCAGTGGCGTGATCATGAAATAAATGCCACGATAAATTAACTGGCCTATTGCCTTTTTCCTATGGTACTTGTCAATGCTAGCTCCATAAAGTACGCCTGACTTTCCTAGCTGAAACAGCAGGAAAAAAACACTGCAACTAGCTAATCTCCATTCACTGGGGGAAAAACCATGATGAAAATGCCACCCTGCATCCACTGCAGCTCAGTCAGAAAATATCAAGAGAAACAACCTGATCCTACAACCTCTTTGCACCTGCTTTTCTACAGCTTTTAGAAGCATGAATTGTACACCAAATTTTGGGCCTTGTGATGTTGCACACTCAGAAACTGCCAATGTGGTACCTGCAAAGGCAGCAGGTTCAAAGGGATGAGGGTGCCCACGGCTGCCTGGGTGAATATTTTGGTTTAACAAAGTATTAAAGATGCCATTCAGCCAAGTGCCCAATGTTAAGCAAAGACATGAATTCATCATCACACATAAGCATATAATATAATTATTATAGCAATTTTTTAAAACTAGGTTTACATTTAAGTGCTTCACAGCTTGTTTTCTTTTTATTAATAGGGCTTTCTGTGCATATGCATGCACATATTTTGATAGTGCCCAAACTCAAGCTATGGATGTATTGAAAGTAATGGCTTTACTGACTCAAGCCTATGTTTAAATTAAGAGATTTTCTTTAAAATTACTCTCTAAATTAAACCTAAAGACTATAATCTTTCTTTGCCCTTGTTACCACTGACAACCCTTCAGCTCCCTCTCCAAAGAGAAGAGAAAAGCTAAGTACCACTGAAGGACCACTGAAGCTCAAAATCAGACCACTTTCCCAGATAGGTGGCAAACAGCACAGCACTTGCTACAAAACAGTGAATGAAAATAACTTCTAAAATCTGAATATAGGGGAGAAAAATAATAGAATTTTATTAAACATATATTTTTAGAACTGCAGCAGCTTAGATTCAACTCAGTAACTGAAAAAATTTCTAGTGGCTTTGCCAAGCCTGTATACATACATGGGCAGGGGCCTTGTTCTAGCAACCAGTAGGTAAAGAAAGGAAGATAGCATCCATTTAAAAAAAATCTATTGAGCTTTTTTGAGATGCAATTTTGGAGCCAAGAAATGACTGATCCCATGCATATGTTGTACAATGTTTGCTATGCAGGGAGGGAGAAGAGAGAAGCATAAACAGGGTCTGGAGTACCTTGTGGACAAGGTTGAAGTAGGTACCGTTGCTCCTGCCAAGCATTAGAGGAGTGCAGGCTGAGTTTCCACTCACATTGAGGCTTTTTTGTGGCCACAGCAGCTCTGGTTGAGCCATTCCTCCACGCAAACAGTGAGGCTGCAACTCTGCCCTCAGCAAGGAGATGGAGCATTTTGAAAGCCCCCTGCATTAGAAGCAAGGACAGCTGGAGCAAACAGGCTCATTAAGATCTAACCTAGATGACAGAAATTCTTTTGCCAATTAAATAAAGAGACAGAACTGTTTTATTTTCTTTCTCTCATCATGAATTAACACTGCTAACCTACATATACCTGGTCTGTATTGACCACTCTGAGCTTTGGTCTCCAAAAAGTCTGAATTTCTTGACTGCTCAGTACCTTGGTTTCTGCTCTCCGCATGGTATGCACTCCGGAGGATTCACAGTCAGCAAAGGGAGACAACAGTAAACTACTGCAAAACACATTTTGTTTTTAGGGAATTTTGATATACATTTGGATTTCTCGAGTGATTTGTGGAATTCACTGGTGCGAGGATAAGAGAGAGAAGAGCATGTTGGAGGCTGGTAAAAACAAATAGGCAAAAGGCATGCGAGAATAATATCTGCATTTATCCTTGCTAGGAGAGTCAAAACATTTTTAGTTTTATCCAAAGGAGTATTTTGGACATTAACAAAACATTTCACTATTATTGACACGTTTTAACTTTATCAAAATTAGGGAGCTGAAATGACTCATTTCAACTCCTTTCTTCAGAAAATGGTGTCAGAACTGACATGTTCTCACAAAACATTTTGATCTTTACCAAACAATAGTTTAGCTACAAAAGCTCTCAGGGGAAAACAGTTTGTTTTAAAAACATAGCACCATACCAGCTAATAGGAAGGCAATTAACTCTATCCCAGCTGAAACCAGGACACCAACTTTCTCTGAAATGCAAACTCCTGGGTTTTCCCCCCTCTACACCCACCTCCTGGGGTGTTCCCCAAACCCGCTGCGAGGGTTAAGGAACTGGAAGCAGAGGGGTGTTGGCTGGATGTCCCGTACTTACTGAAGAGCACTGTCCAGGTGTACTCCATCTCCTTCTGCCTCCAAAACAGTCCAGCCACATGAAAGCAGTGAGTTGCTTGTGTTAATACCAGTGTTGTCTTCTCATCCAGGCTAACCAACGTGGTGATAACACACCGGTGTTGCTCTCAGGACCAGCAAGAGGTGCAAGAGCGTGGATCAACACAGCCTCAAGTCTTCAGCATGCACAGCCTCTGTCCCACCAGGTTTCAGTGCTGGAGGCGATGCAGGTGACCCCAGTGATGATATGGACAATCCCAAATGATACTTGTTTCCTTGAAAGTCATGGCCATCCTGATGGCTGTTTTAGACCTGGCAACTGATTTAATGCCTCTGATTGCCAGATATTGCTCACACCTTGATAGTTTCTTGCAGTAATAGATGGACTTGCAGTGGTGGTTTTTTTCTAAAGGAGCGGCTAAGAAGGGTGAGGGGCCATGGGACAATGCGGGGTCCCTGTGCAGGCACCCCATCTGTGTCCGTGTCACAGAAGTGTTAGGACTGCCCATGTGCAGGTGTTTGCATTGCTCTGAGTGTGCAATCACACCCCAGACAGCCCTGGGGTGCCACAGCTGCTGCTCTTTTCATTGCAGAAACTCCCAGGTTTCTTCTCCAAGGAAGCTCTTCAACAGGTGAGCAACATTTTGAGGAGCAAAGTGAATTTCCTCCTCAAGGGGGAACCATTAAGCTGTTGCAGAGAGCAAACCCCAAGGTGGGATCATCTCTGTCCGGGAGACTGTTGGGGGCACATTTCTCCCAAAAATAGTGCTAAGAAATGATGGAATTTAAAACAAAACAGGCTGCAACACATCCTGCTCCAGGGATGTAAGGTGAGGGATGCTCACTGCTTTGCTCCATGCTCCCTCCACCACCACAGCTTGCGAAGGATCCTCTCCTCCTGGATGTGAGCAGCACACACATAACTTGTGCCACAGCAACATGAATACAAAAGATAATACAGAAGGTGAGTGGGGTCTTGAAATGTCACTTGTTTGTCACATTCCTGTTACTACCCCTTATTTTTGCTGCCTGCCTTGGCATCTAGTGGCAGCAAGATGCAGTTATTTCCATTTTACATGAGTGACACCAGTGGGGACAGGGGAAGGTATATGTAGCAGAAGATAATAAGGCTTCTCCTTTGTTCCCCCAAAATAGCAAAGGTCTAACATGATCAAGTCAAAAACGCTGTGCAATTTCTCTGATGTCAGACAGAGAAAGACATCATCTGATGAATCTCTTTGCATGCCTGACCTGAATTCCATGTGAAAATGCTGGATGTGCTTTCTTTTGAAGCTGTTCCCTGTAAAACAAGGAAAAAAGCAAATTCATTCACCAATTTGCCTTCTTTTTAAGAGTATGGATTAAAAAGGTGCTTCCAGACATTGAGAACGTCCATTGTATGTGAGTGAGAAAAAACTGTGCATCCCTCAGGACCAAAAAAACCCCACCAAAAAAAACCCCTCTCTTTTGTGTCACTTAGGCTATCCTAAGTAACACATCAGCATTATCAGGCATATGCAGCTCTTTAAAAAACTTCTGCAGAACTGGGGTGGAAGTTAAGAATATTTTATTACTATTTTTTGGCCAGCGGTTTTCCAGCCTCCATCTGACCCTGAATTCATAAGAAGATTATCTTTGGAGCCTAGGACGGGTTAGGGAAGAAGAGCCTATTGATATTATGTTCAATTTTATATCCTTGAAATGACGTTGAAACTAAAGCTATCCTAGATGCTTTGTTTTAAAATAGGCAGGGTGTGTCCTGAAGTCAAATGCAATGCTGTTGGTGAGAGGTGCAGGGAAATGTTCACTGTCCCCGTTTTTTTGGGGGGAGCAGCGAGGAGGAAACAGGGTTTTATGGCTGTGAGGAGTTCAGTGTTACAAAACCTTTCCTGCTCTTCAGCAAGACAACCGGTGGAGATGTTAAAGCCTTCTTACAGGGTGTGGGACTTGCACCGAAGCAGGCAGCAGCTTGGTCTCCCGGTGACAAGAGCAAGTCAAGTCCAAGTTTTCAGCATGAATCAGGTCAAGCAGAAACTCGAAAATGCGTTTCCCATATATTGGCGAATGTGTCAGCTGCCAGGCTAATGCCTGTCCTCGCTTCACACCTGGAACTTGTCAAAACTCATATGTTCCTGGAAAAGGCTCTGGTTTTGGCAGATACTATCCACTGAAAAAGATGCTTTTGAAAACTCCCGTTGAGCCCTATTTATAATCCAAACCTGCTTGTGTGAGGGTTGAGCTCCACAGATAATGCACGGATTCAAATGAAAAATCACCAGGTTAGCATTTAGGGCTGTAATTTTTTATCTCTCACAAAGTGCTGCTTCTCCAGTTCTGCAGCTCATTTTTGTCAGGTTCAAAGAGGAAGAGAGCTTTATCATTTAGAAAAGGCCAGAAAAATCTAGGCCTCTTTCTTCCTTGAATGTTAATAACCATATACTTTCCCCTCTACCAATTACAACACAACTGATGTCAATTAGTGCACGTCCATTGACTAAAATCTGTCTCATTATTTGCTGTTTTCAACAAAAAGCATAAGGACGTGCCCAAAGGCTCAGCAGCTGCCCGGCTTTTGCAGCAGCGTGTGTTGCAGAGCGAGTTAGCTCCCAGCACCCCGGCAGGTGAGGCTTGTGTCAGAAATTACGAGTTACATTTTCCCCCTTTGGAAGAGCAAGGAGAGGGCATGGCCAGCGTATTGTTACCGGCATTATGCGTCTAGAAAATGAGCTGGCTTTGGAGACCCAAGGTGCAGGTCCTGGGGAAAGCCAGGTCTGCCCCACACACAAGGGTCTGCCTTGGCCAAGGAGCAGAGCAACACGGTGGGAAGCAGCAAGACGTGTGAGTGACTGTTCAGAGCTGTCCTCATCCACCAGAAATGGTGCTCCAGAGAGGGAGATGAGCATGAGGGAGGAGGAGGAGGGAGAGAATAGCTCTGCATGTCCTTCAGGTTGGAATATTTTAATTTGAGCTCATTATTTTGCCAATAAAACTCACGTTAGAGTGAGAACTTGACTCTGCTAAAGGGTTTGAGGCTTAAACCAAGCACTCAGGGGCTCCACATAGTGAACAATCAAACCCAAACACAAATATTTTTTCACTATAAATTTTTAACAAGAAATGTCATTTACATGCTTGTACAGCTAACGCCAAGAACTTTTGGGGAGGTTTTTACAGTGACTTCAAATTAACCAGTGCCTGGGCCAAAGAAGATGACATTCACAATCAGAGTCTGCCTGGTGTCTCACTGGTTGTCTTGGTACTTTTTTTTTTTTTTTCCCCCAGAGATCACTGTGTAATTTTATGGCTGGGTATAAGCAACCTATCAGGGAAAATCGCCAAGTTCAGAATTAGGAAGTTTTCTGTGGCTACCTATTTCCACAGGGCTGTGAAAGGGCATGCTGAGATTGTGCTTCAATAAGAAAGAAACCAATACTGCCAGGCTAAACTCACTCTTCCATAAAAAAAAGGTCCAACTGCTGGGACACTATAGTCAGAGCTAGGTGTTTGTTTGAGTCATCAAATGGGAGTGGGATTCCTTGGAAAGATTTGCCTGGCCCATGAGTTGATGGACAGCCTTGAAGATCCAGGTCTAAACTTCTTCATGCCAAATGCATGTACAGTGTTGTGTAGAAAAGCCTGTTTCATGGAGATCCTCAGAGTTCATGCTGCTGGGAGGTTAATGGACTGCATGAACATGGCAATGAAGGAATCTGGTGAGCTGATGTTTGACCATTTTTCCCATCCCTGCCTTGGTTATATGACCCAGATCTGAGGAGTCTAATTTTCTTTTTTACCACTGAAGGAAATGTACATGTTTTAAAGCGTGTATTTGGGCAGACAGTATTTGCAGGACCCAAGGTATTTTGCAAAACAAGGTCCCAATCACCACCAGCAACATTGTCTGCCTGTTTTCAGGAGAACACTAATGCCTTGTGGGATAGTATCATCTTTCCTCTTTTCAAACTAATTTCACAAGAAGAATTACAAAAGTCTTTTACTGCTGGGGGAACTGAGATGTAGAGAAATTCAGTGACACCAGTGGCCATAAACTTCAGGGAAATGGTGGAGTTACATCTCCTGTGCAACATTTATAATGTACGGCTTGGAAAGACTTGACCCATCCTTGTATTGACCAGGAACTGCATGATTCCCTTTCTGTTGGGGGCAAAGCCAGAAGGTCTGAACAGTAAATAACACTGAACTCCCCTGCACAAGCAGATATTCTGTGGGGACTACAGCGATGCTTTAGCATTTGTCTTCAGACAGACATACTCCTTGCAACCTGCTCTCCAATGTTTATTTGTCCAAACACCTTGTAGATGCTTCAGGCCATAACAGTGAGTCCTTCAGTGAAAAATGTAGACAGGAAAGAAAGAGGAAGAAACACCAATTTGGTTTTCAGCTGGAATTTTATCCAGTCCCTCTTTAAGTGTGAACCCTTTGTGTGGGGCCTGATGCACTACAAACACATCTGCCTCCATATTTTTTCAGTAGGTTTTCAAAAACATGGGTACTACTTCAAAATCAAGGCAGTCACAGGCATCGGGTGTCTTGAGCATGGCAGATGAGAATCAGATTTGTTGCTTGTTTTCTGTGCTGATTTGAAAGCTGATTTTTTTTGGAAAGGTAGGGCAGGTTTGGAAATGATTATTTCCTCCCTTTGAAGCTTCCCCAAAGCGCAACGGGGCAGATGGGGCTGTGAGGTGCATCCTGTACACAGATATAACTAACAGACAAAAAGCTCCTTACGTTCAAGACAACAGAAACGTGGTGAATATCCTTGTTGTTTGCACACTGGAGCAAATTTGTTGCTGGCCCATGCATGCTGCATTCACATATTCCTTTCCTCCTTGGCCCTGTGGCTTTGCCGTGCTGGTGGCAGGCCCCCTCCCTGAGGAGCGAGGTCTCCCACGTCCCACCTCGGATGCTCTCAGACAGAAGTGGCAGCAAGCCTGACAGCCAAGAGATTAGTGCACGTGGGAGGTAAAAACCCTGGTGAAGAGCATGCTTGATATATTAAACACTATCCACTCCCTGTTTTGAATAACAATTTGATTATTCTTAGCTGCGTTCGGAAGAGAAGAATGCTTCTAATCCTGTTTAACCCTCTTTGGTTTTTGAATTAGTTTCCTAAGCTTTTAGGATAATGAAAAGGCATTACCATCCGTCGTCTGGCACCGTTTGTTTCCTACCACCTCGCAGCCCCCCAGCCCTGACGGCCTGTGACACTGCTGAGCATCCCTTGCGATGCTGGAGACCCCGGGAACCTGCACGGTGGTAGGTGCTGGTTGCACAGGATGAAGAGGCAATCCGTTCCACAACCATCGTGCACTTCAAGGTGTTATTTCCTTGAACTTTGTGACCCTTTGTGGCTTACAGTTAAATTCAACTAAAAAACCCCCAAACCCAAACAGAAAAGCAACGCTGGCGTTTGGAAGATTCCCCCCTCTCAATTTTTCCTAGGATTTGGCTTTCACAGTTCTCTGGTCCTTGTGAGCTGCTCTCCTGTGTCTGTTTTGCTTAAGCAGGGTGGGAAAATACGTGTGTGCCTCTGTATACGTGTGTGTGTCTAACTGGGCAGGCTTCTCTGGGAGTTTTTTTATGGTGAAGTCACCTGGTCTTTCTCTCTTGGCTGGGGACAACATCTGTGCTTGGCTTGACAGCAGCGAGAGCTTCCCAACCTACACGGGTGTCCCGGGAATGCTTTGCCGAAACACTGAGTTTCAAGCTGAGCTCTTGGTTATTTCTTTTTTTTTTTTGTAGGAAAGGTAAGTGGCTCATCACTGGGATCTTCCATTACACTGTTTCCTTCTCCCTGAGGCTGCCCAGTAGTGTTGTGCTTTCCCTTTCCCCCAAGGAAAATTAAAAACCAGTTGAAATTGAACAGGCTGCGTGAGCTTTCTTCTAGCTGCCGTGGCTGGGTAAATAACTTACCTTGTCAGCAGGAGACACCATTTTGCCCCCAATCAATACGGCTGACATAGGCGAGCGTCCCTTCTTATTAAATGCTCCTCATCTGCTGAATTTGAGTCACAACTCTATTTTACAAACACACATCATATACATGGATACATTAACAGTCAATACCTTTCCCCTGTTGTTTGTTAGGTAGATTGGGAGACACCGGGGAGTTTTAAATTTTATTCCCAGCCAGGGAGGGATTTTAATGTCATTACTCACGCTGAGATCTTCTCTGCTCTACAAATAGGCCATTGATTTTAATGGGGCAACTTGTAGCGCGAGGCATTATTTAGTGTGATTAAGAGTATTATAATTTGACGACTTCTGTTTGTTACCATAATGGGATGTGCAGATAGTGACAGGATAACTGGTCATTGTTTTCCCACTGAAACGAAAAAAGTGTTTGTGATATAGCAAGTGTAATCTGTTCTCCAGCTCTGGGAGGTATAATTGGAACAAAGGGGAAGGTGGTGAAGATGTCATTTGCGTGTATTGTATGGCTGTTTCTGTCTATGGGTCAGCATTTGCATTTTCCAGAGTTTTGGAAATTTCTAAACTTTTTCCATATTTCTCTCTCCTGTAGGAAGTTTCAAACAAAACGGACCGAGTCTGATCATTCCCTGTTCAGCCATAGTCTCCAGGGCTTTGGGGCTCTCGGGGTACAATATATCTCTCCCAGCTCTACATGACTAAAATGAGCAGGTCCCCAGGGGTCCCTCGGTAGGGACCTCTCACGCGGCCGTGCCCATCAGTCAGAGGCTTTGAGGAACACTGTCACCCCGAAAGCCCCTTCCTACCACAGGCACTGTGGAGCGGGGGGGAACTGGTGTCCCCTGTCCTGGATGGAGAGCAGTCTCTTGCCCAGGGATGTCACTCGTCACATGTTTGGGCTCTTCTCCCGAGCGCAGGGGACGAGCAGAGGCACTCAGACCTCCTCCTTTGCCTCCACCACTGTGGTGCCTCCAGCACATCTGGGGACATCAGGATACACATATTTTATTTTGGTAGGATAGAAATAATTTTTTGGTCAGGCTCGTTTCATCCACAGCATCATCATTCCCTGCACCAAGGAAAGCCGGCAGCGTGGGTGAGCAGGGAAAGGTACAAATACCATTTTCAATGGCAGTTTTTGATGCAATTGCCCCATGCTTATGGGTCAAAACCCACAGAGAGGATTAGCATTGTGGCAGCAGGTGGGCTATTTCATTAGGAGAAGCTTTTCTCCTAATAGGGAGAATGGACAAATCTATCTTTCTACATAAATCTGAGAGATTTATACAGTAGCTCGACGAGTTCAATTCATTTGTCTATGTCTTAATCAACTTCAAAATACAGGAATTGAGGGTAGTATCTATGGGCAACTTTGTTTTTTCTCAAAGTGAGTTTTATTTTGAAATGTTTCCCTGCTCCTCCTGCCTTTTATTGCCTTTGTACTGGCTAAGGTTTCTGATTTTGGGGAGAGCACCCACAGTGAATATTTTTACAGAAAGAGCTAAGATGAGTCATTTACTCCATCCATACAAATGATGGCGAAAAAAATGGAACTTTCAGGGACTAATTACATAGAGATTTTTAAATCAAGGCTTCCAAATAGTATATAATAACTCATGTGGCTGCTAATATGACAAAAAATCTGCTAGATAAAGAACAAAATAGAAGGACCGGGAATATTTAGGATAGTTTAATGATGAATTAAGGAATTATCATTGTTCTTCCTGGGGATTTTAATTTGAAGCGAAGAACATTAGATGCCCCTGTTTCTTGCCTCATTTAACGCTACCAGGGGTAGTCTGCTCTCTTGTTTTCTGGATGTGTTCCCTGCAGTACAACCTATCATGTTAATTGTATTCTCACATTTTTATTACATTCCTTCCCCCAGGACAAAAAATAGTCTCCTTTGGAGAGATCAGATGCTCTCCTCTGAGGCATATTCTCCCCAGCACAGCTCTCATTGCAGAATGGTCCTCACCTGGCTGCTGGGCTCCCCAGGGCAGCCTCCCCAAAGAAGACACAAAAGGAAAAAATAATCACCAGTGAAAACTGTTGCCCTGAAACCAAAATGTCAGCAGCCCGTGCTACCTATCTATGTGCACGTAGAGGCATATATGTCATAACTTGGTTTATTGCCCATAGTTAAAGCAAGGGAGGGCCAGCCTAGCATGTGCACCCATCCTCTCTGGGCAGCAGGATTTGCAGCAGCTGCTGGGCTGGGCATTGCAGATGCCTGCTTTCATCTCATCCCTGTTACTAGCCCAGTGTGTCCACCCTGGCGTCGCACTGATGGGATGGCGTTTTGGCACCTGCGGGACCGGCTCCTTGCACGCTGGCACGCATCCTCCCCCCAGTGCCCAGACAGCATCTGAAGGGCTGTGAGACAACGGGGCCATTGCCATGCAGTCACTAATAAGCAGTAAAATCCTGTGGTGTCCTTCATGCCTCCCCAGGTTTGCTATCAGATTTGGAAGGTGTTACTAATTTTACTGCTAGCCTATACATCAGCCTGTGTTCTCTCAAACACTTCTTGATGGGCTTGGCTTGAATTTCTAATCCATAATGAAGTCTGGAGCTGAGCTAATTAAACATGAGCTGTGGTTTCATTTCAAATCTGTGCACAGGTTGTCCTCAGATGAACCACAGTGAAGGCCCAGATTCAACACAACGCTCAAACACGTCTTGAAGGACCAAACTCGGTGTGCACAAGCGTACCCTCAGAGGCTGTAGCTCTGCAGGGCAGAAGGACCGACCATTGCGAGCATCAGCTATTTACGCAACAGCATTTTCGATGGGCCAGCGTTATTTGGTCTGATCCTACGTGATTTGCTGGGATTTTCGAGGTTCTTCCTGGAATAAAGGGCAGCAAGAACAAAACAGCTCCTCGAAGCCTTCCTGCATCCCGGTTGCTTCTTGCAAGCGAAGAGCGGGATTTCACTCGCTAATTAAGGAGATAAGAGTACGCCCTTTCTCTCCTCTGAGGAAGCAGGCTCTGTGCAGGCTGCGCGGGGGTTAGCACCTTGCCGGAGGACACGCAGTGGATGTGGAGCAGTGCACAGCTTTGAATTCCTGCACGGCGATCCCTTGCCTCCCGGGATCCCCAGTGGAGAGATGTGGTCGCTGGTACTGGGGCAACTGGGGACCCTCTCCCCAGAGCCACTATTTGCGCAGCCAGGGCTGTTGCAAAGCTCTTGCAACGAACCCAGCCCAAGCAGGAAGCAATCGCATCTCAATGCAATTATAAAGAAATACAGCGCTTTCAGGCTTAGAGAAAGCTGTTGCAGGCATTAGCAGTGCAAAGTGGAAAGTGCTGTTTTCTTACTTGCTCTTCTCATTTCTGAAGCTTCAGTCTGACTTGATTTATTCCAGCTACCTTGTGGCTCTTCTACGTTTAGAGAAACAGACTCCTTTTTAAAGTACTGTTTTAAAAGATGTTTTCATCTTTCTTGTCTAGATTGAATTGATATCACAGCTTGTTTGTCCCTGACATTGGTAAACAAACAAATGCATTCTTCTGTTGTTAAATATTAAAAGAGTACCAAGTACAAAACAGATGATTAATGACTTGGATGCTTCCACCTGGCAAACCAAATTACTGAGAATATTGGACAGCACAAACTTCATAATAAATTGATTATTCCATCCCTGCTTAAATGTAGGGTAGAAGGTAAACAAAACCAGATGACTGGTGAACGAACCATTCATGCGTGGACTTAGACCCTGAAACTTCCCTTAAATCATTTTATTGACCTGCTTGTAAAGCTCTGAATATTTCATTAGTGTCAAACTTTGGAGGCGGGAATGGTCAGTGTGTAGTCGAGCCCTGATGTAGGCAGGTCCTGCAACAGATTGGATGAGCCTCTTTCCTACACGAAGCCAGGAATGAATTTCCCTTTTATTTCAGCAAGACTAGTACTTGATTTTGGGTCTTCCTCTGCAAGCACATAATTGGACCTCTTGTCACGCACTAGCCCCCACTGTGTACAGATAAATCCCTTATTTTCACTGATAACAAAACTCTACTCCTTGTTAAAGACAGGGGATAGTCTTTTTAGAAACTGTTTTTCTGAAGTGCTGATGAAACACCAGCACGCTTTGCAAACATAGCTCACATTCAGCTTTATTTTGCCATTTTGGAATAGAGCTGAGACCTTTCTGAAGCAGTTAAAGTGAACCACGCCAGCTCTGAGTGGGCACATGCTCAGCGTGACATACATTTAGTTTTGTATGAGCTTTTGCTATTTCTAAATGCTGAACACTGCGATGACACCTACTGAGGGAATACCAGGTTTCCTCCACACATCTGATTTGCAAAACCTCCAGAAACCTTTTTTTTTTTCATTTCAAAATAAAATGAGTGAGAAAAAAATTCAGAATGACTCTTTTTAATTTGAAACTCAGCGTCCTGCCCACACAGATGGACTATTCTCCTTGGCAAAAGAAAAAAAAAAAAAGCACTTCTCATCGCTGTTTTCGCTGTTTGACTTCTGTTCACCAGCTACAAAAAGGGCTGGAGAGGACAAACTTCATCCCTGTCCACATCTGATGGTGGGACTGTGGGAGTGGGGCAGCTCCGGGCACTGCACACATGAATTCAGGTGTAACAGGTGAGAAATGGTTGTATTGCTTTTCCAGTGTTGGTCCTGAGAGTCCCTTCCCCAAGTACCTAGTACCCTCAGTGTCTGGTATGATTGCTATATGACCAAGGTTTTTTTCCAGAAAAACAGCACCTCTGGCTGTTTTCTTCTTCTAAGAGGCAGTTTAGAAATAGTAAGAGATGCAGAGAAGTGGTGAAACCCAATTTATACTTTCTTATTTTTTAAGCAGATGAGTCATTTATATATTTTGGCAATTAATTCATCCGCAGTAACAGCAGGCTTAGCTGCCTGTAACCAGCCTACCCCTAGCACAGGAGATTTAATGGGGTTACAAGGCACTTAAAGATGAAGCTCTGAATGACAGAAGGGAAAAACAAACAACATTTTCTGTTCTGTTTAAAGGAAAGATTATTCAGAAAAAGAAAAAAAACAACCAACGTGAAAAGCTTTAAAAAAATACTATTTCTCTTTTCCTCCCCTCAAAAATGAAGTTTTTATTGCTTTTTGTGGTCAAGCCTAAGGCAGGTTTTGCTATTTGAAAACAAAGTGCCATCAACCTCTAGCAAATACAAACTTGCAGTCTCTGGTTTCTTCAAGCCAGCTATGATTTTTTGCCTTCGTAAATATTTATTTCCCCTAACCAAGCAAGAAATCCAGTGGGATTTATTTGATTAACCACACATTTCTGTACAATCCACTGCAGAATGTAAAGGAGAATTTGTAACCAGACACACAATGGAAGAGGACCTCAGATCTCTCTGAGGAGTGAGGCTGGTGGGATTTTATCCCGTGTCTCACCTTGCGTTGTCCTGTGTGGGTATCTTTTTAAACCCTTAGGGCAGTGAAGCTCCCATCCCTTTGGGACTGTAAATGACATTTCATGTTTATCATACATGCAGCAGGCTGATCTGCATCTTTCCCAAAAGCTTTCTCCAGCTAGGGAGTGAGGTTTGACTCCAGTGTCATGACAAATGTTTGCCAGCTCCCCAGTGCTGTGGAGCACAGCCAGGCAAGTGTCTTGGAGAGCATTAAGGCACCAGACAAGAGCAAGTGGAGGATGCAGTTAGCACAGTGGGGAAAGGATGTGCTTCTAAATGTGGTTCGTTAAATCCATCACTCCAAAGCAATAATAAACGTGGAACTTCAATGGCGTAGGTGAGACTTGCAGGCTTACTCTATGCAGTTTTTTTATGGTTAGGGTTAACTTGTCCATGTGGACCCCAGGATAGCACCCAGACATGCCAGGTCTGGCAAGAACACGTCTGTGTATGAAGGCTCCCACCAAGCACAGATTTGGACCTTTTTCTCCGTGTGCAGCTCTGCGGGCTGTGCACACAGGCTGTGTTCAGAGACACTCTGATTTCCACCAGCACTGGCTCAGGCCCCAGTGCAATTCCAGGGAAACCTGCAAGCAGCAGCCAGTCCCTCCCATGGGTAGGCAGAGGAGGGGCAGGTGGTCCCAGTGTGCCAGGAGCCAGGAGCGGAGAGTCATCTCCAACAGTTGGAGGTCAGGTTGTGCCAAGAAAAGGTGTTTTCTGTCCTGTTCTTTGCAGATTCATAAGAGTTCCTGCTCACAACAGCTGGTTCCTGTAAAAGCCAGATAAGTGGTGTGTCAGCTGCAACCACGGAATCCTGCCAGGCGTGCCGGCTTGACCGGTCACCTTGGCTACATCTGAGCCTGGCAGTGCACTGCCCGTTCAGGTCTGACATCCATGCACTGCACTTGAGGTCCGCAAAGTACCACCGTTATCCTGCCTTACCCTTCCAGAAGGCAGATGGATAAGAAGATGGAGAGAGCTCACATTTCCTACTGTTGCTGTAGACCAAAATGTCTTTTCCTTAGTGCATAGACCTTGACATACCAAGGAGCAACTCTGGACAGGGGCAAAAGGCACAACCCACTTCCCCAAACACATAAGCTAGTTTGGAGATGGTCTGCAAATAGTTAAAAAGGAGCAAGTGTAATCCCCTGGTGAGCTTCTGCCTTACATCCTCTTGTCCCTGATTCCTAGGAGCCCATTGAGTCCTACAGAGATGCCCAAGCCAGTGGGGACCCAGGGCAGTAAGTGTGCCTGGCTTCAGACACCTGGACCCACGCTGACTCCATCCCTCAACCAGCATCTCGCATCACGCTCTCCTAGTTTGACTTCTGAGATTACCCTAGTTGGTTGTGTCACAGGCAGATCAGCTCAAGCTTACCAAAATAAATTTTTTGTTTGCCAGTTCAGGGCAATTACTTTGCCACTTGGGCAAAATGATGCCCCAGTTTTGTGTTGCATTGAAGCAGCTCCTTAGGCAGACTTGGTTGAATGGTTCTGGCCAGCTGTTTTAAGACCAAAATGAAGTCTTCATTAAAGAAGGTAGGCTGTATGTAAGGTCTCAAAGATTTCTTCTTTTAAGATCTTCAGGCTCTTCTGGAAGCTCAGCTGAATGTGAAACCAAACCAGGAAATACTAAGAACTAGAAATGTGCAGCATGCTCTGTAAGTCAACAAGATTGCTGCAAGTTAGCACTTCTGCACAGCAGGTCTTGCTCATCTGCTCTTTCCCCAAAGCCATACTTTGTGCTTTGCGTGTCCTCCACCAGCTGAGCAAGCACAATCTTTGTTATAGGACCTCAGACACCCTCTGTTCTGCTCCAGCTACTCCTGGTGCTACGTTTGTTCCACCGCTTGCTTCATTAATGATTTTATCCCCATTACTATGGCACACTGTACTCCTGGCAAGTGTTTCTCATAGCTCTCTATTTGCAGTGGCTGTGGGTTCACAAAACATGGTGTCTGTGGACCCGCTGGAGGTGAGGCACAGTGAAGGGAGAGCAGGGGAGTGAGGCAGGCCTTTTCACTCTCTAAATCAAAATCTAATAAAAATGGACAAAATCTCTATTTGTGTTTTGCACAGTTTTTTTTCATGACCATAGTCAATAATATGACAATAAAGGTGATCCCAAAATAAACCTGGATTATCACATATGTTTGGTTTGTTTGATAAATAAATCATCAACCCCTTGATAATCCCACCAGTACACTTAGATTTGTGCAGTACTGCAAAAAAAAAGGGAAGTTAAATGTTTATTTGGATAAATGCCCATTAGTTTTTTCCTTTTCTCCTCCTTCAAAGACTCCTCCAGCCAGCTCTCAAAGCACTTTTTTCTTTTTTTCCTTCATACACAGTTCAATGCATTTGCTAATATATGGCTGCTAGAGCTGAGTTAATTTTAAACAGAAAGCACCGTAATGATGTAGGTCATTCGGTCACCCACAAAGATCATCTCCACTGGCTCAGCTACATCTTGTACATGCTGATGAGAGCTCCAGATCACGTACTGGCTGAGATCCTCTGGCACCACTCCGCTCGGAGGCAGCAAAGGGGCCCCACTCTCTGTCTTCGTTAGTAATTAAAAGCAGCATATGTGTTTGAGGCTAGGAGCGAGGCACTCCAGCCTGGACCAAGCCACCGTTACGGCTTGGTGCAACATCACCCAAAAGGCACCTGACGTGGTGCAAGGCAAGAGCCAGACCAGACACCCAGCACCGGGGATTTTTGGGTGGGGATGGAGGTGCAGGGAGGCTCGGGCAGGGCGGCCGGAGGGGACGCAGGAGGGAATTGCGATCGCTGGTGCTGCAGTTGGCAGTGAGGTGCACAAAGCCTTACTCGGTCTCTGCAAGGGAAACCAGGAGAGCCACAGCCACGTTTGAGACTGATCCTGACACCTCATTTCTGATGCAGAGACGCTGAGCCATTGCCCTGTCTATCGCTGCTAAAACAAATGTAGCTAACTCTCCTGCAGCAGCAAAACTTGGAGAGGAAAAAAAACCCAGTGGGCTCATTTGCAGTTGCAACCAGATTGCAAAGGTTGAGGGAGAATTTGGGGGCCCTGGATGCTCTGTTCCCCCTCATCGCACGCCGGGCTGTAGCCTTGCAACAAACACTATCTGCCCAAACCAGAAACACGGATGATTGCTGTGAGATTCTTTGATGGGAAGAAGAGTTAAGGTAGTTACACTCTTTTCACAGCCCTTCAACAGTTCCTCTGTAATCACGGGAATTGCTTAACCACACACTGGCTTGCTTTGCAAACGTATCGCTGCTATCCAACACCCCCGAAAGCTGTTACGGCGGTGTTCAAGGGGCAGGCAAAACATTTCAGGCGGGTGGCTGAGCGAGCGCGGCTCCCTGATGTGGGGATGCTGGGCCACCACAACGCTGGAGCCGGTGGGAGGGAGACAGGGAGAGACCCTGGGTCCAGCCACGCTCACCGTCCCTGCAAAGGTTCTTCTCGCAGGCCCTGGGGCTGCACCCTGCACCCGCTGTGATAGGAAGGCACGCGGACCAAAGATGCGTCCCCTCCGTCGTCTGCTATCCCACGGGTGAAGAGTCAGAAGTCCCTTCTGCCATCCATCACCACAACCCCGCGATGGCACCGGCAAAGCCTGGCAAGGCTGCTGTGAGGAACGGAAAGGACCAAATAACCTCAGGATGGTAAAGGACTAATGTTCCCGCTGTACCGAAGGCTTTTATCTCTACCAAGGAGCATGAGCGTTTCTCTGCAGTAGTTGCAATAGTTTCAGAAATACTTTCTGCACTAGTCCCAATAGCTCGTGCAATAGTGGCAGCAGCAGAGCAGGGCAGGGGAGCAGCTGGGAGAAGCATCTGCTTTGCGCTCACGTCCCAGCTGGAGGAGCGCAGGCAGGTTTGCCGGGTAGTGTCCCCACTCAACCAAATCCTTTTACGCCGTGGAGACTCTTCAGTCCCGTAATGACCCCAGAGCACCAGCTTCAGCTTGGCTGGGCTCTGCCATCCTGCCTCAAAAGGGCCAGCGGATCTCCGTGCCCCAGTACAACCTTTACACCGGCCCCTGCCTCACTCTGCAGCTGGTCCCCTGGAAGTGAGTCGGACAACCTGGATCTCCAGGGGAAGCTGAAGGGTTGTCTCCTGTCCCATGTCCCACGACACACGGGTGCACGGCCGGAGGAGCGTAAAGGTGTCTGGAGGACAACCGCCCGCCCCGTCATGATAGAGGGCTGTCCTGCCATCAGATGACTCCTGCAAGAGAGGAACCATTTCCACCTCTTTAGTTTGTTTCTTAAGCAATTGCCCATTTGGAGGCGAATATTTCAATCTGTGTCTTTTTGTAATGGAATTGAATTTGCAGTTTGATGGCAGCTATAGATCAATACATATTTTCCCTGAAAGCAGCAAGAGATTGCTTGTGAAAGGTAACGAGATTAGTTAAGAAGTTAAATACCATTACATCTGGAATTGTGGCAAATCGTTTGTGCCATGGTCTGTTGATTAGCCTTATTACTCAAACTGCCACAATCCCTAGCTGAGTTCTCTTTGCTTTGTCTGTTCGGCAGGTCTTCCTCCGCTGGCACAGTGGGACTGTCCTCCCTCTTGGCTCTGCCATGAGGAAGCCTGCCAAGGAATTCTCGTGTCCGGTCCTCTTTGTGAGCAGAGGAAACATGCTCCCCGTGGCTTTGCTCCTACCCCGCTGGTACCCGGTGCTCCTCAGGATGGGTTCAGACCAGTTTGTGGTCCACGTGGAGTTTCTTGTGCCAGTGATAGTGAATACGCCAAAGGTCTCTTTACTAGCACTAATGCCAGATTTTGTTTGAATTGAGCTTGTTCTTTCAAACATTCTTCCTAACATTAAGAAATAAAGCAGATAAAAAGGCTACAGGGTATGCCAGGCTGACCTCATCGCTCCTAAAGGCTATACAAGCAAGTCCATCAGCTTCCCTGGGCTCTCCAGATTTCCCAGAAGTTATGCTGAAATATCTTTTAATTTATTTAGGAAAGTAAATCCTTCTGTTCAGTGAGGCACCTGCATCTCACTGGGTTTGGTGGTCCTTTAGCGGTGTCTGTACTCCCCTTGGAAAATGTGATATGGACCTTTTTTAAACACGTTCCCGTATGTGGCAGCTTCTCCCTAGCTCTTTCCTTGTCATCCCTCTTTGTTTTCTCTGCTGTTTTCCAACAGCAGTTTGGTTTTCTTTTTTCAGCCAACAAAACCGTGCGCTGCACAGCAGACATCTGGCAGGGATGCTGGTCATCCTGCTGCTGCTCCCCAGCAGTCAGCTCATCTTAGCCGTGACCACCAGCGTCTCCGACCCAGGGATTTGTCCCCCCCACAGAAAGGTAGAGCCACTCCTGGCTTCCAGCCCACGGTGAGCAGCTTTCTCCATTATAAACCACTCAGGGGGCACGCGAGCGAGCTGGCAGGGCAAGGAGACAGCGTGATGGATAACCGAGCAGCAGCAAGATCACACCATTAGTGATCTCAGGCTCTTTTGACACGGTGAGCTGACATCCCCATAAATACTGCTCGGGCTGCTGCTCAGGGCTCTGTGTTTCTCTGAGCTGGCTAGCTGTTCAAGTATTCATCTGCCTCTCTTCCCACACACAGGAACCAGACCGGCAAGTGCTTTTAGGCTAAAGTCATTGCATGCATGTGCGTTTGCTGGAGCACTTGAGTTCTGCCTAGAATTTCACAGGTCAGTAAGTGGAAGCTCTGAGAGAAGCCGAGTTAAAAAAGAAAAAAACCCAAACAAAACCAACCCAAATTATTCAAGAGCTGCTTCTGTTCCATAGCTGCGACATGCAACTGGTATACGGGATGCTGAGTAATACAAAACCCTATCTTGCAAAGGAGCAAAATTAAAAGGAGGTGGTTTTGGGGACTAATGTTGCCAGGTGGCTCTGGAGCCTGGGATGAGATCCTGCTTCTCAGGATGGCTGGCAATCCCCTGTTCCAGGCACTTAGGCTAATTTTCTGGGGTCTCTGGTTCGCTGGTTAAATTAGCAAGTTTAGGAAACTGCACAAAACCAGAAATCTGGCCCAGGAGGTAGTTTTTATTTAATTCTGTTCTGAAAAATGAAGTTTATGTTTTTTGCCCAGAACTGAGCATTTGAGGCTGTGTTGCTCTGATGTTAGTGTAAAATAATTGTAAACCTGTTTCCCCTTACGCTGATAGCACTGAAAAAAAGTGCTTCTCTGCTGCTGAACCGAATGTTTGCTCGCTCATAGAAAAGCCTGGCAATTGATGCAATCCCACATTCAGTTTAGCTTTTGAGGGCTCAGAAGAGGAGGGTCAATGCTCAGGGAGAGACGTGGGACCACGTCTGGCTAGGCTGAGCCAGGCGGTGCAATAACGGGTAAATCGCGTCCATCGGAGCAAGGACAGCCCCCGGTGACTCTTCACAAGCTTTCCAAAAGTTATGGACACAAAACTCATGCTAAAGCTCACGACGTCTTAAGTTATTGAAAATAACCTGGAAAAAAGCCCCAAATGCAGTGGACAAATCCCCAGCCACTTTTTAAACCCATTTTCAGGCATCTGTGTAACAACCTGCTTTTGACATGCACTGTCAGTGACATTCCCCACCAACTTCAGAGTGGGCTGGAGCTGTTCGGTGGCTTTAATATTCAGATGTTTAATGAGATGCCCAATTAAGCTGAACCATAGCCATTTGTGCTGCCATTTATTACAGAAACCCAGGGGAGTTAAGTGACTGACTCATTAGGATTTCAACATATAGATCCTTAGTGTTTTTAAAAAGTAAATAAAAGAGAAAGCTTAATTTCTTGACACTGTTCTGATGGAGGACAGAGGATTAAAAAAGGTAGAACAGGAAGGTTGAGTGTAGTGCAGCATTTCACGCAGAGCAAAGGAGGTGAGGCAGGGACTGTTTCGCCGGCGACGACATGCAAGACGTGTGAAAATTTTGGCCTCTGCAATTTGCATCTCCCCAGACAGAGCCAGATGCCATTTCAGGTTTCAAAGAGAAGTTAACAGGATCAAAATTCGCTTCACTAAATCTCAGTTGGTTCGGAAATGTGCCCACGAACTTGAAAACAAGCTGGCGTCACAGGGACTCACGCTGTGCAATGAAAGCTTTGCGTAGCTGTAGCAAATGCAGTGTCAGGTCGGAAATATGGTGCCTTTGCCCTTTTTTTGGGAGGAGTAGCAATGAACGCTGAGCACGGTGGGACTGCACAGTCCTTTTTGCCTGGTGCAATTTCACATAGGTTAACGAACAAAGTACGAGTTGACTGAGGGCCAATATATGTTACATATCTATCTATATCTATATTCTGGCTGCTCTCTCGTGCCAAAATGTGCCCTGGGCAGTGGGAGGGGAGGACAGTCCCCAGCGTTGCTCGCTGGCACTGTGCCGCTGCTCCCACAGCATTTGGGATGTTTAGGGCACAACATGCTGTGCAGATGAAGGTCTTGGCTCTCACCTGCATAAATCGAGGCTGCTACTTGGCGCTTGCACCAGAGTAACTCCACTGAGGGGAGAACGTGATCTGAACAATTTTGAGAAAGACCACTAGCCGGATTGTCTTGGTGGATTGCTTTCAGGTGTGCAAGGTATCAGACCTGGCTATGCAACTCGCTTCTCTTTTGTGGTTGCCTAGTTATTCAGGTTTTTATTTTGCATGTTCCTTTCTCCTAGTTTTTGGGGGTTTGTTTTTTTCTCCATTCTGTTGCAAATCTGAGAACTTCTAGTCGTTTTGACTTTTTTTTTAGGTGAAGCGATAAACATTTTCTGTACAATTGCCTATCTGGGTTTAGAGAAAGTTATTTCAAATGCAGCAGCAGCTAAGGAAGCAAAATGATGTTCCAAAACATTTCTCATGAACAGGGACCGTACTAATGTGCTACATGTACCCTGCCAGGTTCACTGCCCACTCTATGAAAACAAACGTTGATCGGGGCACTGCAGTAGGAAGACCAACAAGAAATGTTGGTTTGACTTCAGCCCTCCAACCAAAGCTAAAAACCCTGCAGACTGTGCAAGTTAACTGCAAATTCTGCCGTGCAGGTCTATATCACAGCGTACGTTCAACTGTGCTTTCATGGGTGTCTTGTGAGCACCACCAATTTCATGTGTGATTGGTTTTTGGAAATGTGTTGAACAGAATCCATTTTCAGAGCTCATTTATTCATGATGAGGTTCATGTCACAAAATGCCAATAATCTGTTTTGAATTATAAAGGTTAAATCTCCCAGTACGCTTGTTACTCTAGGTAGAACAGACCTCAGTGAGAGCATCTCGCTGAGCTTTTTCCCTCCCAGACATTGTTTTCCTCCCTCCTAACCCAGTAAATCATCTGTTGTGATCTTAAACCACTTCCTGAGCTTAGAATTATAATCTTTTATTGACTGAAGTACTGCTAAGGGTTCTTAGGACAGTAATAAATATGTGCTTTCTGGATTGGCTCTAATTTATTGCAGAAAGTATAAAACTCAGGTCACCAACAAAATCTCAAATCTATGTGCAGTTATTGGTTTTTTTTATGTTAATACTCCAAAATATTAATGTGGGCAGGCTATGGTTGTGGGGACAGAAATTACTTCTGTTCAATTACAAGTAAAAATATATTTTTAAAATGTACAATATAATACAATTAAGTTATTATTAATTAAATATAATTCAAAGTCTAGCTGTGTGCATTCAGGCTATTATGCCGCCAGTGCCCATAGCTGGCCTCTCTGCAGATGGTTGCTCAGACCAGCGCAATCACTTTCTCCACAGTTGTATTCACACTGTATCTTAAATAATCTAAATGCTTAAATACTCTAAGTCTAAATTAAACAATCAGTTTAAAATAATCTAAAATTAACTATTTATACCTATTCTATTTATACTAATAAGACTCTAAAGAAGAAAAAACAAACCCCTAACTATGGAAAAAGTGAGAGGTCCGTTTCAGCACATACATGCAATATTTCCTACCCTCCTGCCCCCCCATTGTTAAGCAAAAGCAGTGGCAGTAAAATTCATCATTATATATTTTTCAAAAAGCTTGATTAGGAGAGTGCGAAAGGCTCAGGAAGTTATTTACAACTATGTATGTGTTACACGTGTGGTACTGCTATTTCAGGCTTTTTGATTTCTTTCTCAGCATCAGCTCCAAACATCAGTTCATCCAAAGTCATTTCCATCTGCAAAGACCAAATTGAGAAGTTCCCCGAAACACTATTTGTGTGTGTGTGTGCATGCATGCACAGCTTCAAAACTGTAACATTGCCCCAGGATCTCGACAGTCCCTGCCAACGATGCAGAAAAATTTCCGGAGGACCCTAAGCAAGGTCAGATCTCCCCAAGTGGCAACGTGGGGACAGTTTTATCAGAGCAATGGACCAGATGCCTCTGGGGAAGGAAGGAAGAAACCCCTTGGGGGATATCGAGGGAATAAGTGCCCCACAGGTGTTTTTTCCATGGACTTTTTTTGGTTTTTTCCCAAATCTCTTCATTCCTTTCAGGCTGTCTCATAAAGATACTGTGCAGCTCCACCTGCAAAGTGTTCCTGACGTGGAGGATGTGGCTGCTGGAGAAGGTGTCCTGCTGCTGTGCTCCCCCGCTGCTGGCAGGAGTGAGTGATGTGGCATTATTTCCCTGTCTTCTGGAAAATAAATTTAACTTCGGGCAGAAGCACAGATCTGAGTTCTGTCTTCCCAGGGCATTTCAGAAGGCATCAAACAATGTTAAACCTCAGGGCTATTTAAGCAAATACCAGAGAAATAATTGCTGGCAATTCCCTGACAGCTTGCAGCAAGCTTCCCATGAAGTTTTTCAGTAAAACAAACATCTGATGCACAGCAAACATGACAAAACCACTGTATTTATGATGACATTTTTTTTTCTCTTCCTTGCTCTTACTTATATTTAAATGTAGTGAATAAATGGGTTTAAATAAGATTTCCAGTATAACACATGCATGTCTCAGCTTATTCATTTTAGCATGAACCTGCTGTACAGGTGGGGTTGCCTGCTCCTGCCAGGAACAGGGAAAAAAGATGTCTCAGCTCTTTCCAAACATTATCAACAAATACTCCAAGTTTTTTCCAGCTGGGGACACGTCAGTGGGTCAGAAAAGTCTGCTGCTCATAAGACTAATATCCAGCACACAGCGAGGGCTGAGACTGCCTGCAATCAGCCAGAGAAATGCATTATGTCGCACAGGAAAATGTGGTAATAAATCTAATAAAAAAATATTTTCAAGAGCACCCGACAGGCAGCCTTGTCCCCCAAAATCTTCCTGCCCCACAGCCGGGAGAGTGGCCGGGCTCTGGCCACACCGCTTGCTTGTTCCAGCTGTAGCAGCACTAAAAGTAGTTCTGCAATAAGTGTCATTTTAAGTGTCATTCACCAAGTGCTCTGATCCTCATGCATGCCTGAGCTCTCTGTCTAGCAGGGATTCAGTTATTTAGGTAAAAATGGCTGTATCCACCTGTGCGGCAATATTTACTTACAAATGTCACTAACAACTTGTTAAGGGTTTTAGTTTTGTATATAAGAAATGCCAGCAGCCTCGTCAAGTCTTTTGCACAGCTCAAGAATAAAATCTACAATCAACTGAAACTGATGGAATATGAAAACCTAACAGAAAGCAGCATCACCTTTCTCTGAAGCCCACAAAAGAGTTTGCATTATCCTCCTTACCAGGAGGGCCCAAAATGGGTCCTGTAGATGAACTTCAGTCCATGAAGCTTGCACATTCACACCCCAGTGTTCAAACAGAAGCAGCCCGGAGCAAATGGGAGCTCTGGCAGGACAGGGAGCTCCCCAAGGG